>NC_140092.1:2899474-4201731 GCF_964237585.1 Gallinula chloropus | reverse complement strand
TATACAGCCTATGCAGTACTCTACTGAAATGGAGGTCTGCTTCCCTGTGGCTCTAGGACTAAGGCCTAGCTTTATTTGTAGCTGAAAGATAAAAAAAAAAATCTCTGACACATGATTAAACTGCTTGGTGGCCTTCTGGCAATAAGCTAAGCAAGGCATTCTCAAACAGCTACCGCATCAAGAGTCCTACTTCAGAGAGGGCGCAGAGATGTTTATACAGTTGTTTATCATTACATGTGTAAGGCCGACCTTATACATTGATACATGTTTCCTCATTCCACATCGTTTACAGCCATTTTCAAAGCATCTCTGCATATGCAGAGCACACTGACTAGGACTGACCGTTACCTTACTGGAAGCTTTAAGGCCTGTAAGCAATAACGTATGGCACTGAGGAAAACGGGGGGGGGGGGGGGGGGGAGAAGAGTCCCATTATAAATATAGACCCCCCTGTGCCCAGTTTTCAAAACGCTCACATAAAGGCCAAAACTCATTTCTATAGATTTGATTCCCACTGAAATTAGCCACCCATGTGCAAGAAAGGGGCCTCAACTACAACCATTTATTGTAGTAACCATGCTGAACCGAACGCCAGCAAAACCCTGCAAAACATCATTAGCCTTCTTAATAATAAACCAGATTTAAAAACAAAAAAAACACCCAAAAAACCCAAAAAACCTTCTATTTCAGGACACTTCAGCTACATCTATGATAACACTAGATCGCTTATTTCAAGGAAATCCGAATAACTCTGCACCTTTAAACTCTCTGAAGTGTCCGATGCAATACTTTCCTATGGCAGATCCTCTTGCACCAAACATTAACGTAGGATTTAATTAGGCAAGTCCCTCAATAACAGCTCTCTGAAGAGCACCGCTTACACACAGAACACAGGAGGCTGCATTCCGCCCAGCAACACGGTCACTAACCCGAAAGCTTCTTCTCTTCAGGAGGAACATCCAGGTGACAAACCTGGACAAGGGCTTCACCGTCCGGCCGAGCCGAAGGCAGCCCGATGGCGCCCACGAGCCAGCAGCACCCGCCAGCCCACACCCAAGGAAAAGCCCGTTTCCCTGGGCATCCAGCCCCGCCGGCGCAGAAGCGCTGCCGCCTCTCCGGGGAAGAGAAGCCTTCCTTCGCCCAGGGCTCATCGCCGGAGGTCCGGGTGCCGACGAAGCCCGAGCCGGGCGGGTGGCGGGCCGACCCCCGGCAGGCCGCGCAGACCTCCGCCCGCCGCCGAGGCGGCTCCGCCCGCGCCGCCCCGCAGCAGCAGCAGCGCCGCCGCCGGCCCGCAGGGGGCAGCACCGCGCGGCTCGGCGGGCCGCAGCCCGCGCGCGCCGCGGGGACCCTCGGCCCGCTCGCCGGCGCGGACAGGCAGGCAGACCGGCAGCGAGCAGCCGACAGCCGGGGGCCAGCTGGCGCAGGCCGAAGGCAGGGGGGAGCCTTACCTGGCCCGCCGGAGGACGAGGAGAATAAAGCGCTGCTTCCATCAGGGGCAGACCCCGCCACCGCTCCCCCTTGTCTCCAGGGACGCCGCGCGAAACGCAAACGCCGCCCCTCGCGCTCCCCGACCCGCCGCTTCCCGACGTCCCGCTGCGCATTGAAGTACTTACCCGGCGAGGACGAGTCCCTCACCGCCATCACCACCACCTCAGCACGGTCCTACCCCTCCCCTCCCCTCCCCTCCCGCGGTAACGGAACTGACCTCAGCGGCCGCTGCAGCGCCGCGCCGTCCCATTGGCCAGCAACGCACCGCCGTTCCCGCCGGCGGCGCCGTGTAGAGCTCTACTGAGGCGCCCCGAGCGCGGCGGCGCAGGCGCGCTGCGCGGCCCGGCCCGGCGGGCGGGAGAGCGGCGCTGAGGTGGCAGCTCGCGGGGAGCGCAGCCCGCACCCCTGTGAGGAACCTGCCACCCGCCCAGGGCCCGCGGAGCAGCCCTGAGGGAAGGGGGCTGAGCGGGTGCTGAAACACCTGCAAGATGTCAGGCGAGGGTGCGTGAGAAGGCGCCCCGTCGCGTTGCTGGCCGTCCCTCAAGGGTTGTGACAGGACAGCAGGCCGAAGGAGGAGCTGTTGGTCCCAGTAACGGCTCTACACACACCCACAGCCTGCTACCACTGTGTCTTGTTAGTGTATAGCATGGGCATACGTTTCACTGGGCTTCACAGTACCACAGAGCCGGAAGGGACCTCGAAAGATCATCCAGTCCAACCCCCCTGCCAGGGCAGGGTCACTTAGGCTGAATCACACAGGAACGCCTCCTGACGGGGTCTGAATGTCTCCAGAGAAGGAGACTCCACAACCTCTCTGGGCAGCCTGCCCCAGGGCTCCATTGAGTAGCACAACGATGGAGTAGTTGCATCTTTTTTCCCTATAAAATCCCCAAATTTGTCTTTAAATAAACTGTCCTCAGTCAAAAAGATTTTAACTGCCAGTATCTTAGGTATTTTGGAGGGTATTCTAAAAGTACCTTCAACATCACCGCAGAATCCGACCTCTCTGCTTAAAAAGGAAACCTTCCATAATGTAGGGCCCTAAGTCTTTCAGGTGGCATCTTTCAGATGGAGCTTGTTGGTACTTGGTTTCAAAACCATATTCTCTTTTGCTGGTTATTCTGTTAGTGTGGGTTCTGTGTGATCAGAGGAACCATAAGCTGCATCTTCAATCAGTTCTGTATGGAATGGTTGGAAACAGGGCCTGGCCTATCCTTACCATTGTCTAGACATAAAAACAGGTCTTAAGGGATCTCAGATTTTGGGTTAGGCTCTTTGGGTCACAAAAAGTAAAAGGAAAGGTAAAGTTATCGGGCAAGGAACTTTGGGGGAAAAGAATCCTCTCAACTATGAATTTTTTACTTCCAAAATGAGACGTTGCACTCAGATTCTGTTACGTCTTGGGATGAATAACTGGTTAAAGATGCAGCACGGGGGGTGGAAGTGATTGTGTTGTAATACAGAGGTCACAGGCGCTCTACTCCAGTGATCTGTGCTCAGGCCTGCCCAACATACAAATGACTTTGAAAAGGAGCTGGGCATTCAAGTGTCTGCCTTCAGATTCAGGGACTGTTCAGGGGCTTGAGGACAAAAGCCCACCGAAGATCTGCAGAAGGGCCTCATGAGCCTGAATAACTAGGTAGTAAAAGGGTAGATTACATTCTGGATAGATAAAAGTGATGCATAATGAGGAAGAACATCAAATATAAAATTATGACCTCCAGGGTGTTCAATACTGTGGAGGAGCAACATCTTGGAATTACAATATGTTTCTGTGAAAACCTCACTTCAGTATTTAATAGAGGTCAGACAAACAAGGTGTATGCTGAGGTTTGAAAAGGAACAGATAACAAAGCATCTTTCTGCTGCTGTGTAAATTCATTATTTGACCACATCTTGAAGACTGTGTGTGATTCTGAGTTCCCCCAGCACAGGGAAGACAGAATAGTTGTGGGAAAAGGTTAAATGAAAGGTAAAAAGGATGATAAAATGTACTTTGCTTTCAACTTCCATGTAAGGAACAACTAAATAAGTTCTGTCTGATAGAAAGTTGACTGTTGATACAGCAGAGGGCTAAAAATCATGACTGCACATTGTCATTTAACCAGTTATAGGTGGGAATTGTGGATGTGGATCCCGTGAAGGCCATCAGGTACGATTTGCACTTACTAACTTGTGTCAGCCACTCTATCAAGGTGCTTATGTGGTGGTATGAAAATTCACTTCCATAACTACTACATCAATCAGTCTTTAGAATATGACAGTGACTTAACTTCACTAATATATTGGTTGACATTATAGACTGCAATGTATTGAGGTAGTAGAATTTTATTGGGGACTTTGGTATTATTTATGCTGCAGTAAAACAGCCCGGCCCTGGAAATGGGGATTTGGCTGTTTGGAAGCTTAGAGATGTCCATGAAGGATAAAGGATACCTATGGACAGCCATGATAAAGACAGCATCCTGACCCCTGTAACACATTTTTTAAACCCTCCCAGTGTCATCTGGCATCATAGATAAGCAACTCTAGCAAGACTGCCTCCAGGAACAGCTGGATCAATAGACAAGCAGTAGAAATACTGCAGCAGTACAGTTGCTTTGCAGACTTTTACTCTGATTAGCAATAGTTCGTGTGGGTCTGAGCAATCAGTCAACTCTCGCTGCAACTGAGTGTTGAAGGGTGTAAGAGCCCCTGTGTAAAACCACATTCAGAGTGGCCCAGCCTGGTTGCACACCTCATGGGCATGAATATTTACCCTTGCAGTTCTGTACTTTGTCTCCTTGGTCAGCACGGGCCAGTAGCAAGTTTTCCTAACAGTGAGCTACACTTTGCAGATCCTTTTCTTCAAGACCAGAAAAAAACCAGAAACATTCCTAAAATAAAATAAGATGTTCTGTAACACAAGGGATAATTCCACAAATAGTTTGCTAGTCAAAATGGCTCATCTATCTGTACCTGAACCAGTCCAGAGTGCAATAAATATACTTCAGGTAGGGAAAACGGAATCAGTTATCTAATACACAACACTGAGTAAGCTCTTTTGTCACTCTTCCTTAGATAACGTGTGGCTTGCTTGCTTTGCAGTTAGAAAGACAACTGCCTGTAAGAAATGCAAATTTAAATTTAAACAAATTTAAATAGGGTCGGACTACAGCACAGTCACCCTGCAAAGCCTTTGTGTCGTGGTTTCACCCCAGCTGAGAGCCGAGATCCACACAGCTGCCTGCTCTTTAAAGGAAAAGAGCAGGGGGAGAAGTGGGGGGGGTGAGGGAAGGGAAAAGGAAGGGGTAAACAACAACCCAAAACCAAGAAACCAAAAGCCCGTGGGTTGGGATAAGGATAGTTTACTAGAATAGCAGAAAGAGAAAATATAACAGGACTTTAGAGCAAAAAATCTCTGAAATTGTTGATATACAATGCAGTGTCTCACTGAACCCACAGCTCAGGCCGTGCCACCCAGAGCCATCCCAGAACCCCTGACTGTCCCCCAAAAACCGCGTGTCCTGGAGCCGCCCCCTCCTCCTCCCATCAGCCCCCCTTTATACTGACCGAAACCAGGACACTTTGTTATGGAAAGCTCGAGAGCGAATTTGCATCCTCCCCAGTGTTTTCCAGCTACATAACTTCAGTCCCTTCCTTGTATTTTCTAGCCGTGCCTTCGAAGGTACTCCGTTTGCCACCTTTGCAGACGCGAGCCAGACCCGGCTTAGATTTTAGCTCCTCTTTCAGTCTCCAGCCCTGAACCTATTCAGACTACCAGTCTAACTCTGCTGCAATTGCCAGCTCATTACTCCCCTCTCCTTTGCCTTTTGCCAGCCGCCTTTGGTGAGCTCTAACTCCCCATCACTTGAGAGGTCTTTTGTTCCTGATCAGTTTGTCCTGTGACTCGCCCACCCCCGCGGTGTTAGTTAAGACACTTGTGAGCTGAGGTCGGTTTGGGGTTGTTACCCAAGCAGGTGCTGGTGGTAAGGCTGAGAATTGGATAAAAGCAGCATCCAAACAAGCAGCCTGTTTTACTTCACAGTGGGTCCCAGTTTCCACAGCAGAGACAACACCCATCCAGCATCCTTTGCACCATTGTTGGCTCCTGTGAGACGGGTCTTCCCATGTGCTGTGGGACAACCACATACCAGGAATTCACCACGACTTTTCTGCTGCTGATTGTCCTTCTGCCAGCCTGCATTTCTTCCCACTCTCCAACAAGCTTACCTGAGCACCTCCCCAACGAAGAGAGGCTGGGGGAGCTGGGCTTGTTCAGCCTGGAGAAGAGAAGGCTGTGGGGGGACCTCATTGCAGCCTGCCAGTCCCTGAAGGGAGCAGAGAAACAGGAGGGGAATCAGCTTGTTAAAAGGGTAGAGAATGGCAGGACAAGGGGGAATGGATTTAAACTAAAGGAAGGAAGGTTTAGATTAGATATTGAGGGGAAGTTTTTTACAGAGAGAGTGGTGAGGGGCTGGAACAGGCTGCCCAGAGAGGTGGTGGATGCCCCATCCCTGGGGGTGTTCAAGGCCAGGTTGGATGGGGTCCTGGGCAACCTGGTGTAGCTCCAGGCCTGGAGGTTGGTGTCCCTGCCTGTGGCAGGGGGGTTGGAGCTCTCTGATCCTTGGGGTCCCTTCCAACCCAGGCCATTCTATGATTCTATGATGTGAAATACTGATGATGGCTTGTGGAGCCACGGAGCACCACAGTTGCTGTAGAGCTTTAGCTTTGCAGCTCAACTGCAAAACTATGAGCAGCCATGTTTGGAGAAGGGTCATAAGGAAAGAAGACTAGAGAGGGTGAACAAATGGACTGTGAGATTAATCAGGTGCTGTAGGTACACTCCTGGAACAGTTCTGCTTTGCAAAACTAAATTTACAAGCACCCAAAAATAAGGTAAGAAAGCAAACACACACACCTCTAAAAAAAAACCCAACAAAAAAAGAACAGAACAGAAAGCAATGCACTGGAAAACCTGAGAAAACCATCAGTGATAACCCAAGTTGGAAATTGAAAAGGGCGCTTTTTTGGAGACATGCAGAATTTCTCTTTGAGCCACTGCAGTGCCATCACAAAACAGCTTCTCTATTCCCCCTTCAGCATCAGATGGGTACATTTTCTCACTCTGTAGGCTGCCATAATGCAGTAGCACAATCCATTGAACCCTCTCTGAGAACAGAGAGGAAAAAGCTGCTTTGGGGTGTGTATTCTATGAAGGCACTTTGTACATCTGAATTATGTCCCGTGGCACGTTTTGGCTTCCAGGGTGAAAATATACTCCTTTGTAAACATTCAGAGGATTCAGAAGAGAAAAATACAATCATTGTTGACTGAAACATCAAGCACAAACTGCACACAATGTCATTATCCAGGATTTAAAGCAGCAGCAAAAGGAGTCTCGGTTCTGCAGGATTCCCAGCCCCTCGTGATGCAGGCTTGGACTTTGGGGCTGAAGTTAGCTGGTGTTCTGCGTTCCGGCAGCTGATCTCGTCGCTGTACAACACATAGCCCCTTCAAGCGGCTGAGCAAAGTGCATGCATTATATATGATGTGTTTTAGCGGTTTCTTCCGATACAGGTTGCTCCTAATTAGCAGAGTGGTCCCTCCTGCTATTTCGTTTGATTGGAGCCATTAAGACTGTTAAGAAGTGTCAAGAGGGCAATATTACATTATGATGTTAATTCCTGCGTCTGGGGTTTTAAAAGCGTTGGGTAGCTATAGGATGCTGAGGCTGTGCGGGACCAGGCGTGCAACTCCTGGTTGTCTGTTGCTCTCTAGTGGCCAATGTGCAGCCCTGCTGCTGTCCTCTGTAGAGATTGCCTGCGTGTTTTATCATCAGCGTACACTGTACTGTTACTGTGACACTATAAACCCATCTGTGAACGTCATTAAATACTTTTTTCAGTCAAGCTTGAGAACTGTGTAATGCCCCATTCTGGGCATCTTCTCAAAATCACATTTAAGGGGCATCTTTGAATATCTTAGGAGAAGATTAAAAGTTTATACAGTTTCTGGCTTGATTTTTTTTCTGAACCTGTAGATTACTGGAAAGTATCTCAGACATCTGATAGTTAGAGGTGCCAACACTGCATGTGTACAATTTAAGGGAGAAGGGTGTAGTTTTGATGACAGTCTTCCAGCAAGCCTACTACTGTAGAACTTATTCCCTCTTAATCGTTTGATGCAAAAGAGCTTGGATTTTAGGAAATGCTACAGAATTGCAGACTTTCCATACCTGAAACCCACAATTTCCTGCTACTATGGTAACTTTAGCAGTAAGTGTATTTTAAAAACCTGTTTGATGACTCACAAGTGTCTATTAAACTCTCTTTGTAGTGAACTACCATTTCCATTCAGAGTCTCATTGCTTTTTTATAGCAATCATTCATTCTCTCAAATCTAATACTAAGGAACAAAAAATAATGTTTCAGATCTGCACAATCACAAAATAAATCTTAGTAAATTCCTTGATCTTCAGACATAGCCCCAAGTGTAGTGAGAGGGAATATTGCATCTTATCACCAAATGGCTCCAAAACAGTCTCCAAAACCTTGGATATTCACCAGCGTGAAAAACAATTTGTCAAGCATCAAATACAAAAAACCCTGAATCCTGTAGATTCTGGGTTATAATCTCTATTGTTTTATCAAAAATTAGCTCTGAAAAATACCACCCCCACCCATACACTACAACTATAGATATTTTTACTTTAAATGTGCCTGGAAGAGAAAGGTAGTAAACCACAAATGACTTTAGTGAGGCTATAAAATAAGCTTTTTCAGTACAGTCACTTTCAGCCCCACACACTTAGTCTCTCATCCCCTTTGGAGCTTTAAACCCCCTTTGTTCTACAGACAAGCTCAAAAGGCCAAACATAATTGGTGCCGGGCAAGAGCTTGGGTGTTGAATTGGGGGAGTCTAGTTTGATGGCATCAGCCTGGACAGTTCAGAGACAAACTCAAACTGGGAGAGAGCTGTCCTGGCAAAATATTACATACCTGGAGACTCCTGTTTGAGGACTGATATGCCTCACTTTTTTCTTTTTTGCAGCTTTTACAAGCTGCATTGGAAGGAAATAGATTTGAGTAGCTTTTAATGGGGAGAGACCTAGATATAAATGCATTCTAAAGCATGATAACTTTTTAAATACAGGTTTAGTCAGGTAATCATCACTGAAGGAAAATGTGCACAGTTGTAGAAAGGATTCCTGGTTTTAAATAGAAGTCAGTTAATGGATTTTGAACAGATAATTGATGCAGCTAATCTTTTGACTACACCTAATGAGCATATTTGGCTTTTTGAAGTCAATTTGATGTCTCGACAGGCATCCTTAGTGATACTTTTAGTTGCACAAAATAATTTCATAAAATAATCAAGCTTGCAACAGGGAAATCTTTAGTCAAATTAGAATTCTAGGATTTTCTAGCAGCTGCACATTGGTAATTTTTTCAAGAAAAATATAGTCATCATCTCCATTCCAGGACATCATTCAATGTACAGTGAACCAACGACAGTGCGATTCTAATGAAGAAACTCTTTGTGCTGTTACTTTACAGTAGTGAATTTTGTTCTGTGCTGATATTGCTAAAACATGGCCCTGAGTCAAAATGTCCTTAAGGTGAACTATTCTTCTGCATAAGATCTTGGGTTTAGGCATGTAACTTTAAACAGCGATTTTGCTCTAGTGCAAAGCTCTGGTCTGGTTCCATGTTATTACTGAGAGTTTCTGAGAGTCCTGCCTAAGAAAAAAAAGAAAACTGTAAAGCAATATTCAACAACACTGATTTATTTAAAGTATTCCTATTTTTGGCTATAATAGCTCAAAAAATATGTTCATTTATAGTCTTTTGGTGCTTAAATATCTGAGTGGCCCCAAGACCCCCATCTACCTCCTTCATTACTAAAGGAACTTTAAAGCCCTAACCCAGCACACAACATTGTGCTGTACTGGTTGCTAGTACCTTTACATTTCCTCGGAACTAAAATTAAGTGCAAATGACTAGGAGCCTTTTCAATTCTGTGTCATCCAATTTTACCAATATTAAATTTATGTCATTTATACTCCTATTTTCTCTATAACAAATATCCATTAAGGCATTTTATAGCACAATTAGAAACATCACGAGGTCTGTGTTCAATTCTGTATTTAAAATTCACTCATTAACTGATAAAATGCAGCACTGTAACATGTTATTTTTATGCTCAGAAGTGGATTCCTTCCTCTCTGTTGTCTTTATTCCAAGCTCCAAGGGCCGGATTCCAAACCCCACCAAAGCTGATATAGAAATCTTTCCATCGATTTTCACTGGGCTCTTGTCAAGCTTCAGATGACCTAGATAATTATGTCATGTCAGGGAACAAGCAGAAACTCATTGAATCTACTTGTTTACAGAAGCTACGAAGCAGGTTAAAATTCTCATTTAATCTCACTACACCAGGTAGACCACTGATGAAAATGCAGTTTTTAATGAGACAGACCTGAAACAACCTGCTGTACGGGTGCCATTTCATCACCTCAGTTCTCTGATCTTAATTTCTCATGACACAACCGGCTACAAATTGAAGATTTCAGAACTAACGATGCTATTTCTGCTCCCTGGCTTTGTTCTCAATTCCTGTTGGCACTGGAACAATGGAGGCGTGCACACGTTGTTAGTGTTGGGTGCCCTGGCAAGGCCTGTGAGCTCGAAGGGAGTTGTGCCCCTTCAGTAACACTGTGTGGTCCTTTCCGAGTGCCAAGGGAATTCCCTGCCTCCAGCTGCTTCTCTCTGCCCCACGGCCCAAGGTCTTTGCATGCACTTTCCTCCCCACACACACCCTTCCAGGTCAGAAGCTGGCAGGCATTGAGCTACCTCATGTTTCTTCTTACCACCCCAGCATTCAGTCTCTTAAGGAAATGTTACATAGGCCTGTAAAACAAAGTGTCTTTAAAATGACATCACCATGGTTTGCTGTGCGAGGGGCCGCATCAGTTGTGGTGGCTGAATATGAGCCAGCAGTGTGCCCGGGCAGCCAAGAAGGCCAATGGCATCCTGGCTTGTATCAGAAACAGTGTGGCCAGTAGGTCTGGGGAGGTAATTGTGCCCCTGTACTCAGCATCAGTCAGACCTCACCTTGAGTACTGTGTGCAGTTCTGGGCTCCTCAGCATAAGAAGGACATTGAGGTCCTTGAGCAAGTGCAGAGAAGGGCAACCAGGCTGGGGAAGGGGCTGGAGGGCAAATCCTATGAGGAACAGCTGAGGGAGCTGGGGATGTTCAGCCTGGAGAAGAGGAGGCTGAGGGGAGACCTTATCACCACCTACAACTGCCTGAAGGGAGGTTGTAGAGAGGTGGGCGATGGTCTCTTCAGCCAGGGGACAGGAGATGGGACAAGGGGAAATGGCATGAAGCTGTGCCAGGGCAGGGACAGATTGGATATTAGAAAAAAAATTTACTGAAAGAGTTGCCAGGGCCTGGAACAGGCTGCCCAGGTTGAGTCACCTTCCCTGGATGTGTTTAAAAAAAGGGTAGATGAGGTACTTAGGGATATGATTTAGCACAGGATGGGAATGGTTGGACTCGATGATCTTCAAAGGTCTTTTCCAACCTTGTGATTCTGTGATTCTGTGTGTGTGTGACTGTTCGCAGGGTGAGTCCAAGCCTCCAGAGACAGACACCAAACTGCAGGACAAAGACTGCGAGCAGCCAGCAAGACAAAGCTGGACATAAAGCAGGCATTGTGTGGCAGGCAACCACTTCTGAATCACAAAATAACAAAGGGCTTCATAAAGAAATTTCCATCAGTTAAAAAAGTCTTGTTTGGCCACTGAGTTATCCACAAGGACAAGAATTACTTCCTTTTTTCCCCCTCTCTTCCCTCTATCCAAACATCAAGTGTTGTGTTGTGTTTAGAAAACTGCTGGTAGGTTTCTTTAATGAATGCTTAGTATGATCAGTAAGCAGTTAATGATGGATTTTGGTCAGAACAGAATGTGTTTGTCATGTCAGCAGACAGGACAAACAGAGAAAATGCATTGTTCTGTGCAAAGACAAGATAGGCAATGGCAGGAGAATTAGTGACAGCACAGAATGCTGCACACGCCTGTGAACTCTGAATTGCTTCCTAGGTGACTGAGTCTCAGAAAATACTGCAGCACGACCAAGTCCAGTTTCTCAGGTGATAATGTTAAGTCTTGTAAAACAAACAGGAATCCAGAAATGCAGGAAATTTCATACCTAGCACAACCCATGTGGGATTTCCGTGCTCCTGAAGGATAGTTATGAAGGACTTGCAAGGAATGAGGAAAACTATGTGGCATCCGAGTTAGTGGTGACAGATCTGATTGGGACTAGCTTGACAGAAAATTAAAAAGAATAAAAGAAACCTCAAAAAAAAAAAAAAAGCCCTGATGAAAATTTCTTTGTGAGAAAAAATATAAGGAGACTTTATTTTTAAAGAAGAACTGCATATGGTCTGAGGTAGAAACCTTAGGACTGTCTTGTGTGATGAAACTTTGTTGAAATAAAATTGTCTATCCACTATCCATGGGCTGCAGGTCTTACCAGGAACTTGCTCCAGCACGGGCTTTCCCCTGGATCACAGGGAATATCACCCTGAAGTAGGTGACTCCCATACTGCACTGCACTGATGAGCTCGTTTGCATCTTTGAATTAAGGTTGCTTGTCAAATACACAAACTTTATAGCTCATGGTGTACAACATTGCACTAGACTACCAGTAGGGGAATGGTTACTTCTTCATTAAGAACAAATATAAGAGGTCAATCAAGTGCAGGATATATATATCTATCTGCCAAAATGACCTGCTTGTGGAAAGAGATGAGGCAGTCCTGAGTCCAGAGAAAAAGCATCAGAGCAATCTCCAAGAAGCAGAACTGCAGTAAAGACACTGGCAAGGAGGATGTGTTCTGATAAATGTAACCTTTCACATAAATCCTGACTCTGTGGGCCAGCAAAGAGCCTCCAGTAAGTTAGCTGACTGCAGGTACACCTGAGATTTAATTTTTTTGTATAAAAAGGTTAAAGCGTGAGACTTTTATCATTTTTTCACTGACACCTTTTACAGGTATCAGTAAAACTGTGTAACTGCAGCCTGACTGTTTAAGATGTTGTAAAGAAATACTTTGCACTCTACTTATCTTAATCTAAATCAAATGAAATGGGATATCAGCCTTTGGATAATATTACACAACTTTAGGACTGCAGTGGTTATATTCAGCAATAGTAGGAAACTGGATTTTTCAGTAAGGACATTATTTCCCAACAGGCTCTTTTGGGATATTCAAATGGCAATGGGATGGTTTTTCACAAGAGCTGCTCAGGCCAGTTTGAGATCTAGGATCCCAGGAGTCAGGAAAGACATTTCTTCTGATGATGAGCTGAAGTCCTCTGTGCTGGTGTGAGACACTGTGTCTGACACCCAGCAGTCCCTAGGGTATCTTTAGCAATTGTTAGCTCTTCATACATCTTAGCTCACTTCATTCATTGGTTGTGAAAGAGCATTAAGAATTCTTCTCCTACCTTCTATACAGTAATCACTATTATACTCATTACTGAGTTAATTACAGTAAGCAGTCATGAAATTAATACTTGTTACATCAACTCTTTGCAAGAAGTACACAGACACCTTAAATAATATAGCTATTTAGTAACACCATTTGAAATGGAATTCAGATGTCAAATGACATTATACAACACTCCAGACACAAAGAAGAATGGGAAAGCAGGCAAAAAATCCTCACATTGAAATCAAGGGACAGTTCCTATAGCTCGAGTTAGACAAAAATTTCAACCAAGCAAAAACTTCCCATTGCTTCTTGTTTTAGGTGGAACTACACCCTGAACTGGCATATGGACAAAATGATGGAGGGTGGGCCTCAACCAGGGGTACGTAAGAGAGGATGAAAGAGAAGGGTCAACAACGTGTTAGGATTAAATTAGGATTGTCACATCCTTCTAATGGTGAACAAGCTAACTCAGAAACAGTGTCCAAGGAACATCGCAATTAGGTACTTTCCTCATGTTTAAACTTTTTTCCTTGGGTGAAAAAAAGGAGTTTTGGAAAAGAGGCAGTTAAATAGGACACCATCCTTTCATATGCTTCACCTCGAAGAACCAAAATTCCAGTAGTTCTTAAGAAGAATACAGTAACTCATTACAAACTGCATGCTCATCAATAAGAAAAAGAGTATGTGAAAGGATAAAGGTCCAGTCAAAACACATCCAAACCCTTCTGGGTTTCACCTTACATTTTGAATGAAGTTCAGTACAGTCTTACAAACGTGTCCCAGCTCACACCACGCTGACACCAGGATGCTTTCTGCCTGCACCTCTGCCACTGCACTGCTGTGTCCTGCTTCCACCGCAGGCTGTTTGGAGGACAGTGGGAGCCTGAACCCACCCGGTTTTGTTCCCCACCTTTGCCTCTTTTGTCTGGTTTTGCTGCTGTGCTGCTGTTCTGACGGGTGCTGCTGAGCCCTGCTACCTCAGCAGCACACAGGACTTCCCAGCAGCGCAGGACCAAACGGAGCCACGGTGTCAGATGCAGTGCTGCTGCTGAGTATCAGCAGGATCCCTAAACTATTTTGTTACAGCTCCAACTGGGATATCTGCTAAAAGCTTCCTGCCAGTGACAGATTGCAATAGTGAAGGCCTCAAATGTATTACAACTGTCATAAATAACAACCAGTTGCATTCAGTGAGTCAGGCCAGTGTGAGAACAGAACTTGAGGAATCTATTTTTGTTTGGAATAGTGCCAAACCTTAGCCTTAATTCTCTACAAATGATTAAACTGAAGCTTCAGTGCATTGGAAAAATAAATTAGCACTGTTATTAAATAAAGATTTAATATTGAAAGTCTTCTTGGTGAGGACTTAACGCCAAATAAGTGTATGTTTGCAGTCAGGAGATAGCTGTGGAGAGTTGCCACAGTCACTGTGTGTGTGAGGTGTGGGAAGTAAAAGAGAGAATTCAATTACTTCCTCAAAGAGGAGACCGAAATGAGAAATCAGTATCTCAGAAGTCTTTTGTCTACTCCCCAACAACCAACCCCAAAACAATCATGGCTTGAGCATGAGGTGAAGTTTGCTGTTAATCACCAATGATCGAAAAACTGAAAAATAAGTCTAAAATTAATGCAAAATGGAGCAGAAACAGAGACTGCAGTATTTTGGGGAAGATGGTGAAGAAGATACCGACTAGCAGCGCCATGACTAACTGAAATGGCAGCTGTAGCAGCAGTCAAATGGTCTGTGGAGGCCACGGATGTAATGCCAAAAGGAGATTGTTCCTTTGCCTGGAGAGGTGCAGGTACAGACTCCTTACTGACAGAGTTCCTGACAAATCAATGCAACTTTTGAGAGACACCAAATTATATTCAAAGCAATTGGAAAATATAAATTTGAGACCCTGATGCTAAATTATTCTACTAGATGTCAGATGATTTATAAGATGCCTGAGCTGCTTCTGAAAATCCAGGGCTCCAGGCAGGAAATGGTCTTGCCCTGGCAGCAACAGCAGGATGTGATGTGTAACCAGGAGTACTGGAGCATGCTAAAATAACAGCAAAGGTTTTCAGATGGAATAGCTCACCTTCAGTTACTCTTATTATGCTCTATTAAAAGGCCAGATGGAAACATCAACCATCTCCTCTATTGCAAAACCCTTACTAGCTTCAATGAACACAGCAAGGGAAAAAAAGAAAGAAAATGAAAAAGAAAATTTCTTTTTAAATCTTGAATGGGCATTTTTCTATATACCCAAATATCAGTGTCTGCTCCCAAAAGCAGTCAAAGTCAAGGGAGAAATTAGAGCAGCATAGCCTTAATTTAACTCCCCCATTATAGTTTATTTTTGTGTTTGATAAAATCCTGAAATCCTTCTATTGTTGGCAGGTTAGAACCTTGGTGAAATGGAGATTTTGTGTAGAAAACAGAAAGGTAAAATGGACCATTTTTTTTTCCTGGGCTTTGACAAGAGTTAAAATGTGTGGTTTTCCTTTCTTTAAAAGCTTGTTTGGAGCAGTGCCATCAGAACAAATCTTACTACATCATTCTTTACCAATAAATAAACATTTGCAGCATTTAATGCTGTTAACAAACAAGACTAGTTCCTCCAAATTGGAATTCACAATGCCTTTTTTTTTTTTCCCAGACCTCCTACCCCCAGCCCATCTGGAACTCATTCTGGCTCCGTGCTCTGGAATGTATAATACAGCTATTGATTAGCCATTTCTTACAACAGCACCATTTACAAGACAGTAATAAGTGTCCCCTTCACATAAGGCTAGACATTTGCATAAACTGATTTTTCAGATTTATGCAGAATGGGTTTGTTCTTATTATTTTCCTGGGTTTGACTGTTAGTTTAATTGATTATTTTTTTTCCTATAACATCCCAAATCTTCTTCTAGAATCAACACCGCTCTCAGAGGGTTTGTTACGCCCCAGCACTCAGCTGAAATCCTGTAAAACTGTCCGGGCTTTCCATTTATTCAAGGAGAGTATTTTAGTTCACAATTGTATCTTTGAATCTGACATTAGCAATACATCAAATGGTGAGATGTACTTGCTTCTTAATAGGGAAAGATAATCTCTGTCTGTCCTAAATCACTTTGGGACAGTAGAAGTTGTTGTGATGATTTGAGCCTCTCCTATTCCACGAGTGACAGCCTGTTCTCAAGCCCAGCCTAGGCAGGGTTTCCCCATAGCCCCTGAAATCTAGTCCCTTTCTTGTTACAGGACTGAGGGTGGAATTGGCAAGAAAACTTCCTGATGGTGGATGTTGTTGTAGTGTCATTTCACTCTGAAAACACACCAAAATCTTCTGCCTAGTATCCCTCCTTTTGTGGATCCTTGTTTGACAGCCAGGATTTTCAAGCTCCTGGTCGCCTTGCCAATAATGTGTTTTATTCAAATATTTCACCCCTTAAAGGGAATTTCATTCAGATAACACGAGCAATGTGAAAACTAGATCTCTTGCTAGCCTCCTTCTTAAATCACTGCCTTGCAAGTCTCAAGGCAATGAATTGATGTCTCCTGGATGTCATTTCCCCTTGTATTTCCAGCACAGCAACAAAGCACAGAATTCCATGTATTCGTACCAGGAAGAAGCATAAATGGTGAAGTTGTGGGAAGCTAAACTACCAAATTTGAGATCCACCAGCTGCTTCTTCCACAGAATGGCACTGCTGTCTAGTTCAGAGCCGTTTTCTACAAGCTGAGCCTGCCATTCCTATAAACGAAAATAACTGACATGCTGCGTTTTGTGGCAGAATTCTTGTAAATGGCCTGAATAATAATCACTCTTGGGACAATATCTCTGCTTAAATTATCCTTGAGTGCCCTGGGTTTTCTCAGCATCACAGCTCCTGTATTTGTGTGGCTGTTTCCTTTCCCTTTAGCAGAACAGGAACGAGCATACGCTGTGTCACCTCAGTATGACACAGGCAGAGCGTGTTCCAAACACCACGTGTGTCGTCTTTGGGGGGGACTCACAGCATCTCTGTGAGTGCCTGCTAGGAGGCACTGAGAGCTGGTTCCTTGCTAACTGTCATTCTCATGTCCCAGGGAGCAAAAATAAAGAGGTGGGAGAAGGGCAGAGAACTGCAAGCATCTGAAGCCTTCTCCTCCATCCTTTGTTGTCGTTTAACCATGCCAGAGACAGGTCGCTCACTCACCTTGGATAGGTGACCCAAGCTCAGGAAGAGTAATCAGCAAGGTGACTTTCACAGACCTTGACTATGCAGATGATGTGGTAAACTAGAGGAATAGCTTGAATACTTGAGTGCAGACCACCCGGGTGAGGTCTCATCTCCTCATCTCAGCTCCTGAGATGGAAACGATGACATGCAAGCGCAGTGCTGTTCCTCCAAGCCCTGCGATCCTGCCCTTCCCTTGCTTGTTCACACTCCTCAGCTACAACTGTGTCAAGCCTGAGCTGCAATACATGCCCACAGCTCCATCCCGTACAGCTGCGGCTTGGGTGGTAAACTGATCACAGGACGTTGCTGTCTGCTGAGGGCATTTAGCAACTGCTGAAAAGCCATGTCACTGCTTCTTCTCCCTGTGTTCAAAATGGCAATTGTATTGGTGTCAGCACTGCATGAAGGATGTGGTTCAGAGCAGAACTCAAAGCTTCCCAAAAACGTGCAGTGAAAAAGCACAAAGAAGGAACAGTGCACTTTCAAGTTACTCAGGCTTTTTGAGAGAGTAACTTATCTTTTCGTTGGTTGCCTGTCCTTGTGAGACCCCTAAACACTGACTGCAGTTTATTTTTACTTTTTACCCCCTTTGGAAGCCTCACAAGCCTCTCTCATTCCCTCCAGGAGCCTCAGAGCACCAAGGCTCAGCATTTAAGAAGCGCTGCTGGGAAAATTCCCTGTTTGATGACGTGCCTGGAGAACACAGAGGAACGTTTTCCCCAGATTCCCTGCAACTCTGGCAATAAGCAGCTGGGAGCGGTGCAGGTAACGTCACACACACTGGTGGCAACGGTGTGCAAGCAGTGCTGAAAAGCAGCCCCAGCCACCCCCCCTGCCAGGTCCCTGGGCACACGACCTTGAACTTTCAGTCTGAGCTCTGAATTTTGTGCCCATTTTAACTCTACAGTAGCAAAGCTACTTTAGTTCCTTTATGAAATTCTGACCCTCTTCTGTTTTGACAATGCATCCAAGTACAATGCAATCAGAAGGTTTCATTTTTTAAGCACTTGCAAAGTCACAGTCATCAGAGCAGATTTCAAACAAGAGCAGAGGGATGCTCAAGGAGCTGTCTTGCTCCCTGCTCCATGACCTGATACATTCCTTTGCAGCACAGGCCACTGTTGCCCCTCCTTGTCACCAGATCTCTATCTATTCTCTTATTAATCCCCATCTTTATACCTGAGTTAGCATTTTCTCATATAGCACCTCTGGGCTATGGGAAGGCTACTAGGAGAGTTCTTGATTAATAAACCCTGACAGCATCCATCCATCTAGAATTTAACAACGTGAACAGAAACGTCAAGCACATCTCACATAAGAAATGAGTCGATAACACAGTGTTTACAGAGAGCCATGTGAGATCCATATCATTTCCTTTCTCTAGAAAACTAGACAGCCTGATGACATCTATCCTGGTAAATCTATATTACATTCTATCCTGCTTTCCAGATAGCTTCATGTCTTTATTTATATTTTCCTTTAAAATCTGTGCAGAAGAGTAACATGCTCCATGCACGTACTTGTGCTGTAATTGTCCTAATCCATGTGTTGTGTCAGACTTCACAGTCAGGATGGTTTCCTGAATTTGGAGGCATTTAACAAGAAAAATCCTCTTAACATCAGCAGAGCAGGCAAACAAAAATTACCAGGTATATTTTGTTTTATTTGTGGTTTAGCATACTTTAGGTACATTAAATAATAAAACTGACTTGGCCTGAAATGATTTCTCATGGTCCACATTCACAGGGCTAGTGCTCACCACTGCCCTGATCTGAGGGAAGGCAATGTCACATGTGACATTAGAAAACCAGTTACCTTCAATGGATGAGTGTTAGCAGGCAATAATGCAGGCATTTGAGGCTCTTTGCCCTGTGGACCAGGCCCAAACCTGCTTCCCAGCATAGGATACAGACCCAAGGATGATTCCAGGCTGTGGGGCGCTGAGCTGATGGTCTGTTCCTCACTGCAAGATCCAGTCAGGGCCATATTTCAGGAAGGGCTCTTGACAAAGACACTCCTCACTGTGTGGTCAAGAGGAAATCCAAATTTAAACCTAGAAGACACCACGAGCATAGAGTTACAGCAGTGTATGGGATGGATTTAATTTGCTTCTGAGCAGCCCTGTGCTATGGATTTGTGACCAGACCAGCATTTATAACACACCAATGTGTTTGCTGTTGCTGAGCAATGCTTGCACAGTGTCAAGGCATTCTGTGTTTCTCACTCTGCCCCCACCAGTGAGCAGGCTGAGGGTGGGCAAGAGGTTGGGAGGGGACATAGCTCAGGCAGCCAGCTGCCCAGAAGAGATGTTCCATAGCATGTGATGTTACATGCAGCAATTAAAAAAAATGCAGGAGAGAGTTTTCTGAGGAGGCTGTGGCTTATGGGGTAGCTGGGCATTGATCAGTTGGTGGAGACAATTAACAATTACACCTTTTCCCCCTTTTCCAAGAGACAATTTATGGACAAAATGAAGAATTTTGTCGTCCTTCTCCTGTGAGGGGATGTGTTCTGCCTTGTTACAGTGTCTCTGCAGCACCCTTGGGTAAGCAGACAGCCCACACCTCTGTGTCTCAGGAATCTGCTTCTGGCCTTTCCTAAGGTGACAGACTATTTTGGAATTTCACACAGGGATATGCCCTGAGACACTGTGGTCATGGGTAGCAAGATACATGGGAGTATATGGGCAGGTACCTGGAATGTTTCATTGTGTGGGACTAACACGTGCAGAAGGATGGGGAAATGTGATGTGTACCTTGAGGACAATTAGGCTTGGGTGAAAATAATCCATAATTTCAATTACTTGGTATGACACAGTACATCACCATTAACAGCAAAATACCTTTGGATTTAAAAGACTGGTTTGGTCTAAAATGAGCATCGAGCATGCAGTATGTGAAAGTGGAGCCTACCCACAGGACGTGGCTTTTGAATGCTTTTTCTTTAAGCCTTGACCACATTGTTGTGTTTAAGGTGTCTCACCTATGTTTGGCCCTGAGAGCTCACATGCAGCACTGGGCAATGGCCAGCATCAGTTTGGAGAGAGGCAGGGCTGCTGGGACTCGTTGTTCCCTTATGTGTATATATATACTCCTGTAAGAGAGACAAAAGCAGTCACAGGAAGGAAGGAAGGACATCATTACAAGCATATCTCTCATCTTTTCTAAAACCAGATCAGCTTGATAACCCCATCTGCCCGAAAGGAAGGCCATACCACCACCTGTCTGTAAGGAAAACCCATCTGGCCCAAGCAGAGATGCTTGTTTGTACAATAAGTGAGTTTGCACTGATTAGATGACTCTACCCTTCTGTTCCACTTTTGCTCACAAGCCAGCACTATAATCCAATACATAGCACTGTCTGTCTGCTCAGGCCAACGTAAGGACACACAGGCTGCTGTGATAAGCACCATACATATATGTTTTCTCATACACACAGAGTTTAACTCTGTCTTTTCAGAGTACTTGGTTTTCCACAGGAATAACAGCACACACCGATTCCCTTACATTGTTTGCATTTTTATAGTAAGGAAAACAATGTATAAAAAACAACTCTAGAACTAGAGAAAAATGCAGTTATTAAACACATCCTGGAAAGCCAGGATTTTATAATTACATTAAATTACAGCAGCTAGTAAAGAAAATATTTCATTAATTATTTTCTGCCTTCATAGACACAACACATATACCAGTAGAAACATCTCTATACAGGGCTGACCCCCACACAGCAGGGTGAACTAGATGATCTTTGGAGGTCCCTTCCAACCCAAACCATTCTGTGACTCTATTATTTATACAATATATATAAAATATATATAATTATTTATATAATATATAATTTGTATATTGTATGAAGAATGGAGTCACAGAATGGATTATATATAATGTATATATACACATTATATATATACACATATATATGTGTATATATACACTCTGTATGTGTGTGTGTGTATATATGTATATACTCTGTGTGTGTATATATATATATATATATATACTGGATTTGGATTCCTCTTCTTCCATAGCCATGGACAATGTTCCCTTTCATGGCTGTTGCTAAAATTCCTATTTGTTTCTAAACCCAGCATATAAATATAATACTTTTCATCCAGTTTAATTTCCACTAAGTGCTGGTGTACTGGGTACGTTGCAGATACAAGCACAGCAACATGGGAACGTTGCAGCTAAATCAGCATGTATTACTTCAATTTGTGATGGTGAAATAAGAACCACATGCAAGTCTGTTTGAGCATGATAAGAACAGGAGCAAACATTCAGCCCGTGTTTTGTTCATGATTGTCAGCGTTTTAATGTTATTGTGGCAGGCAAAACACCACAATGGAACTGAGAACAGATGGGGAAAGCATGAATACTTTTGTAGACTGCAGAACACAACTGGATACTGTACTGTGGTTATCACCGGGCTCTACCACGTGGATAGCATTTTACATTCAGCTGATAGGCAAAGCTAGGGAAGTTAGTATTGAAATACATTAAAATTATGACACTGGTGATATTTACCTCACACGAGAGCAGCACATCTTCCTTAATGAGCAGATACCATCAGCTATGAGATGCATGTACAACAAAATCAATGGGGAAGAAATATCAGAGGGTTTCCCTTGAGTTTAAAGCTATTTTGAATACAGTGGAGAGAGAGATTTCTCAGCTCCTTTTCTGGAACATTTAGAGAAAAAAAAAAAAAAAGCCCTGGGATTAAAGGATATTGCCCAGGTAACAACCTGGCAGTAAGACATTTGTTCTGAGATTGGTTCCCAGTGCCTGCATTTGCATTCCCAATTGCCATCTCAACTCAGTAGGATATGTCACCCAACCTTACAAAAGTGGTTGCTGGTATATGCACTGCAACAAGAAATACAGCCTGTATCTTAACATCCAGAGCAACACCTTACCAGATTCCTCACAAAGTCACTTCTGAGGCATGACAGTTTGGCACATAGAAAAGACAACACAGAGCCAGCCCTCCTCTGAAAAGCTTGCAGTCCTACAGACAGACATAGGTTAAGGCAGTAAGATGCCAATCAGAGACTCCAGCCTTTATACTAACACCTTGTTAAAGAACTGGTAGCGTGTGAAGCTTTATACAGTGTCTGTCAGCTTCCCAGAAACACTTTGTGAAAGGATAACAGCCTGTGAAAGCTTTGAGCCTCTGATGGCAGGCCTAGCTCTAAAAATACAACGTGGAAGGAATCCTGCAGAGAGGAATAAAGGAAGAAAACAGCCTGGAGAACAGACTGGAGCCATTACTGGAGCAAGGTAGGAGAGAAGATCAGGCTGCTGAATGAGATGGAGCTACAAGGGCCTTCAAGGCAAAGATGAGACGTTTAAACCAGCTGGTGGAAAGGAGCAAAAAGGAGAAACAGTGGCAGGAGTAGGGGGTGTTGTGTTTTGAGTGATGGGGAGTGGAGAGAGCCAGTTTCCAGTGAAGCTGCAGGGAAAGGAGTTACAGCAAGGAAGGGAAGATACCTGAAGGGCAGCAGGTAGGGTTAACCTTCCAATAAAGGGCCCGTATTTAATTGTGGGAGGGAAGAACAGAAAGATGTTCACAGCAGAGTCAGGGAGTAGAGGGGGTTGGAGTCCTTATTTCAAGTGATGAGTCTGGGTTGATAGGATGAAGCTGTTGTCAGCATTTGCTCTCTGGCCCAGGCCATGTACTGGCTCTGTGTGGTGCCCAGGTGCCTTCCTGCCTGCTTCCAGTTTTCCACTGCCTGTTGCAGTTTACTCCTTCTCTACAGGGTAAACCAGTTTCTGCAGTTTATAGTTAGTGTTCCTACGTCTCTCTAAGGCCTTCACTAATGACCAAGAGGTTGGTGCTTGCTTCATGTTAGACTCCTGTATCTCAGGTTCTTAAATCTTTAAAGACTTGTCACTTCCTAGACCTATTTTCTTCTCTTACATTTATTTATTTATTTATTTAGCCAAATTATCAGGAATCTTTTCACCTTAAGCCTTTGCTTTTCTGGCACAAGGTTTTGTATTCCTGGAATTTCAGAATAAACCATGTAAGAGCTTTTTTTTTTTTCAAACGAATGTATAGCAGGAAACTATATTTTAGACTATTCCTGTAAGGCAGGGTTCATTACCTAATAACTATTGGTACCTTATTTTCTAAGATAAAAGTAATTTGTAGAAAATTAACCAAAGATCAGAAGCAACTATTCAGAAAGAGAATAAAGCAAACTTGTTCCTCATTCAATGGAATATGATTAGCAATGTTTCTGTGTCTTAATCTACCTTCTGGGGGGCTGCTTTTATGCCATGCAGAATATAACCAGGCATTAGTGAATGTAATCCTGACATTCACCCCTGCAATGCAACTTAAAAGATATCACTGTCCCATTCTTTCCAGGATAACTTGAAAACCTGGATTAATTTAGAATTAACCAGTAATACTACATAGGGGAATACATTTGACAAAGCTGTCGTTAATCTTGTCACTATGGAACAAGGATAAACAGACACTTCTCCCTTTCAACTATCCAAATATCAACCAGCCAGAGGTTCATGGCTGGCACGCAGCTTAGGGGAGCAATCTCGTACCTACCTGCAAGCTGCAGGCCACTCAAGAGTTCTCATCACCCCCTGATTGCAGTAGGGACCAAGTTAATGACAGTGATTTATATAACAGTAGAGCTGATTTTAATTTCTGTATCAAGAACAGAGATGGGTTGAAAGTAACATTAATGCCAGATGAGGAGAGTGAGGTCAGAAGAATTCCTGAGTATCTTCTGCTCTGTTAGAAAGAGTGGAATAGAGGGTACTGGGATGCAGGGGGAAATGGGCAGCCCCTTTTCAGTGTCTGTGGGGACAGGACAAGGGGCAATGGCTGCAAGTTGGAGCACAGGGAGTTCCCCACCAACATGGGGAAGAACTTTTCCCCAGTGAGGGTGAGGGAGCCCTGGGACAGGCTGCCCAGGGGGTGTGGAGTCTCCTTCTCTGGAGAGATTCCAGCCCCGTCTGGACGCCGCCCTGTGCAATATGAGCTGGGGAGCTGCTTTGGCAGGGGGGTTGGACCCCATGAGCTCTCGAGGTCCCTTCCAACCCCTATGAACCTGTGATTCTATGATTCTATGATTAGCAGCCACAACAAAGAGCCCTTCAAGCAAACCTGAAGCTGCCATTTCCACAAAGGGTGCAGGAAGCCCACTCACCAATAACAGAATATAATGTCATTCTAATAATAGAAATAAAATACAGCCAGCTTGGCAGAGAAGGCTAACTGCTTACAGACACAGCAAAAATTCTCTCTGTTGTTGTTACAGTCCGTAAGGAAAATCAGTTAGCAGGAATTATTGAGCAACGGTTTCACAGAGGAAATCTCTCCTACTTCTTGCCTCCAGGAAGCCAGGTGTACACTCCTGGGGGCAGCAGGAATACCTCTGGGAACAGTGTCACAGAACACACAAACTCACCCGTTTTGCCTGGTAAGAAGGGCAGAAATTCCTAACCCTCAGCCTAAGATCCCAGGAGACGACATAAGCAGGGATGAGATTGGCAAATGCATGAGCACCAGTTCAAAACCATCAAACTGCACGGAATACCTCAATGTCTCAGTAAAAAGGGATGCAGACAGAGACTATAAATATTTTATATGTAATTGGGTCTACATTTAATAGTGATTGCAGCGGGGAAGAGTAAATTCTGAATCTTGTCATTCTGAGCAAGGACTCTCCCTGCAGACAGGCACTGATTAATGATACCATTCTCTGAAAGCTGAGCCACTGAGTCCTTCAGCATTCAAGAACATTTTAAACAGAATTTATGTGTCCTTCCCAGTTCACTGAACTCACTGTTTTGTTATGTCACATTTACTTGCAGGAGAAGAGTCTAGTCTGTAACTGGCTGGTATTTTTCATGGTTTTTCATTGCACATTGACATAACATTGGAAAAAAAGTTGCATTTTCAAGCAGGAAATTTTACAAGAAGGCAGTGGTCATTCTGGTCACATATAAAGGCTCAATAACTCCTGTTAACTGATTTTCCTCACGGACTATAACAACATGCATGTTAGAGAACTGTGTGTCTTTGCCATCGCTGTTTACGCTTCTAAGGTGTTTGCAGTTCACATTTTTGACCTGATCTCATCATCTGCATGTCACAGTGGTATTCCAATAATGAGACTAAAATGTATTTTCATCAAGAGGATAAGCCAGCCTTTGACTTCTTCCAGAGAGAGATTCTCACAGCTGGGGCATCTTCATTGTCTTGGAACATTTATAAATGGATGAAGAATTCCTTCCACGTCCTCACTTAACCAGTGATGATGCAGAGGACCAGTCACTTAATGCAGGTGATGGTGACTCCTGGAATCCTGATCACTGCAAAAAGCTTTCAAGGTCACTGCTAGGGATCAGTATTGGAAATTAGGCTTTCTGGCAAAGAGCCCCAGATGATGCTTAAACTGGTGCCCGAGATTATGCTTGCTTTAAATTCATGGCAAGTAGATATAAGCAGGAGTATAATAACCTCAGTTGTTTAACAGCTGTTTTCACTTTTTAAGTTAAGGTTTTCATTTTTACTCTTTTTATAAATAATCCCTAAAAAGTGAAACTCCCAGGAAATCCACATACTGTTATGTCACTGGATCGAGTTAATCTGTCTGGACTGTCTGCCCATCTCCAGGGCAGGAGGAAGAAGAGTTATGATAATGCAAGCCGAAAACCTTGTGCCAGATACATTTCTTCCCCTGGCCTACGGGGAAATAGAAAACACTCAAGTTTCTGCTGAGCACATACTGGAAAAATTTATTGTTTAGACACTATAGAGTAGATATATCAGGCTACAGAGGTTATAGCTTCTCAGAGCACTCCTGCCACGTGTGATAGTTCTGCCACTGCAAAACTCCTTTCTCCACCTCTAAAGACAAGGCTCTCCCTCCTCATCCAGGACACAGACAGCCTTTGACACTGTACGTGTCTGGGGATGTCAGGAACAATCTCACTAAATTAAATACTTTTAGTTGTGTCTTCCTAGTTTGCAATAGATTAGATAAAACCCACTGAAGACCACCAACAATAAGGGCTGGGCCCAGCAAGTTTGGTGGCTGGTCCCAAGTTCTGTAACCAAATGAAAAAGAAAACGGGTGCATAACCTGGCTATTTACCTTGTAACTTCAGTTGGGGATGCCCCATGGGTTTCATCTGTCTGCCAGGCACATCCATGCAGGGGATTAACAGAAAATATATGTGTATATATATAGTTAGTTAGGACCCTTGCCACCTACTGTGGAGGTTGCAGCCTCAAATCCAGTGTCTGTTAGAAGAATGAGTTTTAAAAAGATTACGGGGGGTGGGGAGCGGGTGCGGGGAGTGTGATACTGGTAAGAGAACGTGGCTAAACAAAGCGGGGGCCGTGCGGACCGCCCCAGCAGAGCGGGCCCGGGTTCGGCAGCTCCCGCCCGCGCTCCTGACACTAGATGGCGGTGCCACCGCGTCTCCCGGGGCCACAGCGGGTTTCCTGCTGCGGGGGCCTTCGCTGCCTTGCGGGGCTGCGGCCTGTCGCCTGCCGTGTTTGGGAAACACAAACCTTTTGCTCTCGTGGCTGTAAATACACCTGCCCTTTTATTTCGGCCTGTTTCTAGTACCCCTGACTGACGCCTGACTAGAGGGGGTCGGTCAGAAAGAAAGGCCGCTGCAGCTCTGGGGAGGACTTGATTCCTCGCCCAAGTCCCCAACGCCCAGGAGGGATGACACACACCTACAATCCCACCCCCGTGTTGTGTTTGAATATATAAAAATACACGTTGATAGATAACTGTGCACATTGCTGGCAGGAAGGCTGGAAGGGCCCTCCCGTTGTCCGGGTTCCACAGGCGCTGTCGGTGGGGAGCATCCTCTCCACACTCCGCATGCCCTGCATTTTTCCATAGGAACTGGTGAAGAGCCTTCTTCAGTCATATCAGAACGGCGTTCAGCCCTGCCTGGTTCACAAGCAGGATTAAAGATTCATGGTCCTTCAGCGTGCTGCAAAGAAAATTCCCCTGCTCTCTCTCACACTGACCCAGATGTAGCTTGGGCCAGGCCGAGGAAATAGTGCATTAAGGTTGGGCTGTGAGAAATGCTAGTTAATTACAAATAGGGGAAAATCCTACAGTTGGGAAGTGTCATTTTAAATTAGTGAAGCATCCAACTAGCCAATTACCTGGTCACTAAGAAAGTTTTTCCTAAGAAGTCAGAAAACAAGGGATTGTTGCAGGTTTGCGAGGCTGTGCTGCTGAGAGGGTGGTTGTAAGCAGCAGCTGCAGTTTTCTGCCAGCCTCAAAGTGTAAAATTCAGGCAATTCAAGGCCAAGAGACGGTCATAGCACCTCTGAGAATCACATATAGGAGAAAAAAAACACCAGCAGCTGCATTTTGCCACTGGAGAAGGGAGTGAGAAGATGTAACGAGCTGTGCAGACACCAAGGCCGGAGCAGGGCAGGGGAGGAGGCAGCCCAGGTGCCGGAGAGAAAGATGCCCCTGCAGCCCATGGAGAAACCCATGGAAAAGGCCCAGACCCCACGTGCAGCCCATGGAGGGGCTCCACGCTGGATGGAGCAGGTGGAGACATAGAGAAGATGCTGTGATCCTATGTTGGGATAAGCCCCTGCCAGCACTTGCAGCCCATGGAGAGAGACAGAGACCCAGAGATGAGAAATATTTGTTCCCAGGCTTGCTGGGGGGAGGCTTGGAACCCCATGGAGGACTGGGACTGAGAGACACTGTGATAAAGAGATCAAGCCCTGTGGGAAAGGACTCATGTTGGAGAAGTTCATGGAGGACTGTCTCCCGTGGGCGAGACTGATCTCTCCCTGTCCTTATTTTGACTCCTGAGCCTCTTAATATATATTTTCTCCCCTGTTCAATTAAGAAGGGGAGTAATAGACTGACTTTGGTGGGTGTTTGGCCTCCAGCCAGGACTAAACCACCACAGTGATGCTCTTGATGCACAGGGAATTAATGATCTCCAGGAAATATTTCCATTGAATCTTCAAGGATTAGATATTGGTGTTTGCTCCAATACAGAGAATTTGCATCTTTAGAAACTCTGGTCTTATGAACCATAAACCTCTCCTGAGATATTTAATGATTCTTAAAACGAAGTAACCCCAAGATTTGATTAACTACATTTTTCTACTCTTAAAAGCATTGAAACTCGTGGTTTTGTACTGCAGTTCTCCCCCAGTATTTGAAGAATGCTTCAGAAGAAAGAATTCCTTTAACAGAAAATGAGGCATTTCCAAATCCAAAGAATCTGAAAGAAATTATATTGTTTCCAGTTTTGGTCCACCTACTATCAAGAAGATAGATGAGGCTTCCCAAAGGAGGGTCACCAAGGAGGTCTGGGGCTGGAGCACCTGCCCTAAGAGGGAGGACTGACAGAGCTGGGCTTGTTCAGGCTGAAGA
This sequence comes from Gallinula chloropus, assembly GCF_964237585.1. Lineage (NCBI taxonomy): Eukaryota > Metazoa > Chordata > Aves > Gruiformes > Rallidae > Gallinula > Gallinula chloropus. The sequence goes on along the minus strand of NC_140092.1, from coordinate 4,173,154 downwards.
AGACACAGCTTTCAAGGAGGCCTAATAGCAGCTTTCAAATTCACAGGCTGCACCACACTGAGCTCTGTGTAAGTGTAGCTGCCTTAGCTTCTGGATAGCCTGGCACACGAGAAGGAACAAGCTGTCTTCTGCCAGCACAGAAACAGAGTGCCACAACTCCCTGCTTGCCCTGTTCTTTTATCCCTCTGAGAAACAGGGATACCACAACTCCTCCTTTCATCTTTGCCTCTCCAGAGTTGCAAATTCTTTGCCTCTCACTGCCGCTGTGTGAGGTATCTAAAGCAGCTGATCTCAGTTAGGGTTTCTCATCACAGCGATGACACAGATAGATAGTCAAAGTCATTGGAGTGCTTGGTTAAATCTCCAGGAGTGTTTTCAGAGGTTGAGAGCTGCCATCTGCAGGTTTCAGCTATGTTTTGAAGGATTAGGGTTTTCATAAATCAGATGTTACCAGCAGCTATCGTTCTCACAGACCACTCCTGAGAGAAATTCCAAGTTCTTTATCATCTGCAGAGCAGGCATAATCTGTCAGACATCTCAATTGCCAAAGAAAGTGTATTGAGACATAAAACAGGCATTCTTCAGCTGTAACAGAATTTCTTGATTTTGCTTCTGGATAGTTTTTCTTAAAGCTCTGACATCCCATTATGGTCTTGTTAATTTTTCAGGACTTTTTTTCTTTCATGAATTTATTAATGTTCCTTGATCTAAAGGCAGCACTTGCAGAACAGTGTTTGGCAGCATCTCAAACTGTATCTTTAGTTTTATGATGTTCTTTTTTTTTTTTTCTTAATCCTTATGCCAAAGTGTACATTTTGGTGTAACATTAAATGGTTCCTAAAAATATTTTTTCTTTCTCTTTTGTTTCTATGATGCTACTGAGTTTGACATTGATCCATATATGGATGCAGTACATTAACTTTTCCAGGACTGATGTACTGGCAGTCATCTTCCCTCATTTCTGCAGCTAAGGGAAGGGATCTAGTAAACATTTCCACTCCAGCCATGCACTCTGGATTTTAACTGTTTCCAGAACGACACAAGAGAAGTCATCATGGGGATTGCTGCCTTTGCAGGAATCAATCAGCTTAAGTAAGTGACAGGATTTGTTCTGGTACTCTTATTTAATGTGCTGTAGAGATCATGGTTTGCCAGGACAAAATGTCAGGGTAACAGAGTTAAAGCAAACAGCCAGACTTCCTTCATCACTAGGCAAGAACTGTCATGGCAAAGCTTTCTTCTGCTTCCATGGCAAAGCTTTATTCTGCTTCAATGGCAAAGCTTTCTTCTACTTCATCCAGGGCAGCCAAAGAATGCTTCTGCAGTGCAGTCCAAAAGGCTGTGTTTTCTTGAGCACATGTCAGCCCATGCAATGCTGCTGCATGACTGCAGGGAAGGTGACTGACCTGACCAGTACCAGGGGGAAAATCTTGTGTTTTCAGCCTACTATGCTTTGGTGCCAGAAGTACACCACCAGGTAGTTCCACGCTTACTCAGGAGTGTCTAACGAAGCCACGGTTCCTGCAGAAAAGCCCTTAGCCCCAGTACACAGAGGGGAAGCCAGTTCCCTGAGATTTACACAGACCTCATGGCAGACCCACTGCTGCCCAAGCCCGCTCACAGAGCTCTGCTTTCTTGGCACCTGCCTGGGTCAGACACACTTCATGTTCTTGCATCATCATCTGCATTTCTCCAGCCCCTCACTCGCACGCAGACAGTCCTGCTGGGGTGAAGTTAATGTTGCATGACTGCCTTCTAAAGCAAAAAGGGAAAGGAAAAAGAAAAGAAACTCCTTTTATTTTTAGACTGTGGCACAGTTTCAGATGATTCTGGACTCATTTCTACATCGACTGACACTTGCTATTAATCTCATGGATCTGTAAGGAAAACAGTTCTAAAAATTTTGTTAAATCCTCTGTCTTGGGGAGAAAGGCCCTGGGGGAAAACAGAAGCCCAAGTCAGAAGGAAGAGCCATTTCTCCCTGATGCTTGCTTGCCTGTCAGCATCACTTCTGCCCACTCCCCCCCTCAGAGAAGTCAGGCTTTCTGGAGTGTGGGAGGTGCATCAGATGGTGTCTGTCTACATCAAAGACCAAATAGTGCTGTTAGAAGAATGTAGAGGTGTTGTGTTTTGGTCCTTTTCAGTATTTCTTCCTAGAAAATATGCCGTCACCATCAGAATACACCTTTTCTAAATGCTCCTTTAATAATGGCTAGTCTTTCTGTGGGAAACCATAACCACCCTACCATTTTCCTTCACTTAGGAAATTAAACATTTATCTGAATAGAGGTTGTTTATGCTTAGAAGGCTTTCAGAGTGCTAAGGCAGTGTTGCAACATATCCAGTCTTTAACATATTTCGCTGGATATAGGCCAGCTCTATCATTTGAAATCATCAGCATCTGTAGGCTAAGTGCCACTGTTAGAAGACAATAAATACATCATGTGGGATCTAACAGCCCAAGAGATGCAAGTCTGCAGCAGTTCCATGTTGCCAGGTCCAACCAGCAGTGAGGCTGAAGATGTATTCCTAGCAGGCACACGGACACAGAACACACATATATAACATATACACATAAACACATACCCAGACCCACAGAGCACTCGCTGAGAACCCACAGGATATCTGCCCTTCTTCTCCCTTTCTTTTCAAGACTCTCCCCTCCTTTTCTCAAGGCTCCTTCTCCACTGACAAACCTCAGCACTGGCAGCTTTTACACCCCAAGTGTCTGTGCACAGTTTGATCACCTATTTCTTTTCCCAGAACCTGAGGAACTGTAATAATGCCTGTTCCCACAAAATGTCATTACATTTTACTTCCTCTGGTTTGTTTGGGTTTTTTTTAATCTGAAATGCTTTACACATTAGTTATATTAATAATACATTGGGGCAGACTTGTTTTCTGTTACATAAATGTAAATGACCAGTAGGTAAAGCACGACCCTGTTTTTAAATTTTGGAAGAGACAAGCCAAGCTGCATTTTTACATTTGGAACATATGCCTGATGAACAAGCCATCACTGCATGCTGGTTTCTTCAAAAAGTGTGACTTTCTTCAGCTCTTGGGACTGTAGTGTGCATCCATCCCTCCCTCCCTCTCATCATTTGTGAGCCACCATTTAATATCAGCCAGGTTTGACAGAGAGTTGCAGTCTCAAAGATAATTAGGTTCCTGCAAGTTTTACCAATTTTCATGAAACCTGTAGGAATATAATTGCCTTTGAGGGAGAAGAAAGCAACCTAAATTAGTGTCCCTCAAGGAAAGGACATAGTATAAACTCAACAGTCTTATTTTTGTCCCACCAAAAACCAAACAGCATCAGTGCAGCTCCATACTGGACACAGCTGTACTTGGGCAATGTAGAAGAGGGACTGTGTGGAAATGCCTGTTAGCTATTAAGTGATGGTTACTGGAGGAACTGCACGTGCAAAGGATGTCACAGTAGAAGCATACTGATACAATGTAGAGAGGGGAACATAGAAAGCCTACACAAAGCCTTAGAAATCAGGCATTACTAATTCCATCACTGATGGAACAAGTTGCTCTTTGAGACTTTGGTGTAGAAAGTATCTCTTTCCTTAAGAGACTAGAACCTCAGCTGCCATTGGAGGAACCTACTAACGTCTGAATTTCCACTTCAGCATACAAAAAGGGCTCTTTACTTGTGCTATCTGAGCTGGGATGCCTTGTGTAAGAGCAGGAGAAAAGATCACTTTGGACAAACGAGCTTGCCTAAAGCGTGTCCTACTTCACTGCCTGTAGTCTTCAAATACTGAACTCTCCTACTGAAGTCACTTATGTGCACAGGGGCTGCTATGGAACCTCTGGCAAACAAACATTAGCCTGAATTTCAAAGGTCCTTTGGTACACATTAAAAAAAATAATGAATCATTTAATCATCATCAGGAAGATGGGCTTATTAGTCAGTGCTTATTCATGCTCTGACTAATGAGAGATGTCGCTTGTACAGAACCAAATGTCTCTCCACCACCTGAAGCACTGGAGGCACACAGGTGGTCTCCAGACAGCTACAGTCTTCCTTTTAGAACAGAAAATGCTTCCTTTAAACTGTGTTGAGATATATGTACAATGCACAGTTCAAAATTCTAGCTTAGCCTTCTGTAGGCTGTTTGTCATTTTCCTGAACTCGTGACTTTTGGGGAGTTTTCTGTCTCCTCTTTGCTTTCTTCATTCTCCCCTGTGTCAGTATAAGGTACACGATGGACTGTTGTGTCCTGGGGCACTTGCAACTGTCATTATAAGCTGGAATGTCACGTTTTAGAGGCAAGAGGATAAGAAGGTACTTCAGACTGCCAGGGAATGGCAACTCTGGAAAAGGGAAAGGCAGCCCTTGGATGTATTAAATACAATGTTTCAAGCAGAGAGAGGAAAAGATTGATGTTACTGTGTGAAGCATTCCTGCTGTCCTCTCCACAGTGATGTGTATCATTCCAATCATTCATACTCAAGAGGGGCACAAACTGAAAGATGCCCAGTATGACCCTGAATTTGGAGACCCTATCACATAAGGGTGGCTTGGCTTATTTAATCCAGCAAAGCAGCACTGGGGATTGATTTGATTACAAATGCATCGTTGCACTGTTGGAAAAGGCAAATTCTGCCTAAGCGAGAGAACAATTTGTCACTAATCGTTATAGGCTCTTAATAAATAGTTTCAGGGTAGGAAATTAGAAAAAATAACTGAATAAGAAGTAAACTGAGCTTCTGAAACAGTAAAGGATGCAAAAAAAAAAAAAAATACCACCAGAGAACAGCAAGAGCAAGTGGGAGATGTCCACAAGAGCCATCAGTACAGGGCGTTAACACCAGTGCAGCACAGCCCCAGGCATCAGGCACCTCCCTGGGGACAAGGACAGCCCAAGGCCAGGCCAGGCTACCAGCCCATGGATGGGCAAGGGAACTGGAGACCATCATCCTATAGTGATACTGTGGCAGGGACTGATGGCCCCAGTGAGGGGGGAGGCTGAAATGGGGTCTGGGCCATAGCTAGGGTGGGGGGAGGCTCTGGAGATGATGGCTTGGTGGGAAGGGGCTATAAATCCTCTTGATGCCCTCCGGACCCTGTTAGAAATGCCAAAGGTCCTAAGAAAGACCTCACAGTTGACATATTAGTGAGGCAGTAATTTATTATATGTTCTTGCAGGAGCAGGTGACCTAGCAAAGTAGGCAGACCTGTGGTCAGCATTTGCAGCATTTTTATACCTATTCCCATTCGAAATCCCTCCCCTGATTACCAATGGATTAGGTATTTCCAAGGTTTACAGGCACTTTATTCACAGTAGTACATAATATTATACACATTGCAGGTCTGGCAGGTTCCAGCTTTCCATTGGTGAAGAAAATTAATATTTATGAGCTTATTGAGCAAAAGACAGTATCTTTCTAAGTTACTATTGTTTATCTTACATAACAGGCTGCCCAGGGGGTGTGGAGTCTCCTTCTCTGGAGAGATTCCAGCCCCGTCTGGACGCCGACCTGTGCAATATGAGCTGGGGAGCTGCTTTGGCAGGGGGGTTGGACCCAATGAGCTCTCGAGGTCCCTTCCAGTCCCTATGATTCTCTGATTCTGTGATTCTCTCAGTAAGCTGGTGATTCTGCATGGTTTTGCCACGACAGAAGCGAAGATACAAGAATCTACAGGAAGTCCTCTGTGTCACAAACTCAGTATTTCCTTTTTAATGAGATGTCATATAACAAGGAGGCCCACAGGGCAATCTAATGTCCTCACCAGTAAATGCTAAGCCTCCTGTCTGAGGACAAGCCTGACAACATGCCATCATTAACAATCATGACAAAATCCTTTGCAATATCAGACAGTCCCTTTTTCTAAAACTCAAAAGTTCTTCCTTATATGATAGCATCTGGGTAACATGAGGTGATCCAAAAGTGTATGCCTACAGTAATTCACAGTTATCTCACATGCAAACTGTTCCAAAAGTTATTTACCTCCATTTTCAATTGTTACATAGCCCAAAGATGCCCACAATTTGCACTAAAATCAATAACTGACTTGATAAAACTGTTCAATATCTCTTTATAGTGTTTCCACTATACACACAGATACAGCAGGCAATGACATTGGTGCAACACCACAGAGAGATTTAGGTTTTAGCTTCTATTTAAAGACCTAATTCTCCATGGTTTCAGTGGAAAGAAGGCAATTTAAACAGGATTTAGACATTTAATTCCCTTAAGGATGTAAGCTTTGTCTTTCCATAGTTGAGAGATCACCATTGCTTTCTGGACAGTTCAGTGTTGATGGTTTTAGCTTTTGGGTCTTTAGGCTCTGTGAAAGTTAGTCATTACACATGATCCAGAAGTTGTAGGGTAAATCTGGTTACTATCAACTATATTTAGCAATCCACTTGTAAAGTATGGAAAACTCCACCAATAAAAAAATAACCAACCCACAACTCTATCATAATATCTGAGAATAGATGAATAGATCTAAGAAGTCCATGTGAAACTTCACCTCTGTGTTTATTTTTTACCTGCCACTTAGGATTGCATATTTTGCATGTACATTAAAGCCCTCTGAAATGAAAAAAGAAAAGAGTTTTTGTCCTCTCTAGCAGCTATTAAATTTGCAGAGCTTTGAACTTTATAGACCTTTAAAGCTATTGGCAAGACTGAATATTTTGGGCTTTGGTTAGTACCACATCAGAACTACTTCCTATGCAATATGAAGAGTTTCCTGACACTTAACACACTGAATTCCCTGTGTATAGTCATTTAAGAAACTGGTTACAAATGGAGTTAATCTAATCTCATTTAAGGAGCTTCTCAGATAAGGAGCTCTGATTCCCCTTTCAAGTGGGGTTATCTTGACAGGCTCTACTTAAAAATCAAGCTCAGAGAAGCATGGAAAACAAATGCCTCTGAAGGCTACTTAAATAGTTCAGAATTGGATTTTCACTACATGGAAAATGATACCAACCTGGTTCTGGTTCAAGTATGTCCTCATAAATGTTACATAATTAAGAGTTCCTTTTGCTAGACAGACTGAGTAATCCTACATGTCAATGAACATGGTGGTTTACATATTGGAGTTGGGACAGTCCCTCTTCCAGAGCATTAAGTAAAGCTTTTTGGATTACATTTTTTTCTAGGTACATCACATCTTCTGATGCAAATCCTTCTTCACCACACTCCTTTATTTCAGTAGTTAACAGTAGTTAGATGAATTATTCTGTGGCACTGCTGTTTTTCCCAAGTCTTTTGCCTCTCTTTGTTCCTCTTGCCTACCAGGCTTCTTTCTAATTTGCATATGTCAGTCTTTGTCTGCCTCATTTGCTTAATTAAGAGTACGGGTTCTTCTCTACTAATGAGAACAAAACCCAACTCCTAAAGAGCTTGTTAATGTAGAATGGAGAAACTGTGTTATGACTCTAATTCTTGGACAGAGATCAGATCTCCAGTACAAGATTAATATCTATGTTAGAAGGAGGAACCTTCTTGGGCCTCATGATATTAGAAATATTCCTTATGTCATTAACTATGCTATGCAGACCATATGCAAGCTACCTTCAGAAGGCTGAAGATGAACACTTTTGAATTTGGATGCCTCAAGGCAATTACTTTAAGCTGTTTCTATTAGAGGTCTGGTTTTTATGGTGGTGTACACATACACACACACACACAGACAGCTGAAAATCAGAGCACACTGAATCCAAGCAAGTACTGAACAGCACCGGAGAGCTACTGCATCCTGGCAAGCTGTATCTTGCAGTCTGTAACCTCACATGGCAGTCAAATTTATTTTGGCTCTCACCAGTGGCATTAGTGGTATGTTACAGGGAGCAGAGACTCGGTCACCAGCAAAATGTGACAACTATAAATGGAGTGGACAATTATCAGCTGCAAAGCCAACATGTAGGAAAGAGAGACTGAAAATAAAATGCTGATGTCAAATCTGAATCCCATATATGGCACCAAGAGCATCAGCAAATGAAGGACACTGTCTAACACAAAGGGGTATCCCAGGAACATGAGTAACAGCTGGAAGCCAAGGTATTTTTTAAAAGTCTATGTTTGGCCATAATATTCTTATATCATTTGGTTGGTTGGTTATTTTTTTTAATAGCTAATCCTCTTTGTAAGATGAGAAAGTTGAAGGATTTTTATTTGCCTCCAATACACTTCCACATTTCTCCTCATTTTGGCCACAACAGCACCAAATACAACAGCCTTTCTGGTCAGAGCGAATCGAGAAGGAGCATTTAGAACAGAACGTGTTCTGTTTGTAGCTGTGTGGCACTACAGAACAGTGCGTAAAACATCTCCGGGAAGAACAAACGCTTGCCTCTTTTAGAAACTACCATTCCTTCTGTTGTAAGGAGCCACACAGGTCTGGCTTCTCCTGGGCAAGGCAGTACACGTGGGAACACTGCTAACATCAGAGTAGCTCCAGCACAGCAGTACCAGGTGTAATAAAGATCCCTTTTTACGCCACCTAAGCTTGTGAGGAAGAGGGGGGCTGTAACTGCTCAACGACGTTGGTGATTGCAACTGGCATCATTTAATTCGGGCTGGGCTCTTGTGAAATACGGAGGTATAAATACACTGGTTTCCCAAGGCTGCCTTACAAAATATCATGAGCTCACCTTTTTTCAGCCAGGAATGTGTTCATCAGAGTAAAATAGATTGGCCGGTAACCGCTATCGGGTTGCAGACGCCAGTCGAAGTTACATGGTCCAAGACAGAGAACCTCCGCAATGCATTCAAGTAATGTTTGGCAGGGGGGAATTTACACCGACTTCCCGGTGGTGTATTTTTATGCCTTCCATCCGGAAAACAACTGGGTTTCCTTCTTAAGGCAATTAAAGATAGCATTCTAATGTATATGTAATCTAAAGTGTTATCTTTGTAGGTGACTGAGTACAGAGAAGGAATTCGTCTGGAATTTAGCCTGTGGCAGAGAAATCCACGGGTTAATTGTACAACACTCCTTCTATCCCTTCTAAATCAATTGCCTCTTAATTTCAATGACTGTCCGCTTAAGAAGGCGAAAAGGATCTAATTGCCTCCCCGTGGAGCACTTGTAACTGTCCCTCTGAAGTTCACTTTTATGTGCTGTATTTCTGACCGTGCATCACAATGCCTTCGTTCCTCCTAGCTGTTAATTTTTTTGTCATCTCCTCAGATTATTTCTGATACATTTCCTTACAATATCCTGTCCAAACCAGAATGCTCTATTACCAGTTGGAAACACAGACTGGGCTGATACCACAAGGTTTTGGTTTTGTTTGGGTTTGTTTTTATTTTCTTCCCAAATTTCCCATATCCTTTTCCTTTCTACAGCAGAGGGTACTAGATACAGATCTTTACGGTTTTTGTCATTGCTACTCACAAAAAATACCTTTGTTGAGATAGAATTTAGTGTTACCAGGGTCATATCCTTGTATTACTAATAGCTCCAGGAAAAGCTGAATTGATTCAAGCAGAAAGAGGGATGCAGCTTCTGGGGAAGGGGGAGTAACAACAGTATTTTAACAGGTATTTCAGAGAGCCTGAGATTAACATTATATATCTTGGAGAAGAGCAAAGAACTTTGGCCTTTCCAGAAAGGTCTATATATGATTCTCAGCCAGAAATGCCAACAGCCTTTACTTTTTATTGGCTTTTTAGGGCCCTCACAGTTCTCTTCAACACACAGAGGTCATAGAGAGACAGGGATTCTGCAACCATAACTTACTGCTGGGGCACGTGCGGTGCACAAGTGGTTACTATTCCAGTTCTCATGACACTCAATCTTTCCCTTAGATTTTTCCCTTGGCTCTCTGACAAAGCTAAGAACCTTTAAAAGAGAGAAATAAACAAGGTTTAGCTCTGCAACAGCTGAGGCTAATCTAAACCTGGCTTGCTGATTCTGCAACCTTCCTCTCATACACTCCCAATCCTTTCCACCAAGCCCTGAGCTCATTTAACAGCCCCATGACACAGGCCAACCACATTCCCTGCACTGAAAACCAACCTGGCAAAACCTTCATTTGGCTTGGCCCTCTTCAAGCCTTTGATCTAAGGATGGGAATGCAGGAGCCCCAGTATCTGAACAAGGAATAAGGTGTGGCCCAGGGAATCACAAGTGTGGGATTGCAGCATCCCAGAATGAGATTTCCTTCCACCGCAGGGAACCTGATCGTCACCCATCTGGAACAAATTCTGACCCTACTGTGGTCAGGGAAACCAGATTTTCACTCTAATATGTAGCATGTTTGCATCTTTATGTATTGAATGATCATGTTGCTATGGTATTTCTATGAAGACAACAACTCAAACTCTCATATTTTTTAGGTTTCAGTGTATCAGGGTCAGAGAATACTCATCACAGTCTTTTTTCACTGACTTGATGATCAGCATTCTGACACTGACCCCACGTGAGTGTGTCTGGAATCAGAATTCAGTATTTCTTAGGGCACAAACCAGAGTATTTATTCTGCTGGAATTTATATGTTATCAAAGTATTATTTTTATTTTATTGCTAACATATAGCTAAAGCACCTACATATTGGTGTTTGGCATTCTGAAGTCTTGTCATAATAGCAGCAGATACGATGTGCAGCATTAACTCTCATTTCAAACTTCTGTTTCTGTTTTGAGGATTTGGAAGCACTTTTTACCATTTAGACCTCCAGACATGGAGATAAGCCAGCTGCAGCCCAGAAAAAAAGCACCCCACAACAAAACCCACACAGCACAAAGAAGTATTTTATTTAACATTCCTATAAGAAAAGCTGATGGCTACTCAGCATCAAACAAGACTTGTGTATAAATGCAATGCTATGCCAAGTGATGTGGAAATACCAAAAGACAGTGAAATACTTTCTAAGGAGTTGTTAACGTGTGCCTGAGGCTATACTGCTGAGTTGCAAATTTAAGGGGCGTGTTTTCATCAGTATTCAAGTCATATTTGTTAGCGAGTGAAGGAGAACGGTAAATAAAGCTATAAAAACGCGAAAAGTTGCAATAAATTTTAGGAATCCCGTGTGCTGAACAGCACAATGGCATCATCTTTGATTTTTTGTTACTTTTTTAGCTAAGGAGCTGGAGTCCAGCCTTAAGTCCACACACCTCCCTCACACACTGTTGTCCTTTATGCATACTGTCATACCAATGCTGGCCCAGAGCCCTGGGCGTACCATTAGCATTCAACTCTAATTGCCTGAACATCTTCCATATCACGTGCCTAACCATAAACCTCTACATGTCTGGAGAACTGAGGCGGCAGGTTATGAGCCTTCTGGAACAGAAATTGATCACTAAGTATTTTACAAGCCACTACATCTCTCTGACCTAATAAGTAAATAGCATGTGAGCATTCTCTAAAGCGACCTAATACGATGCCCCACGCCATCGCTCTGTAATTAACCCTAAGAAGATGAAGCACGTACTCTGGCAGGTGGCACGTTCACACTTCAGAAAGATGTAGAGAAACTTGGCTTTCCAAAATACTCAGAAATGCCTTAATGTGTGCCAAGCTCAAGCCTGGGGGCGGCAGGCTCTGCTGGCACATTCACTATGGCAGAACGAAGCAGTTAGCATTTGCTGCCCGCCCTCTGCCAAAGAATACCAGGTACCCAGTGGTAAACCCACGTTGGCAGATGCCATGTAGTCATTGAAGAGAAGAGCCTCACCACAGCTGGGAGCAGTAACTTCTTCAGCTATCACAAGTAACAGTGATTCCCCAAGAGGCTGAGCACTTGCAGTCTGAGCTGGCTGGAAACCTGTGTTCAAAGAGAAAAAAACCAACCCAGGACTTTGCCAAAGCCCAAAGATGGTTGTGGAAATGTGAAAACAAATGTCACAACTTGATAACCAAGTTAATGAAAACTAAGTCAAGTAGGGAAAATCAATTCATCACTTCATCAATTCCACCCCCTGCTATGAGTCAGAATGGTTTGGGTCAGCAGGGACCTCAAAGATCATCTGGTTCCAACCCACCCCAACGTGTTTTATCAGCCTACTTTGAAATTTGGATTTCTTGCCTCTTAAATACTTGAGACCCCTGAAAAAGGGCATACTGCTACTTCTGAGCCTAGGCCCTTATTTGGATATTTATGAGAAGTTAATACGATATCTATAATACATCAGCTACATCATTTCAAGTCATTATCAAATTTATACTACGTATTAGGATGTAAGCAGAGGTCAGTGCTTTAAGAGACTGAAAAGGCAATGCTTGCAGGGAGAGAAAATATCTTCTGTGAACCAATGTAGTTCAAAAACTGTAAACATGATTTGGGAACTTCAGATTTTACTCATGTACGTAAGAGATAGCACACCTTTGGTGCACAAAAACACCTCACTGCAAATGTAGAATCTTTGTCTTCAGCAGAAGCTATTAACATCATAAAAACACACAGATTCATTTATTTTTGAAAAATCCAAACAAGTGAAGAAAGACAAAATAAATCTGTTTTCATATGGCTAGTTTGCTCTTTACTGGGCACAGGGGAATTACATAAGGAAAACGTAAATCTATAGAGCCACACACTGGACAAGGGAAAAACCCAAATCCATTTAGTGCAGAAGTGAAAAGTACAGAAGCCTCTTAGAGTAATCCCAGGATAGTTGTGTGCTGCCCTCCATGTTCCTTAAGCAGAATGTCTACACAAGCCAACTCAAGTCAGATTGTTGGGAAGTTTCAGCATCCTTTCATCCTGAAATGCCTACACCTGTCTGCATGAAAGCCTCTATACCCCTGTACTGCAATGCCAGTTCTTTCTGTGTTTGAGAATCTAAAGCTTTACTTCTCTTTTGTTTCCACCCCCCACACACACACGTTTTCCCATCCACCCACAGAGCTTTCCACACTGTTTTACAGGTTGAGCCAACACAAGAGCACTGCTGTATGACATACTATATTCCCATGCTGTGCAAGGTGGACCACAAGGCAGTCCTGTTGTACCCATCTACCCTGATGTATCTTTCCTTTTTATAAAAAAAAAAAACAAACCCCAGCCAAAACTCACTTTACAAATGAGCTAAAATAAAGGAACAAAACCATAAACTAGCACCCACTTCAGCTGCCACCTGGGTACAAATGCTTTGCCTTGCTATAACACCCAGAACCAATGCTATACCCATGGGTTACATTGGAGAGAAAGTACAATTTATCCAGAGTTATATGAGACATGACACTGCCCTGGTACAGCCTCACCTCGAGTGCTGGGTGTAGTTTTGGGCATCACAGTACAAGAGGGATATAAAGATACTGGAGAGTGTTCAGAGTAGGGCAATGAGGATGGTAAAGGGCATGGAGGGGAAGTCTTATGAGGAGAGGCTGAAGTCCCTTGGTTTGTTCAGCCTGGAGAAGAGGAGGCTGAGGGGAGACCTCATTGCGGTCTATGGCTTCCTGATGGGGGGAGCGAAGGGGCAGGGGTCAATCTGATCTCTCTGGCAACCAGTGATAGAAGCTGAACCGTATGAAGCTGCAACAGGGGAAGTTTAGGTTGGATATTAGGAAGAGGTTCTTTACTGAGAATGGTGTCAGGCACTGGAACAAGCTCCCCAGGGAAGTGGTCACAGCACTGAGCTTGGCTGAGCTCAAGAAGAGTCAAGAAGAGTCAAGCTCAGTCACCTGCTCTGACCTGTCTGGGCCTGTGTGGAGCCAGGAGGTGGACTCAATGATCTTTATGGATCCCTTCCAACTCAGGAGATTCTGTGATTCCATGGATACTATGTGTCTGTCCTTACAGCTTGCTGTCCACCTTACTTTAAGCAGACATCCAGCTTGGCGTCGGGGTGCAACTCTGAGATAAACACGCAGCTTGTGAAGCACCTCAGTGGTATCTGGAGCTGAATGGAACAAAACTATGGGAACATGCCCCAGACATTAACAATTATAATGATAAATGTTTCAGGGATGAGGTCAAAACTGATCTCCGAGGAAAGAGCTGCAGAGAAGAGGCACCTTCCCAACACCTCTATGGGATTCATGAGGAAATGAAGGACCGGCAGAGGCACACCGCCTCTACCGCAGAGGTCACTACAGCGGACTCGGGCCCTGCTGACAAGTATGGTGGATCCCAAGCAAAGCTAAAAGCCTGTCCCCTCGGTAACTGCGGTATCCCCCCAGTGCCCTCAGCGGGGCAGCCTCCCCGCAGCGGCTGCGTTAGGCGGTGCCGTGGGAGCCAGAGGCTGGTACCTCAAGGCGGCGGGAACCGGCGGGAGCCGCCCCGGAGCCGGTTGCTCACCACACGGTGAGGACAGGGTGAGAGAAGGGGGGGCGGGGGTGTCCCCCAGCATCACACCCGCAACTCAGCGCCCTTAGGCCCCCCCCCCCTCTCTCCTCGCACCCCCATGCCCCTGGTTCAGCGCGGATTCCCTCCCCGCCCGACCCCATAACAACGCAGAGGACAGAGCCCCCCCTCCCTCCCTTCAGCCCTCTCCCGCAGCGGCCGTCACGGCTTCACCCCCAGCCCCGCGCATGCGCCGCCCCCCCCATGCGCGGCGGAGGAGGGGGGCTACGCATGCGCAGCCCGGCCGCCGGCGCCCACCCCGAGGCCGGGCAGAGCCGCCGTGTGGCGCCCGCCGTGGCTCCTCCGCTTACCCCGCTCTCTCTGCGCGGCCTGCGCGCAGCGCCCTGCCGGGGCGGGGCTGGCTCCTGCGGCCGCCCCAGCACCAGCCCCCGCCGGGCCCGTCCGAGCCGACGGCATTTCCGGGGGAGGGAGCGGGGCGCGGGCTGGCGGGGAGCGGCGCGGCGCGAGCAGAGTTGACTATATATGGTCAAAGGCAGGGGAGAGCGGCGGGCCGTGCGGGCGCTTCCTGGTTCGTGCCGCTGGGCGCCGCGGGGCTGAGGCGGCGGCAGCGGCGGGAGGGGAGAGAGAGAGCGAGCTGAGGAGGCCGGTCCGCCTGCGCTGCGCCGGGCTGCGCTCGCCGCCCTTCCCAGCCCTTCCCTTCCCAGCGCCACCGCCCGCCGCAGTAACAAGTGGGCGAAGATGCCGTACGAGATCAGTAAGCTGGCGGGGAGGCCGGAGCGGCGGGGTGCCGGGCATAGGGAGGGAGACCGGAGTGGGGGGGTGGCGGTGAGGAGCCCCGGGGGCGGCCGGGCGCTGCTCCGCAGGCGGGCGCGGAGCCGGCGCTTCCTCGCAGGCTGCTGACAGCAACAAGTGACCGCGCCTGCCCCGGCGGGGCGTTGGGCTGCGAGGCGAGGCGGCCGGGAGCGGGGGGAAGTCAAAGGTCTGATGTGTTGTGTGTCTTTCCCCCCCTTTCCCCCCACCTTCCCCCCCCCGCCTTGTTTTCTCCTTCCCCCCTAGAAAAAGTGTTCGCCAGCCTCCCGCAGGTCGAACGAGGCGTCTCCAAAATCATCGGCGGTGACCCGAAGGGCAACAATTTTCTCTATACCAATGGGAAATGCGTCGTCATCAGGAACGTTGATGTAATGTATCCCCGGCTGCGTTTTGCCCCGCGGTACAGAGCTCTCCCCAAGTTCCCCTTAAGGGCTGCCCAGCCCCTCTCCGCCGCTAGCCCGGGCTTCCCGGTGATCCCCATGGGGGTGGCGAGCACCCGGGTGGGGGGGGGGCGGGGAGAGAGGGGTGCGTGACTCGGCTGTCAAACCACAGGCAAAACCCGTGGAAAAAAATCTGGGTGAAACCAGCCTTTATCTCCCCTCTCCGCCTAGGATTCACAGGCGAGAGGCTGGTATATATCCTGCTTGGCCCTGTTTATCTCCCCGAGTATCGCCGGTACGCAGCTGAGCGTTGTGTTTGCCTAATAAACCATCTCTCTTCCCTGTTTGCCGTGTCGGACCTTTAGCTTGGAAGAGAAACATGTCAATGCTTGCAAACGCCCATCTGTTAGGTGCCTGAGTCTGTAGGCTCTTCTTCCCCTCCCCACCCCCACTCCTGCACTCCAGGAATCCAGGTAGTTGTCAGTGTTTTGACTCTGTGGCAAGCTGCCTGCGTGGTGAGTTCTCAGCCCTGGGCACTCTCCTCATCGATTAAATGTTAGAATGCCCCAGTTAATGCTTTCAGTGCTGGGGAGGTTCAGGTTTGTTCATGTCTTGGGTTTTGTTGGGTTGGTTTATTTTTTTTTCTTCTCTGTTGGTAACTAGAGAGATGTTAAGTGAGTTATTCAAATTTTGTTCAAAGATGGCATCCCTTTGAGGAGTGTGGAGGAAGCTCTACATGTTTAAGGGTGTTGTCTTGCTACTGGCTTTCAAAAGTACTTTTCAAAGTAAATGCTTCTTCCTTAAGAAAAAAAAAATCAGTTTCTCCCCCAGATTTACTGTCTTCTCTTACTGCAGATTTGGACTGCAGGAGGGGCAGGTCATACCTACCTCTCTGGGATTTTTTAGGTCTCTGCAATGATTGTTTATAGCTGCTTCTGTAAGCAGCCTTTGTAAACTGAATTTTTATGAACTGTTTTCCTGATCAATGTCACACCCAGACATATATCCAGACATCTCTTTGCTGTAATACAGAAATGCTATTAGTAACTTAATTCTTTATGGATTTTTTTTGTTTGGTATCTGTTTAAATTCATCCACTTAAAAGCAAAAATGAGCTTGCACTGTGGTTTCAGTGTCTTGGTATACTGTAGTCGTAGCATTTCAGTCTTGGTATTGTGAAAAGTTCAATTTTCTGTAACCAGAACCCCCAAATTAAATGCTGTAATGGCACACAGCATGATGAGAGGAGGTAGAAAAGCCACTCTGCTTACGTTACAGTTCTTGCCCCTTTTATGGATTGTGACCTCCTCCCTTGCACTGTGGTTAATGCTCATCTGACCCTATTTTGGAGGGTTAATTTGGTAGAAAACAATTTGCTTTTATCTTCCTGAATCAGCTCACCAAAGATTTGTCCAGTCCAAATGTCAGTCTCAGCACGAGCCGGAATGTAGAGCACATGGCATGATCTGAGGAGATGTGGGGTGGGATTGTGGGGATTCAAATTTAGGCTGTTTAAACTCTCAAAGGAATTTAGAATGGAAGCCATACATCCTCCAGTTAGTGGTGTAATTCATGCTGGTAAGCAAACTTACCTAAAGGGGCATGGAGAGTCTGCCTCTGTTAATAAGTGACAGGTGACAATGCTCTGCAGACAACTGCAGAATGACACAAAAAACTGACCAAAGCCTGTCCCTATGGCTTTTATGTTGGAGAATGTTCCAGTTTGTTCATAACCTGACATGGAAGAGTGTCCACTCTTACTCAGAGCAGTGCCTTATCTGAATACTACAGAAGCAAACAAAATACTGAGAGATCCACATGTAATCTCCAATGGGATGGTTGTGCTCTTAATTAAAAAAAAACCCAGGTCATCAAAAAAGCAGCAATTGCCTGTCTCTTAAGTAAGAACTTACCTAGTATTACCTCATCAGTGGTGATGAATATAGTGTTCAGGGTTCGTGCTTGATCTTTGAGCATGAGCTGGAGATTTCCTTTAACAGGAAAAAGTCCTGGAAAAGCACTGTTGAGTCAGAAGGACTGGTGATATTTGTAAGGTTTCATACCTCATTAATACTTTACATCTTCATGGGGCTGAACCTGCTTTGAAGCTTGGAACTTCAAGTGCTCACTTTCATATGTGGCTCTGGTTTCAGTGTTTGACATAAGCCACATAAACTCACTCTTCTTGTTGAATCTAGTATTAGGAACTGCATTTGTCTCAGCTAACAGTATGATCTTGTTCTAAAATCTCTTTAAAGTGAGGTGGTTTCAGGTTTTTTTTTGATATTAAAGACAAAAAGCTCAACTTTACAAGCAGAAATAATGTTCTCAAATAAAGAATAATTAAATTGGCAGCTCTAACTTATTGCCTGGTTTCCTGAATCTATTTACTATGTCTTAAATTTGGGAGCCTATCTTTTGTTTTAACCCCTTAAATCAGTCTGTTAAGTCCAGGCTCTCCCCTTAGCTTCCTGGACTCCTGGAAATTCTTGCTGTAAGGTAGCAGCTACCAATGTATACTGTTTCTTACAAAGTGTGGCATTTTTTTTTTGAGCTCCCTGAACTTGCAGGTGATGCAGCTACATTATACAGCATGGGGAAAACCTAACCTTGTCTGCTGAGATAAAATCCAGCTGCACACAAAATGGAGAGTGGGTATGCTGTAAATGCTGATGATTGTGATTTAAGTAGGGCTACAACACACTCAGTGTGTGAAAGCAGGAATGAAAAAGGGCTCCTTCTTGCATGAGTAAGCTGTATTCCATCTCCTGAGATGCAGTGGTACTGCAACAGCAGGAATTCTTGCAAGCAGGAGACTGTCTGCTTTCTAACACAGAGCGGGTGTTTTAGTTTTTCCTGATTGGATGGCTGAGTCATGCCATAACATCAGGTGGTTTTCTGCCTTGGTTGGATAAATCTGCAGTTAAAATGGACTTTTGTTGTGATAAAAAGGTACCTGGAAGATATCTGTTGATGGGTAGAAAATTTTTTGAAGGGGGTAGTGTGTGCATCTGTGTATGTTGTAGCATATATACACTATATTTGGAAGATGTGCAGAATGGCTTTTTTATACAGTTGATTTGAGAGCAGATTTTTGCCTTTATCTTCCTTTTTTTCATGTGTGGCATGTTACTCATCTACTGAGAGTTTTATTGTCCAGCCTGAAGCATCTGAAAACATGTTTTAAGACTGAAGAGAGAAAATCCTGGTGCAGCAGCAGTGAATCTCTTCCACAATTCCATCATAACTGTTGATATGAGGGAATGCATGTTTTCCAGTGCTAATTACTGTTTTTTCAGTCAGATTGCAGTTGGCCAGAAGGAGCAAGCCTTGCACACCTCACTGGTTGCTGAGTGATCTTGAGTAACTGTGGTGATGATTAAAAGCCACCCAGTGTGGTTAACAGCATACTTGACTTTTGTACTCAGCTATAGGAGAGCTTTTTGGCTGTGTGTTGCAAAGCAGAGCTCATGTATAGTATCCTGTTCAGGTAACTGCCTCACCTGGGCCAGCCCTATCAAAAGCAAGTCCAGTGTTTGGCCTATTATTTTGGAGTGGTTTGGTTTTTTCCCGCTATGTTCCATCAGGAGAGGATAGGAAAGGGTCTCAGGAGTCCTGGCTGTTGGAGGAAATACTTTGTTAGAATTGATAGTTGTTGGAAACTGTTTCAGTTGTGTGGGACAGCAGTGTTCTGCTTACTGCACTTCTCTGTTTTAGACAGTAGCTCAATTTAAGCTGGAAGGAAACGTGTGAGGAGTGTGAGGAGAAAATACAAATTTTATCTTTCAGTGTCTGATTCTATTGTAACTTTCTTCTCTCTCCATTTAAACTAGAATCCTGCAATTGCTGATATCTACACTGAGCATGCCCATCAGGTTGTGGTTGCCAAATACGCTCCCAGTGGGTTCTACATAGCATCTGGAGGTAAAGTATCCACGTGCACGCTGCATGAGATATGTGGGCAGAGCTGTTAAGTGTTTGACACACAATTTACTGGCAAAATAGAGTAGTAATGCTTCACACTATGTATCTTCCATACACAAATGTGACATGCCTCAATGGAATTGTGTGCGTGTGCCTGAGGGAGGAATGATTTCTGTAGTTGTTCCTCTAACCTCTTTGTAAAGCAGTGAGTTCAATGACACACTTGGTATTTAAAAAAAAATTATTATTGAAATCAAAAAAAGAACCTGGGAACTTAAATACTTAGTGTGAAGTATTAAAAAAAATTGGTGTGGTGAAGACTTGTCTACGTGCAGTTGAATTAATAGTTATTTCTGAAATACAGGGCTATTGTTTCTGCTTATTAATAAACTTTGATACTTGGGGGAGGGGAGGGATTCTAGAAGAGCATGTACTGTTTTCTGCTCCCTTCCCTTTTCTTCCTGACTGGACTTGGCAAGATTTGGCATGGTTTTTTTCTTATCTTTGTAACCTGAACTAGGAAATCTTTCTTCAGTAAGTGAGCAGGGAAAGAGGTTGACTCTCAGTTGCTCTGTAGTGCATGTGAATCAGTAGTCTGAGACGGGGGTAACACAAACTTTCTATGCCATGAAATTCCTGGATTGTTGGCAGAATTGGCTGCAGGTCCTGATAACTTACAAAGAACTAAACAAACCCTCTTAAATAGAAGCTTCCTTCAAATAACGCCTCGTTTGAGCAGGACCGATACATAGTTGTAGAAGGTTTAATAAATACAATACTGTAAGTTATACTTTAAATCCATTTATTACCTGCAAATATTTTAATTTTTAATCTGCTTACCATTGTCCTCCTTCAGAAGCAAGTGCTGTGCCCAGATATACAAAAGTACTTTCTATGTACTGTCTTTGAAAACAAAACAATTCTGAATACAAGCTCCTTAGGTCTTTGTAGAATGGGAGTTTCTCTCTGCCTAATTAAAAGGGGACTATCCTTCTTGGCTTCCTACATATCAGAAAGCTGTATTAGAATATTTTGAGTGCAGGGGAACCTTTAACAACACTGTGACAGAACAGCACTCCTGTGTTGTGTGGGGTTGTTTTTTTTTTTCTTCCCCCACCACCCTAAGGAAGCAGAGCCAGGATTTTCTGGCTCTGTCTTGTGTGTGGACCATATGTCAGCTTGAATATCTTCTTAAAATCCAGTTTGCATTCTTTATTATACAGACTGGGTGCTCGAGGTTTGTGCTGTGCTTAACCCTAAGAATAGCCACCTGGTTTGTTCTGGAAGCCTTGGAAATACTCAGTCCTCTGTAAAGGAACCAGTAATGTGTACATAGCCTGAGTTGTGAGGAAGTTTTTTATTATTGATCAGCTTAAGGAAGCTCCTTGCTCCTAGGGGAGTACATAGGTGTCTTTTTCCAGAAGTTGCCTGTCATACCTGAGTAAATGAGTTCAGGCTGCAATATTTCACATAAAAATAAGTGTCTTCTGTATGTGACTTATAAATAGTTTCATGATACTGCTGAGCATGGGGTCTGAAGATAGTATCAGGCTGTTTAAGCTGTTTCTAAGTATAACAACATGTAAGATTCATTTCTCTGTCTATAAATCTGCATTAGCCATGCAACCTGCATTAATACTTCATGTGCTGGATGAGGCAGACCTTTGGCAATACGCTTTTGTGGCTTTTATGGTAATTTCTCTTACTGCAGCCATAACAGATGTAGTAATGGGAGGTGCCACAAAGTTTAAGCTCTGTGTGTTCTATTAATAGGTGAAGCAAAGAATTAGATTTTGAAGTCCACATGCACATTTTGCAGTTCAGTAACATTCTCTATGTGAAATGGAGGATTCTTTTAGCAGAAATGGAGACAGTGAGTCTGTGATCAGGTCCCAAAGGTACAGGGTTGCTGTATATTTAAATTGCACTGTAAAGATACACCAGTAAACAGTGACCAGACCTCAAAAGCTGTCTGCTGAGGTGAAAGGTGTATACTTTGGTGCATGGTTTATTCTGCAACAGTTGCTTTTACGAAGGCTCCAGCACACACAGAATTTGCTGTGTGCGTTTCATTAGAGATATGTAAACCTCTCTGTGTATAGAACAATTCCTCTGGTTACAGTGCTGTGCCACAGTAATTGCTCTGAATAGAAGCAATCTGTAGGGCTGTGTAATGCCAAAAGGAGACTGACCAAGGAAGCTTTCATGATATTAAGCCTTAAATTGCTATGACCTGTGCTGTGTCTGCTTCTGGTGACATTACCATTTTTGAATATTTTGTTGGGTTCCTTTGTAGTAATCCAGATAACACAGGTAGCCACCTGCAACATTCAGGGTATACATGGTTCTGTGCAGAAAATGCCAGTCAGTGTGCATGAATCAAGCTCTGTGGGTGGAAATCTCTTGGTATGTTTACATATGCCTGGTATTTGTATGCAAAAGGGGTTTGCTTTGACAATACAGTAAAGCTGAGGTATGACTTTGAGGTGTGACTTTTGGTGGTATGACTTTTTTAGTAGGGTGGCTTACTTTCCAATGAAGCATAGGTAAGCTGTTATACAGCTGCTGGGGATGGGGGCTGGTTTGGAGGTTTCAGGGTTGGGTTTTTTGCTGGTCTTTGTTGTTGTTGTAACACATACTGCCTGATGTTATTGTGCAATTTTTTTCTTGGTGTCTATTTGCAGAAGTTGTCTCTGTGTGTTCTTTATTGCTGCATGTCTTGAACCTCAATACCTGGTTAAAACCATAATTCAGTGAAACAGATGTAGTCTTCAGTGTTCCTAAATCAAGGGATTTGTAGTAGCTTTAATGCAGTAGGATAATGGGTCCCCAGTACAAGTGTTCAGTGTGCCTGAAAAATCTGTGTCCTGGCAGATTGCTGAGTCGTGTGACTGAGGCATGCTGGACCAACAGTACTTAGATGCTGTTTTATTATGGCAGATGTCTCTGGAAAGCTGAGAATCTGGGATACTACACAGAAGGAACACATACTGAAGTATGAGTATCAGCCATTTGCAGGAAAAATAAAGGACCTTGCCTGGACTGAAGACAGCAAAAGAATTGCTGTGGTTGGAGAAGGAAGGGAAAAGTGAGTAATTCTTTTGCAGATGTGTGTGTATATGTGTGTATATATATGCATCCATATACTGTAAACCCTTGTGTTCTAATGAAGCAGGTTCTGTGCAGAAAGCTTTTAACTCTTCAAGGAAAGATAATCATAGCTTGTCCCCTGTCGAGATTTCAAGTTGTACTGTTCTGCAGCAGAATTCTTTATGCAGCCTTTGATAGCTGTAAAACTACTTGGAAAATGCAGGTCTGTTAGGATTGCTCAGTTTAAAAATTGTGTGGGTCTTGTTTGGTTTTTAGAGGTGGGTATTGCATTCAGTGGTAGCTGTTCAGTATGCCTCTTGATGATTTTTTTTTTTAAATTGAGATAAAGGGAGGAGGGAGAACCATAAGATAATTGCTCTCCCTCTTCTTTCACTCTGACCCCCACCTGCCCCTGGTGGGTGCAGTAGGGTTACTTCCCTACTTCAAAAACTGCCAGTTTCCTGTTAGGTGGATGCACTTTCAGGCTGTAATTTTGCTGAGGTGCTTATATAGGACTTCCTTTTAATAGCAATGCTCTTGGCAGTTTATCATCACTGTATTGATTATAATGATTTCTTTTTTTTAAGGTGATTTAAAGTAAGTATGACAAAAATGCTTTTGTTCTTCCTTAAACCTTTTAAGTAATAATAATTGTAATACTGATGGTATCCAATCTAGGCTAAATGTTCCAATGTCATTGTTATCCTGCATTCTGTGTAGTGACTAGGCAGTTTATAAAAGCAAGCAGTAAATTATTCCAGTGGTCTTAGTGAAGAATGTGCTTTGGATTTCTGAATTTTAGAAGCTTTATACATAAAACTTGCTTGTCTGTCCCCTTCAGTAACTGTCTCCCTCTGAAGATTAGTTTCTCTCTCCAGCAAGATCTCAAATAGCCTTCAGGGAGCTATGATGTGCTTGCATGAGATTAACGAGATGACCTAATTTCTTTTCTTTGAGTGCACTCAAATCCCCTGTTCGCAGATGCTCGAGGAGTTAATCTACATGTAACTTCTATGAATTGCAGTTATTGTTTTGTTTTCCAACTAGATTTGGAGCTGTGTTCCTGTGGGATAGTGGCTCTTCTGTTGGTGAGATTACTGGGCACAACAAAGTGATCAATAGCGTGGACATTAAGCAAACAAGACCCTATCGTCTGGCTACTGGCAGCGATGACAATTGTGCTGCTTTCTTCGAGGGACCGCCCTTCAAGTTCAAGTTTACAATAAGTGTGAGTTTAAATTTACATGTTAAAGCTGTTAAGCTGTGCAGCAGGTTGACTAAAAGCCTTCCAGCAAACTTGTAGTTCTTGTCACAAGTAGCTGTTATAACAGAACTTCTTAGCTCCTCCCTCCTTTTGAGATGCCGTTGATGTCAAGTGGCTTTCTTATATTCACGCATGGGTTTAGCTGAAGCCTTGTCTCAGACCAAGAAAACAGATAAATGGTTAAGAAGAAAACTTGAAGCACTTTATCCAGTTTATTTACTTTTTTCTTCCTCTTCATCCTCTTCCATAACTTTAGTAGGATGTTTCCTTGATCCTGTTGGTGCTCTCTGAGCTCTGCTTCCCTGTGCAGACACGAGTAGAATTTCTAAATGCTCTCCATGTTGTGTGATTTGAGAAATGTGGTGGTGTGAATGGCATTTTCCAATCTACTTAAGAGTGCTCAAATCTGAAATCTGAGAGCAGCTTAGAAAGGGTGAGTGTAGATGTTTGAAAAAGTAATGGATTTCTACAACGAGGAATAGGTATGCAACTTTTGTGGTCGGTTTTCTGTTTCTAAGTGCCTTTTCACTTTGTTTCTTATTCTGGTAGTTAAAATCTCTTATGTAAATGAAACAAAGCCTGGAGCTATCACATTTAAGACACTCATTGCTACTAAGAGCCAAAAAAATAAAACCCCAAAAGCTTCTGCAGCTGTTTTTGATGGAAGATGACATGTCTCTTGCCTCTAAAAAACCCTTTCAGTGATACTGGATGCTAGTGCAGTAGTGAATTCAAAATGTTTAGTTTTGATATTATTTTTAAAAACACAGTAGTAGGCCTTTTATTTTTTTAAGTATGTGCCTTCAGTAGTCTCCATACACTGACTTCAGTAAGGATTCCATTCCAGCTCTAGAAAAGGAATTGTTTTGAGCTCTACAATCCAATGAAATGATGTAGTTGCCTAATATATTTCTGAACTTAAGTTGATAGTTGCATTTTGTGAAGCTGGTTCTTTTGGAACCCTGAAGTCTGAATTGCTTACCAGTGCTGTTTAGACTGGTACATCTTCCTTTTAAAGTGGCATTTGAGTTAATATGTGGGATTCTGGTACAGGCTGTTACATGGTTTGGATTGGAGCTTTGAGTTATCATCAGAACAAAAAATAAATCTATAGTTAAAGAAAGTAGGTTAGAACCTGCCTTTCATAATACTAAAAATAGTCTCCCAAATCTCTTTGCATGGGAGCTTTGGCCTCATTGTGGTGCTTCCCTATTTAACGTGTGTTTCCCTGGTTAGCATGGTTTGAATAGTCTCCTGCTTGTAAACAGTCTATTTGGGGAGCATACATCAGTCTTGCCAGGTTATTTCACAGAACTACCACTAACATAATCTCACAGAAATGGAATTCTAGTGAAGTATTGGTATTGATGTTACACCTCCTTCCCAGGACTGTTCTTGATCCTTGTGATCCTCTTCAGATAGAGGCTAAACATGCTGTGTAGCAATTGTCTACAGCAGGCATCTCCTACATGGTCCATGTATGACTCGTGTATAAGAGAACTTCATTGTTGCTTATCTTCTGTGTGCAAAGGTTTGTGCTGATTCTCACTTTTTTCCTACAGGACCATACACGGTTTGTCAACTGTGTGAGGTTTTCTCCTGATGGGAACAGAATTGCTACAGCCAGTGCAGATGGCCAGGTAAAAAACAAATAAAAATCATCTTTTTTTTCTGGTGATTTTAGTATGAGAATATTTTTCTTGTACATTTCAGATATAGGATTAATAATGAAAAATTCACATTGCTGGGGTTTTTTATGCCAAGAAATGACTGGCTTAACCATATAGTCCTCCTATAAAGATGACATCAAGCAGATCACTCTTGCTCCGCTTTTTTCCCCCCATGCCATCTCCCTAGCATTTTACTTCTCTAGCAGATTATTTTGGCAGGAACATATTATATTTGGAACATGTTATGCCCTTCTTATGATCCCAAGAAGTCTGTCTTGAAATACTGAACTCATAGCAACCCAGCTCTATGTGGGCTCCCTACTGATAAGGGCAGGTCAAACATGCTCTGATACCCTAGGTAGCTCCTCCTTGGAATAAGGCAGATTCCCATGACTGCAGTGTTAAGCAGCTGCCATCACAGCCAGAGTAAAACATGGAACATCTTCCAGAATTTCAAATGTCAGGCTCCAAAGTACAGAGTGGCTTATTTCCAATTCTCATCTCATTTGTTTTGTCTTAAGTATTAAAGAGGCATGAGTATTCCTGCCTCTTGAAAATCTAGTGTTTGATAAGCCTGCAGGCATGCCATGGAGCAAAAGAATGATACATACAAATAACAGTGTTTTAGTTCTTGGGGATTTCTTCTTTGTTTTTTTTGTTACTGCTTTTCCCTCTTAAGTTATATGTCTGTGTGCTCTCTTAAGATCTTTGTCTATGATGGGAAGACGGGAGAGAAAGTGTGTGCTCTTGGTGGAGGCAAAGCTCATGATGGAGGTATTTATGCTGTAAGTATTGCTTCATTTGCACAAATGGTCCGTGGTATTTCATTATCAACTTCATGGACCGTGAAGTCCTTGCAATAATAAATGCATTCATTATCCTGTGGTGGCATTTGTTTTCACAGATTAGTTGGAGCCCTGACAGTAGTCAGTTGCTTTCTGCTTCTGGAGATAAAACTGCTAAAATCTGGGATGTTGGTGCTAATTCTATTGTCAGTACTTTTAACATGGGATCAAACGTGTTGGATCAGCAGCTGGGTTGTTTGTGGCAGAAGGACCACTTACTGACTATCTCCCTGTCTGGCTATATCAATTATTTGGACAAGAACAATCCCAATAAGCCTCTACGCATCATAAAGGTAGGTTAAACTCCAGTTTCTGCAATAAACTGTTTGTTTCTGCAGTGCAGTGGTTGAAGTTGTCTAGGTGGAATGGTAACTTGGAAAACGAGTTTCTTAAATTAGCATTGCCAGAGGAGCAGTGTGGCTCTTGCAAGTCACATCCATTGAGAAGTTAAAATGTGTGATACTGTGCTTTGTGCAAATACACAGACTGGGTTTAGTTTCAACTAAGGTGACAATTTATCTTTCATAGCAACTTTTCAGCATTCTTGACCAGAGAAAAGAAATACAGCATGGATAGAAACCCAGGGGTGTCTCATTCTACCAGAGCTAGTGTATCATGGCAAGGTGACTAGGGTTACTGTGCAATTGAGCTTTAATTTGAGGAATTAAAGGGTTGGCTGACACAGCACTCTCACGGGAACTTCATTTTTACATGAACTAGAAACAGATGTCCCAGATTCTTTCTATTCTGCTATAATTCTGGTAGCTGGTATGGGTACATGACCATATTTAGTCCTCTTCCCTGAATCATTAAAGTACCTGAAAAAGTGAACTTAGAAAAAGCCATGGAAGAATTTTGGCCCAGCAGGCTAATAAGGATATTCACAATGCTTATTCCTTCTCTTCAAGGAGTAGGACATGAAAATAGTAATGCTACAAGAACAAATGGCTGCACTTTTAATTAGTGATTTGTATTCTGGATGACTCTTAGTGCATGTGAATAAAATGATGCATTATTCTGAATAACCTCTAATTCTTTGCAGGTAGGTTTGAGTTATGCATGTGTTAAGATGAAAAATTGCCTATCAATAACTACTATTTCTGTTGCATTCACAGGGTCATAGTAAATCAATTCAGTGTCTTACAGTGCATAAAAACGGTGGAAAGTCCTATATTTACTCTGGAAGTAATGATGGTCATATTAATATCCTTTGAATGGTAGTGGTACTTGTTCTAACCTTACAGCCCAAGAGAGCTCATCAGGAGAAGAAAAAAACCCCCAAACTTTGCCAAAGACAAAACCAATTTGAGCAACTTGAATATTTTATATTTAGCAAGCAAATTTAAAAGTATAAGCCAGTTCTTAATTTTCAGCTGTCACTTTGTGCTAGATAGTTAGCACTGGTAGCAAGTAAATACATAAATTAGCCTCTTGTAACTTCCCATGTGTTCTGTCATACAGGCAAAATATGTATTGCTGTCTCTTGCAGCTGTGTGTGATAGGTAGATCTTAGCATGTGGTGAATGTCATGTGTCTGTCTTGTCCTGAACACTTTCTTTTTAAACAAAGATAAACTCTAGTTGATCTCTCTGACACATAAATATGCATTTCTTCTTAGAGCTGTGTTTTTCCCACTTGTATTTAAGCACATGTTTGTAGTGCTGTGATATATTTGTTGTCTCAAATGTCATCAAGCTCTCTGACTACTGAAGAGGAACTGTACTTCTTTCAAAGCTCTATTTCAGTCCTGTTGCTTTCTGGAGCAACGCACTGGGAAGTGCAGCCTGGTTCTCAAAGGGCATATTAAAGGGTGAGGTTGAGATGTGTTCAGCTAGAAGACTCTTGGCTTTTCTTCAATGTTCTGAAGCTTATAAATAAAACTGCAGTCCTTCATCCATTACAATGGTGTCACATTGGCATAAACCACTATAAATATAGGATTTCTGTCTTTGCAGAGCTGTAAGATAGCGTTAATAGTTCAAACTGATGTTAACATAAAAAACATCAGGGAAAGCCGATGTTGCAGTACTTGTAACTATAATTACTCAAAAAAATATGTCCTGTTCTCAGATCTAATAGTAATTCTTCCAGTATTTGCTACTGTTTGTGGTACATAGTTCAGCTCATTACAGAGCATCAGAGGTTCACTTAATGAATTCTTTAAAGGTGTGAGGTTGGTTGAACCCTGGGTACAGGTTGTGCCCAGGGACCTTGTAAAGTCTCCACCCTTAGAGATGCTAAAAAACCCAGTGGAATGGGCAGTGTGTTGTAGCTGACACTGACTTGAGTCACAGATTGGACTAAATCTCAAGAGGCTCTAATGTTGGGTATTCTGTCAGCTATTTACCTTTTCATTATGCTGTATCTGACTGTACCAGTATCTTCAGATGTTCCTTAATTCTATTCTGCACATTATTGGGATTCTGAAACTGGAGAGAACGATGGCTTTTCTGGGAAAGGCCATACAAACCAGGTTTCTAGAATGGCAGTGGATGAAATGGATCAGCTGGTCACGTGCAGTATGGATGACACTGTGCGCTATACCAACCTTAGCAAGAGGGACTACAGGTCAGTTAAAATGTTGCCTTTTATTGTAGTATTACAGCCCTAACTATTTTACAGCAGGGATTTTGTTGATTTATATGGTAAATTTTATGCTTCAGTTTATTCAGGTTTTATGTTGCCATGGAAACTAGAAAGGATTGCTCTACCAACCTTGCTGTTTTCTGTGGCAAGAAGTGCATCCCAGACCTTTCAATTTCTCATCCTTTCCACAAGTTAGATTGAGATCTGCCTCATATCAGGTGGCTTAGTTCAGGGACTGTTGGGAAGGGAGGGTGTCCGTTTTATGAGTAAGGAATATGGGTAACGTGGTTGGGGGTTGGGACACACAGCTGCTTGTTTCTTTGGGGAAAATACCATTGAAGCTAAAAAATTTTAAAGAATCCTGTTAAGCTTACCTAGTCAGTTTAAAAAAATTAGGCTCTAGTGTAGAAACACTGACCTCCACCTCTGCTTGATCCAGGTACTAATGCTTTAAACAGAAAACAGAAAGAAACTTTGCAGATACATATATATTTTAAAAAAAGCATGTTTTTGATCACTAGCAGGTGAAGATTTGAATAGGTAATTTTAAACAATGGAATTACTTTATTTTCTGCTTTGTCCCTTCTGCTGCTCCATTTTGGCATGCCTTCTTCCAGTGGCCAAGATGCTGTGAAAATGGATGTCCAACCAAAATGTTTAGCAGTGGGTCCTGGTGGTTATACTGTAGTTCTGTGCATTGGGCAAGTAAGTATTAACTTGTGGGTTATCATCATAGCTACTCTGTTAATAATATGTGTATGGTAACATGGTGGTTTCTAACAAACATACTTAGTGTGGGATCACCTTGCACATCTCCAGAAGGTTTTAATAAGAGCTATGGGGAACATAATTAAGCAGGATACTTGATAGGCTTGGCTTTTTGCAGCCTATTCTGTTTGACAGTCTTAGGTATAGATCTGAATTTCACATGTTCCCTTGTGTGGATGCATCTGAATTTGTTGCTGCTAGTTTTGGGCTGGAAGGCTGCACCAGTCTGAGTCATGCTCTTGCAGATCTTGCCTGATCTCTCAGTGATGTAATTTTGGGGAAAGGATGCTCCCAAAAAAATGCTCCTGCATTTTTTTTTTATTTTTGTGGCTTTTTTCACAACTAGTCCTACTAACCAATTAACTACTGTTGTTGTACAGCATAGGTAGCTCTAGCTTGCTTGCCAGTTGTACTGAGATCATGCAAAATCAGAGAGGATTGCACCAGGGTTGTCTTGTATCAAGGTGTGCTTAACTTCTAATGATTTCTGCCTTCTGTATGGATGCTGATTTTATGCTTGGGACTTCTAGCAGTGTTGTCCAAACCTGTTTTCCATAGGAAATAGCCCTTTAAAATTAAACATTGCAGTATTAACTTGCTGCTAATTTGGTTCTGCCTCCCATCCTTTAACAGTGAACCAGGGAGTAAGCATTGCTAAATATACTGTTCTGTCCATGTTTCTTTCATGTTCAAACCAAGTGAGGTGAAACTGAAGGCAGTAGAGCATGCTACCATAATTCAGAGCACATAAGTACTCCTCTACAGATCAGTTCATCACTACATGTGGGCATTTCTTTATCTTTTGTTTTTCTTAAAGAAAAAAAGAAAAACTCTTCCCTTAAGATCAGCATATAGTAAACTTCTGAGCAATCAGAGTGGATATGTATTTATGGCTAAGCAATGTAGCTTAGTTTCTGGCTTTCTATTTGCAGATTGTCTTGATGAAAGATAAGAAGAAATGTTTTGCAATTGATGACCTTGGCTATGAGCCAGAAGCTGTAGCCATTCACCCTGGAGGAGGTACAGCAGCAGTGGGAGGAGCGGTAAGGTTGCACTTGTAAAACTAATAGTTTGAACACTGGAACTAGTAACAGAGGCATTTAATAATGTTAGGTGTATCGTGTTGAGGAGTAGTAGGTGGCAGTTAGCAACAACAGCAGTATTGTAACAAATAAACTGTGTGTAACTGGTCTTCCTGGGCTTTCATTCCCCAGGTTTTCCCAACCATTGTGACCTAATACCTGTCTTTTTAATCTTGTATTTGCTGTTTTTAAATTGTGAAATTGTTGTCCCCCCAGTGTGTGTTTAAAGTAGGCAAACTTGAGAAGTTGGGTTTGTACTCTAGACTTGATGTATTGTAGCCAGCATGAGTGACAGGTTCTTCACACTGTTTCTTCTCTAAGTGCTACCAGATAGAAATGATGAAAAAGTGCCAGAAATGCACTAAGCCTCCCTGTTTCTACTGCACAGTGATTTTTTCTTTGTACCTTCCCCCCCCTTCTTCACTATTACTTTGCAGGATGGGATTGTCCGTTTGTACTCAATTCAAGGAACCTCTTTGAAAACTGATGAGAAGTCTTTGGAAGCTAAAGGTCCTGTTACTGACCTGGCCTATTCTCAAGATGGTGCCTTTCTTGCAGTCTGTGATGCAAACAAAGTTGTCACTGTCTTTAGTGTCACCGATGGCTACGCGGTAAGAATCTCTGTACAAACTCACTGCCAGCCTGTGTCTGAGTCTGTTGTGGTGACAGTGTAGCAGGTGAGACTGGATTGTTCAGTGTTGGTGTTTCTCTGACTGTTAGGCAGCACGTGGGAAGCTTTCAGATGGTAAGAATAGGTGGGGAAATGTGCAGCCTAGGCTGGCTACTGGGGAAACTCAGACCCTGCCAATAACAACTCTGTAGTTAAACAGGGGAGGTGTTGGATTGCCACAGATTAGCAGCATTTAGATACAAAAGGCTGCAGATTACACAGGTTCCTTACTCAAATCAGCTCAATCACTAGTGTTTTGTTTGGTCTCTGGTTTTGTGGTGGGGTTTTTTTAAGGAAAAAAGGTGACAAAATGCATGCCTGTTAGAGAATTCGTGTGTGTTACTGTAAAATGGACATGAATGCAGGCTCAATTTGATAGGAATCATGCAGTATACTAAAATGTAATGAATAAATAGAGCTGGCAATGAAACTCTGCTGGCTGTGACAGTTCTGTGGTAAGAACTAAGCAGTGAAAGGGATGCATTAAAGCAGGGAGTCTTGCTTTATCTTCTTCAATCTAGTGTCTTTTAACCAAGAACCAAAAAATGGCAATTTCCATTTTCAGCTGAGCAGTCAGTATGTGTATCAGCCTGTAAAGTCATTAAACTTTGACTGAAGTTAAAAAATGGCATCTCACAAAAAAGTTTCACTTTCAAAGTTAAAATTGAAAGAATTTTGCGTTTAGGAACTTGTGACATTATTTTAAAAGCCTGAAAGCAAGAAGTGACTTGTTGCACATGCACTTTACAGATCCAGCTTTCACAGGAAAAGCCTTGGTGCTTTTTAACAAAAGGCTTGGATTTTATGGGCCTGAGAAGTGCTTAACTAGCATAAAATGCAGTCACCACTTGATTTAGGGCATCTGATACTACACATTAAAAGCCAGTGGTCTCCTGAAGTAGCTTCAGCTAACGAAATAACACTGTGTCTCTGACCTGCAATAGGAACACAACGTCTTTTACGGGCACCACGCAAAAATTGTTTGCATTGCCTGGTCGCCAGACAATGAACACTTTGCTTCTGGGGGCATGGACATGATGGTATATGTTTGGACTGTAAGTGATCCAGAGACCAGAGTCAAGATACCAGGTATGTTTCCTTCAGAAATCTTACTTTTGACAGCTGTTAGATACTGCATGTTAGATCTCAGAGCAAGCAGTCTTTGAATGCTCCCCCAAAAAAATGAGTCTTCATGTTACTCTCTCTAGCTACAGTAGCCAGAACTCTTCTATTATGTTATTTTTGTAGTCATTTTTAAAATGCACTGCTAGTGTTTAATGCAGCTGAAGATGGTGTTTGGGATAAGTGTTACAGTTCCTTTGTCAGCCTCTAGCCTTCCTAATCCTCCTGTTCTTTCACACAGATGCTCACAGGCTACATCACGTAAGCGGCTTGGCGTGGCTGGATGAACATACTCTGGTAACAACATCCCATGATGCTTCTGTCAAAGAGTGGTCTATCTCCTACAATTGAAATAAGCCCTCTCTTTGGAAGGACCTAATCAGGGACTAGAACTACTGCAGTGGAACATAGCATTTCTCTTAAAGAATCTGTATCGGCCTCTGGGTCTGCTATCATATCCTCATATCTTTACAGGGTGTTCATATCTGTAATTAAATGTACTTTGAAAGCTTTAGCCAGTAACAGTTTGCACATGAAAAGCACTTAAATTATGTCTGGAGCTTAACCTTTGTGCTGAACATTCCAGAGGCAACAGCCGAGCAAGTTGGTGTGAGAGATTTAGGCGTGAAAGATTCAAACTCAAATCAGTTCTTCTTTTCTAACCAAGAAACATGAGACTGTACAGCATGAGAGTAATACTTCTCATTTTTTCTAATTACAGAACATTTCTGTACTAACGGTCATAGCAAGAGTATTAAGTTGTGATCTGAAACCAATCAAGCTGTGTGCAGCTACTGTATATTGCTTTGCTTCCCTGTACTGCACCGAACTGTTGCCTCAGATTTTTCTCCTCCAGATAACAAAATGGGGTACATACATAATAAACTTTTTATGTATTTCATGTCAAAGCTTTGTGGTTTATTTTAAGGTGGAAGTGTGGGGTTTTGATGTACTTACTGTTGTGGGTATAATGTTTACAGATAATCGTTGTGGCAACTTCTTGCTTCAGAAACACGTTTGTTACTATCATTGAATTAAGAATGTCTGGTCATTTCAATGTCAGAGGAAAAAAAATCATTCTGTTTCAAAGATTAAAGATATTTTCTGTTTGAAGGAGGAGAAGCATGTTGTTGTTTAAAAAAAAATGCAGTACTTCTACCACCTTTTTGAAAATACAAGAATTAAAGTGAAGCGTTGTTATGACTTGAAGTGATTTTTGAGAAGATACTGTGTGCTGAGTAAGTTTTATGCCTTTGCATGTGAAGAGCAGCTGCCTGGAAGCTGTTCTCTATTGGGAAGAGATTATGATCTTGTGTTTAGTTCTCTTCTCTACCATGCATTTAAGTGATTTGAGGCTAGCAGTCTTAACAGGGGCAGAGGAGGACACTGATGCAGAGTAGTAGGAAGATTTGTTACCATCTCTGGCTGAAGGAAGTTGTTTCTGTCCAGAACTTTGTAAGAGTTAAAAAACCCCAACCAACCAACCACAACCTTTTTCCCTGCCAAATCTTCACCACCACCATCCCTCCAGTGGTCTTTGGTTTTTATTAAGCTTTCCTTTCTGTGTGGACTTGTGTGTTTGGGTTTTTTCTACCAATCATATTTCTAATGACACTAATTATACAGCAAATAAAATGCTTCTGCTGCTTCTCCTACTGTGGACCATTGCTCAATTGCTGAAAAAATACTGCTTGTCAAAAATTACTTGGTGAAACATCTTTTTAAAAAGAAAAATGTTAGGAGGGGTGATCAGATACCTTCTGGTGTGCAAGTCAACATGTCCTTTAGGACAGCTGACATAGGTTTTATTTAAGCATCAGACTATTTTGTATCATAGCTTCTCCATTTTGCATGTCTGTATGTTAACAATCCAAAGATGAGAAGTTTTGTGAAAGGGCCTGTTTGAGATTAGGCATTTTATCCAAATGACCAAGATTTCTCAGGGTCTAGCCCCTAAAGCTTGGTCTGCTGTTGTCATTGTGCCAGTCCCTGTGCAATTTATGCATGGTTCCCTGAGTTGCTATTGAATCTGCTCAGTGGGTTCCTGTTGTAGTTGAATCTGTGCCACTTAAGTAATGATTGGGGTGTTGAGGGAGTTATGCAGATATCTATGCACAAAGAACGAAATTCACTTGACAAATCTACATTTTGTGTATTTTTTTAAGTGCTGTAATTCCCTGAAGTTTTCCACCACCACAAGTTCATTTCTTCCTGTGTATCAGTGCTTGAG
Source organism: Gallinula chloropus (assembly GCF_964237585.1). Lineage (NCBI taxonomy): Eukaryota > Metazoa > Chordata > Aves > Gruiformes > Rallidae > Gallinula > Gallinula chloropus. The sequence goes on along the minus strand of NC_140092.1, from coordinate 4,138,491 downwards.
CACCATCTCTGAAAGGTGATGTGTAGGATGAGGTAGTTTTTGATTCCTGGAAGCCCCTGTACTGCCTGCTAGCTAGAAACCCTGTATGAAGGCTTGTGTTTAGATGCCTGCCTGCGGAGGTGGTTGCTCGTGCTTTGGCTTCCATTGGATTTGTTTATTGGCCTACAGCCTGAGCTTCTCATTCCTTAAGGTCTAAATAGGGGATATGCAGTTGGATAGCAAATTCTGGCTACAAAACTCAAAAGATACTCTTCTCCTGGACCAAATTTCAGAGTGCAGGCTGCTTGTTCATCCAGCATATCTGACTGAAAGACCCCTGTTGTACTGCTCTGAATCAGGCCCCAGCATTACTTGTATTTGTTCCAGACTAAAATATCTTGCATTGAATTCAAGAAACAGCAATGGGCAGGAGCACCTAGCTCTAGTGGGACTTGCTTTCTACCCTCAATTGCAGAAACAACCTCAAAGTTGGGGGTTCTTTCACTAAGCCTGTTGCTGATAGATTAAAATGCCAGATGTATTGCCTGGTTTTGTTTTGGGTTTTTTTCTAATAGGGGAGTGAATACTGACTACTTATTTGCCAGTAGAAAGCAAGACACCTTTTCTAAAGAGAATGTAGACCTTTCTGGAGATAGCTGTATGGAGAAGAGCATCACTGAGTAACTTTTTCTCCTCAACAGCCATCTTCCATCTGAAACCCATAGCTGTTCAGCCTCTGTGAGCTGAGGGGGGGGGGTGTGTGTAGCCATTCACTGTCAAGCTTCCATGACCCCAAGTTCTGTTCTTCAGCAGTACTGTACAGGTTGTAGTGACCTCAAAAGTATATATGTGAGACACTGGATGAAATTAGGCTGTAAGTTGGAATGCAACTTAAAAAAAAACCCCAAACACAAAAACCCCCAACCCTTAGGTGTGGCTATATTAAGAGTTGTATTTTAAGGCTAGTTCAAGCTCTGCCCAAACATGGCTCCTCAAGCTCCCTTGCTCTCAAGAGTTCTAAGCATGCACATGCTTTTGAGCTCCAGCTGGCAGTTACTGGAAAGCAGGTTTCACTTCACCACTGGCAGCTCGCCTGCTTTACAGTGAAAATGCAGCTTAATTAGGCCAGGAATAGATTTGGAGAACTAACGTGACCAGTAATTCCTCACAAGGCTGTAATGCTGGGGTTCTTGTCCCCTCCCCCTTTCACATGTGATTTAATCCTGGTTGCCTGTTCCATTTCTGCTGTGCTTGTACAGAACATTGGCCTTCCAAGAAGCTGGTCTATACTGTCAGCCAGAAACTAACAGCAGCTGTTCTGGGGAATATTAGCAAATCCTAAACCAGATCTTTAATTGTCAACGGGTAAATGGAAAGGTGAAGGACATCACAAGTCCTTTAGGAGATGGAAGTTTGGAGTGTGGGAAGTTGGACACACAATGGAGTTGGGGATAGACCCACATGTTCTGATGCCTCCACTTCTCTGCTAAATGCTTTTGCTCTTAGCTATTAGAGCTGCTCAGAGCGAGATAACTACCTGACAATTTTATTTACAGGAATAATTTTCTGAAGTAAAACACCAAAGCTGTGTGATTCTTCAAGCTGGGACTGAATTTTTGAAGCCACATTGCTAAGCAGAGAGGCCAAGAATTTCTCCTACTGCACGTTAGTACCCCTCTGCAGATACTGTTTCATGGTTGTAGCACAAGGAAGGATTTGCTGATCAAACCTTTTCCCTATGATAAATTTAGCCACCACTCTATCTGTGAGGAAGCTATACTGAGAAAAAGGTGCCTGCCTTGTGCCCAGGAGTGGAATGATGCGATTAACTGGCTGGGCTGAGAGCAAATCACAAGTTCTCATGTATACAGCAGATCCTTGTGCTAAGAGTGCAAAGCTCCCTGGAGAGTCTTGGGTATTAAGCTAATCAGTGAAAGAATCCTAGAACGAGAGAGTATCTCAAGTTGGAAGGGATCTATGAGGATCATTGAATCCCACATCCCTGCTCCTCGCAGGAATACCTAAACCCAAGCCAAATGACTAAGAGGTCCAGATGGTCCCTGAAATCTGACAGGCTTGGTCCCCTTTGAGGGGCTGACAAGATTCCCCTTGAGGAAGTAGGCTGTGATGAATAAATGCATGTCTCTTGCATGCTGAAAGCAGTTGCTTTGAAACACTAATATTTTTATTGACACACCAATTCATAGGTGTGTTGGTGGAAGGGACCATGAAGATCCCCTTCATCCCTCCATCTAGTCCATTCTCCTATGTGAAGTAGGGTTATGAGCACTACTAGACCAGATCAGCTGCATTTTGTTTTCTAGCCAAGTCTTAGAAAACTTAAAGGGATGGAAAATACACAGCCTCTTTGAGTACTCTGTTCTGTTAAGCTTTTCCTGATGTCCAACCTGAGATTTCCAAGCTGAGTTGTGTGGCCACTGTCCCTTGTTTACATTTTCTGTTGCTAGGAGGAGAAGGTTGAATGCTGTGGTCTTGGTATATTGTCCCCCTGGAATACTTTGTTACCTGCTGGCTGTCAGTTGAATGTTAAATTCTTGATCACTGCTCTCTTAGCCCCATGGTCCATTCTTTCAGCCAACACACCTCAGCTTCTAAGGTGCCCAAAGTGTGGAAGAGCTGCATCAAGTCCTTCACCTCATCTGCATTGCTATCAGTGGTGCAATTCATAGCTATCAAGTGGTCAAATGTGATTTGCCAGTGGCACATCTGTGTTGGCTCTTTGCCCTGCAAGTGTTTAGGATTTAAAGCCAGTGGGAGCTGCTCCTGCATCCCTTTGGGGACTGCAGTGGAAGTGAATTAGCCTCTTGTTCCTGGGTTTTCCTTTTCTCCAAGATTGCAGCAGTGTGTGGGGTACATCAGCTTTTTCCAGTCATCAGGGCCCTCCCATTACAAAAGTGATTTTTTCCTGGATGGTACCTAATTACCTCATAATCACACTGGCCAATTATTTCAAGAACTCTATGGAGCCCTATGGACTCCAGTTGTTAGATGCTTATGCATCCAGTTTTCAGGCAGACCCTAGAATGGCTTCCTCCTGATGGCCACCACTCTCCTCTCCAGAGCTCCTCAGCACACACAGAGGTCTGGGAGCAGGCCTGTCTGTGCAAACCAAGGCCAAAAGGCATTGAGTGCTGGAGCTTTTTCTGTCATGGGGTGCCAGATTATTTAACAACAGCCCCTCATTGTTATAAGTACCTGAAGCACCAACCTGTTCCTCTGTTAAAGCAGAGACAGGAGGAGAAACTGTTTAGTTTTGGTGGCGTAGTTGCCTGGGACTTGCAGGAAGCGCGTCGAGTCTGAGGAACAGGCCTCACTTACAAACTCATTCTGAACCTACCGCCTTTATTTCTGAAATAATCACGTAGCTGTAATAGCAATTACATCCCCAGGAGAGGAGATTCACAGCTGGCAGTAGGTTCAAGCAAACCTGGGAGAGACACACACAAAACACAAGCCATGCATGCACTGGCAGCAGCGTTACCTGCTGTTGGTTCAGACCAGCCACCTCGCGCCGTGGGCAGTCAGACATCACAGTCTGGTCCGTTCTGATTTCCCTTTGAGCAAGATAAAGGTTTGAAGTGCAGTTTATCCCTGGCACTGAAAGGGATTTCTTCTTGGGTACCCAGAAATGCTTGTCATTCCCGATTGCCCGGTCTGCATGATTGCCAGCGAGCCTGTTCCACATGAACAAATGAGTCACCTGTGTTTAGCAAGCCCTGAAAACATGGCTTATCAACATTATTTAGGCTGGCTTGTCAGAGGATCTGACTACCTGGAAGTGGCTTAACGTGTCAGCCAGGTCTCAGCATTTTCCACTTGGTTTGTTTTATTCCATAAAACTTGTGAGCATTAAAATGGGAAGGGAGGAACCTCCACAGGGAAGCCAAGGGTGAATATTTAGGCCAAGTAAGTATTGACAGCTGTTGACATGCTCCTAAGATGGGCCAGAAATGGCACAGATTTCTGAGGTGGCATATTTAACCTTTGTTTCCTGTACCCTCTTTCCTATATGCAGCCTGCAAACTGCACAGCCTATACAGAATCATGAAATCACAGAATGTGTTAGGTTGGAAGGGACCTGTAAAGACCAAGCCCCTTGCAGTAAGCACGGACACCTTTAACTGGATCAGGTTGCTCAGAGCTTCATCAAGCCTGACCTTGAATATCTCCAGGGATTTGGGTCTCCACCACCTCTCTGGGACCTGGGGCTTGCTACATACGTTTCTTCTACAGGTCCATCATACATCCACTGACTGCAGGGTGGCAGCACTGGCCTGTTGCTGCTCTGCGAGGGTCTCAGTATCACCATTACTGCAAAGACTCTGGAGGTGGCAGTCACACCCAGGTACGACCCCACAAGGTGAGACCAGTGGTTTTAGGATGGGGAAATTGTGTGGAGAAGTAGCTGCAGCCAAGTAAGTTAAAGCATAAGGTACTTAGACACAGATAATCTACAGATTTCTCAACAGCATCTATTTGGAGCTGGCAAAGAGCCCCTTCTGAAGAGTATTTTTTATACTATTCATGGAGAACCCACTTTGAAGCAGTTAAAAACTGAATTTTAGTGCTTGCAGCAGACCAAGCCCTGCCTCAGTTTACAACTACAGAAACACCCCTATCACATAAAAATGTAAAGTAGAAACATCAGCGTAAGGAAGGGGTTGAGAACATACCCAACCAGGTCATACATGTACATATTTGATACTTTTTAGATGTAGATATTACAAGTGAAAATAAAGCCCACAAATGTAAAAAAAATGGCTAATTACTGGTTGCACCTTTACAACCAGTAGCTGCCACGTTCTAGCCCACAGCTGAGTCACCAGCACTGCCCTGTGAGAAGGGGAATGACAGTCATTAGCTCTGGAAGCCCTAAAGGGTTAAAGGGCACTTTCAGGGCCACATGTCGCGATGTGGTGCATGTATCATCCTTACGGGTCCCTTCTGAGTCAGTATGTTCTGTGATCCTGTGTCTTGGGATGCTCGCTGCAGCGCCGGCCGTGTCGCTGGGTGCCAGCTCTGACCCTGGGGCACACCGGGAGGAGGGAGGGAGAAAAGGAGGGAGGGAGGGAGGGAGGGAGGGAGGAAGGGAGGAGGGTGGCTGCGGTGACCTGCCAGGACAGGGCTCCAGCACCAGGTGGCAGAGCAGCACTGCCAAGTGCATCTCCCACCCCGGCCTTCCTCGCGATTTTCAGCCGATTGTCCACCCAGACTGACACCGAAATCATCTCTGGTTTGGAAAAGATTCACCCCTTCCCCTGTGTGATCGCCACCTGCAGCACACGCAGGAACCGGGGCAGTTCACAGCCCCGGCCAAACGTGGCTCACATCTCTGTTAGGTCTTTGCAAGGTCCCACAGAACAGGACAGTGTGTCTAGCAGGGACTAAGATTGCTTGGCAAGGAGTTGGTAGGCAGTAGTACATCGTGTCAGAGCATCCCCATGCCAGCAAAGACAGTTCTTTCTACGACATACTACCTAGAAAAGGAGATTAAAAGATAGGCAGTGTCAGGAATATGCATCCATTGGTTTTTTACTATATTTATATGCCTGTGTTCAAGGGCAAACCTGTAGCAGTCTTTCCTTACAAGACCAGAGAAAGTGATCCCTGACCGAACTTGAATCAAAGACAAGGTGATGAGTCTTTGGGAAGGAGGAGCTGCTGGGCACACACTGGAGCTTTGGCACCTGTGGGCAGTGTAGGGGTTCAACAGGGCTAAGAAACTGGATGAGGCACTTGATCAGTTAAGAAAAACTTTGAAGCCTGAAAACAGGGGAGGTTTGTGCAGCAGCTTTGATACTGAAACAAAATAATAACAAAGGAGCCTTTAGTTATCAGGGGACCAGAGCATATCAGGGGACCAGATCATACTAACAAAAAAGTTAAACAAATTTCTCTTTATTGTGGTCAACACAACTTGGTTTATTATTGTCTAGGTTAGCAGAGTCAGTGAGAGCAGAAGTAAACTCTGCAGTGTATAGCAAGGCAGCAAAATCAGTTGTACGAAGAGCTGGAATGGTAGAGAGTTGCTGACCCTCCCCTGATAACCACGAATGCACAGAGAACGTCACAGCTGGACTGTGCAAGAGTCGATGACCAGCTGAGCCAACACAGGACTGATATGAAGGAAAGGTCTTTCAAGGTGGCTGGATTACACCCCTTGGCAGAGGAGTGCTCTTGAGTTTTGCAGGCAGTCGGCTGCAGCTGACTGGTTTGGCCATGCTGCAGAGCCAGTGCTGTGGTGGCAATGCGGGCAGGGCCCCAAGAGGGATGAGGGATGTGCCATCAGCAGATTGCTCCAGGGGCACAGGGATGGCACCTTAACCAGAAGACACCATCCCACTTGACTTATGTGTCCCGGCAGCATTGCTGTCTCCAGGCTTCTTGGTGATGCAGGTATGCCTGAAAAAAACTGGAAGCACAACAGTCCTTGTGCACAGGAGATGACTGAGAAAATTGAGGCTTGCCCTGTGCATGCACTATTCAACCAGTCTTGTTGCCTTTCTCACAGATGGTCAGAGCCACCAAAGAAGGTTCCACACATAGTAGCCTCCTTTGATAATGTCAGTCCATCCTGTCATATACGGCATTTCTGGCAGGGCAGTGGAGAGAAGCTGACTACCATCAGTGATTCCAGCCACCATCTCACTGTCCTCCCACTGCAATTCATCCTACTCCAAGAACACACCAACCTACAGTCCATGTCAGGCTGGAGGTCATCTCTCTTAGCTGTCACCTCCAGGTCTGCTCTCCAAATCTAGTCCATTTTCAAGGCCCCCTCTCATAAAAGCTTATGACTCTATGAAATCTCCTGTTCACTCATCACTGAAGGTGTTCAGGAGGAGTCCTCTGCACCTGGTTTCAGGATACCAAAAAGGAAATGAGACCAAGGCCCACACTGGGTATAAAGAAACTTAGCTGAGTTGGGTTGCCAAGGTCAAGTCCAAGAGAGCACAGCCAGGCACTCAGTGCCACAGCCTCTGGCTGGACAGCAAGGAGGAAGGTTGCTGAGTGGTCCTGCCCAGCTATGACACTCTGGTCACTGGAAAACATGATGGTGAGACAGGGGGCTGTGTCTTCACTCATCATAACCATTTTAGCCCTTATGCAGATCAGGTGCATGGCTGGATGTCCTTGTGGCTGCTCTCCCATTCTGCGTGCTCTACCAAGAGAAATAAGATCTCACCAGCCAACGCTCACTAGTTTCAATGTGTCTGGTTTGTTTTTCAGATGGTCTTAGCCTGCCATCCTGAGATCCCACTAGACCTTTGGAAATACTGTCCTGAGAGAGAAACTACTTAAATTACACTCTTTAGGTCACCACATCTCTTCTTGTTCCCTTGGAGTAGTGTCTGAATGACCTGACCAATACACCCCCTTCCATAAGACAGCAGATGGACAGCATGCATCACCCCATTTCTCTTCCAAAGGGAAGGAACTCCTGCCAGGTTTATGAAAGGAAAGCTTTAGATAAAGTATATTGTGTGCTCTCACTGCTGGTTTTTCCCAGATCCACGGAGAGTTTAGTGGAATGCAGCACCCCCCTGGCACTGCAGGACAGATACCACATGTATGGGCTAATCTGTTCCTTCAGCATCTTTCCCTTCTGCCTGGCAAAAGGCCAAGATGCGAAACTGTGAGACGGGCTTCGAGGGATTGTTTTCAGAAGGGTGAGTTTGCCTCCCCAGGTGCTGTTGCTTTCCAGCCACTGTATCACCTCGGCACTAAACTAATACACATTGACCTCTGGGTCCTCCTGCTGCAACACTGTGGTGTAGGATACAGTGTGGCAACCACTTACCAAAAAATATTGAAGTTCTGCCAAGGTTTCTCAACTCCTGACATCTTTAAGGAAAATAAAAGCAAGTTTAGACAAGGGGAACCTGCCTGTCAAAGAAAACATCTCCTAGGAGTGGTTTTCTAAATGGTGCCAGATTCTGTTAAATACAATAGAGATTCTTTGACTGTCTGTCTCTTTTGGCATTGGGTTGTGAAGTTCATATTAAATCATCAAACTTTAGATTGTTTTATTACCATGCCAGCATAAATAAATGCTATATTTCTAAGAGAGATTAATACATAAATCATAATTGTCCTAATTCAACTCGCAGTGGTTTGTGTTCTCCATAGAAACTAGAATCTTAAAGAGATCCACTAAGTTCTATTTTGGCTGCTCTTTTAGGTGGAAGTCAACAGCTCAAACTTCTTACTGTAAAACCCTTCTTTACCTAGGCAAGCCCTGTAATAACAGCAATGCACTTGCTGATGTGCATACTGGAACAGAACTTGTTCAAAATCTGGATTCTCTACTTAAAAATCTTCCTGTATTTTTGTATGTGTTTGTCCCTTATTGGCTAATGAGTGACATATCAAATGCTTAGGTGATGTGTTTTCATGACCAGCAGGATGCTGGTGCAGCATGTATTGTTGAGAGTAGGTAGAACTGGTTTGCACTGTTTATTTATCTGTTTAACTCCTTGTCTTGCTCTGCCCGGTTTGTTATCAGTACTTGCCCTTTCAAAACAGAAAGAGAGCCCAAACGTCCACCAGCAACCACATTACGAGCGTGTGCAGGGGAGGAGTGCCCTGTACAGGTGTGAGGACAGTGTGCCCACCTCCCGTTCGCAGCACAAAGGGTCTCACTTCGAATGGCTTTGGTAGAAGAGGAGTCTGGAGTCCCTCTGAGTCACACACGCCCGCCCCACGAGCACGGCAGGGCTGGGACTCTGCCAGCACCATGCTTTGCCAAAGCTCTGCTCTGCTCAGTGTAAGTGGCCATTCATCAACTGCAAGGGATGATGCCCTCATGATTTAGCCAACTTTACCTGAGTGTAACAGGTTTTCCTTTGTGTGCTGCAAGCGGAACAACTTCCTGTTTGCCATAGAACATGATCACAGTTTCCACCTCTCTTTTGCAATCCACACCATCACGTTACACCTCAGATTACCCAGATTGTAATCATTGCTACATGCCAGTGTATCGTACAGGAGAATTTTGTTTGATGTCATGTTGCTGTTACCTTGTTTAACAGTGCTGGTTTAGTATTTTTTTCCTCATAAACCCCATAATTTCTTTTCTTAGGCAAGAAAAGCCTTCCCCTGCCACTCATTACCTGAGAAGATGGTAACATGTCATGCTAAAAATATTGCCAAAGCAAACAATTCAGGCCATTCTTCCTCCTGTGGGCTGTAGTTTGCTTCCCAGTGCCCCCTGGTGAGGCACCTTACTGCACGGCAGACCTCACCAAAGCCAAGGTCAGGAGGAACTATTAGATCATCAAATTTGGCCTGATAAATATCAAAGGCATTTAAATTTCACTCAAGAATGTCTTGTTACATACTAGGTTTTCAGGTGACAAAACTATACCACTGCCTGGTGCTTAGACAATATAATCCCTTCCTCTACACCCAGCAGAAAGGCTACTTCTTGCTATCAGCAGGACCAACAAGCCTGGAGGTCAGAGACCCCATGGCTGTATACATACTGCAACATAAAGCATGTCCAGCTACATAAAGCAGGGTCAAGGTGGAACAGTTTATTCATGTCCACACTATGTAGTGCTTGTGTTTGTACCTCTTCTGAGCATTGCAGTTTCTAGGCTCCTGAGACCAAATTTTGAGTAAATAATGTAAGTGCTGTGTTGTAACCCATCAGGGGCACGGTTTGATAAGATGACATGACCTGGGTGTGTTGCATGCCTTCAGGAATCACCTGAGGGTACAAAGTCTGCTTGGATAATGTTGGAGGACTGTGTAGGGTAGAGAAGCTAAACTTGATACACTTCTGTCCATAATGCCTAGTGCAAATGGTCCTTGTAACCTGCTGTTTTCCAGACTGGGCTTAGTTACCATCTCATAGTGGCTTAGTGGGACAGATCAAAGCCATGCCACAGACTGAGAGTCACTACGGTGCTTTAGGCTGCTGCCTCTCCCCGTTACGTACCAGCACACCCACAGCTTGGAACTGTGTCAAGCAGCACCTCTGCTTTAGCTAGAGATGGTGATTGCAGCTCAGACTAAGAACCAATACTGAGATAGTGCCTAGAGTCCCAAACCCTCTGAGAAGATGTAGCATGTCTTTTCACCCCAGATTCGTGGATCCATGAAGAAGACACATGCAAGCTTTTGTCCATGAAACGTGGATTTTCTTTGAACAGTAAGTTTTTTGAATAAATGAAAAATGGATGGTGATGGGATAGTTATGCCTTTTCCCTCTAAAATAACTAGCAAGGAATGAAGTACTATAAGCCTATATAAACATCACAGGTGATGCCTTGATTCTTCAACAAACTGCCAGACAAGGAACTCTCTGGATGTATGCTTCCCTGGGATGCCAGAAGCAGCTGTTTCTAGTCAAGTTACACTGCCATGAAAACTGAAGGAACACCATCAATGATCCAGCAAAAACACAGAGGCAATGTTATGTTTCTGTTTCCTCATGCTCTTTTTTTTCACTGCCACAGCCATTAAAATTACTTGTCTTTTAAAAAGAATAATTCTTTTTTAATATGTGTAATATCTATACAGAATCCTAGAGTAGTTGATGTTGGAAGGGACCTCCAGAGGTCATCATGTCCAAGCACCCTGCTCAAGCAAAGCCACCTACAGCCAGTTTCCCAGAACTGTGTCTAGATCATGTCTAGACATCATAACAGTAGCATAAATATTTCCTCCTGACACTCATGCGTAAGTTCTAATTAATTATAATGTCATCATTGGCTCCTTGTTAGAGCAAACTTGTCCTTTTTGTCACCCCCCAGCCAAGCTCTTTGAGTGTCTTTGAGTAATAGTGCTAACTTCAGAAGTGCTGACCTTGGGAGTCTGTGTACTCTGTGATACCATGTTAGAGATCCCAAGCAGAATATTTACTGACTTGTGGACTATTGTTTGCTTTTAAAAATTATGTTCATACAAATATATTCAATTCTTTTGTCTCTGAAAACAATTTTGGAGATACAGAATGAGTCTATTGTGGTTTAGATCGGTCTTCCTGAATCTGCCAGTTCCTTGGAAACCCTGTTCACAAACAGTGAACTGCCTTTTGGGGTTCTTTGGTAATACACTCTGGTCATTCTTTTCTGATAATTTTCAAAGACCTATTTTGCCAATATGTCCTGAATTCCCCAACTCACATATAGCTCCAGTTTGATTCATGACAGCACTCAGCACAGAACGTCTGTGACCAAATTGCCACCAGTCAATAGAATTTAATCATTAAGTAACTCACTGGGGTGCTGCCCTGTCTCATCAGTGAGGGAGGGATACTTCCTTTTGAAAGCCATGCCCCTGTATGCAGGAGTCTTCTTGGGCTTCTCTTGTACTCAAGGGTTCTGCTGAAGATTTCAATCCAGTTTGCCTTGCCTTAGATAATGAAATGTTTCTCACAATCGGCCCTGAATATTGAGTGTGAGAAGGGAGTTAAAAGCAGGAATTCTTTCTCAACAGAATCAGAATATGAGCTCCTTTCTGCAGCCTGGTGACCAAGCAGGACAGGGTACATCACTGGTCCCTGGTGTCTCATTCACTGCACAAGGGATCAGCCCATCTTCTTTACAAGTCCAGGTATCCTCTAGTTCAACCCATTTTTAAACATCTAAAATTGTAAATGTTAAGCTGTTTGGAGTCTTGCTGTTACCATTGTGAACACAGCTCATACAGCCCTTAATAAATATAGTTGCCTAGATATAACAAGAAATAACACCAAAAAGTGCTTCACTAGAGTAAAATAGTCTCCTTGTCCATGTGTGCCACTTGTTCACCTGCCTTGTAAACATAACAACAGAACACAACTCTGAGGTCTTACCTGTGAACAAGTAGCAACAGAAATCTGCAGGGGGGGAAAAGCTTTTCTGAGCAACCATGGCAAAAAAACCCCAAAGGAGCTTTTGAGCAACCATGGCACAGCAAGGTTGAGACAAGTATTGAGGTGAAATATGTGGTGGCAATGCCAAGCCAGGTTATAGGTTAAAAGGGGTCATTAATTTTGCAACAGAGGTGCCTTCTGCAAGTAGGTCAGGGGAGTGAGTGTCAGCCTTAACCCATCCCAATTCCAGTACCGTGACCTTCCACTGCAGGGGACTCCTAGGAGTAATGAACTGCTAAATAAAAGACACAAAAGGAAGAGCTACACTTTTAAAAACTTGGGACTTTTCAGCAATAAACCAGAATGCTGACTCATGTACATTTTTAGTGTATCAATATGTTATTACCTTTCTCCTTCTTGCCATGACCAGCCCAAGACTGACCCTAGTAAGTTACTTGACAAGATGCAAAGATTTGGGATGGGCCACTTGTGCACTTATACAATGAAGTCATACCCACTGCAGTGATTTTGGTTCAACAGTTAAACTTTTGATAAATACTGGTGAGTCCATATCCTAGATAGGATTAAGGGATACCTACTCCACTTTCTGTTTTCATTTTTAAAGAAAAATCAGCACAAATGTTGAGCCTTTTGAGGCAGGAGTGCAGATGTCAGGGATTTTGAAGCTTTGTTCCTAAACCTAATCAGGGAACCTCGTGGCATCTTTGGAGATTACACAGAGCTGCAGGTAGCATTTGTCTAAGTATTTATAATGTGTTATTATCCCTAAAATCTGTCAGCAAGGAGAGAACTGGCACACAGAATGTCATACTGTGTTATCTTATAAACTTCACCCAGCAATTGATTGGACCCACATCTGTGCACTTGGCTTGCTGCTAACAGAATCACAGAATCCCATATAAGATAGTATTGGAAAGCTGATGAGGTGCAGAGATTCTCTGCATTTTCCTAGCATAAGTTCTCCAGTAACACAGCTGGAGTCAGACAGCCCTTGGCCTCTGACACTGAAATGGCTGAGAGCTCTACAAAGGGATTCTGAACACAAAGAAATACCCTCTCTGGACAAAAGAGGGATCTTTTCTGCTTGGAGGCTACAAGTGTCTGAAATTACATTGTCTTTTCTCCAAGCAAACTGTTCCTGTAAAGGTAGGCAAGGAATCTTGTGAAAGCTACCTTCTTCCTTTCCATCTGTGCTGGGTTGACCCTGGCTGGGCACCAGGTACTCACCAAGCCACTCTATCATTCCCATCCTCAGCAGGACAGGGCAGGGAGAATTTAAGATGGAAAAAAACCCTTTTGAGTAAAAGAATCATAGAATGCTTTGGGTTGGAAGCATCCTCAAAGATCATCTAGCTCCAACCCCCTGCCATGGGCAGGGGAACCCTCCCTCCCTTGGTCCAGGCTGTCCAAAGCCATTCAACCTGGCCTTGAATACTGCCAGGGAGGGGGCAGCCACAGCTGCTCTGGGCAGCCTGTGCCAGGGCCTCACCACTCTCACAGGGAGCAATTTCTTCCTAATATCTAATGTAAATCTCCCCTCTTTTAGATAAAAACCATTAGCCCTTGTCTTGTCACTGTAAGTTAAAGACATTTTAATAAAACAAAAGCAAAGGTCTTGCATGGAAGCAAAGGAAAACCAAAAGACTTCTTCTCTACTTCCAATGAGATGCCACTAGTGAGGGGGGAATGCTGGAGGAGGGACAGCCCTGGTGCTGTGCCAGCACTGCTCAGCAGCAGCCAAAACACAAGTGTGTTACCAACACCTCGCTGGTTACCGATCCACAGCACAGCACCCTGAGGGCTCCTGTGGGGAAAATCAGCTCCAGCTCAACCAGACCCAGTACATCTGAGCTGATAAGTTTTTTAGGGAGTAAGAGGAAGTGTTTCTGGAAGCCCACAGAGAAAGTCAGGTGTCCAGAAATAAGCCTGTCCTTTGCAGGATTTTAACTTTGTTACATACCAATTAGCTGTCAAGAAAAACTTAGTTTCTGGTGTTTTCTGGAATTTTCTTGAATTTTTGAGGTATTATTCTGATGATAAAAGAAGAAGGAAGTCCATACTGAAAACTCAGGATAATGCAGATTTCATTAAGTTGACAGGAGATGTGTCAGATCTCTAAGAAGCCTGTGGACATCACATACAGATAAAGGAAAGATAATTTAGGCAGGAAGTCACTGCCTCTGGACAGCTTGTGAAATGTACACTTGTCTGTCACAGCCGTTTTGGCATCAGGAAATTTCTCCTTCCCAGTGCTGAAACCCTTTTTTATATATCAGAGAGATCAGTCACTGCAGACATGAATCAATACAGAGGTGACTGCTGATCTGATTGGGTACAGACTCTGTGTTCATTGCCTCTGGCTTTTACAGACAACTTTTGAATGTTGTATTTGTTTATTGCAGTTCTGGCAAGAAAAGTTCCTTACAGTCTCTCTGATTTTTCTAGGCCATTTATGAGGGAGCTCTTCAAATATGGTGGTGGCTCCTTCACACTTTGGTCTGTCCCACAAGGGTAAAGGTGTTGAGACCTTCAGGGTAAGCATTTAATAATTAACAAAAGTATCTTTTCTGGTTTCAGCAGGCAGTTTTCACATCTGCCATCACATTCAGGAGCTAATGAGAAAGTCAGCATTTTACAGCACCTTTTACAGAATTGAAAAGACCCCACTTAAGCTGCTATAGCAGATCAAATACCATTGAGATCCATCTCACTTACATCTTAGGTCACTATATGGAAAGATGTAACTGTTTTCTGACTGTCACACAAAGAGGGAAATGTCTAAGGAAAAGAGATGCAGTATGTGATTTTCTTTGACCTCTCCCAACCCACTACTTCCTCCAGGTAGAAGAAAAGCATCATTAAAAATGGGGAAAACAGCCCCAATTTTGCATTCACTTTCACTGAGGCAATAACTGTTTTGGTGTTTATAGAAGGCAGTTAAAATGAACCAGGAGAGATGTTATTCCAAACCATCCCTACTTGTTAATGTGCATTGCACAAACTGCCCTGTTCCTTGCTGTTCTCATCCTTGCTTATTCTTCTCCCTGCTTCCTTTCCCAGGGGGACTTTGCATTTCCTGACTCACAGTTTCTCTTTTGAAACAAATGTATAGAAACAGGGGTAACTATTTATTGTTAGCAATTCAGGAAGTATTAACTAATTAACAATGGTCTGAAAGGAAAGGAAGAAAAGTTAAATGAGATCTGCCTGCTGCTGGTAGGATTAGGATTCATAGGTTAGAGGGTCTTGACGTCATTAAGATTTATGGGTGCAGGAAGTTCAGGGTTATAGAAGGTAGAAAAAAGGTTTTCCCCAGGCAGTTGTTTCCTGAAACTACTATGTAGACATTAGATTAATCCTGGGGAAAAAGGAGTGGTTAGTTTTTGGGTTTTCGATGTTTGTGTTTGGTCTTAGTGTAATTTACTCTGTGTAAGAGGAAGAAAATTCAAGATGTGCTGTGATGGAAATGCCCTTAGGAAAGGAGCAGAGATGGGTACAGGCTTGAGTCATGCTCTACCTGTCCACCACAGCTCTGTTAACTCCTCTCTTAGGTCAAAAATGCCACTGTCACATTTATCTTAAAATGTGGCATATTTGAAGTTTCCAGATTACTTTCCTCTGCTTAGTAGGATCCATCAGAAACACTCTGATAGCTTGTCTTTAAATTGAAATTTTCTGAAAATACATTCATTTGGGCTAAACTTTCACTGAGAACCAGAGTTCAAGTTCTGCCTTGCCTCCAGAAGACAGACTGCAGCACAGTGACTGGAGAGCTCTCTAAGATGCAGGAAACCACTAAAGTGGTTTCTTGTTAGTATGAGAAAGGCAGGAGATAAAAGATATATTAATGAGAATTTGATTTCAGGGAGAAATCCAGTGGCTAAGGCTTGTACAATGCTCTAATCTCTTAACCTAGCCTTTCTTCCAACGATGTTGCAGTGAAGCATTCTTGACATCATCATCCTGAGTAATAGGTTCAGCAGCTGAAATAAGAGGGTGAGGAGTTCTTGCAGTTTCTGCATACAGACTTCACACTCTGGATCCTCTGCTGCCCTGTGTCAGACGTGCACCCACGGGCCCTTTGCTGACTGCAGAGTTTCTGAAAGCACATTCCAAATGCAGATGGAGAGCAAAAGGCAGTGTTCCCTTCTTTTTAAATCATTTATTTGGTAGTTTATTGCTACACATCTTCAAGAATAGAGTCTTCTCATTTGATCTTTGAAACCTATTAAAAACTCAACAAGTAGCAATGTGGGTGGTTTCATTGCTATGTACAGTGTGTTTCTGTGTGACCAACACCTGCCATTTACAAGGAGTTATTCTACAACTAAAACCCCTTTAATTTTCCCTGTATTATTTTTAAGGTGGCCTGTGGGAGTCTGCACAAGAAGATGTCCTTTGCACAGTGTGGAAGCATCGCATCTCTGAATGGGCTTTTGAAAGACTGTGACCTGAGTTGATGGCAGCTTCTCCCAAGAGAATCCTGTGACAAGGGAGTCCTGTTTACCTCAGCTCTTGACAACTACCATGGCCTGTTCCACTCTCTGACAACTGACTACACTAGCAAAGCATTTTTCCATTCCCTTGCCCAGGGAGTCAGGGGAAAAAGAACCAGAACTCTCAGGATGGAAATTCCTATCCTGAAGCCAGAATGTAGAGCCAGGCAGAGTCCCACACACCACCAACACGATGTGCTGGTCCTTAAAGAAATCTACTGTTGCCACGTGATTTACAGTAACATCTGCTTACATCTGGATTTTTTCCCCACTCCTTGAGTTCTCCTTCAGCAACAATCCTCACAACAACCCTGTTCAGGGTTGTTTCCTCAGTCATAGTGGGGTAGGACTCCTAGTGCAGGAATTGGCATAAATCAGAAAAATAAATTATTTTTACCCTCAGAAGAGGCTTTGGAGCAATATAACATCATCAGGATCTGAACAAAGAAACTAGGTGTTAGAAGAGAAGGAGTATGTCTTGCACAGGAAGACTTTGGCAGGAAAGAGAGAACGATATCAAAGAGGGCTTGGTCCTCAGCCAGACAAAAGTTCAGTGGAGGAACTAAGCTGTGCTTACAGTGGTCTGATGAAGGAGGGGAAACCTGGCTTTTCTGGGCTTCAAGAAAGGAAACAGAAGTGAAGGGTGAACACTAAGAGGGGCACTGTAATTTGGAAATGGACTGTTTCTAAATGATCTTTACTTTCCTGTTCCTATTCCGAGAATAAAAAGCCAATAGAATGGTAAAAACTCCCTCCAAAGGCCATTTCCATGCATCTGCTTGTTTTCATCTGTGATCTAGAAAACCAAGACAATCAGTAAATCAGGAGATTCAAACTTCAAAGGGGACTGTGTCCATCTGAGGGGTTACTACTAGACACTGGGATAGGCAACTGCATCAAGGACTTTTCTCTCACGTGGCAGCTGGAGGCAAGAGGTTATTTGATAAGACAGTCACTCACAGCTTGGGGGGGCCTGAAACTTTCTGAGTCCTCCTCCTTAAGACAAGATACTACCAGGCAGCTCACCCAGAATATGGAAATCATCACCTGGAGGTAGCAGCAATCTCCTTGTATGATTTTCAGTGACTTGGAGAACTGTTTCACTGTGCCATAATGCTGAAAAGTATAGTTAACTTTGTTCCTGAGTTCTTTTAATTTCTGTCTTGATCTCCTTTGGAAGAGAATGAACTTGAGGTACAGGCAGGAAATGGTAATTCCTGAAACAAACCGTAAGGTTTATATAATTTAATATATAAAAAGGCATTATGTGGTGTAATACAGTAGTGAATTATACACTTCAGTATCAATTGGACTAGCCATACATTATTGTAATTATATATTAAAATATGTAGTGCATATAAGAGATTGTTATATACAAAATGTAATGATGCAGTAAGCCATAGAAAATCATTAGGCTGAAGTCTTGACGTGCTAAATGCTGCACCCATCTCCTGTAAATTGCAGGCTATTACATAAGGTGATCTTTTCAGATGTTAATTGACAAGAACTCATTGAGAATGAATTAGATACATAATTAACCAGCATTTTGTAGAACCTGGATGAAAAGTTTACTATCCGCTATTTAAAGTTATTTAACCAGCCAGCGTAGGGTTGGAAACTGCTCAGCCTGCACGACTGTAGCCTGAAAACAGTGACACTGAAGATGCTTTTCCTGCACAAGAATCAAAGCCTTGAGTCCTTGGAGTTTCTGTTCTTACAGGCAGGATTTCTTTGCATCCTCCATGAGCTTCCAGTCCCAAAACAAAGCATAAGTCAGCAAAAGTCCTCCTGTCTTCCACTAAAGCTGAAGAGAAGTGCTTACTTTTGGCTTAGAAACAGCAGATGGATGTGGGCTGCAAGTAACATCTGTTTTCTAATAGAAAGTATAAATAAAGGAATAATTTTTTTGCAAAGTGGAAGCTCAAGCATAATTTGAGTGTATGATTGTTGATGTTGAAGGAAAGAACTGCATGTAAAACAAAGTCATGATGTCGAGAGCAATGTTTATGGGTTTATTGCCTATAAACTGTGGCCCAGCTATTTTTAAAGAAACCTCTTTTGTTTGTGTTTCAATGTATAAATGTTGTCCTTTTTCTTTTCCTTTTTTTTCTCTGCAAGCTCTCTTACATGACTGTTTTATTGGGCAATAGCTACTGTAAGTATTTTTATGTTATTGGCAAAGTCTGCTGATCCCACAGCAAGGAACAATTACCCATACACCTAGTGTTTTAGCCCCTAATCTGGAATTTTCCATCTATGAACTGAATAGCTGTGCTTGGGAAGCTGTTACCAATGTTCTAGGAAAAGAATAGACAGAACTCAAGTCCAGCTTTATACAAAATAGACATGTCATTTTCTTCCTGTGCAAAGACAGCAAACAAAACCTGGCTCAAAATGGGTTGTGCTTCCTTTTCACGGCCACTGTAATTCTGCAGTGATACATTTGATGACCTAAGGGCTGGAGAACCTGCATTATGAGGAAAAACTGAAGCAGTTAGGTCTTAGCTCCCTGCAGAAGAGAAGGCTCAGGGGGCACAAGGATCTCACCACAGTATTCCAGTATTTAAAAGCTACCAAGAGGACAGAGGTTATTCTCCTCACACGCAGTGACATGGAGAAGACAAGATGAAATGGGTGCTAGTAGTACCAGGGGAGGTTTTATTACCATTTAAGAAAGGATTTTTTTATGAGTAGCATCCATCACTGGAACAACCTCCCCAGGGATATGGCATAGTCCCCATCACTGGAGATTTCCAAGATGCTATTGGACAGGGTGCTGAATGTTTTCATCTAGGCTCCTTTTCTCACAAAATGTTGGAACAGATAATTTTTTTAAGGTCCCAACCTCAAAACCTTCCAACCTGGGCTGTTCCATGAGTCTATAGTTCCCAAAAATGATCTTTTAAAAAAAAAATCTCCTGGTGTTCAAGAATTTTCCTTTGAAATATGTTTGAATGTTCCTGGGGAAAATGACTGAATGCCACATATCTGCAGATGGTTTTATTTTCAGATTTGTCAGTCATTAAACATAGCATGCTAAAAAGAATAGGGAATCATTTTACATTTATTTCTCTGAAAGACACTGATTTTTAGTTCAGACCTAAATATTTTCTATCTGTGCCCCAAAGAGGCACTTTAAGCACTCAGGCAGAAGAAGTCAGGATTGAACACATGCTCACAGCATTAAAACCTCTTTCCAGTCAGGTCTTTATGTAGTATGGCATGATAGTGAACATCAGAACTGTGGAATTCACAATTTCTCTGATTAGTTTTCTCATCTCTAAACAAGGGTCAATGATAAGGGTAAAAATATTTATGTAGCTATTAATTATAAATGGTGTGTAAATCAGGTGTGTAAAATATATATAACCTCTCAACCTGTAGATTTCTTGAATTTAAAAGGCATTTGAAGATCCACCATACATTCATTTCTATCAGAGGGAAAAGTCTCTCCCTGAATTCTACTTTTCTATACACAAATTCAAAATATTCCCTATGTTTACCTGCTGGCTGAAAAGCATAATGCTGGGATGTAAGCCAAACTCTGGTGGCCTCAACTACTGTGCAGTACAGAGTAGAAATGAGCATTTGCATCCCACCACAGTGTGGGGAGTGAACCTCTGAAGGAAAGCAGGTCGGCTATGGGCAGAACAGGATTCCCAGAGAGCCAAGAAGAGAAGGAAAGGGGAGACAGGTAATTAAGACCCAAACAAGAGGATTTAGAGACCTATGAGTCTCATCATGAGCAGAGGGCACTGGGTGGCCAAGAGGGCCATCACTCCAGCTTCTTGTCTACCACAGAATCACAGAATAGTTGGAAAAGAGCCTTAAGGTTTAGTGACAGCTGAGTGACTGTGTAAGAAAGGTCAGGACTTCGGTGTATTAGGGCTCTCCCTGAGCATATGGTGTCCAATTCTAGGAAAAGAAGAGTAGGACATGAAAGGAGTTTTCAATGTAGCTGGACCAGAAAGAGAGTAAGAACATGAATAACAGGAAAGAAGAGATAATGACAAATAACTATGTAATTGAGTATGCTATATAATGACAAGAGTGTAAACCAGAAATAGGTTAACATTAGGGCGGGAGCAGATGTTGACTTTTTTTCTTGTGAACTGCTCCAGCTCATCAGCCATGTAGTCAAAATAATCTCTACTATGGAAACAATTCATAATTATTATCCAACTCCAATATCCAGACAATTTCTAAACCCTTATCACTGGCCATGTTTACACACTGCACCAATAACTGGCTTTATCTGTAGTGTAGCCAGGCTACAAAATAAAGCAGAAACAAAACGTTACTTAAGGTTGTGGAATTCATGTTCCATTTCTAGTTTGGCATAGAGATCTCAGACACAGCAGAATCTATAGGAGCTGTTAACTCTCATCTTCAGTCCCCTTCTGCCCAAACTAAACTGAGCTGAAGTCAGCCAACAGGGAATTAGATTTTTGAGGTTTGCCTGGTCAATAGATACTTCTGCCTTTTAGAGAAGTAAGTGTTGTACAAAGTAATTTAAGTACCAATTTAGGATATAATTCCTGATCATCCAACTCCTACATTTTCAAGGAGCTTCTAGTTTAAACCTATCAATGAATCGAATACTTCTGGGATGATTTTGTGAGTTAGCTGGAACTAACCCCTCAAACTACTTAAATTGCCGCTGGTTACAGAGATGCTTAAAAAAAATAGTTCTCAAATTCTCATTTGCCTTTGGCAAACTTCAAGATGTAAAGGAAATATAACTGGGAGACCACCTGTTTTAGGCATATCATGTATGACAAAAATAAAACACCCAGACTATGATAGGGGGGGAAATTTTGGGAAGAATAAATAGACATGTTGTTGGGATAGACAACGAATGAACCATTGTGGACAGATTGAGACGCTGTTCAGCCTGGAGAAGAGAAGGCTCAGGCAAGAACTTATAGTAGCCTTCCAGTACCTAAAGGGGGGTTACAAGGAAGCTGAAAAGCAACTGTTTACAAGGGCGTGTAGGGATAGGACAAGGGCTAATGGGTTTAAACTGAAAGACTAGATTTAGACTCAATATGAGGAAGAAATTCTTCCCTGTGAGGGGGGTGAGGCCCTGGCACAGGCTGCCCAGAGCAGCTGTGGCTGCCCCCTCCCTGGCAGTGTCCAAGGCCAGGTTGGATGGGGCTTTAGGCAGACTGGGCTAGTGGAGGGTGTCCCTGCTCAGGGGGTTGGGACTAGGTGACTTTTAAGGTCCCTTCCAACCCAAACCATTCTAGGATTCTAGAGAAATCTATGATTTCTCATAAATGTGGCAAGTGCCTGTTACAATGAGTTTTTAATTTGTATTACCCATCAGTCCAGCAGCACAGAGTCCAGTGGAGAATGACAAATAGCCTGAAGTATTCTGTGACTATTAAAGTGCTTTCCTGAAGACCTGATTTCATTTCTAGACTTAGAAGGACTTAGGATTTGTATATGTATATGTATATGTATATGTATATGTATATGTATATGTATATGTATATGTATATTCCTCATGCTGACCATTGGCTAGAAATTTTGACTGGAACTAGACAGTTGTCAGCATGACAATGTCTTTGATGATTTTATCAGTTTGATTGCCTTCGTGGTATTTACATACAGAAAAAGGCCTAAAATAAAGTGTGCTAATTAGAAAGCACTTTTGGTAGTACAATTTATGTCCTTAAGGGAATTTGTACATTTTTTGCTGTGAAAAGCTATGTCTGTATTTTTTGTCATACCCTTGGGAAATAATTTGGTTTGTAAGGGACCTCTGGACTTCACCTAGGTCAGCTTCCTGGACTAGACCCAGATTGCTCAGAAGCCACAGCTTATCCAGTTACCTCTCCCAGTGCTTCACCAATCATTATGAACACTGTCTTTTCACAACCAGGATTTCCTTTTTGCACCCAGTGACCATTGTCTCTGAGGAGAGTTTGGCTGTGTCCTCTTGCACCTCCCCCTAACTCAGGAAATGAAGACAACAATCAAAGTAATCCCTGAACCCCCTTTACTGCAGACTGAAGAAGTCTGGAGCTCCTTCAGACTCTGCTTCCATGCTGCCCTGAGCAGCTTTGTAGCCCTCAGCTGAACTCCCACCCATCTACACATTGCTCTTTTGTGCCAGGGGAGCCAGATTTTGACATGGTATTGCAGATGCAGCTTTACAAATGCCAAGTCATCATCCATTATCACATCCCTTGACTTACAGCCCAGGGTGCCATTAGCCTTTCTCCTATAATCACATTTTTAGACCAGTGTTTACTCATATAGAAATCTTTTGGAATACTAAAGAATTAAACTAACAAATTATTGAGAAGATCTCAGAGCTATCATTTCTCTTTGAGAATCCAATTTGGGAATCTCTTTAAGTTGTGTGAGTTTAAAGATCTGTATTCATATAGCAGAGTAGCTAAATCCCTACCACGGGCTAATGGTGAAGTAGAATTATGGAAGAATTCAGGGTTAGTTTATCATGTTTCTACAGAAATCACCAACCATTTTTTAATATGTATTTTCACCTTTGTTTGAAATCAGAGAATTTTTGAAAATATTGTCTAGATAACAAGTTTTTGTGATGTTTTTTGCTTAAAATTGAATGTTAAGTCATGTTATACTTTAATTTTTTTTCAAGAGCAGTCTCCATAGAAAAATGCTGAAGGAAATGGGCCCATTTTTCCCAACAGTCCCTAGGTGTGAAACTTCCTCTCAGAGTGGGGTTAAGAGGTCCTTCCTCCCCATCCAGGAACACTTGAGCAGAGGGAATGCAGCTGAACTGCTTTGCCTAATTAGTCAGTTTATCTGCATTAAGGATGGACTAACACTCCTAGGACAAGTAGTATAAAAAGAGGGTTGGCAGCCCTGAAGAGGGAAAGCTGAAGACTTGTTGGGAGGCTGTCTGAGAGGCTAAATTTCAGCCTGAGTTAAGGATAGTGTAAGTAGAAGAGTGTCTATAACAAAATAAGCTTGTTTTTTCCTTTGTTTCCCCTCCACCTCATTTATTTGTGTAACTCCTGACAAGCTGGGATGTTGAACTGGGGAGCCAGCATGTTAAGAGGGAAGTATACGTGTGCAGGGGGAGGTGGGTGGTTGCTTTATTCCCTTTTTAACTGTATATTAATACATCATGCTGGCAAAACTTGTGATCTGTCTAAAGCTTGTATGACCAGACTTCATATGTGCTCACTGATACAGTATCAGTCTCCTTATCACTTATATGATAATGCTCCTATCACTTATGTCTCCTTATATGTTTCATGTCCTGTGTGTCAGGTAAGGGTTTAACTTATGGGCTGTGCATATATTTTAAATGTGTCTACAATTGTCTTGGCTTACACCATATTTTGTGTTTTTCTTCTACTTGTGTGCCTGCCTTACTCTGTTCAAATTACTCCAGATGTGGCTTCTGTGTTGTAAGAGAAATATTGCTAAGCAACCTTTTTTCTTGTGAAACTTTGTTTATAACAGACCTTAAACCTGTGAATTTTGTTCATTCCTTGACAAGTGCTCACAGCACTTGTACATCCTTCCAGGAAAGGTATTTTCCTTTGGATAACTTTCTAGTTGCTACTACTGCTGAGTAACTGACACTGTGGCTGTTTGCATTAGCAATAGGAACTCCAGAAATCCCCTCCTTTGAGACATGTAATTAACCACAATTTATTCTTCAATAAAACTTAACTTTTATCATGGAATCCCAAAGGCATATTTTTATTCCACAAAAACCTTGGTTCATCCCATTATACATAATGGAGCATATTTATTAGCATAATCTAGTCCAGTAATGCTTCTTCTCACATGAGCATGAGTGTTTAGTGGGATCAGAGAGGGGTGTTGTGTGGGAAGTCCTCCTGCAAGACTAAACTCTGCTTTAGGTGCAGATAACCTTCCTAAGTAGAATAAAGTAACAATCAATGCAAGTACTACCAGAAAGGAGCTGAAGCATCTGTTACATAAATGTTGTGTGACGTTTGCAATAACTGTTTGTAATGTTGTAACTGTCACAGTAAATGTAACCTGTGCTCTTTACAAATTCAAGCAAGGATTTGTGCATAGTTAATAGTTTTTTTTAAAAAGAGATAAAGTTCACTTTAAAGGCTAGGCCTCCAATTGTTTAAAAGGTAATCTTTATCCACTGAAAGAAGGGTTGGCTTTTTACTTCAGGCTTCCATTTCTGTGCATCAATGTAGAATTACTTCTTAAATATATACAGGGTTTGCTTTTTCCTGGTTCTATACTCACATAAAGCCTTATATAAATTAATCCACGTAACACTGTAGATTGCAGCCCTTGTTCTGAGCTTTGAGATTAAGGTTGGCTTGGTCTGGTTCAGCAGAAGGTTAGATCCAGAAAAACATTCCCTGTGGAAGTATATGCAGTCCAGCCATATATCCTTATATACTTCAGTGAGTATTGAAGCACATGAACTTCTGTTACTTCAACAGGTTACTTCATCAAAGCTTTAGTCCTTGGGTTACATTCTCCTGCATCTCCACAGAGAAGCCATTCTTCAGGAGACATCAGGAGACTGTATCTTGAGATTGGTGATTAGTAATTGTTTAACTTTCAACTATTGCCTGTGTCCTTCCAGGATGTATCTAAGCCCAGTTTAACTTGACCAACAGCAGTTAACAGCCCTTCAGACTTAATCCGTTAGCTCAACGTTTTCAGCATCTTGCCTTGTTAATGTATCTGAGCTCACAGGAAAATTCCTTAGAGCTTACTTGAGTTCAGACTGTACACAGCCTAGTTTCTCTTATCTGCAGCTACTGCTGCAGTGAGTACAGTGCTGAGACTCCCACACCAGTGCTGTGAACTGATACAAACTCAGGCTGGTGTGACAATGTGAGGTCTGGTCCTGTGTGTGCCCTTCCCTGTGTGCAGGTCTGTGGCTGCTGGACTGACGTGCCTAACCACTGCTTCTTGACTCTGAGCCAGCTTGGCAAGCTCTCCACTCTAATCGCCTCTAAACCTGACTTCAGGCTGGCACAGTGATCGGTTAGTAACTGGAGCTTAACAGGATTATCTGGGAGTTTATTTGGCAAATAAGGTGTAGTTCAACACAGGATTTGGATGGAATTGGAACATTCAAAACTGAATTTATAAAATCCCAGCCAACTTTGATTTTTAAACTCAGTTATGTGATGCTGACAGCCCATAGCACACGAGGCAACTCTCTCTAGGCATCTGCTGCTTGAGCAGCACTTTGGGGTGAAGTGAAAGATAGTCTCTAAAGGAATTTTCTCTTGGCATGCTGAGAAGCTATTTGAGCAGGTGTGCTTACTGCATGCCCTAATGCAGCAGCTAGAACTAGACCTGGTAATAAAAGCTACCCATGGCCATGTAGCTGGAGGAGCAGCTTCAGTGTCTGCTTCACTCCAGCAGCTTTCAAAGGGCTTGCTCACCATAAGTCACAGGTGGTTGGCTGATCTCAAAAGAAGGGAGTAGAACTGTGTCAGGCTGCAAAAAAATGTACATCAACAGCCTGGTGCCTGTTTCACAAGAGTGTATCCCAGAGTGAACCTGGCTGTACTGAAATGCCATCACCACTTACTGCCACAGCCTCAAGCTTTCCTTTAGATATGTTTTTTTCCCCCCCTACTGACCCTCATCTTCATTGCTGCACTCAGTACCACTTTGAAAGACTCCAACCTGTCCTTATGAAGTTTCTCAAATACTCTGAACCTGATCTAAGCAGGAACTAGAGACATGGGACTAAATTCCCTTGTGCTGAGGAAAAGAGTGAAGCCAGGTTTCCCACTTCCTGCACTGTTACAGGTGATGGGAGTGACACTGCTAGAATCACAAGGGTCCTGGAGCTTTAGGGGGAAATACAGCAACAGTAGGCATTAATCTGTTCCACAAAGAACAGCAGCTGGCATTGCCCTCACAGCAGGTTTGAGATGTGAATCTCCAAAGTGGTAAGAATTATGTGGTGGTAAGAGAAACTCAGCAGTGCACTCTGACTCACTGTTCATGATATATGCTGTTCTTTAAAGTATTTGCATAGTCCTGAGATACAAACTCATCAGCAAACTCTTCATGGCTCAGGTATGGCCTTGAAAATCAGTGTAACTGTTCAGTACTTCCTGCACCACCTCATCAATGTTTTAGAATAACCCTGTGGTGTGGTAGCCAGGTGGTTCCAGCAGGATGAGATCCAAGCACATTGCCGGACTAATTGAGTTGTCCTTTCTTCTGTTTGTTGTTCTCATCTTATTTTCTTCATCCAAAGGGCTGTGTACCAAGAAACTAGTGAAGTAGAATGCTAATCCTGGGGCTTGTAGTCACTACTGCTTAAATATTTAATATCAGTGATAATGGCTCTTTGGGAAAAAGGGTGTATCACCCATAAGTGTTACTGGCATTGCTATTACAGTCTCCTGGATCCAAGCCATAAGACCTGGCAGATGTTAGAGGAAGCACACTTAGACCCTTAAGTGAGGCACCAACGTAAGTACAACAGTTTGTTCTCTGTCAGTGACTATTCAAGCAGTGTGTGGTCACTTTGGTGGGATAGTGCTAAGTAAGTGGAAGAGGCTGAGCTCTGTGATAGTTGTGAGCCTGCTGCTGAGGTCTAGTGAAGTTTAGGTAGGGAAAGATAGTGATTTGGAAAGAAGTCTGAAAGAACCAACTAGATTCTGGAGCGAACTGCAAGCGTGATTAATTCCTTAGCATCTGTGTGACTGGAGCTATAAAAGGCAAGATTTATTAGATGTGCTTAATACTCAGCTTGTGTATTCCTCAGAACACTCTGTAAGGTAAGATCAAACAAAAAATAGCAGGCACAGAACCAGATATTTCAGTACCAATTAGTTAGTGTTTTAATGTCTAATAGAGAAAGTTGGTTTTTTCCTTAGCCCAAAGACCTTCTTAGGTGCTACTGTCTTTTTAAGGCTTTTGTTGCAGTAGAACAGGTTGACATAAAAGCTAATAAATGCATGCTTTGTCTACAGACTTACTATGCTGATCTTTGTTCTGTCATCCTTATTCTAGCACACTTAATATTAAGTTAACAGATTAGTTTAGCTGCTGTACATTTCTTAACCTGCTAGCTGACTGCTCCTCAGGTGCTGTTCAGCTTCTTTCCTGCTGAGAGTAACTTCAGGCCAAGCACTTATCACCCCTGATGTGGGGAGTGAATGCGATGGGCAGAGGGAAAGTTTCCTTGGTGAACAGAGAGGGACTTTTTATGATGTATTTGGTTTCTGTGCTGGAGAGGGACAGAGTGAGAGAGACCACAGCAGTTTCTAGCCAATTGGGATGGCAGGCATACCTCCCTCAGCTCCATCAGTCCTGCACTGATTGACACCTGACTTGTGGAGGGGTTGGCTGTCCGTCCTTATATTGACGGAGCCCTTTCTGCTGGCTGGGAGAGGAGGAAGAGGCTCTTCAGTTTCTCACCGTCTCTCTCCTGTGCTAGCACAGCAGAGGATGCTCAGCGATCACTCACCTCTGTACTGATTCACAAAAAGGTTTGTTTTTAAGGGGAATCTGGTTCTGAAAGGAGTATGTGCATGTAATGTCACAGCTTTTATCTTCTGAAGGCGCTGCTCTGTAACCACAGCGTTCCTGGGAGGCATGAAAACTCTCTAATGCTTTCTTTAGTTGTTGTAAGTATAGATTAATCATATGCTAACTTGGCAAGTGACTTTATAGCAAATTGCTTCTGTCTTCAAGCAAAGTAAAATGCTCATTATAAAGGAGTTTCAGCTCCCTGGCACTAATTCAGAGTTGTAAACTTGGGGTCTGGCATAAGTATTCTAACCAGTACACAGGGAAATAATACAATAGTAAGATCTACAGAGAAAAGTGGTAGTTTGAATGATTTCTTGGAGTGTGTAGTAATGTATGTGGAAACTTGCAACAGATAAATGGAAACTCTTGTATACTTACTTGCTTGTATTTAAGAGGGCTGAGCAAATATTTGTGTAAGTTATGGGAATTTCTCTACTTGATCTTATGGAATATACAGTAAGTCTTAACTTTTAAATTGTGAAAGAGTATTTTCTTAACTGGAAGACAGGAGAACAGTATGTGGAGATCTTTGGACCATATATCCTTCTTAAAATATATTCTTTACTCAAACAGCAAGCTTAATTCTGTGATCCTTATGGGTCCCTTCCAACTCTGTCTATGCTATGATTTTATGGTAAGGCAATTTGTGGAGGAAAGGGGTTTTTGTCTACACTTAAGCTGTTGTCCAGAAAACCACTGAAAACTACTGAAGGCTTAAACTGAGTTTCTGATCTTCTATCTCTTTTTGTCCATTATATTTTTGAACTGTAAGACAGAAGAAAGCAAACCACAG
This sequence comes from Gallinula chloropus, assembly GCF_964237585.1. Classification (NCBI taxonomy): domain Eukaryota; kingdom Metazoa; phylum Chordata; class Aves; order Gruiformes; family Rallidae; genus Gallinula; species Gallinula chloropus. Next base: position 4,109,867 of record NC_140092.1, on the reverse strand, counting down.
AAACCACCTTTCCTTAAGGCACACAGTGGGAAAGGCAAGAAAAAGTAACAGACTGCCTGAAGTCGATCAAGCAGATCAGAAAACAAACCCATGTCTCTAAACATTTGGTGTTAATTCGTGGTAAACTTTCACTTGAAGATTAAGAGGATTGGTGCCCTAAGGCTTATAAAATACCTTCCCACCCTCTGTGGGGCACCTGTCCTCAGAGGCAGAAGGAGATAACAAAAAAAGATTGTGGGTTTGCTTCTGGGTGTCTTCTGAACTTTGCTTCTAAGTATGTGTGTTCAGGAATAGTCTCACCTGTAGTTCCCAGTGTTTTGGAGTGTCACAGAACAGCTCAATCTCCAAAATGCTTCATTTGGAAATCTAAAAAATCCACTTGTGCTAAGTCACAGTGCTCAAAACTGTAAGACTCCAAAGCTAGCGGTTAGGCTGGCAGCAAACCATAGCAAATGTGTCCCTCTTCACATTGGCAGACTATCCTAGTGGATGTACTGAACTGTAATATAAGAGAATGAAGCCTCCGTCTAGTCTTGCCATTCTCACAAACCCTATTCATCCCTTCCTTTCATCCTCACAAGGCATTTTAGTCCTCAGCCTGGGGATGAGGTTCTCTGTTGCTCAGCCACAGTGGTGAGAACAAGGGCAGAAGAGGAGGAAGAAGATAGATGTAGATAGAAAACCAAAGGACAGAAATCTGCTTCTCTGTTCTGGTAATCTGTATGTTTTGTGGTGGTTGTGGCTTGTTTTATCTGGTTTGGTTTTGGGTGGTTGGATTTCTTTCCCAAAACCCAGATAGCACTGTGCTGAAGGATGGTGGTCTCCCTCAGCCAATGCCAGACTCTAACCACTTGGTTATCCCTCTGTATCTCTGGGGTGTGTGTTTCACATCTTATAGTAACAAGACATCAAATTGTAGGACCTAAAAATGTACAGCAAACCACTGAAGATCAATCTTCCTTCCTCCTTCATAGCGAAAGCAGAAGAAACAGAAATGAGCTAGGCTAACTCCTCAAGCAGCCTGGACTATATCTCTACCAAAGTCTTTCCAGTCAGACAAAACCAGACCATGAATGAGGGGAGGAAATGGACAAATAAAACCCCTTTCTCTATTACCTCTCTTCCCTACTGCACTGAAATAGAAGAATCCTACAGAGAATCACTGCTCTCACACATTTGTCTTAGCAGCCAGAAGCTGTTCCTCATTCCTAACTCTAGTGTTCTAGTGGAGGTGGCAATGAAGCTATTGACTCATCCTGGACTTTTACTAGGAAGAAATCTTATGAACAAACATCCCAGACAATGAGTGGAAGGAAAAATAGTAGAGATTTGTTTAACTAGGGAGTTGTCAAGTCAGGTTGCTATAATTGCAGAAGGGTTTAGAGTTGCGCCACAGTTTGGGGAAGAAATGTTTATTACTGCTGCTTAGTTTACAGATTGGCAAAGGGTTCTCATGCTCATACAACACTATGCATTTTTAATTTAGGTTTACAAGGAAGAACAAATAGTTAATACTGGAAGAAATCTGTATTTCTAGCTGAAAAATCTTCAGGTTGTATAATAGCTATTCCAGTACGCATTTGATTGCACTGTTTTCAAAAGGATTAAAACTTAGCAGAGCTCTTGCTCAAGTGAAGCAGATAGAATGAGATCATAACACAGAGCATGTATTGCCAGAACACTTTGAAGTAGTAGTATCAACTCTTACACATGGACAAAGGGTTTGGAGTCATCTTACACTGCTACAGAAACTGAGCAATGTAAGATGACAGAAAATTAGCAGTAACCCTCAGGAGGAGCAACTACAGTTAAATCTTTTGGCTGCTGAGCTGTCAGTATTTCAAGGCAATCACTGCAAACATGAAAGAACATGTTGTAGAGAAGAGGGCAGCTTAAAAGAAAGTCACAGCCAGATTCTTCCCTCTTTGGGTTTTGGGGGAAAAAAGTTGAGCAGCATGTGATCAAAAGATGGGAGGTCTTGTTCTCAATCTCAGGAGTTATTTGAAGCTGTCACATTACCCCTTTCACTACTCATATCTGCCAGCTCCCTTGCTTTGATCTCCAAGCACTTCCTTGGCAACTTGGATTGAACATTTCATATTAGTTGTCAGGAGCACTTGAGTTTAGAGGTGACTAAATTAGGATAGGTTTGGGTGGTCGGCATCCAAATAGTGGGACTCTTCTCTATATTCACTTTCACAGCCCACCACCACAGAGAAGACTAGATCTGAGGAATAACTTCATGTCTAATCTGCTGCCTTGATAATCTGTGGTCAGTCAGATACTGGCGTGACAAACAAGTCTTGATTTGGCCAGAGAGGGCTGTGGCTTCTGCAGAACTATGTGTACAGGCATGAGTCACAGCAAAGATGCGTATGTAAGTATGCTGCAAGCTAACCTCTGATTGGAGAGATTATCTTGTCCTTGGTATATCCTACCCCACAAAGGATACTAGGCTTTAATCAACAAATGTAGGTCAGGAAAGAGGTCACTCAATGAGGCCTGAATGCCATAGGGTCTGGTGTAGTAAACAGTCTTTGGTTTTAGCATCTGCTCTTCTGGATTTGGGGGTGAACTGGGAGAGTAATGTCTCCAGAGAGATGAGGAGCAGCACATTATAAGTTACTTCCAACTGGAATTAGGTCTAAATTACTTGTGTACAGAGGAAGGAGTTGAATAGTTAAAGCTAGGGTTTCAAGCAAAGTTGAGGGTGTGATAATTGCAGGCAGCAGGATGCTGCTGTAGTATGTTTTGATTCATAGAGGGGAAGCAAATATTAATCAGATTGAAAAACCCAGACACAAGGATGTGGAAGCCATGGGGCAGAACTGAGCCTCAGATAACATCGTGTTCTGGTTTTGTAGAAATGAGGACTGGCAAGATGGGGACAGCAGCTTAAAGAGCTTCAGAAACAAATTTTGTGCCTTGACCAAATTCTGCAAGGGGTGGAACAGGAGACCATAGTTAAAAAAACCAACCAGCAATGGGAGACTGAATGGAAGAAATCACTGGAACTTTCCAGTTTTCTGCTTTGAGAAGTGCAAATTCTCTCAGATTTACTGAATACAGAGTTTATGCTACCTTGCTGCCTTGGGGGTTGTTGAGAGCATATCAAACTAGAGTAGACACAAACCCTGAACTATTTCAGGGAGTTACTAATACTCAGGGTATTCCATGCAAATAGCGTGCATGTCTATATTGTATGACTTGTGTGACCACCCAATGCAGTTATGATGGCAGGTTCTACAGTGGGAGAGCCTATGTCTGCTGGGTATGTCATCATTTCTCTTACTTTGAGACAGTAAGAATTCCTATAGGATTAACTGACTACATTAAAAGTTTGTCTGTCTTATTCTGGCATGCTGGATATCTTTTTCTTACACTCTGGCTCGAAGCTGCATGCCTCTGTTGCAACAGTAATTACACAAGTTAGCTTCTACTGTTCCTACATCCCTGGGTTATGCTTTTGCAGCCTAATGAACCAATTGGGAAAGCTTCCAGCTGTTCCTAACTGCTTGAATTGGCCTGTTTCTTGCTAGGGAAGGAGGGGGAACAGCAAACAGCACCCATACTAACCAGTGCAACATCATCACGAGGTTCAGCTTAGACAATTCATGGTTTCCCCCTCTTCTGTGATGGCTCTTCTGTCTGTCAAGATCCTGAGTACAATGTTGGAATAACTGACTGCAGTGGCATTATCATGTTTGCTTGCAGATTATCAGCTGCTTCTGGTGCAGCTGATAAAACAGTATTTGGTTCTATTAAAATCATACCATTTGATGACCAGTTATTAAATTACAGGGTGGATATTTGCTCTCAGCTTCTCTTCAAAACACCATGTTATGCTTTTAACATTGATTACTCTGAAGCTTAAACACAATGCAGAAGATTGTTTCAGGAATGGGATGAATGCATTGTCTTCATCTCATTAAATCATACATTATGTGTTATGGAAGATCAATGAGCAATTTAGAGTTAACCACCTTACTGGTGGTGTATCAGACCAGCTTACTTATTGAGTTTCACAGTCAGATGTAATTCTCAGGGAGGTGGGGTGAAGAGAAGAGAAAATGTGCATTAAAAGTGGTTTACTGTATATTTCATAGAATGGTTTGGGTTGGAAGGTACCACAAAGATCATCTTGTTCCAGCCCCTCTGCCAGAACTCCAACTAAGTCTGTTCTGAAGTGAAAGCACACTCTGAACAAGGGATTTTATTGTAGGAAGCTTGAAAGGAGGGAGAAATGGTGAGGAAAAAGGAAATTAACTATCACCCCAAAGGCAATCTAATAACTCAGAACAGTCTGATTGTAGTCCAGTCTGCCTCAGGATGTGATTGATTTCTCTGCTTTTCAATTTCCACTCTCAGGTTCTTGCTCTAACAGCCAGTATTTAAATTGAATCAGGCTGCTTCTGTAGCACTCAGTTTTGTTGATAACTCCCCTTTACTGGCTTCCACAGCAAGCAGTGGTGGCTGTGGTGTCCTGTTTCTCTCTGGTCTGGAGGGTCTGGCTCCAGGTTGGTTTTGCCTCTACCCTGAGCAATCTCTTGTACTGCTTCCAGGCAGTAGTGCAGCACCTCAGGAAGAGTGGAGAATCTCCCCAAAACAGACTTTTCCCGTGTGGAGCAATTTCTCTTCAAACTGAACACACCAAACCCCTATTGATAGGGGAGAAATCTAAGGCTGAGGCTGCCTGGTACAGCTTTAGATGAGGGGAGATTCCTTGGGTATGTTGGGCAGGTGATGGTGCAACCATGGCAGTTTTTTTGTTTGAATTGGGGTAAACCAAGATGTGCTCTGACTCCTGAGGCAGAGGAGTCCTGGAGTGTGTGAACTTGGATGCTTTGTAGAGTTCAGAGAAGTGAGAACTATTTTAGTGAGCAATTTAGATACAGCCTTTGAGGCTTAATTGCTTAATGTGGCATAACAGGAGCGTGCCCAGGGAATGAAACAGTTGATGCACAAATGTGCATATAAACCAGCATAATTTATGTGCCATACCTTTCCTAAGACAAGCCTTGCAACACAAGAATTAGGAAGCTTCTAGAGAAGTCATCAGAAAAGAAGCTAAAACTGACACCACCACTTACTGATCTTGTGGAACTCACTGCCATGGGATGTTGGAATCAAAAATATAAGGTTGAAGTGAAACAGGAGCATGGAAAGGGGATCCAAACATGTACTGTAAGTTAGGAAGTTCCTACTGATAACCAGAAACTCAAGAAGGTTCTTTCTGTACTTGCCTCATGTCTTACTGAATTCTTGAAGATCCACTACCTGCAGTTATAAGACACAACTACAGGGCTGGACCAGAGAGACCTCCAGCTAGTTTTATTGAAGTGATACTGTCTATATAGTTATCTGTAACTTGCAAATGTCCTGCAAGGAAAGGACATTGCAAGAGAATGGGCACATCTCTTTCCTCAGCTAAGGAGTCCTTAGTATATTTAGTCTCACACAGCTCTTCTGTCTCTCTCTGCATCTTCTGTGAGAGGAAAGGTCTATAACAGAATGTACTGTTTGGATTGGTAGCAACATAAGGACTCTTAATAAGATTTATTTTAATGCTTAGTTTGTTTTATCTGGCTCAGAAAACTGAACTGACAGGACTATCCACAAAGGCTTTGAGATCTCCCCAAATTAAAATAACCATCTGTGAATCCATGACTGTATAAGTATTAAGCTTTTTCTACATTGATTACATGTATGAGCAATTTTATCTGTCACTTAAAACACAAAGTGACTTTCTCCAACTCTGAAATCAGCCTTAGACTTGTCTGTCCCCAGCACACTGTTGTGCAAACATTCTCCTCACATCTGCTCTCTCTTTCAAAATAACTCAGTGATAGGTTGAGCAATACAATCCCCAAATGATGGTGGTATTGTGCACTACTCCAGCACTTGATGGAATTAATTTCGTGCAGAAGTAGCTAAATCCAGCAGTATTATCAATAGCCAGTTTAGCATGGCATTTTAGTGCTTGCATGACTTGATTGTGTGTTTAGCAGCAGATTCTTACTTGCTGTACTGGTCTGGAACAGTGAATTACTTTTCACAACCTGAGTCACACAAAGTACTTAAAACCTTGATTTTCATTACAGCCATAAACAGGAGGCTCTGCTAGGCAATTACCAATTATGCCAATACTCACTTGGGGAAGAAGCTCACAACTTTGTACACTCTTCCTGATGGCTCAGTGCACTACATATAAATCCTGTTTCTGTCCTCAGGTTAATGTTCTGTTAATTAATGAAAGTGTTAACATGAGAGTAATGCCCCTGGAACCAGCAGCAAAGTGGAATGCAGTAGCATAGTGCTGTTCCATGGTTTTTTCAGAGTGCATGGCATGAGTCATGGACTTGGATATAATTCAGTTGCTATCACATCCTGGTTGTATAGTTGGCAATAAAACTGGAGTCTCGTGAAATGTCCTGGGTTCTTCTGATAATCTAGTGGCAATCTTACCGTTAAATCACATCCGTGTTCTTCCTTCCACATACTGTCTGACACCATGAAACTACAGTAGCTGGCTCAACTTGCAAACCTTCAGCAGGGAGGGTGGGCAGAGGTCAGCTTGGACTAAACTTAAAAGCCAGTAGCTACAACTCAACGGATGAAAAGGTGGCTGCAGTGGTGAGTGAAGCAGAAAAAGTGGAAAGAAACTTTATACAGGAGCTGTCAGTAGCAACCCAAGCAGAGGATGTGGGCTATCAGAGGGTGTTATCCAGATTTACAACTTGGTACTCTTATGCTACCTGAGAAGCTGTGCATACATCTGTTGGGAAGCTTGTGCAGGTTCAAGGGAGGCTTTTTTCCTCTTGAAGAGCTCTCCCTAAGAGCCATTCACAGAATATATGATGCCTTCCTGAGAGGCTTAAGTATCTTCTCACAAGGCTCAGGGTATGTTCTTCCATGTCAGTAATCAGTGCCTGAAATAGTGCAGTAGCAAGCCTTCAGGAGTCATGGTGTAGACCATTCTTACCCACTGAATCACCAAGTTGTGTTCTGCCCATTAAACTGCAATCAGCATCATAGGGAGATCCATATGTTTTATGGATCTGTTTCATAAGGTGTTGTACAAGATTTGAAAGGTGAATGGTTATTCCTGGAAAAGTCATCCTCAGCCTTCAGTCCTGCTGCAGGAGAGAGGCTGCTTGTAGAAATGAGCTTTGAGTGTAGTAAACCTTGTGAGGAGCTGTGTAAATCCACCTGTCTCAAATTATGTTTCTTATCCATAGGAAAAATCTGGATCCAAAATATTGTGTTTCTGTCAATGTCCTTTTAGTCCATAAACAAAGATATCTCAGTCACTCAGAACCAATGAAATTTAATTTAATTTCTAATTTCTTACTGGAATATCACATAATCACTGAATTGTGGAGTTTGTAAGGGACCTCAAGAGCTGGAGTCCAACCCCCTGCCAAAGCAGGTTCCTGTTCTGCTTACATAACCTCTTCTATAAAGGATTAGACCATCTAAATAATTAGGTGGTTAAGAAGTATTACCATCCTGAAGGAAGACTGAAAACATTATTGTAGAGAAAGTGTTTCACAATTTGATGGCAGTTTTCCATGGAGGATTCTTTTTGCTGTTACTGGTGTTAACCAGCCAAAAGAGTTCAGCTTCTGACAAATAAAGTTACAGTATGAAAACCATGACCCCAGCACCCAGGGTCAGGCACAGCCCTGTGATCAACAAGCAAGTCTGCAGCGAGGAGGCAGGTCTGAGTTTGAGCTGCAAAGTCAGGTCTTGTTGATCATGGCAAAGGTCTGCATCAGTTTAAGCTGGATTGAGCACAATGGCTGAGGAGATCCCCTTACCCTGTTCTCCTGAGCCAAGGTGGAGCTGAGCCCTGCTGCTCACACAGGCTGTCATCACTGCTGGGTGCCTGCACCCATCCTCTAAGCTGGCTATGAGCCCAGGATGGGATATGTGCTTGGGGCCCTGACACCAAGATCTGCTGAAAATCATAATAACTAACAGACTTTGACCCTGAAAGCTTTTGAAATGCAAAGCAGGCACGTCAGCCATCAGCCTTTCCAGTATTTCACAACCTGGGGAAATGGGAGTTTTGCATCTTTACGTTCACGGAATTGAAACCTACTGGGTGTGACAAAACATTTACTGTCATATTTTAAAAGCTACTCCAAAAGACATTTAAATGCCCCTGGAAGTCACATCCAAAGTTTGGGAGAGGGGGAGGATCTATCTTTCTAATTTTATTTCTTCCATTCTCCAATGCCTCCAAGTGGAGGAAAACCACCTATATTTACATCATGCTGAATTTTGCCATATTCATGCAAATATCTGTGTTTATTTTTAGTCCCTAGATGAAGAAAACTAAGATATCAGACCTCAAACTACAGCCTGACAAGCTAGGAGGGTTTGGCAGCTTGAAGCAAAGCTCAGATTGGGGCTTTTTAAAATAACTGGGCAGGTTGGATAGGGCAAAGTTTATTTTCCTAGCCTGATTTCCAGGACCAACTTTCACAAGAAAGCAACTCAAGTATGTATTTCTACTCTGGGCTTGCTCTGCATCCTTTTTAGGCACACTCAGCATTGTGAGGAATGTGTGGACTCCAGGCTCTAGCAGTGCTTGCTGCTCCCAGGGGGCTGGAGCTTGAGCACTGCAACTCAAGTTTTTAGCAAGCTGGAGACTGACTGAGGGAGCATGGAAAGGCATTGTCTTTCTGTTACTCCTCTACAGAGGTCAAGACTGTTGTCTAAGGCTAGGAAGAATTGTAGCAAGGAGGATGATCCTTGTGGGAGCCTGAATATGGAGCTTTGCCTGGGAGGGCCTTGTGTTTTCAGCCTGGTGTGTTAGCAGTTCCAGTGATCTCCCCAAAAGATCTCTGGTTCTCCTCCAAAGACTTCAAGAGAAGTAGGAAGGTGTAATAGAAAAAACATTTCTATAAAAGTTGGCTGCATGTTCTTGATGAAAAGATGTGTAAAGATTCCATCTGTGAGGGTGTATCTACTTCCTGGAAGCTGTTTTTGCTACTACATGAAGAGGAGGAAGGCTCAAGCCATCACTACCCTGGTGAGAAATTCCCTTGATTACAGCAGCAGTAAAGACAACAGAAGCTGCCCAAGCATCAACCCTGGGAACTTTGAAAGTATTCTGATGTTCAACCAAAACCTGTTCAGATGCTGCCTTCCAGACTGTGTCCAAAATTTCTACCCTAGAAGGGGCTTCACTTTGGGGCATAATCCTTTTCTTATAACAAGAGCTATTCTGAGGGTGTTTTCCTTTCTGCCTGGAATGAACCAGTGCCCAGGAGCAGCTCTGGTCTTAATTCGGGGCATAACCTTACAACATAAAAGCTTTTACTTGTCAATATTTAATTCAACATTTACTAAATGGTAGGTGGATGCTGGGCTGACTTCACTGGAAATAACTTGGCAAAGATTTAACCAGTGTTAATCTACATGGAAGGTAATGATGGAAATAACTGTAACATAATACTGACATTAAACTCCTGGCTCCTAAGATTTTTCCCAAATGATGACATACCAGACTTGCATGTGTAAATGAGGGAAAATGGTTAAAACAACACTAATGGTCAGCACAGCAAAAGGTAATTATTAACCACTTTCTCTTGCAAAGGACTAGGAAATACTCTGCTGTAGCTGAGCCAAGGCACACTTATGTAATAATCAGTAAAAAGTATTTTCAACCATCCAGTGTTCTTTCTCTGTCCTGTCTCCACCCTCATCTGTTAGATCTGCTTGTACTGGGAGCTTTGAGATTCCTAAGTTGAAAAGACTACTAAATAAAAAGGGTCAGTGTCCTGGCTTGGTTCTCAGAACTATGGCTTTAGCAGTGTAGGAACATTGATATGATTCCACCAAGGATGTGCAGCCATGAAAGACCCAAAATTCCAGTTTTGGGGGTTTGACTAAATGAGAAACTAAATGTTCCACTGCCACTAGCAAAGCATTCTTGGACATGTTCATTTTTCCTGTGGAATTAGATTTATATGAACTCTACCCTGCTGCTTTTCCAGATCAGGGCATGTTTACAGAACTAAACCCAAAGCATCACTTTGGCTTACCAGTTTGAGACTGAATTACCTATCTGCATAGAAACCAGCTACATCTTTACGTATGAAAGACCATTCACAGGTATAGTTACAGACACTCTGGTTATTACATTTACTCTGGCACTTCCTAACAATTGACCATGAACCTGAAATTAAAATTCCAGGTTTCAGACAAGTATTCAGTTGGTGAGCTTTTTAACTCAAGCTACCATGTAAAGATTATCTCTCTTTTTTTCTGTTCTGTTTATAATTTCTGTGAAAAAAAAAATCTCTGCTTCTCTCTCATGTGGTACCTAACACAGCAATCTGTGCTTTGTTTGTCTGTTTCCTGCTCAGGACTGTGGAAGTTGCCCTTGAAGAGGTTTCTTAGTGTTCTTGCTCATATTGATACAGGCCAGATTTAAAATTTGAACCTAAAGCATGGGAAAACTTTGATCAAAGAAGTAGCTTTGTTTAGTCTATAAGGATTAATTCTAGCACTGAGTCTGCTGCTCCTCAAAAATGGTTGGATTTATCCTTCTTGAACAGGCACATCTTCACAAAGCTTATGTATCTGTGTATAACTTTTTCTAATGCAGCAGTACCAGGTTTGTCTTGCTTATTTTCCTGTCCCCATGCTAATCATGGAACATCCTGAGCAACAAGTCTTTTCCACAAAAGGTAGATGCTACGAAGAAATAATGCATCTTGGGTTTAGATGTCACAACCTAATCACTTTGGATTAATTTAGTAGTTATGAAGGTTTCAATGAACACATTATTTCCAATATAAATGTGTATAGTTCTGGAAGGAATCAGCTGTTGCATCTGAGATACAGACAGGTGAGTTTCAAATAAATCTTGTTCCTTCCTCAGTCCAGAGAATGAGGAGAAAATAATCTATTTCTTTCCAACCACTGTGTTAGAGAGCTGAAGTACATGAGTTGTTTTGGGTTGTTCCCTCCTTCCGCTCGCCCTCCCCACCCCAGTTAATTGGGTATCAAGTCTAAAGATGCTTCTAGATAAAATATTTTGGGGGATCTTAGAGAAATTTTCTTTCCTGCCCCTCAAAAGGGTGTTTTCATTGATTGGCATCTCGTAAAGAGCAAAGGACATCTATTTTTAGCTGAAGTAAAGTTAATGGTAGCATCTTTTGAAGACTCCACTGAGATTTATGTAACGGTCTCAGAAGTGATCCATAGGAACTGCTAGAGCAATCTCGTAATCTGAAACACAAACCAAGCACCACATGCACCTTCCTGGAAAGAACAAGTTTACTTCAAATCCCAGCCAGAATTTAGTTTCAGCCAACTCACTGGTACAGCTGCCTAGTGCATTTCTGGACAGCTTAGCATCTGCAAGCTTACAGATAATCCAATTAATTTATTTATTTTCCCTGGAGGAGATGCTGATGAGTATATTTAAGCATACATTGGCTTTTCAAAGCAAGCAATGCATCTACCAGCAGGGAAAAGCCAAAACCAGAGAGTACCTTTTCACACTGAAGTCTCTTATCTCTGTTTAGCTTTGGAATGTAAGGAGCTGATAGCAAAAGCAAAGTCAAAACTGCTACACCCTTTTTTATTTAGTGTTTAAACTAATACTGACATGGAGTTCCTCTCTCTGGCACAAAGCCAGAAGAGCAGGCAAGGTAAATCTTTTTATGAAATACGGTGGGGTTTGGTACTGTACAGTATGTCTTGTCCCAGCCTTTCAAAACCTTGCAACAGGGTGTCTCCTGATAAGTGCCACACACTCACACACAAGTGCTGGCCCAACACATCACTGTTAAAAGGGCATTTATGACACATGGAATGCTGTGGGTGTTCCTCTACCTGGCCACTTGTAATGAGGTAAGAGTATATGAAGGCAAGTCCTAGCCTCAGGCACTTGCACTTCAAATGTCTGAAGCGAATGTGGGAAGCAAAGGTTTTTTTTTCAAGTTGTGTGGGGACTGAAACAAAGACCTCTTGTAGGGCATTGCAGCCATACAAGGCAGCTTGTTTTCTATTGGGTAGGAAAGATTTATTGCATGAGCTCCACTTAAGGCGTCACACTATTCTTTTTTTTACTGTTAGCTATTTATTACTTCTGAAAAGGTATAAAAGAGTTAAAGCTGGCTCTGAATTTAATCCAATGATTTAACTGTTTTACTTTCAGAGGAGAGAGCTGCTGTAGCAATCCTGAAGAAGGGGGCTTATGAGCTGTTCTGAGCTTCAGAAACCACTGGAAGTGAAGAATACTTTGGCTAAGTGGTGAGTAGTACCTAGAAAGTTGGATGTGATGCTTTGGGTCGACTTGTCAAATTTGGTTGTGCTCTCCAGGGTTTGCCTCAGGGAGGGAGGAATAGATTTATCTTGGCAAAAACCAATTTTGTGAAATTTGTAAACAAATAATTTCCTGTTCTAGTCAAGTACTCAGCTTCTATATAAGCACTCATTAACTCTGAAATCCATCTTCCTCTCCTAGTTAATAGATTTCTATGGAAAATGGCTTTATTTTTCCCCCTAATTTATATTAAAAAAACCCAACAATAACCAAAAAAACCAAAACCAAAGTTCACTTTGAAATAAAAACAAAATCTTTCCTTTTGTCAGTATGAGATCAGATTGTAACTTGTATGAAATACCACAATTCAGATACAATCATTATTCATCTTATAAAAACACTTTAGGACTGATACTACAGATATAGACACATGTTTTCTAACCTAAATGAACAGGTATTTCTGTAAGCTGGGGTGTCTACAGTACTTGAGATTAACTCTTGCTAAATGGTTCAGTATTTTAATATTGGGACTGTTTGACATCTCCCCATAAACAGTATAAGAAGCATTGACTTGTGCAGTCTCATTTGCAACAGAATAGATTGATCTTTAGAAAGCTACTGAAGAAACAAATAATCTGCCTGTAGAACATCTATTTTAACAAGAATCTTCTAAAGCACCTTTTCCCAGTACAATGCATTTGGAACCAAAGTTCTCAAGTTGGACAATTATGCCTTCCTAAAGGCCAAAATTATTAGCTGTCAGTCTACCATGGCTCAATAGGACTTACTGAGTCCCTCTGGTTATTTTTTCCCTGTGTTTCCCAAAGATTTGCAATTCACAAAGAGTCGCAGCAGGTTTATTGGTACCTCTCAGGTCAGCTTGCTGTGCTGCTCACAGTGCTCCTGCTCTGAACTGCCAGGCCATCCTTGTCAAGCCTAACGGTTTGTAGGAGTCAGTTGGATTGCATGTTCTACTGAGGAGCTCAACCTATCCATTGCTCAATAAACTGCTGGATAAGAGGGTGACAACCTGCAGTTCTGTTTGTGATGCCAGGAGGGAAGGTGCTCCCTGGCTTGACATTAAGCTTTTCCTGATTCAGGGACACCTCACCTCCTAACCACCTGTACAAGCTAGGGAGCAGGCAAATCTAATCTTGCATGATAAAGAATGAATAATGAATGAATACTTCTAGATCCACAACATAAACAACTTACCTGGTACTAGCAATGTGAACTGCAGGAGGAAGGAATACACTTCTCTGCCCTACCTGTTAAAACTTTTCAGTGAATGGTCACCAGCAACTGCTGTGTAAGTCTCAGACTCTTTCTCCAAGTGGAACATCACTCCTTTAGGTTTTGTCAAACACTGCAATCTGAAGATCAGGTTTCTGCTTAGTGTAATTGCATCTCTTTCCTGCACACAAGTCACTAACACTGACAATCCCATGCAGTATTGCAGTGATTTATACTCCATCCCCAGACCAGGTTTCTTATTTTTTGCATCACATTGGATGTCTTGTCCTGGATATGGCAAGATTCCTTTTTTTCTACAGCCAAGTGGGTATGTTTAAAAAGTTGTGAAACTATGGTTACCTGAAATATAGGAGGGACAGCTCAGTCTGAAAAATTAAGCTTTCCAGACACAAAAGACATACCTTAAAAGTGTTTTAAAGGTGGCTTGAAGAACAAGAGAAAGATTCAACCAGACAATAAAAAAAAAGACTGCAGCAAGGGTGGACAGACACAAATCATCCTTGCTAGTGGCTTAGCTGTGAGGTCGAGTTATATCTCTTTAGATGCCTAGCAGACTGTTTGTGACCGAGCCTGTGCTGTTTCTGTTTCAGTGCTATGCTGCCTTTGTCTTACAAGCTCTTAAATTCCAGGTTGATGCTTTGTTGGTGCTCTGTCAGAACAGTCATTAATTTAATTATCTACATTATCTATGTGTGAGATACTGCATAGCATGTGGGTGTTGCAGTGAGCAAGTCTGACATTATTTTTGGTATGCTTGTTAAACGTGGCACGGGACAGATGAACTGTCTGATGGTGAGATTAAGCATCTCTCCTATGAAGCAAAATACAATTGCCTTGAAAGCTCTTTTTGAAGAGCAATTTAGCAGGAGCTGACTATGGCCCTTCACAGCAGAAGGAAAGGAGCTGTTTGCAGGTGTTTAGGATTGACTGCACTGGGAGGTAGAGAGGGAAGAAGGCAATCTTTTCTGGCTTTTAGTGCTTACAGGATGCTATAACGTGTCTAGCTTCTCTTACTTAAAAGCTCAGCCTGATTTCTTGGAACCATCTAATATAATGGCTCCTATACTGTCAATAGCAGAATTTCTATCAGGCAGGATTTCTTCTTAGAAAACCTCTTGTATGTGTGATAGCCTCACCACAATTTCTTCTCCAATGTGCTGTTTCACTAAATGGACTGTTGCTCTCCACGTATCATATCTTGTAGATATCTGTCTACAAGACAGCTTGTGTTCAAGACTGTATATATTGCTACCATAATGATGATGCAAGCAAAGATCCTGAAATGTGCTGGCATTTTGAGATGTTGAGGTAGAAAAAAACCCCAAGTAATCTGTATTGTAAATGAATTGAACAGACTGACAGACTGCCCAAGATCATATAGTGAAGCACAGTGTAAAGAACAGATAATCTACCATCTCTGAAAACCTGGGAATTGGTTTAGGTTTTTTAATAAATTATTATTAAATTGGCTTTTAACATTATTAAAACAGTGATACTCAGGCAAGGATTTGCTTGACAGAGCAGTAAATAACTGGACCCCTCCTTTGTAAATGCATTCAGGCAATGCCCCAGCTAATATAAGGTCTAATAATCATTAGAATAACACCACCAATTAATCCAAATATCCTGGCTCCAACCTAACCATACCAATATTGTTCCACCTGATGATCCAAACTCCTTTTGTAGTTGCTGTGGGTCCTCTGCTCCAGCCCAACAGAGAGGGTGCATCCACTGAAGAGCATGATACTGTTGCAGGGTTTAGCTGTGCTAGGAGCATGCCATCCTCTGAGTAGGCTACTTAAACACTGTTACCATGTACTTTGGTTGCTTTTAACTACACTGCTTGGTGCTACTGCACATTCCCTAACAAGGATTTGACCTTTCAAGGAAGTAGCTTGACTTCTTAGAGGCTTTTTCAACTCCTTCCTGGGTCAGACTTATGATTTTCTTAAAAACCAACCTGCCTTAGCTGAACAGTACTGCAACTTTCTCTCTCTCCTTCCTCAGCTATTACCTAGCAGGTAACAGAATGGAGAGCAAACAGCAAAGCAATGGTGACGTGAAAGGAACTAAGGTGGTGAAGAAGAAAACGGTGAGTGAATTCCCCAAATCTTCTGTTAACATGTTTGTTTGCTGTCTGGGGACTGGAGGCAGAAAATAACTATTATGAATCTATATGAATACTTGCAGGCATGGGGTCAGTGTCTGAAACACATGAAGGCTGCTGTCACCTTTTTCCCTTTGATACCTGGACTGCTTATGGGTTTACTGTGAGGCTGCTCCAGGGGCCTCTCCTTTTTCCTATGTCTCTCTCTATATGCATGTCCAGCTTTGAACTAGCTTCTTTAGGCAACCTGTTCTGGGATTACTTGATTTTAGGATGGATTAAATCCTCCCTTTGATGGGAGACACTCAGTCATTGAGGACAGCAGTAATATTTTGGAAGAGAACCCACAAATCTGTGCCTTCTTCCCCTTTTCTCCCTTCTGCTCTGGCATGTAAGAGAAGAGCAAAATGATGCTTCTTTCCATGGGAACATAGAGATTTGAGCAAGGGGAAGTTGCCAGGATGAAAATTGGTGGGGTGGAGAGAGGAGTGTGTGGTTTAGCTTCTGTAACTTCCTAACAGCAATTGTAAAAGGTCAGAAAATGTGAGTGTGTAAAGGTGAGAACTTATAAACATATTAATCACATGCAGCTGTATTATTTGTATTTGAGTTTGAATTCAACTACTCACTCTGTACTATTTAAAATTAAACTAATTCATTTCAGTCATTGTATCTGATTCATCTCAAACACAGCCTGTGTGTTTTAGAGACTGGGTTCTCCTCACTTGGCTATTTTACTGCTTATAACCATTCAAAGGTATTAGAAGTGATGTCCAAATTGTCTGTCTATGCTGAAGCTTCTCAGTAAGTACAATCATTTCACATGTTAATGAGTAGAATCTGGTTTTCTACCCAAACGCTGCTCAGCCTGACCTGAGCCAGACCCATACCCATTGTAAGCTTCAAACCTGCAGAGTGCTTTATGGCATCACTTCCTCTGTCTTTGAGAGAGCTCTGTGCTAGCTGTGAGGTATGTAGCATGTCAGAAAGTGGGAACAGCACAGATTGACACCAATACTAACTGCAGTCATCTGGGAATAGTTCCCACATGCACTTAATACCCATCCCTTGCCAACCAGAAGGTGCAGTTTAACTCTCAGCAGTACAAATCCCTATGTTTACACGCAGGTACCTTCAAAAGTAACAGCTGAAAGCTTTTCTCTTCCCCAGGTAGTATGTCTAATCACCGTCTGTAGCGCGGCGTGTCAGATCTAAACCTCCTCAGGCTGTGGAAACATCCCTGCGCCGTGTCGTTAACATCTTAATTGGCTGCAAGTCTTGTGGCATCTTCACTTTCCAGCCTCGGCAGCACGGGAACACTCCTGCCCTCCCTCCCTCCCTCCCTCCCGTGTCTTGCTTACAGAAAGGCAGCCCAGCTTTCCAGACGCAGCCTGGGCATGGGGACCCTCCTGCACGCCGTGACCCCAGTCGTGAGGGGGACGGGGGGACGGCGTGATGAACACCCCAGTCGTGACATTTCCCTGCGCTGCTGGGTAATCCCTGCTGAGGGAAAGAGGCCTGGCGAGAAAACACTCGCAGGGGGCCCGGGCACACACATCGCCTGAAGTTCTGTACAAGCACGTAGCCAGCTGCGCTCGGGCTCTCCCATGCTCTGAGCCCTGCCTGCTGCCCCGGACGGCTTGCGCCGGGTGCCGAGTCTCTCCCCCGCACGGGACCCCTCTCCTCCGGGGGCCGGCGCTGCCCACCCGGGCACCCCCGAGCGCCAGCGTCCCTCATCTCCTCCCACCCCCCTCCCCGCCCCGCCGTCCCCAGCTGCTGCGGCCGCCGCCGCCGCCTCCCGTGGCCGCGCCCCCGCTGCGCCCTGCGCGCTCTGCCCGGCGGAGATGCGCGGTCGCTGCGCACGTGCGGTAGCGGCATGGACCGTGCGGCGGGGGCCGAGGGGGCCACTCTCGTGGCGCGGGAAGAAGGGGGCGGCGGCGGCGGCCGCCGCGTAGGCAGCAGCGTAAGTAGCGCGGGGCAGCGCGGCGTCTCCCCGAGGGTGTTTTGGCTTGGAAGTGACCCTCGCCGTTGAAGCGGTGGGTAACCGGCGGGGTGGGGGAGCAAGCCCGGCGGCGGGCAGCCGTGAGCCCGGCCTGCGCTGCCCGCGCCTCGGGGCCGATTAACCGGGGAGGGGACCGTTTTGGTCCTTTCCCAGCGCGGCGAGGTCGGTGCACGGTGGCTGCGGGAGCCTGAGCAACTCCCTCCCCGCTGCTCCCCCGAGAACAAGGCAGAGCTCAGGTTGCGCGGCGGCGAGCCCTGCGCCTCTCGGAAAGTTGTTGGTGCCGGTGCAGCGAAGGCCGGCGGCGGACAGGCGCGGGGGCAGAGCTAAAAATACCGCGGCCGCCGAGCCGGGACCCAGAGGACGGGCGGAGGGCAGTGCCGGCAGCCGCTGCGCGCCCGCGCCGGGGAGAGCAGCCGCCCCCCGCGGGTGAAGCCACAAGGCGCTGGGAGCAGGACAAGGCGGTGGGAGCAGGACAAGGCGAGGGCGGCACCGCTGCTGCACCGCGCCTTCCCGGATCGGCCGGGGAAGGGCCAACCCGGGCAGAGGGGGCTGGAGGTTTCCCTTCTCCCGCCGCCCCCGGGGCAGAGCAGCCCGAGGGACCGCCGTGCCAGCGGGCGCACCTGCCGGGAGCCACCCGGCTTGCGGCGGTGCTGAACGGGGCACGGCCGTTCCCCGCCTTCGGGGTTGCTCGGTACATGGTGCTTGCCTAAAACTGGGGCTCGTGGAGGGTATCGGGAAGGGTGATACAAAGTCCAGGTTCCCTATAGCAATAGAAAGCCTTAACAGTATCTGTTGGAGTGTTGAGCTTTATGCACGTTTATCCTGTGTCTTAATCTGAGCAAGGGATTATAATGAAGCAAAATGCACTATTTCTGAGCTGTGTTTTGCAAACCGGGATTCAAACCGGCACGCGTTTAAACAAAGACAGCTTAAGGCTCGTAGTAGTTGACACAAACGGTACGCCGAGCAGGGGCAGGAGTTGGGAAAACAATCTCTCGGAGCACGGTGCCCTGGGACCTGTGATAAGACCGGAACCGTGGACTCTCACCAATAGGCTGTACTGGGGTGTCTGGAGGGCTTTGCTGCGAACCGACGTGCAAGGTTTCCCACTGAGCGTTTATTGCTGCGGGGACGGTCACACCTCCCTGCCCTTGTGCCGGTGGCAGGGACGCAGGAGCACACGGGTGCGTGAAGGAAAGCTCTGAGGGAGGCGTGCTCCCTGCCTTGCTTCCCGGTCTGTGTGAAACACATTGCTTGGGTTGTGGTCTTTTTCCTCCTTTCCTTTCGTTTGTGTCCCCACGGGGTTAATATCTTTCTGAGCAGCAGTTTGATTTGGTTTTGGGTTTGGGTTCTTGCTCCATTGTGCTTTCGTCTCTCTTTTTTTCTGCCCTTGCTGAAGCTTGAGCAAATATTTGAAATAGTGTGTGAGAAGACAGGTCATGGAGAAGTTGAAGTTCGTGTTTCAAGAGCTGTAAAAACTCTCAATGAAGTCTGAGGCTTTCTGCAGCCGGCTGCGTGCTTGAAGAATTCTTGGCACTGAAGTAGGCTCTAACCCCAGCTATTCACAACACTTGAAAACTGAGTGGCTGTGGGGTTTTCCAGTTGGGCAGCACTTCTGTGACTTGCCCTGCATTATCTTCCACTTAGCCCCATGCCTGTGCTGAAAGGCTTAAGCATTCAGTGCTGTTTTCAATATATGCTAGCCTATAGGATCCAAACCATTGTGTTTGCAGGATTTTTTCTGATGGGTCTAAGTGTTGTTGGAGCAGAGCCCTTCAGCAATACTGCATCAAGATTACCTCATAGCAGTTGCAAATTTGCACTTATTATTTGTAAAACCTTTGGGAGCATCCTGGTAGACCTCCAGGAATGTCTTCTTCCCTGTCATTAGTACAGAGTAGTAGTAGTTCTTGCTAAGTGTAGGAATGCTCGTGCATAGTGGAAAAATAATGGATATCTAATATGAGGTGTTACCACCAGGAGCCTAAATAAAGCCTTGTGTCAAAATTTCTACTTTTTGCCACCAAAGTAATGGTGCAAAGCTTTGTGTGTGTGTGGCAGGCTCATTTTAAGAAGCTGGCTAATAGTAAGAAATTGTATTTGGCTTATGTCATGAACCCAACGGGATACATTTCTTACAGGAGGCTTTTTCCCCATCCACTTCCTCCTGACCTGACCGAAAGCAGGCTGGTTAATGAACTGTGTAATCTCTTAAAAAGCTCCCAACTGTGTGTAAGAAGTTAAAAACACTTGGCTGTCCTGCAGAGCAGGTTTGGAGCCCTCAGGAGTGGCAGGTGCAGAGTGTGGCAGACCCCACACTGTGGCCCCCAAGTATCTCAACCCTCCTTCACAGCTCATAGTGAGTCTGTGACAACAGTGTGGAGCATGAGCTCTGGTGCGTTCAGCCTGGCAGAGCTTGTTCCAGTCCCCCTCACTGCTGATATGCCATGTGCTAGCTACTTAAACCTAGTTCATGCTCCAGATCTTTTGTTTTCCAATGCATGGCTTTGTGCAGTTGACAGAGTGTACTACCTCATTAACCTGTCCTGTAACTGGAGCTGAGATTAATAGGCCTCCTTCAGCAGATCCTTCTCCCTTTGAAAGGATTGAGGTTTCAGTGAGGGAGTGATGAGGCTGGACATAAAATGACACTGATTTGTGCCCAGAATTCTAGATCCATAGCAGAGTTTTTTAAAGAAAATATTGAAGAGTCATTAAGAAGCCATCCTGTGTACTGTACTCAGAAGTCAAGAAAGGTGAATTGTCTTCCACGATCTACAAAACAACATTCGCAACAACCAACCACCAAAACACTAACTGCCATCTCTTGGGAATGGGCAGTGGTCACTTCTGCCACTCTCTGTAATGCAACAGGAGAACTGAGTGGAGAAAGTAATACTGGGGAAGGTAGAAAGGACCCAAAAGTGCAAAGTCTCTCACATCAACTGAAGCTGCAGTATCTAAGCACTCCTACATCTTATTCAACAGCTGATGTGGAAGAAGAAATTGTTAGCAGAGGGGGTATAAAAACAGGATGATAGGGATGGAGGGGGAGATGTGGAAAGGGAGGCTGTGTGTCGCTGGGGAAAAGGACAAACTCATCTCCACTGGACTGTGTGCATGTGCATCTCCTGTTGGGAGATCTGCACGTGGGGTACAGGACCTAGTTTGTAGGTGTGCTTTTAATTTGTTTGCTCAGAGTTTCACTAATCCTTATACACGTGGGTGCAGAGGGACTGACATACCATCTGACAGGCTTTCACCTGCAACAGGTCTACCCACAGAGCTGTTGCATCAAATATACCCTACTCCTGGCTTTCTTGTGTTAGTGGTATGTTGCCCACAGTTTCTTTGGCTGAGAATGTGCTCCTCCAGCATTTTCTTTGGTGGTGGTGGAGCTGATGGGATGTGTGCAGCAAAAACCTATGAAGTTGAAAGAAGTTTGTAAGTTCACTTGTGCCTTGGTAAATGTTAATAGAGATGCCAGCACTTCAAATTTAGTCTTCCTTGGATTGCAGCAAGGGGAAGTGTTTCAGGGCATTATTCTGCAGGCAAGGAGATCTGCCTGTGAGTAGTGTAAAGCCTGTTTAAAGCCCGAGATTTGATAATTTTCAGTATACTAACAATTGCTACATGTTTCTTTTTGTTTGTTTGTTTTTCAGAATTGGTCTGGAAGTCTTATTGTGGCCTCTTTAACTGGTGCTTTTGGGTCGTCTTTTCTTTATGGCTACAACCTCTCGGTGGTGAATGCTCCTGCAGTGGTAAGTCACAGACAAAACTGGCACTGATATCAGCAGAGGGCAGCCTTGTCCAGCGAGTGTGTGCCTCCTAGCATCCCGGTTTGTAATCCTCCCGATGAAGAGGATAAATCTCTCACAGTAACTTCACTTTTCCTGAAAGCTTCTTGCTGCTGTTCATGAGGTTTTCACATACATTCAGAAGCTCTCAGGAAACTAAAGGCTGCTGTTGAGGTGAGTGGGTGCACGTTGTTTGTTTCTCATTCTCCCCAAGTCCAGACTTACACTAAATCTTCTTGCACACTTTTGCTCAATAAGGGGTTTTTAATAGTCTGTCTTCCTGGCTACTGAGTGTTTACATACAGAAGGGCAATGAAGCTGGTAAAGGGCCTGGAGCACAAGTCCTATGAGGAATGGGTGAGGGAACTGGGACTTTGTAACCTCAAGAAAAGGAGTCTGAGGGGAGACCTTATCACTGGGGGGTGTGGAGAGGTGGGGGTCAGTCTCTTCTCTCAGGTAACAAGTGATGTGATGAGAGGAAATGGTTTCAAATTGCACCAGGGAAGATTCAGGTTAGGTATCAGGAAGACTTTCTGTACTGAAGGGGTAGTCAAGTATTGGAACAGGCTGCCCAGGAAGTGGTGGAGTCACCATCCCTGGAGGTATTTAAAAGGTGTGTAGTTATTGTGCTTGGAGGCAAGGTTTAGAGGTGGACTAGGCAGGGTTAGGCTGTGGCTGGACTCAATCTTGAAGGTCTTCCTTCCAACCCAAGGGACTCTATGACTCTGTGACTCTATTTGGTAGCTCTGAGCACACATTCAACAACTTAGATTCACATCACTCGCTTCTGGAGAGTTGCACAACGTTTCATTCCCATAATACTGAGATTATAAATAATGCCTCTGGCTTCCTGTGAAATAATGGGTCTGCATTTCCCAGTGATGTCTTGTTTGGTTCTGAGTTCAAAACTGCTGTGTTGACCATCTGTTGCGGCAACATACGGAATAGATTTGATGACCAGAGTACTGTGAGATCAGGGTACAGTAATTGGGAGGATTTCACTAAAATATCAGTTATCACAAATGGAAATCTAGGCATTTTGTCTTTACACTGACCATTTAGAGACCCTCTTAACTCAGTCAAGCTGTGGAGTTGCCAGCAACACCTGTTTCAAGAAAGTAGCTGGTAAATTTTGGGAACTGTGTGTGGAAATTCTACTTCAAAATAGTTCCTTTTCCAAGATAAGCTCCTCTTGTGGGAATGTCTTACCAAAATGTGCAGTTAGGTTAAAATTTATGTTTCATATGTGTATTTTATTTGATAAACTGATGACCCAAAGGACTACAAAGAAACTCACCCTGTAGGAAGTTTTAATTGCCCCCTTCATAACTTCTGGGAATTTTCTTGAAGTTTGTACTACTTTGTGTACTAGTAACACAGGGTTGGACAGATTACATTTGTTCTAGTATGACATGCCTAGATAACATTTCACCTTACTGTCATCAGAAGATAAACATGGCTTGAAGGAATTACCAGTAGGTGGAAAATCTGTGAGCCATGGTATTGCTTGACATCTTTCCTGCACTGCCTCTGTAGTGTCAACAGAGCAGTGAGAACTATCCAGTTTCTGAACTTCTCAGTAAACCATGCCAAAGCTGTGGCTCTTGCAGCACAAGAAAAGGAACCTTTGCCCTATCTAACTTCCTCCTACATATCACCAAATCAGTCTGCTGCAAGGTGTCCCTCTGGGAATATTGACGTGAGGTGGCTGAGGAAAGCCAGAAGGGACCAGTAGCTTGTAGCTGTAGATAATAACAGCAGTAATTCCTAAAAGCTGTAAGCTGAGTTTCATTTATAAGCTCAGTAGGACAAGAGGACAAATAGCTGCCTCTGGTGATGTGCAGCTTACAGCCTGAGTTGTATGAGCATCTCTGGAGGGTGTTGGGTATCTTTTGCCGCTACTTATGTTGGTGCAATTCCTTTTGATGCTTAAAGTCATCCAACCTTAGAGAAGAGCGGTGTGATGCTTTGAGAAGTATGCTTGATAGTGACTGTTGACTGAAACATGGGATGTTTCCAGTGTCCTAGAGTGTCAGCATGACGACTGAGCTGGGGGGAGGCGGAAGTTCATTTACAACTGAACCGTTGAAGAACTGTTTGAAATTCCTGTGTACTTTTCCTTCTGGGCTGCAAGTTGTGCCAGCTCATCGAACCCCAGGGGAATACCCCTGTAGTTCTCACTGGTGAACTTTGCCACAATTCATCTCCTAAGGTAGAAAACAGACCAACTTCCTTTTAGTTGCAGTGGGGGCAGTAAACAGCACCAGCTCAGCTCAGAGCAGAGATTGCTTCCCACTCAGTCCCCCCCTTTCCAGCGAGGAAGAGCAGTGGCCCATCGCAGGTGTGCTTCCCCCTGCACACAGCACATGACCACACAAGAAACCCACAATTAGAAGTCTCCGTGGGCTTGTTCAGAGTTACCAGAATTTATTAAAAGCTTATGGGAGCATTTGGCAGTAGGAAGACAAAAGCTTTTAATGAATGGAAGTTGAAGCTGTCTCTTTCTGAGCGGAACTTCTACAGTTCATTCCATGGACTGGTTGTGCCTGTAGAACAATGCTGTGCCTTGTGCTCACTGTGGGAGGTGAAGCCTCTGCTGGTTACTGCCCTGCAGCTCTTGCCCCCTTCCTGCAGCTTGGCATGTCTTGTAGAGCTGATCCAGGGAAAGCCAGGCTGTCACAAAGCTGCGTGGCCTGCTGTGTCAGCCAGTTTGGTGGCTGTCACTGCGTGCGTGACCCTCTAACTGTGGGGAAGGTTGGCTTTCTTCTCTAAAGACCAGCACATCTCTTGATGTAGGATGTTTACAGATAGAGACAAGGAAAATATTTCTCTTGTATTTAAAATATATCCCTTATAAATAAATAAATATATGTAATATATATAGTGTGTATATGTATATATATATAAATAACCCCCCCCATCCCTTATATTCTCCTTATATTTCCCACCCTGGCACTAGTATCTTAATGAAGTGAGGCAGCAGAATATGAGCTACTGATACCAGTCAGCTACCATCCTTGTAGGCTTTGGTTAGGGACTAAAATTTTTGTACAAGGGTTTATGCCACTTGTGTTGTCCAGGCAACTGATTAAAATCCCAAAGGAGCCTTTCCACAGAACTAGTGGATTCAAATCCACTGTATTTGCTGGATGAGGGTGGGGTTTTTTTGTTTCATGTATAACTCCTCAAAACCTGTTCTTAGGTTCCCATTCAGTGGCAATGGGATTCCAGGCTCTGGTGATGTATCTGCCAGCACACTTATCTGTTACTCTGAAGTGTTGTAGTTTGTACTTTCTTTTCTTGAATATTTGTAGTTATTTGATGTCTCCTTGTAAATAACAAAGCTGTGCTGAGAAAATTAATCATAGCACAAGGGGAGAAGAATTTGCATACTATTTTTAGCCATTATCATTAGCAAGAAATGCTAATAGTGTTCTAAAAATGTTTTCTCTTAGTATTCATTACTATCAGAAACGAACTTCAAATAAACCAGATATCTAAATATAATCTGAGTGTTGGTATTAAAGAGCTAATGACAGTTAACATTTAAGCATTTGTGCAGGTTCTTTTCTTACAAATCATGGCAGGTGCTAGGCAGTGCAAATTTCCTTGGCTTGTTTAAAAACCTGTTACACTTGGATGTGATATGTCATCTGCCTGAGCGTAAGAGTATCTAGCTAAGCAGTGAGTGGAGCTCAGCTAACGTACCCTATCTTGCCAAGCAAGCAGGAGTATCACAGAATCACAGACTGGTAGGGATTGGAAGGAACCTCAAGACTATCTAGTCGCCCCTAGGTTCATTTAGAGCCTTGTTGCACAGGTGGGTTTTTAATATCTCCAGAGAAAGAGACTTCACAGTCTCTCTGGGCAGCCTGTTCCTGTGCTCAGTCACTCTCAGAGTAAAGGAAGCTTTTTCAGTTCAGTTCAGATGGAACTTCCCATGTTCCAGTTTGTTTTGCCTGTTGCCTCGTGTCCTGTTGTTGGGCGTCACTGAAAAGAGTCTGGCCCCATACTTTTGACATCTCCCATTCAGATATTTTAAGAGTTGATCAAATTCCCTCAGTCTTCTACAGGCTAACTGGAATCAGGTCTCTCAGCCTTTCCACATGCAAAAGATGCTCCAGTCCCCTCATCATCCTCATAGCCCTCTGCTGGACTCTCTCCAGTAGTTCACTGTCTGTCTTGAACTGGGAAGCACAGAACTGGAGGTAGTACTCCAGATGTGACCAGACCAGGACAGAGTACAGGGGAGGAGAACCTCCCTTCACCTCCTGACTGCACTCTTCTTAATGCACCCAGGCTACCATTGGCCTTCGTGGCCATGAGGGGCTGGCTCACAGAGAGCTTGTTGCCCACCAGGTCTCCCTTCTCTGCAGAGCTGCTTCCCAACAGGTCAACCCCGAACCTGTCCTGGTGCGTCAGGTTATTCCTCCCTAGGTGCAGGACCCTACACTTGTGGAATGATTTTTATGGAGTATCTCCTTAGAGACAGTCCTGGGCAACTGAACCATGCTTGGGCTGGGGGGTTGGAACAAAATGTCCTGCAGAAGTCCTTGCAACCTCAACCATTCTGTGATTCCACATCTGTGCCCTTAGCCCCAGTTCAGCCTGAAATGTTTGTGTAAGCACATGCTGTGAGTTTAAAACAAACTTGTTAACATTGTCCAGACGATCTAAATGGTAACACCCTTGCTTTATAGGAGTTTCTCTTTTATAAGCCTCTTTTATGTTTGTTTAGTGTTTTGTTTCCCACCCTGTTTATGACTTGCACATATTTAAACACATGCACGCTTTGACTTCTTCACTTAGCCTGCATTGCAGTTGCATCAATAAGTGAGGCCACATTTTTTTAAGGAGGGTGATTCCTACAAGCAAGCAACTGTTGGGTTTGTTTTTTATTCTGTTTCCATCAGCTGTGTTCTTAAAGAGTGATTTTTTTATTATGTTTTTTCTTACAGTATATCAAGAAGTTTTACAATGAAACTTGGGAGAGAAGATATGGCTTCTCAATGGATGGAAGCACGCTGACCCTCCTCTGGTCTATAACTGTTTCTATTTTTGCCATTGGTGGCCTTGTGGGTGCTATTATTGTTACCCCAATTGTGAAGTTCTTTGGACGGTGAGTGTATTGGAAAACTTCTGGTTTCAAAAGCAGTTTCTCTCCTGGTCTCTCTAGAACACTTTATGTGTTTTTAAAAACCTTCTTCACCAACATGCAAATTTAAACACCTTCAAATGATGAAAGCTTTTTTCAGAGAGTTCCAAATTTCCAAGATGGAAATTGTTACCTTTGTCTCTGGCCTTACTGTGCATCATTTGATTCACAGAAGCCATTTGCTCTGAATGGACAGTTGATTGAGATACTAAGGAGCTTGAATTGTCAAGAGTGCAAAAGGAAAATACCATAGAATATGAAAGATTTCACAAAGGATTGCCAGATTCTTGTTTCACGAGTCTGCTAAGTATTTTACTGTACATAAATAAGCTCTCAATGTCTTGTTTGCTTATCAACAGCATTTTTCTTTTTTCCTTCCTTATGTTAAGTTTAAAATCCAGTTTGAAGAGCTCAGATAGGGTGAAGTTTGTGCTTGGTCTTCCCTGAGTCCTTGCTGGCTCTATGCAAAGTAGTATTTGACCAAGTCATAAACCCAGGGAATAGGAGTATTTTAAGAATGTTTGTGCCAGTGTGTGTTTGCATTTTTGCTTCAGGTAATAACTAGGTATTTATGTCCAACTGTTATTCGTACAGTCTTCTGGAGAGAATGAAAAACATTATATAGGTAAATTACAAATTTAGAAGAACATGGGGAAAAAATCATTAACTGCTCATTTGGTTTTTCCTTAACTGTAAATTCTATATTGTTGAAAAAGTTTTGCTCAGTTAAGTCACTAAGAGGTCATCATAGAGACTTAGATATGAGCATCCTCCTCCACTGTT
The DNA here is from genome assembly GCF_964237585.1 of Gallinula chloropus. Taxonomy (NCBI): domain Eukaryota; kingdom Metazoa; phylum Chordata; class Aves; order Gruiformes; family Rallidae; genus Gallinula; species Gallinula chloropus. Next base: position 4,082,480 of record NC_140092.1, on the reverse strand, counting down.
CATACTTTCCTGTTTAACATATTGGCTATTTTCATTGCTTTAGATTATACTCTCCTAAGCCTGCTTGTCATCTCTCAACTCCTCCACATCCTATTTTTCACCTAAAAGAGCATGTTTTCAGGTTCTTCCATGTCATGCTTACAGCAAGTATTCTATTCTCTGTAAATCTATTATCCAGTCTTAATTAACGTATTCTGTCCCTTCACCATTTGACTTTCAATTCTTAAATATTTTTCATAGTTACATTATTTTTTGTAGGTTTGCAATTTCTCCTGCCAAAACTTCCATTTGGCTCTTACACACTTCTTAAATATATGAAACAATGCCTGACTCGGACTGATTAATTGCCAGAATTATCACCGAGTCTTCTCTACTTGATTAAAAAGTGAATTAAATAATGGGTTCATAGAAGGCTTGGAGTTTTGGTGAAGAGTACAACAGCTTTGTGTGCAGGTTTGTTAAAGCCGTGGCTGGTCTCAGTCATATGAACACCACTTTAATGGGAGCAGATCATATTTCCAGGGCAGAGCTTTAAATCTTGCAGGCTCTGCCGCTGTTTAGTGTATTTATCACTGTTGAACTGTGAAAACAGCTCTCTTATCGTCTACGAGTACTTGATTAGGGAAGGGGAGGCATTGTGTCTCTCAGGGGTGCCAGATAAAGGCTCCTCATCAAAATGTGGCTCTTGACTTTACTCTTCACACTGCAGTGAACCAGACTTGACATATCAGTATGGCAATTGAGGAGGAGCACGTTGCAAAACGTTGACAGAACAACCAAATGCTTCGCTGTTAAATTGTTCAGGTGTAGGTTGGAGGGTTGTATGCATGATGCTGAGCTCCGTTTAGGCTGACATGGTATAATGAACGGAGGGGAATCTAAAGCATTAGTCAGAAATAACATATGACTTCAAAAAGAGCATCTCCAATCACACTGCTGCAAGGCTAATAACATAATTTGCATGTTATGAGACTCCGAGGCTGTATGGCAATTTTTTCAGAGGGAGCCTTCTTCCACATAAGCACAAGTCCCATATTCAGGTGTGCCTCTGCCACTTGGTAATTTAAATTCTCCTCTTCTACCAAAGAGCAGCTGCTGTTGTGTATCCTGAGCGCCACAGCGATACGCTCTGTGCGTTGCTTAGGCCGCTGCCAGGAGGGCATTGGCAGCACAGGGACAAGGCCTTCCCTCACTCACGTGTTGAGTGTGAAGAAACTAAGGGAAATTATCTGGATTTTCTTTTATTCTGAAGTCATCTACTTTAGTTGAAATGGCGATCCAGTGTTCAACCTGTCACTGGCTTTGACAGCTTGTTATTTAAACCCCGAAGTGGTTTCCTTATTATACTTCTTATATAAGCGTCGTATTTGCTCCCACATAGAGCTGCTTTCTTCCTGCTGAATTTTGAGAAAATAGTACATTTTTTTTTTTGAGGAAACTTGTTTATTAATACAAATCCCTGATTAAAATTATTGCAGCCATGGAGTGCTCATGGTCTCTAGGTTTCTGTTTTGGTCTCAGGAAATATCCAATACCATGACAGCAAATGGCAACCTTGAAATCCCAAGAGATTAATCACACATGATTTTGGAAAAACATCAAGGCCAATGCTGAGGTTTTCAATAGCCAAATACCTAAAAAACAAGGGAGAAAAGAAATCCTTAAATCTTAGCTCTCTTTGTGCCTCTCTGATGGGCGAGCTGTCCATCTCAGCAGGAATTCTTATTGAAACTGATTTCTGCTGAGCAAATGACTTTTCCCTTAGGACTACTTCAGTGTGAATACAAAATAGGAAGTCATATTCCTGCAGCATTACAGATAGTCAGTCTTGGAGAGAACCAATTTTGGCACTAAATTGCAAAGGATACAGTTTAGTTTAGGAGGTAGCTGCTTGTGACAGAATCTGTGCTCAATCTGAAGTTTTGGAAAGCATCTTCTTTCAAATGGGAATGCATAAATGCTTTATTTCTTTTGGCTAGAGAAAATTCTGAATTATTTGAACAGAAGGAACAAAAACCTTCATCTCTAAATAAATGCTAGTCTAGTGTTTTCAGTGCAATAGCTCCAGCAGAACCATGGGGGGCCTCTGGACTGGAACTTGAATCCAGTTCCTTTTCCCAGGTCTGGCACTGTTTTGCATGTTAGCTTTAGGTTGGGTCCACTGTCTATTCCTCTGTGTACCCAGGTACAAAATTAGAGCTATTAGTGTGCTCTCTAACCTTTAGCAAGACTGAAGTGTGAAATGTGCTCTGTGAGAACTAAGTACAATGGATCTACTTCAGCAGGCTTCATGTGCCACGGGGACATGATCAGTTTGTGATTTGGGATGTGGGAGAAATAATTAGGCTGAGCAAGTCATCAATGTGCTTCTTGTGTGGGGCTTTGCTTTGTAGCTTGCGTGCTTCCGCTTCCTAAGTGTGGTGAGCACAGTTATCTGACAAGATTGATCAGACTTTCCCAAGGGAAGGTGTCTGCTGCAGTGCTTTATGAAGTGTGATATCTTTATATCACTTAAATTAGAGCTATAGAAGCAGTGGTTTGGCCTTGTTGCTAAGGTGATGCTGTTTTGCCCTGTGTGACCAAGAAAGTATAGCTGCTTGTATGATTGTAGCAAATTTGAATGTAACACGACCTGAATAGGACTAAACTGAGGCAGCACAGGCAGTAGTTTGGAGGGTATTGCTGTATTTTGTTTTTCTAGGAGCTGTGGTGAGAGGTTGTTCTCACCCTTTGTGGTGAGTTGGCCCCAGCTGGCAGCCAGGCACCCACCCAGCTGCTTGTCACTGCCCTCCCCCCCTAGTGGGATGGGGGCACTGGGGAGAAATGCAATAGAGAAGTGAGAAAAGTCATGGGTCAAACTAAAGAAAGTGATAATACCAATTACTGTCATGGGCAAAACACACTCGACTTAAGGAATTTAACCTAATTTATTGCCAGTTAGAATAAATATTTAATAATGGTTGAGTATTGGGGAAAAGACAAACATTAGGACATCTGTCCTCCCACTTTCCTTGGCTGCCCATCACTCTCCTCACCCTTGGTACCATGGCAGGGCACGTGCTGTCCCTTGAGTGAGAGAATGGGCAGTGCAGGGTGTGGGGGTCAGTGTGTAGAAACTTCTCTTTGCTGCTCCTTCCTTCTCACTCTTCTCCTGTGCTCCAGCATGGGTCCATGAGTCACGGTTCCTCTGAGGATGTCCTTGCTCAGCCATGGAGCACTTTCCCCTCCAATGACTTTGTTACTCCCTCATTCCATCTCCTCACAGAAGCCATCCCTGTAGCCCCATCATTTCCAAAACCTCACCAACACTCAGCACAGTGTTTTCATTAACAAAAAATTATGTGCTTTGTATGATAACACTCTAAACAGTGTTATATAAGAAGCTGGATGACTTGTTCAGTGTGTGTGAGATTTCCTTTTGGTACCTTTGTGTTCAATTTAAGAACAATGAGGACTGCTGGGTTAGTTTACCTGCTTTAGAAAAGAAAAGGGTAGGCAGCCTTTCTGGTCTTTTCTCCCCTTTTTCACAGAAATTACAACATATAGAGATAGAAAATGAATTCAGAATACTTATAAATTTGCCACTTAAAATAAAATTGGCATATTCTTAGCCTGTGTCATTTACCATCAAAGTTAATGGATGCTTCATAAGTCACATCATCTGTGGTATTTATTGCCAGATTTTTTTTTCCAAATCATCTGATTCCTGTTGAGTGGGATTGGAGGGTTCAGTACTGAGTTGTTCCTCTAGAGCCAAAACAAGGCTGTGCTTAATTATGTGACTGCAAAATCTGGTAAACACAAAGCTCCATTGCTTTGCTGTGTATAACTGAGGTGAGTCACAGATGGGAAATGTAGGGTAAGATCATTCTCTTGCCAAGCAATTGTGGAAATTACGGTGTTTTGTTCTTGGGCTAGATCATAAGCAGAGCAAAGCAGCTCTTTCAGGTGTGATGTGCCACAGAAAAGCCACCACATCTTCCTGGGACTCTGCCTGGGAATCATAAGAAACTTCCCAGTCACTCTCCAGGCTGAACCTGATGATAATAGTTTCTCCAGCCATTCATCTGCAGGCTGTAATCCACCAAAAAGCCACTTAAATCTGTATTTGTGGAGTGATATGGGTAAGGTAGCAGTGAATCTCTGAGTTCTCTGGGAGTTTTCCAATTCATCTGTCAACTGAGAACCATTGCAGCAGAGCTGCAGATCTTAAATCTTTAACTATTCTTTTCCCACGTGTTCAGGAAAGGAGACTTTTGATGTCATTCTTTGCAAATGACTGCCAAAGGCCTATGAAATCCTATCTATCATTTCTTTTGGTAACCCCTTTCCTTCTGCAGAAGTTAGGAGACCTAGAAGTCACTTCTGAAGTAATGGGTCCCTCAAATTTGAGCAGAAGGTTCTGAAAGTTGAAAACCATAGGAAATAACAGCTGTTGGTGTAGTGTGAATGAGAAATTGATGTATAAAATCTATGTATCAAATTTTTTTTTGGCAAGTTTTATATTTTTAACAAAATAATATTTTTCCATGAAGATTATTTCTTTCCATGTTATATTTGACTGCTATAGTATGAAATAAGTTGGGTTTTTTAAAAAATAAAACCATACAGATCTATATTTTGGGTGATTTCAATGAGTTTTGGAAAAATGTTGGGTTTTGTCACTCATGTGAGCCCAAGTGGTTTCTTATGATGTGCAGGATGGCTCATTGCCATGTGTTTGAAGTACAGCTCTTTAACTATGGGGGGGGTTGCTTGGCACTTTCTGGTTTTATTTATGGATATTTAAGAATTATAGACTAGTATGCTTTGAATATGACTAGATTTAACCTTTGAGATGCTGGTATCTACTTAAACTATCTTTTCCTTTTAGGAAATGTACGCTGCTGCTCAATAATGTGTTTGCTGTGACAGCTGCATTGTTGATGTCCCTCTCCTTGTTGGCGGGGTCATTTGAAATGCTCATCCTGGGCCGCATTATAATGGGTGTTGATGCAGGTAAGTGTTTATCTCCCTGTGCATATCTGAAATGCTTGTGCCATGCCTACTCTTTCTCTTCTCCCCTTGTTAAGATCTTCCTTTACATTAAAGAGACATTTCAGGAACCGACATGAGGGCCACAACGGATGAAACAGCAGACTAAGGTTCTAGTAGTGCAAAAGTAATTAGATGTGCAGAGAAAATAATTGGTATTATCTTTGGATAGATGTAATTCTGTTCTTTGCATGGTTTTATGCCAGTCCTGTGAGCAAATTAGCACTCAGACTCCTGTCATACATGTTTCTTTAATACCTGGCATAATGAAAATGTGATTTGACTTAATGTTTGTGTTTTTCCTTCCTTTACAGGCATTTCTCTGAGTGCCCTTCCAATGTATTTAAGTGAAATATCTCCTAAGGAAATCCGTGGTTCACTGGGTCAGGTCACAGCGATTTTCATCTGTATTGGTGTTTTCACTGGTCAAGTTTTGGGTCTCCCAGAAATATTTGGGCAAGTAAGTATTTAGCAGATTTTTTTTCTGTGAAAGAATGCAAGGACATGCTGTATTTTCAAATTTCCAAGTTCCTTATAAAAATGGAAAACAAACTTTTATTTATTTTGCTGTTTTGTAGCACTTTGAAAAGGTTTCTTTTCCCCACATCTTTTTTTAAAAAAGTGTGTCCATGTGACTGAGTTTGGTAGATGTGGTAGATTTTGAGCAGCTTGTGTGTGTGCATAAGCAGGTTTTCTCACCCTGACCCCCTTTCTGGGTGTACAATATTTTTGTTAGTTCCCAGTTTCTTCGAGTACCATGGAAGTGCTGAAGAGCTTTTTGTGGGTTTCATTTGTAATGTTTCAACGTGAGATAGAACTGAAAAAGGCTTGGTTAGAGTTCATGTGAGGACCTGAATAGGAGGTCTCTTGCTCAATGATTATAGTGTTCCTTGTAATGCACTCCTAATTTTAGATCAGGAGGTCTAGGAGCAGAGTTAATGTATACCTTTACAGAAAGAGATTATCTATTCTGATAGAAGAGGTTATGTTGCTGCTGTAGACTGAGATTAACTTGGTGGCCACTGGATGTCGTCATTACTCTGAATAAATGAAGTCGAGCTTTATTCAGCCTGGCACTTGGAAATACTTTTCATCCAGGGATGAATCTTCAAAGTGGTGGGGAGGAATGTCTGAAGCAATCCTCTCTCAGTGAAACCCGGACTAAGAATCCTTTCTGACAGCCAGCAAAGGTGGTAAACAGTTGAAAAGTGAGGAGGGCTTGTCCTCCTGTGTCCATCCAAATTCAACTCCTTTGTAAACATCCGATACCATCCTCTCTGACCCTCTTACTCTTGCCTGACTGGCTCTCCTATTCTGTCCCTTTATCCTTGGGCTCACCTATGCTGATAAACTCTCCTGAAGGCAAATGGTTTGATTCAACTTACCATTTATTGAAGGACAGATTGCTCCCCCCTTTGCCAAAGCCACACATTTTAGGAAAAAGCTTAAAATGACTTTTCAGTGCCCATCATTGTGTGGCTTCTGCAGACATCCCTCTTCTTGCTTTGAAAGCTAGTCTGTTAGAAACGAGTGTATTAAATGTCAGGAGTCAGATCTGACTTTTTAGGATATATGTCAGCTCCTATGTAGCAGACTTTTAAATTTTATTTTTGTATTTTAAAGGAGCATACACTTTAAAAGGGGAGTTGTCATGCAAAGTCTTAATTCCCTGGTTAGGTCTTTGGGATATTTTGAATAGGAAATACCTACCCCTTGGTTTCAGTTCACTCTCAGTCTTTTTATTTCTTTTCTCACCTTTCCTCCCTTCCATTCTCAAATTGTGGATGTTGCAATTCTGCTTCTACAACCTGCTTCATTATGCAGTTAATTAATACTGCACCATTAAAGATAGCCCCTAATTTATGTAAGAAGAAACACACTTTATGTGTAGAATGAATTCTTTTCAAGTTGGGTGACATCAGCACATAAAAGGAGCAAAGTTTTGACTGGTGTGAATTAACATATTTCCAGTGAAGTTATTGGAGCCGACCTGAATTTTCCAGTTGAATATGTGGGTGTATTTTCCTTTTAATATATTAATAAAATTTAGCACTGAGGGGAAACCTGAGGCTGTTTGAAGTATGACTCCCTAGTGCAGCCTTACCCTTCTTTGAAGGCTTTATCAAAACGTCTGTTGATTTCAGCCAAGCCAAGGTTTCTTCCTCAGCTTGTATAGTTCCCATTGAAGTCAGTGGGAGTTTTGCATGAGGAAGAGCTGTCGTTTCTTGAGGCCTTTCCTGTAGAGGGGATGTGTGATGAGCTCACTTCTGTTGGAGCTGGGAGGCGGCAGACATGGTGTCCCCTTGAGTTCTTTGGTCCTCGCCACCCTTTCTCCTCTCCCCTCCCCAGCAAACATCGTGCTCAAATTTGTCTCACTTTCTTTGTTCACATGCAAGAGTAGGTCCAAGACTTTTACAGGCTATTTTCTAGTTGTAGGCTTCTGTCTGATTGATGTCCTGACCTCTGTTCACTAGTGAACTAACAACTTCTTATTGAATTGTTCCTATATCATTTATTTCTTTTTTCCCCCCTCCCTTTCCTTCTGTTGGAGAAGGAAATGTCTTTGTTGCATTTGAAGTGAGGACAGCATTACAGCTTGACAGCAGCCACGTTTTGGACACAGTTATGTGTTTACGATGTCATACAGATCTCAGCTGTAAACTGTAAAACAAACTCTCGCTTTCCTCAGAAGCCCGAGGTCACTTGCATTTCACTTAAGCCATTCTGTAATGTGCCAATCTGCAGCATAATTCTAAATTTCTAAAATTCCTGAATTGTTTAAAGCAAATAGAGAGGAAAGTTCGGATCAGTAGGATTCAAAGGTTCATCATTCCATGCAGCTGCTTGCACTAGCATATGGAGCAACACCTTCGTTAAGTCTGCCTAACAGTGTCCAGCTTTTTAATGATCATGAAACATCACAGGAGTATTTTTTTTTGTTGTAGTTGCTCTAGTGGTTGGTTGCTTGCTTCTGTAAGAATTGTTTGTAAATAATACTAGTTATAAATACCTGTCAGCTGTCATGGTTTCATAACAATTTTCTCCTGAGCCCTTTCATGTATCTATTACTTGTAACTTGAGCAAATGTCTAAGAGCTTATTAACCCCAGTATCTAAGTAGTGGTTTTGAAGAAAGAAGGGACAGAGTCAGGCATCTTGCTGGAAAAGACTGTTTGGAACAGGAATGGACATGTGAAAGGCTTCAGGCACAGCCGAGGACTGGCCTTGTAAGAGGAGATGACAGCAGCATTGTTTGTGTCAGTAGAGGGAAGGAAGAGGAACTGACCGAGCCCTGCTAACCCAAGGCAGAACTACAGAAGGACTAGAGGGGCTTAATCTCAAGGGCAATATTGCTACAAGTATATATATTTTTTAATAAATGATCTGTGTGTAATTGCCTGCTGACATTCAGCAGTGATGTTCGGAACAGACTCCGAACAGGAAGCTTAAGTTGGAGCTTGATGTTTGTGTCTGGATTACATTGGGTTGTTCCTTTCAGTGGTTCTGTAGAATGGTCAGCTTTGGCTGTGTCACTGTCTTGAGGCTGTTTCCTATTCCTTCAGCCTTCCCAGGCTTTTGACTGGAAATGCTGAGGTCTGACAGTCTTCTCATTTCTTTCTAATACCTTTTCATGCCAGTTCTCTCAGCTGATTCCCATTTTGTCTTTTGGTCAGCTGGTGTTTGTCCTGTAATATTTTCCTCCTCTTCCCCCATACTGCACTGTGCTTCCAGTCTTCCTCCTTTCACTTGTGACCTTTGAGTTTCAGGTTAGACTTAATCTCTTCTAGTGAAACAAGCTCTTTAAGTTCTTCCTTATCCTAAGTGCCTTTGTGTTTAATAATTCTGGTTTTAAATTTGGACCCAAGATAAAATCATTACATAGAAAACCCAGATGAAAAGATACTTTAAAAATAGTTATATTAAATCATTCCTTATTTCCTGTTTTCCTTGGTAGTCTTCTAGCTGAAATATTACAGAAATACCTTTACTTTTTTGTGTCATGCCACAGTGACCTGAACTTGCCAAGCACTACTATATCCAGTTCTAAAATTAGAGTATCACAGAGCAGATGCAAACAAAAGTATAATAAATTAATAATGACTGTAGAACACAGGCATTCTTTTGAAATATGAATATGTAGGCTTTTATTCTATTTTTCTCCAGAGATACTAATTTTAGAGTACTGAGTCTGAGGAAGGTGCTCTGTTAATGTGCAGTGCTTAGCAAGAGTGATTATCCAAAGGAGAAGAGTTGCAGTCGTGCCAGTGGTCCTCTGCTGCAGTGGTTTGATACTCTTCCCTCTGTCTTAATTTTCTCCCATCCAACAAGTCCCAGCAATGCTTTTTATTCAAGATGCTGATTCGTGTAGGTCATAACCTATGGGCAGCCACATCTGTGTCCCCACTGGGAGAGGTTTGGGAAAGTGCACCGTGATAAAGCTGGTTGGTGATCAGGCTACAGAGAATGACAGCTTTATGTGCTGGTGGCCTGCTTCTCTCCACCACTCTGCTGAGATTAGTGTGGTCATTTTCATGTGCTAAAATCTTGTTTTAGTCTTCTCTAAGACAAAAGCCTTAATTCTTCAGGAAGCCATGGCAGCTGTAGGTGACAACTTGGTGCTGGCCCACAGGAGAGCAATTGTGTTATTGACCATCATGTGGGCACTGAGTTATTGCTTCTGGTTACAAGATTATTTCATTTAGGGCATTTTTGGTTGTGTAGCAAGCAGTTTTCCATATATCTGACTGAAGAAGAAAACAAATACTTATGATAAAGAGTTTCAGACCTGTCACTTCTTCAAACACTGCCCTTCAGGTGTTTCCATTCTCTCCGTCTTCTGTGATTCAGCTATTAAATCACCAAGCCCATTTTTCTGACAGATTGCTCCCTGCAAGATAAGGGCCAGTGCATTGTCAACTTCAGTTTTGAAAGACTAGCTCATCTTGTTCTTCCTGCATGTAAGCCTATGTCCCACTCCAAAGGTTTCCTTAGGTTGGCAACATCTTTTACACGTTGCAGACCACCGGTCTGTCTCTTAGATTGCTTCAGCTTATTTAATGAAGGTAGGCTTTAATCTTGCCTTAAATGCTAGAGGATTTAGTTTACAGATACATTTGCTTTTTGTTACTGTATCCATAATTTTTTCAATATATGTTAAGCCAAACTATCAGTTTCATCTGTGTACAGATGTCAGAAAGGGGAGGAAAAAAATGTTTCACAGTGTGTATATGTATTCAGGACAGGTAGAACTGGGACTGTTGCCTGTTGCCATCTTTTCCTCAGACTTCTGCTTTGAGCTCTTTTTCTCATCGTGTGCAAGGCTGCAGTTGTTTCCCCTGGACTTGGTCCCAGTGTCTGTCTGGCTCGGGCTGCTTCTCTGTCCATAACAGCTGTTTGCCATAGGTAGGCCAATGGAAAAAGAGATTTTATTTACTTCAGGAACCCTATTTTATACATTTCAAGTGTTTCTAGGTCATGCACCCACAAGTTTATCTTACCCTATTGCACTGTTTTGTAGTCATGGATAGTATGTCACCCTAAAAAACTTGTTTTGCTTGCATCCTAAGACTCATTAGGGCAACACTTTCTGAATAATCCCCTATTGCTACTGGAGGTGTTTACAAAAAAAACCCCAAGTAGAGCAAACAGAAAAACTTTGAAATTCATGGTGTGTCCCTCTCTTAAATATTTCTGTGTTGGGAAATACAGTTTTCAAGCTTAGCAGGTAGTTTTGGTAATCCTGCTTTAGAAAGAGTGCAACTGAGCAATCCAAGGTTCCGGAGGAAGCAGCAGCCATCAGGGATGGGAAGTGGCTTCTTCAGGAGAAGGCTGGGTTAAGGCTTGGCAGCTTTTATGGGTAACCCCGTGCTGGGTAAGCACTGGAACTAAAGCAAAACAAAACCCACCAGAATAACTCAGAACTTCTCTTTAAATGCCAAGCTGTCTTTGTCTAGATTTTCCCCAGTCTTTTTTTAAAACACATTTGGAATTTGCCATGTTGCAAAACTGCTGTGTAAGTAGTTACAGTTGTGAACTTTACTAACTGGATGTTGTCTTTGCAATTCATGTTGTTTCAAGAACAGTTTTACGTTCCAATTTTGTGAAGAATTCGAGCAGCTTCCTTGCATATTTGGCCTGAGATTGCATGTTCTTAAAAAAGGAGTTAGTTGGAAATAAGTCTGTGACACATGGTGATACTGGCCAAACTGTCCTCTCCCCACAACTGCTTATTTTAGCAAAGCAATTCTGTTATTGACGTAAGGATCAACTTCTACAGGAAAATGAGATACAATTTCAACACAACTATTGAATTTCGTAGACACTGTACTGTAAGTTTAGTAAGGAAAGGCTTCTGTGATCAGCCTCTTTGGAGTTAATTCTTTATCCAAGTAGACCTTGCCAAAGAATAGTTGTGATTTTTTTTTTTTTTTCCTTAAAAATCAAGCTAAGATCTTCTGTAGATGCTGTGTCAAACTGATTTCCTTGACAAGACCTCTTAGAAATGACGTATTTGAAGTGATAGATAATTGTGTATTTAGGGAAGTTTATATAAGAATTTTAAATTTTGCTTTACCAGGTTCTTTTAAAAGCACTCCTTCACTTGCACTAAAATAGACAGTGATGGAATAGGTAGTTGTACAGCATGTGCAGTTGAAGGCTGTTCTGAAAACTAAGCTTTGATTTTACTTGTCAAAGCTTCAGTTTTAGTGTGGGTTTTTTTTCCTTTTCTTCTTCCTTTTTTTTTTTTTACCCAATCTTTCTTCCTAAGACTCTTGACTTATCTGAAGATTCCTTAAAAACTGACAGTAAATTATACATGAGAAAAGAAAGCCATTCAGGATTGCTCTGGGGACCTGCAGCCTGCAGGTGGACATCAACGACAAAATAGTCTTAAACATTAGCATGACAACACAAAGTTTGAATTCATTTGCTTCCTCATATTTTTCAGTGATGACTTTTTCTTCTCTAGGTTTATCTCACCCTAGAGCCATGATAGTGACTATATTTAAACATATTTCTCTTTCAAGGTATGAGTGAGAATTTATTTCATAATATAGAACCAAGAGCTCTTGTGGCAGTACAGGACAGCAGAACTTACACAGGTGAACTCTTGCCACTGTGTGAAGCATGTTGGAAGTGAAAGCATCTCAAGCTTCATGGATGCATGCTGTTTACAGAACATAAAGGTGTTTGTAGCTTCCATCAGAGTGGGACAAAAGCATCCATTAGTTTAGCATTTTCCACAGTCACTCTAAGTGTCCTATTTGTGATGACTTCAAACATCTGGCTGTATTCATATGTGTTCAAACATATGAATAGAAAAATACAAAATCATTTGTCTAGTTATATTCTAGAAATACAACAACTTGAAACTAAGTCTAGCTGGGGGCAAGTTAACTAGTGGTGTACCTCATGGGGCAATACTGGGTGCCATTCTGCTCAGTATCTTCCTTGATGACCTGTACACCCACAGCAAGTTTTCAGAGACCAAACTAGGAGATGAAACTGATGGGCCAGTGTCACGCTGCCATCCAGAGGCAGCTCCCCAGGCTGGGAAAATGAGCAGACAGGAACTTCATGCTGTTCACAAGGAGAAGTGTGAAGTCTTGTGCCTGAGGATGAACAGCCCCATGAACCAGTAAACTGTGTGTAACGATTCATGATGCAAAGATCTGAGTGTATTTGTGTTGAACATAGTTTATACTATGTTTCTTAAAAGCACAGAATCAAAGCTTCTTTATGTTCTTGTAGTAAAATGCAAAACTGACTGGGAAGGCTAGAGAGCCTTCCCAGAAGAGTGTTTTAAAACTTCTGCTCAGGATACAGGAGATATGTTGGTGCTTGTAAATGGCTTCTCAAATCCACAATAGCATGGTATCTCCTCAGAAAAAAACACCCTCACAAAGAAAGGAACTTCTAAATACAGCTGCTTTAAAAAAAAAAAAAAACAACAAAAAAACAAACCACCACCACCAAAAAACCCCACAGAAACCCAGAGCAAGAAAATCTTTCAGCATTTATCCAGATTAATCACAGATTTCAGCAGGTGTTTGTATGCCTTTCTGAGCCTGGATTGATGATGTGTATCTGGATGGCAATCTCCCCACACTTTGCTTTAGGTAGTGATTTTGAAGATGACAATCCTTTTTAACATCTGCACTGCAATCCTTTTTTAATCTCATGATGGGAAATTTCCTCCATCTCTTCACAGTAACACAGAAGGCACAGACTTTCTTATTCCTGAAGCAATTTCAGTACCTTTTTTCAAGGCTCTTGCACTTAGTTACATGCTGCAAGATGCAGGCTTGGGGGTCACATCACCCAATGGTTGATGCAGGCAAGGGAAGCTGCTGTGCTGACAAGGGTACAGAAATGTGGCCTGGACCCTCTGGGTTGTTGTGTGTTCATGGTTCAGTTGTACTTGGGGGAAGAGAAGGTCTGCTTGGTTACACCAGCCCTGTTGGTGGGATGTGGTGGGTGTTGATATATTTGTAGTGGAGACATTAACTGAGTTGTTTTGTTTATATCTACTGTGGACCAGCTGAGATCATGTATTTACTGGAGATTATAAATCAATGTTTTATTGGTTCTCCCAGACAGACATAAAGGTATTTGTTTATCCATTTTCTGTACAGAATTCATTAAGTAATGCATGGGAAAACAACTGTGAGTCTCCATATTTGCAAATGAGTCTCAGTCCATTAAATTTGGCCTGTGAGACTTCGATTCCTGAAGTTTTAGGAACAGCACATGGCTGACTTGCCATATACAATATTCAAATGTTCCAGTTTTGCATTTGTGAAGGGGAGCATCCATCCTGCAGGAGAGGATTTGTCTGAATATAAAAGTGGAAGTGTGGTTATGGAAGAAAGAGAACTTTGGATTTAGTTATTTTTAGACTCACCACTGAATAGCAGATGTAATGACAGAGCATCCAATGTTTGGATGGCAGCTGATGATGCAACGGCTGCTGTTTCATAGTCAGGGTTTCTATGTGGCAGTACTCTGGTTCTTTAGATGAGCTGGAAATGCAGTAGTAGGCAAGCTTTCCTAGAATGAAGTCCTTCAACTGTTCTGAAGTAGACTTTGAAGTACCATGGTAGTTGACATCAGTTGCTTACGGTTTGTCATACCATATTTCAGCACAATTGTTTATAAGGTTTGAATTTTTGTTTGTTTGTTTTGTTTTGGGGTTTTTTGTTTTCTCAGACTTGAAGAGGTTGAGTTTTTCACTTAACTGTTATTAAGTCAACTACAATATCTATGAACCTGATCTTACTCTAGTTGAGTTGGACTCTGCTTTAAAAGTTTACGAGCAAGTAAACCTTTTAGATGAAGATTTCTCTGTGTCCTTAGTGCTTGAGTATCAGATCAGATTTACAGATCTGTTATTAAGCAATAAATCTAAAATGATTTGACCTGTGACTGACTTCCTGGTGTGCTTCACACACTGGGGAGATAACCACCTTACAAACCTTTTTGAAGGTTCTGGATGATTAACATTTCGGTTTTAATTTCCATTGTCCTTTGTAAAATCACCCATTATTGCAAATGTGTTTCCTAATATGTAAATTTGTCCTTTACAAATTGGTTATTAATGCTGTGGTAAATTGGTCAAGCATCATAGGGTAGCATGTGGTCATATTGAGTAGTAGGGTGTATTTTCAAGACTCATATGTCTGTCTTTGCTTTTGGAACTATTGGCAAAAAGGCAAATCAGTAGGTATATTCGTGATTAGTATTTTGAAGGGTTTTTTAACTTAAAGTAAATGTCAAATTAAAATGAGATTTAAAAAAAATCTAAGGCAGATGTCACTGTTTAAAAAGTATCAAGATTAAATATTCAGCTGTTTCACTTGTTTCAAAAAAATGTGCTGCTTCTTTTTTTCCCCTTAAGTTTGATATTCCTTAGTCTAACCTTTATAACTTTAGCTGGGCAAAACGTAATCACACAAAATAAGAATCACATCTAATGTGATTTCTAGATGCCCCAACACATTTTGCTTTACTTCCTGCCACAGCCGCAGGAGGATGCAGGAGTTGTGTGTGTCACCTCTGCCTGGGGACATCTAAGGTACCCTAGGGCATCAAAATTATGCTATATGCTTATGTTCAAGCAACCAAATCTTATCCTCTTCAGTTATATTAATTTACTATTCTATGTTATTTATGGAAGACAACCTGATTCATTTCATGCATTGCTGAAAGGAAGTTTGTCTGAAATTTTGTGTAGATCCAGCGTGCCTCTAATATTTCTTCCTAAAGAAGCTCAAGTGTGTATGCTGGCTGCTGATAATAATCCCCTTTGAAAGCTTGCCATTTCCCATTGCTTTTCTGAGAAACTTTTGCTTTTCTGAGAAATTAATAAGCTGTGAAGAGAAATTATGCCATTTTGAGTGTTCAGTAAAAAGGTAGCTGTTACTCCAATAAAAAGCTGAACCAAAAAGCATCTTGGAGATTTGTAACAGACACTTCAGTTCTCCCTCTTGATATGTACAACATGATCTAGCACGCAGTTAAATGGATAGAAGGTTATGGGATTTGGACACCAACCACTTTTAAGGCTGCTTTAAGTCCTGATCCAGAGGTGGTTTTCTCAGGAACAAAAATCTCCTGCTGACTTCTGTGAATTTTAGCTTAGGGTTGTACAGCCTTGAGCCTGGAATCTTTCTGTACTGTTTAATACCTGGGAAGACACTGAGACTTCAGTAATCTTCTTGTCAGAGCTGTATCTGTAGTAGTGACATAGAAAAATAAACAGCCTTGTGGGTGCTGAGCAGAGATGAAAAGCACATATTATCTGGGTTGCCCATGTTTTAATTGAGAGGGTGAGCAATAAGTAACTCTGTCATTAAAACATATTTTGACAGAAGTGGGTTACAGGAATGGTCATGCAAAGAGAAACCTGTATCCAGCAGGGATGCATCTGTTAGGTGTGGAAGTTAGTGCCCTCCTCTGCAGCCAGGGAACCTTGCTAACTGGTGTTTAGAGGGACACAAGGAAAGTAAGGGGAAGGTGGTTTTACTGCACATTGTGGAAGTAGCTGGTACAGAAAACGTACCTGAGCTGCCTCATGATCATCACCTCTGAGCCATACCCTTGACTCAAGGAAGAAGAGACAATTCTAATGCTAAGAAATTGGTTCCATCTCGATGCTTTTTGGGTCCTTGGCCCCACGCCAGTAAGGATGTCCTTTGCCTTCAGGAGCGTTTCATATCGCACAGTAATAGATTAACAGAGAAACGTTGGACTTGTGCAGGTTTCTCAGCCTGGCACACACAAGTACATCTGCTCAGCCTGCTCTGAGCAGGGATGGGATTTTTTGGTGTAGCAGAGTATGAAGTGTCAGGTCTTGTACTTGGGCCAGAAGAATCCCAGACACAGATACTGACTGGGACAAGAACTCCTGGAGAGCAGCCCTGCTGAAAAGGACCTGGGTGTCATGATGGATGAGAAACTTAACATGAGCCAGCACTGGCTCTGGCAGCTCGCAAGGCCAATGGGATCCTGGGCTCCATCAGCAGAGGGGTGGCAGCAGGGACAGGGAGGGGATTGTCCCTCTCTACTCTGCCCTCCTAAGGCCCCATCTGGAGTTGTGTGTCCGAGTCTGGGGCCCCAGTACAAGAAAGATGTGGAACTGTTGGAGAGGGTTCAGAGGAGCCACAAAGATGATCAGAGGGCTGGAGCACCTTCCCCATGAAGTAAGGCTGGGGGAGCTGGGCTTGTATAGCCTGGAGAAGAGAAGGCTGTGGGGGGACCTCATTGCAGCCTTCCAGTCCCTGAAGGGAGCTTATAAGCAGGAGGGGATTCAACTTCTTAAAAGGGTAGACACTGGCAGGACAGGGGGAATGGATTAAAACTAAAGGAAGGAAAGTTTAAATTGGCTATTAGGGGGAAGTTTTTTACAGAGAGAGTGGTGAGGGGCTGGAACAGGCTGCCCAGAGAGGGGGTGGGTGCCCCATCCCTGGGGGTGTTCAAGGCCAGGTTGGCTGGGGCCCTGGGCAACCTTGTGTAGCTCCAGGCCTGGAGGTTGGTGTCCCTGCCTGTGGCAGGGGGGTTGGAGCTCTGTGATCCTTGGGGTCCCTTCCAACCCAGGCCAGTCTATGATATTGTGATTCAATTACTTGAACATAAACATATATTATCATATTAATACCTTAGGGTACCTTAGATGCCTCTGTGGGACTGGCAGAGGTGACACAGAAAATCTATGGGGCTGCAGCAGGAGAGGCAAGGCAAGATGCTTTAGGGCATCTAGATATTGTATTAGATGTAATTCTTTTTGGTTTTGTGTGTGTATGATTATATTTTCCCAAACTAGAGTTTCAGATGTGTTCCTGCTTTTTATAGGAACATGAAAGAGACTGCCAAATCACTGGTTCCTGGACAATTTGAATATCTTACATTTGGATGCAAGAGGTTCTTGTCTCTGATCCCCACATATGAAATGAGTAAAATATGTAATTTTACCTGAAAAAGGTATTATACAAAAAAAACCCAAACCCAAAACAACCAAAAATATTGCTGTTTGTAAAGTGTTCACTGCTGTAGTAAACCCAGATAAACCACCCCTCTCTCACACACACACACCCCCAGCCAAAGAATTAATTCCAGAATTAATATTTAAAGGAGCTCACTGAGCGATCACAGTTCATCCTCTGCACAGAGTGAGAAAAGGAGAGAGCAATTATTTTGATAAGGATCTCCTGCCAGTTTCAAGCAGTGAAGTGAAGTTGAGCCCTCCATAGCTCCATGGGACCACGTGGCTGTTATGCTGGGATGCCAAGCAGGGCTGGAGTCCTTTGGGGAGTGCCCTGTGCTACCCCTTCTGCAGGCTTCTGCCTAGGAGGAGGTTTTCTGGGGCTTGCATTTGCCTTGCAGTAACTTCCCCGTGACCCTAGAATGGACAGTAGGCAGGGATGGGAGAAGTGTGCCCTGAGGCAGTTGGGATCAGGGATGCTCAGCTGGATGTGGAGACAGCAAACAAGGAGTCAAACTGCATGTAGTGGTTGATACTCAGTTGGGAATGGGGAGTGGGATTCATGTCCAGATGATGCTTTTTAAAGAAATTAAATTATTAGAGAGAAGGTGTAAAGCCTGTGGCAGTCATGTATTTCCTTAGTCTTTTTTGTCCTGTGATATGTCTTGTACTGGAGTAGTTAATTTGCCTTGATTTTTCAGAAATGAATGCCCATGTATGGGGCAGTACAGCATTTCTTCCCACTTTTGTTGTGTGACCTTGTCAATGATTCAGCTCTCCCTTTTAAAATTTTATATAGGTATGTGAATGTTCTTAGCCTTGTCTGTGTTGAAAGGGCCTTCAAATTTGATCAAAAAATCTTCCCAATTAGGGAAAATATTAAATGTAACCAGTGCTTCAGGAGGTCACAGAACTTCACATGGACCAGTAGTTCAGCTGTCAGTGGCTCTTGTTGACTTTCTCCTATGGCAATTTCTTTTCCACCTTCTTAACTCTTACATTAGGTTCCATCTTCTGCACTTTTAGCTGATGAGTCCCTGGCATCATAACATTTGCTTTACTGTATTCCAGTATAATTTAATCTTGTCTAATTTGCAGTTGATAAATCCATGTCGTGCTTTATCCATTTCCCCCCTCCTTCACCCCCCAACTTGTACTCTGCAGCGTTGCACTTTCTATCAACTGTTGAATGAGTCTGTGGTTGTCAAACTCTCTCTACTATTTAGCTGTCTCTTGTAAAATAGATCAAAGCTGGTTTTTTTATGCTCCAGCCTAAGCAAATATCCATAATATGACAGTTTAAAATTAAATCTTACCATCTTGACATGTTATTTGTACCAGTTCTGAGCAGGTGATGAGTCAGGTCCCCTGTAATTAGAATATTTAATGCTCTTTTATTTTTTTGTCCTGAGATAAAATGGGATGTGGCTGTTTTCATTTCTCTCAGTAGTGCCTGTGTGCTTCTCCCTACTGATGACAACTGAGGTGAGGTGTTAATGTGTCTTCTAAGCCATGCCTCTGCTGTGTTCTGTCATATTGCTTCTGAGCCTTGTCTCAGTTTGTATCATGTCCTGTTCCTCATAAAAAGATTAGAGAACCCCTCTTTTCCCTGCTTCTTTTAGCTCTCTTTATAGAGTTTAATTCACTGTTTTATACTTTCAGACCAACAATGTTTGGACCTTTTAAACTCACTTTAATCCTCCTACTTCTTTTCTGTAGCGGGATGAAGAATTTGAATGTGAATAATGTAAATTAATATAAAAGCAGGTAGAATGCATTGAGTGCATCATCTGAAAACTTTTGAAATGGATGGAGAAGTTTCCATTGACTTCAGTGACTTACTGATCAATCAGCTCATGCCAGCCCTGGGAAGTGGGGGCATATTTATGATTGTTTTGTGTTACGGTTTTAAAAGTCAGCATAGTAAAAGGTAAAACAGATATATTTCATAGAGGAAATAAAGCTCAGTGTCTCATGTGGTGAAAATAGAGGGCTTTTTATTATCTGTCAGGGTCTGTTATTTATTGTGAAGGGTAAATTCAGAAGTTCTGTCTTGTCCATAGCCTGTTCAAAATGACACTTTCAGAAGAGTTACTTGAGACAAATGTGACCAAATGAAACACTGCACGCTCTGGGAGACTTCAAAAGGGATGAAAGCTTATTCCGAGTAAGTTCCCATAGGCTGGCAGAATATTAACAGCAACAAGAGAGACTTTTTTTTATATATATAATTCCCCCCTTTAAAATGTGTCCTTGGCATTGTGGAAAAAACCTACAGGAAATACGATGTGCTGAGCAAGAGTAAGATTTTTATCTAGAAGCATTGTAAAAGTTCTAATGCTCTATAAACTTTTTTATATGCTACATGGCAAGTGTATTTATATTCCAGGAAGCAATGAGAGAGAGTAAAACAATGAATTCTTTTTTTCTAATGACTTTGTAGAAAAGAAATGTCTGATTCCAGGCAGACATAGGCTAAAATGGGTAAGTTGTGCTGCCTGTTTTCTTAAGTTATTCTTCACAACCAAGTATCTATTTTTAAATAGATGATAGGATGAGGGGGGATGGCCTCAAGCTGTACCAGGGCAGGTTCACATTAAACATTAGGAAGTAGTTCTTCACTGAGAGGGTTATCGGGCATTGGAACAGGCTGCCCAGGAAGGTGGTTGAGTCACCGACCCTGGATGTATTTAAAAGATGGGTAGATGAGGTGCTCAGGGATATGGTTTAGTAGAGGACAGGTATGATTGGACTCAATGATCTCAAAGGTCTTTTCCAACCTCGTGATTCTATGATTCTGTAAATGTGATTTATCAACTGACCTTGAAGCCTTAACATAATTTTAATTTTACAATTTTTAAAATAAAACTGAGGCTTATTTGCTTATAAACAGATTGTTAACCGTTCTTGGGCCTCTTATATTAGGTAGTTATCCAGTCAAATGCACTTAACTAATAAAATTCAGAATTAAGAAATAGGATCTTGAAGTCCTGGTGGCACTGGAGGCTCTAAGACAGATAACCTTGAGCTTTAATTGGTTTGAAAAAAATCCCATGTTTCCCCATCCCAGGAGACCCCAAACCTATCACTTAATGGGCAGGTGAAAATATCATTAGGAGCTATCCTGTATATTCTGTGTTCTAAGTTATTAAGTTATCTCAGGCCCCAGTTTAGGTTTGGGGGTTGGATTACATCCCATATCATGCATTAAGTTGTGCTTTAGCAGTTGCATTGCTGAAGTGGGAAAATCCCAAATAAAAACTATCAACAGAAAGTAGTTTGGGAGCTTTTGACCTTTGATTTAACTGTGAAAAATGATATTGGAATAAAATTAATTGGGTTCTGTTTGAGGAAATGTGGGCTCTGAATGGATGCATTTCTTCTGATAGAGGGATGGAATCTAAATCCCCAGAGCCTCATAATCACAGGATCACTAGCCTCTCTGAGCTCAGTCAGCCAGGATGCAGCACAATCTGCTTTTGATCTAGCCAAGGTTTTGAAAATGTGCTAGACATGATGCCTGAACAGGAGGCCCAGAAACAGAAATCTTCTTAGCAGGCTTTTCAATTAAGAACCAAATCTCAAATTAGAAAGTATTGAATTAAATAGATGAATGCTGAAATTGGACGAAATTACTACTAAATTTCATCTTGACATTCATTTGGAACAGAAGGCATCTTAAGAGCAGAGCGATCAAGGACCATTTTACAGGAGAAAATCATGCTGCTGGCACCTTTCTCCTTTCAGCTACTTGAAAGTATCCTGCCTAGAGAACTAGATAAGCTCCCTGTTGCCTTTCCCAACCTTTTCCTGAAAGAGCTTTCCTCAGGTCGCCCTCTGTAGCCGGTTTTAAGTAATGAATGTGTTTAAGGATGCTAATAACTTTGTTTCACTCAATTTCAGAGAAAAATATCAAAGTCAAGGTCTACCTGAAATCTGCTAGCAGTTGAGTCAGTTCCCCTTGTGCTCTTTGCCTACACGGTGGTGGGCTTTGGCAGATTGAAACTGCCAGGTTTCTATAGGGGGTCTTGCAAAAAAGGGGTCATTTGTGTTGGTGGGGATGCTGCAGGTGGCTCTCATATTACAGGTCCTTGCTGGAGACTTCCAGCAAATCACTTCTAAGGCAGTGGAAGAAGTGCTTTCTGTTTCATGGACTTGGGAACAGGGCTGTTGATTTGAACACTCAAGTAGGTTAAGCTAATTCGGAGTGGGAAAGAGTATTAAGTATTATTCTTAGTGGCACTGCTACAGAACCAAAGGGTATCTTTAAGGTCCTCTGATTAGAGTGGTAGGTCATTGAAACAGGCTCACCAGAGAAGTGGTCATAGTGCCAAGAGGTCATGGAGACTCTGGATGACACTCTGTCATGGGGTTTAGTTTTAAGTAGTACTGCAAGGAGCAGGGACTTGGACTTGATGATGCTTGTGGGTCTCTTCCAACTCCAGAGATTCTGTGATGAATGATTTTTGGACAGGAGGATAGGTGGAACTATTTTTTTTATACTTCCATTAGCATGGAAACCAGCTTAAGAGGTGGCATCACTGGTTGTATGAGAAAACATTCATAAAAACACCCTCACTCTGGTTAGTGAGATCCCTTGTTTGTTGTTAAACTCTGTAGCTGTCTTCCACTCTAATCATGTTGAACTGTATATGTCATCTTTTCTGAATGGAGATGCAAACTGCCCAACTGTCTGTTAGATGTACCTGTAAGTCCAATGTCATGTTTTTCCAAGTAAAAGAGACTTCTGGTGAGACTTCAGCCCAACTTGGTTTATTCCCTGCAGCTGTGAAATGTTGAACAGGCACAGCCTGTATTACACTGAGAACCACAAAGCTGCTAAATGGCAGAGTAACTGAAGTGTTGTCAGGATTTTACCCATACTCTGACAATTAGAGGACTGAGACAAATATGTTGGTATTGGATTTTTTTGGTGATCAATTAGATGAAGAGACAATATGCAGCTGTATGTATCTATATGAAAATAGTGTAGATGTTACTGTGAGCAGGGATGACTTGTAGAATATTTCTTTGAGTATACACAATATTTTTGCACATATAGTTTTTGATGGTGATGGAAAGGGAAAACATTTCATGTATTGCTGTTTTCCAACTTCCCTGCCTCTCTTTCCATGCACACTCAGTTGATGGATTGAATTCTGTCTTCATTGGCCCTCGAGTAGGGTGATCTGAGGGGGAAGGGATCAAACTGCTTGCTATGCTCAGGCAGAGGACATCACTCTGCTTGCTGGCACAATATGTAGAACGATGTTGAAAACTTACAGCATTTCCTATCAAAGGTATTTTTCGTTCTAGTATCACTGTGGTAGAGCATTACTGACCCATGTTTGCATTCACTTGCAGGAATCTCGGTGGCCTTACTTATTTGGAGCAATCATTGTTCCTTCACTGATACAAGTCATGATTTTGCCTTTTCTTCCTGAAAGTCCTCGTTACCTCCTACTTGAAAAACATAACACGAGCAAGGCAGAAAAAGGTACGATGTGTATGATGCATTTAATATTTAATATTAATATTTAATATCTCTCCTATTTAAATAGGAGAGATTCTCTTGGCTATTTTTTTCCCTTCGCTTTTCCTTTTGTCTGGGGTGTATGACTAAAAATAACAGTTCCTTTGATTTTTTTTTTAATAAATTAAATTCTCCAAGAAGCTAATGTATATAACATTATGTGTGGTGACAGAAACCTAACCAAATCATCCTGCTGTTGTGCGTCAGCCACTAGATGCAGAGTTCATTCAGGAGTGAAAGTTGATTTCAGTCTTTGTGACTCCTTCTTAATCTGCAGTCTTTGCAGTTTGGTTAAGAAAAACACTGATTCTGTGGCTGGGTTTTGTTCAGTAGTCACAGTGTTTGTGTATTTCTGTAACTCAATAACCTTTGTAGATCTGATCAAAACCTTGTACACCTGTTTAACTGAAAATTTCCAGTGCTTTCATACCAGTTTCACAGGCACAGACCAGAATATTTTCTTCTTTCTTTAGGTGGTATGTATAATTTTTGTGTGTGTCTGTGATCACAACTGCTCTAAACCCTGCCCCACTAAAATGACCATGATCAGTTGTAATCGAATTATGATTGAGAGAATACTGAAAATCAGTTTTTCCTTATTATAGGGGTATATTAAAAACAGGAGTGTACAAAGAAGTAAGGAGCCTGATTATAATGCCAAGATGTTTGCAGAATATTACTGAGCTTTGAAAATTATTCCCAAAAACTTCATTTGACCATAACTCTTCACATTTTCAGTCACTTGCAAAACTACCTGCAAAGTGTGGATCCAGCCCTAAAACTTAAATTTAACAGTCGTTTAGCATGAAATCAATGCAATTCATTCTATCCTAGTTATTTTTCTATGGAAATGAAGAACTGGGCTTTTTTGTTTTGGGGAGCACTCTGAAATAGAAATGGCACACTCATGAAGAGACTCTCAGGATGTCTCAGTTTCGTGTTGAAAGAATTTGGTTAATGTTGGAGCCTCAGACATTTGAAGATACAGTAGCCTGTTTAAGGAAAAAAACAAAAACAGAGAGCAAAAGCAACAAGGCTTTAGGGAGAGTTCTTTAGCTTTTCAGAATCGGTAGAGATTTGGTGAAATAGAGAACAGCTTTTCCAGGGACCATGAAGGGAAGTGCTCACTTGCCAGCAGTCGGTGCTCTGGGATGCAGTGGTGAGCAGGTAAGGCTGGCTGGAAGGCAGTCACTTCTGCAGCACCACAGCTGGGCTGGGGGAAAAAGCCTTTGAGTTCCAAGTTTGAACTGACTCATGTCTACCTGATAAAACTGTAAATGTGTTTCCAGAGCTATGGCTGGCAAAGGGTCCATATCTGCAGTGCCACTGCAGAATGTCGCATGCGTTACAGGGATCTATTGGAAATACTCCTGTGGTACCTGGAAACCTCACAACTGACAGTGATGCTGGGTCTCTTATAGGTAGAGTATTTCTAAAAAAGATAGCAGTAGAATAACACCACCTGCCTTGAAATTCACACCATTTTTCTCTGGTTGGTAATGGGCCAGCTGCAGTCTGGGGTGTTTTCAGCATACACTATTTTTAAATCTGATCTATATGCACTGGAGGTGGATTTGGAGTAGAAGACAACAGGAGAGCCAAGTTATGCACACCTTGGTAGTTGAGCTTTAGCAACTGGCTTGCTGATTACGAGAAAATTACTTTCATAAACCACCTTAAGGACTATAAATTTAGGCACTCTGAGTTAAAGTGGAGGCTGATATGAAAACTTCTCAAAGTAACTGCCTGTCAACAGAGACGTTTAAACTAAAAATTGAATAGTTATGTTGTAGTATGTAATGAAACTAATTTTGAGTGTAGTCTACAGAACTTTTAAAAATGCCTAGGAACCAATGATTCTAGGCAGAGATGACAGAGATTTACCAAGGACCATGGG
This sequence comes from Gallinula chloropus, assembly GCF_964237585.1. Taxonomy (NCBI): domain Eukaryota; kingdom Metazoa; phylum Chordata; class Aves; order Gruiformes; family Rallidae; genus Gallinula; species Gallinula chloropus. The sequence continues at coordinate 4,057,536 of NC_140092.1, read as the reverse complement.
GCAGTGAGGTGTATATATCCCCAATAAAGTCCCTTCCCATTCCTCGCCTGTCAAGCAGCAATGCTTCCAGAATTGAACACCTTGTTGCACAGGCAAGGTAACCTGTAAGACACCATCTGCAGAATAGGTAAGAATGATTCTTAAACATTATTTTAGGGTTCATAAACCATAAAGTCAACCTGTAAAGCACCAGAATATCATCTTATACTTCTGTGGTACAAAGTTTCTATATGCCTTAGGAGGAAGCATGTTAGGAATATGAGCCATTTTCTTACCATTGCTCATCCTTTGTAATCCTCCCTCTCCTAATGTAGATTTGCAAGTGAGAGTATCTTTGAATCTCTGTTCAATGTGGGGATAGGTGGGGAAGGAGTTGACTTGATTCCTGCAAGGATGGAGCAGAGGACTCCTGTGATGTTAGTCCAGTGTGGGGTATGGAGCCCTTCTCCCTACCCCAGGGCACTTCAAGAAATCCAGGTTAGATACAAGGATCTCAAGTATCTGGAATATTGCACTGGAATAATGAAAACAAGTGGGGGGGAAATTCACAAAATAGGAGGGTGAATAACTGTGAATCAACAATCAAGAAAAAGTATCTGCTGAAATGGCAGGAAAAGCCTGAATTTTAGGGAGACAAAAAATTTGTGGACTATTAAAAATAGCTACTGCTTGTAAGTCATATAATGACAAAGTGGTATTTTCCATTTTTATGATGGCTACAGTAATGCTTTTGAGCTATTTGCCTCTTAGGTTTAATTCTGCATATTAGTATCAGAAGTGTTCAAGTCTTCCTTCTGACTAAATCGCTTTTCCTTCCCCTAACAGATCAAGGCTATTCATGCAAATATACATTTCAGTGTGAATTATATCTTGTTGGAGAAATATAAAATTGTTACTTGTAAGAGGCCCCACCTACCTCCACACTGAACTGTATTTAAGGCAGATAACAGTATTTAAGGCAGATAACTGCATTAGTCTTATAAAATACTCTAAAATGCATGTGTATGTCAAAGCTTCTACAATGCAGATGACAACGTTAATCTTCCTAATTGTTTTAGAGCAATGAAAATCGGTTGGGATAATGTAGGTCATTGAGTTTCCACTAAATTCTGCTCCTGCTTTCATCCCCTCCTTCTGTCCTCAGGAGATAACCAGACTATAACTGCAGAAATACAAGTGGCACCATTTTTTTTTATTCTTTTTGGCAGAGGTGTAAAAGAATAAGATGCTTTAAGTGGCAAATAAAAGACCAAAAGAAGGCCTAAAACATGTGGTGGAAAAAAAGAGAAGGGATGAGGTTAGAGCAGGCAGACATCGTGTGTGAATGTAAATCCCACCACCACAAGAGAAGGTACTCTATGAGTACAGGAGTGAAGCCTCAGGTGAGCAATGTCTCCTGAGCTCCAGTAATGGGTATCTAACTGGTTCCCTGCTTTCCCCTTTCCAGCAATGCAAGCGGTGCACATTGTGAGTGGCTGAGATGGTGTCTGGCTGATAGCTGGTCTGTGGCTGCCAAAAGCAATGCTAGCCCCCAAGCTCTGCTTGTTCTCTTGGAGGTCACCATCCTGTATCTGACTCCCTAGGACCAACAGGAGATAACTGTCTCCCATATTGCTGTGTCACTGCTGAATGTGGGAGGAATTATTTATGTGTTGTGGGAGGAGAACGATGGACCAGACCAACAGCACGATCCATAAACCTGCTTAGGTCCGAAGTTAAAAGTTGGACATTGGGGAAGGAAGGAACCATCCCAGCTCTCCTCTCAAATCCCATAACTAGCATTCTTCTCTCTCAGTAAGAAAAAAAGGGAGAAAAATGCCTGATATCTAACTGATGTGATCCTTCTTCATAAGGCTCACCACACAGCAGAGGAGAAACGGGTGTTCTAGTGATTGAGGAGAAGGACTTGGGAGGAGATTGTTATTCAGTTGCTAGAAAGCAGTGGGATGAAGAGTAACAGGGATAGAAACAGGAAAAAAAACCCAAACCCCAAACCTGCAGTTATAATTACATCAGGCAGTTTACCATCCAAGCTCTAGGATGGTAAGAGAGGAATTCGACATTGTCTGTTAGTTGCATGACAAGTGGATCCCTGATGACCGTGGCCATGATGTTATATAAATAAAACCAGTAGCAGTAGTGGAATAAAAGACAAAAGTTTTATGACTAACTGCATTCGTTATAAACACTGTCAGTGGAGAGTTGATGCATCTCTCTTGAACAGTACTGTTACAAGGAGGACACCTGAATTTTCAATGCAGCTTTAGTAGCATGTCATGTAAATCATAAATCAATACTGGAATTCAGGTGGCATCCCAGCTTGCCAGAGAGCAAGAATACTGTTATGTCTTAAGGGTCAAATAACTTAGATGGAATGTCACAGTAACATCTGCTGCTGATGAACAAAATCTCTTCATCTGGTGTGTTCAGTTACACAGTAAAGCTCCCCTGGTTATGAAAGCAGCGGTGCACCAGGTGTAATGAGAAGCGTAGATTTAGATTCGTAGAGAGATGGGATAGAGGTGATACTTCTTGATGTGATAAAAGTGCGAGGCCATTAGTGGTTTTGAAAAGCAGGCAGCTAATTTTTTACAAAGTCCCCCATGAGAGGCTTTGTAAAAAGGACAGGAGAGATCAAACCCAAAGCTATGGTAGGAACAAATTGCTGTGAATCCAGTGATTTAAATGAAGCTGTTCTGACTGGCAGCAAGGGCATACACAATTTATTTTTGCTTATCTGTACTTTTTGTATGTATCTTAGTGCTGTAAGCTATGCTTACAGGAAAGGGAGAGACAGCCATGGCTACTGCACGTCCTGGCTTATGGTAGAGGCTCCGTCTCCTGTGGTCGCTGACTGCCAGAAGCGGGAGCGATCGCGGTGTGTCCTGGGTTTAAGCTTTTCTTAAACCTGTCTTTTACAAAGGTTCCCTGGGCCTTTCATACAGCTCGGTTCACTGGTACTTGTATTATCTTAGGGTGGCATGTGGGTGTCTTGTTTTACCTGTACATCAGGCTAGTGACCATGAACACACCTATTTTGTCTTGATGGTCTGGAAACCAGGTGTAAGATTGGGTAAAGATGTGATCACAAACGTGAGGGTAACACACAGAAGATCTGTGTGTTCCTTTACTTAGGAAGAGGAGGAGGTAACACATGGGAAAAGCCTAAAGGCTTTTGCTTGTGGTTATATTCACTGAATTGAAATAGCAAACTTGTGATTTATTCTTAAATGAAGCTATGTTACCTGCTGGGAGTTAATATTTTGCTAGATTTAAGTAGCAATTTAAATCTCTTCTAGCAAGTTACATCTAAATTACTCTTCTGGCTATTTTATAATCAAATTAAAATTAATGTGTTTTTCGTTTACCAAATATTCTTGTGTTGACCTGAAGTTACTGCAGGGGAAATGATGACATACCTGATTCAACAGCATTGAAGTTGGGTGAACTTCTTGCGAGTGCTGAGGCAAACAGCAGGGTGCCCTGTATGTCTCCTGCCACTCAGGACAGTGGCCAGTATTAATGGGAGATGCCCGAATGCATCCATACAACCCAGTATTGTGTCTCCCTCAGTGGCTAAAGAAGATGCTGCCTAATCAAAGCTTTGTGTCAGAGACTGGGTTTAATATACACAGTCATCAGTGAAGTGAAAGTGAACTTGTCCATGGGAAACAGATGCCAGTAATACTCATGAAGCTTTGTAATTTTTTTAACTTTTAAAGGTATAAGCCCTCTACTCTTCTACCCATGACCACTTCTTTCTGCTTCCTCTTGCCTGGGGCTGTCTCTGTTCTGTAAACCACACAACATCATTCTGATCCTTTAAAATGGGTTCTCAAAGTTTACTTGCTAATTCTGTTTTTACAATAACATCTGATTTCTTTGCACAGTTGTGGAAGTACTATGGTGGAAAAAGAATTAGTAATTCCTCATGTAGTTGAGTTCCTGATGCCCAGTTAATTTAAAGTCCTGATTGGCTTTAAAAACAATACCAACCTGATTTTGTTCAGACTTTTGAACCGCTTTCAGATGTTCTAACTTCATGTAGCTGAGAGGAATAGAAGTGGTGGTATAAATGGAAGGATTTCCTGTCTCCTTTCCCCTTGACTGGAACTAGGCACTTCTTTTTCTATTTACAGACAATGTGCCAGCTTTTGAAAGGTGAGCACCTAGACCCTTCTGATACAAGGGATTTAGAAATCTGGAAAAGGTATAAAAGTTGCTAGAACTAGAACTCCTTAAATGGTTTTAAGCATGTCAAAAATCAGACGTCCCTATAGAGAGAAGCAGCCAGTCATGGAGGGAAATGAGACATTCAAGAGGGGAGAGGAATGACTGCTGTGCTTCTCAGTGCCAGTAATGCAGGGGTTTAAAATATTAAATGAATAGAATTGAACATCACACGTTGAAAGACCTTTGAGTTTTCTCATCTCCCCGCTAATGCAGAATTTATTTCCACATTAATAATATATAAAATTGTGATTCTTACTGTATTGAAAAATGGTTAATGGAAGAAAATTAAGATGTTGAGTAGCAGGAAAATGTGTTTTTCCAAGAAGACAGTGTTGTCTACTCAAAACTATTCGTGCATAGCATAGCATTTTCTTAGTGTTTCTTGACTTGTTGGTAATTTAAAGTATCTGGCAGTTTCCTAGTGGCATTTCATCTCTGGCCCTAATACCAGGGAGGGAAGAGAAAGAAAGCGGGTGTCAATATTTTTCTTGCCTTGTACTTGGTAATTTTAGTAATTGCAATTTTTTACTTCCTGTTCCCTCTAGAAATATAGCAAGTTCCCTTGTGCAGAAAAGACAGATTGCTTTCTTTTTACTTGACTGCACCTATATTTTTGACTTGTGTGCCCTACAGGAATGCCGTGGATTCTGAGGACAGGAAAAATAAAATTGTGCACTGACCTAGTTCACACTGATAAAACAGATGCTTAAAAATATGAGAGAATCTTTTCAGAGAAGAGTGTGGTGATATATGCCTATTTGTTCTCATCTTTGTCTGAATTTTTCTTTATTGGGGCTCTAATAATACTGAGGGAAGTGTAATTTCAGTGTGAGACATTGACTTTAACATACCATAGGCACACATTGTTCTAATTTTACATTTCTTATCCTAGCCTTTCAATATATCATACTCATTTTAGCGAGCACTTAGCATGCCATGTAATAATAAGTGAGCAGCAGCACAAGGACAAAACTCAGCAGCTTAAATTCTGGGGTTTGAGGTCTGGACTTGTTAACTCGTTTCTGATTGTAAGGCCTAAAGTGAAAAGATAAATATACTGTTTTTAAGGGATTTCATCATTCTGACCTCTCCTGTCCCAGGAGAGAAACTGGAAATCGGAATAAATGAACATCATGAATTGACTCAACACCCAGAGGTGGTCAGTGTACATTCCTTAAAAAAAATCATCCTTGTTGTTAAGCAGAATCATGTAGAACCCATTAAAATGCAATAGAAGTGCCAACTGAATCTGAAAATCCTGGCCCAGAGGTCAAGTTAGTTCCCTGTGCCTCCAGACTGGAAGCCATGCAGAGCGCACAGCATGGCACATTCACCAAAGGGTGGAGAAAGGTGCTCCTGGAAGGCTATTGAAATGCCACTACTTGGCTTTTTCACCTACTAGGTAAAGTTATTTTTTATAACTTTAAAACCTGAATGGAGTCTAGATATTTTAATCATGATTAGTCAGTGTCGCCAGCTTGCTTAACCATCCAAATCCTTTCTGTGATCCAAAAGAAGGTATACTTACTGAAAATTGTGAGATGTATTTATAGGCAATGCTATGCAAAGCTGTGGAAAAGAGAAAGTGGATTTGACTCTTAGAACTCAATTAACTTATTTCCTTAATAAAAAAAATAACAATTCTAAATGACCTGCTGGGTAAAGGATTGTTTTTAGAGTTAGTATCCTACTGGGTCGACTAGCCTTGTTGCATGGGTATGTGCAATGTAATTGTTTCTCTGCAGTCATTCCAAGATGATGAGCATTTTAAACCTCTCTTAAAAAGCCAACCCCTGGGGTATGTTCATAAGATTGCAATGAAAGTGTCATCTGCATATATGGTATCTGTAAAACAAGGAGAGATGCCACCTCCATTAGGAGATACCTGTTTGTAGTACCTTTTGGAGGAAGTGTAAGATGACAGCTTTTATTATTCCCAGAGGAAGGATATCTCAGCAAGTCATTGATGTGAATAATACAATACTAAATGATATGTTTTTCTGGGGAGATGAGGTTGATTGCTTACATTTCCCAGGTAAGTTCACTCCTTTGTCTCCAGTGCTGGCAAATAGAAAGTCTTGAACTGCTCTGGGTAATTCTTTCTAATATTAAGCACCTTGACAAAGTGAATTCTTGCCTGTATGCTGGTACAAACCAGGGGTAACATGAGGAGTAATAGCTATTACTTTTAAATGTCTGCCTTTTCTTGGTTTACCAGGCTTTTGTATGTTTTTACATATTACTTCTCTATCCAATCTATCTCCAATAATGAAGTCTGCTATGTTGTCAGGCTGTCAAAGCAGCCAAGTGAAATAAGGTTCAGAACTGCTTTATTATTAAACATTTTTTTTCAGATTACACAGGGTTTTTTGACTTTACACTGGACATTATTATAGGAAATATTATGAGACATCAAGTAGGGTGCCAAATAATTTATATTCTTGTTGCAGCTTCGGAGACCAATTGCAGGAATGAGCCAGATCATACCCAGAGTTAAATGATATTGTTCTCAGAAGAATAATTAAGTTGTAGCCCACGTATACCTCCTGTTTGTGTCACACACTTCTATTTCTAGGAAGCAAGTCTGGCCTAAATTACATGTCCTCTCTTCTTAGCATTTCAGACCTTTCTTGGGAAAAATGACGTGTCTCATGAAGTAGAAGAAGTTTTGGCAGAGTCTCGAGCCCAGAGGAACACCAAGTTGGTATCCATACTTCAGCTCCTGAGAACCCGTGCTGTGCGATGGCAGGTCCTTACCGTGGTCATCACCATGGGCTGCTACCAGCTCTGTGGGCTGAATGCTGTAAGTGTCTTCCTTCAGGCTGTGGCATCTCCTGGGGTGCTTCTTTTTTTAATATAAGGTTTGGCTATACTATTCAGTGACCTCCACAACGTTCTGATGGATGTTTCTTATTAATAACTCTTCTGTTACACCAGCATGGGGGAAGGTGCACAGAGAGCTGCATCCTGTGGGTTTTGTAGGGGCAGGGGCACATGGTGTGTTAATGGTGAAGTGATGAAGGGATCCATGAAAAGGCAGCATGGATCAGCAGAGAGTGTGCAGCTTCTGCTTCTGACACTCACATTCTCTGTTTCCTGGTCAGTTAAGATCTGGTCTGAGATGCCCCATCTTAGTTCATGTTAGGTATACTTGGTCTTTCCAGTAGACCTTTCTGCTTGGGTTAATTCAGTGCTGTACTTAGAGAAGTCAACAAAAGATCCTGTAGGTGAATTTCAGAGGTTGCCCTGGATGTTTGATTTTTGTTGTTGTTTCATACAATTTGAAGAATAAGCTGAGCTGTTCTTGGAGCAAAAGAGGGGGGAAAAAAAAAGACACCGACAATAGCAAGAAGTCCTGTTGACCATTAATATGTCTGAGGCTACTTGATATCCAAGTCTCCTTCTCCATCTAAGTCAATTGCATCAGCTGGGAGAGGGTCACAGAACACTTTAAATTGGAAGGGGTCTGTGGAGGTCATCTGGTCCAACCCCCTGCCCAAAGCAAGACTGACTTCAGGATCGACTCAAGCTACTGAGAGCTTTGTGCAGTTGAGTTTTAAATATCTCCAAGGTTGAAGAGGCCACAACCTCCCTGGGCAACTAGTGCCACATGTTTTCACCCCTTACACAGTGAAAAAGTGTTTTCTGTATATACAGCCAGAACTTTCCTTGCAGCAGCTTGTGACACCTGGGTTAAAATGCTGGAAAACACGTGTGTTTTTATGAAGCACCTCAAAGAAAAAGGGGGTTTTGTCATAATTCAAAGGCATTAAATGTTTATGTTTACAAAAGGCTCTATATTATCTCTACTGATAGGAGCTCTTACTGTGGCTTTGTGCATTACAGCCTACTTCAGCTAGGGTTTTTTTTTTTTTCCCTGGGGGCTAATCAGTGGTAATAAGTGTAAATGCTTCTGATATCTAAGGCAACCAGTCCTTGCTTATCTTGGGTGTCTCTCTAGCTTTAAAACTCCCAATACAAAGTAATTTGTCCAAGACCATTTGAAAGATTAATGGAATTAGAACTCTGGTATCTAAAAAAACCGAAAGGGGTGGGGGGGAGGGAGATCACAGCTAAGCTTTCAGGGGAAAAAGAAGCATTTTGAGGCTTTGAGGATATTAGATGACAGAAATTTAGAAATTTTCCAGTTATCCATGGCAGAACAATGCCACATTGATAGTTTGAGCAGGGACATGTGTTGATAATGGGACATGTCCGGTCCCAAATGAATATCAGGCGTGTTTTAAAGTGTCTGTATGAGGCCACTTTGTGAAAATATGTCTCAGAAAATCTTTTTTGCTGCCAGGAAACCTGTGTATCAAGTTGGTTGTTTTAAGCCTTACCTGTTTTTCATTATTACTTTGTTTCTCTCCCGTATGCCACTAAGCATGAAAAAAATACATTCACACTAAATTTGCATTCTGAAATGAATTTGTTAAATAGTTCCTCCAGGAAAAGCAAGCAAATGATAAGAGAGGTCAAGAGAAACAGACTTGGGTATTTTTTATGATGCGAATGGTGAGGCCCTGGCACAGGCTGCCCAGAGCAGCTGTGGCTGCCCCCTCCCTGGCAGCGTTCAAGGCCAGGTTGGATGGGGCTTTGGGCAACCTGAGCTAGGGTGTCCCTGCCTATGGCAGGGGGTTTGGGACTAGATGGCTTTGAGGTCTCTTCTGACTGAAATCATTCTATGGGTCTATGATTAAGAGACCAGGTTTCAATTCCTTCTCTTCTGCGTGGCTTTCCCAGTTGATCCTGCTCAAGTTGCCTGAAGCTCAGGGATTAGAGGGCAGCTGCAGGTGTGGCAGATGCTGCTGGACCTGGGTCTTGGTTTTACTGGCTGCCTTTGAGCTAACCTGCTGGGTATGAGCCAGCATCAGCAAGATTTAACTAGTTACAAACACTTCCTTCTAACCGATAGCTCCCATCATTTTCTTTGTCTGTAGTGCCCTGTTAGTCAGTCTGGTCTTTTCCACAACTACCATCTGGGCAGGGCATATGGGAAAGTTGGACTTCTTTCAGGCAAGAGTCTCAGGTCACTCTCCAGGGAAATTACCAACTGGCAGCTTCTGTAATCGTCCTGCTGGGCTGAGAATACTTGCTTCCTTTTAAGGCTGTTACTCTACAATGAAAAATTGTTTTGCTTAAAAAACAGTGCATCTCTTGATTTCCACATGGAACAGCAATCCTGGTGAAGCCCTGATCATATTAATGTATTCAATTATAATGAAATGCCAGCCAGTCTGACCTAAATTGACTTAAATAAATGAATCTGATAAAATTTCATCTGATAAAATTCATCCATGATACATATCATCCACAATAAATTTATATTCCACCATTGTATCTCAGTTCTAAAGAAGAGACAGAACTGCAGTGAGGTTCTCATTAGCGAACATCACCCTTTTTTATATCAAGAAATACACTGTCCTGCTTTTTGCTTTATGAGAGGCATTCCCAAAGAGGGATCCCAAGGCTTCTGTGGGGTCTGACCTTAAGGTGGAAGGCTGTATTTCATATGGCAAGAAATCATGTTGGGGCTGGGGGGGTGGGCATGTATCAGTGTATGTTTTCAGAGTGTGGAAAATGACCATAGTGGGCTTTTAGCTTTTGCTGTGGAGAAGGGATGAGTATACAGTGTGCAACACAGAACACAGTGTATGTCTGTGGTGTTGCCCATCTTTTTACTTTTTTTCTTTTTTTTTTTTCCTGTTGCTGTCTTTTCCTGTTGAAGAAATGAATTTCTTTGGAAGAAATGAACTAGATGAGAAATAAAAGGGCTGGAAAACTGAGTCTATGCTGGAGGAGTCAATGGTGTGAGAAAACTTTGGGAATGACACTAATAACCTACAACATGCCACTTTAAGACAAGAGCTTAGAGAAGTAAAACCTCATGATAAACAAAGAAAGCAACTTTCATGCAGCTAACTGTAATACACAGACCAGCAGGCTGAAATGTTACCTCCAAACTCACAGAAAGCAGCCTGCAGAGAGACAGCAGTTCCTCATTGCAGCTGCTTAACTGACCACGGTGGCTGAGTTTGACTTCAGTCTGTGCAATAACAGCAACCCACCATGGACATCAGAAGTCAAATGTCCCTGTGTTGGTTTGGACTAGACAGGAGTTGTTTACAGGTCTTTAGACCTTCTGTCCCATTTTACACTGCTCTTTCATTTCCAAAATGTAGCACAGTCATTGGTTAGTTTTGTTAGCAAATGAATTACTGGCTAACAAAAACCATGTTAGAGAGACAATGTGAGAGTAGTCGTCATTAGCCTACTAAGTTTGTCTTGGTAGAACAATGTATTTTGCTATTTAAAGATACACAAGCTGATAAACATTCAGTTTATTGCTTTGAAATGCGTACCTATTGTTAATTTTTACTCAAATTCATTTTTGTGCTGCTACAGTGTGAGCCTCATCCTGTCTTTGCTAACAGTTTACCTGTGTTACTGCCACTCTTACCATCAGTGGTCAGTCCTGCCCTTCTGTAAAACCACTTGCAAGACATCTTATGTTCTAGTTGGTGCATTTTGACAATATTGTATTTGGGAGGTGCCTGATTAAGTGATTCTTTGGCCTCTTTCTTCGTTTTCAATCTTGATGTATGGAGAAGAAAAAATCACTTTTCTCATGGTTTTGTGGTACCTTGTTTTCCTTGTATACTGCCCAAGGCTATGGGAGGTGGATAGGTTGTCAGAGGCTTGGTCCCAGAACACCAGGAAATTAGTAGCGGATCCTGATTGTTTTCTTCAGTCTGGGCTCTGTGCAGCAGGTCAGTGGAATGCACAGTTAAGACCAGTGCTACACGAAGGCTGGTTACTTCATATAGTGAAGTTTGCTGCTCTTACTGTCCCCACATCTGCTGTCACACAGGCTCTCACCAGAATAGGTTTAAAAGTCTCCAGTCAGCTTCATTGTATCTGTGAAGTGATACAGGGGACTTGTTAGTTCTTGATATTTTGTTCTACTTTGATTTATGTGAGTTGATTTTTCTTGTTTGGTCTGGGACAAGCTTTGCTGAAGGGAATTTAGAGTTACTGGGTTTTTTTTTTCTTTTTTTCTTTTATTTTTTTAATACACAAAGCTCCTGAGTTCATAGTTTGACGAACAGACGTAGCATGTGCATCGTATGGTGGCAGACAGCGAGGTTTTTCTGATGCAATCCAAACACTCCCATTCATTAGACAAGCCTTTTCTTCCTTCCTTTAGCAGTGCTTGCCCTGTTAGGGCTTGTCACACAGCACACGGGGAAAAATATCGCTGCTACTTTTATGTTGAGTGCCATCCTTATCTCTGGCTATCCATTTTGTTGTCACAGGTAATCAGCTGTGGTTTAGAGCAGAACTTAATTTTCTTCTGATAATAATTTATCTCAATTGTTTTTCATCTTCTCTAGTAAATTAATTATCTTTCTGTCTCCAAGGTCGTCTCTCCTTGTTGCATGCTTTTGGCAGGCAAAACCTTTGGCTGGTTCTTTGCTGTCATCTTGGCTCCCTCAGAAATATTACATGGTTTTCAGACTTTACTTGTGATGTGAATGGAGTTCTGATACTTACCAGACTTGTTATTTTAGTGTATTACCACTGTGTAGTCTCTGTCTAGATGTTGCCACCGCTGGATATGGTTTTACTGACCAACCATGGCTGAGTTCCTCTAAGCTAGTAACCCTGTGCTCCCTGTGTGTCTGTACAGCAGTGACAGCTCCTTCCAGCCTAAGACTCCTTTCACCCTAAAAGCAGCTTTTTACCTTTCACCAAGCAACTCTCTCTTTAAAAATATCTTTTATTTCTGATGATAATAGAAAGATTAGGGCGATGGCTTGACTGCAAATGACCATGCTACAGTCAGGCTGAAGTGAGATAAATCTCACATCTTCTGCCCAAAAAGCAGCAGTTTCTGCAGTGCTTGTCAGCATCTCTTTCCTGTTCTCTCCTCCGTTGCTATGTGTCCCTGAATTATTCCATAAAGCCACCCAAACTTGCTTCTTAAGCAGTGTGGCTCAGCCACACAAAATCTATTTGTACTCTCTTGTTCAAGCTAAAAGTGAGTTTCTTTGATTTACTCCTAAAGCGAATCAAGCGAAATTGAGTTCAAGCTGCTTGTAATTCTCCCTGGGTCTGCAGGCAGAAGTGACTAATCCACCTGAAATTTGCACCTTCCCTTCATCTGTTGTCCTGACCAGCCCTGGGTCATTTGGGAGTGCTCAGTGTTTTACAAAGCCAGTTCTCTGGCAGATCAGATGCTTGAACTGAATACTGATATGTTGTAGTCCAAGCCAAAATGATTAATAACTCCTTTTTCTCTCTCTGATACAGATCTGGTACTACACAAACAACATCTTCAGTGAAGCTGGGATCAATCGTGAAACAATCCCCTACGTTACTCTAAGTACTGGTGCTGTTGAGACCCTGGCTGCTGTTTTCTCTGTAAGTGTGGTTATAAAAATCCATGAACACGCTTGATGTTTAAATCACCGAATTTTATTTCCTTATCCAGGTTAAAATATAAGCAGAGTAGTATGTTGAGGATTCAGTGTAATGGTAGCTAAAGCAATAGTTTCTAGGTTTAAGCACAAACCTTGGGGTTTTTTTTATGAAGATGATCTTGGGTTTTAGTTGCATAAAAGGACCATCACAAGCTGATAGATCCTGTGATGCTTTGTATGAGTCAAGAGGAAGAAGACAGGAGAACAGGAAGGCCTGAAGTATATTAAATGATAACTCATAAATGATTTCACTTGGCAGAATGACTTTACCTGGTAGCAGTTTGTTCACATCTTAGTCTCCTGCTGGAGAAGGTTCAGGTATTGCACAGCTCGACATTCAGTGTGGATCACAGAAACCTGTGATGTTAATGACACATTTTCTATAGCAGCTTATGAACTGTGAAGAAATTTCTTCAGCCATTAAAAAATATGGGCATAAATGTTTGTAACCCAGGTTGTTGGCAAAGTAACCCAGCAGAATGAGGCAGTCCCATAATGTGTTGGAGTCTGTTATCTCATTCACTGAGGGCGAGCAGGCAGCATGAGCTCCTCAGTAGGTTGTATACCTTTGCTAGGCACTGAACGTAGAGGAAGATGTTAACAGAGAAGTTATCCATGCATGTCTCTCTCTTTTCTGTTTCAAAATGGAAAAATTGTCTAGGAAAAAAAAATACACTAAATGAGCAAACACAACCTGAAAGTTTCAGTAAGTGGGAACCCTGTTAATTGCTAAAGGAAATGCATGTCTGTTTGCACTGCAGTACATCTGAAACAATGGGAGAGGTCTGTGGAGGAGAAAGCTTTCTTCCGTTGTTAGAGTTTTTCTTTATCTTCATATATCCTATACCAACTATATTTGCACAGAACTGGACACACCAGATAAACATTTTTAAAATGTCAGAAGAATGGTTTTGGCAACAAAAAAAAATCCTTTCCAGTGGCAGAGCAACTGCTTATGACCTATAAAATGTTAAACTACATCCAGCTATCAAATATATTTTCTTATAGTCTAGGACATAAGGACTCTCAAAGGTCGTAAAGATCATCTTCTGATCTTTGTAAATTTCCACAAGTCTATTTTGGGGTAAGCCATCTCATTTTTTTCTTTAATTAAAGGGACGTTCTTTTAATAGGTGGAAAGAATGAAGCATGGAAATCCATACTACTTAGAATTTCTTCTTTGTGATACTGCAGAAGTGCTTCTTTGTTTAAGATATATGTAAAAATAATAAAGATAATTCTTCCAGTAATTTAGTGAAGAATACAACTCTTTTGGGTTTTTTTTTAATGTGGAAACAGATGAAAATTACATGGAGATTAATCTGTGATATTAAAGCCATTCTATAAATAGGCTCTGTCATCTTTTCAGTTCCTTCTGTGTTATCAGTCTGTGGGGCTTACTCAGAGCACACTGTTCATACGTAATAAGGTGGACGTGTGTCTGCTTTGGCTCCTGGTATGTGTGGTCACTTTTTTATGTGGAAGAAAAGTGGTTTTTGGCACTCTTTCTGTTCCTGTGACTTGCTCTGTGCCTCTGGAAATGCTAGTATGAATAACTCCCCTCCCTTCAAATTTGCTTTTTAAGTTCAAGAGAAATGTTGCTTTGTTGCCATAGTTTTATTTCATTAATCTTCATAAATTTTTCATTGTTAATGTTTAAAGGAACAACATGACTATTGTTTTAATCGAAGGTTTTACAGCCTCTCATTTCTACAAGTAACTTCTAAGCATGTGTCTTATGTCCTACTCAGGCAGAAAGAAGGGAATAAGCAGGAGAAGGCAAGGGGGCAACTGATTATTTTTTAATATATTGTGCTTGCTCTAGTAGAAACCAGATTTTAATAACAATAAATTCCAGGATGGCAGTGACACTTCTATCAGTAACAGAAGTAGAATGTCTCTTCTTGTAAACAAAATAGCTTTTGGAGAGGTCCACAATGAAATAATTTGCCATCTCCAATCATTATGCATATGTTAGGCCATCATCAGACTCAGTAAGAATACTTAGGGCTCATCCATTGATGAGGCCCATGGGGGCTAAAGGCAAAGATTGAAATAGATTTCACAGAGAAGCAGAATAATATCTAGGAGATAAAATATCATTCAAACTGTGGAAAAATCTGAAAGTCTCCTTTTAACGTGTCTGCTGGGAGCAGCAGCATAATACTGGTAATGTTGATGTGGTCCTTGAGGAAAGGCAAACAACATCCCATCCTTTTGATCACTCTGTGTTGCCTCAGATCAGTCAGTATGCCTGCTGGCAGCACTCTTTGCCTACAGCTCCATCCCTCTTCCTCTTGAGCAAAAGCCACATAAACAAGACATTGAAAAATGAAATACGTGCATCCCCCTTTTCTGTCATTTAGATAATGTGGCTGCAACTCCTGCTCACACCTGCTTAATTTACTTCATTTAATAGATTTAATTAATTTACATGTTGTAGCATTGTGTATTTGGTGTCCTGGCTTCCCTCTGGGGAATGGTACAAGCGTTCTCTACGCTTGTCAGTCGTGGACTCCTCCACCCCTTGCACTGAACACAGATTCAGTTTAGAGGGCTGGCTAAAAAACCTACTTTTTGATGAGAGAGCCCATGAGTTTCAGGCTGCTTCTGAAGAAGTTTTATATCCTTTCAAGTGAAATACTGAATAGATTTCCTACTCACAGACGTGTCACAGTGGTAAGCTACCTAAATGGATGCTGTGCTTGGAAGCAGGATGGAATATACCTAAGTAATTCCCTGGCAAATAATGTGTTTTATTAGAAGTCTGCTCTTTAAATTCTAGAGCAAGAGGGCTCCACAAGCTTAGTTATTGTTTAGTAGGACTGCTTACTGTGGCTTTTTAAAATTTTAGTTAATGAGGTAAATTTAATTCAGTCATCTCACTCTTAGTGGACAGGAAGAAAAATAAGGAATGTTATTCCAATTAAGTATCCCACATCCAGTTTTGCCATCTGTGGCACCACATTTGGTCTTTATATAATGTTCACAGAGAGAGACTAGCTATAACTATATTAAGAAGATGATGCCTTGAGCATTTCCCATAAGGTGATGTCTCAAGGTGTTACTAATGTGCCTTTCAAAGCCGTGACAGAGACAAGCTGTGCAAAGCCTGGAATAAGTAAAATACGGTTCAGCAGTAAACCACAAAAAATGTAGGAAATCCTTGGCAGTGTCACACAGAAGTCAAGGAAGCCAGCTTTCTTAGGTCAGATGATGGTATTCTGCTTTGAGATGTTGATAGAGGGCTCTTAGATTTGATCTGTGCTCTGTTTGGTTTTTTGGAGTGTTTTTAATGTTAATGGATCTTAACATACAAGAAGGGATTACCTGCACATGGCACATCTTAAAAAAAGAGTAGTCCAGACATTTCATTAAGTGTCCTTATCCCTAAAATGTTTCCTCCATGGTATCCAAAGGGTAACACAAAATATCTCTATTGAAATTCTGTGGCTCTGATGGAGTCAAAACAGGAGGAATTATATTGCAGTGACACCCAGTTATAGCACATGGAAATAGTGGGACAACAAAAACTTTCAACTTGAGAGTTCTCAGGAAGTGTTGCTATATATTTGATTTATAGTAAGATTTTAATGGTGTCCCATGTGACCTTATTTGCAGTAGGTCAGAGTCAACCTTCACCTACCCATAATCCCCAATAGTCTATAAGGAGAGTACAAGAATGAGGCAACCATTTGTTAACACTTCCCCTTTTGGTACACCCACCCCAACAAGCTGTTGCTCAAGGAGTACCAGAATTAGAAGGGAATATATATTGTTATTTAATAGCCTGGATAGGATTTTTTCTTTGTATTTTTCTAGTTACTTTTCAACTTCTGTATGTTTTTAGAACCTACAGCATCCTAAAGCAGTGAATTTCACAGTTTTTCATGCACATTGTATAAAAAAATCCCAGCATGTGGAAATTAGAGAATATGAGATACTGCAGGTGTGGGCTGGAGGAAATAACAGTGTGGTTGCTCAGCCAACTGCAAAACTATTCTTAGAGAGTATATCTATCAGTACTTCACTGTCATACAAAGACATAACAAGTGCTGGTTTTTCCTGGGTCAATTAATCATAAAAATATCCATTAATAATGTGGGAGACGTAACAAAAGGCCTTTTATAATCAACTGTGTTATTCAAATTCTCCAAAGGGAGAGACTCAAAAATATTTGCAAGAACTATGGAAAATCGTAAGAAACTGGACATGTGGCCTGAAATTGGTAACATGAAATTCAGCAGGGAAAGGCACCCAGTACAGCACTTTGGGAAGGAAAAGATCATATGCACAAACACAAAATGTCATGTGGAACTGTGTCAAAAGGCTTAGGAAAGTCAAAATCTATCCTGTTTTTCATTTTCTATCAACTCTCCTTCCTCTCAAACGGTGAAAGAAGTCACACCGCTCTGCACTGAGAAAATCTGTTTTGACTGTTCTAATCCCTTTGTCTCTTCTAGCTGCTGTCAAACTGTTTGATCAGTTAATAATTCATCCTAAGGTTTGGGAGAGGGATGAAAGCAAGACCCTCTCTTCCTTCTCCCTGCATAACATAGTATAGGTGCTTTGTCTGCCCAGACCCAGTGCTCTCAGATATTGCTCACAAGATTCCTGGGGATGATCATTAATCATCATTACAAAAGCCTCATTTTAACTAACAAATTGAGGTGAAAAATTCAGTTAATATGCTCCTGCATATTGACTTGAGGGGAAAAAGTTACTTGCCACAAAAGGCTGTTAATGTTATCCGAAAGAAATATTTATGCAACTCATCATCTGTAATTTGAAGAAGCCATAAATAGTTGCCTACGTGAGCAAACAGTTGGCTTCCAAAATTGTCTACCACACTAATTTGTTTTGTTGATATAAAATTTCGATGGCATGAATTTTTATATGATTTACATATGCTTTGCCCAGTCTTACAAAAGCACTGCTAAGTATGTGTAACAAGTGAAATCCAAAAAAATACTCGGTGATTCATCTGGAATAGAAGATCCTGGATGCTTTTAGAAGCAGGAAGTCACTAATTATTCCCCAGTCACAAATTCTTCCTCATTTCAGATCTGAAATGTAAATGTGGGCAATCTTTGTGGAGCAAATTTGTGAGTGGAAAAATACTCAGATTTATGTTGCTGTACTGGGCAAAATGTGGTCGGAAAGAATCAGCAGGAGAAAAGAGATATTGACCAAGCAGACTCCCAGGACATGCCATTTGTCAACGGCCAGAGTGCACCTGGGTGCATTTTCACTGCAGGCTGAATGGCAGACTGTGGCTTTGTTACCTTATTTCAGAAGTGATCAATGGGATCGCTTTTAGGCAAAGATGTTATTTCTTCTTAGTCATTTTATAACACTTGAATGTTTGGGTAGACAAACGTTACAAGTGCCTTACAAGAGAAAAAGTCACCTTAAGAAGGTCTACCTTACAGCATCACTCAAGACCCAAGGCAGAGTGGTTATTTGTATGAGTCCTGAACCAGCTTGGTATGAGTCCTTCAGTGGGATACGTTCAGAAGCTGAAAGTTTTAAAGACAGATCTTTTGCTTTCAAGTATTTAAAACAGAAAAGGGTCGTGAGTAATTTTTACCCCAATCTATTCATGGTGATCTGCATCAGGACTTTTAGTTGCCCTCATTAGAAAATAAAACATCAGCCATAATAATCAAGGTCAAAATCTAGCCTAGGTTTTGTAACATGAACATGACACAAGACAAAACTTAGGGCTTTTAACAAATGTCATCAACACAAAGAACTTTGTTTCAAAAATATCTACCCTTTGCTGAAGGGACACAACAGGAATAAATAACGGTGGTGTTTTGTGCTGTCCTTAAGGGCTGTTTCCAAGCACTGCTGAGGCAAAAGCAACCATCTACAGTGAATCCCTGCATGTCTTGGTCATGCTGGTCTGGCAGGCATTAAGTGTGGAGGTCCTCTTAAGCGAATGGAAAATTCCACTGCCAAGTAAAGCTGATTAAGGATAGTTCAGACCAAGCATAGTAATTTAGCATTTGATTCCACCCTTTGCTGGTAGTAATCTGTAGCGTGGTACCTACAGAAGATGTGTAGGATCCTATCCGGTCATGGCTCTAACATAGATACAGGCAAACTGATGTGAGAGCCAGCATAGGCACAGATTTATTGAAAGCTTCTGCTTAGGTAGTCACACTTGGTGCTGGGCCTCCAAATTCCAGTTTAGGTGCTTAAATAAAACAAACCATGTCTTTACAACTGTGTAATTCATACAGTAGAAAAATGAATATGCATAAAAATATGAATCAACCCCTCCCCAATTTATAACCCTCAGTCTTTTCTTCCTCTACTTTTCCTGGATGCAAAATAGTACATGTTGTGTCATAAAAGAAAACCTGACAGTGATATAAATGTGATTATCCATTTTA
Source organism: Gallinula chloropus (assembly GCF_964237585.1). Taxonomy (NCBI): domain Eukaryota; kingdom Metazoa; phylum Chordata; class Aves; order Gruiformes; family Rallidae; genus Gallinula; species Gallinula chloropus. Next base: position 4,038,416 of record NC_140092.1, on the reverse strand, counting down.
ATCTTGTTATTTAAAAGGGAAATAACACAGTATTCGTTAGCTTGTCACATTAAGTCTGAATTTAGATGTACATACAGTCTTACTCAGACCTATATCCAAAATACTCAAGGAAAGAAGCGGGGCTACTCTTGACATTAGCACGTAGATCAAACTTTTTTACAGAGCTGTGAAATCAATAAAATCCAATAGGCTTTTTGTAGTATAATTTAGGTCCAGGAAGTAAGTAGGGAATAGCATTCAGTGACCTCTCATTTGGGCTGTAGAACTCGCTTATGCGTTCATTTCACCCAGAGAAGCTTTGCTGTCAGGATGTCAGCCCTGGGATCTGCAGCTGACTCAAGTGAAAAGATTGACATTTATTTTTGTAAAACCTTTATCCACAAGCGTTTCCTGCCAGACAAAAGTAAGTTGTGTGACCTGTTAACGTAGTTTGCATATCATTTGTGTTGAGAGAATTTTGGTTGCAATGTTTTTTTACACGTTTTCAGTGATTTCAGCTGTGTTGGTTACTGTCACCACGTAGAGGCTTCCACAAATGCATGTTGATGATCATACATAAACAAGTATCAGCCTACACAATTTGGCAGATAACTCAGTGGGTTATCACAGAAAACAGTTGTAAGATTCTTTTTATTTTTTTTTACTGTACTTGAGCATATATTGAATTTCTTGCTATTTCCTTTACTCTTTCCAACTCCTTTATGTTGTGACTTGCTACAGGTCTTCAATAGGTAACAGTTACCAGAGAACTCAGTGGTGTGTTCAGAGCTAAAAAGACTTGAAAACTGGTGAATCATCTGGTGACTTCTTATGAGTCATAAACATCTTAGTGGGTTTTTCAAGTTAACAAGTTTTGGATTTGTATAATCATAACCAAAAATGAATTTTTGTCAGTTTATAAAATCAAACCCAGAATTTTCTCACCAGGGAAATTTGCTGTAACAGAAGACATGTTAGACCTTTCTTTTCAAGTATTTGCTGAAACTTCACACCTTACCTGATTTATTTTTTTTAATCATAAAAAGGGGGAAAAAAAACAATTCAGCAGAGAAATTTGAGGTGCTGACATGTTGCCATAGGTTTCCTTAAGAATGCCTCAAAAAGAATTGAAATTTTAGTTAAAAATACTGCAGACCTAAACAGCTTGGTGTGCTGGCTGTTGAAACATCTGTGCACCTAAATGATTCAAAAACCTTTTTGGGCTTGATGAATGAATGATGTTGCCTCCTGAGAGGCCTCTCCATTGTGGATTGGCCCCAGTTGATCAACTGTGATGTGCCATTAGGGCTGGGGATGCTTCTGCATCACCTCCTGACCAGGAAAGCCACAGACCTGTCTGTCCACACACGCTACCTTTCACAAAATCACAGCTTTGTAATTTATCACCAAGTCTGGAGCATGCTTTGGATTGCTGTGCTTGGCTTCTCATGAGCCACTGGTGTGCCTGCTTTGAATCTGTGCCCTAAGCAGAGATGTGTTTTGTTGGGATGGAACTGGTGATAGAGGAGGGTCACCCATTTGAACCAATTCAAGATGGCTTTAGGTGTAAAATGGAAGTAGGCATTGCTCTGCCTGTAACTGCACAGTTAATCATGTCTAATTGAGATACCTTCTGAGTGTCTATTTCCTAGGTTAACATTGCCAGTGTACTTAACTTCCTATAACTTTGGACATGATTATACGATTCCCAGCAATTCTGGTACATCATAACATCCCTCAGAATAAGGACAAAATTGCTGCCTATTTTTTTCCAGTGAACAAAGTTGGTCCATTCCATAAATCAGAAGAAATGTCACCAAGAATTGTAATTGTAAATTCTTTGGGGCAGAAACTGCAGGGAGTGCCCAGTAGCTGATGCATTCAAGTTCCTCATTGCTACTGTATCAAATAAATAGCAATGATGAATGCTTGGGAAGCCTGGCATCAGCTCCAGGAGAAGAATGACTGCATGTGGATTTGCTTTGTTTCTTCCTGAATAGCCTCTGAATAAAAAACAATTTAAATGTATTAGAAACTAGTCTTATTTTCTGTAAAAAGGATGTGGGGGATACAAAGCCTGCAGATCTGCTGTAACTCTCTCTGTGCTTGGCTACTCTCAGTTAAAACCCATTTAGAGTTGCCTAAATATGTCCAGAAGTGCATACACTCAGCTTTTCAGAGGACTTAGTCCAAACTGTCCTCCCTTACTAGGGTTTGCTTTGCTTTGAACTGTACAACCAGAAACTGTTCAGCACTTTTTTCCCCTGTGTTTTGCTCTGTATGAAAACCATCAAGGAACCTTTTCCCCTCCCAGAGAACCATTCATCCCTTACCCTGTTTTAATACAGACCCTACCAGCTGATGTAACACCAGAATTGCTTAGTCATGACCACCAATCTAGAACTTAATGTCTGTAGCATCTATTGCTGAACTTGTAATTCATATAAAATTGTATGTTCAGCATCTATTGCAGAAGTCTCAGTCTTTGTATGGACCCAGCAGATAACTTTTCATCCCTCATAGCTATTAAAAAATGTCTCTTGGTTAAGTGTATGTGGGGCCACACGCACTTGCAAGAGGGAATCATTAATCATATGACTTCACCTCATGTAGAGGTTTTGACAGTGCAGCAGTTGCAGCTTTGGAACACTTGGACCCCGTGAGCACTCTGTGAAATGTTAATAACATCAGTGTGGGTCTATTTTAAACATGGCTCTGAAATAAATTCTATTATGGAAGCTGTGGAAACTGTCAAAATGAGTATATTTCCTCATTTAAAGAAATAAAGGATGCTAAAGCTTGCCCCAGAGCTGCTTTCTGTGTTCTGCAGCGTCACGGTGCTTGTCTCCGGTGTGGAAGTCCAGCTTGGCAGGGTGCAGGGTCTGTGTGTTTTAAAGCCTGTCCTAAAACGTGCTGGTGAACTAGATGCTGTGGGAGAAGTGCTTGCCACACAGGGTGTTTCTTCCCTGGGTGACCCTGTATTTTCTTTCAACATCTTTCATCTAAATGGCTACAGTGGAATGGTGTGCATCGTCTCCCCAAATGATGGGTGCTGCTCCAGATTTCATTTTAGATGCTCATTTTCTCTTTTGCTCAAGAGAGGTCTGAAAGGGGGATTTCAGTCCATAGTAAATAACAACCTGGGAAACAGTTGTGTGATTCTGGCTTCCAGTCACTTAGATTCTGGCTTCATGAAATTGTTTTATCCTTCTCATTAGAAAGCAAGTTGTAATTAGCAGCTACAGTAGTTATCAACAGGAATAGTGCCTTAGATATGATGACCAAAAACTTATCTATTAGCCTATTGATGAGTCAGACAATCAAAGAAAAGACTGTTCAATGTTACAGCTTTTTCAGAATCTCTTAATTTTATTCAGGTTTTGTGATTGCTTTTAATGAAGTTGATTTATCTTCCAGTGTTAAATTTAAAATGTGCCAGCATCAGTTATACAATCCCCTTTCTGAGCAAAGTTTCTTGATGAGGGGATTTTTATTTAATCAGGATATTCCAATTGCATTAACTCTCCCAGTTATCATGGCAAAATAGTTGTTTTTTTCTGCATTTGGACAAAAAAAAAGTTAAAAATTATTTGATCTATGCTTAAAAGTTTTTAAGCTTAAATTTTAATCCTTTTAAGCTTAAATTCAGAGAGATGTTAAAATTAAGAAATAGTCAAAATATTTGAACATTTTGGACATCTAAAAATTACATGTTTAAGAACATTATTATAGGAATTTGGTGCAAATTAGTAAGCAGTTCATCCAGTGTAGAATTATTTCTCCCCTAAAAAAAATAAATAAGAAATCAAATGTTGTGTGGCTATCATCATACTAAATATTTTTGTATAGCTAATGTACAGTCCTTTTTTCACCATCAAATTGTTATGGAAGAAGTTTAATGCTGCAGTGACTTTGAAATCTACCATGGTAACAGTATTGAAGTTGAATTTACCAGTTGCACATTTTTATTAGCAATATCTGTTCTGTAGGAGGAAGTTTGTTAGCAAATACCCATTTTGATGCTTTCCTGTTATTTTTCAGTGGCTTTAAAGAAGGATGCTATGCTGACTTGTTTTTTCAAAGAGGCTGAATTATGTAAACAGAGTTATGAACCCAATTATGAACCCATCCTTCATAGCTGATAAATAGTACAAAATAACCCACGTGGCTTTATTTTTGGTGCTCATATTTACTAGGGGAACATATTGCATCATCTAAGTGCTTTACCAAGAAAGTCAACTGAGGGGTTTTGTTTTCCAGGGCTTAGTTATTGAACGGCTGGGACGCAGACCTCTTCTCATCGGGGGTTTTGGATTGATGGTTGTCTTCTTCGCAGTACTCACCGTCTCCCTGACTTTACAGGTAACACCACAGTCACTATTTTAAACACCAGCTGCTCGATACCTGTTTGTCTTGCTATTCCTATATAAGCCAGTCCTTTTAATTGGCTCGACCTAAGGATGTGAAGGTCTCTTGTTTCTGTGAGTGTTGATGTACTGTGGTTAGCCACAGCAGGTTTTGTATTCAAAACCCATAGGGGCTTTGTCACTTTTAGTTGTCTTAACTCAAAGCTTAGTGCATATCATAAGTTACTACCAAGACAGTTTTACCCATAGTTGGGTAAATTATTGAGTGTTTTTATCTTTCCTTGTAATACAGTTTCTGAGATTTCTTTTGTAGTTTGTATGTCATTCTTGTTCTTAGGCTTGGATGTTTTGTTCCAGTAGTGAAAAATTTCCACGTTTGCTCTTTCTTTCAAGTTACATTTCCAATATTTTTATAGAACATACAAAGACAGCCTTTGCAGAACATAAACACTTAGGTTCTCAGATATTATTAGGGTTATTAGGAGTAATTCCCCAGCTATTTCAGATGGTCAGAGGAGGATTATTAAGCCAATCTAAATGCCGACCCTGAGTTATTTTGCCTTGTTTAGATCCATTTTCATAATGATGAAGGGTCTTTTATTCCCAAGGGTTTTTGAGAAGTAAAACTGACAAGTCTTCGATGATGTGGGTTTGGGCAGTCTTTCATCAAGTTGTTTTTCTGCTCTTGTTGATTCCTATGTCTTGCCATTAATTTTACTTTTAAATCTTGTTTTTTGGGTGAAGCCAGTCAGTCAGCTTGACTAGCAGGTGTATGCTACACCGCTGCAAAGTTTTATTTGACTTACCTGTATGAGCAGCACAATAAAGCTTTGCTTTACATAACCATCATGAGAACTGTAAGACAGTTCTCCAGAGATGCTATTGCAAGTAAACAGTAAAACATTCTCTTCCAAGTCTTTTAAAATCGAGTCCGATCCATGAGGACCTTCAGCTTTTAAATCTTTAGGGTTTTGGTGCCTTCCAGTTTCATTGCTTTCAGAATGTCTCAGCCTGTTAAGTATGAAAGATTCTGTATTGCTTCAAGCAAAGAACCTGGGGTACAAACAGGCTTGGTCTCAGGGGAATCTGTGTCTACTCTGGTTTTGCACCCTCTCTCTCACAGTTCCTTTAGAGACCTTGGATCTGAGTTCAGATCAGAACTCTAGAATGGTTCCATTTACAATTCCTTTAACCATTTATAGTTTGTTCTCTATTCCCTGTACCAGCCATTTGCACACTTGGCCCTCCTTGCCTGCATAATCAGATTATAGCTAAAATCCCTGGGCTGTGGCTTTCACATGCTTTGCTAAGGTTCAGATACAGCTGTCCTACCAAAAGACAGCTTGTTGTATCTAGACCTCAGACCAGCCTTTAACTGGGGAACTTTGAAGCTCTATGGGCCACAATAGTTGCTTGTTTTAAACATGGCTGAAATACCCAACGAGGATGGAGGCACTGAATCTGTTCAGTGGAAAGCAAAATTTCTCCAGGAATGTTTGAACTTTACTCCAAGAAGTCGTAAACTTTCAGAGTTGTGTCTTCTGTGGTGCAAGAGCTTTTCTAGTGTTCCTCTACAAGGATTGTACAGACAGCAAGACAGATCATCTAATAAAGATCTACAGTAATACCGTGATTATCAAAATTAATACTAGACTTGCATTCTGGCATAGAGAAAGAATGATGGAAAACCCTATTATCTGTGATTTTAATTTTTTCTTTAATATTGGTAATGATGCCTCAGAAAGCCAGAATCAAAACTCACTGGCCTTGGTGACTGTGAAGCAGGTATCCTTTATTGCAGCGCTGGGCACACAGGGGATCGATCGCTCCTCCCAATGTGTGCGCCCATTAAAGCCAAATTTCTCATATATATACAGATTAACTATACATATTCATTGAAATTTCTAAGAAAATGCAGGGTTATGCAAATTATTTCTAAGAAGTCATTTATATTAATTCCTCATGGATAGAGCATGCTCAATGACTCTTAGGGCGTCCTTAGGTGGTCTTCCTCACTCTCAGCACACGCTCTTCATGTTTCCTCTCCATACTTGTCTGGGCTCCCAACACCTGCACAAGCTAGTTAGTTTTTTGCTGAAAACAAGATATACTCTGTCTCTTAATTGGTTGTCTCATTATTTATGACTCCCCTGCCTCCTACTTCCTCTAGTTTCAAGGCTATTGCACTATTATGGTTAAGTTTTGTAGCCACCTTCATGAAACAGCTTGTGTGATTACAACCAAATTCTACTAAAATCCAAAACTAACCTATTCCTAAAACCACACAAATTCTTGCTTCTTTATCTTCAATGCTGTTATTATTGTATTGTTATGGTTAAGTTTTGCAGCTGCTCTCACAAGCAGCTTACACAGTTACAGCTTTCTCTTAAACTAATCTATTCTTAACACCAGGAAAGTTCTTATATTAAAGTTATATTAATTGTCTCTTAAGCTACATCTATATCAATCTATTCAGTATGTACAATATACTTACCGTGAATGTCTCTTATCTACCCAGAAAACTGTGTTTTGGCTTCCTTATCTCAGTATATTTTGCATCCTTGCAATCATTGCATCGTTCTGCATTGGACCAGGTATGTTTATATCTTTTCCTGTTTGTACCTTAAAGCACAAGTATTTTTGCACTGGCATTTTGTTAACAAATTTCTTTCAGGGGACTTGAGTTTACCCTTATCTGATGACCAAAAGGGATCTAAGGCAGGAAAGGTCATAGCAACACAAAATGATAGCAGTATTTTCTGTAAAAACCCATGTAAACACCCATTTCCATGTAGCTGTCAGCATAATTGAGAACTAGTGCCTAAATTGCAATCAGTTCCAAATTAAAATGTTGGCTGCTATTGTGGGATTGCTATGATTTTGTGAATCTATAAAAAACCCACTCAGACTGGAAGCTATTTTATTTATCAGTGCTTGTGTTAGCAGTTCAGTGTTAGTAGGAAGCAAATTGGACGCTGGGGATGAAGGAGACAGTTGTGTGTGGCTCCTTTCTTCTCTTCCTTCCAAAGATAAAGTGCTGGGTTTGCATGTACTGTCTTTAGGAAGATGGTGGAAAAGCACATGTCCTGATGGTAGAGCTGCTTCTTGACTGGCAGTTCTTTACCATCAGTGTACCTTTCAGAGCTGATAGCCTCAGGTAACTCTTTTTGTAATTTCTAATGAGTTTATCAGATCTATTTCCCCAGCCCAGTGTTGATTACTTAGAGGTGGATAGAACTTTATAGAAAAGCCAATATTCTCAGGTTGTAATCTTTGCATTTTGTTTACTTTCACAAAGAACATGTTTAAGTTACAAAAAGGTAATAAAGCCAGACCTTTATCAGAAATGTAGAATGAAAGGAAAAGAGGAGCAGTTAAGCCTCAGCATGGGCAACTCTGGACACTGAGTTAATTGTTCACCTCCAAAGTCTCTTCTGATCTGTGATACTAATTGCATCATGTCTTTGGAAAATGCATTTTAATGGTTATGCATAATATGCAAATACTTACCTGAGCATAGTATTTCTCTGAACAGTGTTGCTCTAGCTTTCAGATGCTTGATCAGAATCAGGTCCTGCAGTTATCAAATAATGAAATGTTAACCAAAGTTATTTGCAGATAGATAAAAAGGAATTTAATCCAACTTCAGTACGCCTACAGAACAAGATGTCAAAACACTACTTAATATTTCAAAGATTCTCTTAGAAACTGTTCTCCACGAAAGTGGGGAAAATCAGCTGCTTTTTTCCCACAGGTGTTCTGCTGTAAACCTTGGAAGCAAGATTCCTGTTCCCCTACCTTCTCATTTTTTTTTCATGCACCACTTATTGCCTCTTTCTTTATAAAGAGTCTGACATTAAACATTAATCAACTGTTTGTACATCTTCACCACTGAAGTGATCTCATTAATTGATCGTGGTTTATTTGGGGAGAGAGAGTTGCTGGTGTTTCATGTGACACTAATGAAACATGGCTGTGATGCTGTGGATCCTCTTTCAGACAAGCTGAGGAAAAGTTGCACTGCTTCCCAGAAAAAAGGGGGAGAGACATCAAAATATTCCACTTCCTCTTGGAAAACAGTCAGTCACTAATCTCTGTGCTTATTCCTTTGCATGTGGTAGCTGGCTGAAGAAGGAAGGAGTCAAGGAGGCTTGATTAGGGTCATTACCACACCTAATGTTGCACTGTAGGTGGCCTATAAACCGTTCTCCTTCCTCACCCCCAGCTCATCTTGCCAGGCAAATAGTGCATACAATCTTGCAATTCCTTTGTGCTTTAGTAAGGACAAATTTCGGGTTCAGCTGAGTCCCTAGTATTGCAGACACAGGTTTCTTAGAGCAAGATCTATGTATTTAAAGAAGTTGGTGAAATATAACTGCTCCTGTGTTTTGAATACCTGAGGAAAGTCAGATGGTGACTGTGAACTTCTTGAAAATCTCTGTGCCAGTGTTTTAAGTAGCTCAAACTGTTTGAGTGCAGATGCTTGTAACATCTACCTTTGTGTTTTTTCTAAAAAAACCCACAAACACTCTGTTGAAACACACTGTAGCTTTTTTTCCATGTTATGGACATGTGCCACCAATTTTTAGAACTTGCAGGTAACGTGTTCTTACATGTTGTATTTTCAGCATAGTAACCTACTCCACCTTTCTCCTTCACTGTTCCTCAGAATAATTTTGGTTTTCTTCTTTCTAGTGATGCTATTCAGAGTTTTCTGTTGTATTTTGCTCTCTCTTTGGAGCAGTGTCTGTAGACACATGCAAAACACAGAGCGCTTTTTTTTAACATTACTTGCTTTCTACAGAAATTCTTTAAAATGGAATCATCTTTTCTGTATTTCATTGTGCTCATCACTCTTACAGCTAAAGAATGAAGGGCTACAAAGATGACGAAGGGCCTGGAGCATCTCCCCTATGAGGAAAGGCTGAGTGAGCTGGGACTGTTCAGCCTGGAGAAAAGAAGACTAAGGGGGGACCTTATGAATGTTTATCAATATCTGAAGAATGGGATGCAGGGGGAAATGGGCAGCCCCTTTTCAGTGTCTGTGGGAACAGGACAAGGGGCAATGGCTGCAAGTTGGAGCACAGGAAGTTCCACACCAACATGGGGAAGAACTTTTCCCCAGTGAGGGTGAGGGAGCCCTGGGACAGGCTGCCCAGGGGGTGTGGAGTCTCCATCTCTGGAGATATTCCAGCCCCGTCTGGACACCGACCTGTGTGATATGAGCTGGGGAGCTGCTTTGGCAGGGGGGTTGGACCCCATGAGCTCTCCAGGTCCCTTCCAACCCCTGTGATGTTAACACTGTGCCAGTAGCCTCCTAGTTGTCCTCTCCACCTTTCCTGTCTATGTTCAAACATTTTTTACTAGTTGATATTAATGGGAATATTTCAGTAGGACTAAATGTTGGTGTGCTTTAGATGAAAATTTAGTTAATTGACACTTCAGTTGTGTTGAGAAGTTGCAAAGAATCATATCATGGTTCCTCTGGAAATAAATAGCAGTATTTTAGCTGACTTCAATGGGGTTTCTTCTTCGCTGGGAGCAGTTCTTTTTCAGAATGTGAAAGCAGCTTCCATTATTAACCATGTTTTAAGATGAATGGAGAGAGCTTATGAAATCTACATGTCTACTGCCTGTCATGTGCATGAAGACATCTTTTGTTTTGCTTTTTGTGATGGTCTTACATTGCAAGAAACAGAACAATTGATCCCTTTTCTCCCTCTTCAAGTTTCCTGTGGTCTTGTAGAATTTTACCTTATCTCAGAGTTTTCCAAACTGAATGGCTATTGTTTTCTTCTTGGTGATATTTTATGACAACCCTTTAGCAAGAAAATTTCACACTTCAGTATCTAGCATTGAAGCAATATTTGCAGCAGTGTGATAGTTTAACAAGACAAGACTGAAGTTTATTAACACCTTACCCAACTTTCTGGTCAGTAAAAGGGTTTTTTCCCAAAGAAAATTAGTGCATAGTCATTATTACTAAGGCACAGATTTTTTTCATGGTTTTAGCCTTTTGTAGAAGGCTGAGCACCTGGTTTGTAGTGATTCTGCAGATACAGATCTTCATCTAGGATTAATTCCCTTTACGTTTGTTGAGCTGTTGGGGTCTTGGAAGAATTTTCCATCTGAAGGCAGTAAATAACTTGAGGAACTGAACTTAAAAAATACTGCTAGAAGTTTCTAGGGCATAAAACTGCCTTTAAAAATACAATATTTTCTCTCTTGTAAGAACATCTGATACTTTCTCGATAGCTTAGATCTTGTGTGGTCTCCCACTTTCTGATAGCATATGGATGAGTCCCATCTGCTCCTTTACAGCTAGGATCAGCTGTTACTATAAACTGGGGATTTTTTACTTGTTTCATTTTTCTGAACTCAGCTTTTCAGCTTGCAGATGTTTTTCAGGCATATTGCTAAGGACTGAAATAATAATACTAACAACAGGTATGTAAAGGCACACGTGAGATTTGGTGCTTCATCTTTGTTTATCAAAAGACAAACAGCAGAAAGCTTTCATACATTGACTAAAAATAAGGTATCTTTATGTTCAAGGTATTCAATCTATGATCTGAAAGGAAAATACCCTTCAAACGTTGCTTATGTTTTTATAGATTAAAGAGTAATGCTGTTTGACAGTTGCTTCATTATGCTCTTTGGTTAATTATACATTGCAGAGCTTGGTTTCCAATATTGCTTTTGATTATGGGATCATGTTAGTAAATAATTTTACAGTTTTCACATGAAGAAAAAGGCAGAATGTGGGTGGTTTGGTTTGGGTTTTTTTTTTTGGTCACACATTCGACCTGAAAAAAATATGGAATGTTTCAACTGAAGTATTGTCATCTAACAAAGAGTAAATAGAAAGGACTGAGGGGATTGGTTTTGGCTCCTATAGAGACAGAGAAAGGAAAAAAAATCAATACAGAAAAAAATCAAAGAAAAATAGTAAGAGAACTTTTCAGTATCTTCAGAAAGCCTGTGTGCTTTTTGGTTTAGGCGTCATGAAAAAAGGCATTGATTTGGAATGCGTTCACTGAGTGGGTAAATAGTGTGCAGCTCTTTGGAAACTTGGGTAGGGATACATGGGCTTGGGTAGAGGCAAGGTGTCTTCTTCCTTTAACTTTCTATTAGTTTGTATTTAAGGTAAAAGGAAAAGCTAAAAACAGTTATCCTTACTTTCTCAATTAAACCTGTATGGCTGCCTCTTTATGGGCACTGAAGCATGTTAAGGGTGCTTGCAGAATCTCTCTCTTTCAGAAAAACCACATTAATATCTGACTTAAACAGGAAAAGTGTACATTCTGCTTATTTTATTTGTTTACTTGAATTTTCAGTTGCATCTGAATATGATGCATATGAATATGATTGCACCTAATGCATCATGTTGTCATACATTGTCTCTTTGTATTGTAATATGAAAAATGCTCGTAGTGTTTTTATGTGTCATGCCATCATTTTTGAGATGAAGTATTAGAGCTGAACGTTAGAGCACAAAACTGCTCAGGCAGCAGTTTCCCAGGAAGGCTGTGGTGAACTTGAGGACAGATTTTTTATATGAAAAGATGCAGAGTAACTTCATGGTGTCTAACTAAAACTGACTGAGAATAGGGGTTTTGTTTCTAAGTACGTTGACAGAAGGGAGAATAAGGCTGAGGAGAGAGATTAGATGAAGTCAAAGGTTGCTGCAGAAAATCACTGCAAAAACACAAACCTAGGTGGTAGTTAACAGTGAATAAATTTAGAATAGAAATTGGAAGGAAACTCCTATCCAGTAGAGGAGCTGAGTTCTGTATCAGCTTCTTGATGTACACAGCAAGAGGAGAAACTGAACATACAAGTCTTAGACATTCATAAGAGGACTGTATGAAGTACTGCCTGAAACTGATGAGGACTGGATTTGAATCAGACGATCCAACCTGATCCTGGGTTCCTTTATCTCCAAATCTTAGATCTTCCTTCACCTGTGAGGTGCTTGATCCTCTGTATAAGGTCAACCATTTTTTTCCATATATCAAAAAGCCCTTGTGTCTGCAAAGGTGAGCATGTTCTCAGAGAGGATCTCCTAGCTGGTCATGATGTAGAGCTTGTAGCCTACAGTTTAATTTACATCAATAGCTACTATTTTAAAATCGGTGTTACTACAGTGAGAAGAAAGCAGGAGTCTCTGGTTAATGCTTACACAGTGGCTTCAGGGCATCTGACTTTGCTGTCTTATGCTGTGTAATGTCTTAAAATTAGTTATTCTGGGCCTAAATCTTGGAGGTATTTCTGTGGATGAGTGGCGTTTCTCTTTGGACTGGAGTTTGTGTGTGGTTAGGTCTAGTGTGAACAGGATCAAATGTGAATCAGTGTGATTTTTGCTTCAAGTCCTACTTCTAAAATCAGTTCCTACTCAGTGTCTGTAAGGATGACACAGTCAGATCAGTGGTATGATTCCAGTCACACTCTCATCACAGAAAAGGGAAATTGATAGAATTCCCCCTCTGACAGAATTTGAAACAATAGTAATTTTATGGTAGTGAGATACTAATTCTTCAACTGTTGCTTTTTATAGTGATTGCATTTTCAGACACAGACCATCTTAAAAAAAATATGTAGCTTTTTTTTCTCTTTTTTGAGAGTTTTTAATACTTGTAATAATTGAGTTCTATAATACTTGTGGTTTATGGAGTGTAAGTGAAGTCTTTCTTAGCACAGCTGAATACAGACACAATCCAAACACGATAATGGTAAATTCAGCATGTGTTAAATTGACATTATGAAGTAAACAAAAGAAAACTCTGAGGAAATCATTGCTATGCCCTGAGGTATATCAAAGATATTTTGATATTTAGAGTTTAAATCAGCCTGTGGTCTTATGCTGAATGCCAGTGTGCAACTGTATTGACAGTGGAGTGGTTGTGATAAAAGGGTCACTTTGAAAGTCAGGAGGTTTGCTCAATCTGAAATGCCATCAGGGAAGCAGAGGAAAAAAAAAAATATTCTCTTGGATGTGAAGCACAAAGAAAGGTGTGATAGCACACATAGGCATAAAAGTACTGAAATGAAAGGCAGCATCAGTATTGTTGCCTGAAATAGGCATTTACTTTGTGTGAAGTTGTGTTAGATTCTCTCTCCACTTAGAGTGGGATGTAAGACTTTCTAATGCTCGTGGCCTCCCACAGAGACATTTTTCTTAGTACACTTTCTTTTAGTACACTTTGAGCAAGAGTTTGGAGCTGGCTTCAGTGGGGGGAAAAAGCCTTCTCTTTGTACTACGAAAGCATAACGTTAAAAAGAAACAAGTAAAGCCATGTTGCTATGTTAAAAAGTGATAGATATTAAAAGCTAAGGTTAATTTTCAAAATGTCTTTTATTCTGTAAACTAGAAGCCTTTACAGTCTTTCCAGCAGGTAAGCATCCTTTGATAATGTCAAAGAGTTCTCTCCTCAGATAAAACAGGTATTTATGCAGAAATAACTTTTCTGGGCATTTAAGGAAAGCTTTGATTTGTTGCTGGTTGTAAGGCTTTTGTGGGCACAACATAGGTTTTAAACATGCTGCACTAAAAGCAGTTAAAAATTCCAAACCTGGGTTGCAGTTTAGTTCAGGAACTCATAATAACCTGGAGATAGGTCATTAATATCCAGTATGTACCAGTCTCAGATGAGGATTTGCTGAGGGGTCTCTGCCCCTTCCCCTGCCCTATTACACCACTCCATTGCTGTAGACTATAATCCATCCAACCCAAGCAGCCTCAGGGTTGGCATTTTAGTCTTCCATCTCCCACCTGCCATCATCATGCCACTGTCTTAGTTTCTTTATCTGTGAAGCACAGCAGCAGGACATCTGATTTCCCTTTATGTCTGTTTTTCTCCAGCAGTGGAAAAGGCTCCTGCCTAGAGTTCAGGGCAGGAGTATTTTTGAACTTCTACTAAAGTCAAAGAGATGCAAGGATGGGAAGTTGAAGGGCTTCACAGGAGAATTTATCTGTTGGTGGCCCCCTTAGTGAACAAACTGAGTTTTTTGTCTGTTAAGAAATAAAACTAGAATTTATTTTTTAGTCTGACCACATCTTCACTGAATACTTTTGAGGGGAGGATAACACATCCCTTGAATATATTGAATACAGTATCATTTGGGATTAATACCTGGGTTCTGTTTTCATTTGAATACTTCTCTCTTTAAAGAGCAGCATAGAGTGAATGTGTAGCTTTTAGCACTTCTGCTACAGAAGTGATTTCAGCTCTTTCTAATGAGTAGAAGTTCTAGAGAAAAATGAACCCTCAGTATTTTAAAGATATCTTTTGGATAAAGGAATTGCCAGAGATGACATGTGGAGTTCTAACAGCAAGAAAACTTATGAACTTTCTCTCTCTAACAATAGCTTTTACAAATTATCTTAATTGAAGCTTTCAAAATGTGAATGCTTTGACACTTGAGATCACTCCTCTTACCTGAACCAGAGTGTTTTCCTGAATGATCATTAATTACTTGCTGATGGCTCAAAACTCTGACACCTAAGAAATTTACTGCTGGAAAAATGCACCCATGTGTGTTAGAGCTTTGTGTAACCTGAAGAATTGATTTATTCAAAAGCTGTGTAAGCAACTTAGTTACATTATTCACATTAATGGGGACTGGATATAGAAAGCCCACTAAAAGAATACAGTTTTTCCTGTGAATTAGTGTAAAATATTTATAATCTAAAAAGTACAAGCAAATAAATATGTAGAACAGCAGATGCAGAACTAATGACAAACTATTTTGTTTTCCTTGTGCCCAGGCACAGTGTACAGCAAAGAGAAGTTCTAAGTTCATCTTACTTGGTTTTTGCTAAGCTCCATGGCTAGCATTTAAGTGCAAATGCTTACAGGATTTATGTTGCAATGAAAGTGGCTCTGGACAGTTTCTTGATAGCCAGCCTACTACAAGAAAGTGAAGCAAATAGCAGGAAGAAATTTTCAGGGAGAAAATAGGTCAGAAGGGCAATTGCATGTACAAGGATAGGCTGATAGCATCAGTCAGGTGTTCCCTTTGAATCTCCAGATGTTAACTCTCCTGCTCCAGAAACGTCACATTTTTGGGAACACTCAGTTATTGGCTTGGTGACTTCTTTCTCAGAAAGAAGGTCTGTAACTTTCACCACAGAGCAACTCTTAGAGTCTCTCCTCAAGCTGGTACTTCCAGTCCAGGGGCACCTTCTGTCTCTCTCTTCATTTTCCTTTCTCCTTGGTAGCAAACAGATCCTGCTGTTTGCTATGTCTCTATTGGTTATTATCCACAGTGAGGAAAATAAAATGTACTTATTGTCCTACATGCATTAGTTCTACATCTGCTGTTCACCACACCCTGTAAACCATCCTAGAGCAGCAGCCAGATTCTTTAATCACTCGTGTTTGAGGTCCCATGTCCTAAAAGACTCTTCACTGTTTGTGAGTTCTGTAAACTGTTAAGATGAGGTTTTATCACTCATCTTAAACAAAAGGAGGAAGACAGGGAGACACTCTTCTGTCCCAGCTTCTCTGAAAATTTGGTTTGCTGTTTTTACTCTTGGGGTCCTTCAGGATGAGTGCAGCTATACAATGACATAGTTGTGCACTGCTACCATCATTAATTTGTTTGTTAAAATATTCCACGAGGAAAGCCTGACATGCCACAGTGAGTTTTCAAGGCTGTTTTAGCTTGCATAGGTTCACAACCAGCAGCATTTTGTGCTAATGGGCTGTCAACCTGAATTCCTGACAGGGAAATCATGTCTGATGACTTTATTCAGTAGATTATTGTAGAAGGAATAAGTCTACTCTAGATAGGGGTTGGTTGGGTGGGGGTTTTTTTCTGTTTTAAGTCCTGTCATAGTGATGTGACTGAGTATTTCACTTACCTAGGACTGATCACAGTTCTGAGTCTGTAATTCAGGTATTTCCATGATACTGCTGTCTGTATGGCAGATGAAAACATAAGGGACACTTCTGTGTTTTATTTTTAAAGTAAAAACCCCCTCATCATTGATTTAATCATTGTCTTTAACCATGTAATACTAACAGAAGTGATGTTAATGAGTGTCTGATCATCATTGTTACTGAGAATAATTATAAAATTAATTCTATCATAAAGACTGTCATAGCTCAGTGAAGAATTTTTTTCTTTACATTTAAGCAGAAGAACAGAAAGTCAGGCTATAGTGAGGGCTCTGATATGATAAAGTGAACCTGAAAATATATCAAAAATGTTTAAAAGACTATTTACATGTAGTTAAAAGTTAATCATATTTTTAACTGTATTTTATTCTTCAGTAGTTATTCAGAATTATAATGGTGAAGCAAAAAGTAGCACAATAGAAATTTAATGGTGATGTTCAGTTTTGGTTTGTTTTTTTTTTTAAAAAAAAAGCCAACACACACAAAAAAAATCAAACACCAACAAAAATTACAAAATACTCCACCTTGATCTTAAGTGTTACCAACACACCAAAAGGAAACGTTTTGGATTTATATAGCAATGGGCAGAATGACCCATGTCTGGACTCCTAATTTCTATTATAATTAGAAAAAAAGAAGAAAAAAAAAAAAGCTGTTTAAAAATGTAAATATTACACAGGCTTCCAGGAAACAGCTGTATTTAAAAGGAATAATTATAGCTCATGAAAAGTATCGTATGTTAAAAGTACTGAAACTATTGGGGTTCATCAGTTACATAGTATTTTGCCTTCAATAAAGAAATTTTCGGAGAAAAATGATTCAGTCAGTAAATGCTCATAAAATTCTGCTTGAGAGCACTGCTTCGTGGAACTAAAAATTAGAGGAAAACACGCTAATTATTATTCAAGAGGGGGAGAATTTCACTGGAGAATAAATTATCCAGTGGTCCAGGTATGATATTTTTATGTCTTTTGCATTACAAAGTTACATGGAATATCTGCCATAGGTATAGTTACCTAAATGGTAGTAACTATACCATGTGTGGTTTCCTCATTAGTAAATAGCCCCCTTCTTGTATTCCAATCATTTTAGTGTAAATTACCTGAGAAACAAGAATTAACATTTGAACTCATCAGGTTACCACAGACTATATAATTATTTTTGTTCTGTACCATTGCTTAGTGTAGTTATTTGCCCTGAAAGGTATGGGTTTACCTTGAACCCACAAAGTTACAAATCCCTCCAGTTCTGGCTCTTCTTTGCTTTTGGAGTAACAGGTTCTAGAGATGGTAAACCAAAGGCCAGTGAATCAGTGAAAAAACTCCTTCCACAAAATACAGCATTAAGAATTAGACTGTTAATACTACAAGTATTAATTATTATATTATTTTTCCAGGTTTTATACTATTTCTCTTTTCTAATTTGGTGTTATGGTTGGTTTGCACCTTTGGTTTGCCATAGAGTGACGTAGTTTTAATGTTCTTTACTCAAGTGGCCTTTAATCTAAGGCAGAAAAGGCTGTGGTCTTCAAATGGTGCAAATTAATGTGGTTAATGAACTACATTGTTTCCTACAAGTGCAATGCCTGTTTTGCTTACTTCTGTGCTAGTTCAGATCAGGAGTTCTCCTGTGAAGAGCTGGAGACAGGTAACGGAGACTGTAGTGTGAAGCTGTGACTTGATACAGCCCATCACACCTTCTCTTCCCAGTTCCCTCAACAGGATTAGCTGGGCAATAGAGCTGTCATATCTGACTATACAATGTTGTGTTTTGGTGGGGTATTATTCTATCAAATATGATGTACAAGTTAAAAAGACCTGACAGGTTACAGGACACCTCTTTAAAGACTGAGATACGTATTTTGCAAAATTCTTATTCTACCTGTGTGGACCCACAGAGGTGAAAGAAACTCAGAAGTTGCAATGCAGCCCTCACTGGCAGTACTCCTGCAGTGTATTTTCCCATGGTTTGGTGATTTTGGGGGGTTTTTTGCTGGTTTGTAGAGGTTTTTCATATGTTCAGTTTTTATAGCTAGGGTCTAGGTAGAAGCTAGCAGCCTTTTGCTCTCTTACTGAAGAATATTGGCTGTTACTCCAGTGAGGATCTCAGTATTATCTTGGGTTTTTCTTTTTTTGCACTGAATTCAGTAATGTCAGCTAAGGACTGTTTGTAACTACTCACTGAACGAACCAGAAAGAAAAGAGGACTTAATTTTTCATTAGAAAACATGTTGATACCTGTGCAAAGTTATATATATGTCTGAAAATCCATAGTGTGTCCAGCAAGAATATTGTTTCTGTTCATGTAAAGGACTTTTGGGTTGAGATTTGGGATGTTTACCAGCAAATGACATGAATTTTAAGTGTAACTGGACTAATTATGGAGTGGAAACAAATGAAATACACAGATATAGAAGTATTGTTGCATGTCTAACTTTGCCATGTGGGCTTCATCTAGTTTCATTAAACCAGGCAATTGATATGCAAGTCCTACAGTAGGAAGTTTGTAATTTCTAATTGATGTAGGTAGCATGCAACAGGTATAGCAATCTTTCTTTAATGGCACTACAGTATGTTAAGAGCTTCTTCCATTATGCTCACTGCAATGCTGAAAAGAACAGCGTGCTAGAAATGAAGCACTATAATTACTGTGGCCAATGTATTACCTCTTTAAATTCATGTTCAGAAGCCATCTTGCTGAAAAACTCCTACAGGAAATCCTAATATACATTTCTGGGTTTATGATCAGAGCTAAAATAAAGCTTTTTCACAAAAAAAAACCTGTGTGGAAAGCCTTCCAGGGGAAATACTAATGCCAGGCTCATCCCCTGTGAGACAGACTATCAATTAGCTTTTTTTGTGAAACTATTTCACCCACATACCAAAGTTGCAAAACCCATCACAGTAAGACTGTACCAAGAAATACAAACTGTCCTAGTCAAAGCATACTACAGCCTCCATCAATCCCATGCACCCAGATTTCTCTCTCAAATAAACACAAGTTTCCAGGAGAAGGGGCTCTTTGAACACACCTCTGACATCTTGAAATGGCTGAGGATGGAGTCCTAGAGATGCCAGCTAAGTTCTTCCTAGGTGTCATCACTGTTTCCATCTTAAGGCTTTACACTTTTCCTTCAGGTCTCACTAATTTCTTTATTACTTCACTCAGTTGTGGAGTGTATTCTTCACAGTGGTGTGGCTCTTGGCCTCCTTCTCTGCATCCTAGTAAGGTCACGGCTCTGCCCTTCCAGGCATGTAGCAATATACAGCAATGACCTGGTTTCATTTGATTTCAGTTTTCAGGCTCCTTGGCTCCTTCAGTTTTCAGGCTCCTTCAGTATAATTTGTTTTAAATTATCCCTCCACAGAAACTGACTTTCTCTTGGTTTGTAGTGCTGTGGAGATGCTTGCCGATGCCACAAGGAAATCTGGAGGTCTTTCTGTGCCATCTTTCCTCTACAGAACTTTTGGAAGAGCTCAGATTAGCTGCTAATATCTTTTTTTTTTTTTTTTAGACTCTGCAAAATACTATTTTTACCATCACTCAATTAATTGATTATTTTTCTAATTAGATTGAAGAGCTTCTATGGCAAGTGTGACTAATAATAAGTTTTAATGGTGATTAATACCTACCTAGAAATTACACTTGAATTTTAAGGAACCTTTTTACAAGATAGTGTGCATGCATTTTTATATCTATAACATTTATGCTTTCTGATATGTTTCTGTCCTTTGTACTTTTTTGTCTTTTTTTTTTTTTTTGCCTCTGGCTTTTTTCCTCTCTTATACAATGTGTATTTTCCTGAATGGGTGTCGAACAGCATTTTTTATTAGACTGACAAGAACAGCAACACCTCTGTAGATTGTCCTACAGCAAAGGCATGACAGAATAAATGATGATAAATAAATCATCTTACATGATTTCCTGTGTTTCCAGTCCTTCAGTTCCATTCTCCAAGAGTCAAGTGCCCTGGCAAACCACTGCCTCATGTGGCATTTGAGACCTAAAACAGATGGTGACAGAACTGATGTGACTGCTGTTTTGCCTGCCCTATCTTAGGATTTGAACCCAAATCCCAAATGTATGATAAAACAGGCAGTGGGAGCCACTAAGGATTGATAAACCACATGTTGTTTTCATTTCACCTGTTCAGCTGTTTGTTCTACATGTTCAAAGTGCTATTGGGAGAGGTCACACTTTTTAGTTATGTAATTTATGTACTACATATGGCTTGTAGAAGGAGACTGAAGTAGGACTTGGATTTTTTTATTTAAGTTTTCTATGTATAACATAGGAACAATACATTTATTTGCTCTCTACATTTTGAGATATCATTTATACTGGCAGTCTTTGGGACAGAAAGTTCAGTTAGCTCCTTTGCTGCCATTGTAGGTATGTCCTCACAAATAGTCACTTTAGCTGGACATTGAGAGTGATGCCTGCTAACACATATAGCCATTTGGTGCATCAAGTCACCTGTCTTTTATGCATATATTTGTGGTCTCTGCACCTGAAATGTCTGGAGTGGAGAAATGTCTGATACCATGTCACCTGCATGTCCTGTTACCTGTTTACAAGTTTGTATCTCATACAACTCAGAGGACAGCCTCTGGTGTTTAAGTGTAGTGTCATTGCACACAAGGGTCTACGTGACAGTGTGTCACTATAAAGCCCTTACAGATGTATTCATGTCCAAGAATAAGGGTGGTGCAAAAGGTAAACACAGATTAAGCAAAAACATGCAATAAAATCCAGTGGATGGGTAAGACTTTGGTGGTGGTGGTGTCCTAATTTATATATCTATTGTGTCTGGATTGTTCTAGATGTTTTGAGCAGAAGTGTGTCCATTAATATGCTTTTGATTCTTCACACTAACTTGTTAAATTGCCTAAAACAGAGAAATTACATATAGTATGTGTGTACATGGATCTACAAAACTCAGTGGTGAGGCACACAGTACAGGAGATATGAGGACCTGGAGGCAGGAATTGGTAGCACCAGAATACTGAAGACCTGACTAATGTTACTAGGTTTATGGTTCTCCAGACTGTAGTGAAATAATTCTGCAAGTAAATATGTGTCTGATGTACAACATGAACTGAAACATGTAGCCAGTCAGCAAATGCAATCCATGTTTTACTCTATAAAAAGTGAAATACTTCTATTGAAATATCCTATTGGAAAGATGGAAGCCAAAGATCATAAATTGAGACTTTCAGCTACTAGACAGCTATTCCCTGGGGGTTATTGTCAGGCCAGCAATATGCCAGTGCTGTACAAAATAGCCCACTGCCTAAGTGGGAGGAAACACAAGTGACAAACGTGGTATTCAACTGAGCTTGTTATAGTGGAGGTCAGAGTCCTTGTCTGATGGGAGAAGTAGACCTTGCCAGAAGTGCCAGTAGTAAGGGAATGTAGTGAATAAACATCAGTGGAAAAGTATTCTCATAGAGAAGCAAATGTTTTGCCTTTTTTTTTTTAATTGCTGAAATAAATCAAGTAATAATTATTAAAAATACTCTTTAATCTCTTTAGAGCTATCTTTCCAACTGTTAAGGCCTAAGAGTATTTTGGAGTATTTCTGAATTTTCAGAATTTCAAGCATTTTAGTAGAAACATTTAAAGTAAAGGGCTGGTAACACGGTGCTCTAGAAACTGTTGTGTGGATTCACTGCTCTGTTACCTGCTTGCCATGTCTGAAAGGATGGTGCAGTGGCGTGAGAGGGAAGTGTCACTTCTCTGAAGCATGCTTTTGAGAAATGATGTTTATTGGCTTAGCAGCCCCTGCATATACCAGAGCAGAGAGGTGTGCAGCACAGAGCATGTTTGTCTCTGTGAAACAGCTGTTGACAGAGGAAGGTTACTAAAACCACTGACTTTTTTTAACTTGTTTCAGGTGGGATTCCCTTTGTCCTTACTGGAGAGTTTTTCCAGCAGTCTCAGAGGCCAGCTGCATTCATGATAGCTGGGACAGTCAACTGGCTCTCCAACTTCATAGTGGGACTGCTCTTCCCTTTCATTCAGGTACTTGGCACTTTTGATATTTGGTGTACATTGATATATGCTATGCTTTACCAGCTCTAATGTTGGAATAGGAATTTTCAGGTAATAGTATCTTTTTATTGAAGTGGATGAAGTTCCCACCATGTTTTTTGATACAGTTCAGTTGTGCTATCCACACATAGAACCATAGAATGCTTTGGGTTGGAAGGGACCTCAAAGATCATCTAGTTCCACTCCCCACCGTGGGCAGGGACACCCTCTGCTAGACCAGGTTACCCAAAGCTCCAACCAGCCTGGCCTTAAACACTTCCAGGGATGGGGCTTCCACAGCCTCTCTGGGCAGCCTGTCCCAGTGCTTCACCACCTGCATAGTAAAGAATTTCTTTCTAATATCTAATCTAAACCTCTTTCAGCTTTCAGCCATTCCCCCTTGTCCTATCACTACGCTCCCTGCTCAACAGTCCCTCTTCCCACTTTCTTGTAAGACCCCTTTAAGTATTGGCAGGCTGTAACTAGGTCTCCCCTCAGCCTTCTCTCCTCCAGGCTGAGCAAGCCCAACTCCCTCAGCCTTTCTTTGTAGAAGAGGTGCTCCAGTCCCTTGATCATCTTCATGGCCGCCCCGGAACTCAGTCCAACAGCTCTATGTCTTTCCTGTACTGGGGATCCCAGAGCTGGATGCAGTACTCCAGGTTGAGGTCTCATGAGAGCAGAGTAGAGGGGCAGAATCACCTCCCTTGACCTGCTGGCCACGTTGTTCTCGATGCAGCCCGGGACATGGTTAGTGTGTCACCTTTTGAATTGTCCTGCAAAAGAATAATTACTGTAACAGTGAACAACCCTATAGGGCAAATTCCCCAGAGGGGTGATTCAGCAGCGCTGTCTGATGGCTGTGTCAAGAGTTCATAGTCACTGATGGTGTTTGTCCCTGCCCTTTTCTTCAGCTGTTAGGTTACCCATCTTCTGGTTTACCCTTGGCTTTGAGGATCCTTATTAGTCTCATTGAGAAATAGGTGGTCTCCTCTTCTCCCCCTCTCTTTTTTCCAATCTCTTCTGTCAGGCTTTTATCTTCATTACCTAGTTCCTTCTTGCTGCAGCCTTGCAGCTGCATAGATGAATTTGTTGCTGTCCCAGCTTCCCCAGGCTGCTGTAAGTTTTGCTTGTAATGAGTGGCTTTATTTCCTTGGCTGAACTAGTCACGTGTAGGACAGGCCAGTTTCATCAAGAGCTGTCTGACAACTGATGCTTGTATACTAACAGGATAGATTTATTTTCTAAAAACCTAAAATTTAAAAGTAAATTTTAAAGTAACATTCAAAGTTCAATATAGAGCAGATTTTTTCCCTTCTGATTTGTAAGAACACAATCAGCATTATTCATGTGTCATTGTCTGGCAAAGGAGGCTTCAAGCAGCTTCTTGTTCAAAACCACACTAAGGTCATTTTCCTGGCCATGAATCTCTCCCAGGTCCATCCACAGTCTGTGGAGTTCACACAGGAGCAAATCCTGTTTCAGGAGCCAAAGGATAGCTGATCAGTTCCCTGGCCAAGTGCATCTGAACTCTTAAAAGAACCATTCTGCTCAACTGGTAACAGCTTGAGAGTGATGCTCACAGTTACAGCACAAAATAAAGAAGCCCTAATTGTTTTTTAAATCCATGGAGGAAAATACAAAAGATAGGGGAAGAACACAGAGTGGGGCAAGACCTCTAGGATACTTGCGTGTCCTCATGATCAGGAGAGATATTTTTAGATTACCTTTCAAATAATCTCTGAGTAAGAGATTTGAATAGCAGACAAGGAGGTGTTAACTGCTGTTTTTCCCCTCTCACACCTGAAAATGGTATGATACTTTATCATATGTAATATCATATGTAATACTGTATAACAGTATCTGGAGATACCATAAAACTATATCATGCTGTGAGACTATATATTCATTTTCATTTGACAAGTAAAACTGCTTTTACTAAGCAGTAATGTTTAAAATTACCTCTATAAGAGCATTTATGGGAGAACTCAAAAGTCTTTTTAAAAAAAGTCTGACCTGTGATCTAAGTTTGACACCTAATTTATTTTTTTTTCTAAAGGGAAAAAGTCTTGAGTCATTTTGATTACTTGGATCACCTTCAAAAGTCAACATGAATATAAAGGCTGTCATCCTTCCAAACTGCACTCCTAACATTAACTTCGATCAGACTGCTCAGAGCTTTAAGTCTTTAGAGCTCATTTTAATGCTTTCTGAAGTCAGTGAGTGTTTTCCACCAGCTTCACAGTGCAGAGTAAGGACTTAACAGCCTAGACATTTCAGGTGGAATTTTTCAAAAGCAGATAGAGACACACTTCTTTTCCCACTGAGGTTGCTAGAACAACTACCAAATGCAGCAGAGAAAATTAAAGAAATCCCCCAATTCCCTTGTGGTTTTGAAAACCTAACCTTATCATCAGCATCACTATGGTCCAGGAGGACATACCAGCTCCATGTGGTTTAATGAGCTCATCCAGCAAGTGGATGCTTTTATGTAGCTTAATAGCTGTTTTTCCAAGAAGACAGGGAGTAACTATTTCAGCAGCATTGGGGGTTGCCTTCCACCCCAGTTGGCCAGGCACTTATCGGTCCCACCACCTCCCTCCGTGG
Source organism: Gallinula chloropus (assembly GCF_964237585.1). NCBI lineage: Eukaryota > Metazoa > Chordata > Aves > Gruiformes > Rallidae > Gallinula > Gallinula chloropus. The sequence goes on along the minus strand of NC_140092.1, from coordinate 4,013,530 downwards.
TGGCCAGGCAGGTGGCAGGGAACAAAGTCTTACATCAAAGGGTGTATAATTAGAGTACTTTTATTTGTTAGGCTTGAAAATTATCCAGACACATTTGAAGAACAATCATGTTTCTTCAAAACTGCAGTTTCCTGCCTCCTGTGGAAAAAAACTAGGAGTTACCTGAGCTCTGGCTGTTAGTTGGATCTGAATTCATGCACCTCAGGGCTCTCCCTCCTTGTCCTACTAATCCCATCTGACAGATTACCTGGTGGGAACTGTTTAAAAAGGCCCTGAGTGAGTTCCAATAAAAAGGCCAACTGCAGTCTACAACTTTCCATATGCATATTAAAGCTTTTTGTGTGATTTAATATCTATCCACATGAAGTTTGCTGTAGCCTTGGGGAACACATCATTTTGTGTCGTAAAAATTTCCCATCGTGCGACTGTGAAATTACCAGCTTAGTTTTAATGAAGGTAAATCATATTTCCACCTCACAGGATTTTTTATTTCCTCTTCTTTAAAAAGTATTAAAGAGAAAGAGCTTAGAGTTTACACCTAAAGATGAAAGCAGCGTTGCTCAGACTTTTGATTTTTAAATCTTTTTCACAAGATCAAACTATGACGTCTCCTCACTTCCAAACTTCCACATTTTTCCTATTTCAGTCAACCTCATCCTCAAAATTCGGTTTGAGTCACCTGTTTCCTTATAGAAAGGCAATAGCCTCTCCTTAGCTCATTTCTGTAATTCTAAATGAAAACAAAAAATAGTTTTAAAATGCCTTCACAGAAGGAATGCATAATTCCTTCTGTGTATTGAAATACTAACCTGATTGTTTGAGAGACAACAGACACTTTTTTGGTCATTGTTGTGCATTTACAAAATTATCCTAAATTTTTGGGAAACAAGTATGTTAACTTCAGAGTTATTTAAAAAAAATCAAGCAGTAGTTAGCTTTCCAAATGTCACCAATTAACTCTGCCTCGATTTTCTTCCCTCAACCATCTGCAGATCTATGTAATAGAATAAAACACTGGCTTGAGTCATGCATTAAAAGGTATAGATTAGACTGAAAAGCTAGTATGCACATAAACTTTTGACAAATTACAAAAAAGTTAAAATGTGGAATGTGGCTCCTGTTCCCACCCTCGTGTCACTGTCAGTTTGGGATATTTGTGCACAGGATCAGAGCTCAGGTCAAAATGACAACTGATACTATGTTGAATTCACTAGTAGTTACTAGGAGGTGGCTGATAGTAGGTGTCAAAAATGTGTCTTTTTGAAAAAATCTCTTTTTAGTGCAAACCACAGCAATTTCAAGCCTTATTGCATGGGATCTTAGCACATACAGAGGAGTTACAAAAGATCTGGGTTTAGGACTGAGGGCATTTCAGACTTGGGTTTAACGTAGAGCTTGACCTCGTGAAATGTCAAACACGTCAGCTTGAGTAATGCTCAACAGTGTCTCTTTTGTCACTGCCATCACTTGAGAAGGAAGTCATGAGGCTTTTCTGAACCATGAGTTGTGAAGAGACAGAGCCAGCTTTGATGAGCCAGTAGACCAGAGATACCTGAATGTTTCATAAAGACATGGTTACCCATCCTTCAGAGCATTTCACTGCTCCTACAGGTGCTCCCTTGTTTGCTCTTTGTGGTGATTCAGTTGCTATAGATAATCCAGGGCAGCAGCAAGGCTTGTCTCACAATCATGATAAATAATACTGATTCTTGCTCCAACCCTATATTGCAGTTCTGATGCACAGTGTTATATCATCCATTTTTCCTTTGGTGACTAATATCCTCTGAAAAATGTTTTAAAGCACTTGCCTGCTCAGAAGGCATGTGAAAGAGCAACTGTTCTTTTTGATGTGTTCATAACAAATCATCCTTTGAAAATATGTCTCTGTCTCTCTAATACATAAAATTATTTCTGAAAATGAAAAGAATACCAAGTCTTCCTACAGTTAGCAATTCTCCCCAGATGTCCAAATAATATAGTTTCTTGAGATCTAAAATAAGCATTTCCATCACTGGCATCTTGTTTATGGATCACCCAGGCAATGTGTCCCTCATGTGGCACACAAATTATGTCATGGTTGAGCTTACAGTGGTCATGGGAATTCCCTCATAGACAGGCTGTTGAGCATCATCTTGAGCAGAAGGGCTACATGTTGTGCCTACTGATAAAAATCACTTCCTCATTTTAAAATTGTATGCACTGTTGGAAATGTCTTCTCAATATGTTATGATGTTGCTATACTATCTCAATGTATGAATGTGGCACAGAGGACTAGTCACCTTGGTGACCAGTAACAACCTGAGGGAACAGTATGAAGCTGCGACAGGGGGAGGTTTAAGTTGGGTATTAGGAAGAGGTTCTTTACTGAGAGAGAGTGGTTGGGCACTGGAACAGGCTCCCCAGAGTTCAAGAAGCATCTGGACAATGCACTCAGTCACCTGCTCTGACTTGGCTGGCCCTGTGTGTAGCCAGGAGTTGGACTCTGATCCTTATGGGTCCCTTCCAACTCAGGAGATTCTGTGATTCCATGATAATGTGAATGTTGTGTATGTGTGAGAGTGCAAAATATGTGTAATAGTGAAGTAGAGGAGTTTGCCTTGGAGGTGTCCTGTGTTTCAGGGTAAGCGGGCAGGACACAAGTGCTTCTTGCTGCTATAGGATCTGCAGTTGTAGCTGGGATGCTTCTCACCTCAGGCATTATCGATCTGTGACAGTAATGGCCCTCAGAAATCAATGTGGTGCAGCCAGTTTCTGCAGCTGCTTCTTGAGACAAATGCTAAAGCTGTTTTGATGAGACCCCAAAGACTGATCATGCTGCCGTTATGTCCTGTAGGAGTAAAGTCATTGTGAAGATCGATTCATGGAACAGGTAAAAGCAGCTCTGCCCTCAACTAGGGGAGCAGCTATCCCACCTTCATAGAGACGTGCTTTACCCAAACATCTTCCTCATCACTGGGGTTTCCTCTTTAAATGCCTCAGCTCTCTTTCTGTTCTACTCTTACTAACGGTGATGTATAGCTTAACCATGGCGTAGGATAACAGACCTCAGTATGCCAGATTTTCAGGTTAAATCCACTGACTAGAGTGGGTAGCACTAGCAGAATAATTAGTACTTCTGTAAATTATTTTAGCCAATGAAGCTTCTAGAGGGAGGAAGAACATAAGTGTATTTAACTTCGTTGTTGTTGTTTTGGTGAGCATGTAAGTTTTAGTGAGTAATCCCCAGTATTCCTGTATGTGTAATATCTTCATCTGCATGGTTGTGTAATACACTCATCTGCATGGCAAGACTGAAGCATTCTTTTTAATAATTACATTGTAGGTATTTTACAACCCCTCCAGGTTGCTAAGAAGCTTAATACGTGACATCAATTAGTCTTTGACTAGAATTCACAAAGAGAGTTAAAAAAGGAACCAAGGCTTTTATGCAGGGAGCGAAAGCGTACCTGTTTGTAGGCAGCATAAAGGAGAATGTTGAAGGTCTCCTCTTTGTGTTCTGTGTGCTTTCTTCCTAGCAATGTGTATTTTTAATCTAGACTTGCACTTGCAGGCTTTTTCAAATTAGACTAATTACAGCAGTGATTATGTGGCTTCTGTTTTTTCCCAGTTTAGTAGGTTATGTGGCTTAAGTTTGCTGACTGTTGTTCCAACATGTAGAGCTTGTCAGATAGCAGGTTTTAACTTTTTTCATGGAAAATGACTCCACACTATAAAAGCATGAAATGTTTGTGTAGTAGGCATGAGAATAACTATTCTTCAGGGTCAGAGTCAGCTAAGGGCATCCTCATCACTGTCAGTGGAAAGGGTGTCAGGCTGAAAACATGCAAAGGTATTTTCCTGCACAGAGCTGCCTTGGTTTCTAAATATGGGTATGTTAGGAGCAGTGTTACTGCCTGTAGTTCCCATTTTATATATTAGCACTGTACACTCTGCAGTAAGGATGCTTTATCTCTCCTTACTTATCCACACCCCAGACCAGACTGGTGTTGCATTTGCACCTAAACCTCTGCTCAGAAGAGGGTTTTGAAACGTGAGAAACTTTTGCATCCCTGCTCATCTGGAAACAGTGTCTCACTTTCAACCAGACACTTGACTCCAGCTTCAACTACTACTGCTAATACTACCAGAAGTAATACTTACTGGTCCAGTACTATATTCTTAGAAAACTTAATGTGATGGAGGCAGAGCTGCCGGATGCTGGTACCGTTCAAGCCTGAGCCCAAAGTCCTCAATGAGGAGACCACACGTTCTAAAAGTCAGGTGATGGCAGTGGTAGTGTGATGTGCCTTTCAGTTGTGATTATACAGAAAGAACAAAGCACTTAAGAGACTGTAGTACATAGTTGTAAAAAGAGGATGCTGTTTCATTGCTGTCTGCAGCATGTCCTGCAGCCTGCTTGTTTGGCCAGAGATGAGTAGTAACAGCATCAGAAGTTCCAGCCTTCTCAGCTGCCTTTGTCCCTTTCTCAGGTGGCTTGTGTTGTCTGTCAGGTGTGAGTGGAACCTTGCTTTTCACACTTATGCCACCCTTATGAAGCATAATATAACATTTTTATCAAATTTTGTTGGAATTATTTGGTTCCTTTATTGATTGCTACAGTCAATGGGAAGTTTACACAAAATGATATCCAGCACAAGGTCCTAAGCATTGCAAAGGAGTTAGTTCAGCTAGCAGCTCTAGCAGGAAGGTGCTTTCATACCCAAGTTAGTTTAGGAAGTTCCCCTGCATGCCAGACCCACTTGCAGTTGCTTCCCTATTCTCTATTTATCTTGATTCCAGGTCTGTTCAGTTCAGTGCTTGCACCAGCAAGAAAGATGATGAAGCAGAGAGAATGTGTGTTATATTTCTAGATAACTGCATCAAGAAGGATATTAGGAAACCTTTTAATCATGAGAATAGTGTAACTGTGTAATGATGTGTGGATAAATTGTAGCTTGTCTATTGCTGGAGATCTATAAAGACAAGCAGACAGATGTTTGTCGACAAAGAACTGAGACTGCCTTAGTAATGGGCTGACTGGCAGCTGTGGGCCTGGGTTTCTGTGGGCTTATTGACATTTTGAAGCCTTCAGATCAGGAAGTGTCTGTAATTAAAGTGTACACAAAGCATGTGGCTCCTTTAAGGCTCCCTTAATCTTTTTGTTGTTGTCACTGTGACACCTCCGTGGCAGGAGAATCCAAGCTTCAAAAAAAGGAGGCAACTGCAATTTTCCTCTCTTTGGAAATGCTAGTGGCATAGGAGGAATACTGTGATGATGCTTTGGGCTAAATCATCTTGAAAAATACAGAAAAATTAAGCAAAAGAAATGGCAAAAAATGCAATGGTCTTGGAGTGAAAAATAGCCAACCTAAAAGTATTCCATCTGGAGAAAAAATTTGAGAAGGGAAAATCTAATTATGAACAGCTGAGGGAGAAAAGATCACTTATTTAGTTCAAAAGGATCAGAAAGTGTTAAACTGACATATCAGAGAAAACCTTGTGAATTTCAGAACAACTTGGGCAAGAGTGAAGCATCCACGGGTATGTGAGGAATCTGTAACCTGAAGGCCTTCAAGGTTATATTAGTCATCCCTCTATAAGCTTATTACTATTTCATGTATTCCTTCTTTTATGGATAATAAGAGGAAACAAATAATTTTCCCTTTGGCAGTAGTGACTCATTCAAAAAAACTCCAACCATATGAGAGTGGAGGAATGTGTATAGCCTTGCCTGGCTTAAGGTACAAGCAGTCAAATACCACTTATTTGTGCATTAGTATTTTCTAATTGCACTAGAGTGTATCTCACACAATCAGTACTCAGCCACCACTGAAGGTTTCCAGTGCATTTCACACTTCTCAATAGGTATCAAGTGATTAATTCTAAACCTCATCTATTTCTGTTTTAAATTTAACTGATTTCAGCCATCAGATACTTTATTTCTTGCAATTTTTTGTTTGTTTAATCTGCTGTTGAACAGAATGGTCTAGAGGTTTGGATACATTTTTCATTGTTGGCTGAGGAGCTCCAGTGAATGTATTTCAAACAGTGGGTTTTCTGTAAATTACTTGCAAACCATAAGGAGTTCATCAACCCACAGAATACTTATTCCAGTCCTTGATTTAATCAAGAACTGTCTAAACAGAATAGTAAATGGCTAAATAACACCCAAAACAAATAGGCTTGCTTGTCCATAAGCCCCCTGCTTCCTCACAGGTGCATCTATAAACAGAAACTAGTTGCAAAGCACTCAGATGACCAAAACCTGTATCCTGTAAATATGTACACACACCAGTGAATGCAGGCATGCCCTTATTAATTTACCCAGACTTCAAACTGTTAATTGTGGGTATTGCTTGGTATCACTGCCCTGGCTCCTTTGGTTTATGTTGCTGGAAACAAAACTTGAAGTGTTGCCTGACTTTGCTGGAGCTTGCAGTTCACCAATCTATTTTAGCTGGTAGAAATTGGTATGCTGAGGGGGTGATGGAGCGTGGGGCACAGGGACACCTGGTAAAGTGTGTCTGTGTGGGGAAATACGTGTCATGAGCTGAAGCAGGTAGAGGAGACAGCAGACTACAAAAGCAGAATACCATAATCTAAAAGGCTTGAAAACCTCTGGTGCAATAGAATCAGCATACAGTAAGCTGTTACTCCTCACTAAGTCTGCAGGGACAGACTTCTGTAATTTAAGCAGGACCTTAAGTTGTGTGTTACCTAAAAAAGGGGCTGTTTATTTTTTGTAATATGTAAATACAAAGAATTACTAAGCATTCATTATTAGCACTTAATTTTGTGACATTATTTCATTACATGCTGATGCATTCTTATTTTGTACTTCAGTTTGTTCTGTTAGATTGTTACAAGGTGCTTCAAAGATTCTGTGGTAAATTAGTCTTACACTGCAGGGCAACATAGCAGTGTTCTCCAGAAGTTTTCAGTCATAGCAATTTCTCTTTTTAGAAGTCTGTGCAGAGCCTTTTTTTTGGTGTCAGAAGTCAGGCTGTGTATTCAGTGCATATACAAGAAGTACTGAGATTTCTATGTATTTTCTTGGAATTGGAATCTCATACTAAACTGCATCGTAGAATAATATGGTTTCCTTTCCCAGGAGCACTCTGGAAGGAGATATAAGTGAGAGAGGAAATAAGGAATCTAGTCATCTGTATTCACTGTGAATATTCTTGGTGGTTTGTACTTGGTTCTGTAAAGATCTTTCGTGTTACCTTTGCCTGTTCTTCACCCTGTTGCCCCACAGGCATCCCCCCTCTCCTTGGGTTATGGTGATAGCAGTTGGCTGAGCTCATGTTTCCTTCTGTTTTGGACCCTTCTTTGCTAGCCCCTCACTTTGCTAGCTCCTGTACCATCCTCATGTGAGCGGCCTTCAGCCTGTTGAGAATACTTTAGCTGGGAGAATACCTCTGTCTGGATGCTGCATGTCAGCAACCAAGACTGACTGCCCAGAGCCCCCCTCTCCCACCTTTCTGTCCTGCAGAGACCAGCTGGATCATTACTGCTCCTCTGGTTCCCTCCCTGTCCCAACAGTAATTTTATAGAACAACTCATCTTCAGGCTTTCTTTGTAACACAGATGTTGGCAATAACCAGGGATCACAGAGGAGTGCCCAGTTAGGATTACAGATGCATTAGGTGGAAAGCTGATAGGACTCCGGTTGGGGGTTGGTTTGTACCTTTGACACCACAGGACTCTACATCTACAGAGAGGAAAGAGATTTAAAAGACATTAGAAATATTGAAGTGACCAGTAGAAGCCTTCAAATCTCTGCACATGGTTGTACTAGAAAATTATGTAGCTCCTGATCAGAATGACAAAGAACTGAATTGCTGCTATGGTTTCCTAGGAAAAAGAAAGGACTTAAACAATGTTAATTTAGAAATGGAAGAAACCTCTTTTTATCTTACCAGGCCTACATACTGTCCCTGAGGACCACAAAGGGGTTTTTCCTCTTTTTTTACTTCTGCCATGGGAGCAACTTGTGTTGGGATACAGAGCCATCATTCTCTTGCAGCACTTTTGCAGCAAGGCTGAGGCAATAATAGTAATAAACTGCAAGATGTTTTGCAGTTCTCTGGCAGAGCAGTAGCGTAAAATATCTCATTTTTGCAGGGACTAAGAAATGTTACTGTACAGCCTGAATGTTTTGGCCAGTTATAAAAAGAACAGCTTGATTTTTACAAAGTCATAATTGTTATACCTATCCTCCATCACATTTTTTTTTGGCATTGTTTCCCTGTAAGTAGAAATCTGAGCATGTTGATAGAGTAGATATACATTGTGCTATACATTCCAGAGATGGACACAGACCTTGGTGAAGACTTGCATAAAAAGTTTGTTACAGATAGGTGGCTGTTCTTCAGGCTGGAGAACTGAGCGACTGCCAGAAATGACCTCTCTAATTTCCATCTGTTTCACCAGCAGTGGAAAATGATGTGCTGCTTATGATGGACAAAGGAGTTACTAGATTTGGGGCTGGCTTCAATAATATCTGAGAAATTGATAGAAAGTTTTGGGGTTATCCTGTTGCACCCCATCAGTGTTTCTCCCACAACGGTGTGTGTTTTCATAAGAAGGTCCAGCCAACAAGGTGATAGTGTCTTCTGAGCCATAGCAAAAACATTAGGAAAGCCTGTAGGACAATTTAAAAATCCTTTTAATATCTTTGTTCTCAGAAATGTAACACAATGAACAGTGTGAGAGCATGAGCAAAAAAGGTATGAAGGTCATTAATAATGCATGACAAAAGATCACTCTTAAATATTGATTATGAAAAAACTGCCTCCATCCTCTGTAGATGTGGCTGGGAAACACCTTTCCAGTGAAGAAACCTTTGTTATTGAGTGATGTTTGCATAACCTTTCTGCATAGGGGCCATAAAACAAGGACATGGCTGCGGATGTGAAGCTTTTTTGCAGCCTGTCGCCGTCAGCTGGGGCCCAGTTTCTGAGCTGGTGGGTGGAGGTCTAATTCCTGTGCCCTGGCGTAGGAGGTCAGGGTTGCTGCTTTGCTTGGCACATGTTGATGCTGAGATGACAGGAAAGGAGAACAAAAAGCTGGGTGGAACATCATGTCCCCCAAATACTGAATACTTTGACTAACTGGGTTTTCAAGCAGGGAACTCTTCCTAAGCAGGGTCCTCTTCCTATAAGCTTTTAACTTATATAAGGGTAGAAGGCATCTGAAAGAAGTCAAGTACAAATTGTCATTAGCTACAAACTGGGTAAAGTTTGATTTTTATTTTTGTTCTTAGGCTGGTCAAAGTGTCTTGAAAAATAAGCTGCTTGGATCTGTGATCCAGATGGAGCTCAGGGTAACATGGCAAACAGGTCCTACAAGATTTGTAGCCTTAGTTCAGACTGCATAATGGCATGATGGAAAGAAACCTGTGTGTGTTAATTTCCCCCCTTTCTGAAACTGATTTACTTCTGCCTGTGAAGCAGTACTTCACAGTCATTATTCATGATGCTGGGGGCTTTCCTGCACTTTGGATCTTCCTTCCTTATTTTTAAACTTCACATTTTACTTTTTGATTCATTTACCCAGCAAGATTGTCTTCTGGTTTTCCTTATTGTTTCCTTACTATGTAATAATACCCATTGTTTCTATTATGCAGTGTAAGAATTTCAATAACAAAGGTATGTATTCCCTCAGTCAAGCTAATTTAAGTATTTGCAAATACATCTGATATTTAAAGTAACTACAGTGCATCTGAATCAAGGGAAATGGCTGAAGTTCCCCAAAAGATGAGAAAATGAAGGTTAGATATGAAAAAAAAAGCAGCAGCTCCTAATTAGAGGCAACCCACTTCAAGTATAAAATACAAGGATCTGTTAACTTTTTTCTGAGGAGGCAGTGAATGTGTGGGGGTTGGGTTGAAACTGCAGTACATGTCTGGAAATACCTCTGTATTTTACTTAGGAAGTATATTTCATATGTTAGGTCTTAGTTCTCTGTCCTCCTTCATTGTCATGCACCTTCAGCAGAACCTTAAATTATGTCTGCAATGGAAGGACAGGGGATAAAGGGCACAAACTCTCTTAGCCATTTGCTTCAGGATGCTGTATTAATTTGAAGCAAAAAGCCAAATGTCTACATGAATAACTGTTTTGTTGCTGTTTAATTTTAGTAAGACATCCAACCGTTATCACTTGACCTCATCGCTTCAAAATCCAGTTTGACCCCCATCTCATGACTAATCTTCATGACAGCTTCCAAATCCAAGCACCTGTTGCCAGTGCCAAACAGGCTGGGATGTGGCAAGTTGAGAATTTAGAAACACATTTTGGCATCTGCTGGGAAGGATTGGAAGTCCTTTCTAAAAAAATATTAATTCGTTAAACCTGTTAAATCTGATTCAGAATTTGTTCATTTGCTCATTTATTTTGTCATCTCTGCCCTAAAATGCCTGCTTTCCCATTTTTGGTATCACAGTTCTGCTGAGAATTGAACCTTTCCTGCAGAATGGGTTGTCAGTAAGCAGCCATCATTAAACAGCACATGATGATGTTCTGCTCAAATACTTATATATTTTTTCCAGACTGCAGGTTCACAGCATGTAAGCTATTAGCAGGAAGACAGTTCTCAGCTAGAGGGATTTAGAAGTGGCAAATTATTAATTTCTTTTTAAATCAAACCTAGAAATCTGACACTTTCAATGCCAGGGCTTTTTTGTTCATTTCAAGTTTACTTTTTAGCCTGAAAAAGTGAGCTTTTTTGCTCATTCATTCTGGGCACTTTTAAAGTTGTACATAATGGCAAAAATGAAGAATTTTACCATTTTATTTAAAAAGAGAAGGAAGAAATACCCTGTACATTCTACCTAATGTGTATAGCAGCCCTACACAAACTGGAAACACGTTTGTTAACCTCTTTGCTTAAGAAAACGTGGCTGGGCTACACATACTTAGTCATACACCTTGCTTATGCAGCTACAGCTCAACATCAAAGTCAGGTTTGACTGCTTGTCACGCCTGGGATGTGATTTGGGGAATTGCCCGAGTCCTTTGACTTTGATTCTGTTTTTTCTGGTAATTGCATGCATGTCGTAGGTGAATCGTTTCCTGGTTTTCCTTTCTCTGACTAATACAGAGCTTTGATCAGCTGCAGAAAAATGAAGAGAACGTAAGAACAGGCAGTTCAGGATTCAGCTGGCAGGACACTTCCAGAAATGCTGTGTTTTAAGTAACCTCCTTAAAAAGCCCTTATGAAAATACATGGTGATGAGTTTAAAAGTTTATGTTTAACTTTTAAATACCCCATATAGCAATAGCCCTCACCAGCCTTGAACAGTTCAGTGTAAATTCTGCTTTGGAGAGGCTTTATTAGCCTGCAGACTAACTAGGAACAGGCTGTAGGTATCTGAGGTGCTTTCCTTGGGAGGTTGTATCACTATGCATGTCTGCTGCTCCTTTGCCCTCCCCTGTGCACCTGGGAGTGTAGGTGACCTTCAGTAACCCATGGAAGTCCTGGCCTTTCATGGACCTTCTTGTGTGTATCTGCCCTTGACTCTGAACAAATATCTATCAAGAGGGAGAGCCATTGTCATTCAGGAAACCACCTGAAACTGGGCAACCTTGAAACTTGGATGTTCATACAGGAGGGTGTACTGAAGAGATGTTGGGGAAAATGGCTATGAGTGATGGACTGCTGTAGTGCTTTGCTCTGTCTTCCTTCTAGTCTTGCTTTCTAACATGGTGTGTAAAAGGCTGGCTTTGAGGACAGGCTGAAGAGATGTGTTCCTAGCTCTGGCAAGCCTGGCTGCTGTTTGAGGAAGAGCAGCAGCTTGTTCTGCACCTGTGCAGTACATGCTGAGGTCTGAAGAGACCTGCCTGGGTGGATGTGGTAGCAGGGTAGGGATGGGACAGGCAGGCTGTGGTGCTGCTGGCCATGCAGGCTCACTGGGGCTCGTGTGCTTGGCATGTTTCTAGGGGCTGGCTCAGTGCCTCCTGTGTGGTCAGAGTTGCTGCTAGGAGCTGAGCCTAAGGAAGTCCCTCGTCCTGACATGGGAAAGCTGAGAAGCAACACAAACCATATATTTTCTTTGAATTTATTCTGTATCTGGTTAGAACTTCCATTCAGAATTGGCTTGTTTTTCCTTCCTGCCCCTCCCTTCCCTTCCTCTTTTAACCCTCCCCTCCAGCAATGTGTCTATGATATTTTCTAAGAGTCAAACTACTCTCCAGGGCAGAAGTATTCAATTTTTGAACACCAAGGCTTCTATCATATGTAGTAAGGGAAATAATGTCACAAAGTATAGAAAAATACTGGCCTTTTCAAATGTTATCATAGACACAGTCACTGTTCTCATATCACTGAGAACGTGGGTGTCAGTAAAGGATCCTGAGACCATCTCTGTTGGGCCAGATACAGAGAGCTGCAGAGTATCTGTGCTTTGCCACCAAAGACTTCAATTGAAGTTCTTCTTTAGCTTTTTACTCCCACCCCAGCCTGGGGCTGGCAAAACTTGAGGTTTTAGTCTTACCATGGCAGCTGCACAGTCTCTGTAGGTGTCTCTAGCAGCCTGGAAGGAGTAAAACACCAAAGAGAGATGATGGATTTAGAGATTACAAGTGTCAAGGAGTCAATGAGAGAAATGGGCTTCAATATAATGTAAAATAAATAAGAGAAAGTATAGTAATTTCACAGAACAAATACACAGATCCATTTTCCTGACTGATCTATCAGTACCTTCTGTAGTAGCCACTGTTCAGTAACTCAGCACTCTCCCTTTTCCCTGCATATTATCCTGCCTTCAGGATACCTTGGTAGGCACATCAGATATGCTGTGGCCAATCTTAATCGTTCCACCCCTCAGATCTTTCCTCTGACACCAGGCAATTCAGAACACATCAGGCAATGGCAGAACTGAATTAAACAGCTGAGCTGTATCCCACTCATGTCCCACTAAGGGTTCCAGTTAGAATTTGGGATTTAATGTTTTCCTTCCACTTTATCCTATACTTCTGTCCTACATCCTTTCTCAGTGTGATGTGTAAGTAGAAGGTTTTGTGCCTGTAAAAAGTACTTTAACTCACATGTGACGTTTGTCTTTGCCAAATGCAAGTTTGGGTGATAGGAGGGGAACTCTGAATGAGTTGTGAAAGGCTTATGGATATTGGTTTTTGTCTTTCCTGTGTGAGTAAAGTTATAGCCAGCCGTAAGGAAGTATTTTGGCTGAAAATTAGGTGGTGAGAAAAGGGCATTTTATGATCACCCCTCAGTGTTCCTGTCCAGGAATTAGGGTTCCATTGTGCTAATCCTGCAGAATATAGGGAGTGAAAGGTCTTGGTGTCTTCCCACAGTCCCATTTGTAGGATTTACAACAAACATAAATTCTTCTATTATTCTCCATGGAACTTCACTTGGAGGTCCTTGGGACTCCTTCTGAAGGGATCTGCAGAAATTAAGGAGAGTGAATTTATTACTAATAAATGTAAATACATTATGTAATGTAATTGCAAATAACACTGCTGAGAGTATTCAGTTCAATTAGAGAAAAAAAAAGGTTCCGTTTCAATTAGGAAAGGTTTAAGGAGTCTTGAGTCAAAGAAGATACTTAATGCTAATTTAGATCATGGACAGCAGAGAAATAAATGGGAATTAGAAAGTTGGGACAAAGTTGTGGCTGCACCACCAAGAGACACAGATAACTTGTGGTGGCTTAATGGTTCATTTTCATCTTGGAGGAGATTAAGTTCAATTCTGATTTTAAAGAGAGAAAAATGTGATTTGAGGTCTGGTATTTGGCTGAATGACAATTTCAAATGCAGAAGATCCAGATGCAAAATTTGAATTCTTAACACAAGGGGATAATTTATGAAGTACTATGAAGTTATTTTTTCCATCTACTAAATCCATTTTCTTCTGCCTCTATATAAGCTTGAAAATCATATGTGTTCCCATGACAGAATATTCCCTCCAATCCTTTCCCCCATCATCTGTGATCTTTGGTTTATGATTGTCAGGTTGCTCAGGACTTTGTGATTCTAGGATTTAACAAAAAAACCCCACTGATGATCTGAAGAGTCCCTAATCAGTGGTTCAGAGGATGAATTTTCCAGGTTTTCCTATTACAGACTGGGGTTGAACAGCTGAAATAGGTAACAAATTATCCATGGAAAACATTGGGACTAGGCAGGCTGTAATTGGACGTGGAAGTAAAAAGCAGCTGCAGAAAAGGGATTTTAAAAAATTTTCATCTTTCTTGTTCCACACACAAATTCATGTTCTGCTTCCACACCAAGTAGGATTTATATTGAGCAAGAGAAACATTCAAATATTGCTAGGGATTGTATAGACCTTGAGCCTCTGAAGCAGGGAGCTTAGCCGACCTGTAATGTAGGATGGGTGTGTAGTAGAAAAATGTGCCACCCATTTCTTCTTTTGGACCATTCCTGATGTTGCTTTTCTTATGACTTTTGTCTCTTTTCTGATGACCATTTCCTCTGTTTTCTATTTGCAGGCTGGTTTACAGACCTACTGCTTCCTAGTGTTTGCTGCCGTCTGCCTGGCAGGAGCCACCTACCTGTTCTTTGTCCTGCCTGAAACGAAAAATAAGACATTTAATGAGATCAGCCAGGCATTTGCCAAAAAGAATAAAGCATCTCTAGAAATGCAAGAAATGAACCACTACTCAGGGGAGAGGAAATCCAGTGCAGAACAAGAATCAAACTTCACATCTTCGGTGGACAACGGGGAAACCAAAAAGGCAATCGTGTAAGCCCAGGATGCTCTATGGGGGGGGGACAGGAGAAAACACACTCTCTTCATTCAGAACATTTGTAGCAATGCACAACTTGTATTTTTTATGTGGCAGCATGGACTGCTTCCCCCTTGAATATGTTTTAAGTGAGTATGGGTGCTGCTAGGGTGATGGTTGAGGGAAGGAGAGGCAGGAGCAGCAGCAGCTGATTAAATAAGAGCTGGGGATTTCTTGGGCACTTGTGAAATAGAGTGAGGTGGGGAATACTGACCCAGAGGAGCAAAGTGGTGATGGGGAGCAAGGTGTGTGAGCAGCAGCTGGCTGAGCACCCCCATGTGCACACAGGGAAGGGTGTGTGCGGTCACCGAGGAAGAGGAGGAAGCAGGGAAAAGGGAAGAGATCCCAGCAGGGGTTTGCCAAGAATCGAACCTGAAATGGTTCTGGTTGGCATTCTCCACATTTCCTAGCACGTCAGTGAAGTTGCATGTCATTACTGAGGTCTTGAAAGAAGATTTGTGATACTTCCCTGACCTCCCATTCCTTTTCCAGCTGTTTTGACTTTCAGTTGCTTTGTCTCAGCATCTCCCAGGTTCTCATAATTGGGGAGCTCCGGGTCCTTGTCTCACTTGCAAATCCTGATTGACTAGTAATAGGATTGCCTCTAGATTTTGGGTTTGCTGACACAACATTTCTGTCAGTATATATGTATTTTTTTAATATTATTTTTTGAGAATAGCTATGAAAGCTTCAATATGAAAAGCAAATTAAACCTCATGGTGGAGTGAGAGAACTCTGCTGCATGTAGGGTGTAGCATTAAAAAAGACATAACACACACAAGTTCTCCAACTTTTTTTTGATTGATTTGTTTGCTTTTCTTTTCAGGTTCCTTTTAAAACAAGTGTTAGGAGCCAAAGCTTCCCTGACACCCAGTAAATATCATTTCTTAGCACTCAGATCTCCAAAGGAATTTGAGTGCCTATTTCTTATTTAAACACTGATTTTCATTTGGGCATTAGATTCTGAAGCTCCAGACCTCGTTCACATTAGTAAATCTCTAAGCTATTTAATACTTTGTGGATCTGTCCTTGGAGTCTGCTTAGTTTCATGATGCAAAGACTCAGCAGGCTGGCAGGGATTAGGGGATCCATTCCATGATCCCTCAGAGTACCTGGATGCTGAGGGGAGCAATAAGCACTTTCAAATTAAATAGTTAGCTGGTTTATGTGAATTGTCTTATTGAAGACTTACAGTCTTAGAGCTGCCTTCACTTAGGAGTAAGGCACAAGAAGCAAGTGAAGCATTTAGGTAGAGCAGGCTGCTTCCACAAGTTATATTTATTAATCCAGAAGTTCCTAAATTTGGGGTTGTTTTTTTGTTTTGGGTTGTGTTTTTTTTTTGGGGGGGGGGAGGGAATATATGTCAAATATCAAAATATATATGTATATTCATGTGTGTGTGTATATATACATATATGTATATATGTATATACATATATGTATATATGTATATATGTATATATATACACACACAGAGAGAAATGCCTTTCAATACTTAGGTTGTTTTTTTCTTCCCTTTCTGATTTCTCTGAGTGATAAGCTGTTTATTGTTTTGTTTTACCCTGTTAATTGTACTGTAAATCAAAATCAGATGCCCTAGTGTTTAGCTATTGCTACTAAATGATGTACATGGTTTTATACTGTGATTTATTTATATGTGGCATATTTACTGCACACATTGTAAGCTGACATAATAGAGCAATTTCACTACTGGGTACTAGAAGAAAAATTAATCTGAGCCTTTATGCCAGGTTGTGTGCTGTTTTACTGGGATAAAGGTACAGCACCAAGTAAGAAAATAGAAAATACATGAGAGTAAGAGAATTAAGAATGAAAAAATGGATTTAAGGTAACTGGTGCTACTGCTAAACAGAGTGAATCAAGATTGTACCACTTGATAACCATATACAGAAGCTAATCAGATATTATGGAGAAAACTGAAGGAAGATGCCTTTTGATAACCACTTATAAAGTGATATATATATATATATATAGCAAATGAATGTGCCATCTTTCAGTGCCTTTAGTTGCCTATTCCACATGTTACATCAGGCTCACTAAGTGAATGACTGTGTGAAAAAACAAGCTTGAATGCCACTTCTCCAGACAATTTCAGGAAGAAATTCTTTCTCTCTTGCCTGGAGGGCAAGACTGCAGATTTCAGACACCTTCATTCAGACTGAGAATAACCTCACAGTTAGAGCTGCTTACACGGTATGATGTGGTCTGAGTCAAAGTGTCATGATTGGAAAGTTATTCTTAGAACTAGGAGAATTTAGCACTTAGTGCTTTCCATTAACATACATTACAGGCATTACATGTTCATAATGTTGCCATTGGATATCCCCATGGCCTGACACAAGTTGTATTGGACTTCTGCAACATGATGGAATCTTCTTACTGTTATGTACAGCTGCATTTGGACCCCGGCTCAGAACGTGCTGGTAAAGAGATGGTTCGTTAGGCTTTTCTATGGCAGCTCAGGGATTTGTACAGATTTAACAACAGGAGGTTGTGTTTTCCTCATCTGCAACCCCATTTGCCCATCTCTGGCCCTAGGCATGCTCCAGATACGTGCTTTCTGCACGACTGCAAAGCAAGCTGCTGAGTGTAGCTGCGTGCAGCAGTGTAATGCTACGAGGAAGTGGCTGGGGCAACTGTTGCCTGCCTTGGTAGTGGTTTGCTCCAGCTCATGGTAGGGGTTAAAAGCAATTCCAGTCTCCATACATGCATGTGTGCAGGTGCTTGTCTCTCTGGGCAGGGAAGGTGGCTGTAGTCTCCTCTGCCTTGGGTTGTAGAAGTTTGAGGAAATCAGATGTGCCAGTACTGCATTAACTTTCTCATCTCTGACCCTTGCAAGAGTTTTGTGGTGTTCTTCAGGTTGCTCTGTAATGATTTTATTCCTCTTATGCTGCTAGATCTTCTCCAGCAACGAGAGGACAAAGGGGAATATACCAGCAATTTATCATCTGGCTTTCTTGTGGAATGTATTGAATTGTCCACTGCCTGTGTGTTTGTCAGTGAGTGTTGTGTGGTGCCACGTTCCCTTTTCTCACCTGGCATTGGGATGAGGTGCTGTGAGGTGGTGTCTGTATGAGTACGTGATCAACTGTGCACAATGATTGCAAAATAAAACTTTGGAATTAAACTGAAGTGATGTAGGTTTTGTTCTGGTAAAATCTGAGTATCTACAGCTGCACAAGTTTCATTGCACAATTCCCTGGGGGTTTGTATGTCCCAGTACAAGACTGTACAGTCCAGCATCTGACTGACCAGCGTCATTTTGGACTCTGTGCTTGGGTGTTGGGCATGATGGGGAAGGAAATCTCTGAAACTCTACCTTTTTTTAAGCATTATTTTCACCTTTTCAGATTCCATCCTTCATTCTTTCATAAGTGTCTGTTGGGCTTTAGAATTAAAGCTACAGACATCAGTGAGAGGTGAATGATTAAAACTGGCTAGTAGTAATAATAACTGTGTATAAGAGTTGTTGAATCTAATGAGGCTTTTTTGTAGAAAGTTGTCATTTGCAATGGATGAGTTTTGAGCTGCTAAAACTCGACTTTCAGATGAGACATTCAGTCAAATGACTATTTCTGCAGCAAAGAGATGCAAAACTGGAGATGTGAAATACGTGTAAAAATTGAATTTCATACTTCAGGTTCTGAAGCCAATTTTCACTCCACAAGGATCTGCTTTCTAGTGGGGGAAGATGTGAGTAGTTCAGCCATATGGGACAATTTTCATCTTCGAAGTAAAATGAAAAAAGAAACACTAAAAGCAACTATTTGGAATTTGCTTTATCCCCTTTGACTATTTTTATAGGCTTCACACAGAAGTTACCATATAAAACATTAGAGCTCCCATCACCTCAAACAACAGGAAAACCAAATGAGTAAAGCATTCTTAGGAGATGCCTGCAGTCTGTCTTTTGCCATGACTCCAGAGTATAAAGTTCAGATACACTCTAAAAACCTGAACTATATGGACCCAAACTCTGAAGCAGGTTTGTTAATGCACATAAGCAAGCTTATGGGCCTATGCTTAATTCTCTCTGCAAGTGATATTATTTGGATGTGAGCCCTGTGAAAAGGTGAAATTCATGGCAAAAGCTTGGTACTCGGACTCCTAATCCAGTTATCACAGCTCAATAAGCAGTCATGCACAACCTGGGGCACTACAGCCCTCTTCCTTGCAAGCTCAGCTGCACTAGCCCTGCTTTTGCCATCACCTAAGAGAAAGAGCAGATGGTCAAGCTCCTTCTTGAGATGTTCCTACTGAGGCTTGTGCTCCAGTCAAATTCCTTTAAACCTCAGACTTTGGTTTTTAAAAAGCATAGAAGAAAAGCTTCCCAGGAGGCTTTTATCCAGGGATTAGTTAAGTCAACAGAAGTCTCCAGTGTCTTTAACAGCACCAATATACCTGTGATATACATAAAGGACTTCTAAGCTTAGGAAACCCTGCACAATTTTATCTTCTTTAGATAGCAAACCAACAGCTGACTTTCTCAGCCTTGGAAAACAGTATAATTGCATGCAGCAGAAGCACTGATCTGACACTTTTCTTCTCAGTTTGGGGGCAAGGAATTGGTTGGTTGGAGGTTTGTTGGATTTTTATTATTTAAGTGGGAGCACTAGTAGTATGGTTCCCAGCCTAAAGCAGTGTACCAAAAGGTAAAAAGCAAGCTGTCAGACCCCTGCAACATAATACATTAAGAACGTGATATTGTAAGTGTAGGAAATAATTTGCCTGCTGCTATGTAAGTCACCACCAAGAGATAACTGGTTTTTGGGTTTTTTTTTCTCTTGTTTCTCTCAGTTAAAAAACAATTGGTCAAGCTAACTGCAACACTCACCTCTTCAGATTTGTTCCACCTTTTGTTTCTGACGTGCTCCACCCACTCATGTAAATATTTTTACACCTTGGATTTGAATATAGGAAAGTAATAGTTAGGAAAAGCAAGCATGCCAAAGATTATAAAAGTGATACATAGAAATTTCTCTAGAGGCTGGCGTTTTCACAGATGAGTTCAAGAGTTAATCACTTAAATCCAAATTTTGTGTGGTTTTGTCTAGTTGAATTAAACCCTACAGACTTTATCTGCACACAGGTATATACCAAGAGACTTTTATAGCAGGGAAAAAGTTCAGCTGCTTTAATTCTCAGGCATAATGGAAATGACATATTCAAATGGCCCCAAGTTGTGAACCAGACTCATGGTGCTCAGGCACTTACATTACCAAATTTAGCTAAGGTTTGCATGATCTTAGGTTTGGAAAAGTTGTCCTTTCAGGCTGTCTCCTTTTGGCCAGCCTTCTTTTTGCACTTTTCTAAACTGCTAGCTGGCGATTACTCTGCTAATGTAAATATAATTTTATTAATATTTTAAATACTTTATATATTTTATGTGTATCATATTAAAATATATAACATTTTATGTATCGATAGTATACAATTGACTTTCTTCAGAGGAAAAAGAATGGAGTTATTCTAAATTCTAAAAGCTATGTTTTGTTAAACAGATGTGAGGTACACAGCTAATATAAGAAATTATATACTGCTTTAACACAACACTGCGATAAACCAAGGTTAGTCAATTTATATTCTGCCACTGACTGGCTGAAGCCTTACCTTTCTAATCACTCATTAACTGTGACAGACTGGTCATCTTAGTAACTCATAGTCAGCAAGAGCTTTTCACATGCCTGTTGCACAGAAGTCATCTTGATGCAAAGCTGGGGCAAATATTTCTCAGGACAGCTCCAGTTCTGGACATTGACACTAAAATAATTGCCAGTGTGTAGTAAAAGAGCTAATTTACTTTTGTAAAATAGGCATCAAAGGAGAACTCTTTACATTCAACTCGAGGACAGATTTGCGCTGAAGTCCCTCAAGAAGCAGAATGGATTAGCATCCAGTCTGGACCAAGTCAAACATACTCTCCCACTATCAAGGTGAAGCTCAGATGCATTTCACACATCAGAAACTCTTAACCTTTTGGTAGAGAGGTCTCATTGCCACCTCTCCATTCCTTTCCTTCTTCCCCACCTTGCCCTGACACAGGCTGTGCTTTGCCCCTCACGCCAGTACACGCCAGGATGAAGTGCACCAGCTTGTCATCACAGATGACATTTTCATCAAAGGAGAAGTGAAAGAGTACAAAGAGGCCAAAAGGGGTGTCAGCAGGATGAAAAGATGACACTGTGCAACCTGTGGCCCTGCTGCAGATAGGTACAGCTTCACTATCAAACTCAAATCTTTACAGACTTTAGAGGGGGCATGAACATGGCAACTGCAAGGAAGGTGAAAGACACTTGGACCTTGTGACCAAGCAGCTAACAACAGCTGAAATCCATGTCTGAAAAATCATCCAAGGAGGCAGGTGATGATTATTTGATGCTTTCTACTGGAAAATGAGAGTTAAAAAAGAAACACAGCTGAGGAAAACAGGATGCAAGACAGATGGATAGCTTGCTTTTCCAGTATGTGACTCAGGACTTATTCAATGAGCAATTAAAAATAAATTCAAAGCTAATAGATTTAAAAATGCATAAGTAAAGCTGTAGAGTTATTTGGGACAAGCTAGAATCAGTGAATGTTTATAGGAATAGTTATTTAAATTTATGATATCAAACTTAAATGAGGCAAGAGAAATAAAAAAGGGAAAAGCTACAGCTAATAGGAGATAACAAATTTCTCTGAGGAGCTGAGTAGCCTGTAATTGGCCATTAGATCATTCTTTCACCTTCTTTTGAGATGTGTGGATAATTTATGGAGACAAGACAGCCCTCTGTGTGGATCACTGTTCAGACATGCTGTCATAATTTGTACAGGTTGCAGTGAGTACTGTGAGCTGACCCAGAATACAATAGAAGTGGGGAAATCCCACCACTGCCCAATCAACCAATAAATCAAACTCTCAGTCTCACACCTGTTTCCAAAAGCAAACCCCACCCACCCTAACTTTTCTCCATACCAGAGAGTTTTTCAGGTGAAAATGGGAACTTTATGCCAATCGATAATCACTGTGTGCTGGAATTTTCTGCTCTTTTAAGAGCTTTGCTACATTTCATTAACTCAATTTTGCAAAGCTTTTATACAGTACAAGTTTCAGTCTTTCCTGATTGCTCACAGCCTTGGTTAATAAGCATGAGAAATGAGTGTAGTAAGCCAGGAAGACATGGTAACAAATCAGCTATAGTAGGAGGAGACCCAGAATGTCTGGCAAGCTCGTGTTTTTTCTATGAAAAAGGACAGCTAGCTTCAATTATTTAACATTTTAAAAGCCTAATAATCAGGGGTTTTCAAATATTCTCAAACTATATTGCTAAATGGGGTCAGTCTTGTGGGCCAAACTAACAGGTTGAAGGAATGGGATCCAAGTGAAGTGGGTGCTGTTGGCACGCAGGATGTCGGTGGTGCTGCAGCGATGATCACTCTGGAATGCAAAATCCTTCACAGCTCCAAGACTAGGGTTTTTTTTAAATTTAGAACTGACAGAAAATTGTAACACATACATGCTTTCACTGCCATTAAGCTACTCAAGACTTCTTCAAAAATACGATTTTGAAGGCAAAGAGGTTTCTTTTTTTCTTTCAAATGAAAGATGTTGACAGTACTTTCTTCAGTACTTGATATTAGATAATGGACACCTATTTGATGGCCAATTTTGGTCAATTACACCATGAACAGTTCCACCAGAACAACAGGGGAAAAAAACCTCTTTCTGGCCCTATATGGTAATGGCCTTTAGGCTTCTCCTACTTTGTGTCCAAAAGAAAAATGACAAAATAGCCAAGTATAAAACTGATACAGCTACAGAGTCCCAGGCCATAGCTCCTGAAGAGGTTTTACCATCAAATATTGTAGATGGTATCTGAAGTAAGTAATGGTGGGCATCATCCTGAAGGCAGCTAATTGGCATTTTTACCCTTCCCTTCCATCCCTGTCAGGATTTCACTCAAAACTAATACACAGCATTGAACATTCACAAGCATAAATGCCTGAGGCAGTGTGGAAGTGATTGATTACCAATATAAATGAGGGCTAGTCAGAAGGTGAAAAATATGCAGAACTGGGTCCCTATCCCTCAAACTGCAGGTGTTACCAGCCTCACCTCTATGGTCCTATAGATTTACTATGGAGCTAGCCAGAACCTTGCCACCTAAAAAGAGAGAAATTAAAACCACCTTTACAATTCACTTTGTACTTTGAGAAGCTGCTCTGTAGGAATTAGTACAATGAAGAGAGTTGCCCTGGGCATTTATCTGTAGTATTTCATCTGACCTACATGCACAGCACAACCAGCATGCGATCTGCCCTCCTGACAGCAGTTGGGTTGGACCACTGCTGGCAGCAGAACTGAGATCCAGTTCCCCTCCCTCTGCCTGGCAGACAGTGCTCGGTTTATTCCTTTAACAGTTACTTAGAGGACAAGCCCTTTCAATTTACCAAGAAGATGCATGATAGATGCTTAATCTGCTCTATGACCTTTTGTACTTTGTATTTATGAATTTCAATAGTTGCTTCATTCTGTATTATTTCTTTGTCTCTTCATTTGTACAGATAGTTTTCATAGCAAAACAACTCCAAGCCCTGCCTCTCTCTAAGCTGCAGACCTCTGGGTGATTAGCTGCTCATGCACTCTCAAACCAAAATACAGACTTGAATTTTATTGATTTAATACCTCATCAAGTAACATCATCACCACCCCCTTCAAAGTCTATATTCTTGCCAGCTGGATTTACCTGAGGGCTACAAGAGATCAAGGACAAAGCAGCACAAGAACAAATGTTGTAAAGGTCCACAAAGGTGCTGAGGCTTAGAGCATCCCTCTTCCTCCAGCTGCCTCTTTCCTGGAAGGAGCCAGCTGACCTCTCACTTGCACAACAGCTTTGGGGGCTGCAAATCCCCTACCACGTGTCAGGAGAAGGAGCAGCATTGCTCCACCTCACTGCATTTTGCTTCTCAGACAAAACCCAAACTGTGAAGGGGATGTGAGAAGCAGAAATAGCAGCTAAATACCAGGCTCTGATCAGCCAGGCCCTGCCAGCTGACCCTCTGACCCAAGGTGTATCCTCAGCATATTACACTTAACACACAGCACAAAAGCCTACAGACTTTTCTATCTAGCTCAAGGAAAAAAATCCCTGGTTGTGGGGGCAGGGGAAGGGGTGGAAAGGTGTAATGGTCAAAAGTTGGCTTACCTTCAGGTGTGATAGTCCTCTGGCAGTGACCTTGCAACCATACACCAGCTTGGTTAGACCTCACTTTTGCTTGGCAGATCAACTGCAGCTCTGTCACTGCAGCGACTGATGGCTCTGCATCAGATGTATCACAGGCAAAACCTACATTAGGCAGCTAGGGATTAGTTATCCCTTATATGCATTCAGGAGGCTGTCAAGCATTGTCACAAATTTTGAATGCCTTCTGCTGTTAGGATGGTGGGGAAAGGGTTTGAGGGAGCAGTTTAATAGACATTTTTCAGATCATTTTCAGGTAAGTGCTGTTAACAGATGTTTCTCTTACAGTGTGTTCAAATACTAGTTACACACAGAGAAACGAGCATCTCAGGCTGAAGAAAAAGTCTTGCTCTTGGGTTAGTGCAGCGATGTGATTAATGTCTAAAATTACAAGTGCAGACATCTTTTTATGCAGAACAGAGAATCAACGTGCACAAAAGTGGCCTGGTATTGGCCTGAATGCATTCAGTTACCAGATCCATTCCCAGAATAATGGAAATCATTTGCACACTAGGGGAATAGTTATATATCTGTTTTCATATACAAAGTTCTTTATATATATATATATATATATTTATTTTATGTATCTCAAAATACAAAATTCTTGTAGAGCACGTGAAATACGACTTCATGTGCTCTACAAGAATTGAAAAAATAAATTTTCACATTCTAATGGCAGTAATCCATAAGTAAACTGTATCTGCATTGGATTAAGTATGACTTTATTAAATTGCACAAACTGAAGCACTTCACCAGACCAGTTCACAGACTTAAGAATTAAATTATTTAAGTATCTGAAAAGAGCTTAGTGATTTGCTTTCTTTAGTTACAAAGAAGTTCTATAAATCGTAACAGGAATAGTTCTAATCCTCAAGATATAAGTCCAACTGTGCACAACTAGCAAAGAGGGATTGCAGCTTCCTGCTGGTTTGGATTTTCCTAGGTGCACTCCCAGTTACTGATGCAAAGTTTGTAATAACTATCAGTGTTCTTCCATGCCAGCTGCCTGCACAAATCTAGGGCCAAATAATAATAATAGGCTGCAAATCATAACTCTTGCCAAACTCAGAGCAGCTTAAAAAGGCACTGAAAATAAGTTTTTGTGAGTTATTTTCAGTCTAGCCCTATATAAAGCATATTCAGAAATTCTCACAGAGCTTAACTAGCAGCTTTGAGGGCTTCATGAATTTTTATGATCTTGTTAATACTGAAATAGTGAAGTTCTTTCTGTGTTGCTTGGTTTATATTGGCAGTAGAACGAGCAGTTATATTAATCTATTGATGCCTGTATCTTTTTATGTACTCTAGCATAATGTTTATGGGGAAAAAATGTGTGGCATAACATAGGTTCAGAGTTTTTTTGGGTTTGACAATGAAACCCTAGGTTAACACAGGACAAGATGGCTCAAGTACAGTAAACCAGTTTTTGATTTAGTACTCCAATGCAAAAATGCCCCTTCCCTGCCCCTCCCTCCCACCTCCCCAAACTGGAACTGTTCTCCAGGTCTACACTGACTCAGCAGGTGCTCATAAGCCTGCCTGATCAGACCAAAATCCCTGCTCCTGACGGATGTTTTTAGGGGAACCACTAAGGATATGAAGGGGAAAATGTCATGTTATTCAGCCTACCTGTTGAATTCATTTCCAAACACCACCAGCCCGGTGAGCACACCCTTTTCCTTAGTTTCAGCATCTTCTTTTAAGCATGATTTCCACAGCACCTTCACTCCTCACACAATTCCAGCCCTCTCCTTGTACCATCTACATACTACATTGTCTCCTGCTCTCTGTCAGCCAATGAATCACTGGCACAGACAGTGTTTACCAGGACTGCAGTCCCACAGGCTTTTGAGGATAATTGTGATTTACACCTTTTCAATCAGCCTTTAAGACCACTGCACGTATCTGGGCCGCTACTCAGGCTTCACAACAAGGTGTAGGTCAGTCTGACAGGGTCAGAACACAAAGTTGTGCTGAGACAGAATGAAACCGGTACGTAAATTGTAAGAACCAAGGTTTTGTGGTGCTGGCAGAGGTTGCTCTCTGAGGAAAGAATGAAAGAACCAGTGCTCAGAATAAAAGAAAACCCCCAAAAACCAACAAAGCACCAAACCACAGCACACCAAGAAAACTCATCTGTGTAAGAGGCTGCTGCAGAAAGGGAGGACATAAGCTGTGCTGCTGCTGGATGCAACAAGAACTAGTGGGGTTCAGTTGCAATTCTATGTTTTTTTATAGCAGTTAAGGTAGAGTAGATGGCTGTGGAGCTGGGCAAGGCTCCTTTCTAGGTTGTGCTAAGAAATAAATTGTACAAAGGTGCTCTAGATGCAATTAATCCCTCTCTGACCAGGCACTAGGTGGCTGCCGTTGATCTCCCACAGCCTTGTGCAACACTCCTCTGGGGCTCTCAGGGCCAAGCTTCTGGAGTAAATCATCAGCAATACAGTGCAAGGCAGGATAAAGCCAACAGTGTCACAACAAGACTATGAACAGCCAGAAAACATGTAGAGACCAGGAAAGTAATGACAAATAATCTTTCTCTTCAATGCGTCCCCGAATCCCCATGGCCCTGGCCAGGAGAGAGCTGCAAACCAGCAGCTCTCCAACCAGAGATCACACACAGATGTTTCTCTCTCTCTCCATGTGGAATAACCTGTGCTTCAGCTCCTTTAATCTTTCATCCTTTCCTCTTTTCCCCCACTATAATCAAAGCCTTTCTGTGCAATTTCCTTAACTGGCAGAATACAAGAGATAATTGTTGAATTTTTGAGTGACTTCACCCAGAAAAAGCCTCTCTTCAGCTAATCCATGTATTTCTGTCTCCAGTGGGAGGTTTTTTTTTTTTATTTCCTTTACCCTGAAACTGTTTTACAGTGCAGCAGGGGAAAAGGTACCCATAGCCATACCAGTTGTTATCACTTCCAGTTAACACTGCTCCACATGTGGCTAGCTGCTCCTGTCCCTACGTCATCCCCAGAGACAGGGTTTAACAGTGTTCCTCTTGGCTGTGATGGAAAAAGACCAAAAAAAAAAAACAAAGAAAGGAAATCAATGGGAATAGGAAAAACGTTTTAATTAGCATCTAAAATTTAAAATGCTGACCATATCGATCTGGAAAGTCTCTGGTAATTACATCTGAACCTTACAACATAGAAACGCCACAACACTCAGCTCACTGTGTTTTAAAGCCATGTGGAAATAGAAATAATTAATTTTAAAACCCAAAAATCACTGCTGAATAATTTTATTCTCTTGGCTCAACTTTAGTGACAGCAGCAATCAGCAATTTGTGTTGATATTCTGGAGTGGAAAACTCCAGTCTGTGTCATCTGGACAGGATGAGTGGGCGCTGGAAATGCGCTCCTCATTAAGGCAGGGTGGTTAAATGAAGGAGCAAACTCCACCATCAACCATGGAGAACTTTCAAGGCACCTTGCTGTGCACTAGGAACTTGGTAGGCACACGTTTAATCTTCCCAAATGAGTCATGATAATACAGGCTCAAACACAAATACTCTGCTGAAAATGCACAGAAAATGGAGTCCCTTCAATATATATCTTCCAAATCCCAACATCTGCTCCACAATAAACATGCTCCACAATAAACATACTCCACACAGCTGCAGAATATTAGTCCTTTCATTAGCAGAGGCAATCAACTTGGAATAGCTGACTACCTACTTCCAGTAGTCACATGATGCTTTACCTTATATCTTTTTGAAGAGAGACACCCTATAAAGTATGTTCTAAAGATGATTAGCAGCATGCTTACATTAACTCAGTAATACTTATAATGTATATATCATCCACAGTCCATCCATGGTCATCATCCATGACCTCTCTCAGCATCTCAGGCATCACTGCAGTGCTGGCTAACAGCACATGACAAGTGATGGAGTTATGCTGGCACAAGAGCTGCTGCAATGGGAAATGATGAAACATGCCTGCAGGAAGGATGGGAAAACTCAGGGACCCATCTGCAGACCCTGCTCATTCTCCTCCCAGAACTGAGGAGTGGGACTCCTGAGGACCTGCTCTCATCTTTACTCATCGTCTTCTCAAGGCCTTGTTCTTGGAGGCACAGGGGAATCCGACGACTCTTTCCCTTACAAAGATTGCCAGATGAGGCTGAGAGGAGGCAGGGAAGCTGGCCATCCCTCTCACAGCCAAAGAAAATCAGAGTGCTTCGGGATAAAACCGAATACAACGCAGTCTGCTCTGTGACAGTGGTGGCCTGAGGCAGAAAGGACTATGTATGGTTCTGCCACCACTCTCAACTGGAGCGTAGCCCCTCACCAGGACATGTAAACAGGGAGACAGCAAAGCTGTAATATCCCTACCCTATTTTTTTCCCAGGTAAATCCCATCACAATCTGCGCTCAGGCTTTGGAAACTGCTGCTGAAATTATTGCACATTCAGTTGTTACTGACATTCAGAGCCAGAACCCACTTCCACACCAGTGACCTGGGCCTCTCTCTTTCCTCACTCTCACCTCTTTCCATTATTACTGTTATTAAAGGCATTTTGGAGGGAAGGTGTGGCCAGTCTGCATTTCACAAGCCATGTCTCACTCCTGGGCAGTTAAAAGTGAGCTCCCATCCCTGAGTCACATCACCTGACTGGCAGCAAGGCTGTGTTGGCTATGGAGCTCGCATGTATGTGACCAAGGCAGCCAGGCAGAATCTCCTTCAGGACCATCCTACCTGGCTCATCCTCTGGCCAACCACATCACACACCAAGCTTGTTCTCCACAGCAGCTGTGGGAGCCCTGAGGAGCTGCCATCATCCCTGGCTTGTCAAACACGGTGCTCTTTATGGAGTAGCTGATTTATGCCCATAGTCTTGCCATTTAAACACATCTACAGAGTTGCTGAGGTCAATGGAGCTACTGATGTCCACAGGGAATTTAGCTGAGCTTTAGGCATTCAGAAGTACTTCTGTAATGGGCTCTGAATAAACACAGATAGAGGGAGAGAAGTGCCAAGCACCCCAGCACCTGCCTGCCAGCAGCATCCACAGCCCAAAGGAAGAACAAGAGCATCCTGCACATGACAGGAGTCCTGCAAATAGTAGTGAATGTTGGACATACTGGGGGGTGAAGTGGGTCACCTGTCATAGGTATAGCCTATTACAGCATCTCTATTATATACAAACCTATCAGCCAAAAGGATTCTTCCCTACCTTGCAGAGGGCAATCTCAGAAGCCCTCATGTGGAGAAAGCTTTTTCATGATGAATGTGGAGAGTAACTGATGAATATGAAGAGTTATCTCCCTTCAGGAGTAGCACTTTGCCAGCTGCTAAAATACCCAAATGACTGAAGAACTTCAGAAAAAAAAAAATGACAGAAGTTTGACAGTGCAGTGACAACAGAGGAATAAAGTGTACCCCTAAAATTAGGTCAGCACCTTGAGTTCTACTGCTCATAAAGACTTCTTCTACCAGTATAAGAAAACAAAGGCTAGTTTCAAAATTATTCCCTGCCTCACAGAGCCCCAGTCCCACTGTTGGACGTGCACTTCTTGTGCCCTGCATCCAGTGCTCACAGACTGACAGTAGCAACTGGCAGAGTTTGTTGGATTTTTGTGGTAAAGGACAGGCTCGTCAAGAGACCTTTTGAGCACTGACAGAAGCGTTTAGATTTGGACATGAAAGGAGTGTGGGGTGTTGGGCCATGGGCATCTTTGTAAAAGGGCTCCTCCATCAGCACCTGAGCACTGGGAAAAGGTCTGGCCCCAGTGCTGCAAGCAGAGAGGTTTTGAAATCTGGGTCTTTCAAATTATTAAAAATAAATTTTAAATGGTATGGTGTGAGCCTGTCTTAAGGAATTCAACTCAAGTGCTAGCATTTTGCAACAAGATTCATGCAGGTAGGAAATCTACCTCAGTCAAATTCCTGTCCAACTGCTCAGCAATCTAATGATCACCTTCCCATAGTGCAGGTTACACAAAATTAAATTTAAATAGCAAATTATGACATGCAGGGAGAAAAACGAACCTATGAATTATCTAAATTATTGTTTCCCTCTCTATCTTGACATTGCCTATTTTGTCAGAGACACCAGGACTGCTGAAGTCACACTTTAAGTCACTTTGTGCCAGGAATATAAAGCTGCATAATTAAGAAATGTGTGTTTTGTAGGAAGACTGGAAAAAAAAAAAACAAGTAATACCTAGATACCATGTTGGTAAGTGGATGATAGTGTCACATTGCTTCCCACAGAAGGTATTGTCCCAGCTGTAACCAGGACTGGATGTGGGGCTTTGTTTCCAGGGTGACATAATTAAATTTTAGAACAAGCTGAAAAAAGTATTTTCCTAAAGTAAAAATAATCCTCTAACTTCTGGTGAGACTCTGCTACTGTGCCTATGTAACTTTGCATACATTGGCCCTGAGTTTATGTCATGATAATGATGATAAATTCCTGGTCCTTTACACTCCCAAGAAGGAATGTAAATTTTATATTAGGAGGAGATATGAAATATTGAAACTCTCCCAATGAAAAAGGATGCTCATAGGAGGTAACTACTTATAGGCTTGCCAGGGTATGGAGAGACATCCACAAAGGCTGTTTTTAGTCCTAAGACTGCCTGCCTACTGCCTGCTACCCAAACTGTGTCGTGGATATTTATTTCCCAGCATAGCTAATAGTGTCAAAGGCTACAATGAAGAAAATAACTCCGTTACTTAATTTCCCCCATTTGCAATATAATTGACAAATTAGTATCTGTTTCATGGCTAAAGATGTCCAGTCCAATCTACATATATGGTTTCTTCTGATGGTAACATATAAATGGCACACCTCCTGTTTCAAGAATTACTTAACTTGTACAAGGTTTGCAGATCCTTCCAGTCAGAAAAGATGGTATTAATATGAATCATTGTTTCCATGTGCTGTTCTCTTCCAATCCTGTTGCCTAATCCCTTTTCCTTCCTTCTTCTGTCTCTGCAGAAAATTGCTAGTAAGTTTTTTCCAATAATCTCTTTAAAGTTGAAAAAAAAAAAATCAAATATC
Organism: Gallinula chloropus; assembly: GCF_964237585.1. Taxonomy (NCBI): domain Eukaryota; kingdom Metazoa; phylum Chordata; class Aves; order Gruiformes; family Rallidae; genus Gallinula; species Gallinula chloropus. The sequence goes on along the minus strand of NC_140092.1, from coordinate 3,982,519 downwards.
TTTAGTCTGTTTTAAGTTTATAAATCCAAACCTGAAGATAGCATTTTATTGCAGATTAATTTAGCCATTGTGAAACTTTCTTACTTGAGAGTGTTTTCAGCCATTGATCATGTCCTGGGGTGCAGCTGCAGAGCACTGGGTCCACTATTTGTAAATAGTTTGTCTGGGAGGACAGGAGTGACAGAGGGTAGTTTTACTGGTATTCCTGGGAGCAAGTCAACCTAAATCCTGACCCCTATTTACAGCCACACAGCACCACACTAAACTCTGAGACATCACCCCTAAATGCTGGGCCCATGGTCCTGGAAAGCCAGAGTTCAGGTATGTCAGAGCTAGAGCCTTCTTAAAAATTAAGGTATGTATTGGATAGATGTAAGCACAGGCTCTGAATGACCTGGACAAAACTGACATCCCTCTATCTCCAAGCTACTTCAGATGTAACAGCCAGGTATCTGGGACTGATTTATTTGTGATATTCCAGCTGCCAGAGAAAGAATTTATTTTCCCCCTGTTCATAACATGTAATCATTGTGCATTAAGTTCCACAAATTCTTACTTACAAAAGGCTTGAATTCAACTCCTAAAGTACACCCTATTACTCCATAACGTGGCACAGGTAATCTCTGGAATCACTCTCCTGTCCTCAAGGAGAGCACTCCAAAAATGACTGTCCATTTGACAAGCACGAGTGGAAAAAGATCTTCACCAGACTCTGAACTTCACATCTGCTCAGCTCAGGAGCTGCAAAGCACAGGTCAGACTGGTGGGACATGGAATGGAGAGCAAAACAGACAGTGCTGACAAGGCATTTGCCTTCCCAGAGGAAAAGGAGAGGAATAATTTTGGCACAAATTTAAAAAGCCTGATAAGCTTTTTTTTTTCTTTGGTGCAACAAAAGGGGAGTTGATATAACTAATTAAAAAAAAAGCCTGCAGGGCTCCAGGAGGAACCTGGAAAACACTTAGAGGACCTGTACATGGGAAGATGAAGCACTAAAGCAACTACAATACCATTAAAGAGGCTCCCTGGGGATTTCAAAAGCACAGAATTCAGGTTGCAAGAATAAAGCCATTGCCGTTCTCCAGAGTATCTCCAGTGGTGCATAAATCAGAAACCTAAAAGCAAAAGGAGAGGATTCATCTCTCAGACAGGCACCCATCTTGCCAAGAACAACACAGACCGACCAGTTAAAGTCCTGGAGAAGGTGACCAGAGGAAACAGACTTCTAAGTAGTTTATCACCATCTGAAGATAGTGCCTTGTGATAGTAAACTTTTCCACACCTGGTAAGGTTCAGTACATAGTCAGGCCCTTAATGAAATTATTACATTGATGAGATTTCTGGAAGTGATGACGTGGGCTCATTACACTTCTCAGCACATCTGCCAATTTAATTCCAAGACCTTTGTAAAGAAAAAACAACTTTTCTAGAAAGGTCAGCCAGGTCACACTGCTCGTGGCAGGGTGCAGTAAAAGAAGCAGCCATGTTTGGGGCAGAAACAACCACAGCTTTAGAAGAGAAAGGGAACACAGCAGCATTCAGCTCAGCTGAACACAGCAGGTGTGCAGTGTCTGGACCACCACAAGAGCAAGATGTGGAAGAATTAAAGGAGGTTATCTGTAATATCTTAAAAGGAACTAACAGCAAGCTGGTAAAAATTCCTAACTGGAACTATATAACAAATGGAGCTGTTTTCTCTCTGGGCATTTTCACCTTCACTTACTAATCAATCCCCCAATGGGATCATTGCTAATGATTCAGATATGGCAGCAGCTTTCTAAGAACCATCGTGTCTTTTAAAGCAAATAGCTTCAGAAAGAGAATTTCTTCCCCACAGGTCATTAGCATTGCACTGCTATTGTGGTAGCTCGTGCTTCATGCTGATGAGGTGAAGACATGGTCAACTAGGGTATTTTTATTTTAAGCTCGAGGAACCATCTCAGGGATGCTCACTGCAGATTGAGGATGACTGTCCAGGCTGGCAAAGTCAACCTGAGGGGCTTCCCTTTCTGCTGGAGGCACAGCAGTGAACAAGAGACCATGGGTAGGGAATTTGCAGAGAGCTTCATTAAAGCTAATGAGAGTTTTGCATGAATGAGAAGAGCTCCACAGCAAATGAATTAATGGCATAATGACAAAATACATGTGTATTTTTTCCCCCCAAATATCATCAAACCTTTGTGGTACAGGGAAGACCAGCAAACCATAGAAAAACAGGAATCTAGTGAGTGCTCCTTTGAGCTTCTACCACCAACCTGAGCTGGGAATTCATGCAGTTGCACAGAGCCAAGTGTCTTCTGCCAAACAGAGTGGAGAAGGGAGGACTCCTATTCCCCCAGAGCACACGGTGTATGTGGTTCCAGATGATTGTTATGGAGCTGGTAAGGTAATTCATGATCCTATGTTCTCCCCCGCCTTGGTAGGGCAGTCTGTAACTGCAGGGACACTAGCTTGTGCCCATCCCAGCCTGTAAAAGAAGATTTGACCACAGGCACTCAGGTGCATAAAGGCAGGAGGTGCCTGTCCCCCTCGGTGCCCCTTCCAAGGAATGCTGGACTGCACCCTGAGCAGCATATCCCACACTCTCCCATCCACACTTTGCTTCATTCTGCTGGTCAAAAGTCCCAAACACACCTCAGAAACTTTGCAACATGTAGCCAATATTCTATCTAAAAGTGTCTTCAATGGAAAGATGACCAGAACCTGAGTATAAAATATCCAGACTAATAAGAAATGAGAACCCAGGCAGGAGTCAGCTCTTTGGGTCCAGAGACTGAGATCTGCTGGGATGAATTCAAAGAGCTCTTCTGAGCTCATTATTTTCTTTATTGCTCACCTGACATTCAGTAGCCTGGTGGTTAAAGCACAGCAAGCAGCAGACCTGGATTTATTGCTTAATTTTTGCCCAGGATGGGATGTTCAAACCTTAGCTTCCCAGAACAAATTTAGACAAAGCAGCTAAGCCTTTCCACAACACTGCTTAGGCTTCAGGGGACATGTCCCAGGTGTATTTGTGATCTTTACCTCTTCAAATTAAAGGGAAAACTGCCTTTCTAGCCCTAACGAGGAATTGCTGTGTTGCCAGCTCTGCAGTTCAGGCCATGACTCAAACCTAACAATCATGAGACAGAGAAATCACCTTCTACTCTAGTCTAGGGAGAGCCAGGAGGGAAAGGAAAAAGAAATCAGATTTCATCACTAGTCTTCCTAGCTTTCTGCTTCACCTCCCTTTCCCACAGGGCTGTGACAACTATTCACATATTCCCTTGCCAATGGCACAGAGGGAGAGTTTACTTGTATTCTCTTTGAAGGAAAACCCTACTCATTTTGATTACTCACTTGATTAGTTTCTTTCTCAGTTTCTTACTTCTAGTGTGTAAACATCCTCTCCAGATACTCCCTCTTTCTTCCTCCATACTCTTAATTGCCTAGAAATGAGTGTGTCCCCCAATGCCAATCCAGTGGTGAGTCCTTCAGCTGAGGGCCAGGCTTTGCCCCTCTCCCACTCCTCCCTCCCTCTTGTCCCTGACCTGATGGGTGCATCATTCATTTACAACAAAGATATATTAAGGAGGAAGAACCATGCTGATGGCCCAGGCCACAGACTGTCCTCTGCTGTCCCAAACAGCAGCTGTGCCAGCAGCCACAAGACCAAGGTCAGTGTGATGGTGTTTATGTAAAACCACCACTGTTAGGGAGTGGGTGCAAACATCAATTTTAGGGTGACATCTGTAATCACTTCCTTGGTTTTAGCAGTTCCTACTACAGAATAGGCTTTTGACTGCACAGGATGGTTGACCCTGCTCACCCCAGGTCACCTCTGCCCCTGGTACTACACTAAAACATGTGCTTTAGCTCACCTACTGTTACATAACCTCACCCACTGGAATCACTACAGTGTGACCAACAGGCAGGAGAACAACAAGGGCATCATCAGGGGATTAGTAAAAATAGAAAGACAAAAATTACCTGGGAATTTATGTGCTTTTGTCAGCTTGTGCTATTTTTGGCTGAATTGGAAAGAAAATGATCACAAAAACTTTTGGCTTGGATTGAAAATGGATATCTGAAAAACAGCTTCTAAGTAAGAACAAATGTAGCTTAATAGAGTAATAAGTCGAGTTGTTGGAAGAAAAAGAGAAAAGATTCCTTTTTGTAACAGCAATGATAATTCCACTGGCATGAGTATTTCTCAATGTATGATTGAAGGTAATATTCAAAAAGACAAATATCTGCATCACTAGAGACACAATCATCACCCATAAGTTTGGGGCATATTCAAAAAAATTGAATTTCATCAGATCATCCATGCAAACAGCAAACTCTTTAAACCATTCTACCTTCATTCTCCACCTATAGAAGGCACCAGGCAGCCATCAGGTCTTCACCTTCTCATTGTTCCTGTTTAAGGCAAGTTTCCAGGCATGACAGCCCACTGGGGCTAATGTTAGATATGCCGTGGTATAAACAGATGTGGATGAGACACAGGGGTGATTTTACACTAACAGGTCACACAGCAATCAAGAAGCAGAAAGGAAAGTGGTCCCCAGTGGCATGGGGAAAGAGAGAAGGAAGAGCAACTGTGAGAAAACTCCTGGGTCAAGATAAACATGGTTTAATGAGCAAAGGATGGAAGAAAAACCAAAACAAGCAATGCAAAGGCAACCACTCACCACTTTCCCTGTGTAAAGCAATGTCCATCCGGTTCCTGACTGGGAGATGACTAACCTGACCAACCTCCCTCCTGTTTGTTGCTGAGCATGACATGACACAGCCCAGAACGTCTCTGTGGTTAGCTCAGGTGACCTGCCCAGCTGCATCCCCTTCCAGCCTTATGTAAATTCCCAATCCCCTCATTGGCTGGGCAGAGTGGTAAGCAGAGAAGGCCCTTCATGCTCTGCAAACTCTATTCAGCAAAAGCTAAAACAATGGTTAGCTACCAGCATTGTCCTGGTCACAAACCTAAAACACAGGACCATATGGGCTGCTATGAAGAATATTAACTCCATCCCAGCCAGAGCCAGTTCAGAAGGGCTGATTTCCAGCTGAGATGTGCAGCTGTGGCTTTAAAGAGCTACATGAACAATACAGGATTCATAGCCAGAAGCTGATCATATTTTTGTTATATTTACCAAAACGCCCTCTGCATCTTCAAAGGCAGATTTAATGTAGTTGGGTGAGCCAGCTACTGAAAATCCTGGGAACACAATGCTAAATTTGGTGTCAGTATTGTGTGTGTAGCACAGGTTGCAGAGTTTTAATATGGATGTGGGTTTGTTTGCTTACTGCAAAGAATGTAATGATACTTCTCTTAAATTGCACCTTGCAGCCTTGTCTCCAACTTACGTTCTTTGTGGGGGAGGAAAAGAGCTAGGGTAAATAAAATATTGCTGATAGAATTCCCTAACAATTTGGCAATCAATTGGGGAAATAAAAATCACCTTAAATGCATCGGAGTGAAATATTGTGACTTGAATCCACACAGTTTGATTTCTTGTTTGGAGTCTGAGCTATTATACTTTAAGTTGGGAAGGGGGAAAGCCAAGCTTAGTGAACTCATCAGATCTTGGACTGTCAGCTGCACCTCAAAAGCTGTTGATGAATGACATGTCCACTTGATGAATGATACGTCATCAGCTTCAGAATCGAATTTGTCCCAAGATATAGAAATGACAAACCCACTCAGTCACAAAACTCCTCAGTTACTCCTACTAGTGCAGGATGCTGCAGTTATTCTTTGGTTGTTGTAGCTACCTCCAAATTTTAACACTGAAACAAACAGTCTTCTGCACTTAAATTGCAGGAAGGGTAACAACAGTTGGCCTTCACATGCAGCCCCCCTCCTCCTCTCCTGCCACACACACACGGCTCCCGCCGTTACTGCCACTCACACACCCACAAATGCAGGGATGGGGCTCCCATACCACACCATCTACAGCACATTCTGTCACTTAAAAGCATTTGATTTGCTTCCTCAACCTAACACTTTGAAAATAGTTCTAATTCTCCAGGCAAGGAAGTACCAGTGGCTGAAGAACATCTTTTAACAGCCGTTAGCTGCACAGCGCTGACTCAAACGGTTAATGGTTTGAGTAAAACTTGACTCATTTTTCTTTTATCAAGCCTGCCACTGCTTAGATCTATAATTTAAAAAATAACTTTCCAGATCTGCATAGGGCAAAAGAGTTGCTCTCAAAACTTTTGAGTAAGATTGAAAATAAATGGAAGAAAAAGGCAATTCTCTGTCAAATGTCTCCTTGAGTTACATCAGTGAATCTGAGTCTTCATCTGAACCATGCTCCCTGCTCTCCTATTGTTTTGGGGTTTTTTGTATTGATGTTATTTCTGCTGCTTGGTTTCAAACAATTATTCCCATCAATCTTTTGCAAGTTTATACCTGTGTTCTTACCAAGGCAGTGCCACAATTTAGTTCTGAATCAGGCCTACAGCAGTTACAGGGTACTTTACATAAACTAGGGAGCCAGAACTACGTGTAGTAGGGCTGAGGTTTTGCACCCCAACTATAAAGGTCATGAACAACTCCCCTGTAAAGTGTAACTGCTGGGGGTCCTGGAAATCAGAAATGGTGCAGAAAAGCAGGGTTCTCAAAAAAAAAAAACCAAAAAAAGTAGTCATCTTGGAAATAAGGAAGCCTGGAAAGCAGAAAGTTGAGATCTTGGCTAAATAAAAGATCTAGAGGGTAGGTTTACTTCAACTATTGTTTAGCAGCTCCGTAAGGAGACTGTCAGACACTTAGGACAACTTATTATATTTAACCAAATAGAAAATAACTTTTCCTCCTGTATCAAGCAACTTTCTCTAGTGCTTTCAGCTGATATGCTAGGAAATTAAGGAGACAAGAGGCAAGACAACAAAAAAGACCATTTTAGAATGGCAAAGTCATTTCTTTTAAATCATCTTCACCACTGAATGATCTGTCCTAGCAGATTAAAATTACAAAGTCTGTATTGCTGCCATCACTGAATTCATCCCATTTGCTTTTATACACAGGGCACTGAAGCATACCATCGTTTTAAAAAAGCAACTGAAAGTCTGCTGTGCCTCTCTGAGCCACAAAATAGAGCTCTCAGCCCAGAAACATGAAGTTTAGGGCATCTTTTACCCTCCCTGAGGCTGCCTGGGTGTGCAAAGAGGGACAGATGTAGCACAAGCCGTTGTCTGGCCAGCCTGAGCTGCAGGGCACATCACATAGGATGGTCCTCTTTTTATATCCATTGGTCCCAGTGGTGCAAACCCCTGCTCCAGGGTATTTTAATAGCCCCTGTACGTGAATGGATGCAGCAGTATGCAGGGGACAGTGGTTTGCTTTGTCTCACAGTGAGAGAATGCAAAGCACACGCTGGACCAGGTGATGCTCAGTAGTGTGAAGGGGTAATGCTGCCTGATCTGTGCTCACACAGTTACAATGTCACATTTCAAAGCCTGCCCAGATGGATCCTGTTTCATTTGCAACACCTAAAGGCGTGCTTGAGTAAATACATCTGGGACCTAGAAGGTATTTAAATGCATTCAATTTCCATTTCTGTGCCTAAATTTAGGACAACACTCTTGAAAAAAAATCCCACTTCCACACCCAGCTGATTTTTTAAGGCAATATTGTCTCCAAGTGCCTAAAGCTGTGCCATTGCATCGACCTCTGACCTTCGTTTTTGCTGAGGGACCTTCCCAACCACTACAGAGGGCTGGCACCAGGAGAGGAGACCTTCCTGCATTGCTGCCACTCGCCTGGTTTACCGAGCACACTCAGAGGCTGCCATTCAGCTTGACTCAGAAACGTAGCCAGTAAGGACAGTAAGGTCAAAGGAGGTGATCCCCCCCCTCTACTCTGCCCTGGTCAGGCCCCACCTGGAGTGTTGTGTCCAGTTCTGGGGTCCTTGGTATAAAAAGGACAGGGATCTCCTGGAGAGAGTCCAGAGAAGGGCTACGAACATCTTGAAGGGCCTGGAGCATCTCTCCTGTGAGGAAAGGCTGAGCAAGTTGAGACTGTTCAGCCTTGAGAAGAGAAGACTAAGGGGGGACCTAATTAAAGCCTATAATTATCTTAAGCAGGGGATGCAGGGGGAATCAGCCAGTCCCTTTTCAGTGTCTGTGGGGACAGGACAAGGGGCAATGGCTGCAAGTTGGAGCACAGGGAGTTCCACACCAACATGTGGAAGAACTTTTCCCCAGTGAGGGTGAGGGAGCCCTGGGACAGGCTGCCCAGGGGGTGTGGAGTCTCCTTCTCTGGAGAGATTCCAGCCCCATCTGGACACCGACCTGTGCAATATGAGCTGGGGAGCTGCTTTGGCAGGGGGGTTGGACCCCATGAGCTCTTGAGTTCCCTTCCAACCCCTACAATTCTATGATTCTATGATTTGCAATCTGTATCATAGTCTGGTGGTTTGAGACCCTGCTGAACAGAGAGAGATGAAGCTTCTGCAGTCACCAAGGAGAGCAGTGGAGCTGCAGTGTGAGCAGAGGCACTGTCTCCTCTTCTCAAACCCGAGGCACCATTGGGCCAAGGCTGTGGTGTGCATAGATCCAGAGGAGTGCAGGTATGAGATGTTCAGCTTTCCCTGCTGCGGGTCTTTGTGCTAACACAGTGAACAGAGAGGCAGAGATATTTTCACTTCTCATCCAAGCGTTCTCAGAAAAAACATTTAAATTTTGCAATTTACTCTGCAGATCTCTCTGCAGGCTGTTACCATCCCCTGGGGATCCTGAGAGAAGCCACTAAAAGGTTAAACAAAACAAAAAAAAAAACCCAAAAACAAAGAAAGAGAAGCATTCTGCAAAGCTGTAAACCAGCATGAGCCTTGTATAGAACTAAATATTTCCTATTAGGTATTACATGGTATATAAGTAATTATTTATGAAGTTAAGCTGTCTGATTCTTAAAGTCATTTCCAACTGTCCCATGAATAGGCAAACCAACAGTACAAGTATGAGGGTGGTGAGGCCCTGGCACAGGTTTCCAAGAGCAGCTGTGGCTGCCCCCTCCCTGGCAGTGTCCAAGGCCAGTTGGATGGGGCTTTGGGCAACCTGGGCTGGTGGAGGGTCTCCCTGCCCATAGCAGGGGGTTGGGACTAAATGATCGTTGAGTTCCCTTCCAACCCAAAATGTTCTATGTTTCTATGGTAAGTCGGTACCTTTGTATTTGAAAAAAGTATTGCTAATTGTTCTATTTAGCAGAAAGTGGAACTGACACATTTTTGTCCTGGCACATCAGCAGATTTCAGCTTAAATCACTAAGAGTCAACTCCATGATGTCTTGTTACAAGTCACCACAGCAGATCAGCTTCTCACAATGAATATATGGATTGGATATATAACATCAGATTTGTACTACGTTTGATACCTTATTGCCACAGATTCAAGAAATCCTAGTATGCATGCTCACAGCCCAGACCCCATCCCGACCCCTTCCAGTCCCCGTTCACCCACTTGGTCCAAAACCCACTGACTTCTGTTACCACCCTTGCCTCAGCCACCTGGGACTATAACAATTCCTCCTGTCCCTCATTGTCTTCAATCACAACCAAGTTTCTGGCTTCCTGGACCCTTAGCTGGTTTCTCTCATTCCTCTCTCAAATTCTCTCTCTGCCTCCTATGCAACCATTTTCCTCACTCTCCTCAGGCATTGCTCTGCTACTGCCAGGACACTCAACCTGCCCTGTGCCCAGCACTGCTGAGTGGATCCTTGAATTTGCCCTTTTCTACCCCATTTGACCTATGAAACTCTGACCCTTTCCAAACACTATCTCTAAGAGAAGGGCATTAGCTGAAGTAGTTGAAAACACAGAAAATACTTCTGCCTAAGATGCCACTTCAAATTCAAACACTGTGTTACCTACACTGGATGTTTTGAAAGGTTATGCAACAATACATTTTATCCTCTGATGAAGCAGAAACCCTTTGCATGTTGTCAAGATGTTTGCACCTTTGTTTCAAAGACTTGGAAAGACAAAAGCATTGTTTAAAGTCCATCCTTGAGAGACATCCAACACATACTTCTTGCTGTCTCCAAATCCTCATAAAGAGCAGTTAGCAAATCATTATTAAAATGTTTTGAACATAAAATAATTGAGAGAAAGGATTTTGTTACAGTCCCTCTCACTGCCTAATTTAAGTTTGGATTTTCAAAGATTCTCAACTCTAAACAGCCAAAAAGGCCTTTTGAACATCTTGGAAGACTGTACTTGCATTTGACTGTTGTGATGGAAGAATAAAAGTAAAACTTTAAGACCTGGCTTGCTTCCTTTGGGGATGAATTTGCACATTTTTTTTTTATTTAGGGAAATACATTTAGTTACCCTGTAAATATGATGAAATATATTTTCATGTGTGTATATAAAAGAACATAGGTATGCATCTAAGGGTTTAAAATCAAATTATATACTCCTCACAATGAAAACATCCAGCTTTTATTTCTATAAAAAAAATAAACCTCTTGTATAAAATAACTCACTTATCACTACACCTTATACCAATCCATTCTCATTTTGTATAATCAAGCAAAATCCCTAAGAGCTTCAAAAAAAAGTCTATTTACGCTTGTCCTCTAAATTATTTCTAGTGAATAATCTTGTCTTGAGGAGGGAGATGTTGTCACTTGGAAAAAAAAAACCCCAAAAGATCTAAAAGTTTCCCTTTGGGCTGGAAACGTAATGTAATTTAAGTGTAGCTTGAGGTGGTTCCAGATTTGGTGATGATGAGGCACCCAAGCAACTAACTCCATGCCAGGAGCTCCTGCTCACTGAAGGAGACTAATTAGTTAGCAGAGAAGTTAGCAGACAAAGCAAAAGGTCAAGGCCAAAGGCTAGAAAAGTAGATTTTTAATCTTACTAAAAAGATTTCAGATTGGAAAAATGAGGCCAAAGGGTATTAGAGGACACGCTGAACCTCACTGTTAATTTTTTACCCATTGGGACATTTTCAAAACTGCAGCAGGTGAGCTGCAGACTGGAGCTCTCCAATGTTCCCAGATGCACCAAGCTCAGGCTGCAGTTGAGCCTCATCTCTGCTCCGCAACCCCCAGCCTGTGATTTCCTGCCTTCCTTGGGGATTCTGGAAAACAACTGTATGACTTTAGGATTTCTTCTGCTCAATATCAGGCCCCTGAACTACAACATACGTGCAGTTCAGATACTGAAACCCCAAGCAGCTACCACAGACACATCCTTTCAAGCACTAGCCAGGCAACAGCTAAACCAGGGAGGCTACATGAACCAGGCGCTATTTGCAACCACTTGTTTGTGTACAACCTCAAATAAGTGTGCTTTCTCTTTTAGGTAGTAAACAAAAGTTACAGAGCACTTGATAAAAAGCTTAGATTTCCTAAGCATCACATGCAGATTTTGAGCACTCTCTGGACATGCTGCTGCTATTTCTCTCCTTACTTTTCAGACCTTCCTCCTTGAGGTGAATCCGCAGATTTAGTAGTGGGTTCAGAGCAGTGAGTGTGCAGTACAAGACACAAACAAGTATTTGTTGTTAGCAGTGGGGAGTAAGTCACAGGAAGAACTGATGTTTCAAGGACTGGAATATTGAATTATTTTTTTTATGATTACTGCACTTGATATTGCAAATCTCACAAACGTGACTGTGATAAAAATGATTAAGTCCATCAAAAAGTTTAGCCTACCTAAACATCTACCTGTGCACTATAAATCTCATTGAGCATTTATCTCCAATCACAACTAAATTTAAACATTTAGCAATGAAAATCATATCCTAAATTTGCCATTAAACTAAACAATCCTGGGAGAGCCAGAAGGCTTCCTGAAAGAAACAGTCCATCATCTGCTTGAGATGACAGTATTATTTGTATTTCTACTCTTTACACCCTTAATCCTATTATTGCTCACTGCAATCTTACTACTGCCACAATAAACCAACGGCTGAAGAAAGAGGCACATCTTTGCTGGCCATTAATAATGGTAGTTTCCTCTGAAAACATCAGCTTAAGCTTACAGAGGCATAATTGTGATCATAAAAGCATAGTGCACTGTATAGTTACCAGGGCGCTAAAAACACAACCAGTTGTTGCTGATCTGAGATAGGATCAAACTGGATCTTGCAAAGGCCCTGGGAAGTCTGAAAAGCATTCTGAAGTTTGAAAACACATACATGAATCTGGATAAAGGAATTATTTCTGCATATCATCTGGCAAAGTATTTTGTTCAGCGTGGCAACTTTAACATGTCATCATCCACTAGCAGAGAAAACCGGTAGTAATATTCATAAAGAAGCCAGGAGAAATAATTGCACTGCTCTGTGACCCAAGCCACATCCATCACCAAGGTCTTCTGCTGATTTAAAGAGGCACTGAGTAATTGTAAAGATCTGATGAATCCAATTAAGCCGTAGTGAAGATGGCCTGGGAGGAAAGGAAAATCTCTGCATGGTTATTAACGCCGACATAGGTGCATCCCCTGCCTTCTGCATGACAGTGATGAAAATGCCCTCCCTTAAAAGTGGCAATTTTGGCACACAGAAGCAGCTTGAAGGACCTGTGACCCCTCAGACCTCCAGTCTGATGCATGTTCTGAACACTGCCTCCAGTCTTGGCAGTCTCCTGAACGCTGCTGACATGGCTGGCTCCTAAACGGTAGGAGATTGTGCTTAGTGCTATCCCCACAAGAAGGCTTCCCAGTTTTGAAGCCTTTTTCTGTTACAGGTTACAAAACTACAGGGGTTTTCAGGAGAGAGCCTCCCTGCAGAGACCTGTCGGGGGGTTGGTTGGCAAAAGTAAAGAACACAACAAAAGCAAAGGGACAAAGTACTAAACTTACAAAAAAGTGCTCCAGTGATTTTTCTGCCTTTGAAAAGTGCTTTGTTTCTGTTCACCTCTGAGAAAGTCCTCTACATTTCTTTAGCTTGGGGAAAAAATACCTCAACTCTATACACCCCACCACTCCTTGTTAAAGCCAGTGCTGTTAAAAGCTCTTTGAATAGCGAAAGAGCCTTCACAGTGCTTGCAGCATCTTACATAAAACACTGTCTTTACATCCTCCACATCCCAGCTTCTTACAAATGAGGTAAGATATCTTACTGTTTTTCCATTAAAATGAGCTCCTCTGTCATTAGTTAACTCAGAAAACACAGAGGCTACTGACACACTGACCCTCCTTTGACATGGAGTTACCCAGCACTAACAGAATGAAGCCATAGCAGATCTGGCTGGCTGAGAGGTAACTCAACACTGAGACGTACTGCAAGGTAAAAGTTCTAAACAATAACACCAAAATAGAAATTGAAAATAATCTGGGGCCTTGAAGGTCAGCCATCACTCAGGACTCGATTAAGTAACGATGACTCAAGCCCAAACTGCACTGTACATTCACAGCCTTAAAGTACAAAGGACAAAACAAGAAAAGAAAAACAAAAACCAAAAAAAAAACCAAACCCCATCCTGAGCTAGCAATAAGTGATCAGCTTAATTAGGGAGTAAAATGCATGACAGGAGCAAGGTGACTTTCACGGAAGAAAACATGTTGACGGGAGGCAGACACCCCTTGGCACAGACGAGTTCCAGAGTGACACCACAAGGATATGAGGATTTTCAGCATCTACTTGCACTTCCAATGAACTCTGCTCTATGGCTAGGCAGATGCAGTCATCCTTAAGAGGGAAACCATTTTAAAAAATAGAGCAGCCGCTTCATCAGAGAGTTTAAACCAGTTTAAAAAAAAAAAACCAACACCTTTTGGGGAATGTTTTCATTAGAACACTCTGCTCCTTTTTATAGTTCAAGGCAAGATACTCATTCCTTTAAAAAGTTTATCTTACTAATTCTTTAAACACCAGCAAAAAATCGTCCATGTTACAAGTCAAGAAAAAGTTTTTCTTTCAGATCCTTAAGGTCAATCTGTGCTTCTAGCAAAAATGTACCTTTACTCTGTCTTCTGAAGCAGAAACATTCCCTTTGTGATGCTCCTGGGCTCTAAAGGATGAAGTCCCCTGACAGGTCCATATTCCACAGAGACAGACATTACATTGTAGAGCCACCATTAGAAACCATTTACCACCTGAACTCTTAAACTAAAAATCAGTAATGGAAAGGGGCACCTTGGACAGTTTTCTGTATTGCCCTATTATGTTCCCAAACTGGGGCAGGCTAAAATTTGCCTTCCTTCAGATCTGCAATAAGCCTGTGTCTAATATTCTGTGGAAAGCTGTTATATAAACCCACTGATGGAAATACCCTCTTCTGGCAGCCCAGAGTTAGCTCACTCGCTTATTCCAGACACCCAGGCAGGTAAATCAGTGACAAGGAGAAAGGCACCTGCCATGGGGATGCACCAGCATCTATGCCTCCACCTCACCTGCAGGGAATTGGATCCAAGGGAACAGTCACACCACAGCACAGGGATTATTTTGAAGAGAAAAATCTACCTGGGGGGGGTTGGGGGACACTGTTACTACTGAAACTGCTCTGATGCTCAACAGGGATGGAACACACAGCACCAGGCTGCTCAGCCTGTTGGCACACAGGTGCTCAGGAGGAGATTGTCTCTTCCCTTTTCCCTTCCTCTGGGCTGTTTCTGGCATAATATGGACAAATCTGGGTAAAATATAGGTGTTGCCCTGGGAGCTCGAATGAGCACTAGGTGCTTCCACCTCTTCCATCTGGACATCATAAGATTTCACACAGATCCATCAGGTTTAACATGCTGTACTAGCCTCAGGACTTGAGGAGTTAACTGGAAAACACAAAAATCTAAGTTCTGGTTGGTATAATCCATTACCACACCACCAGAAGCGGATCCTTTCACTTTTATTTGAGAAAATTGTTTTATTCTGGGCAAGCTTATCTAACCAGGAGGGCTAGAGCTATGTTTAACTCCTGGAAACATGATTGCTTTAGTAGAGAAAAAACACACTCACCTTCAACGTCAGGCTATTAGTAGGTTGATCCTGGTTCTGGGCATGAGGTTTCTGGTTTTCAAGCTTCCCTAAGCTATAGTCCCAAATACCTTTTCTGAGGAGAGCTGTAATGGGATATTACATTGAGATGTCATATCAACAGCAAAGAAAACATTCACACAGAATCAGAGAAGGACTATGTTGGAAAAGACCTTTGAGATCATCAAATCCAACCATACCTGTCCTCTACTAAGCCATATCCCTGAGCACCTCATCCACCCATCTTTTAAACACACCCAGGGGTGATGACTCAACCACCTCCCTGGGCAGCCTGTTCCAATGCCTGATAACCCTCTCAGTGAAGAACTACTTCCTGACATCTAATCAGAACCAGTCCTGGCACAGCTTGAGTTCATTCCCCCTCCTCCTATCACCTGTTGCTTGGGTGAAGAGACCCACACCCATCTCTCTACAAACTCCCTTCAGGTGGTTGTAGGTGGTGATAAGGTCTCCCCTCAGCCTCCTCTTCTTCAGGCTAAACATCCCCAGCTCCCTCAGCTGCTCCTGGTAAGGTTCAGGTAGATGTCAATCTTCAGTGACAAGCAAAAGTTAATCTAAAACAACAATATCACAAATTAGTAGCAAAGACTACACACACAGAACGTTGCTTGCAGACAAAACAGGATTGCAGCAGAGGCAACCACACAGGGATTCCAATCACATACCTCCTGTGTTTCTTCCACCCCATGTCCCAAGGGGAGGTAAGACAATCCCCACACCACTTTTAGGGGCTTGACTTCCAAAGAGGCTCAATCCTAAGTGTGGAACATTGACAGATACCAGCATCTGCTTAAATGACTTCCCCTGAACCATGCTGCCTAGTGCAGATCTACTTTCCCAACCCTTGTATCAGGATAGGGACCTTCAGCTCCCAGTTGGGCGGGACCAGGGGGGCCCCAGTTCAGGGCCATTAGGAGGGAGTGCTAGGAAATCTGCACCCAAAATTCAACTGAAAAATGCTCAGCTCATGGCACATGTATTTTTTAAAGGGTAAATGGATTCAAATGTTCATTTTGCGAACCGAAATGTGAAATAAATATTGGCATTGCTTTTCCTACCTTGATCATGTGCCCTGGAAATGAGATCCCTTTTGGTTTCTCAGCTGAAAGCTTGCAAACATTTCCAAATAAAATAGTCAATCCAATGTAAACGTTTCGACACAAAACGAGCTTAAAATACTCCTTTACCATTTGTAAAGACTGCTTTTGCAGAGTGAAAGCACTTAAGGTATATTAAAATTCTGCTTAATAAGTAAATAACTCAAATATACAACAGCAACTTTTTTTCTTCTCCTGCTTTGAGTGAATTCTCTGATGTCTAGACTAGGGAATGCTGATTATTAACATCATTTTCAAATATAATTATTGGTTTTGCGTGCATCCAGCTCCTAATTCCATCACCAAACTCTACTCATTAACAGTATCCTTAAAAACTAAGTTCAAGTATAGAATTAAGTTGAACATTTTAACAGCTTGTAGGTATATGTACTTGATACTCTTTGCTGCAGAGAGAGAGCCTCAGTTACAATACTAAAGCAAAACAAGCAAGCTTCTAGCTGTAAGTAGAGCTATATAAAAGAGTTCATTTAAGTCAATCATTCCTATGAGCCTTGCTTTTATTCAAAAATTGCATTTTCTATACAGACTATTTGGCTTTTAAAATAATAGGCTTTAGCTGTTAGTCATTCTAACCATTCAAACAGAAGTGTTAAAGTTTGAATACGTCTTGTACACCTTTCAGGGTGATAAATGAAAGATAATAACCCCTTGATCAAGATAACTTTTATTTATTCATTTGGGAACATGGCAAGGATATCATAGGCAACAACGCCGCCTAGGAGAACATGGATTTCACATAAACTGTTTTGGCAGAAACACGCATTTAAATAATCATCCAAATCACCATCTCACTAGTCCTATCTTTAAAAAAAAAAATATAACAAACCCAAACCCCAAAACAAACAAAAAAAAAACCCAAACAAAAAACAACAGAGAAAAAGAAACATAAAATCTGAACAAACAAACAGCCTAGATTTGTTTTTTCTATTTAATGCCTATGCCAGCCACATCTGCCCCTGATTTTAGAAGTTGTAATACTTAGCACTGACAATGGCACCTTTCATTTGCAAACACGTTATAAACATGAACTGACCATAATTATACCACAATACCTCACCACAGCTAACCAACACCACTGCCTGCGCTGATGCCTCTCTCAGCCTTGGGGAAGTGCTGAATTTAAGTTTGTTCTGCCAGCTCCCTGTATGACAGTGTCTACATCCTGCAAAGTGCTACACGTAGAAGTGAGTTTAGCATGAAGTGACTGACCAAACTATAGCGTAAATTCAAGCAGGTTTTTCCACTCAGTGCTAATATTTTGTTCTATAATCCAAGAAGAACTGACCAGGGCAGGATGCAATTTAATGTAAACCATTCGGAGTGAAAGGTGTTATTTTGCCTAGTGAAATCTCCCCTTCGCAGTCCAGCTCACAGACAGAGTCAGTGGCAATCTCGTGGTCAGGGGAGATCTGGGACATCCTATCAAAAGGGTCCTCACGATTTTCCTCACAGTCAACCACATTTGGGATCATGTTAACATAAGCAGTCACTATCTCCTTATGGAAAAGGGTGTCCTGGTTGTAAGAGATAAGCTCGTTGCTTATATTAACAGTCTCCACTGGAGTGCTAGAGCAAAACTGACCGCATCCCAGGAGGTTGGAGAAGACCTTTCTGAAGTCAGCATTGAAGGCGTAGATGATGGGGTTGAGAGAGGAGTTGGCCCAACCAAACCAGACAAAGATATTAAAGGTGGTCTCACTGACGCAGGGAAGGCCAGCGTGGGGGTCGCTGGGGGGGCTCTCGCAGAAGGGAACCATGCAGTTCAAGATGAAGAAGGGCAACCAGCAGCAGACAAAGACACCCATTATGACCGAGAGAGTCTTCAACACCTTGGTCTCCTTCCTGATGGAGGACTTGAGGCTTGTGTGGTGGTGGCAGTCGAGGTGGCTGCTCCGGCAGCTCTGCGCATGCTCGGCCGCCCTCTCCAGGGAAGAGATCCGACGGATCTGCACCTGGGCAATGCGGTAGATCCGAGTGTACGTAACTATCATGATAGCCACTGGGATATAAAAGCTTATCAAGGAGGAGGAAATGGCGTAAGTCCTGTTGAGGCTGGAGTCACAGCTCCCTGATGGTCCAGCGAGGGTATCATTGCTGCCAGAGGTCCCATCAGAGGGTCTCATTGCTGCCAACGCCACCCATGTGGTGCCCATGTCTTCTGCCCAGGTGGTGACAGCACCCGCTGCTGCCCAGCCGGTGCCAAATCCATCTCCAATATCACCAGCAGCCACAACATCCCCACCTTTGTGCCAGTTGAGCTGGACAGGGATGAAGGAGATGAGCACAGACAAAGCCCACGCCACGCTGATCATCACCAGAGCCAACCGCTGGGTCATCTTCCTCTCATAGCGGAAAGGGCTGGAAATAGCCCAGTACCTGTCCACACTTATCACACACAGGTTCAGGATGGAGGCCGTGGAACACATGATATCGAAGGCCACCCAGACGTTGCAGAAAGCCCCAAAGGGCCAGTACCCGGCCACCTCAGCCACTGCCTTCCAGGGCATGACTAGCAGAGCCACCAGCAGGTCCGAGACAGCCAGGGACACGATGAAGATGTTGGTGACCTTGCTCCTCAGGTGCCGGTAGCGGACGATGGCTGCGCACACCAACACATTCCCAAAGAGCGTCCAGAGAATGAGCAGCGCCAGCAAGCTGCCCGCGGCCACCTGCGCCGCTCCGGGAGCGCCCGTCGGTCCCCGCGTCCCGCCGGGGGTCCCCACCGCCGGCGGCAGCGGGCTCCGGCCGCCCCGCAGCATGGCTGGCGGCTCCCGCCGGCGGCGGGGCGGCGGCGGCGGCCGGGACGCGCCGAGCAGCCAGCGCCGCCCCGCCGCCCGGCCCCATGGGGCCGCTGCCCCCCCCGCCCCGCCGCCACCCCTGCCGGCTGCCCCCCGCCCTGACCCGCGCCCCTCGGCCCCCGCTCGGGGTCCCCGCCCCGCAGTTCAGCGCGTGTCCGTCCCCCCCGTCCCCCCCCGCCCCCCGCCCCGCGCCCCCGGATTGGGGTGTCTCTGCCCCGGGCTGCGGTTCCTGCTCGGCGGCTCAGCGCCCGGACCCCTGCCCGAGGTCTCTGCTCGGCGCCCCGCGGCTCCCGTTTGAGGTCCGCGCTTGGCAGTGCGGCGCGTTCCCCAGCTCAACGTCTCTGTCCCGCAGCCCCCGGTTGCGCTACCGGCTCCGCGTTCCTCCCGCTTGCGCTCCCCCTTTTGCGCGGGCTCTACCGCTGCGCTGCTCAGCGCGCTCCTCTCCTCCGCGGGCTCACCGCTCCGCGGCTCGGCGCGCAGCCCTGCTCGGGATACCCGGCTCCGCGCCCGCTCCTCGAGGTACCCGCTCCGCGGCTCCAGCTGGCTCCCGCCCCGCACCCGCCGGGGCTCCCAGCGCAGCGACGCGGCGCCCCCGCTGCCGGCTCCCCACTGCCCGGGCCAGCCCTCCCGCCCCCACCGCCCTCTGAGCATGCTCCGCCGCCAGGGACGCCCCGTCCGTGCCGCCGGGCACCGGGGGGCTTGAGGCGGACGGGACGGAATGGGACGGGACGGGACGGGACCGTCGCCCTACAGCGCTCCTTTCCTCCCTCCCAAAACCCGGTCATCCTCGCAATTTTTTTACCGCCGTCACCGACTTTGCGCGGTGGTTTTGCGCAGCTGGAGGGACAAGCGCGGTCCCACGGCGGGGAACGGGGACATGCCTCCCTAACCCCTGCCCCTTTCCCCCGCGGCATCTCCGGGGGCTGTCGGGGACGGGCACGGGCACAGCTCGCTCAGCCTCACGCTTGGAGCGAGCGGGGATGAAAGTTGCCGGAGGCGGGGGGGAGGATGGGGGGGTGTGAGGGGAGCGGGACGAGCTACCGTAGGCATGAGAGACGTACCCTAATTCGGTACTTGTTCTGAAAAGGGTCTGCCGGAGGACTGACATGTACCGCAGGCAAGGAAACCCGGCAAACGGAATCGGATTCTCCCTCTTTTCGCCTCTCCCGCGGGATTGAATCGTTCCTCTCGGTAGGGCTCCCAGCGCAGCTAGAAAAGTGTAGGGGGGGGTTGACCCTCAGCGGAGCCGGGGTGAGTGCTGTGCTTGCCCTTGGACCCGCCGTGCACTCGTGCCGTGCCTGTGGTTCGGGGAACAGGCTTCAGCGATTTCTGAATTCAAAATGGTACGGATCTGGTGTCTCCAAAGCTTTATTTGCTTTTTTTGATAGAGATCGAACCCGCTCTCCCTTCAACAGCCGGCTGTGGCACTGCCAGGGCTGAGCAAAGCACTCCTTAAGCGGGACATCCAGCTGCTTCTCCAGGCAAGATGGGGATTGGCAAAGAGCCGCTATACCTTGCTGGATCTGGCAGTGGCGTGAAGGAAGATCGAGTGTTAGAAACACTAAATAAAGAGTAAAAATAAACAAATAAACTCGGCAGCCTTTTAGGCAATTTTCTAAAGCTGTCACGAGGAAAAAAACCTGCATCTTTAGCTCCCGCTTGAGAAACCGGCGCTGCTTCGCCACATTCGAGCAGAGTTATATTTAATATTGGAAGGGGAACTTAGCTTTTGTCACCGCTGCTTTCTAAACGGCATGACTAAGGCTGAGATGCTGAGGCAACGTGTTGCTCACACGAACTCTGCTTCCCTAAGCCATACCTCCCACAATGTGTATAGGCGAAGGACCGAATGGCACAAGGACTTGTGCGTGTGCCTGGTGAAGCTGCTGATCCAAAAATGGGGATATTTTATGCAAAAAAACCCCAACAATCTGATTCTTTGCTTCACCAGTTTAGAGGTATGTGCATATACAGTCAAAATATTTTATATATATATATAAATAGAACATGGCATCTATATATATATGTGTAACATGGCATCTATATGCATGTATGTATGTATGTGCATGCAGTCAGTATGCATTAGCTATGTAAAGAAACATATGTGTAGGTATCTGTCTGCTCAATAATGACAGTAGCCCAATAATACTGTAGCCCACCCACAGCTCAGCATAGGAAGTTCCACACCAACACGGGGAAGAACTTTTCCCCAGTGAGGGTGAGGGAGC
Source organism: Gallinula chloropus (assembly GCF_964237585.1). Classification (NCBI taxonomy): domain Eukaryota; kingdom Metazoa; phylum Chordata; class Aves; order Gruiformes; family Rallidae; genus Gallinula; species Gallinula chloropus. Next base: position 3,961,447 of record NC_140092.1, on the reverse strand, counting down.
CCTGGGACAGGCTGCCCAGGGGTTGTGGAGTCTCCTTCTCTGGAGAGATTCAAGACCCATCTGGACGCTGCCCTGTGCAATATGAGCTGGGGAGCTGCTTTGGCAGGGGGGTTGGACCCCATGAGGGTATAATATCCTCTCTTGCCTAGTTCAGCTTTCAGGAACTGACGTTGCTCACCAGGGACACCTATGGAAAATGAGGGATCATTGAGCCAGGGGAAGTTTCAGTGGCCAAAGACACACCTGGACCTATAGGTGTGCTGCTGAGACAGTGTTCAGTGTTGATCCAACAGTTTTCACAGACACTCAAAACTTTCTTCCAGGTCACGGGAATGCATTAGGAGATCAAGAATATTTTCCATGGGAGTAGAAAAAAAGTACTGGTTTATGATGGGGTGGCATATGAGACACACTGATAGACCTCAGTGAGTTGGGAAGAGGTGGAGCAGGAGTGGGCAACAGGCCAGCTGCTTTGCTGCAGTGCTTGTGCCAAATCATTCACAGCAGCACCAGGCCAGAGGAGCAGTTGTGTCATGGAGAGGTTTAATATCCCATCCATCCCCATAAACGTTTTGTCAGCCTGGGACAAAAACCTTTAACATTTATAAGTTATTAGCATCCTTTTTATTTTATTTTATCTTATTTTTTTACTTTCTGTAGGCAGTTTGCATATAAATCTCATTTTAAGAAGAGTCCATAAAAGTCACAGCTGTCACTTGCTGAGAGATTTGGGGAGGTTTTGGTTTTTTTTTTTCCATCCTGAAATCATCTTTGTAATGGCTTTTGTGCTTTTCCTTTAGAGCTTTGTCTTTTTTTTTATTCACCTGTTAAAATTGCGCTTTCTCTCCCACAGCTGGCAGATTGGAAGTAATGGAATTTAACTGCCACTGCAATGGTTCTGAGTGGAAAAAAAAATAAAATAATCTTTGCAGTTCCTGATTTTAGAAATGTACATTTTACCAGCTCTTTCCCTTCGTTGCCACGTGTTCTATTTTCATTTCAAAATACAGAGACCCACTGTTCTGCTGAGTGACATTTATTTAAAAACAGACACTCAGAAATTCACACATTCTCTCACCTAAGAGGTAATAGCCAAGAGAAAAAAAAAAGTCATTAATGCCAAAAGTAAGTTAATATCTAGAGACACAGCTGTACAGCTGAGGGTTAAGGCATAAACCCATCACATTTAAAACATCCCAGTTGTGTAAGACTCTAAAACAGGCAAGAAGAGGTAGAGGCAGAGGTGGAGGAGGGTGGAAGTCACTGTATGTTAGGCCAGTTTAGAGAGGCAGCTGCACGTGTTCTTAACTGCAGAAGGATGCTCAAGAGGAGCTATATTTAGGAGTATGGTTGAACCTATGCCTAAGATCCACCAGTTTTACTCACTGAAGCTGAAGTGCTTTACTGCACGGGGATGGAGCAGGGCATGGGGGTATATATAGCCACGTCAAAACACTGAGGAATGAGGGGGGAAAACTGGCATCAGCAACTTACTCGGCGCAGAACAATTCCTGCAGAGTAGGTCGGCTTCTGCTGCTTGTGTTTCAAACAGCAATAAATGTGAGCAACTGGAAAAGGATCAGAAAACCCTTACAGGAATGATGTGTGGGGAACTTCTTTAGCTGGGCAGAGGGCACCAGGGGGGGTGGACAGCTGGCACTGCCTTACAGAGGGCGATGTTTTCTGGTAATAGATGACTTTTAATCTTTCAGGTGAGGTTACAGAAACCGCAGTGGCTTGAAACTGGATCTGTGAGAAATTGGGATGGAGGTAAGGTGCATGTTTTAACAGTGGGGATGATGAATGGCTGAGGCAATCGATGTTGGGTCGTAATAGGTTTGCCATCATCTGCAGTCTGAAAGCCAAGGCTGAATGCCTTTCTTAGAGCTTGTGCCTCAGCTCACCCCCCAGCTCTGTCTTCATTCAGATGGTATCAAACAGCGTTCTGCAGTCTGCCTTGTGTGAATAGTCACTTCAGACAGTTGCAGTTATCCCTGCTGCCCTTGAAACCTATTTAAGTTTTTGTTGACTTGGGATGTGATTAATTAACAATATGTAACAGAATGAACACTTCTCCCAGTATCTCCACTGGTTTTTTCTCTCTAATGAGTATGATATGGTTCCTGCATCAGCAGTTGGCCACTGTCTGGGTGAAATCATGATGTAATTGATGCTACTAGAAAAATTTTCTACAGGTTTGTTAGGATTTGGGGAGGGGGGTGTTGGTTGGTTTTGGTTCTTTTTGGCTTTTTGGTTATTCACACCGAGCCTGACTTCATGTAAACCAACAGTAGAAGATGGAAGATGAATGTTAGGTCAAGACAAAAAGCAGAGGGAATAGGAATTTTGTAAATATGATTTCCTGGTGGACTGTCTTGGTTCATTTATCTTAATGGCTTTTATCTTATAAAATATTACATTGTATTTTTGGATATTCATAATCATATGCTAAAGTTAGTACAATTATTTTTAATACAGCAAGAGCTCACATGATGAGAAACTACTAAACATCAGTGACATTTGAAGCAAGGTAAAGATTAAAAAAAAAGGAGAAACCCCCTGATTCCTACAATGGTACGTTATGGGTATGTGATTCATGTTCTCTGGGTGTGCATGGCTACAGCACAGGCAAACATCTGTCCTGAGGAAATGATGAAGATTAAAAAAAGCAATTGTCATTTTCTAATACTGAACATTTCAAGGTTTTTATTTTGTCTTTTGTCAACTATACTAGTGAACTGCAAATAAAAACCAGGTAGGATTAATTCCCAAAAAGCAGCTGTAAATTTTTCTCTGGCTTAAACAGCATAACGATTTGCCCTATGGAGTCATTTCAAAACACATTCTTTTCAGTGTTGTGATTTTTCTGTTTCTCTAACCCACTGTATATTAACAGGACCTATGAATTTTGATATAAAAAAAGACAGGGATCTCTTGGAAAGAGTACAGTGGAGGGATACAAAGATGAGTAAGGGCCTGGAGCATCTCCCCTATGAGGAAAGGCTGAGTGAGCTGGGGCTGTTCAGCCTGGAGAAAAGAAGACTAAGGGGGGGACCTTATTAATGTTTATAAATATCTGCAGTATGGGATGCAGGGGGAAATGGGCAGCCCCTTTTCAGTGTCTGTGGGGACAGGACAGGGGGCAATGGCTGCAAGTTGGAGCATAGGAAGCTCCACACCAACATGGGGAAGAACTTTTCCCCAGTGAGGGTGAGGGAGCCCTGGGACAGGCTGCCCAGGGGATGTGGAGTCTCCTTCTCTGGAGAGATTCCAGCCCCGTCTGGACACCGACCTGTGCAATATGAGCTGGGGAGCTGCTTTGGCAGGGGGGTTGGACTCAGTCTCTTGAGGTCTCTGCCAACCCCTACAATTCTGTGATATTGTGATTCTGTAAATGACAGGCTTTTTTAGTTAAGAAGTTTTATTTAAACACTTTGTCAGCAATCAACATCGTTTATCTTAGGATTTTACTCTGTTCTTTAAGGGATTGTCTTCCACAAAATGAATAGGAAAACCAAATCCTTCATGGAATCAAACAAACAATAATTTCCATAATGAAAACAGATGCTGCTGTGAAGATTTTTAAGTCTGACAGACAAAGGGGACTCAGAAGACAGAAAAGTCAGTGGTGGGGTCTCAGCCTCTCGAGGGACACAGATGATGAAGCTGTGACAGGAGAGGTTTAGGTTGGATATTAGGAAGAGGTTCTTCACTGAAAGGGTGGTCGGGCACTGGAACAGGCTCCCCAGGGAAGTGGTCACAGCACTGAGCTTGGCTGAGTTCAAGAAGCATCTGGACGATGCGCTCAGTCACCTGCTCTGACCTGGCTGGCCCTGTGTGGAGCCAGGAGTTGGACTGGATGATCCTTATGGGCCCCTTCCAACTCAGGAGATTCTGTGATTCTATGGTCATAGAGTCAGACTGTAACTAATCATTGGGCCTCCTCAGTTCAGGATTTATTTGAGGAAAGAATTCCAGTTTCAAATTTTTAAACACTAGTGGTAAGAATGAGCAACTTGGTCTCTTTGAGACAAACAGCAGTAAATTAGTGCTTTTACTTAGTTCTGCCTTTTTTGAGGGGCCTTAAGTAAGACTTAAAATAAAATGCTCCTTTAGAATCAACAGGTCTCATTCATCTCTGTAGCAGGTGTATCAGCAATAGGGATTAGAAATATCTTCATTAAATACCTATTGTAATAATCTTTCAGATGATTAGTGTTATTACAGAACACAGAGGAGCAGCTGGTGAAGACATCAGTCTGCTGACACAAGAGTTATGCTGGAGTTGACAAAACAAGGGAAGGCTTCTGGTAAATGTCACCATGAGGCTGTGACTGAGCAGTGACTGTGGTATTTACTGGAAGCCAACAATTTGTGATGGCGATTCCTGTGTTGGTAAACCAAAAACTCTACCCAGTGAGCTTTTCTGGACGTTATTTTGGCAGGGTTGGTCAATCAGAAGACTCTTACAGACATGCTAACTTTCAAGATATGTTAAAAGACTATTTTTCCCTTGTGAATTCAGCAGAGGAAGCTGTATACAGCCCAGTCTTCATGAAACATGAAATGTGTATTGATCTGAGACAAAAAGAGCTGCCGTAGGGAGCAGCAGGTTCCTGAATGTGAGAGTATGAAACAAGGCCAAGGACAGAAACCACCAACTGAAATATTGTCTAGCTGCTTTCATCAAAGAAAATATTGCAGATCAAATTATCTGATATTTGTGATTTGTTTGTTGCACGTAGGCTGTGCTGATTGCACTAATTACCTGTAATAATGATACCCAGTTCTGGATCTGAATTTTAATTTTAGAATAATTTGCAACTACTTATTGTTGCTGCCGTGGCCTTTCTAATTAAAAATGACTAGCTAATGCAATTCCTTTTAGTACTATTAATGGAGATTTGTGGCCTGAGAAGATATGGGCTGTTTTATTTTTGCTGTAGTTCTATCCAAAGATAAAAGATAATCATCAGAATTACAGATGCATAAAAGTTTAACATTAATCTCTTCTTGGACAGAATAATGCAGAAGCAGTTTCCTTCCTTGGGTTGTTTAATCTATTAATTATGCCCCACTAATTTGTGTTGTCACAGTGTCAGGTCCCCACTTAGCAGGGTGTGGGCTGGCTTGCCCCTGTCTGGTCTTAGCTGTACTTGGTGGCCACGTGTTGCAGGTTTAGTGTTGGTGGCACACCTACACACAGAGCTCTTGTTGAATGCAGCCACGGTCATCTCTTCTTGGTATAGTGTAGTTTTGGTTCTTGGCTCTTATTGCAGTGGGAAGGTTTGGCAAAATGATGGGCAAAGAAAAGAAAAGTAAAGATTGGGAGAGAAGAAAGATACCATGCTGCTTGGAAAAGGACTCAAGAATGTTTCAAAAAGTACATTGGCTAGAGTGATCATCTTATTAAAGTATTTCTTGGTAATGAAGCTATTTGATTCAAGCAGGCAGTGGTGGAAAATCCCACCTGGGGAGCACTGCTGGAGTGCTCCTCATACCTAGGAGAAGAGCAACAGGAGGGATGAGGAAGAGGGCTCGTGTAACCAGCTACCATTAAGACATCTTGAAGCTGTTGCTTACTACCTCATAGCTCTGAGTTGCTGCCTTCCCACAAAGGTCGTTGCCTGTTAGAGGCAAAATTCCTAAACTCAGAAGATGATGGACTCAGGTCTAACCCAGACTCACTAACTTCCCCGTACTGCATCTTTCTTTGGCAACGCATTCTTAGACCTGGATTGTGGTCCATTTGCTTCCAGCAAGAACTCAGAAACGTGTTGGTAAAGATTCTATGAAGGGACATATTTGTAGGAATGAACCTCAGTTTGTTCTTAGGTGAAGTATAGTAGCAGAGGAAGGTGGAGATGTGCCATGGGAAACTGCAAGCTTTGCTTTAAATCTCAGCCAAATCAATATTATGGGGTGTGACACCTCTCCTAATAAAAGAAAAGACCCTGACCATATTGACATTAAAGTAAGATTTCCCACTATCATCAGCTTCAAGATCAAATTCATCCTTTAACACTAATACAGCCGACCCTGTTTTTTAAGGTTCCTATTAACAATTGCAGCTGCTTCAGTTCTTTTTAAATCCAGATCTTGTTTTATTTATGCATGCACAGAATGGGGCCACATCCTTGAGGACAAGAGTTCCCAGGGAATAAGTGATCCAGCGAGCCAGCTGTACATACATCATCTCTAATCAGACAGAGTGAGGCAGGATAATTAAAAAAATGAATGTTTTGTATTATAATCTTGAAGTTTAGGGGGCATTTTTATTGCATGGGGGTTAGGTGCAATTTATTGAGCGCACACTTGGTTTTGATAATGCTTCATATAAAGCATGGTCAGTGGTGTCCAGAGGCTCCTTTCTCAGGATCCAGAAATGAATCATTTAAGGGCATGTGTACATCACTACCCGTGGATACTCTTACCCTCCGTTCAACCTGCGGTTTGAGTACTGTCAGGTCACATCGAGAATAAACAACATTCAAGCAGCTTTCATTACTTTTGCCAGGCTGCTTTCTGACCTGCCCTGCTGAAACTTCAACAGGGCCATCACAGTCCTACGTGGGTACAAGAGAAGAAGTGGTGTTAACAGTAAAAATGAAAGCACTTCTTGTAAATCCACAGTCTACTAGCGTCCAGAAACCTCTGAAGAGAAAGCTCTGAAGAGCTATCCTTTTAGAAAGCCTTTTCCTCTTTATTCTTGAGAATGTAATTTCTAAGCAGTTCTTAATCTTGTTAAATAATAAATTAAATTAAAACTCATCTTGGCTACCCATTACATTGTCGTCAAATTTACAAATAAACTACCTGGGTCACATTGTTAGGATTGAAGTTTGCATTCCATTTTCAGCTAGAAACAACTCCAGCAAACAATAAAGCCTGCAACTTAACAAAACTACCATACCTTTAATTTTATTTTTAACCAAATCCTGCTTTATTCAGAACTTTTGCAAGAAAAGGCAGAATAACACAAGCAAGGTATAGTAAGTGTCCCTTCTTAGGAAAGAGCTGATTATATCTTCAAGGATTTATTACATGCTGCTCAATGGAAAAGAGAGTCTGCTTTTTTTTTTTTATGAACTAATTATCCTCATAAAGACCTTAAATTCCCCAGTCAATTAAAAGAAACTTACTTAAATTTATTTGGATAATATCCCTCTCTGCTCTTCTCTGGAACCATCTACTTCTCTGCACTGATACAGCCCACTCCAAGTTTATGGACCACAAGTGGGCTGTATAACACAGGTACATTTCCAAAATTATTTAAATGGTCATTGGAAACTTTTTCAGGTAATTAAAAGAGTAAATCTGAAGGATTTAGACATACTAGGAAAGGAATTCTTTTAGAAAGACTTGACCACGACACCTCCACCTTCTTCCATGTCAGAGTTACTGAAGTTATTTAATGTCATTGACATTAAACAACACTGCAAGTTTGACTCTTCAAGCAAATGCTTGAGGACTGTAGGAATCATTTTGCAGGTTAGCAGCCTTTATTCCTTCACATATATGAGTTTAAATGCTACCCAGGCATTTGTTATTGAATAAATAACAAGGGGAGGAAGAGAAGGAGTGGAATAGTCTAACAGGAAGGTATGATGAACATCAGAGAATAGTTTTCTGATTAAGATTATGCAGCAAAAAATTCAGAATCCTTTACATATCAAGTGCATTTTGCAGTTGACTAAAGTAATTCCCTTTTTTTTAAAAAAAAAAAAAAGTCTTTTGAAGTAATATTAAATTGGCCTCAAGGACATTCCCTGGAAATCTCCAAGCAGACAAACTGTCCCCTAGACATAGCTCAGGAACACAACAGCAGCTGTTAGACCTCTCTCCTGGGTAAGCCAGCTCTCCTGCCTCCTGACATGCTTGAGCAGATGGGTAGGCAGAAATAAGGTAACTTGGTGCTTTTTCTTGTGTTTTAAATCCTGTGGTATATTAGTATTGTCAATACATGCTAGAGAAAACCAAAACAGATATGTTTGAAAGCAGCTGTTTGAGAAAGTCCAGGTTTAGCACGGATCAGAGAGCCAGAGGTCATACTACATTAAACAATCTGATCATTGTTCCTGGTCCAAAAACCTGTTTCTAAAATCTTCAGAACCTGGTAACTCACCATTCTTTCAAGCATAGTTAACCTCAGACCTGCTTCTGTAAAATATTCTGCCTTTCTATGAAACAATATATTTTGAGAGAAGCCCTGCCACGAAAACCTCTTCAGCTTCTTGGGCCACAATCAAGTCCCTGGTCCTGAAACAAAACCCTTTCAGTCAGCGGGATCTCACCAGGGCAGCTCTGAGCAGAATCGGCCCATTAGCATGTTTAAAGTACTTTGCCAGACTGCCAGAGTGCTGTCTTAATTGACTTTTCTGAATCAACTTAAATTTCAGCACTCAAAATCAATTAAATATTGTGGGCAAATGAAATTATTCCAATAGCAATGCTGAGAAACAGAAAGGCCTAAGTAATTGCAGATGAAATATAACTAAATGAGGATGTTATTGATCTTTGAGGCTTACAAATGTGTGCTACGTGTTTATAATAGAGCATATGGCCCCTTTTTGGCCCTAGGGATTAGCTGGCTCTGCTTGGGTTGAACATAAATGCTGGGAATCAGCTAACTGCATCATTATGTCCTAGGGAGCTGCTTAGGCAGGGGGGTTGGACCCGATGATCTCCTGAGGTCCCTTCCAACCCCTACAGTTCTGTGATTCTGTGATTTCTAGCTGAAGAATGGCATGGGACCTATCCTGCAGAACCAGAGGAAGAAGGAACAGGCCTCTAGCCATCTTTGTAGGTACTTAAATTGGAATTTGTGGGCTTACCTAGTGAAATTATTTTCTTCTGACACCAGAATTAGCTGTAGAATTGGTCCAAGAGTTGGTTTAAAAGGAAGATTAAAGCTTTATTTGATTATCTGGGTGACCCTATACACCCTGCTTAAGATGGAACCAAGCCCAAGGGACAACCAAGTGAGGTGGTGAGAGCTGGTGTTTGTATGGAGGTAGGTGAGATCCAGCCACTGCACTCAAGGAGAAAGACAGCAAATGTTGCTGCCTAGAATGAATGTAAGAATTGATAGAGATGTGGTAGAAGAGCATGACAAGCAGCCCTAGGGAGAGATGGTGATCAGAGGGTGACTCTAAAATTAAACACTTAGAAATCGAACAACTGCCATTGCTCTGCAGGAACACAGGAGCTCTCCTGACCTGCCTCGCTGATGGCACATCTCCTTCAGACTTGACCTGATACTTCAGATGGAAGGTGTTTTACCTGGTCTGGGTTTTGCCACAGGTGGGGCAGGTAATAGCTGTGTGTACTGCAAAATAGAACTGAAGATTAGTAACTGCGAGAGGCAATCAGGTTAAGTTCTTGGGTGGTCTGCGTTTGCCATCTAGTGGTACAAAGCCCAACACTTAGTTCTGGTGTGTGCAGGCAGGCAAGGCAGCTGAGAGCCTCTGCCCCGGGAGCAGACCTCTCCCACCCAGGCCTATGATTGCTGCCAGGCACATGGTGGTGGCAGCTGTGGTTAAAGGTGTACATGTGCCTTTAGGGGCAGAAATTTTGCAGCCCCTAAGCCTGACCCGCCAAGGCTTAGGACTAGATCATCAGTGAGTTGCAGAAGGTGATTGGTCTGTTGCTCCCTTTCAGTATTCTGCTCGTTGCTCCAGTCTTTCAATCTTACAGGTCCAGAGTCTGAGAATACCCAGGCGCTCAAGTTTTTTGCTGCTGTGAGATGTCAGGCAACTAAATTTCCAAGTGACGTGAGATTATGTTCTAACACCAGGCTTGTAAAATCCTCAGCCAAGGGCCCTCCAGGCTCTGAGAGGCGTCAGCTATGCTTTACAGCATTCCCTGCATGAAGATACATTATTCTTTTCCAACCAAGAGACTGAATCACAAATAAATTAGCAGCTCATTAAAATATTGCACATGGAATATATGCCATCCTGGCAATGGAGAGTATATACCAAAATACAAGCTGTAAGACCAGTTTTCTCTCTTAAAACATTCCAAGGATTTGTGAATAAAGAATTACGTAAAAGAATTAACTTTATTTCTCAATTATGTCATATTGTAAACACAAAACAAGGGAGATGCATTAATAGAAATATTTCACCAGAAGAAATTATATTGAGCTTACATGATATTTACCTGGGTTTTTTCTATATAGTTAAGAAAATAATTATATCGATTTGTTTTTAATCTGTGTTTAGGAAGTTTAAATTATTTCCCACATCTGAACTAAATAGCAAATGCTTTCAGGTTTTACTATAAAACATAGCTAGGAATTAAGAGTTGGAGTTTTCATAGCATCTCTGGGGTTCAGGAGCATCGCTCAGTTTGTCTGTTTCTGGGCTTTTCTGTCCTAAGAAATGTAGACATTTTTGTAAAACCCCTTTCAGAAGGCACAGTGAATGAAAACAAAGCAATGCACACTATGTAGAGGACAAATTCCAGATGACTCAAACAAAGATTAATGAGACCAGTGTAACTTTACTATGTAGTGTTAATCATAATAGCACTAAAATGATTCTGAAGAGTGTACCTATACAATAGCACCACATATATCACAAAGCATGTGGAAGAAAGAAAATAATAAAATTACATGTGATTAGCTACGGCCCCTTCTTTTAAAACAGAATTATTTAATCTCCTATTTATTGAGCAGCTGTTGCTGTGTTCACTCATTCATTCCCCCACCCATTCAACTGTTATTTATTTATGTATTTAATTATTCAATTGATTGTTCACTGAGGGACTGTATATGATCTATGTTTTACAATTGACCTCAAAGAGTGAGGCAGCTGAATGCATCCGATAGAAAATAGAAAAAGGCATCGCAAGGTTCACAACAATTATCCAGGGTTCAAAGCCAAAGACGATTTCTTCTAGTCCATTGTCATATTCCGGGCGGCACCCAAATGCTGGCGGTATCCAAAGCTGCAAGGAAAGAACGCAAGGACAACATCAATCACCAATGCAAGCGACTAGCCCTTCATGACTGTGACCTCACTGAACTCCAGTTTGGTTTCAGAAATCTCTAAGAAAACCCTTCCTGTTGGCACTGGGGCACACTGGTGGAAGAGGGTTAGCAGGGTTCTGCTGCTATAGCTTTCGTACTGTGACTGAAACCAGCCAAGGCTCCCAGATTCCATGTTTAAATAAACTTTGTTCCCCAAAGGCACATTCACTTATTCTTCCAGAAGAAGTAAAATTTACTTGCTACAAACTATAGAACCACATAATTTTAATATACTTATCTGGCTTGAAAGGTTGGGGAGCTTTTGGGTATTAACTTGTGAATTACATTCAAAATGTCTTACCGAAAGATTGCATAGGAATAAAAATGCAGCAATGTTCTTCAGAATTCTCCTCTTGCTGTTGTTAGTAACAGAGTTACTACTGTAAAATGAGAAATCTGAGGCTGAATGCATGACCGAACTCTTCTCCTGAGTCTTTTCTTCTCTGGCACCACCACCACCACCATCTCTTTCTCTGCCAGAGATGCTGCCCTTAAGCAGACAGGGTACCTCTCCGTGGTCAGGGGCAGTCTGGCCGTTGTAAATCTCTTTGTAGGAGGGGGTAAGGGATAAAGTGCTCCCCCGAGATACGGTCACTATTCGAAGGGTTTTAATATCGTCATTCACCTTTTCCTGCTCCCGGTGTATGGATTCAATGATAAAGAGGTTCTGAATGTACTTCTCAATAATAACCAGGACGGAGTAGGGCAGGTTATACCATGTGTATTTTGGATGAGCTTGGGCACAGATAATGGCGAGGATCGAGCCCCAGGAGAGGAGCCAGGACCCTGCAGCTGTGCCCACCAGCAGCTCTGCATCAAGTTTTCGAGCAGGGTTTTTTGAATTATCCAACGACCTGTCTTCTAGTCTGTAGATGAGAAGGGCAACGATTCCAGCGGTACACATCAGTGCCAACACAAAGATAGCGTGCAGGTAAAACATAGTGAGTGCTAGCTCGCTTTTGATTTTGGAACGTCCAATCTGGATTAAGTAGACAACAACTATGGCTATTGTGCTAGTTAGCACAATTAGTCCAAAAATCATTCCAACAGTTATGCCGTGGAATTTGAAGGGAGTTTTGTGCTGCTGGTGGTGTTCCACTTTGCGGCCGATGTTCTTCCACAAGACATAGAGCATGGTGGATGCTAGGATGTGGTACTCTATGTTGAAGGGGTAGAGGTAATATATTCCTTGAGAAAATATTGAACACAGGGTTGTTGTTGTGCAATTGCATTGAGGTGCGTGGTCATCTAAAACTAAAGGAGAGGGAGAGATTAGTTATGCACATGATAAGGAATTATTGTTTAAAGTGATTAAATAAAACACAAATAAAATAATATAACGTAAAAGGTGAGATTTCAGGCAAACACCACATCATGCCACCCAGTTAGCCACCTAAGAAAGGTCTTGTCACTTAGGTCATTATCCTACCAAAGCTTTTGATCTCTGCCTTCAGTGCTCAGCCACTGAGCAGCCATTGCACCATGAACAAACTTCAGCAGGGCATTAGTAAAAACATTTGGGGATCAAGAACAAGCTTAACAAGGAAAGGACTTGGTTCTACTCTAGTTTTTATTAGTCATTTACACTAGTCTGGTTTCTAATACCAAGACCACTTTATGAAAGAGTTGTTTATGTTAAGAAAAGAGGTGATTTAAACCACAGATAATGTCCTACTACAGTTTTGTCCTGGTTTCAGCTGAGGTCGAGTTCATTTTCTTCCTAGTAGCCAGTGTGGTGCTGTGTTTTGGATTTAGGGTTGATACAGTTGATAACACCTGATGTTTTAGTTGCTGCTAGGTAGCTGTAGTACCAATACTAAGTCAAGGACTTTTCAGCTTCTTGTACTTCTCTGCCAATGGGAAGACTCAGGAGCTGGGAGGGGACACAGCTGACCCCAATGACCAAAGGGACATTCTGTATTATGTGACATCATGCTCCATATATAAGCAGGGGGAAAGCTTGCTGGGGAACCGCTGCTCGGGGAGAGTGGGCATCAGTCAGTTGGTTTTTCATTTGCATCACTCCTCTTCCTTGGGTTTTATTTCTCTCTCTTTCTGTTATTTTCCTTCTCATTGCAATTTGTGGTTGCTAGTTTATTTCATAAACTGTTCTTAACTCACGAGTTTTCTTTTACTCTTCTAATTCCCTCCCCCATTCCACTGCTGGGGATGAGTGAGCAAGCAGCTGGGTGAGGCTTAGCTGCTGGCTGGGGTTAAACCACAAGAAGCTTTAAGGTTACAAAAAAAGAAAATTAAAAATCAATTTATGCCTTTTTAGAGGAACCTATGAAAACATTCTCTCTCTGCTGTGCAATTTTTCTGCATTGTAAAACCCTAAGGCATCTTAATGAACAATTGCTCACACTTGTAAAGTAAATACAGTTAGAGTGTATTTATAATCTCTGATAGCAATTTTAGAAACCAGAAATTTCCACAATAGCAGGGGGGGAAAAAAGTGCTTATTTTCACACCATGTTTATTTATAATTATATAAAGCATACATGCTGAAGAGTACATGGTATATTTGCACCTGAAAATTTTTCTTTTGTTTTCCATAATTTTAGAAGAGGAGACAGTTGGTATTTTTTTGTCTCAAGCACACACTGTTAAGAGATGAAAAAAACCCACTTTTGCAGTGGATTTTATGTTAATACCGAACTGTCTTGCTGATCACATCCCCTCAGATGCTGTTTCTGACTGTTCATCACTGTGTAATAATTCTGGCAGCAGAATAATAGGAAATAATAGAAGGAAACTGTTTGTATTTAACAAGTGGAAATATCAAGAAGAGCCACTAACTTGTGATTTGCCCACTCTCTACTAATGCTCCATGATTACTAGATTTCTGAACTATCATTTCAGCTACATCATCATTATTATTATTGTTATCATCATCATCATCATCATCATCCACCTCTAGAGAGTTTCCATAGATACATCTGAAAGGTAACACCTGAAGATATAAAACTGTGGGCATAATTTTAGACACAGTTATATTGAAAACGCTGGTTTACAGATTTTTAAATTAAGTTTTCATTTATATACAAACTTGGTCAGAAATTATTAAAAATGCCTACTTTAGAAAAAAATTATACAGAGTATAAATAAGCAAAAAAAAATATTTCAGGTATTGGTTTTGTAGATGCAAAATCAGGAGGATTTAGGTTACGGGCACTGTTGAATTCCTTGGGTGGCAAAACATTTATTTTCCTCTTCAAAAGCTGTCTTTCTTTCCCCTTGTGAACACAATCAAAGCATATCAGCTGTGCCAATAACTTTTCATGGGAAGAAAATTACTTATCGCTGCTGAGAACTTTAATTTTCTCTTTAAAGTTCAGCACTCCTAATTTCCCTGCGCTTCAGTGATGTCTGGAAGCATAAGGCATCCCCAGCAGTTATACTCAGTGCTTGCTGACTATAACTTGCATCATGTCACCAATAGAGGAAATGGCTCATTATAAAAAAATAACCTCCCAGAGCAAGATCTTTGCTTTGTAAAGCAGCACTAATGGATAACTCCCATCCCTCTGAGCCCTTCCACTGAATCTCATAGGACCACATGCCACGTGTAAGCCACTCTCCTGGGAAGGATCTGCAGGATTATCAACACTTATGAATAACTGACAAAATAGTAAACTCTGGTTTTGACACTACTATGTTCATTTTACTTCTATGATTTACTAATAAAGGGGTTCCTTGGTGATGTCATACCTCAAATAAAATGTGGGGTTTTTTAGATCTGCTTGTTTGGAACTTCAGGAATTTATTTATCTTCCCTTTGGGATCTCATCCAAAGGGAAAAGCAATGGCCTGAATTGCATCCATGATAATGTTCATACAAGATTTTAGATGTGATCTGAACTGACTGTGTATCAGCTCGTTCCCATTTGTCCAGGAATGACTATACTGACATAGTCGTGAACGACCCAGCTCCATCCTACAGTGACACAGTGTTTTGTGTGAGGCCACGTCAGAGCAGGAACTCCACAGTGTACCAACCCCTTTGCTTACCTATTGTGATGTTCCCAAACCCAAGCGTGATCAGTCTTTCTTTATGCTCATTCAGTTGATGCTTTGACTCCGTTAACACTCCGTTTGTCCACAGGAGTAAATTTGTGAACACGGAATGGATAACCCCAAACCTACAAAATAAGGTAATTATTGAGGGACCCTGCATGGATTATATCTCCATATACATTAAACAAAATGGATTCACTTTCTGTAGACAGGCTATGTGGCAATACTGAGTTGTCAGTGCAGGGAAAATGAAATCAAAACTAGTCTCTAAAGATGTTCCTCAGCAGAGCACAATAACTGTTTGACTTTCAAAATATTAGAGTTACAATGACTTAAACTGTGTACAGCATGCTGTCCATTACCTGTTATGCTTTCTGACCTGATGGTTGTTATTCTTTGGTCTGGACAAGTGTCATATTAATGACAGTGACTGAACAGGGTTCATTGTTTCGTAAGGCGCATTTCACAGCCTTCTGCAGAGCTCCTTCCTACTCACTGTGGCTGTGAGGTATCTCTGTGAAGAGATACCACTGTCCTTCCTACTCACTGTGGCTGTGAGGTATCTCTGTGAAGAGATACCACTGCCTTCTCTAACTTGTAGTCCATGCACCTTTGTCTTCGGGAGAGAGCTGAAGCCAGAGGGCTTTATCCATTCAGACTGCTGGTACAGTGAGGGTAGGTCTCCAAGTGTTTTTGAGACTCATGGTTTCTGACAAGCCACTTACCCAAGAGAGGAAAACAAAAGGAGAGCCCTCTCCATAAATGACATTTCTGAGGAAATGTCTTTTACTTCCTATAGAAACTGGTCAGTTCATTGACAATTTGAGATGAGTGTTTTAAGTTACCATGGCCATTTATTTCCATTCTATGTAAAGATGGAGTAATTTTCATTAATCCACCTCCTCACAAAACCAAACATACACCAGAACTGGCTCTGGTGCCTCCTAGTCCTCAGTTCTGTAAGTTATGCATTCAGCTGTTCAGAGGACACATCAGTTACACTGTGAGAACCAAGTTCTGGTGTCAGAGATGTGCACAACCCTAGCTGCTTTGGGTGTATGGGTGCCACTGGGGAGGCTGCAATTCCCAGTGAATCTGCACATCTGCACCTAGTTCCCAAAGGAAGCAATAAAGATCAATACAAAATACCTCAGATACATTGCAATGACTGCAGCTTGCTGATGCAGATTCCATTTCAGTAGCTAAATAAAGCAAACATACATGGTGCTGTGGTATCATACGCTGCCCATTCCCCTCTCATGATAAAAATATACTTATTCTGTGACTACTGTATATTATAAAATATAAGCACAGCTTAATTTTTCAAGAACCCCAAACAGTTCAGACTAAAAATTATCCTCTCACTTGGGTAAATGGAGTTACTTTTAATTTGTATTAACACAGTTAAGAAGAGAATCAAAACCTCTAAGTTTCCAGTGTCTCTCACACAGGAAAACTGTAGGCATTCAAGCACCCTGCAGACCTACACCTATTAGCATTCCAGATGAGGATCAGTTCCACTTTACCTTTCAAGTGTTTTGAAAGACTGGATAATATCCTTTGCATGACACCAAAGAAAGTACACCTAAATGGAAGGAACACAGAGAAATGTCATGACACTAACGAGCACGTATGACACTCAAAAAGGAAAGTGCATCTGCAGACCAAAACGCTGATGACTGAATCCTCTGATGATTTAACTGAGGTTGCTCCATCTCCATACATGTGAAATAAACTCATGGTTTCTTCTGGTGTTCACCCAGAACCTCTCTGGCATGAAGAACCTGAGATTGGTCATAGGCAGAGTCAGTGGCTTAACAGCAGGAAGTCTCAGTGAGGCTCACCAAAACATATCTTGCATCTGTATTTGGAGAGGCTTCTATTTCAAAGGAAATAAAGCTACCAGCAGTGGACAGCAGTATGATTGCTACCTCCTGTGGTCACACTAAGTTTGAATAATTTATTAAATATGTGAAAGTCCATGGAGGGAGAGAAGTAAGCAAAAGGATGCCAGTCTTGATAAATAAATCAAACAAAGGACATCCAGAAAGCAAGAGAAAATGTTGCTCTCTCAGAAACAACCCATTAGAAACAGGCAGCTGCACTCCAGGAGAACCTGGAAAGCTCAGCTGGAGAATAAAAGAGAGAGGCAAGAGGACTGAGTTAGCAAGGAAAGGAGAAAGAAGCACAAAAAGTGGGAATCTGTTTGTGGGAGGAGGAGGATAATGGACACCTCAGGATAGAGATTATTGCTGATACAAAACTGGTTTCACATGCTGACAAGCACAAGGGGAACTGATATTCCTCAGGGATGTTAGGGTGTAACTGGGAGTTCTGTTTACTCAGATTAGTTCCTAGGATACTGGAATTGACAGTTGGTGAACTATCAGAAGAGTTAAACTGTCCCAAAGGTTTCTCTTAGAAACCTGCCTGGTTTGGTGTTCCAGAAACGGTCTGATAAGTGCAAAGAAGTTTGGGTTCTCCAGAAATTACAGTAACTGGAAGTCCATTTTACCACTGTGCCCATTAATGTAGGCACCTTACACTGCAGCTGATGTCAGGCATCCAGCATCTGATTTTTGAAAAAGCTAGGAAAATGCAGTTCTTTGTGGGTCACCTACACCACCCAGCAATAACGTGTTCATTCATCCCTCTAATGAGGCATTTATCAAAAGGATGTGCAACCACTGTAAAACCCCAGGTGCAGATACTGCAAGATATCATGGAGGTTCCAAATGAAATCAAACAAATTGAAATCAGCACCTTAGTCTTATCTCATGCCACATTCAATTTCTCATTCTGGGATACAAGTGGTAAAATCTAGCAGCAGATGTGAATGCATCTGTTCAGACACTGGAGTCAAGAAAGATGGGGGGAAAATAGGGAAAGAACAGTCAGTAAGGTAAAGAAATAGCATAAAATCCAGTCTTGAGCTCACAGAGAAAGCATTGCCTCAAAGGGGCTTTGCCTGGGAAAAAGCATAATGCACAGCCCCTCTTGGAAGGGCAGGTACATGTTAGCTCATTACTCGCTTAGCTGCAATATGTCTATAGGTATTCATTTAATGCCACGTATCAGGGTGCCTCATTAGAGTAAAATACAACAGAATCTGACAAATATTCTGTAGAAAAAAAAATCCTGAGGCTTTTTGGTGACACATCTTTAGGAATGCTGTCTGCTGCAATTTCATCCTTGTTGCAAGGACATCAGATTTGTCTTAGGTAAGTGGTACCTGGTAAATTACTTTTTAACTTTTCCTTTGATTTCTCAGGCTAACGCTCTAGAGGTCATTATTTTGAGTATATGATAAATTCAACAACACTGGGTGATGTAAGATTTGAATTAGAATTCTTGTTCCTGTTGCTCAGCGCTGTCATACACAATTTCTTCCACACTCCCATGCACAGTAGCTGGAAATCTTGTCAGCTCAGGGTCACTGGATGCAATGAAGAATGCTACATGCAGATCAGCAGGGAGAAAAGGCTTAATTTCTTTGGTTTGTTTTGCAGAGGGAAAGCAGAGGCGTTTCGAGACACGGAGAGTGACTATTACAAGAATGTGAAATTAAGATTACTTCAGCCAAACCAGAACTTCACCCTCAGAGAAGAAAAATAGAAGAGGTCAGAGTTACTGCTTAAATTTCAATGCTTTTTCTGTGACAGAAAGCAGAAAAACTCAGGGTGTTCAAATGCTCATTTACATGCTGGGAGGTTCTTTCTTTTCTTTCTGAATGACCTAATCATCTTGGAAAGTGCATTAAATGACCCGTCTATAACTGAGTATTTTAGCTGAGTGGCTTTTTCTTTCCTCCTTTCCTACAGATCTGCTGACAGGGGCTCAGAGGAATGCATGTGATAAACAATCAGCTATGGAATATCTGAGTGGGTCTGTATTATTATATGGTACACGGGAGTATAAAATTCACTAATGATGAGAAGATAAAAGCCATTTCTGGTAAGAAATACAGATAGAGTATGAAACTGCAACCGGGGACTTTTACCTGTAAGATGGTGTGCACGGCATGTGTAACAGGAAAAATGCCTTCAGTTGGTGATAAACAGTTTGAAAAATCAATGTAATACCCGATTTTGAAAGAGTCCAGGATTAAAGTAATCACTGCAAATAGTGTAATCCCACCTGCAAGTGAAAGAGAGATTAGAAAACATCAGTGTGCAGCTGCAGTGTCTGGAGACAACCTGTGCCAATGGACTCAGATCTCTTTAGAGAAACAAAAATCGACTGGTGGTCATGAAGATGATTGACTCAGTGAAATAAGTCCCTTCAATTTGTGGAAGACCCTGCCCAATCTATTACCAGAGGACATCACTGTACAGTCCTTGCACAGTCAGTGCAGAGGAGCGAGTCCAGCAACGGCCAGGTCCTGGGGACGCTCGGCGCCTTGCCAATGGCTCCCAGCTCCTCGCAAGGGAAGCCTCTCGGGTAACGGTAGCACTGAAGCGACCAGACAGTGCATGAATTAATGCTCTACACAGCCACACAGCCAACTATACAATTCCAGGAAGCTAAACAATCGTGTTACAGTCTCCTGGCCCATGAGCTCGACAGTGGGAAGTAACACAATCACTTGGTATGTCTTCCCATGGTTCAGGAGGTTATGCTTTAACTCAGAGACCAAAACCACAAGGAGCTGTATGGTTTGTTCCACACAGAAAGGACCCTTCCACCTGGAAAGGAACCAAAGATTTGATTTCAGTATCTATTATTTTTACACATGCACACACAAAAAAAATCCCTGATCTGTTTCTCTAAGTGTGTATTTTGTATCCTAAGGAACTTGCAAAACACCTATTTCCCCTTGTTTAGATGATCTTTTCTTTCAGGAATGTAAATGTTTGTTATAAATTTATTCTGGAAAGTGATGTTGTAACACAATGTAAATTATTAATTATTTGGTTTATACCTGTATGACTAAGCAATAAAATTACTGAACGAAACCCTAAAGTCTTCATTGGTGTGCATTTCTGTGTATAGTTTGGGTTTTTTCTCTCTAAGGTTTTATTCAAACAAGCTCCCTCTGGATTTAGTTTAGATTTAATTGAATTAAGACTAGATAAAAATCTACCCATGGACCTTAAGCATCGGTAACTTAATCTTTCTTTGCAATTCCTCACAGTAAATAACATCACTAGTGCTGACTTTGATGAATGTTTATCTTTCATAAGAAAGCAAGGTTGTGGTTCCTTATAAGCACCACGTTCCACTTGTGTTAATAAAACATAACGCTAATTTAATAATTTAAATGTAAAAATACAACTCTTATTAAAGTTGCATGAATAAAAAATAAGTATAAATTATAAAAACACAATATATTTTTGTTTATTATTTCATCGATCCTTTAAAATTAAACAAAAACAGACTTGAGAATTATTTTTAACCACAAGGGAATGAATTCCACGAGGATTTTATGCTTCTATTTTACAATCTCTATGTAATAAAAACATCAAATTACTGATGAGTATAATTTCTATCAAGACAGAAACTTGTGCTTGCATATTTCAAAATCTAAAACCTCAGCTCTGCACTTCATGCATGTGTATAATCCCTTCCATTTTTTAAATTTACGCTTATTATGCCAGATAATTTGTATTATTTCTAATACATGTAGCAGGACTGAAGCCCACATTTAAACAGATGTGCTATTTTCATTATGTGTAAAAGTAAATGGCATCAGAAAGTCCAAAATTCCAGGCTCCTCTTGAGATCAACTGACACATTTCCTTCCTTATTTAAAGAACTAACATTATTCTAAAATAAATGAGAGTTGTCAACTCCGCTGAAGTAACTTTACCTGAGGTCATTTGACCTGCTCTGTGCAAGGCGTTTTTCCCTTTCTACCTACATTATTCTATAAATGATTCAGTGATTGATGATTTATTTGGGAAGTATGCTGGAAATTCATCCTGTTTCACTCTTTGTCTGAAAGATGTCGATCTTAAGGACCTAACACGTGTTGTAATTGTTTCAGTGAGAAGGAAAATGTTATCTTTTGAAGCAAAATGTTTATAACAATTTTTCCCAACTAGTCTACAGCAAATTGCTGTGTATATGGTAGTATTTTCAAGTGGTATTTAATTCCCCAGGCATTACACTAGTTGGTAATTTCCCAATGAATTCATGGTGAAGGATCAAGCCCTGAGGAGCTGCTTTGGTAAAGTAGTAATGTCAGAGCAAAATGGATGGAAAACATTTTATAGTATTAAAGTTCTGCATCCTTGCTTCCCTTAGTCATAAGAATGGCTCAGCAGAACAGGATCACAAGGGACTTGTTAGCTAGAAGTAACAGGAAGAGGGAAGGCAAGGAAGGCAAGGGGCTCATAATATCATAGAATCATAGAATGGTCTGGGTTGGAAGGGACCCCAAGGCTCACAAAGCTCCAACCCCCCTGCCATAGGCAGGGACACCAACCTTCAGCCTGGATCTACACAAGGTTGCCCAGGGCCCCATCCAACCTGGCTTTGAACACCTCCAGGGATGGGGCACCCACCCCCTCTCTAGGCAGCCTGTTCCAGCAGACCATTGAGGGGGAAATAATTATCAACAAAAAAAAAAACCAACAAAAAGCTCCATGAAGTTTCTTTCACACTGAGTATTTTGGTTTATGCCTTAGTATTTCTCTTCACATTTCCTTTACCTTCATCAGAGATCAGGTGGTCTTCAACCTCTTCCCACTGAGATCAATATTTTTGTCATTGTCCTCCTGGCATCAGAAGACTTTATGTGATTCATTTCTTTTAATGTCCAATTACAGTATTTAATCAAATGATAGGGAGATATTTCTGTGAATCACCCAGGTGACCACACTGTAAGCATATGCAGAGTGTCCAACATGCATATTTAAGAAAATTATCATATTAATTTGCTTAGGCAAAAATCAAAGCACAACTACAATGACCACACATGTGGTGTGCTAATGGTTTCCATTTTATCTTCTGATGAAAACTTCAGGTTATGTATTAACACTAAATACTAGATATACATCAATAATTATAAATAAAGAAGACAATTCCACTGTCTTGCAATTTCTATTTGAATATTAAAGAAACTTGAAATGATTGAAATTGCACTGTATTATTAAAAAGAAAGACAATCAAGCCAAACACCACCAGTGCAAAAGAGAAAGAGAGAGGTTTTTTCAAATGTTCCTTGAAACCTGTTTATCTTCAGAGACCAAGAATATAATTTTCAGTATTGCTAAGTGCTGGCTCAATTCTTTCTATTAACCATCAAGAAGAAAAAAAAAAAGCCATAATGATACACTTGTAAAAATGCCACTCTAAACTTAAAGTATTGATCAAATAATAGAAAATTTAATGCAAGCAGTAAAAATATACAAACTAAAGTCTGCCTGTAAGATAACCAGCTGTCTATTCTTTAAACAGAACCTGTGCTGCTGGAGAACGTGCTAAAATAAAGCCATTTGTGAAGCTAACTGATTTTCATTTTGAATTGTCTGGATCACTTGGCTGCACTTCCAAATAATGGTCGAGGAGCTTTTCCTACCAGGGGAGTGTACTCAGGGGAACAGCATTTGGGGTAAGTCACTTTCCCAAGCTTCCCTGTGAATATCTGGGTCAGGATAACCATACCTTATTAAAGACAAAGCCCTCCCTGCAACTTTTTCCACATTCAGACTATAGAAGCAGGTCTTGGACTACCATACAAGCAGGAAGAGAACTGTGCTGTACGCTTCACACAGTTGACATCTCACTGTGAAAAGGCTCAAGGAAACCTTCCTGTGAGCAGTTCTCTCAAGCTGGCTCTCCATCCTCCTAGCGCTGTTAACCACCTACAAGGATTCAGTCCCGGGAGGTTTTTGTTAAGTCCTTCTTTTTCAACAGTTGCCATACCAAAATAGCCTAAGTAGTCAGGTGCCACCCACTTATACTGAAATGATAGTCACGATTTGAAGGGAATCATGGAAATATACCCATTTTATACTGCTTAACACAAGGGCATTTGCTCTCACAATGAGAGCAAGGAGATACTTCTCAAAAGCAGCTGGTGGCTAGTAAAATATTGCTGAGAGCCTCCAAAGGAAAGACTTGGTAAAAAAATTGTCCTTCTTCCCCTCCTTCTTGGACTTTAAATCTTAGAGTTAAAAGACTTCTGTGACTAAACTCTTGGTCCAGAGGAGGGCAAGGGGGATCTTGGCAGAGGATCAGCACCTGAGTTTTTCCTTAGCTCATGTAAGTTTTCTTTTACCAGCAGAGGATAAAGGAGCAGTACAGGCTTGTTGTAAGTACAAGAAACTCCTAAGAATAGGAAAGTGTAGGTCTTTCCCTAAGGGCGAGTTTGTTGAATTGCAGCCTAGACTTCCAAGGGAAGCGGTGGAAGCCGCCCCACTTGAGAAGCTAGTACAAAGAGCCATCCTGTGCTGGTAAAAGAAATGGATAAGGTAACCCAGTAGTTCACTCCAGTATCTTATTTCCAAGTTTCTGTGACTCCTTATATCCTGTACGAGAAATGAAATCCTGTGAACACTGTGCCAAAAGAAAAAGGGCAGGGGGTCCTGATGTACTTACCCGTGTTAAGCAGTACTTACTCCATACTTAGGAAGAGAAAGCTACTCTCTAACAAAAAGCATAGCCTGGTCCAAAATAGGATCAAATTAAGCCTTCCATTAACGAACTTCAGGAGCCTTCCATTAATGAATTTAAGCTAATAAATGAAAAATGCCTGAAACCTAATTATTGTTTTGGAAAATACTGGATAATAAAGAACAATTCAAGAGCTGGAACATGAACTCCATACATTTCAGAAAAGAGTCTACAGACCAAAGCTGTTCAGGTATTAGACTTTAAAACAAAACAAAAAAATTTCCCTGGGCAAGTCATACAGCACAGTTGTTAACAGCTGCCAAGAAAATAAAACACACAAGCACTGAGGCTGAGAACAAACTAAACATCCACTTTTAGAAAGGTAAACCTTATTCTTCAAAATAATCAGTTAATAGATGTTCTTAGGATTTTCATTTATGTGTTTTGTTAGCTGCTGTGAAAACTAACTGTTGTCTCATTGCTAGTAGATAGGAGAATTTTTATGGAAAAGCTGTCTGATAGAATTCCACTTAACATACTCCCTTTCCCACCTGTGATTTACAGTGCTGAGACCAGAAAAGAGATCAATAAAACTGGGCTTGCCTATTACTCTGCACGGTGCTGATGGGGGTTGTTTCTTTTTCTTGGGACCCAGAAACACAGCATTCTTGTCACTCTGACTCTGTGATGTGGTCCCCTGAGCACCTTCTCTCAATAAAGCTTTATATCCTTACCTGCAGTACGCATCAGATTCTGCAGATAAGGACCACCACATCCCACCACTACCCTTGCAAGCTTTAGCTTCCTTGCTTAGATGTTTTATGTACAAATCTACAAACTGATCTGGCCAGGGATTCTGTCATCTTCTAACTCCAGATATCTCTATGGCATCATATATAAATGGGTACAGAGAACACTTGAGGACCTTTCTGACTGGTAGTAGCCTAAAGCAAGTTGCATTACATTGACTGGAAAAGATCATAATTCCTCCAAGGGAGTTGCATGACACCAACAAAGTAGCTATATTTTATTTGTCAAGTGCACCAGATGATCCTGTGTGGCTGTTTGACCCCTGCAGCTCCCCCTTCTCCACCAGAACCTTGCCATGTATCACCACAACAGCCTGGTCAGGGCGAAAAGGTGCCGGAGCTTTGCAGCACTGCAAATGGTAGGTTGGAAAATGAGGATGTTTAGCAAACAGCTTTCCCATACAAATCTCCTCGTATGTTCAGCTTATGCATATATTTACTTTAGAGCGCGCTGCATGTGCGTTAATCCTGAATACCAGGATGTCTCCTGGTAGGGATGGAGAGGGTAACACAGTGGTAGCAGAAACAGGGGATGGCAGAGATGTCCCATGCACGGTACCACCCTGTGCGCCCCGGATGGTACTTACACTTGAGCCAGCGGGCCCCGGCATGTGTGTCCTTGTCCCGGATCAGCCTCCTCTGCGTGCAGCTCCTGCAGAGGTACCACAGCATCCACAGCAGCTGGATCAGCATCAGCGTGATGAGGTAGGAGAGCAGGTGGCTCTTGCTGATGCCCACGGCATGCACAGCCCAGGCAAAGGTGAGCAGCAGCCCTGCCAGGAACAGGTTGATGCCGTACTGGCTGCTGAGGATCTCGGCGTTTTTCTGCGGGTAGCTGCCACCCCCGGCGGGGCAGTCGGCGGCTTTCTCCATCTCCCACGCCGCCGTCCAGGTGCTGCAACAGGCGGCTCCGCTTCTCCCCGGGAGTCCCGAGGCCGCCAGCTGGCCCGTCCCCCATCGGCGGCCGGGGGCGGAGCGGGGCCGCTGGCCCTCGCCGTGCCTCCCCGCAGCCGCTACCCGCCGGGCGGGGGCTTCCGAGGGGTCCCGGGTGCAGCGAGGGGTCAAGCCCCGGGCTCCCCAAGGGGAAGGCAGGCTACCGCGGGGGAAGGCTTCTGGGGTCTGGCGGGGCAGGGACCTACCTTAGACTCGGCCAAGCGCTAGGGTCGAGACTGGGGGGGAACGGCTCGCCGAACGGTCGGCAGCTGGTCGCGTCCCTTGGCAGGGGCGAGCCCTGCGCGGCTGGCTGCGGGAGCGGCGCGGAGCTTACGCCGGTGTTGACAGAGATGTGTGCGGCGTAACGTGTTCCTAAGTAGGCAACAGAGCACCCCTGCCCGTTAGCGGCTGGCCAGGGTGTTCAGAGCCTGCCCAGCAGTGCCTTCGCACAGGGAGGGAATTGGGGGCACCCACCGTGGTTCCATGCTCGGGGTCCCACACCCACCTTCTTTTTGGCAGGCGGCCCCTCCATTGGCAGGAAGACATCCCCTTTTCAGGTGTTGTCCAGGCCCTTCAAAGGCTGCAATCTACCTTATTGTTTTAGTTAGGCCCATTCCGACAAGTGTCCTACAGTGATTTGCTACCTGAAGCAGCAACTCCTGAGCTCACAGCAGCAAAGACTCCTGCAGGACCTGGGCCGCTTCCTACTTTCACAATTTTCACACACATTTTAAGTATTGACCTTTTTTTATTCAACATTTTTAGTAGTGACTGTGACCTAATGTATTCAAACCCTCAAGATCTGGAGCACCAGCCCGAGAGGAATTCAGAGGAAACCACTATGCATTTTAAATACATGTTTTAAATGGTATTTTGCTTGCATACAGTACAAATTCTCTTCATTCTTGGTACTGAGATCCATAGCCATAGCTTGGAGGCCAAACACCAAGATAGACTGGTCCATGTTCTGGCCAGGCAGGTCTCAACATTTTTACCCTCTGTCTGTTGGTAGCATATCAAATTTCCAAAGCATTGTTTGTTCACAGCAGGTGACCTATGTCTCACATGAAATTATGTCACTAATTCAATTACATTAAAAAAAACAAAACAGGAGAAATTAAAAGACAACATTTATCTTATTCTGTTACCACTGACAAAACAATATAGGAGGCTTTAAGCTTTTTCACTTCTGAGACTAGAAATAAGTAAAGAGGGTTTTGTCCTTAAGGACATTTCTGAACCTTTATGTAAGTTTCTGAGGTTCATATTCCTCTTAAAGAACAGGGCAAAAGACAGCAGATGGGTTGAATGAGTGAATTCTGTACACTCCCCTATTTAGGTAAGTAGTAGCTCATATCCTTTATCCATTTTGGCCTGTTCTCAGGAAACAGGTATTTTAAATCACCTACAAACCTTCCTTTTGAGAAGTGTGGCTAACTGGAAGCTAGCCCTGTGTTTCTGTCTGGCCCATAACAGCAGTGCAAATAAAAAGTCAAACAGTTAAGGCTTCAACCACCTCTAGCTCACAGCTACATCCATCACTATGTGAAGCTTCTGGAAATGCCAAGTCCTACTTTTGTCTTAAGTAAATTTCACGGAGTAACTAAGGAAGATGCTTTCATTTCACAGAGCTTCTATGGGTAACTGTGATGAATAATCTTCACTGTCTGGACTAGGGGCTTTTTAGTTCCTGATTACTCCAGGGTATCCTTTGTCACCTGTGAAGAAAAGCTCTTTGGTGCTAGTACATATTCTCCTAAAGTGAAATTGCTGTAAATAGATACACAGAACACCTATGGTGATCTGTAACTAGCTAACAGAGTCAAGTTTACGTAGAGGTAGGGATTTTGTTTTCAGGAACCTATTAAGATACCTCTTTCTAATCTCTTGCCATAAGTTCTTGATTTTGGTGGTAAGGAAAATACCAAAAGCAAGGAGTTCACAGAACTGCAAGTGACAGCAGCATTTTGCCAGGTTGCAAATTAAAACCAATGTTATCTTAAATTCTTACCAGATTTGCCACTGCCTCCTTTTGAGATGTAACTGGATTCAGCATCGCAGTAACTGCCACTGAGAGACTTTGGAGGAGTTTCCCACAGTGAGTGCATCTACCTGGGATTTTCAGAAAGAGACCTCAGAGTAGTCAGGGGGCAAACAGCTCTCCAAGGGCACACAGAATGGTATTACACCTTCAATAAACCCAACTGAGAGGTCATGAAAGACACACACACTCCGAGGCAAGTGCTGTACTTAAAATCCACACGATCATCTATTTTCCAGGCATAACAACCACCCAACAATCCCTAAGACTGTTAAACAGTAAGTACTGAACAATTCGTTGATCACTTTTATACAAAGTTTATTAAGATGTCCAGAAGCATAGATCTGAAAAAAAACATTTAACAAATAGTAATTCTGAGTACAAGGCAACTTAAAACACATAGAGCATTTATACAGTTGACAAATAAAAATCCCTGAGCTACAGTGCATTTTAAATATCATAATAAAGTTAATCAAATGTACCTGTGCATCCAGATATAAAATTGTTAAAATCTGTTACAAGACAAAGACCTGAAGACAAGCAACTTGCCCTTTAAAGATGCAAAGTACAGTTGGTTCTGAAAAACCTAAATACCACATTTAAACAAATCAAGCTGGCCATCTACAAGCTACTTAACAGTGGTGCTAAATGTATTTTATTTTGGGTTGTCTGACACTTTGTTTTGAATACCAACAGCAATGTTCTTAATGAAAAGAAGCAGCTAAAGACAATGACAATTGTCATTCCTAAACATTTCATGTATTCTGTATTCAGCAGTGGTGTGAATTTGAAGGTCAGAATGAAGAACACAGCCTCTTCTGACAGCCCAGACTTCTAGCAGCAGTCTCACTGAGTAACAAGTTTCAATAACCAGCTTCTACGTTCTCCTATCTTCTACAAGATGTGGGTGTGAAAGTATTTAATGCAATGGTCTATGTAAAGTGGTCTGGGATTTAGATGGTGCCCAGGTTTCCAGAGGCTTAAGCAGCTCAGCCAAGGTGAACAGTGTTGTTTTCCAAACTCTATGGCTAACGGCATTATGATCAGCTTCTTTCTTTCTTTCTTTCAGAAGAAAAATGGCAGCTTCATTAACAGGTACTGCTAAGAATGGAAAGTGAATTTACAGAATGTGCTTCTCACTGTAGATTAGACTACTGGTTGGTCACAGCTTGATCATCCATCTTTGGCTGTGGACAAACTGTATCACCACAAGTAGAATCTATTTGTTTCACCGATGGCACTGCCAAATTACATGTGACATGAGTGTCAACTTTCTAGGCCATTCCCCTGATCCCTATCTTTTTTTTCATACTAGCAGCTCTAAAGTCAAGAGATTAGGAAATAAAGGAATTCCTGCATGGAAACACACATAACCCTAGAAATTCAATAGATCAAGAAATCACAGATGACACGAAAGACATTAAGTTTGTAAGTATAAACACAGATTCCACATAGTATTTCAGCTGTCAATTCAAATGGAAAGAATACAGTATTAAAACCCCACAACACCCAAACTACGTATCAATTACTTTCAAACCAAACAGCCTTCTCTGAGTAGGAAGTTGGATGAGATGACCCTGCAGTCCCCAGATGAGATTTAGGACTATATAATATATATATCTCTGACTTACTACCCCATCTGCTTAATGCTGAAATATGAAAGAAAGTTTTACAAAGTAGTTATGAAATGCTTTACGCTACTAAGAGAGGTAAAAACTATCTATCCTTCAATTAGTCACTAATCAATTGCTTTCTCTTATCCACTGGATGACCTATGATTATGTCAGTTTGATTTATAAATCAGGTAGTCTAAGAATTATGGCATCAGTTAGAGCAATCAAGCAGTATTAGAAATAATAAAAGAACTGGAATGTACAAAAGCAACATCCACTTTTCAGGGCAACTGTTGAGTCTTTCACATGAAGCTGAAAAAAGAAAAAACAAATTTCACAAAAATGTGGTAAGGTTGTATACAGTGCACAAGCTGCATCTTGTACTGATTTGATATTGACTAGTTAATGATTTTGCATCACCAAGTAATTATTTGGCCCTAATTATCAGGCCAACAATTATTTGGTCCAGTTGTTCAGGGTATCTGCAATGCACTTGTACTTCTTACTTCCTAAGTACAAACTAATGCAGAACAGTTGTTTTAGTCTGTAAATATGACCAGCTCAAACACACTGAAACACATCATTTTCCCACATCCTTCCAGTGGTCAGACAGAACAAACCTGATTTGAAGAAGTTTGTATTAACCAATGTGACTAAAGCTCCCATAATTCACTAAAGAGGTTCTGAGGTAAGCACTGTATTTTTCAGAAGTCTATAGGTGTTGTCAGTGTGACCTAAGTTAATCACTTCCTTAAAAAATCAAGTTTCTTGATATCTAGAATATATGGGAACGGGAGATGCATCACAGTTTCAGTTTGTTTATGCAAACAAAAGCTGTGTTTCACTGTCCCAGCCATTAAGAATTTTTTTGCCTACAACTCTGGCACTGCAAGAGGCTACGTGTTGGTGCCTCGAATCAATGTCTCGCTCTTATTGCTACACTCCTAGAAATGCTGGGGGACTTCCACACTGGAAAGGATTTCTGGTGGCAAACAAAACCAAACAGGCTTCCCCACATTCCCTTGAGAAGCACAAAAAACAAGACTTGATGAAGGAGCCACTTCACTGGATGATGGGGACACCTGTGATACAGGAGACATCCTTTGCCCTATTTACTGAACAGTTTTTGATGTCTTCCTGAAGCTTTTTCAGTTTCACAGGATTCATCTGAAGAGTATATCCTAATAAAAGATGTGAGAACTCCTTTCCAACGTGGCAGTTACTTGAGTTCTTACATCATCAAAACATCCAGCTCTGCCTTTGAAAGGTTGGTGGTTTTAGGAAGAACAAAAGGCTTCTGATATCTGGTAGTTTTCCAGAGAGCTGGTTATTCTGGACTGTCCATCACAGAAAATGAAAACAACATACTTAAAGACCAAGAAAAGATAAAGAGTTTCAATTAAAAAAAAACCCAAAACACAAACCAACTAAAAACAAACAACAAAAAACCAACCCTGAAACAGCTGCATATGGATGTTAATAGCTTCTCTCCTTTACTATCAGGTCAACAGCTGAGCTAAATTTTCCCTGAGTAAAAGCTGCAGGTATTTGGCCTATATGCCCCAAACCCATCCATTCTCAGTAATTGCTTCTTTTCACTGTCAAGACTGGAATCACATAGAAGAAATAAAAAAAGGATGTTCTTCCCCTTAGGATACATGCATGTTCTCTGGTTATTCTATATGCCACAAAATGTCAGTATTCTAAAAGTGTACACAGAACATAACAGAAGGAATCCTTAAACAGTCTTACAGTCCTTAAATGTCTAACAAAACAGTTCATGCAACAAGATAGATATTTTTATGTGCTTAAAAAATGAAATTGTTTACCTGAAGGACTTATCCCAGGAGTGACACAAGCATCACAACACCCATAAACTGAATGAAGAGTAACAAAGGCGTCATAAATGACCAGACAGGCCACAAGGCAACGTTGAAACTGGGAATGAAAGCAGGAAGGTTTTTATAAATTCCATTGTCTTACTGGGGAAATATTAGCCAGAGAAATATGGCACAAAAGAAAAAGAGATTTATAATTACTCAAATTGAAAAAATACTTATAACTTGAAAGAAAACAAATCAACCCCAGAAACTAGTTATTAAATTGGTAGTTTAGTTTACTATTTACTTACTGACAACTTAGCCTAGAACTTAAGTAGCTACTACAGATCTTGCACTGAATAAGCCCACCCAGGGTAAAGAGACCTCTCACTTTTAAAATCTCTGTATATGAAGCACCTGACAATTAACTGTTCTTGATTCTTCCCATGGTAATACATGGCAGCTGAGAAAAGCCTTAATTTGTACTTCCAGCCAAGCAGGTCTGAGTTAACTAAAAGAAAGAGGGAAAAACCAACTTATTTTAGAACTGTGTTGCAAGGTTTATAGATTTGACTAATACATAAGTATAGAGAACCTTTATCTTCTTCTGTCTTCCTGTTTTTCCCAGCATTGCAACAAATACTGACTGATGTTATTCAGACACAACATCTAAACTCAAAGAGAGAACCAGCTTTCATGCAGCAAGCAAAATAAATATAATGGCATACACATGCATGTGTTTTTCATTCACTTGCACCTTTGCTCAGTTCTGACTCCTATAATCTCATAAAGTAGCTCATACTAGAAGTACCATTCTCTGACAAGATATGAACACTTAAAGCTGATATAACAATAGTTACAAGTATAAATTTCAGTATATGTTTGCTATTTACAGACTGTTTGATAATGAAGAACTCTGTATTAGAAACTGATCAGGCATAATTTTTTCTCAGCTAGAAAATACACCTTTTGCTTAATTTGTAAACCTCACAAATACTTGTCAGATGTGAGAGATTTACACTACCAAAGCTAAGGATTTCAGTTTTCCCATAAGTTTTCAAGACAAAAAAAGATCTGGTACATTACAAGTACATTTAACAGAGCTTTGACATCCTTTGTGGGAGAATGTTGAAAATAAAAAAAAAATTATGCTACACAGAACTGGTATTGTCACCAATACACTTAACAGAATTAGAGGTACTGTGGTTTTTATAAAATGAGCCCTTAACACAGTTAGACTTGCACAGGTATAGCTGAAGTTTGTGTTTTAACTCACCAAATTGCTGCTGCAATAAATGTAGCTGTTGTGATAGGGATCAGTGCTGGATACTGTGCATCATAGTCCCCAATTCCACAATACCACTCAAGATACAGGATACAGTAAAAGGCAACAGATAAACATGCAGCCAATAAACAACTGCCAGAGGCAAACCACCAACTGTGGAGAGAAAGCATGTTAAACACAGTCATATTGCAGTTCACACATTAATCTTCATTCTAGTCCAGAGACAGAGCAGATAATATCTGCTAATTATATAGGACAGGCTAGAGATCCTGATTTTTTTTCTTTTGCCTTTTCTTCGCCCTTCTAAAGCTGTCTAATATATATAACTGAGTTTTTCAATGTCACCTTCCTGTATTTTTCTCTCAAATACTTTGAAAATGCAATGCAACAGACCTTGTGAGTGATCTACTATACTACCACACCAAAAATACTGCCAGTAAGGAAATAAAACAGGTTCCACTGCAACTGTGCTTCTCACTGTATGTAAGCATGTAAGTAGTACTTTTGAGCCTCCTGAGGGCATACTTCAAAAATAAAATGGGACAGACAACTTGTGAGGCAAGTACACATTCATAAAAGTTTATACTTATCTGAAAATAAAAATTTTTAAAAGTGATTTGATTACTAAATTACAAATGGCAATCAAGGATCTTCCTACTCAGGTAACATTTGCTCTGGTATGGCACAGCAAATACAATATGCTATTTTGGTACCTCAATGCTACCAACTGAGAAACTTGCATTAAGAGAGCAGTTGTCAAAATCTACCTAAAAAAGCAATGCAGGAAGATAGGGTCCTGCAAGGAACAGATGGGACCACCCAAAACTTTGATCACATCCTGGAGTCAATAATTTGTATCCACAGCCAACTGGATGTAGGGTCTAACTAGACCAGCCTGGAAAAGCAGCTCCAGAGGACCTCACAGCACAGAGGCCTTGTTTAGCTTCCACATATTAATATAAAAATGACAATGAGAAAGTTTTTGTGGATCCCCAAGGATGAAGACTCCATGACCTCACTGTGCAGCCTGTGCTGGTTGCTTGGTAACTCTCCTAGTGAAAAACTAGGTGATGTTTAGAGGGAACCTCCCATGTATCAGTCTGTGCCTACTGTTTCTGGTCCTGTCACTAGGCACCACAGAAAAGAGCATGGCTCTCTCTTCTATGCACCCTCCCTTCAGGTATTTATACACCTTGTAAGATATCTCATGGCTTTCTCTTCCCCAGGCTGAACAGCCCCAGCTCTCTCTGTTCCTGTTGTAGGTCTTGTTTATCCAAGATTTAAAACAGAGTGTTCAGATGTAACAAATTGAATACGACTGTAAGATGAGAACACAACTCTCTCTAAGAAAAGGTACCTTACCTATCTGCTTGCAAAGTTTCTTTAACAGTGTTAAAAAAATCAAAGTAGTATGTCACAGCAATCGATGCCAAAATCCAGAATGCAGAATGAATATTCAGTCTGGCAAGAGGCTTCATCTTCGTCTCTACAGCTGATGACTCTTCTGCAAATAAGAACATAATTATAGCACTAAAGACAGTCATTAAATGGAGGATGATTATAGTTATGTAAAGCATGATGTCTTATCCTTTTAATTCATTTATCTTTGGAGATTATTATACTCAGTATAATACACTTTGTATTACAGATAAAGTGTCTAAAAAGCTTTGCCCACTTCCAGTAGTAAAACAGACTAAGCAGGTACTCTTTGATAAAACAATAAAGTAGCAACAATCAGCACTTACTGTGTTTCTGTACTCTTTTAGGAAATTAGCAGCTGACTAGATTATGAAAAGGGTTATTCAACTAATTAAAAACCTCCTAGTGTTATTAAAGCATTTTTATTCATTTTAGCATATAGAAAGTCAGGTTGGTATTTCCAACTACTAATTTTTTTGTATCCTTTTTTGTTAGTTTTAGTATTTGCAAGCCAATTTGAGGCCAAAATAATTTTCATTTACTCAATTGCAGTTACATCTCAAAGAGATCTACAACTTCAGTTTCAGGAGCTAGCTCAATTCATGCTGCATGCCTTCATCAGGTAAACTAAAACAGTTATTATGCAGAAGAGAATCTTTGCTTTTTTCCTTCATCACCATATCATCTCAAAGATGATCAGAGGGCTGAGGCACCTCCTCTACAAAGAGAGGCTGAGGGAGCTGGGCTTGTTCAGCCTGGTGAAGAGAAGGCTGTGGGGGGACCTCATTGCAGCCTTCCAGTCCCTGAAGGGAACAGAGAAACAGCAGGGGAATCAACTTTTTAAAAGGGTAGACAGTGGCAGGACAAGGGGGAATGGATTAAAGCTAAAGGAAGAAAGGTTTAAATTGGCTATTAGGGGGAAGTTTTTTAAGAGAGAGAGTGGTGAGGGGCTGGAACAGGCTGCCCAGAGAGGGGGTGGGTGCCCCGTCCCTGGAGGTGTTCAAGGCCAGGTTGGATGGGGCCCTGGGCAACCTTGTGTAGCTCCAGGCCTGGAGGTTGGTGTCCCTGCCTGTGGCAGGGGGTTGGAGCTCTGTGATCCTTGGGGTCCCTTCCAACCCAGGCCATTCTATGATTCTATGACATAGTTTCAGAAAAGACAAGGCAACAGGGCGAGCAGATGTACTTTCATACATGACAGGAGCCAAGCAGCACGCTCGATACTTGTGCACACTATCAAAACAAGGTGTGAAAGGTGCCTTTCATGTTTCATACTTTCATCACTGTAAGTTACTGGTGGCCTGTGTGCCTCCAGCAGTGTAATGCATCCTGCCTCCTCCACAGGCGTTATCTCCAGTTGAGTGTACCAGCAGCTCAGCTGGAATTTGCAGGCGTTTTTTACTTGTAATTTCCTAAATTCCCCCTCCTCTAGAGCTTGGGTCCGGAACATTTCTTCACCCCCATCACGAAGCCCGCGGCTGCAAAGCCTTTTACACAACTCAACTCTCCCTTTCCTCCTTCACACACCCTAAGGGGCGACGTGCTCCAAGTAAGCTGTGTCCCACCGGCAAGGCAACGCACCCACTACCCGAGCAGCCCCCTCACTCCTGCCGTGAGCAGCGTCCGCCCCCTTCCCCCGCTCCCGCCGCGGGGGCAGCGCTGCGGCAGCCACCGCCTGTCACCGCTCCCCACCCGGGCGTTCCTGTCACAGCGCCGGCCTAGCAGCGGAGGCTGACTCCGCTCCGCTCCCCTCCCCTCCCTGCGGAGCGTCCGCGTCGCAAACCCGCGTCCCCAGCACCACCCACCGGCCGTCCCGCCGCCCCCGGAAGGCGGCTGCAGCAGCGGGTCGCGGGGCTCTGCCTCCCGCCGCAAAGAGCGCCTGAGCCTGGGGAGCGTATCCCCGCCGCTGACGCCAGCCTCCATCTTGGGCCGCTCCGGCAGTGACGCCAGGGCGGAGGCGGGAAGCCTGGCAGCCGTTACGGCCGTTGGGCACGAGGGGCGGTCGCCTGGTGTGTGTGGGGCAGGTGGGAGGGCAGCTGTGATGGCTTGCGGCGGAGCGCAGTGCTGAGGCAGCTGCTCGGAGCCGCATAGCCTTGCCTCATAGCCGCATAGCCTTGCCTCGTAGCCGCGTAGCCTTGCCTCATAGCCGTGCCCAAGCCCCTGTTCGGCCGGAACGCAGATCCGAGCGGCTGGTCTGCGCGGTGGTGTCAGGCAGGGCAGGAGGGAGCCAGAGCCCAGGCTCGGCTGTAGCAAGTGCTGACCCTGATAATGGGCCTGTAACACATTATACACCAACGGTGTCATAAATCGCTCTACTCCCCTTTCAAGACTAAAATGGGGAAGAACTGTGTAGCATATATAATACTTTTCCCATCACGTTTTGGAAACACACGCTCTGGAGGATAGACGTGAGGAAGATGGCATCTGAGAGAGGGCTGTAGTTAGAGCAGGAGTCAACAAAGCTTGGAGGTACCTCAGGGGTCCTGTAACACTGCGATTGAAAGCAGTAACCACATTTACAAGGCTAAACTTGATAAAAAACTAATAAAATGCTAAAAATAGTTCCAGCTCTGCAGCAGCGTTCTCCTGCGTAACGAGATGCAAAGTGATACTGCATGCTTCTGCAAACAGAATCTTGAAATTCAGTAGACTCAGATGGCTGCTTTGGTTATTCACGTGGACTAACTCAAAATGGATAAATTCTCTTGTCAGATTAATCTCGGGGCTGGTCTAATTTAGTCTGTTTTACAAGAATGGTATGAAAATACGTATAGTATCTTTTGGGGGGTGTTCATTGAACAACATGGCTTTTAAAATTTAAATTTGCTCCTAATCGTTATGATTTATTAAGATGATTAGATTATATGGGTGGCACTTAGAAATCTAGTGTGGCATAAAGCTCTTGCTAAGGCAAAAATCTCATTGCCTACAGGGCAGAAGTACCTGTCCAATATGCCATCTGTTAGCTTTTCTTTTTGATGTAATTAAATGTAGAAATATTAAATAAAAGATCAGATTATTATATAGTAGATTGAATTTTTAAAAATCGGTATATGTATTTAGCGGGATTTACTATCTTTACTAGACTTAAATATCCTGTCATCTGTTTTACAGATGAGTGAGCTCATATCAACAAGGGAAGCGAGGATTCTTGTTCTTCTCTATTATTCAGCATTGAATTTGGAGTAAGTTCAGCCTGAAAGATACATGAATGGAACAATTACTTTTTTCTCTCCAGAAAGCCGAGTTTTCATTTACATTTGAACTTGACATGAGCCATGTCATAGTGGGTAGAAATTGTTTTTTCAAGCTTTTGAACATGTCTCATACAAGGGTCAACCACATCGCAGTCCTTAGTGACTACAGTGATTATTTTTTATTTAGCTTAGTTGATTATTTTGAAGTTAACAGCTCATGGGAACCATGGAGCAATGAAATAGAGGTTTCTTTGTTTCATTTCCTTTGAGTGAAATGATTACCTCAGCCTTCACTTTCATGTGAGTGATTCAAATAAGAAACAAAGGAAATTTTAATGTATTTTTTTTGCAAAAGCTCTTCATAAGAAATTTATTTGATTTAAATGTAGCAAATAATTAAATACATATGCTTGAAAAGGTTAAGATCCGTTCGTGTTGTTAAACTGAAGAGTCCTGTTTACCTACAGAGTAGGTATTGTGCAAAGAGCTGAAATAAGAGCTCCCCTTCTCTGACTCACTATTGACCTTAACCTAGACCGCTCATGTTCAGTGTTTGTAAAGCTGAGATGTTTTCTGTGATCTTTTCACAGAGCTTCTCTGATTCAGAAATTATTAATCTGTTAAAAGAGTAGATAGCAATCAGGAGCTGAACCGAAACTGTTACAAAACGAGAAACATAACTGACAAAGCATCTAAACAATGGGCCTGTTATGGATAATTAATTCTTGCCAGTTAAAGTTTAAGAAACCCTGCAGAAATTTGAAGTAGTATTTTAAAATTTGGTGCTTGATCAGATAAATTTAATTAACAGTCTGTGAAAGGAATTTGTGAATCGGAAGATTCTGTGAAGTAATGTACAAAGGGTAGAGTTTGGAGCAGGTTTTTTTTGTTAACTGTATTCCTGGTCTCCCACATAACATGAATTCTTCCCACATTTTCAGAAAGTGATTTCAACACCTTGGCATTCTTTTCTCTTAAATAGGAAAGAATGCTTTGTAAGTTACCTGAATGTTTTTAAATGTTCAGGTTTTGCAGTTGTGAGAGATTAATTTTGCAATCCAGTTGGATATTTTGAAATTGGTTTTCTTGTTACTTGTTGACTCTATACTATTTACTAATTAGTTGTTCTTATGTTGATTCACAGGTAACACTTAACCACACACGCAAGTGACAGCTATTTATGTTTCTTGACTGGGTACATATAAATTTTAGAATTAGACATCCCAGTTCCATTCTCACTTTTAAAAAATCATATCAGTTTTCCAGTATTCTAGCAAATAAAACTTTTGCCCCATTACAGAAGTCATTAGCTAAATTAGCCCAAATGTTATCTGTTCTCACAAGAACTGATTGGAATTGTTTTAATTTCTTACCCAAGTAGGGATGGGTCCTTTCTTCATATGTTCATTTTTATTTGTAGTAAGTTGCATACAGTGTAGACATATTCTTCATTTTGAGGAATGATTGTGCAATACACACTCTGCTCATGAACTAATATAATATACCTCATATAAGAATAGCAAGACTATTAATCTGATGCTTACGTTCCACTCTCAGGAGTAAAAGAATTGCTTGAATACAGAGTGTCAGTCCTTTCTGGATGTTGTTCTTGGAGGAAAGCACTGCATATTCTCTCTCACATCGAGTGAAAAAGTAAATACATTGTCTAACTCATCCAGGTAAGAAAAAAGCCTTCATGTAGTATTACACTTCTCTTGCTTTCATCTAGCATTAATTAAATTAGTTTATTTTCAGTACAATTGAAAAAAATCAGCAAAAGACTTAAAAGTACTTGAGGTGAATAACTGAGAAACAACTAAAGGTCAAAACTCAATCAACTCTGAATGTGGTACATACACAAACTGTTGAACTCAAGCTGAATTCTCATGCGAGTATTAAATTACGGCGCAGCCCTGAATTGACCCTTCAGGAAGGAAACAATACATAGAATAGTGTGTTTGATACCAAGAATGCACTATATATAAGCATTCA
This sequence comes from Gallinula chloropus, assembly GCF_964237585.1. Classification (NCBI taxonomy): domain Eukaryota; kingdom Metazoa; phylum Chordata; class Aves; order Gruiformes; family Rallidae; genus Gallinula; species Gallinula chloropus. The sequence continues at coordinate 3,922,730 of NC_140092.1, read as the reverse complement.
GACATTTGAACTTCATGAAGGAAAAGAAAGCAGAAAAGATAAAGACAGTTTAAAAGGTGCAGAACAGAAGAGAACAGAAAAAGAATGCACCTGACAACGTCACCTGATTTATCTGGTATGATGCTCTTAACCTTGAAAGTTGTCTGCAAATTACAGAGAAATAGCTGGTCTAGAACTTTAACCCAAAGTACCTGTTTGATGGAAGACAATCTCAACACCCTCAATTGTCACGATTACAAATATTAGGTAGCTTCAATGTTTGACTCTTGCCTTTTGCTATAATCAGCATTAAGAATGTAACATGAGAAAACTGTTCGTTCCAGCTTGGATCTTCAAAGATGTAAACAAAACCCATGAGATCAATCTGGATGAGCCATTCTCCTAAAAGTCAATAAGTAAATCTTCCTATTCTCTTCTGTCTTGAGTTTAGTTTCACTTAACTATGCGTACTTTCTTAGGGAGTACAATGGCTCTCAAAATGTTTTCCTAAGACTACAGTTTAATGATACAAAGCACTTGGCAGCAATACCCCAGCTATAATTGTTCTTGACTACTCAATCCCCAGTAGTGGCATATAATACCTCCCAGTTAGAGGATTTGATCTGTTTTTAAAAGCCTGCAGAAATGCAGGGGGTGACAGAGAGGCAAGAATAATTGGCCAGATGTTGGAAGGTGGGAAAGGGAACGCTTAGGAATGACTGGAGCTGATTTCCTCACTGAAGAAAGTCTGTGCAGCCATGCCTAACAATATGACACAGATTTCATACTTGGGACATTTAGAAGCATCCCAAGTTTTTGTTTGGTCTAATTCACGCAGGAAAGACTATCAATTGTGGGAATGGGCATTCAAGTTTATTATTCATCAAATACTTGCTCTACAGGAGTATTGCTGTCTTAGGCATAACACTACTGCTGTATTGATGGAATTTGGAACTTTTTTAGGCTGTGGTAGTATAGTAACTATTGCTTTGGAGATGGTTTATTGTCCCTAGTTCCTATGAGGAAACTGCTGAAATGAAGTAGAGGCAAAGCTGTTTGGGTACGTGGACCTCACTGATTTGAGATTGGAAAATACAGATAACTTTCATAATGTGTTCTGCATAGGAACATCAAGCTGATGTGTGTAGTGTGGCATTCAGCTCATGCTGTTTACCTGGAGACAGTTTTCTGTGGAGTCCTGAAAAAAATTGGATGTCAGAGAGAGAAATGAAGAGAGAAAGATGTTTTCTGGTATGAAAACTAAATTCAGCAAAACCTCAATTTGAAATTTTAGCTGGATGATGGTTGTACAACTCCTCCTACTGTTTTGGCTAATTTACTTAAGAACATAGGCCGAGTTTGTCTTTTTTTCTTCCTCATTGAAAGCTTATCCAAAGCTAACCTCTGAAAGCACTTAAGTTCTGAAAGTTCAGGTAGGTAGGTGAGGCAGAATTGTACCAGCAGAAAGGAAACTTATTTCCTGGTGTAAGACAATGAAATTGTAGGAGCAAACAGTCCATAACACATCTTATTGTAAATGGTAGAATGGATAGATGGGAAAAAAAATCAATCAAGTGCTCATAACGTGAGAGATGTCTGTATCATTCAGTAAAAGCTTTTATACTAGCAGTTGATTTAGAAGTGCAGGGCAATAATGCAGGCACAAACTGTGCCTTCAGTAAGTGAAGCACTTGCTTTAATGGTAATACAGAGAAGTCTAGAAGAAAATTCTGGTCCTGTATCACCCATGAAAAACATTAGCCTTTGTCAGACATGGTTACTATACAGTGTGAATAGCTATGTTTTCCTCCTCAAATTCCTTCTCATCATCAAGAATCAGAGGCCATCAGAAGGGCAGAAAATGTATGTAGATGTAGAAGTGCTCTTTGTGTTTTGAATTTATACATTAATGGCTGGATCTCAAGAGTTCATTAAACAACTGCTGCTGAGAACAGAAGGATGGAGTGAAAATCACGTCTTGAGCCATCTGCAATGGGGATGCAATTCTGGTGTTACTTTCTATTCAGTTTGTCACTTAAATGAGGTGTGGTGACCAGAATACTTTCAGATGGTTTTCATGCTGCCTGAGAGGATGATCTCAGTATGTTTATAAACACCTTATTTTTCCTAATAAGCGTATGTGAGAGTTGAGCTTGACTCTGCAATCAGCTGTCAGTTAGGATTTTGATGCATTCCACCTAAAAGTGTGAGAATAGTAGCTTACTGGGTAAGCATACAGAGACACAATTTCTGGGTTTCTGTAATTTTCAATTAATTTCAGGAACTATAAAACTACCTTTGTAGGAAGCCAGAAAAAGTTTGAAGGTGTTTCAGCCCTTACCCTATGAAAGCATAAAAACCTAAGGGTTCAGGTGCAACAAGAATTCTATTTCAACAAGTGCAAAGAAAAGCAGAAAGTCACAGATGCAGAAGGAATTGTATCCTAACAAGTGCAAAGAAAAGCTACTACTGAAACTTCCTCTAGTCCAAGTGAAATTTAGAATTCAATATAAAGTAACATTTCCTGTAAAAGTACTAATGGGAAACATGATATGCTGCTTTTCTTGGCTGACAGAGCAGAAAAGAAACTTAGACGGCTTATTCTTGTTTTTTCTTAAAGGCTAAATTGGAAGAAGAAAGGGATAGATGTTGAATATATTGTCTGAGATATCTTGTAACCTGTGAATACAGCTCAATGTACAGAACAATATGCCTTTTTTTTGCTTATCTTGCACACAAGTTTAATATTTGCTCTCTTATTTCCTTAATAAGGGTGACTGTTACAGCTTTAAAAGTTTCCAAATGAAATGATGTGTTGGGTCTCTGTATCCTGTGGTCATCAGTCATAAGCCACTACTCATGTCAGGGTCTGACTACATTGTACTGATGGAATGGGATTATGGCACCAGGTGGGAGGATAGGTTTTCACTGGGAAAAAGAAGAATGAACTACTCTAATGCACCAGTACAGTGGAGGGCTGAGCCCAACAAATAAGTAGGCATCCTTTGAAGGTTTTTCTTTCAGTGATTAAACTCCCTTGTTAAATGCTTATGCTATACTTGTCAAAGAAGCCACTAGCTTTAAACAATTTTCTAGTTTACAGTACTATTTCTTTCCCTCCCCCACCAGCAAGACACTCAATTTCCAAGACACTATTTTAGAAAGGAAAATTTTAGCAATATTTTATTATGGAGAGGCGTATTTTCTAATGGAAATCCATTACACTGTCCAGAAAATCAACAAAACATATTCTGGAACATTTTGTAATGCTGTGTTACTATTATCTGATGGTTTCTCAGCAATTTATTGTGGCTGTTGACATTAACAATGTCTGGTATCATTTGTGGAAAAGAAAGTAAAACCAAATCTGCATGATTTGTCAATTAAATGCTAAATGAAGCTTTATACAAGCATTCACTTGCACTAATTTTTCAGTACCCTGACCCGTGCCACAACAAAGCAATTTCCTGTGGTTACAGTGCTGAGTGAATGCCAGAAAACTGCAAATTGTTAACATTAATTTTATCTGTGTTCACATCTCACTTTGAAACCGAACAAGTGTTAAATATGTAGTTACAAAGGAAATACTGAATATTGTGGCTTTTTTCGTACTGCAACACTTAAATACTCATCTCTTGCTAGGAAAACCAGAACTCTATTTACATTCTTGTTTGTTGGGAACTATCTGTACAATCTATATTAAAATGCTAGCTTTAATGGTATAAATTCATACAAATAAACTAGGAAATGCACAAAATAGAATTGACACTTGTGTTATGATACCTCATTTTTTTAAAGTTACCTGATTTTACAGGTACAGCAATTCAGATACCAAAAAATAGGATCTGTTAGAATTGGAACAGAGTCAGAGTAAAAATGGAAATGTTTTAAGCCAGCAATTTAAATTTTTGAGGGTCTGCAGCAGCTCAGTGTTTGCTGTTGGGTTTGTGTGGTTTATTTAATGAAAGGACTGCAACACATGGTAGATTTTGCTGAATATCCCCATCTACACAACTAAACTCATTACTTAGATATGGTTTTGGTGGCATCATGACCAAATGCTACATGAAATTAACTCAGTGGCTCAGTATATAAAGTCCTCTATGGCAACACAAAGCCAGTACACTGACATGGTGTTAAAACAAAGTCCAAGACCACAGGTGTTCCGTCAGATAAAATGTTAACTAATGGGCTACTTAGAACTGTCATGGCATTCTCTTAAATACTCTGTACTCTGTATTTTTGAACAGGAGGTCATTGGTGTGTGTGATAAATTCAGCCACAGCTTTCCTGTCCATGGATAACCCTAGTCAATTGACTTTGCTGCTGAGAAACTAGATCAAAGATGACGAACTTTCTGGTTCATCATGTGCCTGTTGTCAAATGGATTTAAAAGGTCAGTTGTGGATCATGTCAGCTAAATTTCCATGGGCATCAAACTTGGCCTCAATGACAATGGCTTGCAGTAGTCAATTTAGGGAGGGATGGCAGTCATTTGATCAGCACACACACAACTCCCAGAACCACTGCAGTTCCTGGGAGCTGGATCATCTTTCTTCAACTACATGCCTGCATGGATGGATCTCAATCCTGTCATTTGTTCTTGAAGGTGACAGACCCCAGAGTCACTCAAATGACAACTTAAGAGCTGTTCAATGTCATCATCTGACATAGAAGCTGGGAGCAGATAATAATGCTTAATGACCATATTAATTAAACTGCAAGCCTGTGCTCGGCAAGTTTCCACATTACCACTGTGGGCTGTGCCTTGCTGTTCTCTTGTGCTGTCTGAATACTCATTTTGACACATTAGGTGCTCTCTGAATGCAAGCAGGTACATTGATACTGTTGACCTCTTGCATTTGGTAATCTCAAGGTTGTACACCCTCCTCCACTTCAAAACAGAAGAGCAGCCAAGGTACACAACTTCACTGCAACAGGTCCACAGGATTTGAAAAAATACTAGTAAATATGCAGATTAATCACCAAATAAAGCATAGATAGTTCTTCCTGGTTTTGTGTCTTCATGAAATGTTCTGGATGGTCTGCAAGGGATTATGCCTCCCTCTGAAATGATTACCACTAAATTGGTAGCCTTAAAGAACTGGGTAACTTCAATTTGAGACATCATTAGTTGCAAGCAGTATATTAAAGCTGAGATGTGTTATAAGTGGAAAAGCAATTTCAGTCCTGTATTGTCTAATGAAAAACTAGAGGTTTGGGGGTTTGTTGTTTGGGTTTATTTTACTGCAGAGCTGTGTGTCAATAATATGACTATGCTCAGGCTTCGATAGCACTTGAAATCATCTATAGTTAGAGACATAGACTCACTGACCCTACTACAGTACTTCCAGGAACATTCAGAAAGAAAAATACGCCTACAAAACATATTGCTCACTCTGATCCTTTCTGCCAACAGACTAGGAGAAGCTAATACTACTATAATGATGTGCAATGAAGTAATATTGCTGTAATTGTAACAGGATTTACTCGCAAGGCTCCTTCCAGTCATCATCAATAAAGACACATTAATTTGCTCCATGACTGCCAAACCCTTAGGAAAATACTGAATGGCAGCTGGTGCTGCTCTGCCCTTTACAGACAGAGGGCAAGAATCAGTTGCAAAAGTCCCGTTTACTACCTCACGTAGGCACTACTCACAGCTGTGCACAGGGGAAGTCAGGCATCCGAAACGTTAAGAATCACAGCAGTTACTGCAGGGAAAAATGCCGAGGTCAAGCCCTACCCAGAGCGCCCATCCACGTACTGTTGATTTGCTATCCCCTATTTTCAGCTTTCAGCTGATGTGAGGGTTTTTTCTAAACATTGATCGTTGCTTCGCTTCAGAGGTGCTTGTAGTGAGCACTGAAGTAAACCTTGAGCATCAGACACCAGAACTTTGCAGTGACATGAAGCAAGTATCTGGTTATCTGCTAGACTGAATAAAAAGAACTGTTGTATGACTTCAAAGGTTCATTTAGACTCTTGTTTCCATCTGATGTAGATCAGCTTTTTCATCTGCAGATTAGAAAATGCTGATTGTTTTCACCAGCATTCTCCCAAGCTGTGAAAGGTCCCTTGTGACACTCTGAAGTAAGAATTTGCTGTGAATACTTTTTCATTTAAATGCATAGCAGGAACAATCCAAACTGCCCTTAGCAGTGTGGAAAAGGGAAAAAGGTGCAGCTCCTGAGTTCATGAGCATGTCGAGTAACCTGTCGGCCTTCACAGAAACAACATGCAAGTAATGCAGGCTGCCTGCTGTCGTGTGGCCAGCAGTGCTACTGCACAGCTCCCAGGGCAGAGTGTGCTCCTGACGCCCCTTTTGGACACTGAGCAGAGCTACAATATGCTCCCACAGACAGGCTGGAAGGAAGATGATCCCGGCCTGTGGACACAGGATGGGTGTTCTGAAGTGTAGGCCAGAAAGGCTAAATCCTCATTTGAGGGGAGGGAGGAAAAGATGGGGTCAATGCATGTCACCCTGGTAACTGCTTCTGACTGCACCCGTAACTGCTGCCATCATCACAAGAACTGAGGGTATCTTGTCAGCAAAAGCTCAGCAAATGTAGTTTATATGTCAAACACACGACGTGGTCAACAGATGTAATGTGTAGGAGAGTGGAATGAATTTTAAATGAAAAAAAGAAAAAGCCCCTGAAACAATTACTGCAACAAAACGATTTAGGATGTTAATATAATAGTATTTGTTGCAAATTTTTATATATATATTATTTCTATTAATTCAGATATTTTCATGATGGTGTTTTATAAACATCTATCTGCTTGAAATCACTATGCAGCTTTATGAAACACCATAGGACCTACTGAAAGATGTTTTCACTGTCTTCTACCTCTGTTTTAAACAGATGGCTTCATGGTAGGAAACTCCCTACCTGGAAGTATTTCTCATTTGATTAAAACCCTATGAACTTCAAGGAACTTTCCACAGGCAACTGTCTCTTACATGCATGTAAGACTTTGGCCTGCCTAAACTGTGCAATACAACAGCCTCTTCATACCCTGTGCAATTTATGGACTTACTACACAATCATAAAGTGGCAAGATTTCTTTTATTCAAAGGTGGCATTTTAAAGAAATTTATTTCAACAGTGTGACCACTTACACTGAAGTCAGTCGCATTTCTAATTAAAACATTCAGTAGCTTTGCATATACAGGTAACCCAGTCTTTAGATTTTTTTCACCAAATGTGCAATATCACATACAAACTTGGCAGACACTTTGGTTATGCATTTTACAATACAAAACTAACAGGTTATGAAAGCCTGCATTTACTAGGTACAGCAGGTGAAGGGGACATCAATCATAACGCTTTGAATTTTAGCCTAGCAAAACCATTACTCCATGGTGGGTTTTTGAATATGAAAATCCTACTTGCTCTTAAAATAGTTTCTGCAAAAATCTGCATAACTGAGGTCCTGATAAACATTCATGGCTATAAATCAGATCCATTACTGGAAGAATTTTAACATAATAGGCAGCAGTTATTTTCAATTTCTCTTAAAACTTGTACCAAAAATATACATTTTCCATAAAATCAAAAAATAAAATATCTGGAAATGCTCTGTGATAAATCTAGAAAAAGAGGAGGAATCCAGTCCTAACAGTTATATTTTTCTCTCATACACACAATTTAAACCGACACCAATGCATAGTATTTTTACAGCTGACAGAAGAATTTGACTCAGTCTGCAAGATTAAAATGCAAAGGTTATGAAGAAGTATGCAAACTCTTATTTCAGGAGTTTAACTTTGTCCTTTAAAACTTTAAACTTGGGATTGTTATTCACTTTCTTATTAAAGATGACTAGAATATCCTCTTCTGATTTGTGATGTTCACCAGCTACTGCGTAATACTGAGCTATAACCTGCACAAAGACAGAGGAACAGTTTTGAGTTAGTGATGATGATTCCAGCATAAGCAATACCACATTCCTGTTAATATATTAAAAATAGCATTATCATGCTATTACTCCTTTGCAGAATTAGCATTGAATGTCTTCTGCAGTCCAGTAAGCAATAAAGGACATGTACTTCAGTTGACATTCTGATGGCTGATACTCTGCTGCGTATTACTTATTTAGAAAACTGGTCAAAAAAGCAAGGAAAATAGTCAAAGCAAAATATGCTTTGCCAAACTTTTTTCTTCTTATGTGGATCAGGATTATATGAACTTAAGTATTATCGAAAGAAACTGCCAAGACCCAAGGAGATTAAAAAACCCCATTGTACTCTACCTTTTTTCTTAGTTTTTTAATTGAAATTTCATTGTCTGGAGCCTGCTTCAGAACAGCTTTGATGGTTCCCTTCCAGTTGAATTTACCTAGAAAATAATTAGGTGTACATCATTAGTAAAATTAGGTATTTCCGGGTCATCTTCTTTAGCAGGAACCAGCCTTCAATCTCCTCATTTTGGAACCCCTTCAGCTACCACAACAGTTCATTGTTCTCTCACCCTACAACTGGAGGGCATCTTAAACATAAAGTCAGGCAGACTGTTTCTGAAGAGTACAATAGGATAGACATGAAAGAACAACATAGTGCTTGAACAGCTAGGGTCAGGACTGCTTTTACTTCATTTCCACGTACCAAGCAGCAGCTACCAAGCAGCAACTCTTCCATAATACAGGAATAGGTGGGAAGCTCCTGCCTCCTCACCCTTAGAGCACAGGCAGTGACTTTCACACAGTACCCCCTCCTTCAGAGGTCATACACAGGTTGTTTCCAAACAAACAGTCTGTACATTCAAGTACAGACATTCCCTGACAGTGAAACAGTGTGGTGGATGATAGGTGTGAGTAGGTTTATCTAAGCATAAACAAAGGTCAAACACAGCTAAAGTTTAATTTACGATTCACTGAGCTGAAATGGGGAGATAAGCAGCACGCAGATACAGGAGAGCCATTGTCCTCTCTGTCAGTGGCAGCAGGGAAGAGACCTTGCTGCAGTAAAACAAGCATGCCAAAGTCCTCCCTGACTTTCCCTTCAGTCCTCACTGAAAGCAAGTGTAGCCAAAGGTGTCCTGCTCAGCAGAAGCAACAAACTAGAGAAATAATTCAGCATCAGGTGTTAAACCCAGCACAGGCTACTTCCTCTGCAACAGAAGTGTATTCATATAGATTTCATGGCTTGCTGCACAAGCACCATATTTATGTTCTGCACTAGGTCTTTTTCTGAGTATTTTTGTAACTATCTAAACTCCCCCTTTAAGAACACCTTTACCTGTTCCCACATTTTCTTCATTGCCATTGGTGTTTTCTGTCTCCATCTCTTCTGGAATGTTTTCAGTTTTCATTCTCTTTGTTGTGATAGGAGGTTCTTGAGATGGAATTGGATAAACACACAGAAAAAAATTATAAAACTAGAAGAAAAGTCCTGATGTGAATTACAGTTTCTGTTCTTGTAAATCGAGTTTGTATTTGCCAAGAGGTTCAGATTTTATAAAAGAACTGTCCGACCACACTTGTACAGTTTAAATAACATGTTTTGTACATGTAATTTACTACAATAAAAATGATACTAAAAGTAGATTACTGAGCATTAATATAGATTATTAAGGCATTGAGAAAAGTATCTCAAAAAAACCAAGAAGGTAAATTGTAGGATGGATACCTTCTGCATGTTTATGCTTGCGTTTCTTTACATTTCTTTCCTCTTCTATGTCACTCTGATGGCCATTTCCAGTTATTTCACATTCATTCTCCAAGCTCTCCTTTCCTTTTTTGGACTTCTTACTCTTCTTTACTTCTGGCTGGTTATCTAATTTCAAGTCTTTTTTCTCCTTCTTTTTATTCTTTTGTCTTTCTTCTTTTCGTTCTCTCTTGTTCTTTTTCCTCTCAGTTTTATCATCTGAAATCCCATTTTCTTCTGCCTTTGTTTTTTCCCCAGTTTCTGCAGCCTGCTTCTCTTCCTTCTCTTGTGGTTTGCCTTGTTCTTTTTCACCTGAAGTCTTTTGTTGAAAGACAAATTAGTACAATTTTTACATGCCTTTTTTGACATTGCAACTTCTCTCTAGTATGTCATTCATGATTAACGCTAATAACCTGAATTCAATTAAATTGCTTACACGAGGTGACACCAGCTACCTGAGCAATAGCACTAAATAGTGTAGCTCATTCTTCTTTTAATTTCACTGCTAATTATCTTAACATCACAGAGGAAATGTTATCTTACAACATAAATAATTCCTATTGGAAATAATAATCTATGGTGGGTTTTTAGCATATTTGCAAAATGCAGTTAAGGAAAAAACAACTCTGATTTTACACAGACAAAAATACAGCAAGATACAGATCCTATTTCCAAATATACATCCCTTGAGTAATCATCTTAGTTTTGGCATCCAGTTCCCAGTTGACCAGCATATCAACAAAAGCAGTGCAGGTTGCTCCAATTGTTCTTTTCTCTCCTTAACATATTTGAATTTCTTTTAATGTTGCTGGGCTTTTTTTTCTTTTTTGTAATAGAGTTACCACGTTAATGAACTTTTTAATTTAAAGATCACTAATTACAAGTACTGAAATGTTAATGTGTCTATTCAGAAAGAGAATACGTGTTTATATGAGCAACTTAATACCAACATGTTCTTGTAAAGAGAAATTTCAATCCAATTTGAATTCCACTTAAGAACTTCTTTTGAGTACAGACACTTCAAGGTATGTATTACAAAGAATATCTTGAGATGCTTTTAAGAACTCAAAGGTGTACTGACACAGTCTAAGCAAGAAAGTTGTTATATATTTTTCCTTAAGGCTATACTCTATGGAAAAATATTTTACTTGTGTTTAAATAACATAACTGTTCATATTCAATATATTTATTTTAAAAAAGAAATATAAAGAGGCAACTGCTTAGGGCTTTAGTGAAGTTGTGTCAGCTCAGAATTAATGTTCCAGCAGCACAACATACTTGAAATTCAGTGCCCAGAGTTTATGCTATGTTCATATCCCTTAAAATAAGTGTTTGTTTCCTTCCTCACTGTTCCATGTGGGTGCTTCAGAAAAACTACAAATAGATTTAATTGGATTCATCAAACCAGGAAAACAAAGCATCAACAAGGGACTGACGTTAAAGCTATGCTCAGAAGGAGCCCAGGGGAGAGGGAGAGCAACCTTTAGATCAACAGAGCAGTAAGCCTCTGTAGCAGCTTTCTAGTAGCAGCAATACACGTAAACAATCAGTCACAAGAACCCCCTACCAAAACACACCGTGCCAGTGCTGAAACAGCAAATAGGGACTAAGGAAAAAGGTCAGTGCAAGTCCACAATTTGGACACAGAAACAGGAGGTATTTGCATCAGACTGGTGCAACTCATTTCTCTCCACTAATAAAATAGGTAAACTAGGTGCTGTTAAATTCATGCTCCAATAAACGTTCATTTGAGGCCAATAAAGCTCTGAAAAGATGCTGTTTCATCACATCTTAATGTGTGGGAAAAGACTGGAACCAAAATTGTCGTTCTCCCTTTCCCAATGTACTAAAAGCATAGAATAAAGTTAAATTAGCTTTCCGATTATTATGTCACAATTGTGTCACTGCGTTATTTTTAAGCCCAACCTGCCCAGTATGTGCAACTTCTTCAGCAACAGTATCCACCACAAATTAGCAATTTAGCCTAAGAATGTTACACTGTAACATAATCCATGGTAACAATGGAGACAGTATTTCTGCTAATATCTACAAATGTAGTCTGAAAGGTTTTTCTTACAGCATTTTTGACTGTTGAAGTATGTGGTACCTCTAACTTAACTTACATTCCTGGTTGCTTCAGAGAAAATATCCCACACCTGGTCTTGCAAAGTGCTGTCTGTAATTCTCAAACTGTTCTTCATCCAATTCTGTGCAGAAGGAAAAAACAACAACTGAAAAGGTACATTTCTGATTTTTTTTCTTGAATACTATATATTCAGTTCTTGATCTTAGTTTTCATTTAGGAATCTAATAACTTCTTCTGATGACAGTCTAGTTAGACCTTTGTATGAATCTCTTAAACCTCTGTGCTAAATTGTTTTGCATAATGTCTTCATACTGGTGTGAGGCTGTACCACAACTCTCAATTGCTTCACTAACTATTAATCCAGGAGTAAACAGAGAGAAATGATAATCCTCAAGCTTGGAACAATGAATGCAAAACCTTTTGATCTTCCACTGCAATATATCTTACCAAAAATAAACGTGATTCTTGACAGTGTCATTTTCCCTGCTTAGAATGCTAATTTTGTAGAAAAATAGTCTAACCTTCAGCTCACTGGCAGCAATTTCACCACAGATCATCTAGGCTCTACCTGATTGCTCTGGAAGCAATGATGACCTCTCAGCCTCACAATCTGAGGCACAGAACAGGGGAGGGGGGTGTGTGGAGGAATAAAGGCCAGCTTGTCAGTAATTCTTTACTGATACTAAATGCAACATTTGGAATTTGCTTTGTCTGGTGCAAGGTTTAGTGAAGCACTAGTGTAGGAGATTCTGTCAGAATACTGACAAACAGGAAAAACTCTCAAAAGAGTCTCTTGCCTTTACCACAAAAAACCAAAGCCACAGAAATAGGCATCCTTTAAAAGTCTGTCTAAAGACATTCAACAGAAATTCCAAGTAGAAAAAAAGCAGGATATAGAAAAAGAACATAGAAAATGGTGAATCTCTGTTTTAAAACCAAATTAAAATAGCACACAGAGTCCTTTTACACAAGGAGATGATTTTAGAAGCATTGCCTATTTGAAACCCAGCTATTACACCATCTATTTACCAATGCCCAAAAAAGCAAATTGTCCCACCTTTGTTAAAAGAAAATGAAAAGGAAAAAAAAAGACAGCCTATTTTAAATCTCCCTGCATGCACTACTACAAATCTCTATCAAAACATACCTGAAACTTCACTTTTTTCCTTGGAATATTATCAAAGACACGCATTTGCTCCAGAATGTTCCTCACTTTAGGGCTTATGTTTGGCTTTTTCATTACTTCATGAATTTTCTGCATGAAGAAAACCAGAATGAAATCAGTATAAGAAGCATAATGATCAAATGATACATGCAAGGCATGCAAGCTGTAAACAAATTGGACAGGAATCACCCAGTACACTCACAGGCTGTATAGCCTGCTCATAAGCACTGTTTGATATGCATGGGAAAAGCACTAACCTTTTGGTTCATAAGATGTATCAAAGTGATCTATATAAATATTTATACTTATTTAGTAAGCAGAGGCAAGCAGGACTGCTCACCAGTGCTTTCTGATGTATGTGTTACAACCTGTAATAGAAGCATTTTAAAGTAAGTGGATTACACAGGAGATTCTTGCATCGTGGACAAGACCTGTAGTAAGAAAATCAATTGACTGGTTTTTGCAAACTCCTGGAGTTGTGAGAGATCAGGCTAATTTGGAGGCCACAGTTTGACATGCCCTTTTTTTTTTTTACTTCTTTCAGTGAAGCAACCTTCATCAACTGCTAATTCCTGTAAAACAGCTTTGGAAAATTCCTGTGCTACAGATGCCAGCCTGAGAGAGCAGAGAAGGTGAAGCAGGGCCTTATGGCAGTTACTTCAACAGCACTGCTGCTTGTGGGGAAGACAGGCTCTGAGCTTCCTTCCCATTATTTACAGATGTCACCACTGGACAGTGGAGAACATTCCTGCACTTCTGAAAATCTGCTTAATGAAACGTTTTGTGGATGATAAAGCTGCCAGAAAGGGACAGTGTGTAGTAATCCCTCACCTTTCTGCGAGGAAGCACCTACTATTGAGGAAGGCTGATAGCTTTCATAAGCAATAGCACTCACATCATACTGCCTTCAAACAACGTACTCAAACAATGTTCAGTCTCAATGGCAGTAATCTCTTGATTTCACAGGTGTGATTCATATTCCACAGTATCCCTGTAGCTTAATTCTTTGATAGGCTGTGTTCTATACAAGATAGAAATCAACAAATCCATGGATAAAGGTGATCTAGCTAATGATATTTAAGGTTTTTTTTTTAAAAAACCCAACATGTTGGAGGTTTCTTCCTAAAACCCTTAAAGGAAACTAATGGCTGAAAGAGAATAGGTTTGGGTGGAGGGTAAGCTACCTGAACGATAGGATAGAAAGGGTAGGACACATTTCCATCCATGCTGGGGGCTCTGCTGTTCAACATGCTTATAAAATATCTCAAAAGAAGGCAGAAAAGTTTTCCTGATAATATGAAGTTATATTCAGAATAAGGACTGTGAAAAATTCCAGAAAGATCTTTGGAAAATGTGTGACTAGGTAATAAAAAGGTTAATTAAATTCAACACGAATCTGTGCAAAGCAGCTTGCGTAGGAAAAGCAACTGTAACTTCACATCTAAACTGGCAGGCTTAAAGTTGACCACTGGAGCTTAGACAGGAGATCTTGGGGTTACAACAGGCTTTTCCATGAATGCCAGCACAATCAGCAGCACTCAGGGAAAGCAGCTGATCAACTGACGAAAATAATTAAGAGAGGAATAAAGGACACAGAAATCACCACTATGACACAGAGTGTATCTGTGGTTCATCCATATCTTGAACAATGAATGTAGTTCTTCTAACTTCATTTCACAGGCACATTAAAACTGGGAAGACTTCAGAGGACCAAAGATACAATTTACAAAGGAAGAACAACATAGCAGGATAGGACTTCTCAGTCTGGAACAGAGATGATGAGATGGGGAAGGATGCCTGACAGAGGTCTACAAAAGCATATGTGGTATGAAGAGGGTAGACAATGAGCAATCCCTTTTTCTATGTAAGAGCTAGGGAACAGTAAATCAAACAACTTCTTACCAGGGCAAGTAATAGAACTACCAAGAAATTGCCAAAAGAAAGCTGTGGATATTGGGGAAAAATACCTCTCTGGTTTGTTCCAGTCCAGCCTCTCTCGTGCCTTTCCTGATTATAACTGTTATTTATCATATCTGTATATAGTACAAACCTTACCTGAATCCATTCCTGTTGTTTAGCATCTCCTTTGTTAGTTTTGGCTTCAAAATCTTTCCCACCATATTTCTGGTCTTCACTTATGCATTTCACATGTTCCTTATAATCGTCACCCCTGCACACAGAAGATGTTTAACTTTAGTTTGCTAAAGTGTTTCAGACCTTCAAACCACACAAGACTTATTCAATCAACAAACTCAAGTAATAGATGATAGCATCTATCATTTAAACCCTAATTCTGTCAATGTTTATATGAATAAAGTTCAGCTTGCTTGAAGTACATGCTTGCAAGACTGCTGACACTTCTGTCACGCTACAGCCTTCAAAGAACATTTCTGACTGGCAAAATCAGATCTAAGCCTTCAGTATACAGCTGCTTTTATTAATGACTCCATAACTTAAGCACATCTGCACCTGTAATGTATGTGCAGCTACTACCGCACATCTGTGTTTCAATACTTACAGTGACAGGTTTTAAAATTAGAAAAGCAGGTGGGAAATGCTTGTGAAACCTTTATTCCTAAATATAGACACACTAACGTGGTAGTATAGTTCTGACCAATGTGTAAGTGATGCCAAAAAGGAATGAAAAACCATGGATCTTAATCTTTTGTCAGTGAAGCACTGAGAAATACAGTGATTACTTGAGGACAATCTCCTTTTCTTATGCAAACTCATACATTTTTAGCAGGTCAAAGGAGGTGATACTCCCCCTCTGCTCTGCCCTGGTCAGGCCCCACTTGGAGTGTTGTGTCCAGTTCTGGGCTCCTTGGGATAAAAAAGACAGGGATCTCCTGGAGAGAGTCCAAAGAAGGGCTACGAAAATGATTAAGGGCCTGGAGCATCTCCCCTGTGAGGAAAGGCTGAATAAGCTGGGGTTGTTTAGTCTTTAGAAGAGAAGACTAAGGGGGGATCTAATGAATGTCTATAAGTATCTTAAGTATGGGATGCAGGGGGAAATGGCCAGCCCCTTTTCAGTGTCTGTGGGGACAGGACAAGGGGCAATGGCTGCAAGTTGGAGCACAGGAAGTTCCACACCAACATGGGGAAGAACTTTTCCCCAGTGAGGGTGAGGGAGCCCTGGGACAGGCTGCCCAGGGGGTGTGGAGTCTCCTTCTCTGGAGAGATTCCAGCCCCATCTGGACACCGACCTGTGCAATATGAGCTGGGGAGCTGCTTTGGCAGGGGGGTTGGACCCCATGAGCTCTCGAGGTCCCTTCCAACCCCTGTGATTCTGTGATTCTCTGATTTTTACTTCAAAAGAAGAGAGCAGCACTACTTTCTTCTGAGTCTTGAGCAACGACAACGGAATTCAGGATTCCTGATGTTATTGCCAGTCTCATTCTCTCTGAAGTTGCGCAACAAGTAACGGCTGTTGATGGTGAGAAGCAGAAAGCACTGTCAGTTACAAATTAAATTGCAAGTCTATTTACTGTGTTGTCCCTGCAATTCAGGCCAGCATTACCTAAAAACACACATACTGCTTAAACACAAAGATGAATTATTCATGATTTGCCCGGTTCAATGCCAGTACACCACAGGGAAACATCTGAGACAGCCCCTGCAGAGCGAGCAAGGCTCTTTCCCCCCCCCCCCGTCACCTACCAGAAATCCTTGCCACAGTCCATGCAAGAGAGGCACTGGCAGTTCCTGCAGACGCTGACGTGCTTTTCAACCTGCGCTTTCTTCACGGACTCTCCACAGGCGCTGCACGTGAAAACCACCATCTCGGCGAGCGGTCAGGAGCTCCTGGGGAACGGGGAACAGGGCGTGGGGACGGGGACCCCCTTCTTCCTGCCCACCCGAGCGCGGCCCTGGAGACACCAGGAGGAGCGCTCGCGTTTGAAAGCGGCCGAGGGAACACGCGTCACCCCGCCGCGGGAAGCCCGAGCGGGAGCTGTTGATAGAGATACCCCGAGCACACGGGAAGCCAGTAACCCCACCGCCTCCCATCCCCTGCCCATACGCTGCCCTCCGCTTGCGGTACGCCACCCCCGCCCTTTCCACCCGCTCCCCGCAGCCGGATGGTCTCCGCTGGGTGTGAAGAGTCACCGCTGCGCGGGAACAGCCTGAGGGAAAGCCCGGCCCCACGGGGCGGGAAGGCTGCCCGGTCCCCGTGCCCGCCCGCCCGCCCGCTGCCCCCGTGCCTCCGCCCGCCGCCCCGCGCCGCACGTGCAGCCCCCGCCGTGCCGCCCGCTGCTGCCGCTCTGCGCCTGCGCGACCTCCGCCCCGCGCTGGCGCCCTGGAAGCGGAAGGAGCGGAAGCGGCAGGTTGAGGCCGATGGTGGGTCTGGGGACGCTGCCCGGGTGGCCACGCGGGGATGGAGCTGGGAGGTGGCCGGAGCCGGTAAGCGCTGGGCTGAGCGGGGCCGGCTCCTTCCCCTCGGATGCTCTTCTCGCCTCTGCCGGGCCGCGCCGCGTTCTCCCCGCCTGAGGGCTGGGTGACGCTCGTGTCCTGGCGGTTGGCGCTCAGCTCGCCCTCAGCCCCGTCCCCCTGCGGCAGCGGCCGCTTGGACCCCGCTGCCGGCCCCCTGCCCGCCCCCCGCCGCCTCTGTGCCTACCCGCGGTGCCGCCCGTTTTCGGTGCGGAGCTCTCCCTCCCCTCGGTGCCCGGGCTGGTTTTCTGAGGCAAACCCTTCCTCCATCCCCCTGCTCCGTGCTGCGCCTGGAGCTTTGTACCTCGGCGAGACCGAGGGGCGCTCGAAATGGCAATTAAAGCCTAAATTAGCGGCAGTGCGGCTGCGGTTCGGGGGCAGCTCTGCCTGTCTGGCAAGCAGATGCGGCTCCGTCGCTGTAAAGCCTGGTAAAAGCCACGATAACAAATGGGAGAACAAGTGCAGTGTAGTAACCCGCCGTAATGCCGCGAATCAGAGAGTACTGGGGCATTACAATGTGGAGTCTTTAGTGTTCGTGAGAGTTGAGAGTGGGGGCAGCCGCTTCCTTCTCATGTTTAACCCAAGGTGGGTTTTCTGCCTCATTCGTTGGCGTGGAAGCCGCCTGAGTTTCCTAATAGTTGGGACGTTTCTTTCGTGTTTACAAGGGGAGCGGGGGGCGGGGGGAGTTTCATATTTCCTTTTTATAAAAGTATAGAATTGAGTGTAAACATACTGTGTGGGAATCTTATTTGTCTCCCTTTCAGCCTGTTCAAGGAAGTGGTTTTTACTGTATTAAATAAAAAATGACCGTACTAACTGGTCTAATGAATCAGCTCTGTGTGGGAAATGTGGTTAGCGACAACAGCAACACGTATGGCACAAGTAATGCTACTACAGTGTTCTCAGGTGAAGAGCCTGAGGTTTTCCACTACAAATGCTACCATTGACTTTGTAGGCATGATACAATTTTGTCTCAGAATCTAATTCTTGTCAAAGTTGTCTAAATTGCTTTTTTCTTCTGGCTATGGAGTTCAGTTCTTTTGCTACACCCTTAGCACATTTTTCTGGAAGCTCTTTGTTGTAAGCAAAACTTCATTAAAATCAAGATTTACTGTGTATATTGCTGCATTTGTGCTGGTGAGCAATACCATGACTCATCTTTAATCAAAACAAATGTCATTAAAGCTCACTTTGCAGGTGTAATCTGAAGTCTGTTTCCTTTGGGAGCTGAACCAAATTGTAAAAATGCTCTTCGTATTTTAAATTAATTTTGCAATTTAATGTTTAAAATTCATCTTAGCGTTTTATTTCATTGTAGGTAATTTAATTGATTTTCTAGCATGGACACTGTTGCTAGCCATAGTTGTCATCTTCTCCAGCAGCTACATGAACAGCGCATTCAGGGCCTTCTCTGTGACTGCATGCTGGTGGTTAAAGGTGTCTGCTTCAAAGCACACAAAAATGTATTAGCTGCTTTCAGTCAATACTTCAGGTATGTGACAGAAAATTCTTCTTGTGTAAATGAACTGAATGCTGTTAGTTGAGGTTTTCTCTGAGAAGGATGTTTTTTTTCTGATCATTGCGGACTAAGTAACTGTTGGAGTGTTAAGGGGAAAAAGCAAATTGTTTTGTCCAGAGATAAGTCTGTATCCAGTAGTTAATCTAACTAAAAACTCTGGCAATCCTAGCTTAATCTCTAGGTGTACATAGCTAATTATGACACTGTTTGAGTTTGGCATTTTCTTGATCCTTACACACATACAGTGCCTCATGTAGCGGATTCTGGCACGAACCTGCATTCAGTATGAAAAGATAACGAGCAGCAGAGCACATGAACGAAGCCAGATGAAATTAGGTTAGAGAGACAACATCTGTGTTTTAAAGTATACAGGTGGCCCTGGATCCACATCACTCTTCTCTTTCCCCCCCATATATCCCTCATTGATCCTCTAAATTCGGGGGGGTGGTGGATCTCCCAACTTAGTGTTTTAGGTTAGATCCAGTAGATCTTAGGTTAGAGCCAGTAGATCCAGTTTCTAGAAACATCTTGAAAGCTAGACTACCAAGTCTTAGGTAAGAAAACGATTTTTGTGTTATGACTAGCAAAAAATGAAGAGAGGCTGGGTTTCCTTTTCTAGTGTTGTAATCCTGATGATGCAGTGATGTTATGCTCAGAGACTGCATTTTTAAGTAGTTAAGAGGAACTGAACTAGGTGCTCAACTTTTATTGAAATTCAATAGGATATAAGTGACTAATTTAGACTCTCAGTCCAGATCTGTTAATTACATTTCTGATGTTAATTCAGATAGTATGGGCTGGATTTATGAAAGAATTTGGGTGTGGGCACTGGCTTCAGAGTAGCATGTAAGCATGAGGATAGGCCAACTGAAATGTGGGGATTCATCTGAAACTCAGGTGTTTCTAAAGGTTAAGCCTAGACTCTCATTTGCTTAGGATTCATTGCTCGTTGATAATAGGCCCGCCTTAAAACGCAACCTAATTTGACAGCTAACCCACAGAGAGGAATCATTGAGTTCAGGGCATTTCTCAGTGTAGGAAAATAGCTACATAGGAGTGACCTGACCCCATTTATGTATCATGGGTTACTGTGAGAGTATCAGGTTAGAGAATGGGGGTTTAATGGAAGGATGTGAAGTTCCTGACTGAGACAGAGTGCAAACCCACTTAGTCTAGGACTGGTTATGCATGTGAAGAACTACAGCTCTGATGCTAAGAATGCCTTACATCAAAATGTCTTGTGAATTCAGACGCTGTAAGGATTCAATGACAATTCAGAGGGTATCAGTAGGACTGCTGTTCTAGCTCATCTACCTGTACTCTTCATACTTTTACTTGGTTCTCATTTAGTATTATTTTTAAAAAAATGCCTTTCTTGGGGTATGCAAGAATAAATTGAAAATAATGCCATTAATAAGTTTGAAGGACAAACTGAGTTTTCAGAATAGAACAGTTTAGCTGACTTTGAGGTCTATCTTCTCCTTTTTACTAGAAAATTTCTCATGCGCTGTTTTATTTGCCATGATGGAAGGAGAAACACCATTCTGAGTCAACCAAATTTGCAAATATTCCATAAATGCATGTAATCTGTAAAGAACATTGGATAGGACACCACAAGTAAAGCGGTGTGATTTCAAAACATTAAGAAACAGAAAATTAAAATGATGTAAAGAATTGTTTGGTTCATACTTTTAAGTGTACTAGTGTAGGGCTAATACATGACAATTAATTGAGCAGTTTTAAGACATTCATCTGCAGAAACCCATCATTCTAGATATGATTATATAGTGGAATTGGTTTCATACCAGGTTGTTTGAGGTGTATGTGTATTTTCTTTTATAAAAGTGTGAAATAGTTGTGCTTG
Source organism: Gallinula chloropus (assembly GCF_964237585.1). Taxonomy (NCBI): domain Eukaryota; kingdom Metazoa; phylum Chordata; class Aves; order Gruiformes; family Rallidae; genus Gallinula; species Gallinula chloropus. The sequence continues at coordinate 3,902,037 of NC_140092.1, read as the reverse complement.
TGTTTGAATATTTACCTTATTTTATCAGGACCCTTTTCCAGAATTCTTCAGGCCAGAAGAATGATGTCTTTCACTTGGACATTAAAAATGTAGGTGGGATAGGCCAGATCTTGGACTTCATGTACACCTCTCACCTGGATCTTAGCCAGGACAATGTACAAGCTATGTTGGATATTGCACAGTGTCTCCAAGTGCAAAACGTGCTGAACATTTGCCACACCTTTTTAAAATCCTCCACAGCTGTAGAGCAAACTGCCAACATGCCTTGTAGTAGCATCTTCTCGCTGCAGAATACTTTGACTGCAGATACCAGCTGTGCTAGTGACAGTTATGGAGCAAACCTATTGCACGACTGCTCATCGGACACGCCAGCTAGTAAGGCCCTGGCTGACCACCATTCCCATGCATCACAGTCTGTTAATCTTCACACACCCTCGGGTGACGTACAGAAACAACCCCAGGGCTCCTTGGATGGCAGCAGCACAGAACTTCCATTTAAACAACCAAATTACTACTACAAACTACGCAACTTCTACAGTAAGCAGTTCTATAAGCAGAATGCTTGCTCTAATCAAGAGAGGGGAGCAGAACAATCCTTTTCTTACAGTGCATCTACAGAAATAAACACAGTAGAGAACAGTTCTTGTACTGTCAATCACTCTGAGTGCATTCTGGAAACCTCTGATCATTTACCTTCCAACTTCCTGGTTCAGTCCTTGAACGAAGCTGCCCCGGACCAAGATGCAGAAAGCATGCTTATGCAGCCCACCAAACAGATGAGGCTAAAAAAGGCAATACACCTCAAAAAGTTGAATTTCCTAAGATCTCAGAAATCTGCAGAGCAGCTGCCTGAGCCTAAAAGAGATGACATGAGGATAACGGGAGTAATTGAACCTGTAAATGAAAGTACCGTGGATGTGACAAATGTTAGAGTCGCTGAGGAAAAAGAAGCTGAAGATCTAGTGACTCCTGAGAATTTTGAACAAGCTGTTGAACTGGAAAGATCGCAAGGTCCTTTGGAGCAGGAAGGGCAGTCACAGGCTCTTCAGTCGCAGAGGCAATACACTTGTGAATTGTGTGGGAAGGCTTTCAAACATCCAAGCAATTTGGAGCTCCATAAAAGGTCTCATACAGGTACAGTTATCAGTAACTTGGGCTGGAAACCAAATAGTTCAATAGGTGTCTTGCACTGTCTCTTGATTCAGATTCAGAAGGTTGTAGGGTGGTTTAGGGGGGTTTTATTTGGGGGGGTGGGTGGGTCTGTTTCGTTTGTTATTTTGTTGGGTTGGGTTTTTTTTTTAAATCTGACAGGAATAAAGATGGTTAACACTGAGTTTAGCTGAAGGTTTTAGTTGTGTTAAAGATTTCTCCTTTATGTTTGCTTTTTTCCTAGGGTTCTCTATCAAAGGACATTGTGTGGTATTTCAATGAAAATGTTATTTTTGTCTTGCATTTAGAAGAGGCGTTTCTTGTCGGTTGGTCAGGTGGCCCAGAAGAACAATGAAAAATGTAAATAGATAGAAGATGATGCCACAAGTGATGTTGATGACATCAGTTCTCTCTGATCATGTATTCATTGTAAAATACAGGTGATTCATGATTGGTGGTCATTTCTTTTTGACCTGTAAAAGTACGTTCGATAATTGATTTCTACTTTTTTCCTAGTGTGAATAACTCTCATTGTGTTGACCTAGAGAGGAATGCTCTTTCAGACAAGTAGTCTGCAGAGTGAATGAGAATTTTTAATTACTTTGTTTTAAAAACTCACATATAATATTTTATACTTAACCTAGATTTATTTCACAGCATCTTTTTATTCTGGTGAAAACCAAGAGCCAGTCTAGCTTCTGAATACTCAATTTGTGTGTTCAATTTAACCAACATATTCCATTATATTTCTACAACTTTAGACCTTTTTTTTTAAAAAGTTTTTCAAGAGTTGCCTTAGCTAATCAGTAACACCATTGATTACAAGTCCTTGAGGTGACATTATTCCAGATTAAGGTTTTGAATATTTTTTGCCTTTCTTTTCCCCTGTATTAATTGTACAAATGCATCTCAGTCTTGTGAAATAAACATCCCTTTGCAAACGATCATACATGTTACAGTACTTTGACAGTAAATATGGATACCTCTTAGCAGTTATTAATTGAGCCTTAGCATTAAGAATTTATTTTTCCATGTTATCATTTAGAAAATCTTTCCAGAAACATGAAAATGCAAACATTTGGCATTAGCTTCCTGAAGTTTTCACTTGATATCTTTGAAAACTTTGCATGTTCACAGCGATGCTGTGGTGTTGGGTTTTTTGATTTGGTCTCCTGTGAAAGAGTTGCATATGTCTCTTCTCTAGATCTTCTCTTTCAGAGACTCTTAAGTTGGTAACGTGAGTTTGTGCTAGAGAATCTATGCAAAAGAGAGACACACCCCCCAACTAGGAGCAACCTTACAGAATTTGCCCTTCCTTAGACATCTTAGTCATTGGAAGGAATCTGGATTTTTTGAGTTCTGGTGCCCATAAAATTCCTTGCTTTTTAAAAGTTTATGACCCAAATGATGGATTCACTTACAGTATGCTTCTGAGTCTGCTAAACCATTTAAAACATGAGGTTCAAAGTTTAGTTTACCTCTTCTAATATATCATAACTTAAGGGTTGGGGGAGTGGACTGGGTGCTAAGCTTTATAGAAGAGGTTATAGCCCCTGATACAAGCGTTTTACAGATTTATTTTTTTTCTTCAGACACAGCATGGCCAGCAGATGCTTACAAGTTTGGGACATGGGCAAGGAGGGAAAGGGTTGGCAAGGTTATGTTTGTATGTTGCAATTAATTTCTCTGTTCTTTTGAGAGGTCTGTCTCTTCCCTTAAGCTCTGGTAGATGTTTCACATTGCACAACACAGCCTGAAGTGATCCTAGACTTGGTTTTGCTGTTGCTGTCATTCTCTGCTAGTTTGAGTATATGTTAGATTTAGGAATTCCAGGCTGTTTTTCATACACTATGTTCTTCCAATAGTTTTCAAAACATTCCAGATTTGAATGCTATTTAACGTGGCATTAACGTTCTTCTATAGATGTTCTGAACTGAGAATGTTTAAGATCCTAATAATAAGCACATCAAAGATGGATGGAAAAACTGAGGCAAGGATATGACTAGATATGCCTGTTTGCTTGAGTGTTATTTTTGGGTCATGTTAATTTGTTTTTAAATATCCAACTAGTGCAGAAAGAGCACTTGGAAAATTGCACTGAATAGGAAGGATCTGTAGCAGAAGGCACAGGGCACACCTTTATCATTAATATTGTGTATACTGGCAGTTAAGTAATATAAGTGTATGCTAAAAGCCATTTCCGTTCATTTACCACTTCAGAAAGCACACAAATTGCTAGTTAATCAATTTTATTTAAAAACACTCATTTTCTAGAACTGATCAGAAGGGTTAGCAAGCACTTAAGTGTTACAGTGCTGAAGAGATGAAGGGAACAGGAACTAAAATGGACCTTTCACAATGGCAACCCAGTTTTTAACCCAGAAATGACGCCTCTTTCTACACGAGTGCTGTGGTACCATGGGAGATGAGAAAAAGCACAAGTGAAATTCTCTGTCCCTGCACACTAGCAACTGCTGAAGAATTTACAGATCAGCGTGGTTGCCATGATGATTAAATATCCACTTTGCCTTGCTGTGAACATGCAAAGTTTTCAAAGATACCAAGTGAAAACTTCAGGAAGCTAATGCCAAATGTTTGCATTTTCATGTTTCTGGAAAGATTGTCGAGGTGAAGGAGAGACTTACTCTGTTCAATGACAGTCATTGTATTGGTCTGTCTAGCTGTTTTAATTGTACTGATAGAGGGTATTTAAAGCAATCTTTAAGTAGAGCTTCCTGCATTGACTTTAAGATTGATTTTGACTTGACTGACTATTAATATTTCTTTCTTATTAGATTAACCTGTCTGAAAAGAAGGAAGCAACTTATGTTTCTTTTATACATACTTATCCAGGAACATCCAGTGTTTTGCTTGTTAAAAATATTTTCATGAAATATCTCAAACCCCCCCCCCCAAAACCCAGCCCCCTAGGAAAGGAGCTATAGGGGGTTATTTTCTTGGCAGGATGGAAAACAACAGGAGCAGAGTTACACTGTCATGTCATACACTGTTGGTCCTCAACCTTTTTATTCTGAGCAAGTTGACAGCATTCCACACCTCAGTGGGTCCTGCTCTTCATCTTTATGATCTCTTCAGGAACACCACTTCTGCCTTCACGCCTTTCTTCTCTGGAGCTGACACACCACTGCTTTGGTCCCATCACTGTGTTACTTTATCTTCATCTCTTCTTGTAGAGTGTCGAACAAGAAGGAAGCAACAGAAAACACAAGGCAGTCTGAGGGTTCAAAACTAAAATCCCCTGGATGTTTGTTTAAGCATTGTCTTCATTCCAACTCTGTAACTACTTTTCCCCATTTTTTCCTCTATTGCTGTTTATCCAGCTGCATTCTTTGAGAATATTAGTGTTCCTGGGTAAGGTTTTTGGTTTGGAATTTAATGACAGTGATAGAATCAGAAAAATTCGGATTAGAATTGACCTCTGGAGAACATCTAGTCCAATTCTCTGCTCAAGGCAAGTCAGATTAGATTGAATTGTTCTGCTCATGACCTTGTGTAATTTTTGATACCTCCAAGGGCAGAGATTCCACAACCTTTCCAGGCAAACAGTTCCAGTGTTTGACTGCCTTCATAGGGTAAAAGATTCTTTTCTTAGATTTAATCAGAATTTCTCATGATCAGAGTTGTGTCTGTCACCTCTTGTTCCTTTCCTTGTGTGTACTTTCAAGAACAACCTGGTTGCCTCTGTCTTCCCATTGCATGTAGACAGCACTAAGATCTCCTGTGTGCCTTCTCTTCTTAAAGTGGCAGATGTGGGGTCTCACCACTGACAGGTACAGAAGAATCTTCTTCAGCTTGCAAGCTGCACTCTTACTAATACACTATAGGAAGCAATTAGCCTCACTTTACCCAAGGGATGCTACAACACTGAGCAATTTAGAATTTCTGCTTAAAATTCATTCTTAGAAGAAGTTACTTGATATGCCTAGTGATTTGGAGTTTCATGCAGGAGCAGAATTGTTCTCTGAAAAATAATTAGGTATTTCTTTTCTAACAAAACTTTTTTGTTTTATCCTCATCATAGGGAGAAAAATCCACCTCTCTGTACATCAGCACAGTTATAATGAGGCTGCATGTAGCCTGCCAGCAATAGCTGTGAGAATTTTGAGCCTCGAATTCCCTTCCTCCCCTGCTAGTTATTTCAGGGTGGATTTCTTTTCAGTGTAATAGTCTTTGTGTCAACTGTAGCTTTTTCCTGTGCATAGGTAATTTCTGCAGAAATTGCTACTAGTGTTTTTTATCCTCCCATTTCAAATTACCTTGATGCTTTTTCGGTTGTCAGAAGCCTTCCCAGTTGCCATAGTTCTGGCTCCCTGTTGGTTTCATTTATATATCTGTTGTCAGTACCAGAATTTTTAGTGTTTTGCAAATGTAGAGCCACAGTGAAATCGAGCCTGGGTGCTCTTTATATTTGAGTTACTGGTTTCTCACACTCTAATTGAATAACAGCTTTCTTGAAACCAACATAAGATTTCCATCCTTCATCAAGCAGGAAAAGTAGATGTAGCCTTAAGTTGTCAGGCTAATTGCAGGATTGCTGTCTGTGAAGCCACACAACTATCTATGTTTACACTATGCTTTAAAATCTAAGAGAATTGCATTTAGTCTTTGATCCTGAAAGAACATCACCTGTATTTGGAACAGGGAAGAAAAATGGAACCTCAACACCTGGGTACTGTAGATGTTGCTCATACCACTTCCAGGGATGGAGGAAGAATACTGATGTAGAGGATAATTCCTGGAAGTGAAGGCTACAAGTAGGCAAGAGGTGTTCTGTAAAAACTCAGGAAAATTGTGATTAAAGAAGTACATAAAAAGACAGAGTTTGAATCTGCACCCTGATGAAACATGGTGTAAGATCTCTTTTCTGGAAATACCTGCATTCAGAGTCACAAAGATTTACATGAATTTTGCTTTCCTATGCCTGCAGGCCAGATATTTATATATATATAATATATATATAGAAAGAGATAGATATCTCCTTTTAATATACAGTTAGACTCATTAAAATGTTATTAGAAGTCTGACTGTCATTGAATTTAGTGGTATTTGTGCATTATTATTGTTTAAAAATTCCTGGAAGATGCACAGAGATTTTTATCAATAATGTGGAAACTAAGAAACCAAGAAGCAAGCAGGGAAAACAATTTACCTTTATGTAATACTGTAGAGAAGACAAAGTGGTTAGAAAAAGGTACTTGTCTCAAATTGACAGCTGGAGAATTGACATGTTGTGCAGTCACATTCTAGATTGAGAGTCAAGTTATTTGGAGAAGTTAAAGGGGGCTGCACTAGTTTTGTACTCATACATTTTTGGAGATTCAAGAATACCAGTTTTATGTGTACAAAATCAGTATTTTCCAGCAAAATACTTGGGTTAGTTATCAGATATTCTTAAATAGGTTGAGAATTTGAAGGCAAATATTTATTTGCTGGAAGTGAATAGCTATGTGCTGATCAGAGGTGCATGGTACACGTTGAACAGGAGGAAGCACAGGCCTTCCAAATGAGCTTCTCTGCATTCCTTATTCTTTTTAAGAGTGGACCTTTGTGGGTACAGGTGGAAAAACTGGTGCACCTCCCAAAGCTGCTGCTGTTGTAGGACCTTGTCATCTATTCTGTTCCTCCTGGAGGTATAGTTGCCCCTTCATTTGGGAACAAAAAAAACCAAACAAGTACTTTTAAAAAAGATTGCAAAACACACCCATTTTATTCAAACTCTTCTACCTACTTGTTTTGAAAGATGAATCCTATTTCAAACAAACCTGCCTTACAGGTAGCTTAAATGCTGTCCTTCCCCCTTGAATTTCCCCCTAAATATATGGGTAAGTGTCCTTTTGGGGATATTTTTACTCTAACATTACGTGTTTTAAAAGGAAGCCTGCAAATTTAAAACATTTAAAAAAATATTTTATTGCAAGTGTTAGAAGTTTTGTGTTCTGTTTCTTCTCCTTTTAGGTGAGAAACCTTTTGAATGTAACATTTGTGGGAAACACTTCTCACAGGTGGGAATATTTTATATTACGGTACTTATGCTTGAAAATGAAATGCATCTGTGTGTTGATTCTAAAAATAAACTTGGTTTTAAGTCTGTAGATTAGATATTTTTTTGCTCAAAGACACACTTGACTTTACAGATGAAATATTAAAATGCCTTATTTGAAAATAACATGTTAAATGCTTTAGATCTCTCTGATACATTTTGTACCTTTGATTCCGTCTGCTCTCAGTAGATGTGTCATATTTTACCTTCAAATGAATGTTTAACTATAGAGAACCACAACTATATTTGAAATACAGAGAACGTTCACTCTCAGGTTGTGCTTTTCCCAGTGCTCAGGGGTATGTTGTGAATTGCATTTTTACACTGTCTGAACAAAATGCAGGTTGGAAGTTTATATAATGTTCTATTCCTAGTACAGTTTCATCTTCCTAAATGGCATAAATTATTAAGCAGATTTTTGGAGTCATTTTCCTTCTCTGAAGAACAGCCCAATCTGTCAGACCAAACTCAGCTGTGGTTCAAAAACACCCAAATGAGACCCTCTTGTGAAATTCCATCCTCACCTACAGTGCCTGAACTGTGGTCTTTGCCTTCTTGTGCTTGCTTACTCATCTGGGTACCACAATTCGTTTGTATTTCTGCAAATGTGGTGCCTGGTTGTCTCATGTTTCCAAAATGTCTGTTTCTCTTCTGTTTGCTTGGTTGCAATACAGGCACCTAAGTACAAGAGGCAACAGAATGGTGCATAATTCTATAATAGGATTAAGTAGTCACTATAGTTGGATAACTTTGGCCTTTGTTATGGTTTAAAGATGAGGGTTACGTGGAGCTTGCCTACCCATTCACCAGTGCTTGTGCTTCTCTTGCTCCAGCTTTTAGTCCACTGGTGGGACTTCCTTGACCCCTGAATGGGATGTAGTTGCATTCTCCACTAAAGTAACGCTGCCTCCAGTGAACAGGAGTTTCATCATGCTTGTCAAGCCACTGGAGGAAAGCTGAGCCTGTGTATTAGGCAAGGAAAGTGCACTTCCAGTCATTTTGGTGGCTTCTGATTATTCAAAGGAAAAAGCAGATATTTCCAAATTCCATTAAAAGCACTTGTGGAGGAGAATTCTGTACCAGGACTGTGGGGGAAGCAGGAATAGAGAAGCTTCACACACTCATAGTATGTGACAGGCACGACAGACTCCATGTCACCTTGCTCCTTGTTAATAAAAACAGACTAACAAAACCCCAACAAACCTGGAAATGTCTGCCTTTTAATTAATGCTTCCCTCCTCATTACCTCACTTGCCTTGAAGGTATAGGTAGGTGCATACTGATGGACAGTACCTACATCTCCAGAATACAAACAAGAGCATTCTGCTGATGTGCTGCAGATCTTTCTCTGGTCATGAAAGGGAACTTGCATACTTCTGAGGTACTTGGTTTTGAATCCTGCAAATAAGTAAGACTGCCTACCAAAAAAGTGAGATGCAAGGATAATTACTATCTACTTTGTACTTAAAAGGCCCATCTCTGATCTTGATCTTCCCAGTCTGCAGGCACAGCAATAGTAACACTTACCTTATTTAAGCCTTCGTGTTCTGTGTTTTTGAAACAGTGCTGTTGTGCCTGGTAGAATGTCTGCTCCTGCTGAATGTAACTGATGCTTTGTGTGTTAGAATGTGAAACAGAAAATGAAATAAACATAGGAACTCATAGTCAGGAACAAATAACCATAAATGGGTTTTATTTTTGGAGAAAGGGGTTCCTTTTATACTTGCAAGCCTGCATCTTCCCTTACTACCAGTACACAAACTGTTGCAGTGTGGTCCTGGTCTGTCTGGTGATCCAGAATATCGTGTTCTACCCCCTGACACCACCTCCTCTGCAGAGTTTGTTTTGGGCAACCATATGCATTAATTCATTTGGAACAGGCATGCTTTTAAAAAGGACTAAGTCTAGCCTATCTCTCAAGTCTCCAATGTTTTGAGGAGTGGTGTGCAACCACTATCAGTAAGAGGATTCTTCTGAGCATATTTTTCTCTTTCATTGAATTGCTAGCAAAGGTCCTCATGCTTTTTCATTGGGATGGCGTGTTATGCCTTAACCATGGTTGTGGACCACCTTAGAAAGCTTAGGTAGAGTACAAGTTACCAATGTTTGTACCTTTTCTTGTCTCAGCACAGTTAATAACAACCTTTTTGCCCTCACAAGGAGGAAGTGACTTAGGCTTTTCATAAAGAAATGGATCTACACTGTCAAATGCTTCATTCTGCTAAAAGTGCCTGTATGGGACCTAGTTCAGAATAATTGTTGCACTTCAAAGTCACCCTCTGTCTTTATCCAGAGTAACTTCCAAATTCCTATATTAGGGTTTGTTTTGTCATGTGGATGTAGGTAAAGGTTCTGTCTTTTGTATGTTTCTCTCTAATTCACCTCTTCATAAAACCCCTTGTTGTCTGCAAAGCACAAGTTGTTCCATGGAGAAGTCAGTTTAGTTGTCTTCATTGTCAGAAACAGGTGCCTAATGCCTCTCTCTGAATGGATTTCAGCATCACTGGCCTGAGACAACAGTAGTTCAGTCATGCTGTTGTCTGAAAAACTTTACAGGGGATAAAGACAGCTCTTTGGGGGTTCAAATGGTGATTCTCTGTGTCTGCAGTACTTCAGTTCTGGTATATTATAAACTGATTACAGTGATTGATCATCACAGGTAATTTATTATCTAAAGGAATCAGATTAATTTACTGACCCATCTTATTTTTGTCGCCTTACTGAGACTAAGGAAGATGTGATAAACCATTGCATCCCCAATTTTTTTTCCTGATTAAAAGGACTCAATGTTCCTTTAGTGTACTTAGGTAAAACCCTCAAGGAATGGAAGGGTTGAAAACTGACCATGGAATTATACACAATTTGTGGAACATCTACAGCTCTTCTGTCCAGGCTAGTTGTATCTTGTGCTTTGAGAACTGGACTCTCATTGGATCAGCCATTCAGAAGTACTTTAAAGAAAAAAAGGTTAAAAATGAGTAAGCTGGTTTTACCTAGCAATTATCTGGTTTGCATGCTAGGCTAGCATGATTCTTACAGGATTGAGAGAGGAAAGATATGTAATAAAAATCAGTTACCAGTAATCCTCCTTGCTAATTTCTGTACTTCCTCTTCTGTTTTCTTTCAGTATAAGTATTTATAGGTTTGGAGCAGTTGGCTCTGAGTATTTTAGAAATTAAAAAAATTTACTCTGTTTTCTTTTTAACCTCCTGGTAGGTGAATTCAAACAGCCTGATGTAACAGTATTTTATTTGTAGGACAGGGAAAATGAGACTAACATGAACCATATCATTACTAAGTTTTCTTCTTCACTGCAAACTAGATAAGGTATACTCACTTATAATTGGATCTGTTTTCAACTATAGGTCTTTCTTTTTCCTTACCATTTGACTCCAGGCTTCTTTTTTCTTACCCCCCCCTTGTTCCTTTCAATGTCTAATTACATATATAACCAACTTAATCTTGAAGTACATGGTACTTTTCTAGATAAGACTGCTTGAGTTCATAGATGCTTGGTAGTCTTCACTGCCTTAGAATTAGGAATAAAAAGCCAATCCCATAGTTTCCACCATCATCTTTTTATTTGTATGCAACAACAGGCTTGCTGACTTTAAGTGTTCAAATCACTGTCCCTTCAGGCAGGCAATCTCCAGACACATTTACGTCGACACTCTGGTGAAAAGCCATACATTTGTGAAATCTGTGGGAAAAGGTGAGTAGAATTGCTTATCTGAGTAAAGTTAACACAGGATAAAACTTGTCCATGTTTTCTTCATGATAAACTAAGGGCCAAGGCCTGAGGCCACATGCTGCTCAGTTTTGTTTAAAAGACATTGGGTTTAAATGTGTACTGATAGAATTAAAACATATACATGATTTTTTGTGTATCAGTACCTTTAGTTAAGGATATAATGTTGTCTGTATTTTGAGCAGTGAGTCACAGTAAATCATGCAGTTTTGTACCTTTCCCTCTTTTTCATTTCATTATTTGGTCATATAATTTTTGTTACATTTTATGAAAATGATGAAGTACAGGAAACTTGATGAATTTTAGGAAGGCATTAAATATTTCAGCCTTCTGCTAACAGGTAACAGAGTATTCTAATTTAGGAGTGGCATTCATACTTAAATGCAGAATAAATTAGGAACATTTATGGTGAAAAGTGGTCTGGATTTTTTTTAGCATAAATTTAATTGGACATTGCCAACTTCAAAATGTTCTCTTAAATGCATCTATTTATCTATGGTTTAGATTTTAACCTTTGTGCAGAGCATCAGGCTGTCATTATAGTTGATTTCCACGATACTCAGTTCAGGCAAATAAAGGGCTTATGAAGACGGTAATTGAGTTTCCATATTCTGTTTCAGATTTGCTGCTTCTGGTGATGTTCAGCGTCATATTATTATTCATTCTGGAGAAAAGCCTCATCTCTGTGATATCTGTGGCAGAGGTATTTAAGAACCAAAGTTTCTGCCTCCTGAGGTTTTTTTGATTGAAATGTGAGGAGTCGTTTTAATCTCAGTGTCTCTCATCTATTTCTCCAGGATTCAGTAACTTCAGTAACTTAAAGGAGCACAAAAAGACCCATACAGCAGATAAAGTGTTCACCTGTGATGAATGTGGGAAGTCCTTCAACATGCAACGAAAGTTAGTAAAGCACAGGATCAGGCATACTGGAGAGAGGCCTTACAGCTGTTCAGCCTGTGGTAAGACTTCCTGTGCATAGCTTAGTTGTGTCTTTGCTTCTTAAATGATGGGTAGAAGGTTGGCAGACCAAAATGGTTTTAAATTAAAATACCATTTGTGAACAGTTTTTCACAAAATCCTCTGTCTTGCATACTTGGTAGTGTTTTGGTTGGCTGAATCCTTCAGCTGTTGTAAGTAAGTTCAAAAGCGAATTTTAGTTGAAGAATAGAGAAAGGAAATAAGAGGAATCAGCACTGAATGCACACAGGCTTGCTGGAGAAGTACTGACACTGGCTGCTTAAAAATTCGGTTTATTTTCAGTGTAGCTCTTTCTGGTGGAGTGCTAGGTTTGGCATCACTTGTGAAGTGATGGAATCTGGGTAGGTTCGTTGTTTCCTCCTCCTTTTCCAATTAAATACCATTTGCATTCAGCTGCATTCAACCATACAGTTCAATAATAACAATGTCTTGCTGGTTTGCTTCAACCTCTGGAGTAAAACCAAAACTTGATCGATGCTTCATACCAGAGAACACCCATTTTCAAAATCTGCTAGGCAGGTCATACTTCCAGATGGTCTGAAAATGGCTCTTCAATTCATCCTGATATAACATAGTTCTGAGAAATTGTATTGTCCATCCTTATGTGTTACTTAACATTCTGCATACTACATATTTTTTTGCTTTAATTGCTATTTTGATACGATTTATGAAAGGTCAGGCTTGATGGGGCTCTGAGCGACCTGATCTAGTGAAGATGTCCTTGCTCACTGCAGGAGGGTTGGACTGGATGATCTCTAAGGGTCCCTTCCAACCTTACACATTCTGTGATTCTATGATTTCATTCACATTCTGAGCAATCAGCTTAGGAGGAAGGCAGCTCATGTGATAATGTCCAGCTGCAGTGTGTTTTATTTGTAATTTCTTGAGGCACAAGAGAAGCTGATGTTACCAGGAGGAAATACAAACATGAAGGATATGAAGTATAAGCAAACAGTTGTGTTGCTGTCATTAAACTAAGGTTATTTTCATCTTGTCTTGTAGGGGCCTTTTGATTATTTTTCATTTTAGCCAGGTCATCCTGGCTAAAAAAATTGTGCAAAGAGCATCTGATAAAGCATTAAGGAAACATTCACATTATGCAAAAAATTCACATGTATTTTTCCAGGAATTGGTAATCTTAGTGTTTAATGGCTTTTCTAAGGAGAAATCTGGGCAGTAGAATGAAAAGTATGTTGCTGGAAACTGAAAATGCAGTTTTACTGACCTTTCAGATAATACAGTTCATTTGGCAGTATCTGTCCACACAAAAATAAAATGATCTTTAACCTAGGTAAAATGAGATAAAAATCACAGATGGGTACCAGCTCATTTCTACTGTCCTGGAGAATGCGAGGTGTTCCAATCACAGAGCAGTTCTGGAAGTTAATGCTCTCTGGTTCTACTTGTTCTTCCACATTTTGCCTGGGTTCAGCCTCAGACATATTTTTTTCTTCCTTGCAGTATGGTTATCGAGATTATTTGAGCCAGTGGTTCTGAAAATAGGCACACAGGGTGGTTTTTTTTTGTATTCTACTATTTGCAGCAACAAAAAAAATACACATTCTCTGGCTAAAGTATAAAAGAAATGGACTGCTGCATTACCTTAGCTCGAAGTTAACAGAGCAGCTAACTTTGTCAGCGCTTCAGGAATTGGTAATGAGGAAACTGCTACTTTCTACGATGCAGTTCTCACTTGGAGAATATATTTAGAGGCTTATCAGCATACTGTTTTTCCAGACAGACAAATTAAATATATTATTTTAGGGTTTTTTTTTCCCCCTCCACAAAGATTGATGCGAACTGAGAACGCTCACAGCTTTCAAATACTAATGGATATTCCTGTCTCTGGAGACAATAACTAAAGTGTTGGGAAGCAGGAGTTAGAGAATCAAATCAAATCAAGAAGGAGGGATGAGTCACTGAATTGTGAAAACAGATGGAACTTGTTTCAACCTGTTCCAGATACACAAAGTACCGTGGATGGGGCATGGCATACCTTAACACTGGGTGTTTCCTCCCCATTTAAAAGATGCTTATTGCACTCGTGTTAAGAACAAACTCGTAACCGATGGCTTCTCTCTTGCAGGGAAGTGTTTTGCAGGCTCTGGTGACCTGCGTAGGCACGTGAGGACTCACACAGGAGAAAAACCCTATACGTGTGAGACCTGCAACAAGTGCTTCACTCGCTCGGCTGTGCTGCGGCGGCACAAGAAGATGCACTGTAAGGCCGCCGAGGACGCTCCAAACGCGCTGGAGGAGTTCGCTCAAGGGATTGAAACTTCTGACCTTGATAAATCTCAGAGCTCTGACTCTTTTGGCCAAGAAATATCTGTTACGTTGTTACCCGTGTCTGTGAAGTTTCCCATACGTCCAACTGCAAATTCAGCTGAATTTGATGGCTCTGCAGATTCTTACTGTAAGCTGCGATCGATGATTCAGCACCACGACTCAGCAAGCCAACAGAAACTCAGTGTTGATTCTGCTAAGCTCCCAAAAGCTCAGGCACAGCAAGCTCCTCCTCCACCACCGTATGCTTATGCAGATGTAGATGTATCTTCTGCAGAAGAACCCTTACAGTCTGATCATATGCCCATGATTCGTTCCTCTATGGTTAGCTTGGACAGTCACTGCAGTGATCCGCTTGGCAGTCGAACATCATCTGCTGTGTACAAGAACAATGAAGGACCCTTCTTCTCCAGCATGACCCTCTGGGGTTTAGCTATGAAGACCTTGCAGAATGAAAGCGAACTGGAACAATGAGGGCTCAGGTGACTGTATCAAAACTTCTTAGAGGCATTTGATTCTAAAGTGATTGTGATTGCACTGGAGCATAGGAGATGAGACCTAGGTTTAAGCCAGCTAGCTGGAATACTGGTAGAAATCGAGGTATAGGTGCCCAGAACCCAGGGTAGGCTGCTTTTACACTGCTTCTCAGCAAAGTTCAAATTTAGTTGCAAGGACCTTTGTTGTTCTGTGACTGCACTGTGTAGCTCTTGTGTTGCCAGGCTTTACTAAAATTTACCATTTACTAAATTTACCATCTGACTTGGTATTTTTAACCTGATAATGGAGGAAAAGATGGCCCAGTGCCTAATTTCATGATGTGGGTGCAATTCAAATATGGGTCATCAGAGTTGTGTGAGGGTGTAGATAAGAAAAGAGGACAATATTTAACAAATACCTAGTGAACCTGAGTTTGAGTAGTGGCTTTCTTACCAGTAGGATCATTGGTTTACATTACTTGAGTATTGTGATATTAAATTTAAGTGTTAAATACTGGACAATATTTGTGATAGTGCAAAGTAACTGTATATCTAGAAAGTTTATTTTTTTACAATAAAAGCATTTTTTAGTATTTTATAAACTATTTTGCACAGCAGATTATTTGTATAACAAAGCCCAAGATCAGGAAATGTGAATAAAGGGAAGTTGTTTTACATTGTACCTTAATTGCTCCATGTATTTCATCTTTTTAGGAAAGGTTTTTGAGAACACGATTCATCTGTCCCAGGTATCTTTACAGTCGTGGTATCTTGGGGATACCACCACAAGAAGAGCTGCACTGTAAAACAGGTACAATCAATACACCAGCAGATTGTCTTGCATTTCAGTGAATTAGTGTAAAACACCAGCTAATTGATGGGATGAATCAAGTCATACAGGATAGAAACTTTGCTTAGAGGCCTTTTTCTGCTTAGGTGCTTTAAATACTTGTATCCATTTTCTGTGAAGATCTGTTGCTGCATTTCAAACTGCTACAGTCACCTCAGCTGTACTGGCCTGACTTTTCCCAACCAGTCAAAAAGCTTTAGCTGTGTGTTGTCAAGCTTTATGCTAAAACATTCCTTAGATACTGTAGTTTCTGAACTGAAAATATCCTTGAACTAACCTTTCTCTGAAGTTCATTCACAGGCTGGAAAGTACATACTACTTAATTTCTGTAAGGAATCTCAGTGTTCACCACCAGCAACACAGCTGTGAGCAGTGGTGGCTGTTGTTCTTTAGGAAAGAGCACTGGAATAGGCTGCCCAGGGAGGTGGTGGAGTCTCCTTCTCTGGAGAGATTCCAGCCCTGTCTGGACGCCGACCTGTGCAATATGAGCTGGGGAGCTGCTTTGGCAGGGGGGTTGGACCCCATGAACTCTCCAGGTCCCTTCCAACCCCTGTGAACCTGTGATTCTACTGAAGAATCCACATGCCTTGGTTCTGCCCTGATCCTGTGTGCTTGTGCTCACTCTGCTTTCCTTGCACTAGCACCTCAGGCACAATGTGGGTGTCTGCCAGTCACTAGCTCTGTAGCTTTCCTCTTGTCAGAAACTAGTTTCAGATTTACTTATCCAAGAGAAAATAGAAATTTGATTCTGTTGCTTGGAAAGGACAATTCTGCCATTTGCGAACCTCCTGGATTTTTAATTGCCTCTGTTTGTGCAATGGTTTTGCTTGCTTTGTTGTATTTTGGTGGAGACACTACAGGATAGGTTTAAAACTGGCCGTGTTGCAAGCTTTGTGCTCTTCTAACAGAGTGTTGGAGGTCTGTGCACTTTGTATTGGAGGAATATGTTGTTGCTGAAGACTGCCTAAAAGTGAAAAAGGCATCCTGACATGCTTGTAAGCATGCAGGTTGGGTTGCTGGGTACCAAGGGCTCCATGCCCAGAGGGCAGCCATGCTGCACACAGGATAATTTCTCTTGCTTGGCAGTTACTTCACACCAAAAAGGTGATGGTTATCAAACCTGCTACCAGATTGTGAATACTGTTTGCAGTTTGGGGAGTTTGATAAAACACCATGTCACAACATGGTGTCATTGAGAAGGGAGAAGAGAAAACACTGGTAGGAGAAAGCAGTCCCTCTGAGTTTGCACAGCAGGGACCAGATAAAGCAAGAGTTGCAGCAGTGTTACAGGACGCTGATTTCTTCCTCACTTGAAGCTGAGCAAGAGAGAAAGTTCAAAAGGATGGATGGATGGATGGATGGATGGATGGATGGATGGATGGATGGATGGATGGATGGATGGATGGATGGATGGATGGATGGATGGATGGATGGAGAGAATGAATTTTTATTCATGGGGTAAGAAGTCCTGGATTTACAAGCCCCATCCCTGCAGCTGCTATGCAGAGAGAATACTGCTGCCTGACTGCAGAGGCATTTTGCTTTTGTGTTTCCAAAATCAAAATGTTAGTATGTTGACATCAATTTAGTATTGTCTAGTGCTTTTCTCAGTGGGACCTTTGTAGAAAATTGCCTTGAAAGAGGATCTTTTTCTGTATCCTAAGAATTTCCTATGCCAACCCGTAGGCCCTTACAGAAAGGGTAAGGCTTGGAAGGAGCACTGGAGGTTGTCTAATCCAACCCCCCCCTTGCTAAAGCAAATATTGTCTGGCAGTCCTGGTGCTGCCATAAAACTGGCACAGTTGGAAAACAGCAGCTCCCCTGTGACTTTGCAGAACAGGTGGAAACCGTGACATAACTGTTGAACCAGTAGCATTTCACAAGCAGCAGACACCCAGCCATCACTATTGCTCATAAATATCCATAGCCAGTGTGGCAGGGGGTCTGAATAAGCATCAGTCAGTTGGCTAGTAGCAGGCACTGCTGAAGGGCCATTATAATGGATGTAAATGGCACATTTAAACCAACCTGGCATGGTAAAACTGAAGGCCTGCTAATTGTTATTGATGAGAACAGCTGTCCTGCAGGTCAGAGCTGCTGCTCAGTTCATCTTGCAAACTTGAATCACCTTTGTTTCCAAAAGATACAGGTAACCACTCAGGGCTTTTGGTGCAGAGGTGTTTCTGTCATTTGACTCCCACACAATATCAAAACAAATTAAATGCTAGTGGTGTTTAAACTCTGGTTTCTGGGAGATGTAAGTACATCAAACAAAACCTACCATTTTAATGTATATTTTCTGTGTGTGCATAGGAAAATGGTACATCACATGATCAAGTTTAAAAACTGCCTCAATAAAAAAAAAAAATCCTCTGCTTGAGACTTACAATCTAGTTTAGTTAGAACTGAAAATAGAAAGTTAAGGAAGAACTTCACTGGGAAGGACTTGCCACTTGTTTATTACCTGCTGCCAGTGAGTGTTGTTGTGGTCTGAGACTGTACCTGCACTCTCTCTCACACTCTTTTTAAACCTGGCCTACTAGACATTTTGCAGCTTCTTGAATTCAGAGATTGGATTTCAGAAGATGGGACTTGTGCTTTGTTTCCATGGTGCCTTCAGCAAGTCTAAATAGGCTTAAACTCCTGTTGATAATTTTATAGGGAAGTAATTGCTACACATGAAGCCTTCCCAAAACATCTAAGTGGCATATACAAGAGCAAGCCAAATTTAAGACAAAAATCAGTGTGAAGCAAGTGGAACTGGCCCCATAGGCCATTTACTTCTGGAATCCACTTTTTTCTTTCCTTTCATTGTCTTCCCCACTGTGGGTTGCTCCATTCATAGGTGGACAGCTGCATTGAATTCTCACTGCTCGCTTCATGCCACTTACCCACCCCTCATAATCCAGACCAGAGCTTAACACATTCAGGCTCAGTGAGGAAACGTGTAGATACACATAGGTAAGCAGAGTCCCACAGAGGGGTAAAGCTCTGCAAAAATCTCCAGTCTCCATGTTTTGGAATGTGTGCTGGGATTGGGGATATTTGGCTTTCTTGCTGAGGGAGCTTGTTTGGGAAGTCGTACGTGAAACAAGCGTGGCAAGAATTGTAGATGGACCTGCTTGTGCAGCAGGAGTAATAGAAAACAAGTGAACGTGAGCTTTATAGGAGGATTTGATGGAGGAAAATGGGATAGCTTGGGAAATGTGTTCTGGTGACAACTGGAGGGCCTTAGATGCAGCTATTCTGTAATTCACTATGCTAATGACTTCAAAGTGACCCGTGCTCCGCTGTGCTGCAAATAGATTTCTTTGTATTGGTACACACAAGCTTGTGCTTTCTGGTCCATAGCCTTATTCATTAATCCTTGCTGACATCTATTATTGAATTTGCCTTCTCTAAACAGTTGGTTTCCATCTCTGTTATTAAATCTCCATCCCAGCAAATAGAAAAAATTACCTTCAAAACACAGCCTAGTAAAGACACGAGCTAGGGACTCAGACATTCTCTTTTCAAAAGACAGTACCCCTACTGTTTAAATATAATTTTTTTTTTTTTTTAGTTGATATTCACATGTGTGTTCAGATCTGACAACAGTTTTGTTCTCTTGGTGAGGGAATTTTTCCTGGAAGGTTACAAAAGCCCATTAATACAGCCGCACAATGCAGTGCTGAGGAGCGTGCATGCATGAACTACAAGTCTGCCAGCTTTTTGTGAAGCTCTGCAGGGGACAGTATACCCAAATAAAGCCTTTCAGGCCCTTTTGGTGTAGTTCTGACCTTCCACTCTATATTAAACAGATGACTGGAACCAGAAAGATAGGTCATTGTGATTGCGGTTAATATTTGTAAGGACCAAAGCAGCTCTCAGCCTTTGAGGTAGAAGGGAATCATCTTAAGTGTGAAAATGTATCATCACAAGAATGGAGAGGATCAAAGGCAGGCCAGCTGGTGCTCGGACATCTTTTCATAACCTTTATTATAATGCTAGAATACACTAACCTCAATGGGAAGTCCATTCAGTTTGTGTATTTCAAATAGATAATCTGTATTCTGGTGAAACAAAGAAAGCTAAAAAAGCCCCTTCTAAAAAGGGGGTGGTCACCACAAATTTGCCTATGATTTAATCATATTGGGTTTCTAAAATCAGCTTAGCTTTTTCAATGCAAACATATGAATGTATGACATGCTTATTTTAGAAGAGGATGAAAATTTGTAAATTTAGGTACAGAGAGTTCTAGCTGATTTTAACTGTCTTTTGCTTCCACTTCAGAATAAGGGCCCTCTGCATTTTTACTTGGCGTGCACAATAAGTAAGGAACAGTGTTTCAGGGGAAATCTATACAGAAGCACCATAAGCTATAAATCATCCAGGAGGCATGTACATGTGGAGTCATGAAAAGGCCAAGATTAAGGCTGACTATTTCTGACTGAAATCTAAGCTTGGGCTTTCACATCGTACCAATGTGAAATTAGCAGTCTCAAAGCAGAAAATCAATGATGATTGCTGTTTCGAGGTAGACTGTTACAGTAAAGTCCTGTGTCATCATAGAATCATAGAATGGCCTGGGTTGGAAGGGACCCCAAGGATCACAGAGCTCCAACCCCCTGCCACAGGCAGGGACACCAACCTCCAGGCCTGGATCTACACAAGGTTGCCCAGGGTCCCATCCAACCTGGTCTTGAACACTTCCAGGGACGGGGCATCCACCCCCTCTCTGGACAGCCTGTTCCAGCCCCTCACCACTCTCTGTAAAAAACTTCCCCCTAATATCTAATCTAAACCTTCCTTCCTTTAGCTTTAATCCATCCCCCCTTGTCCTGCCATTGTCTACCCATAGGCTGCAGGCTGTGCTAGCAGATCCGGGCTAAAGGAACAGGGAAAAGCAGTGGGATTGTAGGTAGAGACCAGAGGTGAGCGCTTCTGCCATGGTATTTTTTCAGATGGGGAATGCTAGAAATCACTAGAACATCAGAGTTTGAACTCCAGTGTTAAATGGTTTAGTCATTGCTTTCAGCTCTGGCTTTCAGTCAGTCACCTTCTGACTTTGTTTCATGGATCCAGCAAGGGGAACCGTGTCCCTTCGACTTGTTGAGCGGGGAACTCACTTCCAACCACCTTTATTAAACATTATGTCTAAAGATTGATGCCTGTGTGAGAACTGCATCGTTCGTGGAGCCAGGCCTTGACAGGGAACGGAGCAGTTAGTCTCTGAGCACTGCAAAACACCAAATGGACAGCAGAATACTGCCTCTTCCTACCCAGACAGCG
The DNA here is from genome assembly GCF_964237585.1 of Gallinula chloropus. Taxonomy (NCBI): domain Eukaryota; kingdom Metazoa; phylum Chordata; class Aves; order Gruiformes; family Rallidae; genus Gallinula; species Gallinula chloropus. Next base: position 3,881,218 of record NC_140092.1, on the reverse strand, counting down.
GCGGCAGGCTGGCACCACATCAGCTGGCTGCAGCCTGTGAAACAGGTCTGAGGGGCACGCAAGTTCTGACAGCTGCAGGAGACACAACTGCTTCGTTCCAATTCAAAAGTCATTAAAATCGTTCCTAAATTCTAAAGCTCGGAAGAAAAGGTATTTAATTTCTTTTTCTCCAAGTAATTTGCATGTCAGCTCTCTCTCCCTCTCTCTCCTGTTGGTGATGTCTCTCTCAGCAGCTGTCTAGTCATGAATCACTCCTGTCATCTGAAGCATATTTTTAACACTTCTGGACGTGCTCTAAAAGCAAATGCTGTTAAGCAAACAATTTGCACTGTTTTTCCCTACGCTCTCTTCACTTCCCAAAACCTTTCATAATCATGATTTTAAAAGCTGGGTCACAGGGGAATCAGGCACTGGAAAATAACAACCTTTTGTATTTGTGAGAGTATCATAATGTTACATCGAGTTCTCATGTAATGCAGATCTGCTGTCTGACTTGCAGAGGACCTGAAGTTGCCTGAAGCTTGAGAATTTCACTTCATTAAGATTCATACGAATGTTGCCTTTGGTTTCCACTCATTGTACTCGGCACCCTCTCAAGCTGAAACTTCAGTTTGAGTTTAGGAATTGAGCACACAAAAAGAAAATCACTGTCAAAGCTCAGTTCAGCTGCTGTTACGGTAAAGTAGATTAGATTACTCCATGTTTGCTTCAGAGCAGTTATTTTACAGCCTGAAATGGAGAACATAATCATGGAGCTTGATAAATTATTTTTTTCTTGTAAACATGACCTTCAGAGCTATCAGAAAAACACATTGACCAAAAAGGTTTTGATCTTAAAAGCTTTTCTGCTTTGGCAGAAGGATGCCTGCCAGGGCCTTCGGGCACCAAGGATCTTTGCTGTGGGTGCCTGGAAGGCCTTTGGGATCATCCAGTAACAAGTCAAGTAGGCAGAAAAGTGTATTTTGTTCTTCTCCCGCTGGCTAGGAAGTGAGTCTTCTGGTAATTCCAGTATTTGTCAGGAATACAAGCTGTTGAGCTCTGGATCCAAACGATTACATTGGCACATGGGGAAAACAGGAATCCTGATTGTGCCCAGTGGGAAAGAAACTTCTCTCTCCAAATAAACTGTGGCCTCTGAATACCTATGACCAGGGTAGTTCCGATTCTTAGAAGTGGTAACCCTGAAGGATGCTTTTGATGGAAGTCCTGATGCAAGCGTTATACAAACAGCATTTACGAGCTCTGTTTGCATCTGGAAACTTCTGTTTTTCTCTCATGTTGCTTTGTTTGATGCCACATCCCTGTGTATTTTTTAAGTGCTTAGAACCACCCCAGTGTGACAAAATAGCAGTGAAAGTCTAGGATATAAAATGATACTGTGTAGTGTACTTCTGTTAAGGAGCAATCTCATTTGAGGACTGCAGTATAGATGAGCATCTTGAGTGCTTTGACTGTCTTTGTGAGTGACCTGGCTGTGGTGGGATCCTCGAAGAGTTACAACTTCTGAGCGTTTTGTTTTTAACGAGGAAGCTTTGTCAACCACCACTGATACCCAGCGATCAGCAGCTGAATGGCAAGATCTGTGTTACCTGCTGCTCTGCCCTCTGGAGATACATATGATTAGGTAAAACCTGCCGTTAAAAGGGGTTAACCTTTAAAAGGAAAAGCCTGATGTCTTGCGAGTGCTTAGAACCCAGAAGACAAAGCGCTTTTCAACACAGGTGCAGCCGTTTGCTTGTAAGTCGCGCTCACGATGCTTTAGGATCTACCCGCGTGATTGCTGAACGTGTGGTTTGTACGGAGGCTCCTTCCCTCTCCCTGTCTCCCTCCGTGGATGCCGGGTAAGGCATTTATTTTCCCCAGCAGATCCACGCCTCGCTGCCCGGCGGTGCGTGCAGAGCCCTGTGTCCAGCGGGGGGCAGTGGAAGCCCGAGTGACGCGGGGCGCGGATGGGCTTCAGCTGCCGCTCTCCCCCCGCCTCCGCCTGCGGGTACCCGTTCAGCGCACACCCGGGTCGTCAGGCTACGGCCTTATCCGTGGCGATAAACCTCACTCCTTTACGGCTGGGAGAGGTAACGTGTTAACTGGCTCGCTATCCGCATCTTGAACACAGGGTAAGGAAGCCATGCCCTGCCCTGGGCATACCTCCCGATGACAGCTGGAGATGGCTTAACCAGCCACAGCCAGAGGATGTCTGTGCTTCCAGCTGATGGATCTTGGCTATATATATAAAAATATAACTGGTTTTATAACGTGCTCTATCCCTGTGTGCCTTGTGAATGGGTGCTCCTACCTTACGCCTTCGTACTTTACCACCGTGCCTCCTGCTGCAGGCTGCTACACAAAGCCAGCCTCCTGCAGCAGCCCCTTGGGAAATGCTCTGACCCCACAGCAGAGGTCTGTGGGCTCTGGGTACCACTTATCATTTCCTGATAGTATTTTCATAGAATCACAGGGCTTGGAAGGGACCTCGAGAGCTCATCGGGTCCAACCCCCTACCAAAGCAGCTCCCCAGCTCATATTGCACAGGTCAGCATCCAAACAGGTCTTGAATACCTCCAGAGATGGAAACTCCACCACCTCCCTGGGCAGCCTATTCCAGTGCTCTTTCCTAAAGAACTTGATTCTTTCTCTCAACCTGAAAGGATGCTCAGCAGACAAATTTGTTCTAACACTATTTTGAACTCACAAACCACCTTTTGCTGTTCTTTGACCACCTGGCAACTCACCTGCTCATTTAGGAAGTTACCCCCCATTAATTCTCCCTGCAGAACAAATGTCTTGGCTTCTGCATCTGGCAAGGGTGTGAACGTATGGCACAGCTGCATGCCTTCAAACTGAAAGGGCTAGGATCAAAGAAACCACTCAAAGCATAAACAGAGAGGTTGTCTGCGTTCAGAGCAACTGAAGTGTCTGGAAATTGCAAGACTGAAGTTGCTTAGCTTGTACCCTCCCCAAAAGGGGAGGAAAATGCATCAAAAATCAAGAAAAAAGTATCTGAAAGTGGTTCCTTTAAGAGTAAGCAATTATTCTCTTTAAAAAATGTACAAAGGCTAAAATCTCATATTAAAGTGGTAAGAATGGGTTTTAGTCCCAGGGTATAATTTCTAAAGATGTCTTGATATGGAGCTTCAGTCTTTGCCTTTGTGATTTTGGCTGTGCAGGTTAGCACTAGATGCAGATCAAACAGCACGACTGCTTTTAAGCCTCGCAGGCCTGGCAGCAATAAAGGTGTCTATAAAGCATTATGAGTCAAATCATATGATATTTTTCAGTACTTTAGTTTTACTACTGAACTATATTCCCTCCCTTTACCATTTGTGGCGAGGGCTTTTACCACTCTAGCTGGTAATGCCAGGTTGTGAGGAGGTGTCACTGCCAGGAAAACAGCAGACTGCCCATGACAGGACCTGTACCTTCCCTTTGATTCAACGGGGCTTTTACTGCTACAGCACTTTCAGCTCAGCTCAACGGTAGTTTTTCCAGCTGAATTTTAACTAAATGTAAATGTGTTTATTCACTTGTTAGCTACTCCTTGAAAGCACGTTGCTTTTCCTTCCCTGAGTGCCCAGCAGCTGATGGCCACAAGTACTGTGCTTGTTTATCGGAAGGGTTTCAAGTACTCAGCTCTACCAGAACAATCAATTGCTTTAGTAATTGGTGGTTTTGTAATAGATCTCTGTTAATATACTATTCCCCAAAAACACTCAAAAACTACTCGAATCAATTGTTTTGTAGAAAACAATGCCTTTCCAAATGCTTTTTAATATTTTGGTACTACTAGTGTCTGGGGAACTAGTTTTTCTTTAAGTAACCTCAATGAGTTACGTACATCTGACAAGGATATTAAGGATATTCAGGCTGTTTATTAGACTTGTAAAAGCACTCAGGTGTCTCAAAAAGCCACCCTCCTGTACCCACCTACTACAGGTACCCACAGATGTATGTAAAAATGTCTTTAAAAGTTGTCCTTCCGTTTCCAGCAGAGCCAGACATCAGCATTCTTTAGAGTTTGTGTATACAACACATGTTGGGTTGGTTGGAGTACTGAAGGAATACAAAAACCATATTTTGCCCTCCATTTATAGTCAATGTCGTAATTTCTGCCTGGCATTAAGTGTAACTTTTCCCATATGAAAGGAAAAATGAGCTTCATCAGGATGAGAGGTCTTTACACAAATGGGACTGCCATTGCACTATGGTGCTCTGCAGGAATGATGATGGCTCAAGCTGACACAGTTGCAGCTGGAGCAAAAAAAACATGTTTTGGACAGGCTTAAACTTTCTCTGAAATTCCATGAAAAAATGGAAATTCCTAGAAAAAATGTCTTGAGTAATAAAGTCATTAAAAGCCTCTACAAATTAAGATCACAACTTTTCCCCAAAAGCAATTAAGAGATTTGGACTTCCTGAAGCTTAATGTAATCTACTTTAAGAAAAAATGTCAATATGGACTAAAAGTTATTCCCCTGCAGTGGGTTTGAGGCAGCCAGTCCCTGCTGCTGCTACTTCTAGAATGCTTTGTAATGCCCATAGCTGCACGGTTGGGACCAGATTGGCAGAACAGACAGGGTAGCTCTTGAATGACTGATGTCCTTGCTTAGTAGAAGTGATAGGTATTTCCCTGTCTTTGCTGAATATTTCCTTATGCAGCACTCCTTTTTTACTTTTTTTGAGTAGTCAACATCTATGTGTGATAATTGGAGATGGATGGTAACAAGAACAGACTGCTGTGAAATGACAAAAACACCCACCTGCTCCTCTCTGTGTCCAGTGAGCTGTTGCTTTATGATCTTATGACTATCTGCGTATTCTTTTCTTGTTAATCATAGAATCACAGAATCTCCTGAGTTGGAAGGGACCCGTAAGGATCATCCAGTCCACCTCCTGGCTCCACACAGGCCCAGCCAGGTCAGAGCAGGTGACTGAGCGCATCGTCCAGACGCTTCTTGAACTCAGCCAAGCTCAGTGCTGTGACCACTTCCCTGGGGAGCCTGTTCCAGTGCCCGACCACCCTCTCAGCAAAGATGTGAAGAGCCAGTTGGATCCAGTTCAGCTGAGCAGAATGCAGTTAGGCCATTGGGAAGGTATTGCAACACAGCACTTTGGATTTCTTTGTAGGGCTTATTATCTGGAGAGCGTCACTAACCTCTGACTGTGAAATAGCTTGGCCATTCCAACACTCCTGAAAAATCATTCCTTTTGGTCTCTCAAGCCTCAGGCCTGATTCAGTTTTCTTTGGGAAGTCAGCTTTGCCTGTAATGGGAAATGGAGCGGGGAATTGTTAGTTCATCTTTGTCCAGCGCTTTGAAGATGTAAAATATTTTTGGAAGCTGCTTGGCACAGTTGCTCATATTCTCCTCAGGCAAAGGAATCTAACATTTGCTCTCCACAGCCTGCCCTTCGCCAGGCATTCAAGGAGCTCTCGCTCCTCTTCTGTTCCCACAAGGCAACTGGATGTCTTTACTGATGGATCTGACTGAAGGCACTGATTTGAGAACCCGACTTAGGGAGAGTCCTGAGTTAGGTGGCCGATTTCCTCAGCTGCTGTACTTTAACACTCAGTGGGAACCCCATCTTGCTGGAATTGCTCCTTTCTTGCCATTTTTATTTCCTATTTTTCATTGTGTTTCCATTTTGACTAATTTTTTTTTTTCAAATATGCACCATATTTAGAGATTTGATTGATGTAAAATTCCCAAGTACTGGGTTTAGATTTCTGGTGCTTAATGCTTTTAGTTGCAGTTTCCTAAAGTAACACAATTAAAATATAGTAGCAGCGAAGCTGCATATCCTGCAGAATACAAGTAGGGTTTTTTAAGTTCCTAGATCTCTTGCTGTGAAGTACCATTAATCCTGGGTGAGTCAACATCTGTGCTGTCTGGATGTAGCTGGTCTTGGTTTTCATTTTTTCAGCTAGCAGAGCAGGAATTATTCCTGTGGCAAGCAGATTCTGCAGGGTTAATACTATTTCTTTAGAGCTCCTACTGATACTGCTTGCTATACCTTTTTGTCACTGTTTTTCAAAGCATCTCCTCTTGCCTGGATTGTCAGTTTAAAGCAATGCAAAATGGGTTACCAGGGTAGGAAAATCTCTGCTGTTTTGAAGCTGTGATAAAACTCTAATCTTACAAATGACTCTGATGTGCAGTGTGCGTAAGCTGTGAGTGAGCTTTTGCTTTTACAGATCTCTGTATCAGGCAAGGCTGGTGTGTGTAAACCCTTTCCCATCCAGGATTTAAAACTAACAATATTATATGTTAGTAGCAATACATTATGAAGTCAAGAGTATAACAGTTAGCTTTACTAATGGATGATTCTGTGACACAGAATGATTCTGTGATACTTCCTTCACTGACTTATTCTATTAGGTGCATGAATGGTTCAGAGCTGCACCAGGGGACGTTCAGACTGGGCTTTAGGAAGCCTTTTGTTACTGAGAGGATGGTCAAACACTGAAACAGGCTTTCCAGAGAAGCGGTCGATGCCCCAAGCCTGCCTGTGTTTAAGAGGCTTGGACATTTGGACAGTGCCCTAGCTTTTGTTCAGCCTTGAAGTGGTCAGGCAGCTGGACTAGATGATCACTGCAGGTCCCTTCCAACTGAAAAGAGTCTATTCTATTGACTTCATTTCCTTGCACCACCCACCCTAAAAATATCAACACAATAGTAAGCACTGTACCTTGCTGTTTAGTAACAATGTCTGCAGTTTCCTGGTTTTCAGTGTACTGTATGTAAAGCTTTAGCTTTTTATAATTGCTTACAGTGGAAATCTGCACCTAATTCTAATAATTCATTATTTCCTAAAAGGGATAATTCATCCCCTCAGTAAAGGTAGCTGGCTCATTCATGACTTGCTGTGCAGGCTCCCTCTCGCTTTTCACTTAGTCATCTGGATCGAGCAGATGTTTTGTACATCCCCTTCTCTTTGTCTTTCAACATTTAGCTATCTATAAATCAGCATTACTTCACAGCCACAAAACAACCTGTATGAAAACTGCCATAGTCAATACTGAAACCCCTACAGATTCAGGCTCCTCCATCACTTGGCTGTTCTGGAAACTTTTTGCCATTACGCTGCATCCCTTTCCATTCATTTCAGCCCTTCTTCCCATCAAATATCAAACATGATCATTAATTTCTCATGTCTCAGATTTTAAGTGCTTATGTTCAGTGGGTTAGGCTAGCTGGCTCCCTCCCTTTTGTCTTCTTGAAGCCTTTCAGTGGCCCTGCTAAAGACTGAGTTTCAGTCAGTGGATACTGAAGGGAAAGTAAAATATTTTTAGACTGCTCTGCCAAGTACAGATTGAAGGAAAAAGCACAGAAACAAAGATACAGAGGTTTAACTTTACACGTACATTAGAAAATGCCTGATTGTTGGGTTGGGGTTTTTTTTTCCTCCGGACAAGTCCTATTTGCAACACAGAACTTCTGACATACAGCAGAATCAATGTGCAAAAACTTAAATGGCAGCTTTGGAAAAATTGCCCCATTAACCTGATGAGTTTCTAATTACAGTAAGATGTAAAAAACTTTTTTTTTTTCTCTATGCTATGTAGGATTTTGTCCTAACAGGTTTTTTTTTCAAGCTACCCTGCTGTTAAAATAATTTAACTGCAGTGTTTGAGTATAATTTGTCCTATATTTCTTCTGCTTTCTCTGAGGAGTTACATAACTTTTTCATTTCTAATGAGTTTTCCTAAATATAAATTGTGATGTTACATTATGCACCTCCTTTGGCTCCAAACCAATTACTGTGAAGTGGTTCAAGGCCAAAGAGAAGTCCAGGATCGTATCCTAGCCTTCCTGGTGAAAGGGTTGTTTATGCACTTCCTGGTTTAAATAAATGGTTCAGTGGTTAAGTCAATCTTCTGTTGAAATTGATCTTATCGTTTAAATTCATGTAATACTCTAAATTAATAGAGGATCATTTGGGTATCTGCATGACCTTGTGTTACTTAGATGCTGTTTAAAACCCATTTGTATAATTGCCAAAACATTACTCTGCTTTCCTAAATCAGATCACTTTAGCCATTTAAATGACTGTTTAAATCATAAGCAGGATTAACCTGGGAAGAGATCAGTAAAAGATCAACCTCACTTTACCCCTAACGCAGCGCTTCCTTGCCCATCGCTGCTGCCTCCTCAAATACCTCTGCCACAGCTCTGCCCCCCCTCCTCGGGGGGTTGGACCCGATGGTCTCTCGAGGTCCCTTCCAACCCCTATGATTCTGTGATTCTGTGATTCTATGATCAGGGACTGTCACCTTCCCGCCCCATTGAGATTCTATTGTTTCCATAGAATCATTTATATTGGAAAATGACTTCTCACCAAGTCCAACCGTTAACCCAGCTCACCACTAACCAGTGTCCCTCAGCACCACATCTACATGTCTTCTAAACACCCCCAGGGATGGTGACTCAGACACTTCCCTGGGCAGCCTGTTCCAGTGCTTGACAACTCTTTTGGTGAAGAAATTTTTCCTAATATCCAATTTAAACCTCCCCTGGCACAACTTCAGGCCATTTGCCATTTGCTCTTTGCCGTGCATTTCTTACATTTCCTCTGATGTATCATTTAATCTGTGTTTCCCTATTGCTGACTAAGAGTTTAATACAATTTCTGAAGATTATTGGCTTAATGGACCAGCGGTGCATGATGAGAATGTTATTCCTCCTTCAGTATTTTTAAGTAACCTCAGATACCAAAGGGATGCACCACTTGATGCTTTAGGGTTAATAAACTGCTGAGACACCTGACAAGTAACACTAGGTAGCAGTCCTTTACTTCAGCAGAGTTTGTCCCTTTCCATGAATGCTTATTCACAAGCAATTGCTGCATTGCACTGCATCAGCACTGTTCCTAATCCTGATTTGGAAACATCAACTGTTAACTTGACAAAGCGTGACACGTGGTACGGTGAAGTGTTTTCAGCTGCACCAACACAACAAATTGTAATGGCTCCAGAAGAGCCATTTCAGTTGATTGTGTCAATAAACTACAACCCACAAAGAAAAAGACCGTGTGGCCAACCTGAATAAAGCATCATCAAATCACAAACAATAGGTTAATGGCCACAATTTTTGTCCTCGTTTTTAGAAAATGTATTTTTTGCAGGAACAAGACCTGTGTTTTTCTAGAGCTTTTCCCTGTGATGAATGAGAAGTCCAGCCCTGTGGCACTTACCCACTTTACAGTATTTTCTTCCTTTCCATGCATAGAGAGAGTGTGACTTCATTCTTGATGCTTCTGCTACAAAATGAGGATGTGGCATGTGTTCTTGGTTTAGGTCAAAACACAGGCTGTCCCATGTAATTGGTTTCTCTCCAGCTGTGGTGAGACACAGGCCTACTGTTATTTAAGGAAGAGTTCTGTATCATTTCCCGGATCAAGTGCCAGCAGACACAAGCTTGGCGTTCCTTCCTATTTTCCCTCTCCATTAGCCAGTTCATTAGGAAGAACTACATCTGCTTGATGGTGGTGCAGATTTTCTCCTTTCACAGTGAGGCTGATGGTACACACAGTGAATTCTAACCTCACTGAGACCATTAAGGTTTCAGAGTAAGTAAATCAGGGTGCAATTTGACTTAATGAGACTAGCCACCAGGTCATCAATTCTGTGCATTGGCTGCTTTTTCTGTTGCCTACATACCAGCCAAAACCCACAAGGAGCTATCGTGCCTCCTCAGAGATCAGTAACATTAGATAAAGATTGCTGGCCATGACACTGAAGTGCTTCAGCAAGGATGTGCATTATTTGCTAAGCACCTGGAACTTGAGTTACTCTGAGGAAGGCACAGTCCTTTCCCAAAATTTACAGCCCCACAAATAACCATAGCAAAATGACCTACAGTCACTTCCCTGGAGGAAAGAGGGAAGACACCTTTCTTTCCAAGTATTCTCTATGTTTATACATACACCTTTTTGCAATCCTTAAGGCAGCAACTTCTGACTAGGAAGCGTGCCAGTCTTCTTAGTAAGTTACCACATCCCTTCCTCCAAAACCATCAGTAGCAAACTATAGTTGGTTATTTGATAGCAGAAATGAAATCCTCTTAGCTGTTCATTTCACATTCCTGGCAAATAAAGAAACTTATTACTAGTCACAGGTATTTGTGCATACCTGTGTGTGTATGTGCACATACACACCCAAACACATTATCTTTATTCTGCTGTATCACAATATATGGGGTGAAATGCACTTAAAATGAAAAACACTAAGCCAAGCATTTGTATTTGTGCTGAGCAGCAACAGTGCAATATCTAGCTGCTTAACAAAAATGCTATGTAAGGATTTTTCCATAAAACTAGAAAACTGGAGAAGATTATGCCTAGTTTGTGTAAACAGCAGATTGCCATCAAAGAAATGCATGGTGCCAAAAAGAAGAGTAACTTACACTTGAGACAGGCTAGTGAAAATTCTCCTTTTCTCTACAAGAAACTCTAAACCAGAGTACCACCATCAGTATGCTCAAATAACTGGGGGGAAAAATGCCTCACTGGGCAACTGGGGAATTTACATCCATTCATCTTAATCTGATACTTGCTCAAGCACACGCTTAACACACAACTGCCCGTTGCTTTTGACCACCTTCAGCCAGAAGGAGGGCTCAAACACACAACCACAGAAGCTGGAGATGAAAGGACCTGGTCAGTCACTTTGTGAGATCACCTGCCGTGTTATTTTGGCTCCCTATGGCATTCTGTCAAATATATTTCTAATCATCACTTGAACTTTTGATGTCATGTGGATTCTCAACGACTTTGGCTTCACGCACAAATGAATGGATTACATTCATCCACCCATGGGTTATTCATCTGTTCTGCTCAGCAACACTTGCTGGTAGGACAAGGGTATTGCCAAAATTAAAGTGCTTATTGTTCTTTGAGAACCCCCCTTCATTTCTACTTACAGGTGCAATTGTCTATATAAAATGAGTAACATATTTTTTTTTCTACTTATCACAACCAAGTATGATTTATGAAATGTTGCTCAAGCAGGACAAGCTTATTTTACACTTTATTTACTCAGAGCAGAACGCTGATGGGAGAAATGAATGAAATAGATAAGTAGGCAAGATGATCCACAGTCAGAGACATGGGCTTTATGCCACACCCAGGAAGAGAATCTGGGCCTCTTGTGCATCACAGATAGTTGACCTTGGAAAAAGAGATGGAATATGTATTGGATTGGACAACTGGAACAAAGCACAGAAGCAATCAGTATGTACTGAGAGCTAGTGACTGAATGCCAGATATATCTGCCAGACACAGGGGTTAAGATGCTCTGAACATGTAAGGCTGCAAAAATAAGGTATTAAGAGGTATATAAATACTGCTGCCCTTATAATGCTCAGAGGTAAATTCTCTATTTCAGAATCCTCCTCTTCTCTATTTGGTATCATCTTCAACGACAACAACAAAACCAGGACTGCTTTCTCAGTATTTGAGAGGCACAACAATCAATGTCTGCCTTGAAAATGTTTTGTGTTGTTTTGGGAGTAATCTGTTTTATACTAGAAGTAAGGTATTCTGTTGAGAATGTTTTACAAGTAAGTGTTAGCCCACTGATCAGTCTCATCTTCCAGCACATTTATTTGGCTGCTGCAAACATAGTTATCCAGCCAGCAGTTTAACTAATTAAGTCATACTTCCCAGAACTATGTTGATGACACAAGCATTATCAATGATGTTTATGACAAAAAAAAACAACCCAACAACAAAGCCAATGAAGGAAAATCCATTGTTCTGTGCCCTCTGTGAAGGGAGGGGGGGGAAAAATCAATTATTTGCCAAAGAGAAAAAAGGAAGAGAAGTCAAGAACCAGAGTATCTTTCTTTGAGAAAAAAATAGAATCATACTATCATTTGAAATTGTGAGATTGCAATTTATTTTTATAGCAATAGGATGTTAAACAGTCTTGATTACTTTTTTTTTAATTATTATTAACTGTGCGCCAGACTCACTGAGGTTCTCCTGGGTGAAGCGAGTGAAATCATGACTCCAGTGAAGTCAACAGGACTTTCTCCAGTGACTTTTAACGGAACTGGGGTTTCATTTGCATTCTGAACACTCACTGAAGAGCTTGCACAAAAGCCAAACAATGATGTAGATGGCTATTGTGATTTTCAGACAAAATAAAATTCTTAGATTAAAAAAAAAAGAGAGTTGCAAAAATAAGAGGGAGGGGGGGTGAGATTTGGGAAAAAAAAACCCAAACATCAACCCCATAGTTGTGCTCTGCTATCCACAGAAAAGCCTACATTCCCATCGAAGATGTGAATATCTGACTTGTAGGTGGAAGGGCTTGCTGCTGAAATACTGGTGTTATTCTCTACACACATTACAAGCTTGCCCATTTTAGAATTTGCCCAAATTCAGCCACCAATGACCAGTGTGTGCTGCTTTTTCCTCCTGTGCAGCAGGAAACCCACATCTATAACGTTACCAGTTCCCAGGGTAAGGGAAGCTGGGGTCAGCACGGTGTGACTTTTACCTGCAGCTCCCAGTGCATCAGTGCTGTTAGGCGGTTTCTGTGGATGGACAGGTGAATCCCAAGCACAAACCTTTAGTACCTGCCCCTCATGGTACCAAGTCTTGTCCGAAGGGCAGACTAAACCAACGCGGTAACGCTCTGGGAAACATTTTAAGCAAGAATTGCAATCACTGAGCGATTCTACAGCCTGATTTTCAATACTTTACCGCATTTTGCCCACAACTTGTGCTTGTGCAAAGCAGGGAAGGGAAGGGGGGGGGGGCTGCTCCTGCTATCCATCGGCGAGGCTGGTTGGTTCTGAAGCGTGACAGCAGGCCTGGGCCGAGGGGCTGAGCACCCCTCTCCTGCCTGTGCTCTCCCCAGAGCTGCCGGCCATCCAAGGCACTTGTTGCACGGCCTACAGCGGCCTCGCCTCCTCACGCTGGGCACGAAGGAGCACGCCGGTCGCCTTGGGTTCTAGGAGACGGCGCAATGAATATCAATCACCCTTTTTTCCCCCCCTCTTCAAGCCAGGCGAGACCGTAAGATGTCCTCTCTGGCTCCGGCTGCACAGCTCTGCAATACGCATTTACCTTGAGGGGACGCGAGCGCCGGCTCCAAAACCCGCCTGTGCCCCCGTCCCGCCCCCCCCACCCCCCAGTCCCTGGCAGAGAGGAAAGTCGGTGTGCCCATCCTGACAAGCACGCCCGGCCTCTCCCTGCAGGGACGGCTGGAGGAGGGAAAGGAGACGCGCTAAGGACGAAGCCAACCGAGCGGGGATAAACCCCCCCCATCATCCCAGCTCTCCCCGCCCAACCCCACCGGCGGGGAAGGAGAGGCCGGCCCCCGCCCCCTCCGCCGCCTAATTTAGCGCAGCTGCTCTGCCCGGGACTCCCCTAGGGCGGCGGCAGCCTGACCGGGAGGTCCACACCTCAGGGACGAGGGGTTTGCGTGAGGGGCAGAAAGATCTTTAGCGCAGGGACGGGGCTGCCGCCCCCCGCACCGAACGGCTCTGGCAGGGGAGGGGCGCGGAGGGCGGCGCGGCGCGTCCTGTCCCGTCCCCCCCGCCGCCGCCTCCTCCGCCTCCTCCTCCTCCACCTGCTGCCGCTGCGCCAGTAGCCGGCTGGGGGGAGCCGCCCGCCTCATCCCTGCGGGGCTCCTTTGTGCTGCTGCTCCAGAGCTGCCCTAAGCCAGGCGGCGGCTGCGTCACGGCCCCGGCGCTGCGGCCGCCCAGAGTCACCCCGCGGAGGGAAAGCCGTCGCCTCGCCCCCCGCTCCGCCATTGCTGCGCGGGCCGCGGCGGAACGACGCCTCGCCGCCCCCCGAGGAAGGGCTGGGAGCCGCGGCGGTGAGTGGCGGGGCCGCTGCCTCACACCTCGCCGTCCCTGCGGTAGGGTCGGGCCGAGAGCCGTGGCGCTGAGCGGTGGCGGGGGGCCGTTGCCCCTGTGAGGGGAGGCCGGGGAGCAGCGCCATGGCGGGGCGGGGCGCGGCGGGAGGAGGGCGCGGAGTGCCCCCCGGGCACGGGGTCCGTAGCGGTGGCGGGGAGGGGGCTGGGGCTGGCGGGTGGGGAGATGTTGCGGTGGGAGCCTCCCGATCCCATGCCGCGGGTTGATGCCGCGCCGTGCGGGAAGGCATCGCTCCCTTTCGGGGTAACGTGCCGGGGATTGTGAGGCGGCTTGGGGTGTGCTTTTTTCCCCCCTTTAACCTCGACAATAAACGCGCTGCCCATCGTTCTTCCTCTCTGAAACGCGGAACCGTAACCGAGTCCTTGTCACCAGCGCCTGTTTTCTTCTTATTTTTATTTTTTCCCTTAAGATATTTGGGGTTCCCCGAGGGCTGGGGGAAAGGTCTGGTGCCTGCCGAGGCTCTGACGAGGTTTGTGCCTCTCTGTGCCTGTGTGTGCCCGCAGAAAATCCCGCTACCCGGGAAGAATGGTGAAACTGGGGAATAATTTCAGCGAGAAGAGCACAAAGCAGCCCCTTTTGGAGGATGGGTTTGACACCATCCCCCTGATCACACCCCTGGATGTCAATCAGCTCCAGTTCCCGCCTCCGGATAAGGTACAGTAGGCTTCAGTTTCCACCCCGGAGAATCACACCCAAATCTCAGGCAAACAACAAAAGAATAGGAGATGTGTAACGAGCAGCTTAGAAATACCAAGAAATACCGGGGTTTTAAGGCATGCTAGTTCCCCTTAGGGGGGGAAAACCTAACGGTTAAGCTAAAGAAAATCCTGTAGCAGTAATTTGCATTAAAAAAGCAGTGAGAAATATTAGGGGTAAGCGTATCTAGATTTCAGTGCTCCTGTATGAAATATGTGCACGCTAAGATGTGGGTTCCTCTGTGCTATGTTGTCACAGCCCTTCCTATGCTGTATCTATCTCTTTTTTTTTTAATCTGGAAGGTACTGTGTATTCTCTGTCAATGACGTGAATTTTCTCCGTCCAGAAAAAGCCACCCTAATGGGATAAAGCACTGCTTTATGTCTCTGCGAGATGTACGTGGGCAGACCGGCCACAGAAGGAGCGAACTTTCATCTTCCTTTTGTGCCTCAGTAATAAATTAGTGCTGTCTTCAGACAGGCTAAGGAGGAGGGCAGGCCATTGAGTTTTCTCCTTGGGAACTTATTTGTTTCAAAGCTCTCCAAATACGTGATTCAGGTGCTCCTTAGCTGGAAGAGAGCAGCCTGGCACACTGCTCACAGGCTGGAATGGAAATGTGCATGCTGAATTCCTCATTACATGGCTTGATTACTAAGGAGTTAATTTTAAAGGTTTAGGAAGGTGATGTGATGTGGTAGCCTGTAAATATGTTTTATTCTCCTCACAATGAAGAATTCTTCTAAGTGTTCCTACAGGCATGCAATAGTAGGGTACTTTTTCAGGTATTCAGTTTTTCAATATCCTGGTGTAGTAGGATAGTTACTCACACATTTCTCAAACAGGCAGCTGGCAAAAAAGCTTTGTGGTCTTTGAGAAATACAAAATTTAACTGGGAAATGATCAGTAATATTTTCATGCTGGTTTTGTGGGGTTTTTTTTTTGACACAAGCTCAATTCTGCTTCTAGATAAACTGGTAGCTGTATGTTCCTCAGAGCTCAAAAAAATTCACATAGTCTTACCTCAGGGTAGAGAATTTTAGCTTGAGTAGATTTTGCTTCAGTAGAGTGTTGCTTGTAGGCAATAGAAATAAATTTGTGACCTCCATTTTAATTGCTACCAACATCATTCTGTGTTGTGCATGGTGACCAGTTGGCAGGCATAAATGCAATAAGCCATAACAGCTGTTAGAGTGCCTGAGGGTCCTTTTCCTGCCCTGGGTTACATGGGTGTAAATCTTGTAACTGAGGACAAAATTGCACCCTAAGGCTTTAAAACAAGTGAAGTCTTACAGCGCCTGATATGCCTGCCAACTGGTGACTGGATATAACCCATTCCCAAGGACCAGGGTCCAAAGGAATTTGTTGTGTTACTGTACTGCTGAGCACAAGCCTGAGCTGGGGACCTGTGTGGCCATAGGTTTAACAGGAGCTGAGCCTCTGTACTGAACTCAGGAGGTTCTGTGCAGCCTGACTGCTCCTAGTAGAATGGGGCAGAACTCCTCCCACCTTCACAATGGTTGCCTTCCACGAAAGCAAACGTGCAACCAGGCTAAATGCTGAGATAAAGGAATATTTGACTGCCCTCTCTACTTCTCCCACTGTTGGCAGGTTAGCTTTCCTTTCCTTTTGCAGACATATGGGGGAAAAGAAAAGGATGTATTTATTGGTCTTGCTGGTTTTCTTCTTTTACTGTCAGTCCTGTCAGTGCACCTTCACTGATGGCTGCAGGCTCCAAGGCAGTAGTAGAGCAACTGATACCAAAAAAAAAAGTGTTAAACCAAGATTGACACATAGATCAAATTCTGCAGTATGAAGACACTCATGTATAATGAATAGGAGTACATGCTTCATATATCTATGCTTATTGTTCACTTACAAGGCTCGAGGATGGCAGTGGAGCAGAACTTCTTGAACAGTAGCAACTACAGTGTTAAGGATGTGATGGTTTTGACAGGTTCTAAATTAAAGGGATGAACTGATTTAAATTCATATTAGGTATGTTAAACAAAAGAAGGCGTTACATAACCAAGCAGATAGAACTGTACGTTCAGTGTCAGCTGAATGTGATTTGAGTTGCATGAGATTATGCAACATAAAAGGGGGGAGGAATGGAAGTAAAATGTTAAAAAGCATTAAAAAAAATCTTAAGACAGTTTAACTTCCATGGTGATGTCGAGCAGTTGTAAAGTTAACCAGTTAATAATAATTATCTTGTTAATTACAGCTGAAAATAGGTAAGGTAGTTTCTAAACCCATGTCCTTTGCATATATATTTATAATGCTGTGAAAGTGTCTAATAAGCTTTGTGGTACTGAGTCTAGGTGCAGTTATGTGTTCTATGTACCATTTCAGGGGAGTGAGGAGAGGGGAAGCCAGAGCTTTCATTTCAGTGCCTGGCTACCTCTAAGTGTCACAGCCTTAATTTCAGAGTAATGTAGTTGCTGTTGATATCACGAGCTGCTCTAAAGATAGAATCTGGCTCAAAAAAAAATCTTAAGAGTCTAGGTATTTGTTCTTTGGAACAACAGAGACAATTGGGGAAAACTTAATAGTGCTGTCAGTGCAATAAACTTTACCCTGTCTTGAGACTGATGCTTTGAAAAATATCTGGAAAAAATTGTAGAAGACAAAAATGAGGCAAATAGGTTAGGTATGTGAAAATTTTATATGTTTAGCATGCCTAGGAGAGCACTAGAGAGATGACTGACGTAATGAATATTTTAGGAATAAAGGTAAGGTGCTAAATTGTGTAGCTTAAGGCTGTAATAGCTTATAGCAAGGAATAAGCTGAACTTAAAGAGCCTTGGGTTTGAATAAGTGTCATTAATGCAAGGGTTTGTGTGCACCTTGCTGCTTGCAGCTGGTAATTTAAAAGTTAGATGTTAAAAATAGGTGTGCAAAGAGCTGCAGTCTAGCACGTAGTGAATAGCAATTAGATGGGTCATTTCACTACTTTTAAGCTCAAAATCTTACCATCAAAGAACATGGCTACTGGTGGCATCATCATCTGCCAGATTTCTATGGGTTCTTTTTAGTGATCTCCTTATCCTATTGGTCTCCAG
This sequence comes from Gallinula chloropus, assembly GCF_964237585.1. Classification (NCBI taxonomy): domain Eukaryota; kingdom Metazoa; phylum Chordata; class Aves; order Gruiformes; family Rallidae; genus Gallinula; species Gallinula chloropus. Next base: position 3,863,580 of record NC_140092.1, on the reverse strand, counting down.
TTTGAAATCCCATTGCTGGGATCTTGTGAAGCAAGTGGAGGTGTCTGTTTTCAGACTGTACAAAGTGGGGCTCCTGGTTTTCAGCTAGGGTGGGGTTAATTTTCAGAACAAGCAGGGAGGGGACGTGGCCTTGATAGGTGACCCAAACTGCCCAAAGGAGTGTTCCATACCATATGATGTCATGCTCAGCATGAAAGGGGGCTATCTGGGGACAGGCAGCGTGGCTCCAGGATGATGTGAGCATGTGGTTGTTGGCTTGGGTCATCGAATGAGAAATTGCATTGTGTATCATGTGCTTTGTGTGTTAACCAGGCCAGTGGGAATCTTCATGATTTGAATATGAACTAAGCAGATGCTTGCTTGGTATAGCAGCACAGTACCACCATGGCTGAAAAAATGAGCATTTGTGAACTGTTTCACAACAAGTCTTCCTGCAGGTCCATTGAAAACAACTGTGAGTGACAGTTTTGTTCTTGATTGTCAGGAAAAAACCTCAGAATTTACAGCTTCCAAAGAAGAATTACAAAGCAGGGGGGGAAAAATTACTGTGCTAGATGAGCTTGTAAGCAGGTGTAAATTGTTAATGAGTAAATTAAGATTTCTCTGGTTAGTTTCAGCTGACAGCTTATTTATTCTTTTTGAAAGGTGGTGGTCAAAACGAAAACAGAATATGAACCTGATCGCAAGAAGGGAAAGTTCCGAACTCCTAAAATAGCTGAATTCACAATCAGCATCACTGAAGGGGTGTCAGAAAGGTTTAAGGTAAGCAGTGCTGTCTGAACATCTTAATTGACTTGCTTGTGTTCACAGAAGTGCTTCAAATCAGTTGCTGATTGTAGTCAAAACTGGCTGTAACTGACAGAGTGGCTGCTGTGGGAACAGCTGGGCATGAGGAAAATAAGTGTTATAATAGTTCAGTATTTAGCAATTAGAAGCAAGAGCAAGTCTTGCAAATCTTGGCAGATGAATTCAGAAGGTGCTGCTGTCTGTGTGTGGGTTTCAGACTGTGGGTGACCAGGGTGTCAGAGGGCTGCATGCAAGTGGCTCTCCTGGCACGGCTGAAGCTCCTGTTTGCGTTGAAGGACAAGAACCACAAGGGTATTTGTTTTCTTCTTGGCTTCTTGTTTTCCACTGTGGCCAAACCATTCTCTTAAAAGCACTGTCATAGCCCATTATGAGTTTTTTTGTAGTTAAATGTATGACTTGGCAGCTCAGGCATGTACACCAGAGTTCTTTGGTATCAGTTTTCCTGGTCCAACTGTACCTTACAGCTTGGTGACGACTGTTACTGGCAGATGGCAGTTCAGCAGCAACCTGACTCAGATTTACTCCTTAGTGTCCACACCCCTATTACTCCCTTCAGTAGGCCCAGAGGAAAGCTGAGAGCTTAACCAGTGCAAGGATGGAATTGCTTTCCCCCTTCACACTGGAGGGTAGGTTTTCTTGCTCTCTGTAGGTAGAGCAAAGCAGGAAAGTTGGAGCTTCAGCTCACGCTTTCCTACTGAGCCTCTTAACAAAGGAAGACTGGAGCTTTTCAGTGCTGTTCTTTGGGCATCTTACCTAAGAATGCCAAAGTGTTTTCAAACAGTAGGCAACCACACTGTTCAGTGCACAGCTACAGATACGTTTGAAAAGCTTAATGTTTGCTATGAGGGGAAAAAACAGAGTTTCAGTAAAGATGTGGATTCTCTCTGTGTTGCACGTTTCTGACCTCCCTTTGCATGATAGGAGTTTTGGGGTGCACCCAAAGATTCTAACTCTGTTCTGCCTGACCAGTGGTTCTAAAAACTGCCCAGGCCCAAGCCTCCCTTCAGAAGTGTATGTACAGCTCTCTGTGGAGTTGGAGCATGCTGAACAAACCAAGTGAAGGCTCAAGGAGGGGTTACACACTTTAGGCCTCACTTGCAAAGGAACATTGCAGGGTGTTGCCAGGACAAATGCTTTAAGTGCAGGTCATACAGTGGAGTCTTTGGACACACAGTGAACGATGTAGGTTCCCAGTAAGCTGTGGGGAGAACCACCCCAAATAGCTAATAAGAGATGTGGGGTCCGGCAAGGACCTCAGGAGGACTAAGGAGGTAGGAAACCTAGTTCCAGTTTTTCTGTTCCCTGATTTGGAGCAAGGACATCCCATCCCTCAGGGAAGATGCTACATTGAGACGTACGTTCTCTCGTTCTCTTCCTGGCACCATAGTACCAGTCCTTGAGAATAATCCCCTTCCTCCTGGGTGAGGGTTGTGCATGCTGTATTACCAGGTAAGATGTAGATGGGCAGCTCAGAACAAGAAAGGCTTGCATCTGTGCCTTTTGTGTGTGTCCTGCTCACACTAAGGTGATCTGTAAATGCTTACTATGTCATAAAAGAGAAAGGGGAGAGAGTGTTTAGTTTGAGTACCCTGCTAGGACTTCAGTTCCAAGCAACCAAGCAGAACCTATACCTGGTGAATTGCACTTATGCACTAGCTGTAGGGACTAAGGGATTTCATTGCTTGAAGGTTAAATTGTTGGCAAGGGAAGGCTTTTGATGTCTTGGTCACATCTAAATGTTTTGCACATCCCCTTGTAGATCTGGGTTCTTTCTGTCTTTGTTAGGAGAGTGGAGCAAAGGAGACCTTGCTGAACAGCAAATAAATAGTGTGTCGTGCTGTCAGGTGGTCTTTCCTAATTTGTACAGCTGAACAGTTAGGAGCCATTTCTTGCACTGCATTTTTATGTACCTTTGTATGGCATACTTAAATATCTTTTAGATACTACTTTATGATGATCACTCTGGGATTAATCTCATACTACAGGGTTGCTAGGTTTTGCTGCTAGGTAACTACTGCATCACAGAGAGGCTTCAGTAAGATAGGGTGTCTTTTGGGAATTGCAGGGTGATTCACACTGGCTGTAAGTCTCAGCTTCTGAAGAAGAGTGTGGGGGTTGATCAATTAGGAAAATTGTGGTTCAGTTAATTGAAAACAATAGTTCCATGCAGAACACTCAGGTCCTAAAAATGTCCCTTAATCTCTATATAACAGTTTTGGAATTGAATTATGCTGCTTGCAACATTTTAAAGAGAACTGACTGGTTCTCCAGCAGGGATGATTGTCATATTCACCACTCCCAGTAGTAAATATTACATGAATAATTGATGAAATTTCATAAATATGTAGATGAAAAGTACTGATTGTGTGAGGTTTTTCTCCTGGGTCTTTATTAATTGTGAACCATCATGTTAACTGCTACTGTTGATTCTGGGAGAGCAAAAAGATATTTGTTTGAAAATTAAATATTTGCTATAATTATGAAATGCATTATTTAACTGGTGGGGTATTGACTTTGGCTTGTGTTCATGTTAAAAGCTTCAGTGTTCCTGAAAAAAAGCTTCAGATGCCATTTTAATGACTTTAGTGTTGTACATCACGGATGCATAAGCTTGCCACAGGACACAGCCCAAAAGTGCTAAAAATAAAAAAATCAGTCATATTTACAAATAATTCACATGTGTATTCTAAGATGTACTTCTTAAATAAGGACAAAGCAGATTGCATTTTGGGGAATTCAGCAGTGCAGATCATCTAAAGCTGTTCTTGAGAAATTATACATCATAACAAATGAAGCAGCTCCAGCATGTGCATATGTCATGTAGATCATTTGGTGAATAAGAAATTATAAATAGTGTTTTCTGCATTCAGTCCACATTACCACAGTTATTACAACAGAGCTGGGAGTGTTTACAAAGAAAACTGCAAGTATAATTTTCCTGTATGAAGCTACATTCTGAATTCAAATCAGAGTCTGTCAGGCAAATGTGAAGCCTTCCTGACTCTGAGAACCCCGTGATGGTAGTTTGGTTTCATGGCACTAACCACACCAAGGAAGATGTGGGTTTTTTCCCTGAAGATTATTTTTCATGGAGGAGGAGGAGCCTTGCTTTGGTGCTCTGGATGGTGTGGGCTGATGTGGGGAGTTTGTCCTTCGTATCTGGAAAGCGACTTTGAACGAGGCAGATTTTTCTCTCCTCTAAATTGTTTGCCATACAGAATAACACAGCGAGGCTGGAAATGTCATTTCAAAGGAGTATTATGAATTGAGACATAGGAGGAAGCCACTGCAGGAACAAAATGATGGTATCAGTTACCCAAGGTCAAACCTTTGCCTCCCCCCATTGACAGAGCTGAGTGTTTACCAACTCCGGATGAATTCTGTAGTGGGGTGTCTGCTCTGGCACCCACTGAATGGGGCTGCAGCTGGCAGATGTTCACCAACACACCAAATTATGCTTCATCAGAGCATAAGACTTTTTTTCTGTCTTGGGGAAACCTGAATAGAGAATGTTCAGAAGTGTTTTGAAAGCAAACACGTTTCCCAATAAATTTCAAGCCCTTAAACAAGCCCAGGCTGTGGTATGTCTCCAACCATTCCATCCACAGGCAGTTCCATTGTTCAGACTTTATCCTTGACATCTCTACATACATCTAAGTGCAGAGCCAAAGCCTCAAGCTTATTTCTGTGGTAAGACCATATGGTGCAAGCCATGTACTATCAAGCAGCAAGCAGTTGTTGAAATGTCTGCATGAGGTTATGGAAGAGGAATCAAGGCTTCCTTTCAGAACCAGTTCTCTTGTTTTTACCTGGTCATTTTAAGACTGAAGAAATGTATGGAACATAAATCTCAGTATTTCAACTTTTGATCTGTCTTAAAGAGGCATCCTTTAAAGCATATTTCTGCCTCAAGACTTTTTTACCTGCTCTTGGTAATACCAGTGGTGCTTATTGCTGCAAAAATAATTGGAGACAAGGAAAATACTTCTCTCTTCGTTTCTGTGATTACTCTGTGTGTTGAGTAGCTCTTTGCTCCCACTTAAAAACTCTGTTAGGTGCATGAGATGTCTGCTGATTCCTGTACAGGATATAGCTGATAGTTAAGTGTAACTACTCACAGGATTCAAGTCGCTCTAAAGTATAAGCATTTGGCAGGCTTTGAATTTTTCTGTTACTATTTCTAGCAAGAAAAATAAGGGACATTCTTCTTTCAATCTAACTGCTATTTTAAAACAATGATGTAAGTGCAGGCACTGCACAACAGCTGTCAATTTTCTGTTTGTTTTTTTTTTAAATGTTTAATAATTCTCTGATATGACACTGAGAATCCTCCTGCTAATGTCTTGGCTGAATGGAATTCAGAGCTGGAAGATGTGAGTGAAGTGGATGCCTAGCAGGCAGCTCCCCTGCTCTAAGGCAGATGTCTATTGCCACTGTATCCATTAGGAATCCTTTGTTGTTGCCACTGTTTGGTGACACAGAACATGTGTGGGGTCTCTGCAGATCTAACATTCACACAGCCTTTCCTGGTTTCCTCTTCTGTAGTAACCTTGTCCTCCAGGCTTCAGTGGTATCTTCTGGGTTTGTAAGGGAAGGTAATAAGGTTCTTGGCTCAGGGCTACAGGGTTTCTTCAGCTGATTCCTCAGATCTCTGTAGTTAAGAAACTAATACATGGTGCTGTGTGGTGGAAGCTGAGGGGAACACTGTCATGAATGGCTGTGTTAATCCACAGTGCTAGACTCTCAAGGCCACTGCCTTATTAACCTGTTTTTGTCTAACTCTGTCTCCCTCCGGCTTCATTAGCTGACTCCCTTGCAGGCTGGTTCTGTTGTCTTGCACTGTCACTGTTAATCAGTACTGGGTCTGTAGCTTCTTTTCAGTTACTGTCCTTTGTGAACCTATCTGCTATTCTTGCTGCTGCTCCAGGTCATCCCCAGGTAAGCCTTTTACAACTCCAAGCCAGTTCTCTCTCCCTCTTTGTCACCACTCCTTGCAAAGGACAGTCTTTGATGTCTCTTGCCTTTCCTGTACAGTTTACCCCAAAACTGTATCATCCTGTTTGAGCACCAAGGTTTGATGAGAACATTCTGGTGAAGTTCAATAGCTAAGATACCAGTCATATAGCTGAACATGACATGGGACTGTGCTGAAATGAGGCACACAGCTCTGGTTGTGTTTTGAGTCGGGTCATCTTGTGTGTGTACCTAAGTTTCCACAGCCAAGTTGTACTGGGAAATATGGATTGCTCTGGAAATGAACACGACTCTGATGTTGCATGTGTAGATGTGAATAGTCTTTCTTTTCTTTCGTGTTGGGCCCTGGGTGAACCTGATGAGGTTCAACACTGCAAAGTGTCAGGTCTTGCACTTGAGACAGAAGAATCCCAGACATAGATACAGACTGGGAAAAGAGCTCCTGGAGAGCAGCCCTGCTGGGAAGGACCTGGGGGTTCTGGTGGATGAGAAACTTAACATGAGCCAGCTGTGTGCTCTGGCAGCTCGTAGGGCCAATGGTATCCTGAGCTCCATCAGCAGAGGGGTGGCAGCAGGGACAGGGAGGAGATTGTCCCTCTCTGCTCTGCCCTCGTGAGGCCCCATCTGGAGTCCTGTGTCCAGAGCTGGGGCCCCAATACAAGAAAGATGTGTAACTGTTGGAGAGGGTTCAGAGGAGCCACAAAGATGATGAGAGGGCTGGAGCAGCTCCCCTATGGAGAGAGGCTGAGGGAGCTGGGCTGGTTCAGCCTGGAGAAGAGAAGGCTGTGGGGGGACCTCATGGCAGCCTTCCAGTCCCTGAAGGGAACATACAAACAGGAGGGGAATCAGCTTTTTAAAAGGGTAGAGAATGGCAGGACAAGGGGGAATGGATTAAAACTAAAGGAAGGAAAGTTTAAATTGGCTATTAGGGGGAAGTTTTTCACAGAAAGAGTGGTGAGGGGCTGGAACAGGCTGCCCAGAGAGAGGTGGTGGATGCCCCATCCCTGGGGCTGTTCAAGGCCAGGTTGGATGGGGCCCTGGGCAACCTTGTGTAGCTCCAGGCCTGGAGGTTGGTGTCCCTGCCTGTGGCAGGGGGTTGGAGCTCTGTGATCCTTGGGGTCCCTCCCAACCCAGACCATTCTGTGATTCTATGTTGCAGCTGTATATTGTTCCATGCAAACTTGTAGGGACAGGCCCAGGTAACAGCAAAGAACAGTATCATTTTGGAAAAGCAGGAATGTTAGGGGAAGCAGAGAACTGATGTCAGGGCTCTCAACACATGGGTAGAGGCTTTGTGCAGCTGGAGATGCAGGATTTCAGTGGAGAGAGGTGAAATGGAGGTCAGGGCCATTTGCAGGGAAGTCAATGTGATGTTTTACGAATTCCAGTCTGTGGGATGTAGCCAGACACAATCTATTGTAATTGCAGTCTGCCTGCCTAAAATTCTCCTGTAGTTTAAATTGGATAGCAATAATCTTAATTTCCTGCCCTAAATGGTTGTGCAGAGATGCAGTATTTCATCCCAGAGGGCTTTGCATTTCACTGGTGAGCAAAGCATAAATTGGCTGTAAATCACTTCATGTGCTTTTACATGCTTTGCAGAGCAAAGGTGCTCTTTTTGTTTGGTGCTAGCACCAAGCCTGTGCCTAGCCCTTTCCAGGCAGATCAGAAATGAAAGTTGTGTTCCCAAGAGGCTGCAATTGAAACAGATAATGCCTAGATGTAGAGCAGAGATGAGATGTGGCCAAGTGGCAGCGATTGAGCGGTGAAAATTACTGCATGTCTTGTTAGTTCCACTTTAGTTCCACTCCTTGTAATAACAGGGATGCTCTTAGGTGGGTTTGTGTGCTGGAAAGTTCATGAGAGAAGGAGCAGCATGAAGGAAGGTGATGCAAAGCAGCACAGGACGAGTGGTTTCAGGCACGATGAGAAAGGTGGAGGCAAAGATACAGGAAAAAACCAGTTGGCACCCAGGCTTTAGTGGGACAGTGGGATACAGGCAAAATGGAAGGAGATAGAGCTGAGAGGAGCAGACTTGTGCATGCCTGGAGACATGGCTTGTAATTTGAAAGGGACAGGAGCCAGGAAGGGTGTGAAGAGAAGGTGGCACAGTTGGTGCAATTGATTGATTTTGCTGTAATATTCTGGCTTGATTAAAAAAAGGAGCACAATGAATGTCAGGGAAGTGAGGAAGGAGGAGCCTGTGGTAGCCAGGCAGAGGAGATGCAGCTTGCAGTGTTCTGCTGCTTTAGCAAAGTAGGATGGACTGATGGGGAAGATGTAGCAGATCTTGATGGTAAGGCTTTGTCAGGAGCTGTTTACATGTTGGTGTAGTTGTCAGATCTGGTGAGTTTCATTTGTTTGGCTAAATGCTTACAGAGTCTGAAGACAGGTTTTCTTGCTGTGGGTACACTTAGTTCATTAGTCATCTCTCATTTTGATTACTGTAATGGCTTCTGGCTAGACACTGTCCTTCTTCTGCTCTTCACTTACAATCTAATCAAAAATCTGCCACATGCATAATATCTTGTCATCTTTTCTGTTCACTTAAGTTTTGCTGCCAGGTCCCCATAAAACCAACTTTAAAAGACTCTCTCAAGATGGAAACAAAACCACTCTGAGTTTCTAGTTAAACTTTAGTTTGCAGTGAGTGTGGAAAGTTGCTGTGGAAGCAAGCAGTGAAATGATGGCTTTACTGGTAGTGGCTGTGGTCTAAAGAGCAGTTTGCTACCTTCTCCCTTCCCATGCTTTTATTTCTGCAAGACATCTGGGAAGAAAAGGGCTCAGAAGGTGAGACAGGGAAGTAGGGTCACTGTGTTACTGCTGGGGTAGAGGAGCTGGCAGCCTTGGGTTCAGCAGTGAACCTGGGGTTCTGACCGTTGTGGGCCATCAGTGATGGGTTACTGTGAGAGTGGAGGAGAATGGCTATGGGAAGGAGGAGAGGGATTTTCAGGTTGTGAGAGAGAAGTGGGTGGAATTAACAGGTGATTGTGATCACCGTGGAACCCAGTGATGGGTTTCTCTCCCTCTGTGTCATTCCCATGTGCAGCTGTCCTTTGCTGAGAGAAGTTACTCACATCCTGAAGGGTGGTAAGAGAAGGGAGCTTCTCATCTACACCAGGAAGGAGACAAGAGCTTACTTGATTAGGGACTTGCAAATGGAGTGTGATTGCAAATTATTGGAGATAATGAGAGTAGAAATTTACATCTTAATACCAAAATTAATAACATTAGGAAATACTGTAAGTGAGAGAGAGAGGGAGAGGAAGAATCTGTGAGAACTGCAAGACAGGAGCCCTGAGAGCTCTTCCTCATGGCTCTTCCTCATGCGTGGCAGCAGCAGCAGAACATGACTTGTGTGTGCAGTGAGAGCTCAGAGCTCCCTGTAGGTCTGAAATGGGTAAATGCTCTGTGTCTCAGCAGGTCAGCCCTGAGGTCGTGGCTCTGCAGCTTGCCAGGCTCCAGCAATCCACACAACACTGGGCTTTTCACCTCTTTAGAACCAGCTTCAGAGCCTTGGAGAGAGCGATCCTGCAGTGGCTGGAAGTACAGGTCTTCTGTTGCCTGATACTTGGTCTCACCTGCAAAATAGCTTGTTGGCTTTACAGTGTATTCCTGAGGCAACATCCCTGTATATTGACACACAATATATTCCTGCATGTCAAAATGCTTAGGGGTGGGAATAATGTTACAATTCTCCTATTCCCTGCTAGTGGGAGGGCCAGGGAGGATGGTTCAAATGCTTTGAAATTTAAGCCTGTTTTCCAAAGCATTTGAGGCTGTTCACTCCTGTCTGCAGAGGAGGCAAATGTGAGCTGAATCGATCTGTTCTCTTATCAGCTGTTCTGCTTGGTGTCTGTGTCACAGGCCTGTGCTCCTGGAGGGAACAGCCTTTCTCAAAGGCTGGGTGGAATTTGTCATGCAGGGCACAGGAAGCCTCAGGAATGATCCCACCTGGGTGTTATCCTTTCAATCCCCACTCTGTAGTCTCTCTTGTCCCTTCTCTGAGGGAAGGTGCAGTGATCATCAGAGCAGGAGGAATGGTAGAGCACACACTTGGAGTCAGTGGGAACTGAATGGCCCAAAACCTGCCCCAGGCCATGTGCATGTTGTAGAGCTGCTGGGCTGGGAGAGGAGTGCTCCCTCCTGTCTGGTTCCTCATCTTCCCCTGCTGCCCAGCAGCAGCCAGAGCTCCACAGGGGAAGGTGGCCTGGCAGGCAGGCAGGGCTGTGCACCCAGGTGTGGTTTGGGCTCATTTGGCAGTGAGTGGGACTTGGGAGATACCAGCAAGGTGTTAGGGAAGTGGGGCAAGGAGCCCCAAGGGGGAATGGTAAGTTTAGGGTAGAAAGGTCCCTAGAGGCTGGAGTGCCAGGAGAATTGGTGTGTGTGGGGGTGAGAATAGAGACTAAGGCTGGTTCCAGTTGCAGCAGGGGGAAAGAAAACACTGGAAGGTGGGATGCAAGGTTTGGGTTAAACCAGAAGGTGAAGGACCATGTATGTGTGTGTGTGGGTGGGATAGGTGAGGAAATAGAGGAAGGGGCTCTAAACAACTGCAGAAGAAAAGGGGAGAGGCCTGATTAAAATGAGCAGGGGGATGTATGTTGCTTGTTACTAATCTGGGACACAGAGAGTGACCAGAAAGGAGAAGGTGCTTTATCTCTTGGGTGTCTTGCTGAGACACAGGACATGTGAGCAGAAAATGTGAGGTTGGCAAGACAGCATGATCTATCCATGTTAACCTTTGTGTATGCAAATGAGTAATAAACTTGGGGAAAGGCTAATTGGATTTGAAAATTGATGTCAGTGTGAGTTTTTTGGAGGGTGATTAAGAACATGATTATGGGGTTTTTTTTGTAACCCAGTGATGGTTTGAGGAACTGAAGATGTTGCTGTTAACCAGAAAGGTCTGTTGCTCCACGTCTCATTTTCATTGGCATTGTTACATTAATACCTATATTTCTTCTACTAAATAACTTCCAGATCTGCAGTTCTCCCTACCTCTCCTCTGGCCCTTTCTCTGCTTATTTTCTATCAAAAATCCTTATAAAATCCTTGGCTTCAGCAGCACATGATAATCCCCAACTGTGTTTCAGCCAGGAAATTTAGCACCTACTGTTTTCTGCCCATGGTGAAGTTCTCTTCCTCAGCATGAGAAGTCCCTAAAAGTTCATCTCAGCCCTTCAGTGTGCCAGTCCCACTGCCACACACAGTTTGCAGTGCTGCAAATCCTGTTAGTTTCAGGGTTTATCATAAAAGAGTGTGGTGGGTTGTTTTCCCTGGAGGCAAAGCTACATTTACCTGTTTCCTTGCTTTCTCACATTAGATTATTCTTGTTTGCATAACTGCCCTTGATGCTCTCTTTTTAGGAGGTGTGTATAGCTGGCTTACTTGTCTTCCTTTTTAAATTGAGATCATGTTATACTTTGTTTTAATTAATTAATCATATAGTCTTGTTTGTTTCTGTTTATCACCCTGTCTCACCCAGTGGCACATGCTGGCTTATTTCTAACTTGCACCAAAAGGAAAGCTCAGCTGCTCCTCCCATGTAACCTCCTGGAGCTGCTGGTTTGTCCTTCAGTAGGAGCTGCAGAGTGGCACAGACACGTATCTGGGGCACTCCTGGGTACCCAGTGCAGCTTTTGCTCAGCTCACACCTGCCACCAGCCCAGCTCTGAGTCGGGCAGTTTTGCAGTGTGACTGCTGAGCCAAGCTCTCAGCTGGCAGTGGGTGAGGTGGCTCTGTCTCTCAGCTCACCTAGCAGGCTCACAGTCTCAGAGTTTATTCCTGGGAAAGGTTAGCTGGGGACTGACACTGAGTTCAGGTTAAACCTGAGGCTTTTCCTCCAGGACCAGGGAGGTGAAAAGTCAGTACTTCTGCACACTGTGTGATGAAGTACTGTTTAAACCTCTAAATCAAGGATCATCAAGTAACCAGTCATGCACATGACTGGGTCACTGGCTATACCTTCCTAGCAGGCACAGCAAACTCATCCCAACAAGAGCAGGCAGGTGTTACTTTCTCCATGCCCTACAAGAGTCACCTTTGTATCATCTGGATGGCATCTGTGCTAACTTACTGTCACCTGACTGTGCTTGGACAGGCACAGGGGAAACAGACATGTTTATCAGCTGGCATAAACCAGATTTACATCATCCAAACACTGATGAAGCATCAGACCCAAGCCCCCTTCATGTGTCCTTCTGGCCTCATGTGTGCACTGAAGAGCAGCCCAACAACAAAGCCTGGCAGTGCAGAGGCACTGGGACATGGACCAGATGATCTTCCTCCTTCTGTGGGAAGGGGGAGGTGGAAGCACTTAGGTGCTGCTTCCCTCACCTCCCTCAATAATTAAGCAGCTTTGCTTGGTTTCCCTGTGAAGAGCATTCAGAGCCAGCTCCTGCTGCCTGCACTGACCAGCAGTGTGACAAGCAGTGCAGTGCTAACACCAGCATGTTTTCTTTCTCTCTGCAGGTAACTGTGCTGGTCCTTTTTGCCCTTGCCTTCTTAACATGTGTTGTATTTCTGGTAGTCTACAAGGTTTACAAGTATGATCATACCTGTCCAGAAGGATTCGTTTTCAAGGTAAGTTTGTGCCTGTGTTCTAGACAAATGGGAGAGTCTGTGATGTTCTCTGTGGTGTTTCCTGCATAACCCTGATGAAGCATATGCTGTCTTGCATAGACATTTGTGTTTGTTTCAGAGGTTAGCGTGCTTCCTGCTAATGTTTCCTTCTGTTTCATCTATAATTGAGGCTGTGCTCTTGCACAGTTTTCATAATGTTATTATTTTGCAAATCCTTTAAGCATGGAAAGTGTAGCCAAAGTCCCAGCACAGTGTCCTTCAAACCTACTTCATCTGCAGTCGTTTGGACATAGTTCCTGTCTGTTGGGTCATATGGGTTGTATGTTCATCCAAATTCATGTGTCTTGGAAAGAAGGGAATGATGAAACCTGGAGAAAAAAAACACTAAAACTTTGGAATATGTGTCAAAGGAACAGTAGTGATGCTCTCATTAAGAGTAGCAGAGTTACCTCAGGGTTATTTTTGTAGAATGAACTACTTGTTCTAGAACAGTGACTTCCAAGCCCTACTGCCACAGGCCAAAAGTGAGGCCAAAAAAGGGAAAATACATTTATTAGAAAAAAAAAATACCAAAAAGGAAGCTGGGGCTCACTTCCTTTGTGAGAGGTGGTAGTGCTGGCTCCTCAGCTGTGACCTGGGCTGAAAGTCAGAAAGGTAACACTGATTTCCCTCAGCTGTAAATGTAGCAGGGTTGAACTTGGCTGCAGTTAGGTAAGAAAGGAAGCAGTGATGATGGCTTTCTTCCCTCTAATCTTTAAAGAATATTTAGTCCTATGATGAATCAAGTGGGTACCCAGAGTGATCTTGAAAAGGACTTAAGAAGGAACGGCTGTCTCAGGCATATGATGATCCTGCTCAGGACTTCTGATTGTGTCCCTTCAGGCACATAAATATCTTTCAGGAATGTAGTCCAAAGTCCTAATCAGTGATGCCCTGCTGGATTAACTTAGCTCCAAGCATTCAGGTTTATGTTACTGCTTTCCCTTGATTCAAGGGCAGAAGACTCTGTGGTTAGAGTATTTGGCTGTAACTCAGGAGATCCAGCTTTGGGTGTTCTACAGTTGGGTTTTTGTGTTGCCTCAGACCAGCACTGAAACCCTTCTGTGCTCACAGGGACAACAGGCTGTTTTTCCCCAAGATTTCTCTTGGCTTTGAACAGTTTGGAGTGTGGACTTGTAGGTTCCTGCTGTGCCTGTCTTGATGTGATGCTGATGTGACTGGAATGGCCAGTTACATGCTCCTGACAGAATCTACTCAGTCTGCTGCTTCTGCTTCCTTTCACACCCTGTTGTCCCTTCCTCTGAGTTGCAGCCTTCTGGCTTTTGTCTTTCCCTTCCTGGTGTCACAGGCACTGCAGGGCACAGTTCCTTAGCTGTGCTTCCCTTGTGCTGGGGCCAGAATCCAGTTGGGTTTCTCTCCTTAGGGCCCAGTGTTTGAAACAGAGGTCAGGCAGAGCATCCCCAAGCCCATGGTGTGTTCTAGGGTGCAGCACTATCACTCCCAGGTTTTATGGGTGCTGTTTCCTGGGTGCTTGGTGGCATGATGGCAGGAGGCACAGCAGCTTTGGTTGTGTAATTGGTGTGACAGGATGCTGGCAGGTAGCACAAGGCCTGAAGCTGGCAGAGCTGACAGGAATTCTTACTTGCTGCCTTTGCATCTCTTCCTGTGAGAGTCCACAGTGCACTATGGCATAGCTTGTCCTAAGAGGTGGAGGCTAACACCTTGGGAACAACGACCTTGTGGACTGGCTTTGTGCTTTAGGTGGATTCATCAACTTTCTCTGGCCTGGATGTCCCCAGGCTTTGGATGCTGATCCCGTTTCCCAGTGAAGGGCAAAGGCTGCCTTAGGAAGCCTGGTACCATGGGAATCTGCATAAAGACTGAGTCCCACTCACTCTTCTCTGCCTTGATGCTCTCCTACATGGAGCAATTCTAGAGGTTTCAGTGTTCCCAGCCTTTCCTGTCCTGTGCATCCAGTGACTGAAGGTGTGCTTAAAAAGGCACTCATCTTCCTTTGTATAGCAGTCTTAAACTGCTCCAGCCTCAATTTTGTGCTTGCTTGAGCTTTGTGGCAGAGCCCTAGTGCTGCTGTTGTGTAGGCTGCTTCTCTGAAGCCCTCTGAGTTTGCTATTGGTGAGACTCACCTGAGTGCACTTGCATCCTGGAGGAATTTCTCCAGGGCCCCATTCAGCACACTGCACCTGCTGCCCTTTAGCTTGTGTTGCCAAGGCACCTGCCTTCTGTCAGGCTGGTGCACAGTGCAGCAACACATTTCCAGGGCACTAAAGGCAACACCATCATCTGTTAAGTGTGGAATTACTGACCCAGCAGAGGTCATGTGTCAGAAGATGCTATTTATAAGTGAATATTGCTGGGGCCTTCATGACAGAGAACAAGAGGAGTCATCTCCATACAGCCACATGGAGACTGGCAACCAGGGCTTTCTCTGGACTAACTAGTTTCTGAAGCAAAAGGGGTGTGAAAGAAGCTAGAGACTGGCAGCTCACTCTGCTTCTCTCACCTGGGAACCATGGAAAGAAAGAATAAGGATGGAGACAAGTGTCCTGCATAAGCTGAAGGTCTTGGGTGTGTGGCAGGATGGGCATCAGCACCAATTTGGGTTGCTCAGTGTGCTGCCTGGCATGGCTTGATTAGGAGTGAAGCAAAGGGGGTTGGCCTTGGGCCCTGCACAAGGAGCAGTGAGTAAGAGGGGAGGGTTTTCTCTTCCTTTCTAGAAGCATGAACTCCCAGGAGTCAGGATGGAAACTGCTGCGTGCTGCTGTAGGCTCTGCTCTCAGATGTTGTGCATGTTTGTGACTACAAAAAATAACATTACTGAGTCATTTTGCCTGTTACAAAGCAAATTGCTTCTAAAAGCAGCACAGGATTCTGTGACATTTTTTAGACTGGCAGTAATCTTGGCTTGTCTTCAGCACTAATAATTATATTTGCTTGAATTTCCTTGGCAGATTTCATTAGATCAATGGATTGTGTTCCTTCCCCCATTTTAAATATTTAGAGTTGTGACTACATCCCATGACTGGGGGAAATAATCACTACAGAGATGTCTGTGCTTTAGTACTTAGGATTTTATCACCTCAGGAGTAGTGTCAGGTACCCCAGATAACGTGTGGATGGTACCTCCAGAAGATGGCACGGGTGCTGTAGGTGAACATGCATCCAAATAGTTCTATCCCAGAGTTGTCCTGGATTATATTAAAAATCCAGGTCTGGATCTTGCAGCTGGCATAATACGATGGTGATGAGCAGGGGGAAACCTCTGTTGCCTCCAACAGTGCTGAATGACATGGGTGCCTGCTCAGGTGGGGTTCAATCCCCTCTGCTTTGCAGTGCTGCTGCCATCAAAACCTGTCTTAGCAGCAGCATCAAACAGCCAAACCCAGCCCAGACCTGCTGCATTCATCAGGGGCCACTGGTTCCTACCTGCAGGCCCTTGTTTGGGCAGGTCTTGCTTTCTTCTTTCCTGCCTTTTTTGATGGGTTTTCACTCTTTGGCATTTTTAGGATCCAAAATTTCTATTAAGCCAAGCCTGTCTGCTGCTGGATCTTCCCCCAGTCATTCTGTGCTTTATGAGTCAAGCCATTTGGAACTGTTGTTACTGGCACTTAGGCCACCTCTTTTTATTTTGGACAGGAGTCAGCTCGAAAGCAAGTGTGGTCACGTTAGTAATTGTGTCCGGTCCTAAAGCCAGTGAGACTTCTGCGTGTGCTGTTGTGCTCAGGAACTTCCACTGTGAAGTTTTGGTGCCTGGTTCCATGAGATCAGTAGCAGCTCAGAGTTGCTGAGCCACAGTACTGTAAATTTTACTCCTCCAGCACTGGGAGCAGGAAGATGAAGCAGCCTCTTTCTTTATAAAACACTCTGAGTAGAAACAATTAAACTTCTTTGTCCTCAAGCTGCAGCTGCTCTATCGCTTGTATTTGAGAGGGTAGATGCAATGGCTCAGATGACTGCCCCAGCACTCTGAGAGCAGCAGGTGAGGCTGCCTGGACTGGCAGATAACAGCACAGGGTGTGCAGAGAGACCTGTGACCTGCAGCAAAACCTGGGGCTCAGGGATAGATGTAAATCACACTTTCCCTCAGTGCACCTCACTGCTCCTGAGGCTGTTCCTGCACCCACCCAGAGGTCGCTGGGTGATGCCTGCTGACTCATGCAGCCACGTGCGCCTTCACCTCAGTTTTTAGGATGGCAGCAAAATTTGGATCCTGCTTTGCATTTAACTCCCTGAATCAGGTATTTCACTTCCAAAAACCTCTGAGCATCTTAACAGCATCTCTGTAGCACACTTACACGTCCATGGAACTAAATAATGCAGCTCCCCCAGCTAAAAATAGCTTTCTGAAAGCCTGCTTGTGGCCACGTCTTCCTCAGTCTGGAGTGAGGTGTTCTCTGTGTGTGTCTGTGTGTGTGTGTGTGTCTGTCTGTGTGTGTGTGTGCACTTGCACACAAGCTCAGCCACCCAGTGCTGGATTCCCTGGGTGTCTCAGCTCCTGGGCTATAAACCAGCTTGTGCCTTGGCACCGACACATCTCTCTCAACATCTGCCCCGCATATTGAAGGGCCTGGTGCTGCTGTGATGCTACAGAACAGAGACATCTGCAATGGTGGATCAAGTAGCTGGAACAAGGTGGGGAGGAAAAGGCAGCAAAATTCAGCTGGAGATGGAGATGGAGTACTTTTAAAATCTATTTTAGGCCAATGTATTTCTTCTATGTTAATTATTCTGGCATTTAAACTCATTCTCCTGGCAAAGGCAGGAGTAGTTTAAAGGGTGCAGGGAAGACCATTTTGAACACAGCAGGACAATGCTGGGCACTGCACCTTGACTCACAGAAAGTGACTGTTGGCTTAGATTAAAAAGGCAGAACCTGCCCTGCTTTCAGGGGGTTGTGGGGCCCTGTCTCTAACCTAAGCCATGGCTTTTTCTTTCAGAACAATCAGTGCATTCCAGCGGGGTTGGAAAACTACTACTCTGAGCAAGACTCCAGCGCTCGAGGGAAGTTCTACACAGTCATAAACCACTACAACCTGGCCAAGCAAACCATCACGCGCTCCGTGTCCCCGTGGATGACGGTACTGTCGGAAGAGAAACTGTCTGAGCAGGAGACCGAAGCGGCTGAGAAGGCAGCTTAGTAGGATGCTCTGATTATTAACACTATGTCATTTGAAGGTAACTAAGGGACTTT
Source organism: Gallinula chloropus (assembly GCF_964237585.1). Lineage (NCBI taxonomy): Eukaryota > Metazoa > Chordata > Aves > Gruiformes > Rallidae > Gallinula > Gallinula chloropus. The sequence goes on along the minus strand of NC_140092.1, from coordinate 3,846,008 downwards.
AAGGAACTTTTCATTAAATATAATTATGGATAATTTAGAGGTTACTCATGTTTATGGTGCAATTGCTTCTGTTTGCTGATACTGCTTTGCAAAAAAAAAAACAAAAACCAAAAAAAAAAACCACCAACCCCAAAACAAACCCCAACCCAAAACCAAACAAAATCTTGCTGCAGAACATTCATGGGCATAAGCAGGTGCATATCAGCATTGCTTTAGAGCTTTGACACCATTCTCAATGTTAAACAATCTCTGGCATTAGGTGGTCTTGCAATTTATTGGGTACTGACAGATTTCTTCGGGGGATCTTGGACCGTAGATAAACCACGTGTTCTGTTGTCTGAACTGAGACTTTATTTATTTATATATTTTTGTTTTTTACTCCTTTTGCAAACCGAAACACCCCAGCCATAACCAGAGTGATCTCTTGTTTAGCTGAAAGCTGTGTCTAATACTTAGTTTTGGCTCGAGCAAGAATGATAAGTCAGCGTCGATGTCGGGGGCGTAATGTAACGACTTGTATGGAGAAAGAAACTGTCAGGTAGCATTTTTCTTCCGTTTCCTTTACTGTTGTTTATTTGTAAGTGATAATGAAGTTCTCTGCAACAAGGCATGCTCAATGTTTTATTAATTATTGCTGTCAACGGGATTTTACTGCATTTCCACTGTGGCTTTAGCATCTTGGTAAGGATGTGCACTGAAACACAAACTAGATAGACATTATGGAAAACACAGCCAGGTGTAGTGCTGGATGTTGAGGATAGTGTGAAAAATACACAGCTGGGGATGTTCTACGGAGAAGTGACATCTTTTGATCATACTTAAGAGGCAGAAAGCCTGTTCACAGTAGATGTAGTCCACTATGTAACTCATTGGATACAGCTGAGGGAGTCTCTGTCTAAATTTTCTCTTTCTATTACATTAACATTTTCCCTTTTTAGTACTTGGGAAGAGCTTTCAGTTTGCATAGGATTTGCAGTTTGAGACTTATAAACCACACAGCAGCACAAATGACCCTGTAGCTAACACGTTAGCGAAATGAGCTGGCTGGTTGCAGGCTACACATGAAACTCACTGAGGAGTGGGGCTGTTTGTTTATGTGTGGTGTGGGAGGGGAGAGGAACATCACAATTACAAACTTATCTGGTCTTTGTGTGAAACCATGGTTTCAGTTTTAATATAAATCTTAAATACACATTACAAAAGACATTAATTTAACAAAGTAAGTGCGTGAAGCAGCTCCTGTGACTTGAATGGGAGGAGGTGCAGTGGACATGTCAAAAGTTCCCTTTGTGGTGACAGAGGCTGTGCAGAACTGAAGGGGAACCAGCCCCAGGGGCTGTTGTCTCAGGCTCTGCAGAAGAACAAACATGGTCACAGCTCCACTTTTATTTCTTCTCTGGCAGAATTGCTCCTTATCAACAAGATGGTCAAAACAACTGTTACTACTTCACTCTCTAGGTTTGCTACAAAGTGTGCGTTGCTCAGGAAGAGCTGTGGAAGGCTTTTCATGACATCAGCGTGGTATGTGGAATGCATAAAAAGCAATAAGTTATGATGTGCCAAATTTTCCTTTGTGTTTAAGAAGTTCAAGATGACGTTGAGACACTCAGAACAGACCATGTTTGCATCTCCTGCCAGGCACACGCCTTACTGAATGTAACTAATGCACACGCAACTTCTGACATTTCCACTGTGCCCAGTAAGGAATGAGGACGCTGCTGCTTGGTGTGTTGAAAAATACACACTTCAGAGGGGAGAGAGCAGAACACTCACTTTGATATCAACATGTTTACAGATTTTAAAGGTTGAAAGATCTGTTCCCCGAGACTGCCTTAGATACAAATCACTCAATACATCTCCTCCCTGTAAATTTAGGGCAATAGAAACTCCCATGCGTGAGCAACTACTGCTAGGAAACACCTTTCTTCCTTCTCTTCTAACACTAAGCATTAGGAATACTGAGCTTTATGAGCTGAAAGAGTTGCTTATGCTTCTTGAAGTCAAAACCATTTTCTCCTCTGGTTTCACAGGAGGGCAGTTACTGGTTCTGATCTACAGTTGCGTTTGAGACTAGGGGTGGGTTTTTTTAGCTAACAAATTGCTCCCAATTTTCATACTGAAGATTTTGGCTTTAATATTGTCTATCCTTTGGCTTTGTTCCAACATCCCAGAACATGTTTCACTGCACAATCTGTTTGTGTTGTACTCTCTCTTCTCACCTAGAGGTAAACCTCTTTAGTTGACTTATCATCATTATTATTAAATCAACCTGATCTCTGACTCGAGTAGTTTCAAAGGATTAGAAGTAGAGGTCATACATGTGCAAAATGATCACTATGTACTGAAGTGGTATGATTAAATAAAAGCCTGAGACAGTGTAGATGCTGTTGCACAGTCAGAGTTTTCTCTTCATCCTGTCCGCACGCCGGGAGCCGCGCTGGAACCGCCGGAGGTGTGGGGGTCACTGATAAAACCACCCGATTCTGCCAGCTCTGCTCCAGCTTTCCTACCAGCTCTTTCAAAGGTTTCTGTGTTCTTTGCAGGCTTAAGAGTTATTTGATGTCTGATAAAGGGATTTTAAATGAATGCTATGTACACATGCTTATTCCCTGGAAAATATTTCCATCGTAACGGTGTGGAAAGATGCACAACACACACAAGTATGGCACAGACCCGGCTCCACGGGACAAGGAGTCAAGAGTTCCACAGCCAAATCATGTAGGCAATACTGTATCTTTAATCAATTATCATACCAGTCCAGGAAAAGCAAGGAGAATGAACACATCACAAGGAAGAAGAGGATCCATACTCTAAATCCAGCATTGTTTTTGATGGCCTGCAAGGAAAAGGTTATCTCTGTTACCATCACCAGTAAACACAGGGTAGAATTGCATTACTGGCAACCCAGGATTGCCTGTGCCCTCCCCCAAAATAACAAACCCTGCTGCTCCCTTCAGGTGAAGGCAGGTCAGGGTGGCTGCATCTCTTCAGGTTTATCACACTAAAGTTCCTCTCAGAATCTTAGAATTGCTCATTTTAAGAAATGCAACACAATGGAAACATGCTGAAAACATGAAAATCCATCAAAATGTACATCCCCAAGGTCAGCAGTGAAATTCTGCCATTAGAAATAACCAGGCCTCCATCATTCTAGTAAACATCTGACTTCAAAAAAAAAACCAAAAGCCCCCAAACCCGACAACTTTCTGGAGGTAGGACTGTCAATCACATCTTTCAGTCTCGGAGCAAGGGGTGAGTACAGCAAGTATTTTGGGGGGGATTCTTCTTCCCCTAATTGAGACCAACAAAAGCAAGGGACCTGTTTTTCTCTCATTTTTTCAGATTTACAGGTGGAACAGACACACGATACAAACAATCCAAGTGATGAAGTTTTGTATCTATCACCTTTCTCCCCTGTTTCTCAGAGTGGTTTAGGAACCTTTGTTCCACCCACAAACATGAGAAACAAAGCAAAAGTAACCTCAGTTCATGGCACTTGTCAGGAGGAGAGCAGCAGCTCTCTCCTGTGTTACACACTCTCTGCTCTCAGGAGGGAGAAAAAATAAGAATGAGCCTCTTACTCAGTAGCCCAAATTAGGAACTCTGTTTTTATTGAAATCTCAGTTACTGAAAGAAAGCATCTTTGCTCCAATCAGTCAGACAAGGGGAGGGGTTTGTTTACTAGGAGCATGTGCTCTGCAGTCAGCACGGTGAAGAGCCTCTGCTCAGCACTTGCCTCCTTTCAGCGCTGTCTTTACTTACTGCAAATTCTCCCCCAGCCCCCTTGGCTTTTAGACAAACTTCAGAGGTGCTTAAACACAGCCCAGGCAACCCTCACATCTCAAAAGCAGCTGAGGCCAAGTAGCTTTCTGCAGGCCTGTGCAGCTATTCACGTCACGGCCCGGAGAGAAGCACCACGAGCTGTCACCCCAACACACGCAGCACCTGCCTGCACAGTGGGTGAGCACCCTGTGCTGCTGAAAGCAACACCTGGGCAAAGCTGAGCATTAAGGGGAACAGGGGAGTTCAGCAGACAGCTCAGAAACATTACCTCTCGTATGTCCTCGTTGCCTTCTTTGATATTCTCTGTTGCACCCACTACTAATTGGTGGATATTGTCAATATCGGTTTCCTGTTAAACCAAATGGGGAAACAGAGATGAGTATTAGGGGAAAACACCCCTAAGGACTGGGGAACAAGCAGGACTCCAAAAATAAAATCAAATTTGGTATTACAAACATCTTGGTTTCAATGATGCAAAAGGTCTAGAGGCAATGAACCTGTCATTGCTTTACCTGAGGTTCTGTGAGCCTGAATGGAGACCCCTGAGATCTAGAGGAAGTCTCCTATTTATGGAGAATTTAATCCAAGCTAAGTTATGCCAGCTTTTCCCAAATAGCTGCCACCAACTCTGGAGGAGATGCCATTAAAGAACACATTTAACTGGACACTGATTCCAAGGCAGTGGGGATCCCTGACACAGATGTTGCACTTTCCATTTCCAGTACATGCTGGTAAGTAACAATCATAAGTATTTTGATTTTGCATTTGAAAAGAAACCCAGAATCTTTCCCTTCACATTTGCATCAAAGATCCCTTAATCCCCTGTTTACATCTTGCAAACAAGACCAAAACACCCCCATGAAAAGCTTCAAGCTGTACTGGCAGCTGTAGTATTAAGTTAAGTTATACAGACCTGTTGCAAGACCTTCTCAGTGAATATTTCTTGTAATCTGGAGATTTCCACCACTTTTCCTTCAATTTGCCTAGGTGAAGAACAGACACACTCCATTAGAAACTAGTGCAGACACGTCTTGCTCCCACCGATCCAGACTCTGCCAGCACCAAGCTACTGGAAAGGCACAGCTATGTTGTTAGCTCCCCTGACCAGCACCCAGTGAAGTGCTGGGCAGGGTGCTGCCTGCAGTGTCCCTCACTGCGAGGGCTCCCCGCACCCAGCAGACAGCACAATGCCAACCAAAACCTTCATCTTACAAAAATTTCAGTGAGTGAGCCAGGGCAGAAGCCTTCCACCTGTACCTGGCACTGCTGTGGGTAGTCGTGTGTCACCCAGAACCACTCCTTACACCAGGGACAGCACAATGTGTGACCTCCTACAGCTCATTTACCAGGCACTTGTGCTCCATCCCTCCTTCCAACACACGGCTACAACTCACACAGCCAGGTGCCCCGAGGCAGACTGGCTGCGTGTGGGTGTTGTCAGGGTTTATGGGCCCAGCACAGGCATCAGTCTGACAAGTAACAGAAAACTCTTACCTGACTTCATCGAAGAGATTGTTCATTTCACCAACGAGTCTCTGGTTCTCCTGTTCAAACTGGAGGAAGGAAATAACAGCCATTGAGTTCACATACTTGGACTCAGGGAACCTCATTCAACCCCACCCCAGACCAGCCAACTTCCACCCTTCCTCACTATCCATTTACCACGTCTCAACTAAAAAGATCTTCAAGAATTACTAACACTGGCCTGAACAAACAATAAAATCTGCTTATTTGTAACCCCTGTGGCACGTCGACTCCCCAGTAATGACACAAGCCCCAAAATTACCTGAAGATTTTTCTCAGTTTACTTTGCAATAAGGAAAAATACAGTGGCTGAAATCTGACCTTTTTATTATTTTAGAAATCAGGAGTGGGGGAAGGTCTCATGCTTGTGTAAACCCACAGTTCTCTCTGTGATGTCGTTCACATTATCCATGTGCTGCCCATGACACGAAGTTAAGAGCTTCTAGATCTTGCCACAGTATGAAATCTTTTCCCATCTAGTACTTCACAAATGCATTGGCATTAGTTATTCCAGCAGACCTCAGCCATTAAAGCCCCTGAGCAGTCAATTAAACTATTATTTAAATAGACTTTTATTTTAGCACTACTTTTTTCAAAATGCAAGCATAAACAGAAGAGTTCATAGAGGAAAAGGGACTTCAGCCTCTCCTTGTAAGACTTCACCTCCAGACCCTTCACCATCCTCACTGCCCTCCTCTGGACACTCTATAATATTTCTGTGTCCCTGTTGTACTGTGGCACCCAAAGCTGCACCCAGTACTCGCCTGAAGCCCCGGTAACAGCTACACCCACAACGGACTCATCTGTGTGCTTTTCTCACAAAGCTGGGAAGACCTGGTCCATGTGGTTATACAAAAATTATTTCTTTTAAATTACAGATTTGGTTTTGTACTAGAGGTCTGCTATCTACCCAACTGGCAAGAACAGCTTTGTCTCCTTGGTCAAAGGGCTCCAGAGAGTCCAAAATCATGGAGGAAGGGGCAGGGAGGGATAGTGGGAGCTGTTGGGAACTGTCACCATCACTGTGGCCTCAGGGAAGGAGCCCAGCCCCACGGGTTAAGGGGGAACAGAGAGGAACATACTGCACAGGTCCCTGGAGTCCCCCTGAGTTCCACCCTACAGATCCAGTGGTTTTGTTAGACAAGGACAAGTGTTACAACACGTTCAGACACCATCACTGCTTCCTGCAGTCTCCTGCTACAGAGCAGTTGTTAAACTGTAATCGACTAATACAGCGACAGGGACTTCACAGTACGGTCAAAGGTGTTACATCCCCACACTCCTCTACACTCACAGCACCGTGTGTCTCCTCAGGACGAAGCCATAGGACACAGCAATGAGACAGCCACCAGACTGGGCACTGAGTCAGCTGGTCAGTCCCTAAGTGACCAAATGGGGCCAACAGGCTGTAATTGTTTCTCTGGCTTCCCTAAGGATAAGTGTTTCTGCACAGATACCCAACATGTAAAACCCCTGATTTCGCTGCCGTAGGAAAACTGAGATGATAACTAATTTAGGAGGCAAATTTTCAATAAGGCAGCAGTGAATGATGTTAATCCCTGACAAATAGCACAAATCCACTTGAGAAAGTATGCTTTCAAACGTGCCTTTGATATTTAAAACCCTCCACTGGCACAGATCGCCTGTTAAACTGCTAAATGATCTTTGCAATGTGAAATCATAGCTAAAACAGTCAATTGAACAAAAGGTTAGAGCACAGAACACATCATATCCCAGTGTGTCACAAAGGGATTGACATGATGGGAACATAAACCCAACCCCAGCCATCAGTATAGCTCAACGATTTATGGATTACTAAAGTAGCCACTTTTATAACAGTTCTGCTACTAAAGTGACAAACTGCCTAAGGTATGGCTAAAAATCTAATGCACAGAAGAAATTATGGCTCTTTTTTGTTATCCCATGAGCTAAGTCATTACATGTACTGTACCTGAATTTAAGACCAAAAGAAAAAGAAAGGTAAAGTCAGGGGAAATTAGATTTTTCACAACTCAAACAGCAGAGCCAGATTTTTCTCCCCACTCAATGTCACAAGACATCACTCAGAGTAACTATAAAACCCATTAATATACCTGTGCTCAGGGTTATACACTGAAATTTATTGTGCAAATCATACAATAGCCTGCAACCATTATGAACGATGTAAAAGCCCTCTCCTGTGGGTAAAATACTGGCAGAAATTGCTGCTGTGGCACTGTGGCAGGGCTTTAATTTATTATTTTTCCCCACAGGAAGGATTGTGGAACCATGACTGAGAGCTGCAGGTATGACTTGACACCACACATTCCAATTTAAAACCAACACCCCGGTTCCTAAGCTGTAAGAACCCTCTTCTGAGCGCTGCTGGATTTGCTGAGTAACTTAAGAGCAGTTGGTCCTTGCTTCACAAATCAAATGTTCCTCTGTGACATCAAACATAAAGCACAAGAGAAGTTACTCACTGGCACTAAAGCTGCAGGGATTTGTTACATGCTTGTAAAGGTCTCTGATTGCTGCTTTAAGAGCACAATGATGTTACTAGATACTGCCAAGTTGTTATGAAGGATTTAGGTGAGCAGTGCAAAAAGCAACACACATTCAAATACTCAAACTACTTCCCAGTTACACCTGGTTTTACAGCCAGTACCCAGGTATACCTGAAAATAGACTGCTGGATCCAGTGGCTTTCAAGACTGTAAAGGCTGAAATTGTACCCAACGTTTACTAAGAAAGGCCAGCTCTTAGCTCTAAGCTTCCTCAAAAATGCACTGAAAGAGCAGCTTTGCTGTATGTTGCCACATACATCCCTAGCCTTGGGAAATTAGCTAAGGTCACACAGTGGCCTGACAAGGAATGACCCTGAGTGGGCAGCACTGACTGTAGCTAGAAACCATCAGCGTGGATGCTGACTCACTTGTCCTTTAATCCTAATGAACACTGACTCCTTCCAAGGCATGATGCAGACATAAGTGATGCTTCTTAATTCTTAGGAGAGGTAGAAAGCAAGCCTGGATTTCTCCATGACACTGCCAGAAGCATAGATTCACACTGTGAGCAGCAGCTGAGGGAACAGCCAGCCCTGACTCCCGGTGACAGTACTGCCAGCCTGCAGTGAGGGACAACAGGAGGGAACAGCTCTGGGAAAGATCAGAACCACAACAAAACCCAACAGGGGATTCAGACACCCAGCTCAGAACCAGCTTTCTCCAAAACACAGAATAAATTGCAAGCAGAGAGGAGGCTGTTCTGGTGGTGGCTCCTCTTTGTAGCCTTTTTTTCAACTCTAGTTTCCTAGTGTCAGTACTAAAGCACAAGCTCTGAGAGGACAGAACAAAACCACATTTTAAATGGAAATTCACATGGGGAAATTTAAGAATAAATATGGCACAAGAGCAGTGAAAATATATCAGTGTGTTTATACAGACAGGACTTCAAGGTGTGTTGTTATTTTGATTTTGGTAGCTTTTTCATTTTCAGCTTCTCTAAACAGAGTAGTAAATTTGTCTCTCTTTTCCCACAGAGCAGAATGATAAAGCTGAGATGTAAATTTGCAGCACAAAGTCATTTTTCTAGGCTTAATCATGGCACTGACACCAAGGCACTGTTCCACACTATAAATTTTCTTGTAAACTCTAGGCAGAACTGTGCAAGCTAAGAATGAGGACATACTACAGCCTGAGCTGAAAGTGTAATTTGGAGCATCAGTGTTATTTTTACACCCCTTCTCATGGGAAGTACAACCTCAGTAAATCAGTGTAAACCCAGGAAAAAAGTAATTAAGAAGAGTGTAGGGCAGGAGAGCTCTGAATGGACCAAGAGGAATAATGGATTTTTTTCAAAATATCTCTTGGCTCTCTCCTAGGAAGAGCTGCCCAAATGTGGAATAAGCAGCAGATTAGGAGATTTAGGAGTCTGGGAATATTTAAAGCATTAAACTATGAAGACAGATTTTTCTCTTTCTTTGTATAAAAGGATTTCATGAAAAAGAAATGTATTTATTCCCAAAGCACCATGGTAAGGGATGTAACATGTTTAAAACTTCATTACAATGGGAGGCCTACAAAAAGCAATCCAACATTTAGTAGCCAGTTGTTAGTAAACCCTGGCAGAGGCACCACCTCCAATGCTCCTTTCCTCCCAGTCCTCTGGGAGCTTGCAGCAAGGGGGCTCATAATACTGTGCCTAAACACAGAAGACTGAAAATATGTAAAGAATTCTCCTTTAAAAGAAAGCATTAAGCAGGAATAAGCCTTTAGATTCCAGACTGGCACCTGAGAACAGCATGAGAGCATCAAGCTCAGCCTCTGAAGAACCTTTTCTCTTTGACAAACCACACCAGAATTATGCACAACTTACTCATCTCTGATGGGAAGGGTGATGCAGCTTGTGTTTGGGAACATCTCTAGTCACTGCCAAGGAAGCTTCACACACTCAGGCTGCAGCAGCCCTTGGCCTTAGCAAAGCTCACCATGTGCTCACCGCTCAGAGATCTGTGTGTCTACTGAGCAGCTGTAAATCAGTTTTGCTTCCTTTATATAAAACAAGGCAGTGTGTGCTCATGGAGAGAGGCTGCCTAAGAATCCTGAACCATGTTCAAAGCAATCAATGTTAGGAGTGCCACAAAGTGTAAGAGTAGTCAGAAATCATGCCTATTTCCTCCTGCATCAGTTCAATGGGAAGCAGAACTGGATGGCCAGGCTGGTGACAGGGGGATGCAGAAAAGGTAAAATTCATCACACTCTGTGGTGACAGAAAGCTTGTAGCTGTTCCTTCTAGTAAACCAACATGAATTTGATACTTTTTTTTTTAAAAAAGGAATAAAATTAAGTATAACTTCACAGTTATACTGAAATACACTATTTAAGGCATTTATATTTAAGAATAAATCTAACTATTTATTCTTTCAGAAGTCTCATCGTGCTTGTTCTGATGTTGCCTTGACTTCTATTGTTTCCCCAACTAAAAAAAAATATTCATAATTGTAATTTTAAAACCCAATTTTAATTTCAGTTGTTGAAATAGAGTTGTGGCTAATGTCATGGTTCCACCTCAGTATTTTGTAGCAACTTTAAATATTATCTGCTACCAGAAGAACCAGGAAGCCATCTGGTAAAGGTGTATCTTGTCATAGCATTATTCTGAATAACATGGAAGTTGAAAATGAATTTGGGTGAATCTGTACTTTTTGAACACACGTGAATACAGGAGAAAATGTAATAAAATGGATGCTAAGGCACAAGACACACTCACCATTTGTATTTCTTCAGGTGATAGCTCATCTTCACCTTTGCCATCCCCCCATAATCCAAGGTTACTTTGGGCTTCAGGCTGATTCCTGTCTGTAAAAGAACCAGCAAACACTTGAGACAATGCAGGACACCAAGTATTGAGGTTAAGTAACTCTTCATCCTTTTCAGCACCCCAATGAAATAGTTGTATCTCAATTGCCATTAACAGAGATTCACCCATTATTTACAGCACAAAATTACACCAGTAGCCCTAAACTTAGGAACTGGGACAAGAGTCAACTTGTCCACAAGTTGTCCATAATGTGTTCACTTGTTCACAAGTTTAATTTTGTGAACTCCCAGGAGCTGCACAAATACTGACAAGTGAAGGATGGGCAACAACTCTCAATGCACTCAGACCTGATCAGCACAAACTACTGCAGCATTTGTCTCTTCACAGAAAACAGAGTTTTCAAAATGACAGTCTACAAACTATTATTTTCCAATGAGACTTGACAGAGCTACCAGCTCCTCATTCCTAAAAGTAAAGCCAGAACCTCAAAATTCACAGGAGAAACTCGATTTCCTCACGCTGCTCAAAGTGTGTATTAGAGTGGAAATCCTGCAGCACACTGTGCATGGGGTCTTCCAGCATAGGGCAGGAATCAGAGCTGATCCTGCAAACTCACCCTTGCACATCAGTAGCTGCTTCATTGATTTCAACAGTACTTCCCCTCTGATGAAAGATAATCATCTGCAGAAATCTTAGCAGGAGTTGGGCATAAAGGATCTTGAATGGCTATTTCTGGGACATTCCCTTCTGCAAGATTTATTTTTAGGCTTAATTACAGACTTCTGATTATAGGCAAGAATGGGAAAGGAAAAAAACCCTCTGCTACAGGAACCTACTGTTTCTGAAGCTGCTCTGGCATCGGTGTTTAACACCCTAACGACTGGACTGCATTCTTCAGAAGGCCTCTTCTCCCCACTGGCTGTGACATCCTGACAAAACCCAACAGAGAGATCCATACCACCCCACAGCAGACCAAGGCTGCACCTACTTTGACTTATCAGATGCAGTTTACAACTTAGAACACAGAAAGATTTAGGTTTCAGTTTTCATAGATTTCAGACTTCCTATTTATCCCAGTCCATCTTTCAGAGATTTGTAAATATTAGCATTTGCCTGTTACAACCTTCTAAATCAATTTCTTTACAATTGCTTAAGCAGCCCTGTCATTCAGACTCTGACACATCCTGGGCAGCCTTTGAAAGGAATAGTCTTGTTTACACACAAATATATGAAGAGGATTATAAGGAGAAATTTTCCCCTTTAACCTTCACTATAACATTTGTGAAAACTCTTGAAAGAGAAATATTATTGGTGAGTATTGTTGTGTATGTCTCCTTTATAATTGTTGTTCCCCACCAACCAAACCAGGATGTACAAACTGACATTACAAATGAGGAGTGTGGATAAGGAATATACTAAATTAAAAAACCAAACCAAAACAACAAAAAAACCCACACCAACAAAAACCAAACCAATCAAACAAAACCAACCACCAAAACCAACCAACCAACCAGAGATCTGTTTTCTCTTGCAAATAAGAAATAAAACCAAGAATATTATAGAACCCTAGAATGGTTTGGGTTGGAAGGGACCTCCAAGATCATCTAGTCCCAGCCCCCCTGCCATAAGCAGGGACACCCTCCATTACCTCAAGTTGTCCAAAGCCCCATCCAACCTGGCCTTGGACACTGCAAGAGAGGGGCAGTCACAGCTGCTCTGGGCAGCCTGTGCCAGGGCCTCACCACCCTCAGAGTGAAGACTTTATTCCTAGTATCTGATCTAAATCTACCCTACTCCAACTTAAAGCCATCCCCCTTGTCCTATCACTCCGTGCCCTTGTAAACAGCCCCTCTCCATCTTTCCTGTACCCCTTCATGTACTGGCAGGCTGCTATAAGGTCTCCCTGGAGCCTTCTCTTCTCCAGGCTGAACAATCCCAACTCTCTCCGCCTGTCTTCACAGGGGAGGTGCTCCAGCCCTCTCCATCTTCATGGCCCTCCTCTGGACTCTTTCCAAGAGCTCCATGTCTGTCTTGTGATGGGGATCCCAGAGTTGGACTTTAACATTTTAAAGATTGTTTAGAAAAAGGATTCAACTGGAGTTGAAATACTGATGACATCCTATTTCACAGAAACACAAAACTTGTTTAGGCAATCAATGTATTAACATTATATCAGAATTATAATGAATTATTTACTGATTCAAAGAAAAGAAGATAATTAGTTTATGGAGCCTAGAAAAAAATAAAGAATATATTCCTATTTTACCCCAGAGGAACCAATTAGTCTCACACACTGTTAAAAAACACAGCACCTGTATCCAATGTGATTGCTAATAAGCAAATAGACTTATTGTAAGAGGTAAGCAAGAAGCACGTATCTCCCCAGGGCTCTTCCTGTCACTGCAGCACATTTCTGGCTACTGGGGAAGTTGTTCTGCAGCTTTCATGGAGCTGACATTAATGCTTGTCTACAATTCATCCAGTGAAAGCCAAACTGCATTTCTCTTGCAGATAGAGAAGTAGCTAATGCATGACAGAGATACAAAGTCATGATCAAATCCTCCAAACCCTGTTCCATGCTGAAAGGAGACAGCTGCTAAGCATGTGTACCAGTTCAAAAGCTACTCATTATTTACATTTATTTCCATAAACTAAATGTCAACTTTGTAATATGCAAATAAATAGTGTCAGCATATAAAAGCAATCTCCAGAGAGACTATTTTCCTACCATGAGGCATGTCCAGTATAATTCTAATGTAAACAGGTGCTTTGCCTCAGAACAAAAGTGATCAAATTTTGCTTTGGTTTCTAACAAAAAAAGTCCCAGACAAAACCCAAGTTATGCTTCAGCATGCCAAGTGGGATGTTCAGCTGGTCATCATGATGTTCAAGTTAAGGACAGGAGCACAAGGTGCTCTCAGAAGAGCTCTTTACAGCTGAGGTATCTAACCCATGGGACTCTAGGCACACTGGTGATGACTAATTCATAAACACAAATGATCACCATTCTTTAAACCACTAATATGCTGAGGATGAAACAGTTTATTTATAAATGCATTAATTTCTCCAGTTTCTTAAAAAATTGTAAAGTTACTTTAAAAGAAACAACAACAAAACTAAAACCTTCAAAGGCTGCAAGGTTTAAACAGAGCTTGTTTCCTAGTCATCTCCTTCATATGCTATTCCCATGCTTCAACAACCACCTACCAGTGAAGTCACAAGGCTGATTTCTATAAGCAGCAGCAACTAACACTTACCCTTATGTGAGGAACCACAGGTTGTGTGCATCTATGATCTGCTTCCAACAGATTTATTTAGACATACAAGTTTCATATTTTTCTCAAAGACTAGTCAGCAATCCCTTATAAGTGCTGCATCAGCATCACTTAGGTGACAGGACCCCTACTTTCTTATTAAAATAAAGTATAAATTAATAGAAATGGAAATTGAAGTAATCAAAATTAGTGTGCAATAAACAAGGCTTCATTTCTTTTTATTGCAGCTCTTTGCTGTGTCCAAGGCAACCAAGGAGCAGTGTTCTCCACGGTGTGGCGTGGATTTTTGAAGCTGAAAATTGCAATGACACTATGTGGTGGGAGTGCACACTGCCAGAGACTGCAGAGCCATTCAGGAACAAGGAGAGAGCAGAGGGCAATGAAGATGCTACTATGCAGCTGCTCCTCTGCTGGCACTAGCTCACAGCTGCGAAACACTGATAACGCCGGAAGGTGAAACTCATCTCTGTGCCTGGGTGCTGCAGCGCTCAAGACATACCATAAAAAGGTAGTAAGCACTAGAAACGACACATAATCAGAACCTTTACTTCTTACAATAAATGCAGTGCCAGGAGGGGGAAAAAACCCACACTGATAGGGCTGCAGAAGTACACACTGGCTAGGAAGATAAGCAGTGCCGGATCAGAAAATGAGACCATCCGCACGCTGTGAGGGGATTCAGTGTGAGAGTCTCCATCCAGAAATGGAGTGCCCACTTGGCATCAATCCAGCCTTTGTACAGCCCTAAAAGGCACCAGCCAGAGGAACTTTACTATTTTAATAAAAAAACCCCCACCAAACAATAACTGATGATCAGAATAATACGGCCACACAGTGCATTTCTTCTGTCTTGATGGAGAACTATCATCACATTTCATAGCTCCAGTTTCTTTCTCTCAAAAACAAGCTAAAATATAAATATATATTTATATAAGAGTGTATATATACACACACACTCATGCTGTAAACCACAGGGTACCTTGGAGTCCTCTAGACAGCACACGCAGGAGAACTCAACCCAAGGAAAGCAATTCCAGAATCAGGGAAACAAGATGTCTCTTTAGGTATGAAAGCTGAAGTCACCTGCACAGTGGTGTGACTCCAAAAGGCATTCTGCAGCAGAGCTCAGCCAGCATACCCATGCCATGACAGAGCAGAACAGGGAAGAGAAAGGAGTTGCATCCCCTGGCCCCAGAAGCAGGCCACCAAGGAATCAGAAGCAATGCTCACAAGTTCTGTCAACAACAGCACCAGCTAAAACAACCCTAGGGTCAGAGCTCTGGACTTCTGGCTACATCCTGCCCACTAAAAGAGCAGATGCAATCCTTCCAGCAAGGAAACTCAATGCTACAAAGAAGAAACTTCCCAAACCTGCTGGATCTGGCCAGCCAGTAGCTTCCCCACTATGAGCATACGTTTCCTTCAAGTTCCTGCTGCAGAAGTGTCCAACTGAAGGCCTCTGTGCTCCAAAACTAGACAATGTTCCCAGAAAGCTGCCCAGCTACTTCCCAATTCCTTACCATCAGTGAAAGGAATGTAGAAAAATCAGACAGATCTCAGAAGTAGATGCATATTAATAAATAAACAGGAAAGAGTTCACACAGAGTGTACTGAGAGGAGGAGGAGGAATCCAGCAAGGAATAAGGCATTTTTAGCTGGTTGGGAAAAGCATGTCAAAAAGTTTAAGCCTGTGTGAACTCAGTCTCACAGAGTGCTTCACAAAAGCGTGACCAACTCAGGGAGGGTGGAAACTGAAAAGGTGCAAGTCACAGGAACAGACCTTGTACTGTGAATGAACCACTACTGAACAGACCTTGCCACAAAAAGTGAAATGTAACCATGTTTCCTTTTTACCTTTGCTCTCCTCAGCAGACAGTTTTTCTTCAGAATCATCTACAGGATTCTGTGAAGATTTTTCAGGGGAAAGAGGCGATTTGGACACGTTGCTCTGCTCAGGTTCAAGTCTGGACCTAGAAGCAAGAGAGCTATAATTTAACTCATATTACAGAGTCAGATTTCTCTAGAACAAGACCCACCACAGATTATTAAAGCTAAGTCTTGCAAACCTCACGTTAAAGATTTCCCAGTCAAGATACTAAATGTACTTAGCAACTTTCCCCAAAACATTATTACAAGAGGAAAGAAAGCACAGATAGGACTCCTCAACAAAACACATTATACATTCAGAATTGAGAATTTTGAAGGCTGCAGCATAAACCCCAGACACTTAATTAAGCTGTCTTTAAAAAATCCAATGTATTTTTACATATATATATGTTAAAAACAAACCAAATGACCAACCTTTTGGTCATACAGAACATTCTTTTTAGTAACAATAGCCAATACCACTCCAAGAATTAACTTTTTTTCCAAGAAGTAACTACAATTGTCGATTATCATTAAAAAAGGCAAGAAAATACAACAGAATTAGCTTTCTCCTGAAATGAGTATTTTTATTCAAGTAGCTTTGGAGAACAGCTTAACCAGGATGACAGTGATCATTGCTTTGTCTGCCAAAAGACACAACACACCTCTTAGAAGGGCCCTTGGGATTAATGGTCTAGAAGGGACCATATAGAGTTACAGGAAAAGAAAAATCATATGTAGTGGACAGATACACACCACATCCAAGTCCCTGCTATGTAACTTTCATACAAAGACTATGAAAAAGTTAGAAGCATATTCAGTGATTATATATCAAGTATTTGGCAAGTATGTTTCACTGTGGCACCAAAAAACTTTAAGATTAGTGGCAAGGTGTATTTTCTAGTAAAACTCTGTGGTTGTCTGAATTCTGTAACTGCTCCACTGTAGAGAGTTAAATGCTTAGCAATTATGCTGTTAGAAAAAGCTAAAGAACAAAAAAATCCCCACACCAACCAGAAAGAACGAGCTGAATCACCTGCTGTGCTACCTTCATCACTTCCTCCCCTCTCAAATATAATCAACAGTTAATCTCATTATCATCTGCAATCTTCCCCTACTGCTTAACAGAAGGTGTTGCATTTTGTGTTCCTCTCCTCCTTTGTATTGTGTCTAAATTCTAACCCATAATTAGAAAATTCTGAGAAAAACAGAATATAATGCATTAGTCATCACTGAGTATGTTATTTAAACAAGAAAAAAAGAGTAACAGGGAACCTTGTGTAGTTCTAAAATCTCTGTAAGTACTGGGCTTTTGGTAATTTTACAAAAAAGACCTCTTCTTTCCTCATCACCTTCCTTTCAAGTTCCAAGCTTGCCTTTCTTTGGACTTACCAGGATGTCCATGCAGTTGAAATAGTTCTGCTATTAATAAAACACCAATTCCCCAGGTATAATACAAATATCAGCTTGATTTGAATAACTGCATACATAATTCACAAGATATTCTAATGGAAAAGGAGGTTTAAAACTTAAATGAAATATGATTTTGAATACAAATAAACATAAAACCTGAAAGTGACAACCAGGTACCTTTGCAGGAAAGAGCTGCTTGTGTTTCTGTTTCTCAGCTTTACATTCTGAGGAATTAGTCCTATGTAATTGGCAAAGTGTTTAATCAAAAAGTGTGAGTTAATACATAAAAGCAACTTATGCAAGAAAATTGTAACACTGAGGCAATTTGTTGAAGAGCTTAATGTGTTTATCAATACAAAAGGAAACGCTATCACATCTATTTCTACTGCCAACCTTTCAGTATTGGCTGGTATGCACATATTTTAAAGCTGACTAAATTGCAGGAAAGGAGATCTGCACCAGGTTTCATTTACATTTAATTAAATGTATTCCTTTATGGTTTGTTGTCCTCAGTTTGCACAATATGCCAATGTACAAAAGTTCTCAACTAAAAAGGAACAGAATGCCTAGGATGCACTATTTAAAGTGCCTATCTCTTTCAGGTGATCAACATGATGTTCTCATGGCCTGAAGTGTCTGCTGAAACCCTTGGGGAGACATAGACATAGTTGAAGACATATGAAAAAAGATCATTTTTCTTCAAGTCACTGTAAAGATTGTTTTATGCCCTGTGATTTATTTAAGCTGAATTTCAATTTAAATGAGAATTCAGCCATTACATTGCAGGGAACATACAAACAGGAGAGGAATCAACTTTTTAAAAGGGTAGACACTGGCAGGACAAGGGGGAATGGACTAAAGCTAAAGGAGGGAAGGTTTAGATTAGATATTGGGGGAAGTTTTTTACAGAGAGTGGTGAGAGGCTGGAACAGGCTGCCCAGAGAGGGGGTGGGTGCCCTGTCCCTGGGGGTGTTCAGGGCCAGGTTGGATGGGGCCCTGGGCAACCTTGTGTAGCTCCAGGCCTGGAGGTTGGTGTCCCTGCCTGTGGCAGGGGGGTTGGAGCTCTGTGATATTTGGGGTCCCTTCCAACCCAGACCAGTCTATGATTCTATGCTCTGCAATGCATACAGACTCCACCTGATCATCATCTGGTTTCTAGTTCTTACATAAAAAGAGACAAAAAAGATATCTTCCAATATTTTAGAAAAGGGCTGCATCTTCTGGGTTATTTTTAAAATGCCTTATTGCTCTTTAATTAAGTAGTATTCTAACTTCTGAAATAGCTCTTTCCCTGCTCCATGTTGAACATCCATCAAATTAGGTTGTTTTGTCTGTTTAGTCATCCGAGAAATCTTAGAAACAATAAGATAGGAGAACAACAAACAGAGGAGCTGGTATTTGTTAGCCAGTTCTGTAACTTCAGGAACTATGCTATCTTTATTGGAGGGATTTTTGCCTGAAGAATACTCATAAGGTTATGGATTTTTACACATGAAAAAAAATCATACAGTTTGTTTCTCTGTTTTTTTCTGGAAAGTTATGGGAGTAACAAAAATTCCAATGCCTGCCTTTTCTCTCATTACTTCTTATCAAGTTTCAGAACTGGTTTGGGGTATTTTGTTTGCTTGGCTTTAGCTTGTCCTATCATTTATGGCTAAGGAGGATGTATCTGAGTTAATCTAATTGTGCTTAATCACGATGAATCACTCTGAGTAAAATGTACTTAAGACTTTTGAAAATGCCTCTCTAGTTTCAATGTAAATAACTGATCAAGAGGAACAGCAAACTGATAAAGCAGCATCAGGTCTTGGAAAAACAATTTAGTTATTGATGTTTATGTTCCAGATTTTTTTTTCTCATTAAAATGCACATAACAGAATTTAAGATTATAATTCAAATAACCCAAATCAAGAAGACATGGTGAGCCTTTCAGGTATTAAATATACTGCAAACCTATTTGTTCCCTCTGTCATTCTCACACTTGGGAGTGTGCAGAAGAAGAAATAGAATAGCTATGTTTGTTGATAGTTCAGTAAAAAACAAACCAAACCCCTTCCCCAAGGCTAAAAAGCCAGCAAGCACACCATCTTTAACTTCTCCTAGACACTTTCAACTATATATTAGCAGCCTGAATGTATACCATGATAGGAAGCAAAAAGTCTCTTGTTTCAATTAAAGAGATATGAGATTTTTATCATGCTTCTACTTGCCATGAAGACCTGCCATCTCAAGTAGCATTTATTTACACAATAATAATTTGTTTTAGCAGAAAGGTGGCTTTAAAAAACAACAAAC
Source organism: Gallinula chloropus (assembly GCF_964237585.1). Lineage (NCBI taxonomy): Eukaryota > Metazoa > Chordata > Aves > Gruiformes > Rallidae > Gallinula > Gallinula chloropus. The sequence goes on along the minus strand of NC_140092.1, from coordinate 3,826,551 downwards.
CACCCAAAAAAAAAACACAACACAAAAAGAGAGGAAATGGGAGAGAAGAGTAGAAGTCCCTTGTACCTAAATGGACAGTACCCTAAATAGCATCTTTGACACGTATTACCAATGTGCAGGATTTAATTCTATATTATTTTATGGAGAACATAACTTCATGAGACATACAAAAATATATTGTTGCATCTGTAGAAGTCCAATAGGTACCTTAACCCATATTTTACTGCTTTAGTGCTTTAATCTTTTACATAAATGAAAAGTACATCAGTATATTGGCACTCTGCCACTTACAGACTTAACTTCACATGCCAGAAGTGGAAGAGTGCCCTGGAACACACCCGCTGACAGCATAAGTTGCTCATCCAACTACAGTTTCCATTAAAACAATCTCTTTAGAATCTAAATATGTTTTGTAATGTAATAGTTTTGTTGAATGTCCTACAAAGGAAAAAGGCAGAGTTAAACTATTTTTAACACTACTCACAGTCTCTTCTTATCTATCACTCTCTTCACTCGGATGGCTCTCTGTTCAGAATACAGCTTACACACTCCTGTTCAAGACAGCAGCAAACAAAAGTTCAGGTTAGAAGAGCACAATTCCTTTCTTGGAAAATACAATCATTTATTTTTAATCATTCAATAAATACTGAAGTACTTTTTAAGTAATCTTCAATGAAGTCCAAGACAGCGGTTCTGTGCTCCTTCACCTGAGCAGACTGGACACCCTTGTGTGCTGAAATACAGAACAAAAATAAATCTCAGTCTTTTAACTTCTTACTGAACTACACTGCAATTTATGATTTCAGCTGATAAACAAGTTATATTCCAGAGTCTAATAACATTTTATGTATGTTACATAGTAGCATTAAATAGCAGTATTTGAAATAGAGCTATACCTAAATATAGGTTCAGGAAAGAAAATCTTAACAACAAAGCAAACCCTGAAAAAAACCCTAGCAACTTACAGTATTCAAGTTATTAATTTCATCACTCAGTTGTATTATGTTAATTAAATTTCCAAACAAGGACATGTATCACCAAGCAAAGCACAGTAAACCAGATCTAGAGATTTAACTTACTTAAAACACTGAATTTCTAACATTTTAAATTCTGCAGTGTATAGACTACATGGAAATCTTTGGGATTTTGTGTGTCAAGTATCCTTTTAATTCACATATATTAATATTTCTAATTTTGATACTATGAAGTTCCCATGCATGACTGGTTTTAATGATGCTGGATAATGCTATAACGATACTTAGATTGCATTTCAAAGCTGCTGAAAAATCTTTGAAATACTGATAAAACAGGCAAACTGCAAGTCATACAACCTGAAAACAGCAAGAGAGAAGTTCTATCTACATCTTTCATAAGACAGTTTTGACAACTCAAGTTGTCAAAAATGCTGTTATTTTACCAGGATTCTCTTAGTTAATTATCTCAAACTTGCAAAGATTATACTCCTGATACCTTACAGATGAACAATCTAGAAAGATACAACTACTGAGTTCATTTCAGGGCTCTGTGACACAGTGCTATATTACTACTCAAGAACTGCTAATTATCTGTTTGTTCAAATATTCTAAAATGCTATGCTCTGGCTTCTCCTTCCACTAACACTGAAGAAAATTAAGTACAGTATAAATCAGTCGATGGGATTACACAGAGGCAACAGAAAGACAATGAGACTTCACCCATCTCTTTCCAAAACCTATTTCAGATTCAGCATTCTGTCAGCCTTTATCAATAACTAAGAAAAAACATTGAAGAGCTGCTCAGTTACCTTCTGTTCTCAGCTGGTGAATGGCATCAGCACACGTCCTCATAAATATCTGAGCATCCTGATCTATCTGATCACGTTCTGTATCTGTCATCCTCACATACTCGGACATAATATGGCTGAGAAAAGAGACACACAGTCACTTAAGAGATCCCCAACATAAAATCTACAAATACATATCTTATCCCTTCTTCCCACTCACCATCTCCACAGCAGCTTTCCTAGGACACTGATTTTCACAGAAAAAGCAAACAGTGTAATAACCATCACTGATAAAAATGCCACTTCTATGAAGCTGAGAGGTTTTTTAAAACATTTCTGTCTTGTAAAAAATGTAGAAAAAGCAATAGAACCTACTAAGCTTGTACATGAATTGAGCAGATGAGAAAATACACCTAGAAAATATAGCATTACCCTCAATACTCATTCCAGTGAAGCACATTTCAATTCTAAAACCATGAAAACAAGCAGGATAAAGGAATCACTCAAACGTTGAAACACGTACAAAACCCCCTGAACTTATTTTATTTAAATGTATGTTTTCATTATCCTAAATACTAAGCTTTGTTTTTAAAGTAGCTGAACTAGGAAATCTGTGAATTCAAACCAGAGTAAAGAAGAATACTGGAAAACAAAGCACATGTTTAATTTTAAGTGATTATAAGAGTTAATAAAACTCGTTCCCATTGTCTATTTCTACTTTAGATGATACAATAATGTATTTAATATCTTCTAATAGGATTTATACATCTTGTTACTAAATTCTGAAAAGTGGAGGCCTGTCGGTAAAATGTTAACACACTGCAGATAGCCACCATAAAAGCATGCTGTATAATCATATTTAACAGTGTTTCCTCAGCAATAGATGACAGGATGACAAAACTTTGCTACAGCAGCTTATACAATATTGCTCTTAGGTTTCCTGATGATACAGTCATCACAGCCTATTATATTTGCTTTTAAAGAAAAGCAAGAAATCATTAACTCACATCTTCACCTTAATTTAGATTTTCATTTGTATGTGAAAATTGCCTACTCTTCAAGGTATGTATAACACAAGTATATTAGCACAGAAATTAAAAAAAAAAAAAATTAAATAAAATGAGGGAATCTTCAGTTTGCAGATCTAGCCTGACACCCCTAGAGACCTTAGACACATTACCACAATCATACCAACTCTTCCCTGTCCCCGCTGTGGTCCCTGCCACTGGAATGCCTACAACCAAGTCACATCACCCTGTCTTACCATCTCTTATCACAACCAAAACCCACCAGTTCCTTCCTCCCTCTTCTACTGTCAGTGTGGGTCCCCAGATCTCCTCCACAGAGTTTTAAGTGTACTCTAATATTATACAAAATCTCTTCCTTCCCTTCCCACGTGGCTGGTTGCACATGGCAAAAGCAGCACATGGTTCCTCTGGCTCAGAAGTTAGTTTCCACTTACTGGCCAGCTAGCACACACACAGATCAGCCAGCAAACACTCTGGCAAACTCCTCAGCAGTAATATTCCATATTTTCATTGTTTGTTTCCAACACTGACATGTAGTTGATATCTAAATATGAAGGCTTGTTTCTCCCTCTGGTTAGAACTATTCTAAATGTTATTACCTTATAGAAAAATTACAGAAAAGCAGCTATAAACAGCATTTCCTCTTCTATTTTACTAGCTGAATTGCTCTCCTCTGGTCAGGACACAGGTTTCTTGAACACGTGGCAATACCCCTATCACAGCTGTAATCACTGGTCTCCTAACCTGTGACCCTAATTTGTACTCTCTGCAAAAGCACCTTCTGAATGATGAAAGTTTTGAAATTCTCGGTTTTTAGAGACATCTGATGGAGAGGCTTTCCACAGTCTGGTTCAAATGAAGTATCAATAGTTACATTTAAGATAAATCTACTAGTGAGTAGAATATAAAGTTCTTGTCTTTCTGTGTCTAAGGTTCCTGTAGCCTGCCCAGCTTTGTGGTGTTTGCAGAGTTCTATGCTTTCCATGCAGTTTTAAACATTATTGGGTAAAATAAACATCACAAAATGCAAAACCAGCAATTTCTTTTAAATCAAAGAATCACAGAACCATAAAATGGTTTGAGTTGGACAGGACTTCAAAGATCATCTAGTCCCAGCCCTACAGCCCCTCTCCAGCTTTCCTGTAGGTGCTGGGAGGCTGCTATAACGTCTCCCTGGAGCCTTCTCTTCTCCAGGCTAAGCAAGCCCAACTCTCTCAGCCTGTCTTCACAGGAGAGGTGCTCCAACACAAAATGCAGAATACAGAGAGCGCAAATTAGGTCTGATGGCTACTGACAAGGCTAAAGGAACATAACCTGTAAGGACATAATCAGAAAAATGCAGTCAAATGCAAAGGATACTAATCATAACAAGAAATTACTCTGAAAATACTACTAAGAGAAATGCAGGAAATACATAGGAATAAAGGAAACACATCAAATTAAAAGATGTATCCTCACTACCAAGAACTAGGGGAGAATAAGGAAGCACCAGGTTGATGAAAAGAACTACCTCTAAAGAAAGGGTTAAGGTAAAAAAAACAGAGGACTTACAGACCACTCAGCCTAGGAAAATACAGAAAAAACAACAATTTTTAAGTGCTTAGGAAACAACAAAAAGAAAACTAGTGGCCAAGATGTATCAAGAATAAGTCATGCACAGTGTAATTTACTTCTGGGATGCAGTAACAGGTCTTACAGAAGGATGAAAATCAATTATTGCTCTTTATCTTCTCTTCAGTGTGGCTTTTGTTACCATCTCACATGACATTCTCCTAAGCTACCAGCAAATAAATGAGTTAGAAGAAACCAGCACCATATGGAGGTGAAACTGTTGAAAAGCTGAACTTGGGAGTAGTTACATACAAAACAGAAGGACACATTGAGCTGTGTTCCACAGGGGTTTGTCCTGAATCTGATGCTATTTAATACTTTCATTAACAACTCAGGTAGTAGAATGGAACATACACTTATTAAATTCACAGAGGCATAAAGCTAAGTGAATTAAACCTGCATCAAGAGAACAAGACTTCGATTCAAAACAATACTGGCAGTCTGGAGAAATGACATTAAGAATTTGAATGAGGAATGGTCAGAGCCTCTTTGTTGCAGAAGGAACAATTACCTGAACCCACAGAGAACAGAACAACTGATTAGGGAACAGTTCTTCAGAAGGTCACCTGGGATTGTATTTGATCATAAACCAATCATAACAACAACATGTTGTTGTATAAAAAGTCATTATTACCATGGGAGGCATAAATGCTGTATAATCCATTAGAAATGGAAGATAATCTTCCTGCTACCCTTTGCTTTTGGGCAAGGCCTCAGATGGAGTTTTCTTTCATTTCAGCCCCTCACTGCAACACCAACTGGGATAGAAGTGGAAAAGGTATGATCATCAGTTGAAGAGAACACAGACCAAACCCCAAATATACTGTAACTGCTGATTCTAGTTATTGGTCCTTCCCAGAGCAGATGTAACCAATGATAAACACGAGTCATTCATAGTCTTTGCTACTCATTCAGTGTTTTCATTATTCATTATTTTCCCTTAATACATGTCATAGAGAAAGCCCACGTTTTCAGTTAGTGCCACAGATTTTAAGATGACTACAACTCCCAATTTTTAAGCCAAATTACAAGAAATAATGATAACATTTGGAGAGAACCCTGAAGGAGGGACTTCTATGTGTGCCCCTCAGTAAACCCGAGTTTTCTGACAGGCCAGATTCAACTTTCAATCCATCTTAACTCATGATACCACATCTCTGGTACCACTAAAGCTCTCAAAAGTCCTATCAAGAGGACAGAATAAATCAGGAAAGAAGATGAAAAAGTTTCTTATCACAAAAAACTGAAAACCAAGGTGCAAGAGAAGGCACATGAATCCTGATAAACATGAGAGGATAGAGGTTGCATCACTAGCTTCATGTATTTTGCCATTCACTCTGAAAAACTGTTACTGAAGAATTTATAATCTGCAAAAGTAAGGTCAAAGAAGCAATGAAGTAATTGGATGTGCCACATTAGGAGGAAGTTTTACAAGGCATACAGTAATTCAGCTTGGTAACTCAACAGCCAAATTTCACCAACACATCGTGCTGTAGTTGAAAAACAAGTATCTGGATTGACAAAATAGAGTACTTACATGTCATTAATAAAACTGAACATAAATTCCAGCACAGCCCTCTAGTATTAAATTATATAAACATTTTCTCCATAGCTTTAATACTGAAGTTATTAAAACTGCTGCCTTGAGTGAGGCATTTGCTAAGACTGATGGCATCAATGCCATGATTCTCTTTGCATCCACAGTGTAGAACAGCATAAGCATAGTATGGAATTTGACAGTTCTATCTAAAGTTTGACCATTAAGGATGGGGTGAACTGCAATTCACAGATGACATTTGGAAGGGTTTTTATGATTTAATAAAGGAAAATACATTTTCTTCCTCTTTCCTCTCCTGAATTAATATGGGGCGGAGGGGGCTGTGTCTGTGTGCACATGTGAAAAGTCACTGAGAATAAATAGAACAACTGGTTAAAAAAGTTTACAAAAACAACAGTAAAAACTCAGAAACCAAACCAGCTTGGAAATAATTATATTTCTCTCATCACTTGCCTTTTTTGCACACTAGTGTTGGTAAAACACAAGTAGTACCCAAAATTTAACCTCTACTGACTGTTTGCTCTTCCTGCAATTATTTGCAGTTTCTCAGCTTCTGCACTGACATGTTTTCAAACAGCAAACCCAGCTATTTCAGTATTAAATTGGTAGCTCCACCTAGTGTTGTGCACAACCTATTCCAAGAGGAATGAAAGAGAGCACTAGACGTATCACTTAAGCTGTACACACCAGTTCTGCTTGCTGCTTGGAAAAGCAGTTGCTCATGCACCCTGCCTGCAGAACTGACACCCACACACACCCAGGCTCTATTTCTGCTGGCACTGACTACAAACAGCTCTCTCAGCCTAACACTTAGAAAACATTCCAAAACCTTCTTTTTTTCTGGTTGTATTTTTGAAACAAGAAAATACTGCTTTTAAAATCTCAGGGAGACAAAACACTGTACCAGAATTCTTCTGGCAACCTACTTAGGGACTCATTTTGACATCACTGATGGCACAGAACTGCTATTACTGTGACAGACCCTTTCAGGCTCAGAAGTTGGTTTCTCAGAAAGACTGTTCCTCCAGCATGGGCAGAGCCTATGGAATAGCAGACAGCTCATCAGTTCCTATTGTCTTCTCTTGGGGGATGGATATCTCTGGATAACGCTCTTATTTGGTATCAGTGAAGTTTTTTTGGAAAAGGAAAGTTTGCCTGCACTGTTTCATTTGGATATATGTCCCCCCCAGAAAAACCCAACCAACTGGGTTGTGTGTGTCTCAGATGACTGAAAAAAATAAGACATCAAGTTGTTTTAAGTGATCTTCCACCTCACCCCAAAAGGCAATGCCACAATGATCCACGTTTGTCCCCTCAAGAAGAGCTGGCTGACGTTCTCTTTACAGTGGTTGCAGCCTACAGTCTGGAAACTTCACCTCACAGAAATTCACTGGCTTCTTTACAAAGGGTGCATCCCAATTGGGATGTGTTAATTCTGTGCTGCACGCACTGTACATTCTTCCAATTTTATATCTGGTTGGAATTTCAGATGTTTTTTTGAATTATGGATCTCAAAGTAAAGTGGGAATCACAGAACCCTAAAGAAGACCTCTTTCCCTATGCACAACCAGGGTGGCAGATCAGCCTGATTAAAAAAGGCAGTGTGACAAAGGCACTGTAATGTTGGTGAGCATTTTTCCACAGACAGTTATATTTCTCCCAATTGTATGTTATGTTGCACTGTGTCTAGTCTGTCCTGCAATCTCAGGAACCTACTCTGCAAGTCCTTCAAATGTGTTGGGCCTGGGCTGACAGGTTGTTCTTGTTTCAGAACTCACCCCAAAGAGCCAGAAATCATCAAATTCTGAGTCTCATTTCATTCAGTGACAGCACCACTCTTCATTAGTAAGCAATCTACATTTTATAACTCAGCATGTTTACACATTTTTCAACTGTATAAAATCTGAAAATAAATCAGTCTAAACACAGTGAATGCTTACCTATAAGCATTAATGTAATCCTTTCTGTGTTGCAGAAGAAAATCCTTCAGCTTTCCAATATGAGAAATCTAAAGAGAATTCATAAATAAACTTCAGTCAGATAACTGATTACTTTTATGTTTAAAGTTCAGAATTCCACACTTCAAATATTAATTAGTAAAATTAGTTATCTCTAATTTAATTAAACAGAATCATAACATAGTAGAATCTTCACATTTTGCAATCAGTCAATACCTAAAAGTCATCTAAAAAAGGTCCTCTGTATGATCGTAGAACTCAGTAGTAAAAATGTATGCCTACTATACAGAAAACCAAACACTAAACATAACTACAATATTAAACATTAGAAATATTAAACATTAAAATAACAACCTGAATCATTATCTAAACTCTGAATTCAATAACCTAATGTACATTCTAGAAAATAAATTAATTTCAGAATACAAGAAAGTTTAAAACATCTTATTAATGAGGTATTAAAAATACTCAGGGTGAGTTATTAGAACACATTAAAGCAAGGTACTGTCCCTCTCCTTTCTGCTTTTGCAGTAATACAGGGAGCAGCTTGTGCCTGCACTCAAGCTGTATCTCTATCCTCTGATAATCGTTAGTAAGTTTGCCAGAGGATACATCTCAATCAAATTTCTATTTCTGTATTTCCACTTTATTATGGAGACATTTTTACATGAAAAACCTCCTAAAAATCTGAAAGCCCTTTTGCAAACTTTAGTCCAATTTAAAAGATTTGGTGTAGCATAAGATGCTGCTTTACTTTAGAGAATGGAAAGACTCAGAAATCTAGTTCAACTGGTCACAGGAATGACTACCAATACAACTTCCTTGGCAGGAGGGACACACGATGAGGGGGGAAGGGAAAGGGAAGAGAATTCTATATATTACTGGTATATATTTTCAAGGGAGAGGCAGGGGGAAACCTTTCTAAAATATATTATCAAATATTCACTTATAATTCTGTGTAAAAAACATGCAATGAATTTTACAAAACAATAGGTTGTTTTAGTTTGCAAACACAATAAACACGGTTTACTCCTGTATCTGGGAAAAAGCATCAGAAGCTGTTCAAGTCTTAAAATGCTATTTTCATGCAAATGGTCCTTGTAATTAAACAAACAAAAAAACCACAGAGAAAAGAATACAGAACAGTTTGGATAAATAGAAGATTAATTCCCCCAATTATTTTTTCAAAAGATCAGCAGCTCTTTGAATAAAAAGGAGAGGAAAAAAAAATGTACTATAACCACAGTGATTTGTACAACCAAAAATAAGTGTCTCCTCCTGCAAATAAATATGCATACATTTCCCTAATATCATTTGCTCTGCTTCACTTTTACTACAGCTCCTGGTATCGGGTAAGAGTTTTCCCAGTTTTCAGGTTTAAAGTTTCACGTGTGATTAAGAGCATATGGTAGATTTCATCCCATTCACAGCAAACAGTTCTGATAGTACCCCTAAGTGTGTTAGCACCCCCAGAAGCAACATGAAGGGAAACACCAAACCCACTACATGATCAAAAAGGCACAAAGAATCAGTGGAACCATTCCACAGATGTTCCTTCTCATCGCTATTGGAACTTATTTTCTGTCTACTAATCTCTTTCTCAGCTCAGACTTGGTATGTCATGAAATTTGCTGAATAGGTAAATTAAGCTTGACTATGAAAGCAAAACATTTAAAAACAGTCATACAGTGTTTCAGTATAACAATAATACTTAATAGGCAGAAAGAAAGTACTAGAGAGGACAAAGAGGAGCAACGTAAAATAAGCAGCACGTTCCAAAACGTTTACATTAATATGTGAACAAACACTACACTGGAAAAGGGATTAGCAAAATTTTGTAAGTAATAAATCTTAATATTATTGCAAAAGCTACAATTTAGGAGTGATTAACAAGCAGAAAGAATCAGAATGACAAGCAAGAACACTGTCTTACAGTAATTAATTCATCTAGTCACAAAGAGCATTCTATTTAGGCTAAAATTGTCATCGTGTGTTTGAATTGCACTGACCCCACTTTGCCTCTCCTTCATTTGTAAAGCTATTTTCATGAATTTAGAATGACACCATTATGCCCATACTCGCATCAAGCTCTTGGTTCCCAAGATTTGCATCAGAAGTGAGACTTCTTGTTCTACTTTCCCTCAAATTCTAACAGCATCTTCTGTGATCCTGCCCTACTGTTATTTCTCTTTTGCCTTTTCTATACTGTGTACTACTGGCACAGTGTTGAATTCAATTTGTCATTACCATACCAACAAAAATTAACAATTTTTACAAAAGTCTCAAAAAAACAAAGAATTTTTTTTTTTGGTACAATGCCTAAGCTTATGTAGAAACAGAATATCCCTAATTATACAAAATTAATTCTTGAAAATATCTCCAGGGTCATCAACCTACAATTACTCTGGGGTTATCAAAAGCACTCCATACACACTGCACAACGTTACCAACCTCCAGCCTAAAGGTAATAAAGCATCTCCCTACAGCAACAGAATGGCTTTATTAGATTCTTACAACTCTTACTATGGATAAGAACCAACCAATGTGCATGTTTACTGCTTACCAACTTCCATCCATCTGTTCTTGCTTCACAACAGTCCTCCCCCCTTGAAAGCCCTGCTTCCCTGCACGAGTGTCCAATTCAGAGCCAGTAATCCTATATCCCTCTAACATCTGTAGCCCCAGGCAAACCACCCCAAGCTTTTAATTTCTTCTCACAAGATAGTTCTGAAGTTGCCTAACCTATAACTGTCCTCTGCATTTGCTCCAGCTTGTATCCATCCTTTTCCAGTGAAGATAGAAGGGTATTGGCTGGTGTTTGTTACTTTGTAGCTCACCTGGAAATAACTTTCTCCCACCATTTTCATTGATTAGTTTCAAGCTTACTTCTTGTTTTGGTCTCTAAACACCTATGCTGTTGAATTTCTTTCTTCTAACTCCAGACTCATTCAACCCTTGCTGTAATGTATCATGCTCCTCCCTCTCCTTCCCCATAGCATTCCCTCATCAGTAAATTTTAGCAATCCATCTCTTTCTTATTCCCCAAAATAAGAACAGTACTAAACAAGGCAAGTTTAAAAATCCATTCCAGAGTAATTCCACTATTAACCTCTCTTCAGCCCAAACACTTCATTCCAGAGAGAAGCATTCCTGCTTCTTAATCATCTTATTCAGTTAGTATTTTCTCTGCTAATCTCTTCTAGACTTCCTATTAGCACTTCATCAGACTCTCTACCATCAGACACCAGGACTTCATAATGAAGGGAAAACAGATTTTCTTACAGCAAATATTACTTAAGCACATTCTTTTTTAGTAAGCCAGCAAATTATACTGCCTTGTACCTTGCTTTCTACTGGTACCACCTTCAGTTCAGTATCTTTTCATTAGAAATAGCTGCCTTCAGACCCTGGGATTTCACAAATCCACTGTGCCCAAACTCAGCCCACAGATTATCTGATACCCATGATTTGACTGCATTTAAATTCTGAGATTTTGTACATGTTTCTGATTCCATGCTCTGTTTCCCAGTACATATCTTGCTTTCACCCTACTAGTACACAGCTTTTTCCTTAGCAATTTAGTTTGGAGATCATGCCTAACCTACTCTTAATCTATATTCCAGCTGCACGACAAATCCACTTTTTTGCTAATTCCCTTTTTATTTACATAGCTAAAGAATATTTTACCTTTGGGGGTTTTAATACCATTAACTTATCAATTTTGCCAAAGTTGACTTTATCTCTACAAAGTCACCCCTTCTCCAACAGTTTTCTTGGCTCGTCAGTCAGTCTCTCTCTCTCTTCAACCCCCTCTTCCCAACACCCACACCAGCTTTTTATTGCCTCTGGGCTAAATTCTTGTATCTTCTCTAATCAATCTTGCAAATAGAACTAGAACAATTTTCAATCCCACTTGCATTTCAGCATATCCACTTTTTCCACTCCATTTACCCATCCATCATAACTGCAAACTCCTATTTGGCTGCTTTCAAAACAATTATACCATCAGTAGACACGGCCTTCAGAAGGATAGATGAAAGCAATTTGAAGATGAAGCACAAACACATCTGAGTATTGGTCTCCTGTCATGGATTCCATTCTCTGCCTCTGGAAATTAGCTTTCTTCATCTCTGACTAGAGAAATCAGTCTCCCCTTCAACACTGAGACAATGCAATTATTTCCTTTTTTTCCTGAAGGGGCAGGAGGGCTTAGAGAAATGCTTTTCATAGTTGCAGCACTCTTGCACTGCATTAAGACTAAACTTAGCTTACGGGGAAGAACACTACTGAATTTTCAGATACAACTGACATTTTTATGAGAATCATGGGGAAAAAGTAAATTTCCTCCCAATATTGCCAACATCAGTTATATTGCTATACTAACAGCATGTTTGTGAGCTTCCATTCACTGAATGAATACTGAGGGTTACGTTCTTTCTGACAACAAAGACTCTCACAAAACCCCAAGCTCTCCCTCTTCTCTCTCCACTCCCTCTGGCACTCCACTGGAGGTGTCCTGGGGGGTTACTAAAGCTCAAGGTTGAACATAGAGAATTGTTTTTTTCATTTCAGTTCCAAACACCTGTATCAGCATGAGGCAGAGCAGAAGCTGGATAGCATCAGTAGAGCACTTCCTAAACGATTCACCTGCCATTAAAGGAAGTACAGCTGGTTACAACTTCAGAAACTTCACAACAACTCCTAAGCTCAGGTACCAAAGCTGGAGGCACCCGGTGTTATTTAGAAACTTCAGAGTGTAGTTCTGATCATGAAAAAAACAATTGTCTATGGTGAAGCAGCAGCAGTTATCCACTGGGTGGCAATAAAAGCGTCAGCATCACACAAATAAAAACCACTATAAATTCACATCAATGCCTGCAATGTAACTAAAAGTTACTTCAGGTTCCAGTTTACACTTTTGGAAGTTTATCTTCATTGTAAACTACCTCTTTAACAGACATATCTGTGCTTTGGTGCCACTGTAGATTTATTTTTTAAAAAAAAAATTAAAAAAGCTCTTATTAAAACATAAAAGCAAATATTGCATAGTATGCAGGTCCAACACAAAAGGAAGCTGTGAATGGCTGCCATCTGCTACCACAGGTGGCATGCACAGCTCTATTGATACTCAGAGCCTTCACTAGAAGTGCTACGTGTTCTTCTGCTTAGAAAATTTTCTCCAGATTTTAGAGCAGGCTGTATTTTTCAGTAAGGGAAAGAGGAAAGCGTTCCCTCTGGAGCAGCATCTTCAAAAGGCGCGCATACGTCAGAACAAAGACGCTGACTCTGCTTCCTTCAGTATCTTAGCAATACACACACCACATTTCTTTCCACTCCCAACAAAGAATTGATCACTCATGAAACAGTAGGTTCCAATTTGCATACGTTTAACCCACTGCAAGAAGCAGCAGCATTGTTTACGATTAAAGTGATTGGAGTAGGTTCCCGTGACACATTGTAGGGAGAACCCGGCAGCGCTGAATAGTCATTTTCATTCAACAAACAGCATTTTATCAAGTTTACTCTTCCATCAGAACAATAAGCAGCTACTTACGACCACATAAAACTGACTGTTACACTCTGCACTGCACCTCTGAATTTTTAAAGCCTGTTTTGCTAAAGGAAACTTTAAAAGCACTTAACCCCCCCCCAAAAATGGAAAGGATCTTGCACAAGTCATGAGAGGCGGCATTTACTGTTGATTCAGCAGCACAGACAATCACTGCTGATGGAAGTGTCTTGTTACCATTAAAGAAATCAAGTTTTACATTTCATTTTTCAGTCTAGCCAAAAAGCCTCACTTCAAATGTCTCTCCTAAATAGATCACATCTACAGATTCATGATAAGGTGGCTACATTCTACAATCCGCTCTGCAAAGAGCAGAAAATTCATCATTTTTATAACATAAATATCTAGGCATCATGTTTTCAATTCTAAACATACAGCCAACATAAGCATACACCCATGGCCTATTTCAGAAGAAATTAAGAATTTCAATAAGACATTAGGTGATGTCCAGGGACTGCATGCTTCCAATGAAGAAAAGTACAGTCTCAGTACTGGGAGATACAACAATTGGTGTTAGAACATACACTTGTTTTTTATACAATAAAATGTTTCCAGTGTTGAAAACATATTAAAAGAGAAGAAATTTTTCGTGGCTACTACATGTAATGAAGGCAATTATTTCCAGAAATCGGGAATAAAACCCAAAAAGAACAGATACTATCAACAAAAACCCAATTTATATTAAATGAATTCTAAAATAAAGAGCCTGAGCTCTTACCTAAAATGCGACAGTTGGGAAAGACTAGTTAGAAAAATTCTGATGCAGCAGGAATGACTCCTGTGGAGCAGTCTTCCACTAAAAACAACCTTTGATTAGATAAGAAATGTCAACTTTTTTAAAAACAGACCACGTGAAAGGCCGGGTCCCACACTGCTTCCTTCTAGGTGATGTTTTAAGCACTGTCAGCCCACTGAATTGACATGACCTCCTGCAGGATGCTGCCTAAGAACAGACAAGATTTTGAGTTTAAAATACGTTTCAGAAACTGGAGCTTTCAAACTACAAAATTATATAATTCCCTGATAGAAAGATCAATTAAATCAAACCAAAGATTCAATTCAAACTCCAGCTCTGAATTTAATAGGGGGTGAGAGCTGTTCTTTAAGGGGGTTTGGATGGTGACTTATCCGCACCATGAGGTGGTGCTGTCCTACCAGAGGAGCACTGGCTGCCTCCAAACGCCAACCAGTTCTCAGCTGATTTGCCTCTGGAGGGGATCCATTTGGTTTCGGTTTCCCCGGCAAACGTGCAAGTTCCTAAATTAGGTCACGCAGATCAATTGCTCTCGTAACCCGAGACCCAAAAGAGCAAAATAATATCCAAACTGTGGCGTGGGGGTGGCCCAAGGCTGGAAGCGGGTGGCAGGAGGCGAGGAGACAGCCAGCCTGGCTACCTCTAATCTCAGGAAAATTGTGACCGTGTTCAGCTTCTGCTTTACATCACCACGTATTTGGGTAGAGCAGCAGCAACGGGCAGGCAACATTTTAATTGTGTTTTATTAGCAGCCCTGTATTCAGAGCTAAGGGATTAACCAAGAAGGGGGACGTGCTGTATTTCCAAATATGTGGTATATGGTGTAAGAACATTCAAAACTGAACCAGCAGAATTAAAAGCCATGCAAACGAAGGCTGAGGCATTCTCACTCTTCAAGGCAAAACACTGCACAAAACTTGTAAAGTATTTCAAAAATAAAACTTGTGATATTATCAGCGTTTGTCTATTTTAAAATAGCAACAAAATTCTAAGGAATCACTGCAAAAACCTTCATTAGCCACTGTGAGATACAGGAGGGCAAAGCCTTTTTGCAGAATACCACAGGCAGCGTTAGGTGATCACTACCAAACTGATTGGAAACCTCTGAACAGATTACCTCACACCTGGTCCAGAGCAGAAAAGACTTCTTATTGCTAAATAGCAAACAGGAAAAAAAAAAAGAAAGAGTAAAAAAAGCACTGTCTTGCACTGTCAAAAGAAAAAAAAAGAGGCTGATTTTAAAGGAAGCCTTTTATTAAAAATTCCTGCTTTAACTAATATATATTTGTAAATCCTGCTTACAGTTCAAATATTGCCTCTCGTTGAGTTTTGCTACTGTCAGTTCAGTTGCAATACCCATCCTCTGACGTTGCACTTCTGATCTGCACTTGGTTAGTTTGATATTTTATTCATCATTTATTATACAAAGTGGAAAATTTGTCAGTAAGTAAGTATCAGCCTAACAGCCTCACATTTCATTTTACCATGCCTGCCTTAAAAATAATCCAGAGTTGGTGTAAGGTTTGGTCAAATCAGTGATGAACAGATTCTTTTTAATTTTGTGACACACTTGCAAACCATTTCTTGTTGAGGACTCTAATGAGAGCAAAGCAAAATTAAGACCTACGATCTTTAAAGTGTCACTTCCCCAGTGCCCACAGTAAAGACTGAGAGTACCCAGTATTATCACTGGACGAAGGTTCTACTGGGGTGTTATTTGGGTGCGGGGTTGCTGTATATGCTTTAAAAATTGGGATGGTACCTACAGCAAACTCCAACTGTACAGAAAAACTGAAGCCATTGCAATTTTTAAGATTGAAATTGTCCTAAAATATACTGTACATTCTCAAAACCATTTTAATACACTGCATTTCAGGCATTTATAAATACAGGCACGACCTTAATTTACAGGATAATTACTAACAAACACTGAATTTCAATTCTGAACCAGAAAGCTGCAATAAACACAGAATGTAACATAAAGAAAGGTCTGTGTTGATTTTGTCACTGCTTTCTTAGGTCTGGTGGGAACACACTGGTTTGATACCTGCATGTACAGAAGCTCATCTAAATTCTCAACAGGAACAAGAGCTGACCTCCAGAAAAAATTAGCCATAGGTTTTCTACAACATAATGTCATGGTAAATGTTTTTAATAACTAGTCTTCATTTATTTTTTGTGGCAACAAATACATTCAATTTAAGGAAAAAAAGCATCTGATTTTAATAAAAGTTACTATTTCCTTTTTCTTGTTTATTGTCCAACTCTAATCATAACTTTCTTGAACATTTGTATTTTTACACAATCAATCCAAAACCTCACTGACTAAAATATAAACCCCATAACAATTGTGGGGAATGTTCTGGTTGAGAGATAAAAGTAAATTGGTCAAAATATGTATTTGCAATAATTTGCCTTTACCATTGCTGTTCAAAACACTCCATTTACAGCCTTTCAGTAACTGCATTCAACTTTGCTTGTGTCTTTCTGTAAGAGATACTTTTCTTGTCCCTTGTTCTCACAGTCTGGACTCGGTTAGGACTGTGTTTTCTTGACTCAGAGATGTTTTACGATACGAAGAGCTTTCCAGTCTCATTGAACAGACACACAGCAATAAAAGGTTATTCTGGCCATCATTATGAAATTCTGAATTCAGGTTTTTGCAGTGCACTGCAGGGAGCGGCACTGTTTGTGCTTGACTCTGAAACTAAACTGAATCTGCTGCAGCAGAGGCCGAGCCGGGGCACCAGAGCACTGAAGCGGCATCCGTGGGGCCGACGTGCTCCCTGCTGCAGCCGCGGCCAGAGCAGAGCCTCCCTGGCACACGCTGCAGTCCCGTGCTCCTCTGCCAGGCCCTTTTGATTCAGAGGTCTACACTGTCAGTGTATTTCCACTAACAGACCTATACACCCACGCAGCACACACTAACACAGCGGTCACTCTGGCCCAGAAACTCACCATTCTGTCAAACATGATTCAGGGGGACAAGCACCACACCGGTTCAATGTGTTTTTCTGGATTTTCTGGATTTTCATCATCAGTACAATAGTGTTCTCACTGCAAGAAATCCTTTCTATTATTTTTCAACACCTTAATTCGTATTTTGCAGATGAAACATTACTTGAGTAGTCGCTTTGCCACATTTCTCCCTCGTTAAAACACTGGACGGGACCAAGAAAACACCCACCTGGAAATGAGAAGTTTATGATTCCTCAGCTAAAGATCAGACACAAAAGCAAATAAAGAAATATGCTGGGAAAAAGCTGAGTCTGTACACATTAAGATTTTAATCCAAGTGCTTTATGGTATGGACAGAAAAATTAGGACAAAGGGCCCCTTCCCCCCCCCCCCCCAACTCCCATGTAACAGGAAACCCCAAGACCAGGATCATCTGCTTGAATCTTAGGAACTCACAGGGCCCTGGTCCCTCTAAGCCCTTATGTGGCTGATGCAGAGTGACACACTGATACAGCTACTCACATCTTTGTACGTCTACCAATGCCTTCTGTGCTGCCCCACTTCAGACAGACTGCTTTGCAGCACATTCTCAGCAAGCTGCTATCCTCTGTCACAGCACCTAGGAAGTAGAACCAACCAGCCAAACAAAAGAAAATCCCTACTCCATCCCTGGGGAAAATAACTCTTCTCCACTGGTCCTCATAGCAGCAAAAATTTTGGCTCAACTGAGGTGAGGAAAACAATAGCACAGGGAAGAAAAAATTTAAAAAAAAAAGAAAAAAGATAATCCTCTCAATAACTCTTGGACTGGACAGGGATAGTAACAGACTCTGGACCCCTACATTCACACAATGCTATTCATGTTGGTTTTGATCTCTAACCATGGATGAGGATAATTTCTACTTGAAAAAAATTCCAGCAGATAGTCACGTAGAAATTTCTCCTGACAAAGCGCTTGCAGAATTTGGGAGCAGTGAGCTTGAGCTGTAATTAAAAGGGAAATCAATGCTATTCTTTTGCATCTGAGTAATGCTGACAATTCAAAAGTGTATTTTTAATCACTGAAAGCAGAAACTCCTGACAAGAATTTAAGTTGTGAAGTAAGGCACTTTTCCTTTCTCTCTTTTCTCACCCATGAATCTCAGTAAGATTTTTTTTTAAATGTCCATTTCCTGTAATTTTGGTAATTTTAGAATATAATTATTTTTACATTTTTATGGTGCCTTTGGGGTATCATTACAAATATTTTAAAGCATTTAAACTTAGAAAAATAAAATTAAGTAATAGCTTCTCTTAAGGAGAGACTGTCAGCCCTATCCTGAATAAACAATTCCTTTTAAAAGCAACCTAGAGATTTATATCCACTGTAACCATAGAAATTAATCTTGAGTTTAAACAAAATAGAGTAAAACGTAATTTATTTCATGAAAATCAGAACACTGCTATTGCAAATGAAAGTTGAGGCTCTGGGTTTTTAATTCAACAATTTTAATTCAACAGCTTTGTATGCAGTCCTAAGATTTTACTTCTTACAACTTAATCATCCTCACAACCAAGTTGAGTAAAGCATTTAGGCCTCAGTATTTTAATTTTGCTCAAGACAGATGTCAATCAATTAAGAAAAAGGTTACCTGCTTTTCAGAATAAAGAAGCTGAAGTTAAATGTAAGGAACTTTTTTAATAGAAGCAATCATGAGAAACTGCTAAGACGTTGTGAGGCCAATGATAAGGCAGCAGAAATCTATTTATGAGTTTTTCATATTAAAAGTTCGGGAAGAGCTGAGAAGAGGAAAAGAAAAAGCACAAACAAGGAAACATTTTTATATGTCACATAGCTAAAAAAATAGTATATTCAGAAAAAAAACAGTGTTTCTTACAAACTAAGAGCATTTACAAGGTTGCATGAAACAGTCCAGTGTGCAGACCTGTAAAAGCAATGATCATACAGAAAGAACTTCAAGGTCAAAGTAAGTAGTTATAACTCAGTTAAGTAAGAGCTAAAAAGCATCAGAATTTGCTGGATTTTCAAAAAGCAAGGAAAGTTCATTTGTTTCCCAATATAACATCAAAATTAGAAATCACAGCCCAAAATCCAGAAAATTTTTCACACTGCAATACGTTTAACTATTTTCCTGTAGCATCCACAAAAATTTAACTGAAAAATACAAAAGTATACAGCTGAAAGAATTTTTATCAACAGAAATATAATCTTTTCTCTAATTCCTGTTTGTATTGTGATAAAGTCTTATGTGGCACTTCTGGCTGTCACATTACCTGTATATAAGGCCTTCTCCCAATCCTCCCTTGAGGCCATCAATAGAAAATTATCAGACCATGGGGGGGTGGGGGTGTGCGAGATTAATTTAACCAGTGTTATTTACAACTAGAAAGCAAAACTTTGAGCCTAGAGTTACTTACTACACTACAAGAGATAGAGAACTAAAGAAGAGAAAGAAAGAAAATTAAGCTGCTTAAAACCCAGAAGAAGAAGAGGCAACCCTCCCAAAAGCACTGATTTCAAACAGTAGCTTTTTGTTGTCAATACATAAACCAACATTCTCTATGCCAATGTCTGAGTAGTTCCAGGATGCTCCTACCAACGCAGCCAGACTACAATCTGCAGTGTTATTGGTTTACCCCAAATACTTTTGTCCACAGATCTCCCTGTAAAAACTCAGTTGAGCAAAACCTGAACCTGGCTCTTCATTTCCAGCCAGAAGCCAAAGCATTACTTGAAACAGCTTAAAGTTTTACCATGGAGAAAACAAAGGTAACACAAGGACACACTGACATTGTAACATAAAAGCAATAAAAGGTAAAGCATGTGCTCCTGTTATTCCACGCACACAGTCACACACACACTCTCTTCCTTCATACACACACACCCTCCCAGGAAAAGCTTCTATTTCTTGCAAAGCCAGACAACATCAAACATACTGTATGTTCCTCTTGCCAGCATCTCAAAGAGAGATTTATGAAAACCTCTGTATCTAGCAATGCTCCTTAGCTGCAGTAGCAAAAATATGTCAAAATAGCACATGTTTAGGACTTGGAGCACACTTGCCCTTGGAGCGTCACTGTACTTAGTCAGCAGAAATGAAACCTGGATGGGATTGGGGTGAGATAAGCAACTGTGTAATAAAGCACATGAAGATGCAACATCCTAAACAGTGCTAACACAGGAGAAAAACTTCTGGTCTTACCCCAGTCCATAAAGGAGAGTGGACCTAGAAGAGTCGGACAAACTCAGAGCTCACTCAGACATAAGAAACCTTGGCTTGTAACACAAATGGGAAAGAAGAAACTCAAATGAAGTGAGCTGTGCAAGGCCGTGCAAGATATGTGAAAATACAGCAGTCTGCTCCTGTCTCCCAGCTACCACTGCAAACACATTACTCAATTCTGAAAGAATGATGTCTATCTTTACAAAGCCTCAAATTCATGGGAACCCACAACTGAACACACACTAGGTAGCTTTCTGATGATATGCATCCACAGGAAACAAAATACACAACGTGCAAACAGGGAGGAAAGCAAAACTAACCAAAAGGCAGCAAAAGCTTAGCACATACACACAAGTGGGAAGTAATGGACTGGCTGGAATAAAAGGAAACAGCATCTGCACTGTACCAGACACCACCACTGTGTACTGCTGCATTGAGTCTCAGGCTTCAGCCAGTAGTCAATGCAGAGGAGAGGGCTGTAAAGTGGAGAGTTATCTTCATGGCTGCTCAGGAGAGCAACACAGTTTCCACGCTGAAATAAATGTAACTGAGTGTTCAGCCAGCTGTGAGAGAATCTTAAGGGAGGTGAGAGAGTGAAACAAACCCAAGCTGGGCTGCAGTAGCTAACTGTGACTGCAATGCAAGAGCAATAACAAACCAACTGGATAGAAGAGACTTGGTTTCAGCAGGGATGCATACACAGAAATAGGTGTACCTTGTGTAAGACAGATACTACTTTGTATACCATTTTCACTCCAGCTTAGACTAAAATGCTACTGCAATTTGCCACACCAACGTTTCACAGCTTACATGAATTCTCTCAACAGCCTCTCGTATCAAGGACAGAGGGGATACTACATTTTCCAGCTTATCTGGGTTACAGCCACCTGATTTACAGGTGTCAATACCACTGCTCCACAGCTCTGCATTACAGATGAGGTGGTATTACTGAAATGTATTCCATAAATATTTCAGTATTCTGGCCATGCACTGGCATGCTGCTCTTGGGAAGAAAGAAAGGTGAACATGAGGTACCTCCCCACTGAGGAGCTCTCTCACCAGCAATTTTAAGATGAAAATTTTAAGGCTGTAACTCAGACTTAAACCATGAAACCTTAACACTAGGAAGTGAACTTACCATAAGGAGACTGGTCAAGATGACATGGCAAATATCAAGTAGATACCTGTCTCTACGAGTAGATGGAACAGGAATTGGCAAAGCTTACTGTGGCACTCCAGTGAAAAATTAAGAGCAATAATGAAAGGCAAAGGAAGGGAGGAATTGAAGATGGATGGAAGAGAGAAGAAAAACAGCAGGAGAAGTGCACTGAGGTAAAGAATGAAAAAACCCAAAGCTTTCCAAGATACATCCTGGCTACAGCAATAACTGTTTTCAGTTCAAATGTGAGACAGATAGCAGAGACACAAGAGCTAGCATGTACCTGGAAGAATGGTGCCCCTATTACAGTAATGGAACAACAACAACAAAACCACCAACCACTTAAAGGGGGAAGAAACAAGCTCCCAAACCAATAGTTAAATCTATTAGGATGTAAAATTCTCTTGAAAGCATTCAAAACAAAACACTGTATGCTCTCTCTATACATGTGCTAATAAAGAGAGGGTTAACATGACCTCATGCTTTTCAATAGCATGTTACAGTCCTTGGCACACCAGCATCAGAACCTGAGCGTCCCAAAATTATAATTTTTCCACACAGAAACAAAATATTTCAAATGGCTGCAGCTCTCCCATTATGTCAGTGGAAAAGCAGATTGCTGAATGCGCCGTGTAACCGTACAGCAGCAGCACAGACAGCGAAAGCAATGAGGTTCTAAAACCAGTTTGAAGATACTGTTTTCTTCTTTTTTTTTTGTCCTGTATTTTCTTCAGTCCCTTTGACAATGATTCTAAGATGTTTCTGCAGTACACAACCCAGGTGTCCATCTGACAGGACTACAGCATCAATAAGCATGGAAAAGACAGACAAAAATGACTAATGATAGGAAAACAGAGAAGGAAAATAGAAACTGTTGTGTAAAGAGAAAGTTTTACTAATGTTACTTTGTCTAGCTACATCTAGCTACATCTAGCTACATCTAGCTACATCTAGCTACATCTAGCTACATCTAGCTACATCTAGCTACATCTAGCTACATCTAGCTACATCTAGCTACATCTAGCTACATCTAGCTACATCTAGCTACATCTAGCTACATCTAGCTACATCTAGCTACATCGTATCAAATTAGTTGAACTGTGAGTTTTAAATGCAATTTAAGTAATTCGAAATTTTTTTTTATTTAAACCAATCTGAGATATTTGCACCTTAGAAAATGAAAAAGCATAGCTTTAATGATCAAATGCATATATTTATTGCTTAATTAGTAGCCATTATTAATACTAATCAGTGATAGGAATGGAATCAAAAAGACATGGACTGTATTCTAATACAAATTAGCAACAAAAAGAATAAGCCTGCCTTCTGCTGCAGAAAGTAAACCAACTAAGTATTTGTGGGCAACCAGATGATCTTTCCTGCAGTTAAAGTTTTCTTATCATTTAAATAAACAAGGTGCTATTATAAGTTCTGTAATATGTGCTAGTAATAAAAAGCAACCAAACAAAGAACCCCACCACACCCAGGAAACAAAGTAACAAAGGAATCAAATGGAGCACAAATTAAGAGGAAAATGCCAACAATAAGAAATTAGTGACACCAAGAGAAATTTTAACAAAATATAACACAGCCAGAAATGAAGGTACATATTGTCAAACAAAAGTAAGCATCGGAAGGAACAAATGAAGGCAAAAGAAAGCTACTTTTAAAAGAGTGAAACAGAAGAAAATGAGGTGACTCCAAAAAGAATCACTATTTTTTGCATATTCTGGGCATTATAACACAGATAATATTCCCTTTAGTTCTAAAAATGATCCTGTGAGAACATGAAATGCATTTTCTTGAACTGAGGCAGTTAAAGGATACATGCCCTGCCCGGTTCAGAGAGCATCCTCCAAGACAGAGGACACAGAACTGCTCTAAGAGGAAACACATCAGTAACCTGGTTTGAAAACAGTAAACACAAAAATACCCACTGAAGCACAGAGGACAAACACTTTCACTTTTTACATTTCCCTTTCTGTTAAACTCAAAGCACAGCTTTTTGTTTGTTTTTTTTTTAAATAACAGCACTGACTATTTTTCTCTTACATTACAAATATTGTAATGTAATATTGTAATTGTTGTCAATGTACAAGGAAGAAAATACATTCAGTGGTGTTAGCTGAGAGCAGCTTCCTAACTGGAATGTGGTTGTTTCTTGCAACGGGCCCAAAAACAAAGTCCTGTTGCTAACGAGCAAAGAGGTGCAACTCCACCAACCAACCCTGACTTGGGACAGGGAGCTGGTAAGGTCATGAAAAAAATCTTGAGTGCAGTTAGGAAACAGGCATTTTCACATTTGTGCTGTCTCACATTTTTTGTCTTTGGTAAGGGCACTACCATTAATGATTACTGTTAACAGCCTGAACATTTGGGGTGAGAGGAGGAGTGTCACTACACCTCTAGAATGAAAATTATCTAGGACAGACTAAACACAGTGAAAAATCTGGACTTCTTAATTCAGGTAACCTCCAGACTGAAGGCACTGCCTTAGTTTACTCTCAGAACATACTCATTTTAGCTGCTGGTCTAAAATGCTTTTGTTTCTGAAGTTCTGTACAATGCTGAAGCTCTGGAAGATGAAACAGAGCGAAGTAACTGATCCAGTATCCTGTGTGTAGTAGTCTCTTTGTATGAAGCACAGATTTATTACACAAATTAAAAATTCAAGAATTCCTATCAACCATCCTTGCTTTCAGTTACAAAGCCTGGTGGGATGCTGAATGGCATTATCAATTTTACCCAAATTTCCAGGGAAAATGTTTATTTCTTATAGCCACTACGGTAAAGAGGAAGAAAAATTGGGGGGGAGGTTGCTGGAAGAGCTCAATGGTTTTCGGCAGCATATGGTCCTATCTTGTACGATAAATCTACTAAAACAAATGTGATTATACAACAGATTTCAACATTTGTCATTAGCAACAGCTGAAAGGTCTCCTTAGCTGCTGCTGCAGAGTTAAGGCAGGGTGGAAACAAGAAGTTCTGAGTGCTGTTGTAAATAGGATTTTGATGAAGGACTGAAATTGGAAGGCTGGATTTCCTGACTTTCAAGTGCAACAGTCGCTCTTTTTTGAAAGAGAACCCCCCCTCCCCAAAAAACAACACCCAAAAACCGGAATGATGTTACACGCCAAAAGCTGCTGTTTCCTCCTATTATACATTCTACTTCAAAATTACAATTATGAAAATAATTTGACGTATTTCCATATTACGTTTTCAGAACACTACCACTCATCCAGAAAACTAATACATATTACAAAACCCTGCAAAAATTCCAGAAGACAAGTATTTGAAAACTTTTCCCCTGCTTATAAAATATAGAGACACAAGACACTCAGAATAATCAATGCAATCTCTAGGGCCTCTCAACTTTACAGTTACGTAACATTTCATTAGATCAGGTTTTTTTTCCTCAAGTGTTACAAAAAAAACCAATTAAACATCAAAAGATTCCTGCTTGTCACATCGAATTTACTACCATTAGAACAGTATGCCCTATTCACTAAATACGTGTTGACTTGGAAGTCATCGCAAACCACATTCTTAACTAATTACAACTGCTACAAATACAGTGATTACTATTAAGAATCAGAGAGTTAAACTAACCACACCAATTATCATAGCCTTCGCTTGCCAAGAGACACCATTCCAACCAGAGCACAGGCACAATTAATAGTTAAAAATATAGTGTCTATTACGTCCTCAAATCACTGCTCCCCCACTGCTACTCAAGAGGTAGGACATGTAGTATTGTTACTCTGTAGTCTTGGCAAACACTCTGGTTGGTTTCTACAAACACCACACATCCTTATTACAAGGAATGCTGCTCAAGTGAAGGTTGCACATAAACTGTCGTAGGAGTTAAGAACACTATGTTGGCAATGTCACTATGCCAGACAGTGAATGCAGCCCAAAGATACTTCTCAGCAAGATGAATGTACATTATGTGGTTTGTTTTGTTTGTTGGATAATATCAGAAGATGTCCAGGCTTCAATTTGGTTCTCTAAGGGAAAACCTACACCAGCTCCTACAACTTGTAGCTGTGTATGCACTACTTAACTGGCTGGCTGAATGCATAGTCTGTCTGCTCTAACTGAAATAAGTTATTAAAAATAGTCAGAAAAAAAAAATCTATTTTCAGCATAGTTTCTAACCTCTATCAACTACTGATAATACTGCAGTCAAGTGGGTCTGGGGTTCACTTTTCTAAAGGAGGAAAAAAATAATCAAAGTTTTATTGTTTCATTTAACATGAACATTAAATAGACGGGTATGAGCACAGAGAATAAATCACATAATCTGGTTCACATTCTTCCTTCCATAACTTTGTTCTAGCAACAGTAAAGACTCAAAAGAGCCAATTAACCCACTTTTGTTACATTTTAAATTATTTATCCAGTAAACTCTTAGGACTCGCTGTCATTTTATTAACTTTACCTGGATAAATATATAGCTGTAAACACTAGGTCAAGAAGTAAAATCTTTCAGGATCCAGCAAAATAAATCATTTAAAATCTAGGTAGCAAAACAAATCCTTTAGAAACTATCAAACAAAGCTAAAAATAAAATTAGATATAAATTCAAGTTTTAGACTGTGGTCAATTGAGGTCTAGACAAAACCCTATGTTTGTTCACTGCCTAGTCTCCAGTCTGCTCCAAGTTTGAAAAGGTAATTGAACTCAGCCTATAATTACTGGATTAGATACAGATGGGCTCTGTACATTTCAGGGGAGGAAAGAACTGTTTTGATTCATTTTATGATTGCCTGTAAGGTCAAACTTTTCAAAATGTACTTTCATCTGTTAAATGGTTTCTCAAAGTCCCAGGGGGACATCTTCAATAACTGATGTTTTAAGCAATTTGGGTCTATCAGATCCAGTCTTTGAATGTAATACTTTGTCCATTTTCTAGAATTATAAATGTGCATGTAGGTTAATTGCTACAACTCGTACATATTTTCAGAACTACACTTTTTTGAAAAATTGCAAGTTTTACCCAACAACATAAATATTTGTAGAATTATTTTGGTTTGGGGTACAGAAACACAAATAAATAACACAAATTAGAAATGTCCTCACTCGTAATTCCTTCCCATTTCTTAGTTTCTGAGAATGCTCTCTTAGGACCCACTTCAACAATGTATGAATAGTCCCAGTGAACTCAGTTCACTTCTTACAAACAAACACAAAAACCCAAACCAAAAAGCAATTGAGAAGACTTGTCTTTTAGTACTGGTATTGAACCCTCACTCCCAAGACAAAATGTGGAACGAAAAACGAGCATAAAACTTTCAATCTGCTAAGAATATTTTGCAAAATCATTTATTCCATTAAACCAACCAGAGCCCTCCAGCCTGTTTCAGTACAGCCAGGATTTCATCTTGCATCTTTAAATGTCTTGCTTAGTTAAAAGCTCAAATGCTCCACACAGGATATCTAGCTCTGCTCTCAGTTAGGGACCCTCAGAGCTACCGTAATAGCAATTTAAAGCAGAGAACATATCATGCAATCAGAAGGCAATATAATAGTTTGGCTCATAATCTAAAGAGGTAGGAAACTTAATTCCAAACAACATACTATTCAAAGGTTTCAGTTTATTTGCATTACAACAATCTTCTTGCTTATGAAATTCCAATAAGAAAGTGTTTTTTGTTACAACATACATTTGTGCTTAATCAACAACATCTCCATGGCAACAGCTTCAGTTATCTCTGTAAGATCAGACACCTATAGAGTTGTTCTGCCAGAGATTTAGTATTTAAGCACCAATAATAATAGGAAATAAATATGATCTCCCTCTGTCTCCCAGAAAGATGCCTGAGAATAACAGGAGTTATGCATATGGCTGCTCTCAGGAAAGACTCTATCAGCATCAGGCTGCACAGAACTCCCACAACTCTCACATCTCACTGACACAATAAACTTCTTCATTATATTTTAAGAACTGATGAATAAAAATCAGTTTGTTCAAAACAGTTCAATTCATAAAATGCCTGCACACAAATGATGGGGTTTTGCAATAGCAGCTCTTCTTTAAATCTAAAAGCATCAGTAACAACCACGTATAAACAAACTTTTAAAAAGGGGTCTTTGAAATTAGCTTCTGATTCTTATTAGTGTCAAAACCAGCACAAGTTTACTCAGAAGATAAATATTTGCATCATCTTCCTTCCCTCTAATGGATGTTTCTAAATATATTTCTTTAAAATCGGAATAACATTCAGATTAGAATTCACATAGGGTGTATATGCTTGATTCAATAAAATGTGAATCGACATTTAAGAGCTGGATAGGAATGCTTTTCATTCACTGTAAGCAAAAGTTTCCTTTGAAAAATGTACATGCCTCATTTTTCCTACAAAAAAAAAAAATTACAAGTATTTCAAGTGTCTTACATGAACCCACAAACCACTCCTGAAACTACTGTAATTTTTCAGACAATAATTGTAAAGAAACGGTAAAGTCACAGCCAGACCACAGCACTGTGCATTCTCTATGCCATAACACAGAAGAAATATAAGAAGTTATTCTAGTCACATGTCAGACCAACTAATTAACTGGTATTTTTCCTTTTTTTTTCCCTCCTTCATATTTTGATTCTCTCTGAGAAGTATTTTCCTGTACTTGCAGTATGCTCTTTTACATTGTATTCAAAAACATAAGCAACAGCCTCTGACCTCTCCTAAGTATTTCCCATCTATATTTCAGCAGGTTCCACAGTGAGCCAAAAATCCTAGGAACTGGAAACAACATCACTGAGAGAAACAAAGTGTATTCTTACAATAGGCTAGTCTCACTCTCATAATGGTCTATTGTGCCTTCACACACATCTTTTAAAAGACAAAGACAGGAGAGTCAATTCATACACCTGAAACTGAGTCAGTACGTGAACTGCAACAATGTAGTGTTATTTAATTGATTAATACATCACACCAGTTAATTATTCCTTCAGTCTCTAAAAAAAATAAATGGTTTCATTGTCTTTGTACATCCATTCATGCTCAAAAATACATGAGGAAGGATTACCAAAATAATGTTTAACAAGTGGTTCTTACTTCACAGTAACTTCTGTGGCAGGTAACCAGATGAAGCACCCTGTTAAGTCTGACATGGCTGCTTTACTTTAGAAATACTATGAATGTAAGTTCATTTATTATTAAAAATGAAGAGAGAACACCCATACATGTTCACAGTCTAAGGTCAGTCTGATCAGAGTCATAGGTCACTGGAGCAGTAGTCTGGGATTTGGAAAACCAGTATCCAATTCTTTGCTTTGGTACAAAGGGGTGTCCCACATGTAAAGAGGAATTCCTGAGCCATCCCTGGGCATTAACTCCTGCACTACTTGTGGAGTAGCATATGCATTTTGGAACATCAGCACTTGATTTACAAGATTTCAAGTGAAGGTGAATCTACTATTCACAATCAGCTTAATCACACCACAAATAATATGCACTTTTCCTGTACTATACCTTTGCTTTGCTTTTGCATGAGATCTGCGAACAAGCCAGGGTACATAATCACAAGAAAAATCTCCAAACAAAACCAGATCTAAAAATTTCTTCACTACAAAGTAATTTTTCAGACTTGAGATCATATATGCAAACTTAAAAAAAACAAAAGCCACCTACCAACACGTTTCTGAAAAAGGCTGACATCAAACTGAACACAACATTTTGTCATCTTAGGAGTGCTATACATTTTTCCTTGAATTGATAATTCCAATTCCCCTCTATGTTTCATTAAACTCACATCTTTTAAAAGCTTCTGTTTCTGTATTTTGGTATTGACTCCCATGTGCAGTGTTTACAAGGAGTCAAAGATGCCAAATTATGCCCTACCAAATTCACAGGCAGAATTTATAAATGACCTACTTACATATGTAAAGGTACTATCAGGCACAAGAATCCTGGCATGTATGTAATGATTCTGTGCACAGTTGAATGAGCCGTGCCTCAATTTAAGCCTACATAAAGAAACCCCTGAATATCACAGCAGAAATTACAGGATGAATCTCACTGTCCATCTGAATTGACCTGAAGAAAATAATATATAACAAAGACAACTGAGGAAAGAAGAATCTTAAATTAATCAAAAATTTGTAGCTGTCACTTGAAAGTGGGCATGCAACAAGGTTCTGAAAGAAGAATATCCCAAGAACACACACATCTGTTTAATATTACAAGTGAACTGTCAACATCCTAAGTGAAGTTTTAATTTAATATTTTTTCTTTCTTGATGTTTTACCTTTAGTCAATGCCTCGTGAGAGTATCAGCTTTCTATAAGAAACTGTTAAATATAAGGAAATGTTATTGTAGCATGTTTATAAAATCATAGTTCGAGAACTTTTTATTTTTCTAAAGCCTGACCACAACTTAATTATCTGCAGGACATTCCAGGCTCACAATTGCAAGCTCCAGTTCCCAAGCAATTTCTGAACATTATCTACTGTACGGGACATACGGTATTGCAAATACCACAGCATGGTAGTGTTTCTAAAAGTCACATTACAGCCTTTAGACATGGTTTTTATTTACAATAAATAATTGTTTCCCTACTAATCATTAAATCGTTTTCTTCACCATTACAAGTTTGTCTTTGACGTCAGTTTGCTATCACCATTTTTTTTAATACAAGTGAAGCAGTTATAATAAAGTTGGATATAATGGATAACACGCCTTATGTTATATACATAAAGAGTTGTAAGAGACAGCAGCATGTTCCTTTGCAGTTCACAAAGGGTTTTGCTTCTTTTCCAGGAAAAAGCAAGAGTAAAGGCAAGAAAAATAACTTGCTAAAGTGGAGATAAGGCAGGGGGAAAAAAAATGAGACCATCAGCTCAGCCAAAATGAAAGCTGGAAAAGGGAAATATCAGAAAGCCTGGGAATTCAAAGTTTTTTCTACTTTGTAAGAACATTCAAACCACCTGAAAAAAGCCAAGAAAACAAAACAAAACAAAACCAGGATGCAGTCATGTCTGTATTTCACACACAGCAATCTGAAAACCAGCAGACAACACAACACTTCTTGAACAACTCAGAACTCCAGAAGTATGTTTTCCTCTCCAAAATCCCAATACTCTGCAGAACACCTTGGTTTCAACACATTGTTGACAAGCTCCCTTGTCTTCCTGGCCCTTTAAGGAACTTTCCCCTCCTCTGGAGACTGCCTGAGGACTCTGGTCACTTTGCACTCCCTGGCACACTGCTGCTATGCTGCCCATGAGAGATGTCCCCACTCCGGTCCTGGTGGGCTGCTGTACAGCCCAGTGTTCCCTTCTCAGCTCCTTCTTCACCTGCCAGGTCTCAAGTGTGTATTTTACTCCAGAAACCCCCACAAGTCCTGCATCAATATTATTTCTGGTCTTCTAAATGTAGTGTGATACTTTACTCCCAGCTCTATGAAACATTTGAGGACTCAAACTGTTTGTGGTTTTTTTTAATTTAAAAAAAACCTCGATAATTCTATTAGAATTCTAGTTAAAATATCAGAATATTAAGCAAAGTTAGAGCTCTAATAATCTTACAAATCAAACCACAGACTTATTTTTCAACCACAGACCAAGTTAATATTAAGAGCTTCTGGATGTTCTCAGAACCTCCAGCAACATTCACTTGAAACCTATTTCACACTTATTATCCAACTAAGAGAAGTGGGAAACACCAGTCAGCTGCATCTTGTACTACAGAAATGAAATACTCAGTTTACAATCAGTGAGATCACATCCACGTTCAAAACTGTTTAAAAGTAAACCAAAAAAAAGAAATACCCAGTGGGAAATACCAAGCAATCCATTAATAGTGGGAAAGATTGAAAGGAAACTGGATTGCATTTAATTGTATCTGGTTTTTTGTTCTGTTTGTTTTTCAAATGCTGGACAATACCTACAGCAATGGAATAGACTAAAATTTGAGCAGATGCAGCACATCTGCTTTTCTATTGCTCTCACCACCCTCCATCAAAAGGGAAGGCAGTCAGAAGGAAAGGATAAAAAGGGACAACAAACACCTCAAGGCTGGTACCTGATCACTACAGAACGTCATCTTTTGGCAGAGAGAAAGCTTTGACACACCACCCTGGAGTCAGGAAACTTACAATTTCAAGAAAGCATCCATCATTTAAAATTCTGTGCAATTATATAACACTGTAATGTTTTCAGCACTAGAGAACATTTTCCCCAAATTGCTGGAAACAATTCATACCTCCAATTTTCACCCTTTAATTGGTTTCCCTGCTGAAGCCATCATACCAGGTTTTAATATTTGCCAGTCTGAAAAATATTTTCAAGCACAGTGGTCTGACATTTCAAAGACAGAGCACATAATTACGTAATCTTTCACTGAAAAATTATATCCTTTTGTCTACAGTGAAACACACAAAAACTTCATCCACCCATTGCCAAGAATCACAAGGAATCAGCTCAGCATTACAGCAATAACTGATCCTGATGATCAAAACCAGCCCCAATTAGCAAAAACACAAGTGTCAGTGCTGGTCATTGAGAGCAATTATTTGTAACCAATTTCTGTGAGAAGTTGTAAAATCTTTATGCTGTGAAATAGCTGCTCCCTGAGATAAGAATTTAAACTTTTTTGCTGATCACACGTGAAGCATAGCTAGTACACTGAACCACAGTATCTCCTGGTTTTACTATTATTTCAATACACTTCAAAGAGTTCAAGGCATGTCTGTGATAAATCAGAAATTCTGTTTGCCAACTGTCAGAGCAGAAAATTCCTTAGTCCAACTCTAGAAATAGCAGAAGCCAAGAGAAGTAGGACTTTTCAAATGTCTAAGAACACCCCTCTCAACTTAACAAGCAGGATACACCACACACACAGAAGAGAAGTGCAGCACACTGGGAAGAGTCACAGGTAAGTTCTTCTCAGGGCTACTACCCACCAAACTTGTCCTATCTTCAAAAACAAATCCAAAAAGAAAACGAGGAAGAGGAGAAGAATCAGAACCTTAAAGTTACTAACTTTCAGAGAAATTAGCTGTATTTGGGCCTCACTGCTAATAGTTGGAAAAATAAATCCCAACAGGTAAATCTCTCATGTTAGACTGTCTCTCCTCCAAGCTTCATCATTCTATCTTCTTCCAGCTAAGCCTGATCACTTTAGGTCATCTATCTCCTTCTGATGTCATACTAACATAGTGTGTTTGAGCAAGGGAGGCTGCACAAGATAAACCTCAGCTTTCTTCCACTTCTGTATGCACTACAAACTAATTTTATCTTATGGCAAGGTGACACATCAAGAACTCACAGGAGGTATCAGTTTAGTGGACAACCATAGTCAGGAATGAGCTTGTAGCGACAAGCTACCTGATAGAACAATTCCTCCAGCAACTCTAAGTCTGGAAGAAGCCCCCCACAACCAACCTGGAAGAAGGTAGGGATGAAAACAGCATCCTCAAAATGGGAACTGCAGCCTTAGATGTTTAGACTCCTCAGCACCACATGAGGTCCAGTCAGTCAAAACAAAACAGGCAACTAAGGAAAGTTGTCTCTCAAGCCAACTTTCAATCCTGCTGTTCAGCTCTACTCAGAAAATAATTCCCATGGAGTTAAGAATGTACTTAAAAACAAACAAACAAAGCAGGGCAGGACAATGACAGACATTTACACAGATATTTCCCAAAATGTAAGAGTTCATAACTCTTCCCCCAAGGCCAACCTATTCTCTCACCACTGTTACTGATGTGAGTTTGTGCTAAAACCAGAAGCAACACATGGGGAACATTAGTGATTTGGCATTTAATCCTGTTGCATTAAACAAGGTCAGCATTTTATTCCGCTCCAAAAACCTTCTTTAAAAAAAAAGAAAAAGAAAAAGAAAAACTTCCCTCTGTTATTTCCTTAAGCAGCTTTATATGTGTTTCTTCTCTACTAATTAAAATTATCAACTACTTTCCCTTCCATCTCTCAGGCTACATTTCTTCTTTAACAAGGATGAAGGAAACAAGAAGTAAAACCAGTAAATGCTCATAGTAAAAATGAACATTAACTGTAATTTAGAGAGGGGAAGAGATAAATCTGAAATATTAGACAGCAGCACACTAACTCCCCATTTGAAAATAGTATGATTTAGAATCATATTTTCTGCCTAGAGAAAGGGGAGGGAAATCCTTGTGCATGTAAACGAATACAGGATGCAGCAACATCAGTGAACCTGGAGGAAAAAAGTGACTGTTCATAACTGTACATGGGAGAAATCAGAATTAACTCTGATGACCTCAGCTACAGGCCCAATTTATTAGACCTTACCTCTCATTAAAAGTTCAGAAGTGAACTGAAATATCACTTGCTGTCCAAAATTTGGCACAGTCATTAATTCCTAATAAACACTATAATTGGCTATACCATAAGCAGTATATATTTCCCTTGCATCCAAATATTTCTCGTGGGAGTTATGTAATCACCAGAATTAAAATGATTGTATAAATTAACCTCAGTAAATCAGGTTAGAGGTTTTTAGTTTGAGTATAAAACCAAAAACATTAAAGCACACCGTTTTAACCATTTTTGGCCATTTCTCTGGTTAGCATCAGCTATTTAACTACAACAGCAGTAGTTCACTATGTGACCACATGGTCTGTGATGCCCTGCCTGTGTTCTGCCAAGGACTTCAATGGTACCACACTTGGATGTGGGTTTTTAAGATTAAGTACCATTCAGGTCTATTCTAGACCTGGGAAATATATGTCCCATCCTATAAAAAAATTAATATAGCAAGCTGACTATTTCATTAATTTGGGTATTTCTCAGTCTTTTAGGAAGCTTAGATATAATTTGATACACTCTGGAGACACCAACCTGAACTTCACTCAGAACCAGCAGCATATGCCAATGAAACATTTAATACTTGGCTGGCTTTTTTTCCTATACATCTTTTACTTTTAAACAGGGATGCTGTTACTCCCTGCATCAGCAGATTGGTACCTGCCTACCACCAAAGCTCTATGTATTGAAAAGTAGGCAGTGGAAAAGCTTGTAGACCTCCCAATCTGCAAACCAACTCTTTCATGATACTAAAATGTTACTAAGAACAAGGAACCCTTTGTTTAGAATCCAGATCTCAGCATCAACTAATGTTTTCTAAACTTTTTTTTATTTGTAAACCCCTAGAAATTTTACAGGGAGGGTGCAGACTTGCCTGTCTATCAGCACTGTGTACTGGCTACTGATTACATACTGTAACCAGAACCATAACACAATTCTGGTGGCTGAATTTTATTCTCTGTACCTCTTCAACAATTCTGAACAGTCTGAAAGGGATCAGAAAGTGTAGGTGTTTAAAAACACTCACTTTTAATTGTGCTATGTCAATAATTATGCTATGCTATTCAAGGTGGTCCTATGTGGTCAATTTGAGGGAACAGCTAGGGGGTTGGGCATTCCCCATCCTTTTTTAGGCTTTATTAATGTAATGACAGTGGCAATTGTAAACGCCATATACAAATATACAAATTATTAATGTAAACACCATACACAAATACCCCTACCCCTTTTTTCTCCTATGAGAATGTACCAACTACCAAACTGTGCAAAGATACACAGAAAGATCCCATGTTTGGGACCAAGGACAAACCCACCAGCTCTCCATCTCTTCTAACAACAATGCTATTTTGAATTACCCCATGGGTTGCACCCAAATGAGATGCATTGAATTTATATAGGGATGTATGGAAAGATGTTTTACTCAAGAGTATGTAACATTTTAAAAAGCAAACAAAGAAACAAGCCATCATGAACCTATGTGTAGCCAGAGCAAAATACTATGAAAGTCAAGTGGCCTTGTAATTAAAAGGTTTGTTATTTCCAATGTCATTTGTTCTGGCTTTCACAAAAACTAGTTTTGGAGACAAGGTTTATGTGGGATTTTTGCTCCTCATTATGTATTTCTACAGACCAGATGAACATATTTTTGATGTGAATATTGGCCTATCACACACATTTTTTTTAAGAATCAGTTAATCACCCTACAGAATCCATACACAGAAGTTATATGAGTAACAGATGCTGTAGCCTCATGAATCTGGCATCCTTATGCATTGAACAGCTTCAAACACAGACATTTGATCATTCTGAAATTTTGCATTTAAAGACTTAGAAACGTTTAACCTCTCAAATTTTCCATTCACAAGGATGTTTTCAGATATGCCTAGTGTTGCCTTTGAAGAACTCATGCTCTAGCACTTACTATTTTAGCTTTTCACAAAACCTTAAAGAGAATATCCCTAGCAAAACACAAAATTTCATCCATGGCTTCAATCAAGCCCACCATGAAATTCTGCTTGACCATTAATTTATCGTTATTTCTGCTAAAAGGCTGTAGCAGCCTTGATTCCATTTGTCCAACACATACTGAACAGTCAGCAGTGAAAGCAGAAAGTCCTCATTCCTCCAATATCTGTCAGATTTCCTAAGACCATGCCAAGACAGATATTCAAGTGCCAAATGTCTTCCAAAAATTACAACCTTTTAAAATACCCAAAACTGCAGGTTTAAGTCCATGGTAAAGCTATAAAGAAATGTTGCATAAACTGCACCTATGCTGTATCTGAACTGCTTATGTTTGTCACTGAACACTTACTTGAAGCATATTTTTTTTTTTTTTAATTTAAATACATTTGATCTAATCCTTAAAAGTCCTCACTCAGAGCTCAGAGCATCAACTCAGCTTAATCTCAAATCTGATACCATACCAAGGAACTACTGTACTGGGTGTTTGTGGCACAGTTTTGGTAGCAGGGGGCTACAGGGGTAGCTTCTGTGAGAAGCTTCCCCCATGCGTAACAGAGCCATAACCAGCTAGCTCCAAGATGGACCCAATGCTGGCCAAAACTTATCCCATCAGCAATGGTGGTAGCACCTCTGGCATAATGTATCTAAGAAGGGGTATTTATTATACATTACAACACCACATTATAATGTACTTAAGGGGAAACTGGGGGGAAAAAGGAAGATTTGTGCAGCCAGGCAGATAAGTGAGATGCCAGACCCTACAGACACCAAGGTCAGTGAAGGAGGGGCAGGAGGTGCTCCAGGTGCTGGAGAAGAGATACCCCTGCAGCCCATGGAGAAGACCATGGTGAGGGTGGCTGTGCCCCTGCAGCCCACGGAGGTTGATGGTGGAGCAGAGGTCCACCTGCAGGCCATAGAGGACCCCATGCCAGAGCACCACCACCACAACTACATGGCTGTAGAAGTACAATGAAATGCAAACCTTCACGTGCATTTTAAATAGTCGTGTCACTGTGAAAGTCTAAGGTAAAAAGCCTGTTGCTTTGTTTTTTGTAAATTGACCAAAAAGCACCAACATACACATAATGAATTCTAACAGTCTTCTGCAGATTGCATGCATCAGGAAGTCTGTCACTGTTACCACAGGTTTCTTGTATGGAATCACCCCTCAACAATCACTCCTCACCTGGGCCGAGTCAATACGTAACTGGCAAACAGGTGGAAAGAAGACCCAAACCAAACAAACAGTGGTGGGTCAATGCTGGGGCAAAGAAAAGCCTTTCAAAATTTCATGGCCATAACATTCATCTTTGATTTAGAAGAGCAACCATAGGCAAACAGATCAGTTTTGTCAGAATTCAACATCCCCAGCAACAGCACTCTCTGCAATGGTTTTAGATAACCTCCTGGCAACCTTGTGTTACCACCTTAGTCTCAAATACATTCATCAGCTCCCCACAGACTGCAGCAAGACCATATACCTGAACACAAAACAGTCGACTTTGGAAGAAACCCAAACTAAACACAGTGTACTTTGTGACTAAAGCAAAATACCAAGAGCACAGAAAACGTATCCTCTTAATTCTAAACCAGTTTCCACACATAGTATTGACTATCATAGCTCTTATATTCCAAATTCTCTGTGCCTACTTCAATTTATCTAAAAAAATAATGTTGAGTATATAAAAGAGGAGCTTATAACTGTATCTTCCAGGCACAATGAAACTTTACAAGAAATACAGAAGCCCACTGTGCAAGCACAGCTTTCTTAGGAAAGAAAAATGAAATTCAACAGAAAATAAGCAACTATTACAGTTTTGCCAGCTGCTTCTCCCAATTGCTAAGCACCTTCAAATCTTCCTTCTTAAACCCCACTTAAGAACCTGTCCACAATGACAACACACACAGAAAAAGTAAACACTTCCACAGTCCTCAGATCCTACAGTGAAACTCATATTCACCAGGGAGGGAGGGGGAGAGAAGGGTGGAAAGGAGAAAGAAAAGATACTATGTGTGACAGAATTACACTGCTCAATACAGTATTGCTCAACCCCATTAATAACTTGATACAAGACCTCTGTGGGATGGGCTAGAAAGGAGAACCCTGATCCTACATGGGTGCAGCTGCCCCAGGCAGGACTGAGCACCCACCCAGCCCCACAGTGCTGCCTCCTCTTTGGACCAGGGCTGGGTGCCACTCCTGCAGCTTGGAGCACGAGAGGTCAGCACAACTCAACCTGCAAGAAGCCAAGCTAATTTCTGCTCAGCCCTGAAGTGGTCAGAAAGTTGAACTGGAAGATCACTGTAGGTCCCTCCTAACTGAAATACTCCATCCTATTCTACAATAAAATAGGACATAAGGTCTCTGCTCACAGTTGATAGGTCATTTAATGTTTTGTAATGGTTAGTAATATGTGCATTTAACACGTGCCCAACTTGGCACCCTCTGCTTAGCCCTCAGAACAACCACCGAGCTACTGAACATCAAATGTAAAACTGACAGAATAAGATTACTTGTACATTCATTGTCTAGTTATAAACTTGCACATGCATTCTGTAAGCCTGTCTCCTCAAGCTGTGTACTGAGCAGTCACCTTGTTTTAGTTTCTCAAGACATGGTGCAGTACCTTATCAAACGTGTTATTCAAACCCAGCTTTGGGGCTTTTTTTCCCTCCCTGATTTTTACTCAGTATAAAATAATCTACAACAAATTTGTTTCCACAGCGCAACTGTGTACTAAAGACTTGGTGGATGCTGGTCTGCCTCCAGCTCTGCAATTCCTGAACTTCTCCGTGTTTGTCTTTTCAAGTCATAGAATCCCAGACTGGTCTGGGTTGGAAGGGACCCGAAGGATCACAGAGCTCCAACCCCCCTGCCACAGGCAGGGACACCAACCTCCAGGCCTGGAGCTACACAAGGTTGCCCAGGGCCCCATCCAACCTGGCCTTGAACACTTCCAGGGTATCTGAGCATCCACCCCCTCTCTCTGGGCAGCCTGTTCCAGCCCCTCACCACTCTCTTCTGTAAAAAACTTCCCCCTAATACCTAATCTAAACCTTCCTTCCTTTAGCTTTAATCCATTCCCCCTTGTCCTACCATTGTCTACCCTTTTAAAAAGCTGATTCCCCTCCTGTTCCTCTGCTCCCTTCAGGGACTGGAAGGCTGCAATGAGGTCCCCCCGCAGCCTTCTCTTCTCCAGGCTGAGCCAGCCCAGCTCCCTCACCCTCTCTTCGTAAGGGAAGTGCTCCAGCCCTCTCTCATCATCTTTGTCTTAAAACTGTTCCGATTGCCTTTTTACATGTAATTCGTACAAGCTGGCACCTTACAGCCACGCTGTGCGTACTGGAGGCGGCATCCACAGTGCAAACACCAGGCACGCCGGTATCTGCGATGGAAGCGTTCTCTTACGTGGCAGCTGGCCTGGGGGAACCCTGGCGTGAGCGCAGGCTGCCGTAGAGCCGGCTGGAAGCGCCAGCCCGGGCAGGACGGGACCGCAGCCAGCGGGGCTCCCCCGGGACGGCCCTGCGCGCCCCTGCCGCGGAGCGGGCCCCAGCCCGGGGGAACGCGGGCGACAGGCGGGCTCGGAGCCTCCCCCCGGCCGCCACATCAGCCGCCGGGCTCCCGGCTCTCACGCTGCGCTCCCGCCCTCCCAGCCCACATCCGTGTGGGAAAGAGCTGCCCCGGGCTTGTTTGCGGGCGACTCCGGGGCCCGCTCGCTCGCCCCAAGCCCCCGGGGAAAGCTGGAAGCGGCAGCCCGCTCCGAGACGGGAGCGTGGGGGGGGGGCGGGCCGCCCACGGCGGCGCCCAGGCGTCCGGCTGCCGCTTGTCCTCCCCCCCGCCCCGGGCCTGCGCGCCCGCCGCCGCCGCACTCACCACCTCCCGGGCCCGGCTGGTGAAGTCGCTCTTGGAGCGGGCGGCGCCCCGCTTGAACAGCTCGTCCCTGGCGCTGTCCCCCGCTGCCGCCACCCCCAGCGCCTTGTTCCGGGTCTTCACCGTCTTCACGCTGGCCTTGAAGAGCAGGGTGATGTCCACCGCCATGGCGGCCCGCCCCTCAGGCGCCGGCCGGTGCCGCCGCGCACTCTTCCCCGCGCAACGCGGCTCCGCGCGGCGCGTTCCGCCCCGGGCGGGGACGCGGGGGGGGAGGCGCCGCACCCACGGGGCCTTCTCCGCGCTCCCGCTTCACTCCTCGCGGGGCCAAAGCTCCTCGTCGGCCGCCACGGAACCGGTCTGGGCCGCGGAGCCCGCCTGGGCCGCGGCGGGGTGTACAGTGCCAAGCCCGGGCTGGCGGGAGACGTTCACCTTCCGCCGCCGCTCACCTCACGGCAGCCGGAACCAAGTCGGCAGCGCTGCGCGGAGCCGAGCCCCCCGCACCTGGCTACCGCCGGCTCCCGCCCGAGAGCACCTCTGCGGAGTAAAGAGACGTCCCGGCAGAGCCTGAGCGCCCAGGCCGCCCCGTTCCGGCGTCCTGGCAGGTGTCACCAGGTGGTGCTGTAATACGCGCTCTCCCAAGCTCGTAGCTTGGCAGCTTAAGTGACGGCAGGCGGGGTGATTGGAGTTGATAAATACATGATAGCAGAGCCGCCTGGGGAGGGGAGGCTGGTGTGAGAACCCCCCAGGCCACGGCCGGCCCCTGACTCCGTATTCCTGAGACGTGAGGGTGGAGCCGCCTCCTTCCACCTGGGATGCGCAACGCTGGCTTCTCCTCCGGCGGGAGGCCGCCCTGCGAGGCTCCAGGACCTGCCGCCACCCTGCGCCGGTGCCTCAGAGAGGCGGCTACACCACGGCGGAGTCTGTGCCCGGCTGGCTCTGGAGAAAGCTCTGTGCTTCCCCTTCCTTAGCGAGGGGACTTGGCTGCCGCGTTCCCTGCTGCAGGCTGGCTGTGGGAAGTCGTGTGGCGCGGGGGGAAAGCCTTTCAGCACATAACCAGTGGCAGCGTTACATATATCTATGCATACA
Organism: Gallinula chloropus; assembly: GCF_964237585.1. Lineage (NCBI taxonomy): Eukaryota > Metazoa > Chordata > Aves > Gruiformes > Rallidae > Gallinula > Gallinula chloropus. Next base: position 3,785,761 of record NC_140092.1, on the reverse strand, counting down.
GATACAAATGTATACATCAGAGGGGTTGTTGTGTGTACACCACCGCTGGTTGTGTATTTTTATTCATGGACACACACACACATATATATATATGCCGTGTAATGCTCTGGGATGCCATGCAGTTTATCAGTACACTCTGACCAGAAGCACGTTTCCCAAGACAAGTCTCCAAAGAACACAGTTTCATAATCCTGCCTCTCCCCGGTGGGCTGGAACATAATCAACCACAACTATTTTTCCTCTCTGCTCCGGAGGGAGGATTGGGCTTTCTTCCCTTGGTGATTACTACTCTGCTTTCCGTTCAATTCTCATCAGTTCAGCCTTAGCTATAGATTAGTGGTTCCCTCATAGTTATCCTGTGATTAGTATTCATTCATACTTCCTTATTATTGTTCTATTTTAAATTGGGGGTTTGTTGTGGTGCAGGAATGCAGTTCCAATTAAAGGAACAGCCCCGTTTAAGTCCCTGTCCGCGGTGCTGGATTTACCATCAAAATATCTTCAAGGTGTTAAAAAAGTGGGAAATGAAAGAAATCAAACTTCTCATTTTGATTGAGACTTGAGCCAAATGCCTTTTCTCTTTCAAGATTTTAAAAATCAGCATAAAGATACTCTATCAAAGGATGTATTTGATAAAGCTGAGTAGAATTTACACCCAGTAGATCAGACACCTTCGAGTAAGTTTCCTAAATCGGTTGTTTTCTTTTGCTTTGCATTACCAAGACCAAAATAAGCACACTTAATAAAATTCCAGGAATGTCTTGATCCCACTGATTCTCCCAGTCTGAAACTCCCTGAAGACACTTCTGAGACATGTTTGCCAGTGCTATGTGTTAGGGTAGTTTCCATATGCTGTGGTTCTCCCATCCTCACGGTAACTACTCACTCCACAAACATGTTACTTCACAGCTGCTTGCACAGGTAACTTCTTCCTAACAGAAATAAGAAATTCACAGCCTGACCCATGGTAGTAGGTTCCTGAAAATGCAGGTGATCGAATTAACCTCTGATTTTGTGCACACTCAGCTATATAGCTTGTTCCAAAATTTACTGACACTAAGATTTACGTTTCCCTTTAAGTACTCCCATTGAAGTGGGCATTGGATAAGGATCTGTAGGTGTTTGCTATTAGATTTTTTTACATTTAAACTGTAGAATTATGAAAGTTATTTTGAAATTCTGAACTTTACCTTCCCTTCCTGCTTTCATAAAAAACCCCTTTCTGATGCCAATGCATTGTCATATTTTACTCATTTTCTAATGACATTTAGTTACTTTAAAATAACTAATACTCTACATGTTTTTGGATCAAAAAAGAAACTACAGTTTATTAAAGCAAAACAAATTTTAACAGACATACTATAGATTTCCCTCCTAACTTTGCAAAGATTTATACACATACCAAACCACTGCTAATCCTGTGAATATTTCCACTGTTTATTTGTGAGGTTTTCTGACTGAAAAACACCCCATCAACCATCTTAAAACTTCTATTTGGGCACAAGGAAGTAGAGATATATTTTAAAGGAGACAGAGTATTAGGATTCCATAAAGCTGATCTCATCTGTCAGAAATGGACTGAACAGTTAATCTGGCAGAGGTAAAAGTTAAAGAACCTTTTTAATTTGAAAGAAGGTTGCTCAAATGATCTAACTCATTAGGTATATAATACCCAGGGCCTCTGCTGTAGAGATAAAATGATAGCTTTGAAGATTACAACTGCTTTTAAAATCAGTTGCTAAGAACTGGTGCCCAGAGCTTTTATTTGAACTTGATCCTAGCTTCCTGTACACAGTAACTGCATCCACTCGGTAGCTTTTTCCACTTCCACAGCCACCTTGTTTTGAAAGTTTAAAGCTTACTCTGGAGCAGATAGATTTCAATAGTACATGCTGGAGCTTCCTGTAATTGCTAGAAAGACCAACCTTGAAATTTAAGATTTTAAGGTTGGAGTAAAATTCCAACACACACACAAAGGACTGGGGACTCTGGTGGATGAGAAACTTAACATGAGCCAGCAGTGTGCTCTTGCAGCTTGCAAGGCCAATGGGATCCTGGGCTCCATCAGAAGAGGGGTGGCAGCAGGGACAGGGAGGGGATTGTCCCTCTCTACTCTGCCCTTGTGAGGCCCCATCTGGAGTCCTGTGTCCAGAGCTGGGGCCCCAATACAAGAAAGATGTAGAACTGTTGTTGGAGAGGGTTCAGAGGAGCCACAAAGGTGATCAGAGGGCTGGAGCAGCTCCCCTATGAAGAGAGGCTTTGGGAGCTGGGCTTGTTCAGCCTGGAGAAGAGAAGGCTGTGGGGAGGTTGGAGCTCTATGATCCTTGGGGTCCCTTCCAACCCATGCCATTCTATGGTTTTATGATTCTATGACTACAGTCGCACCAGGAGCAATGCAGGTAGACCTGGAGGAGCACATGTGCTGTGCCCAGTCATGCCTCAGCAGGAGCATGGCTGGAAGAGGAGGAATTAGGAGTTTGTGTGCAGTGTGAGGACAGCATGCTGTTCATCAGGCCCTGGTGTACATGCTTCACAGGCATGTTTGGTAAAATGCCTTGAGCAAACCTGCCTGTGAAAAGTTCCATGTTTCCCTGTGCTTGTCAGTCATTAAAGAGGGGCTGGTGGGGTTCATCTCCACTCTGAGACAGGTAGCTTCTCCAATTGTCATTTCTTTTTTTCCTGAGAGGTAAATAAAAGGGGTAAAGGTCCTGAACATCTTCCCTTCCAATGCAGTCCAGCTACAAAGGGTTTAATTTGGCACATGCAGTCTGTTTTATACATTGTATATTTTTTCTGGCATAAACCCAGTAACTTTTAAAATGTGATAGTAGTGTCACAAACTGAACAAAACATCAAAAGGAAGGCAGTTTGATTACAGTGCATGTCTGTGATCAAGACAAAACAAAAGACTAAAGTTTTAAGCCAATAGCATGCATGCTTACTGGCTTAAACTCAAACACAGCAACTCAGTGGATGTGCAAAGAAATCTTCTTTGCTATTTAAAAATATAATTGGAAGACAGTGCCACCTGTTCAAAGGAGATATGGCCACTGAATACAGTTAAACACAGTGTTGTGGCAAGACTGGGTATGAACTGCATAGATATAAGCAACCTGTATTGTTTGTGGCAACACAGTTCAATGGGCAGTAACATTAAGGTTCTGTTATTCCTCTTGAAACTAAACCATCACACCAAAATTTGCAGCAAAAATAGTTGAAAGATAGAAGCCATTCATGCAAAATATACTTTTGCCTTAAAATCTATATGATGGGAAAAAATGATAACTTGATTTTCCAGTTGTTCAGAAGCATATTTAATTCTTAGAGACATTATGTATAAAGCCATTCTTTAGTTGTAATGTAAATCTTAAGGTGATACATGCTAAATCCTAACATGATATATGTTATCCAAACTACTACTGCTGTTTCACATGTGCCTTGGAAACATTACATTTTGGTCTCCTGGGGTAGCATGCACATCACATGTATTTTTAAGAAAAACAGTTAATGAATGAAATATGTATTCAGACCTTCCAAAAACACTGATTTTGGAAATTCTTTTTAAAAAATAGATTGATTCGATGTTGTATATCCAGGAATCCCATGTGCCTCTCTGCTTCTAGACCTGTAACATTTGCAGACTTGCATATTCTATAGTTGAATATGCTGCTGTCTGAAGAGCTGCTTCATTGGACAAATGATGGCAGTTAGAAGAATGGGAATATAGATATATATACATGTCAGCCTGTGGGGCCTTAGAAATGGGATACTATAGCACAAACCAGATTGGTCAGGATTTTGCCCACCATATCCCTACGAAAAATAATGTTGATATGCCCACTGTGAAAACAGTAGGAGAGAGGTTGAAAAGGAACACTTTGCAGGAACCATCTTCATCCTGTGAAGACTGAGGATCGGTGCAGACACAGCAGTTCCCCATAACATAATCCAGATTCAGTTTATTTCCCAAGATTCATGGGTTTAGGAGTGAAACCAACCTAGCTACTCACTAAAATTCCAATCCCTTAAACAAATGGAGGAGAAAAAATTCTGTTATAAAATATAATATAATATTAGCCTGCACTTCAGTCATGGGACACAGTACAGAACATACAAATGTCTTGCATGAAAGAGGGACTGTAGCTAAATGTGATCTTCCATTGACTGCATGTTAACAACTTGCAGAAGTGATGGTGGGGTGGCTATTGCAACGGGATGGGTAGGACAAAAATGCTAAAGGGGTAGAAGCTACTGAAAGGGTTACCTTAAAGGAGAGGAAAGGGAAAGAGTGTATCTCAAGTTAGTTACTGACAATGGTATAAGAAGGAACTGTGAGATCTGGAGCCATTTTTGTTCAATTTCTCATAAGAAACTCAAATCCTGGTGTGTACATAACAAACCATGATGGTTGGATGGGTATCCAACTGATGTTTTTCTGAGTGCTTCAAAAGTAAAGGAGGAAAAATCAAAATTGGATTTTCATTCTGTTTCATTTGATGCTAACTGCAACAGCCAACTGATATGTCAGAGAAACAGCATTGTTCTCAATGCCTGAGTGCTCCCCACATTTATAGGGTCAGAAATAACAATAAACCAAATCAAAGACATTTCCGTTCTTGGGATTTGAATCAGGCCCAGCACACGTCACTAGAGATCCTGCAAAGTCTTTGCCAAACCCACAAAGGACTGGAGTAATTCCATAGCTCCATTCTGACATTTCTGAGGTTAGGCAATGGCTCACTATCTGCTGAATATCATGCAGATTAGCAGCACCGTGGCTTGTCACAGTGGCTTTCACAGTAAATAAAGCACCAGAGAAGACACCAAATTAATTGACATTGCAGTACTCAAAATTAAGTTCTCTTTAGTTCTATTGCTTATGACTTTTATGCATTTTCTCACACTATTTGCCCAGTTGTGTTACAGCTAAAGTCCCTGAACTTTGCCATGAGCCAGTTGCAGAAAGCACTCGTGTGGGTACAAGAGAAGCAATGGGAACAAATGTCTTGGGGAAGAAAGAGTAGGAAGGGACTGCAACAGCCCCAGCATGTATTGGTTTAATCAGTGAACAGTCCCAAAAAACAAACCAGCATAAATAAACTAGCCTTAGAATAGAATAGCCTAGAATAATTTTATTCTCATTTGTACCAGCTGAGTTGAGTAACTCCCCAAAGCCAGTGGAAAAGGCATAGAAAATAATGGCATATGACTCCATGCTTGCTTATCTGGGTAGAAGCAGGAGTTAAACTTGTTGTAAATAGATGTCAGAGCACTTACAGCATGTTTACAGCCTGCATAGCAGCGCTGTATAGGGATCCCTGAGCTGGCTCCAAGCAGACTAGCATGTCCACAGCATACGGGATTCAGTGCCCCAAATGTTTTCTGCCAGGGTGTAACTATATCCCCTCAGCCTTTCAGCTTACACTTGTACAAAGGCATTATTATTGCTCTACAGAATGTACCTTACCTGATTGGGTCTCAGAGCCAGCTTGTTCTTTTCATGTTGATGACTGAGAGTCAGTGTCTGGGTTTTCCTGGTCATCTGTCTTTTCTAGCCGACAAACCTCCAATTTAGAGCAGAAATTCTTCTTGTTAGCCCCTAAGGGGAAAAGAAGGAAAGAATTGATATTCCTTAATGGTAAATAATAATCTCTTGGTGTATAGTCTCAACTCATTGTCTAGCCACTTCTGTAAGCAGTAATCCTTTTGACCAAACATGCCTTGGATTCGAAGGAACATCTCTGATGGGTGAGATGCATCCTCTTGCAGGACCTCTCTTCAGAATCCAGTCTATAGACTTCCAGCTTAGACCAGGCATCTGGTTTGGAGGCAGACAGTTTTAAGGTAGATGAACGCAACCTTTCTTATCGTGGGACTTCATGTAACAAAGATGGAATATGCCAAAAATTAAATGATTCAATACTTCCTTGGGAACACTGGAGGGAGCTCACAGAAAGAGACAGGAAGAAAAGAGAAAAGGTGACAAGAAAGATAAGTTGTTCCAGTTATGTCCAAAGTTACATGAATATTTGTCTCTCATTTCGATCCACGTACGAATGTAGGAAAGAGGCATTTTTGTTCATATTAAATGTGAGTCATTATTTGCATCCTGGCATCATTGTGACATTCTGTTTTGAACATGTATATTTAGAAAATGCACATAACAGAGCTTTTCTTTTCCATTTAAATCGATGTTTATTTGAGTTCTCTTGTTTCTGTTCACTTGGCTTCATGCTCTGCAGTCTGATATTTAATCTAAAATGAGGGAGAGGGACTTTGGCAAACTGTAGTTATGCATCCCCTAGGAAAATACCATCATCTTCAGTGAACACAATGTAATGAGGAGGTGTCCTATTACATAATTGAGGAGGCATTGTCTTTTATATGCATTCTGGTTCACTTTTCACACTAAATTAATCTTAATAAGCATCTGCTTCGAGTAAAGAGAGTTTTGTGATATTTCAACCATGACCTCTCTGGAAGTCCAAATGATTTTGCTTTATGTTTCAGGCTGGAGTATTCTTTTGAAATGTTTCCCTTTAGTATATGATAATCAGTGTGTTAACATGAGCTGATTAATCCCATCAGTCTAACACTGATACCATGGTTCTTGTGCCCTTTCCCCAATAACCTCAGTGGCTGCAAAATCGCTGGCTGCTTAAACGAATTCAGGGCAGTCCTACAGATTGTGTTATGCAGTAGGTCAAACTTGATGATCACAGTGGTCCCTTCTGGCATATAATCTACGAAGCTGTAACTCAAACTGGAAGACAGACAAATAACTGTGCAATGGCGGTAACTGAATAAATAAAGCTAGCTGCCTTTAAGATAGAGCTTGATATATTTCTGATTCTAGGAGCTGGCTGCCTGCAATAGCTGGAGTGTGGACTTGGTGGCCCCTCAGTCACTTCCAGATCTATTTTGCTGTGTTTCAATAGCTCATCAGCCTGCTCTCATTTTTCGTATTTATTTTAAATCAGTTTTTGATCCAGTTACTAGGTTAACAAATTAAAGATGGATTTTAGCTTTTTAAAGAAAGGCTCTCTTTCATTTCAGATGACAGACTGAATTGAGGCCTATGAATAATGCTTGTGTTGACCTGCCAGAATATGTCTTAGCAGCAATGAATTCTCAAATACCCAGGCTGAGCTTATTCATTTTGCAGTCAATGGGAGGGAAGGCAATACAGCCCAGTGCCGAATCAGGCTGCATTTTAAAGTATCAGCAGTCATATACTGGGTTTTCTTTTAAAAATGAGAAAATACTTTGCAAAAGCCACATTTGATTTTGTGAGTGTGAATTTTGCTATATGGTTTATCTGCTTAAAATTTACTGCCATACAGCTTGTGTTAAAATAATGTTTAAAATTTGCCCCAGAGTTCCACAGTTCCAGCCCTCCCCTGCCCTAGCAGTTTGCAAGGCTTGACATAGTTACAGCTCAGAGAGGAGCTGGGCTGGGTGAATATGGGAAAATGGAGACATTTCCAAGAAAAGTAGGAAGTGGGTTTGGTAATTTATTCAGTAACACAGAAGGATCTGATCCAGTTAAAATCACTGGTAAAATTTATGCTGGCTCAGGGAGAAGAAATACAGGGCTAACCATTTTAAAAAGCAAGCTTCTTTCTTACACTGGAGATACGTCTCAGATGAGACAAAGGGGGATTCCAGTTCCTGTTTGTTACTAGAAGTTTCATGGCACTTTTTTTAAAGGATTGAGATTGGGAAAAGGTTTATACACTGTCTTGTCTTGGATAAAATTCATGTCCAGTAACTATTTTGAACCAGCTTAATTTCTTCCTGTGGCTTCCATTCTTCATGGAGTTGCTAGGTTTTACTCTGTTGTCCTCAAGATGTGCTTGCCTTCTGCTGGCAGGTGACTAGATCCTGGTATGCTTTTGCTGCCTCATGGAAAGTGTAGTGGAATTCTACAGGTATTTGTGAAACACCTGGAGCTATTTATTTGTAAAGATGTTCGAGATGCTGGTTTAAACTCATTATCACTGTACATCTCAATATGTAAATCAAAAGCTTAAAGCCAGAGCCTGCTTAATTTGCATTCTTTTGTAAGCTTTCCAGTCCTTTTCCCTTCTGCTCTTCTCTCACTTTAACATGAAGTTAAAGTATTTCTTTTATTAAAGGTTAATATTCCTTGTATGGTTTGTATTTCTTTGGGTCGTGGCAAAGAGCCAGTGGATTGCTTACACAGCACAAGGAGCAAATGCAGAGGCTCAGGGTGCAGTTACATGTCTCTGAAGGTAATGTGAGTTCAGGCTGGTGCTGAAAGACCCACCCAGCCTGTTGCTGGCCCTGGCAGCCTATGCCCATGTGCTGTCATTACTACTTGTGTGGCTGCCCAGTCAACCAGATCACCTTGTGTTTTCTGTAGGCTTATATTTCCATCAGATTGGCTTGCTCGTGATCACAAATGCCAGCACATTTAATGCAGAGAGTGCATAAACAGAGGCAACTGGGAGGTTAAGACCCCCTTTTTCAGCAATGACCCCATGTAAGAGTGACACAAACTGATTTTTAAAGATGACTAGTGATTATGGCTGCCTCTGTTTCTGGTTACCTAATTTAAGATATCTTTAGAATATGGGAAATTCAAAATCCTTTGATGACCAGATATCATCCAAAAATTGAAATAATTTCTGAAGATCATGCCCATAACTCTCTTTTTCACAGCTTTGTACCTCAGTAAATCTTTCAGACATGGATTATTTGGTTCTTACCTCTATAGAGCTGAGCATCAAAACCTCCTTCTTTATGACTATAAGATTCATAATACAAATAGGGCATATTAGTAAACTCATATCTTAAGGTTAGAATCAACTGAATGCATTTCAAAGATACTTTAAAAGTCCTGTTTGTTTTCTTTAAAAATGAAGTTCATAAATTCCTTGCAGTGTATCATGTCACCTAGATTTTAACATCTTGAGTTGTTATCAGATATCATGCATCACTTAACGCATTTATTCAATTCATTGTCCCCTTTCATTTCGAACTCATAGTTGCCTGCAAAATACATGTTTAAACCTGCAACCATAATTCATATATCAACACATTTCCATTAACTAATCAGAAATTATCAACTTTATTTCTATAGGCCTGACCAAAGGTAAATTTTCCTTTTGTCCAACACTCTTTAGAGCTCAGATGAAGCCTCTGAATGCAATTTTATAAGTTATAAGATCTATAATGATAGCAATATTTTGTGCTTGAAAGGGCATTTTTAGACTTGCATGCTTTTGAATACATTTGTGTTTAGCATGAACATATGGGGTGCATATAGTCCAGGGCATATGCATGTGATTCAGTGATTTAAAAAAAATCTTTGGAGACTTCATTATGTAAAAATTAACTTGGATGATGTGAATTATAAATGTGTAGGTTAAGAGGATTGTAAAGGAATGTTTTCTGTAGGAGAGAGATGACTACAGGTTTGAATTTGCCTTGGAGAAGAATATTACTTTAGTATAGCCAGGGTGGTCTTTCCCAGCTGATTCTCCAGGTAAGAAGGAAGGTGAAGTAAGTGCCTCCACAGAGATGAAGGGGCAGTCAGTCTGTGGGGAACAAGCCCACAGTCTCAATGCCTGGAAAGCTCTTGTGCCCTTCACAGCTGCCACTGAGATAGCTTGGCTATGGCAAGGCTGAGCTCTCAGTCATATGTGCCGGCAGCCTTGTGAATTCTGGGACTCTTCAGGTACCAGCCTGCGACCACTGGTGGACACCTGCCTCTGGAGCCCGCTTAGAATTCAATAAATTATCTTCTTTTTCATGTTCTTTATGAAAAGAATTAAACTACCTACCTATTCAGTTTCAGATAGTGTTAGGTTGGGTTAACTACTGACATTAATTACAGCAGAGAGCTTGAAGACATAGGTTTCCATATGAACATAAAGTATTACTAGGCATCCATTAGAGAATGCTGCCTCAAAAGGAGAATTCCAGTACAATCAGACAGCTCTAAAACTTGCCAACTGGCATTTCTGTTGTATTCATATACAAGCTACAAAAAATAAAAGGCTATCCTTTCTGTCCATTCATACCCCAAAGATTGGGCTTTTCTCGCTGACTTGAAGATAGGAAGCAAGGCAGCTGTAAAGCTGTTTAAAGTATGTAAATGTGATTGGTTTTATCTGGAAAAGGCCTTGCTCTGTAGGTTCTCTAAAAGCAGCAATAATCTTGCTTTTCATTTCAAAGGGCTAGTTTGCTTTTATGACAATTTCTGTTTCTCATTTGCTTTATCTCAGTGTTTCCTTATTTGCATGACAGGTTTTACAAGCAAAATAGTTGACTACAAAAAATACTAAAACCTCTGACAGCGTCTTATTAAGTGTCAGATCCTGAACCCACTTGCTCAGTTTTTTCACCACCTTTATCTCCCTGACTCACAGCGAATCACTGAAAACTAGTGCTGAGAGTGAATACAGATTTTAACATTAGTCCCAAGAATAGTTTTAGTGTTGTGTGCAAACTGCTGAACATGCTAACCAGTCCATCTGTACCCATTCATATATTTAACTTACGCTTTGAAATCAAATTGGTATAATCCTGCAGAGCCTCAGTCTTTGTGTGAGATGATTTTGAAGCCATGTCCACAGTCAGCTCTTGTCAAAATTTAGCTAAATTGGTAAAGGTTGTTAAATCAAAACAACCCTTTTATATTGAGACAGTCATATTAGCAGAAACACGGTCATAGCCTATTTGTTCACACTTGACTGAATTTATGACAGCCTAACTATTTTGAAAAGAAAATGTCTTTATGATAATATAACTGCACCCGGACAAAGGGATTATAACAATTTAATTGGCCTTTTTGTTTGGTTGGTTGGTGGTGGGGTTTGGTTTCGGTTGGGTTGGGTTTTTTTTTCCAAATTATTGATTTGGTCACATTGTTGGGTGCAAAAATTGAGTGTAGATCAGGCCTCAGATCATGCTCTTATTAGCAAACCAAACACTGGATTTGTTTTTGTTGCTGACGTTGTTTGTTTTCATTGCTGTCTGAATGAGCCTTTTATGGTCTCTGCTTTGCCTGGCTGACTGCACCCGATTGTATTTAATTACATTTACTCAGTAGTTTTAGCTGGGATCCCCGGCCATTACCTATCAAGTCCAATCACTATTATTTAAATCCACCGACTCAGAATCAGAGAATTTATCTTTTACACAGTTATTGCCTAAACATCCAGCATAAACATGCAGAGATCTGGAGGACTTGTTTCTGACCGTGCTGATTAAAGGCAAAGAGCAAGATGGATGGAGTCAGTTGTGATCAGCAGGCTACAGCGTCCTGCTGTGCTCCAGTCTCTGCCATTGTGCTGGGCTCTGGGTACCAGACTTGCCATGGTCCTCTCAGCTCTAAAAGGAAAGCTGGCTTTGTTTGCCTGTAAGCATCTGCAAACTGTTCTGACACATGATCTACCCTCTCAGCAAGGCCACTCATTAGGCTGATTATCACTTCAAAGTTTGTATTATCATCCATCTCTAAAGGCAATTAGGAATGGGTGGCTTTGAGTATCAGACACTGGGTGACACTAAGTGACTCATCTTTATTGATTCTTTTGTGAGCAGAGACAGTGATTGAGATGATAGGATTGCAGCCTACCTGCCCCTTTGACTGGTAAATACTGAAGAAAAACGGTGTGTAATTAACTGACAGTTAATATAGGTTCTGTTTAGTGTTCAGAAAGCACAATAGTGGAAGCTGCCCAAAAGGAACAAAGTAATGAAACTCCTTTGACAAGTTAAACTCTAAAGCCAACTGTGTAATTATCTGACAGTTAAAGGGGGGGAGGGGAGGACTTGGGGTAGTATTTATGAGACCAAAGGAATTCCTGCGCCTGAACAATGGGGACAGTTACTGACAATAATCATAACAGCTACACAAAATATTTGTTTGTGCAAGTCTGGCTTTCAAGTGGGTAATGACCGGTTTGGGGGCCAGGGGCAGCCCCGCCGTCCGGGGCTGCGGTGCCGGGGTCGCGGCTCCCTCCGTCCCGCCCCGGCTCCGAAGGGAGCGGGGCCATCCGTGGGGCTTTGTGCCGCACTTGGGGGTACCGGCCCATAAATGAGATGAACTAAGGTGCTGTTGAGAAAGTCGGGCTTGCACGGAAGGGCAGCAAGCAGGTCCTCACCAAGACATGCGTTGGCAAAACTCCATCCACCCCGGCTAGCGTCCCCACGGAGCGCACCCTCGTCCTGCTAACAGACCTCTCGCTTTTCCAGCACATTCCTTTTAATGTCGCGACACAAGCCTTCGAGCAACGCCGAGGCAATCCAGAGGCACACGCAATGGTCCTTCACCACAACACGATAAGCTCTTCGCCTCGCACACACTCCCCGCCCCCCCCCCCCCTCCCCCCCAGGGTGGAATATTCACTGTAGGAACAGCCATCCTGGCAGCACTTCGCAATCCTCTGCGTCACTGTCACAGGAAACTGGGAAGAAAAAGTCAAATCCGTGTTCCAACGTGAACCGTGCTGCTTTGGAAAACGCTACATACCCTCACCTCCCGGAATGCACTAGAGAGAGCGCTATGGACTCCTAAAGTTCACAAAGAAGGGGTGTTGCTACTGCAACCAGCCTTCTGTAGGTATTGAAGTGGAAAAGGGATGATCAGGGTGTGCTGTCAGATACACCAGTCTACTAACTCTCATGAAGTGTCAGAGGAGGTCCTTTCAGAGTGTTTAGGGTGGCATTTTGTGGACTGAGGGCTGTTTAATATTACTTGTGATTTCGTCAGCCTGGGAGCGTGGGGGCTTCTTTCTTTAATTTTGTAAGAATTGTCAACAAGTAAGTAATGCTCCAAGTTTCTTTGTGAACTGAGGGTCTCGAGTGCATGGCAGACCAAATGAGCCTGGGAATGTCTCCATGAAACGGACAAAGGCAAGCATCATCAGCCCTGCAAACTTTAAAAACTATGCTTGTAGGCAGCACATAAAGCTAGGCTAAGCAGCTTGTTGAAAGAACACTGCTGCATGTTTTCCTTTCCTCTTCTGTTGATTTCCCACTGACCTTTTCCACAAAACAAAGACTTTAGGGACACATAGAAATGATGGCTAGGAGTTTTAATTGTGAGTTGTCTCTGACTTGAATCATTTCACTGTTCACAATTTGCTGGACATGCTCATAACAGGGATGGAAAATGATCTGTGGCATTTGTGGGGTTCAGAAAAAGCCCAAGCAAGGAAAGAATTAGGATGACTTATGGAGTTATGAAGTTAGGCACTGGGAAGCAAGGTAAACTGTTGGAGAAGGGAATTCATTTAGATGGAGTGGTTGAATAGCCAATGTCAGTGTTTAGTGGTAGTCAGAGACCAGCAAGACTGTGCAGGCAGAGGTCTGAGGCACATATAGGTTATCTGCTTTTAGTCATGGTGGTAAATAATGAACTGAATGTGGTACAGTTGTGTCACCTGAGCACTAGCCAAGCACAAGGGAAATATTACAACTGTCCACAGTCTTTCCAAAACCACTGCAGAAGCAGAATGTTGTACTGAGTTTGGATACTCATTCTCCCAAAGGAAAGTATTGACAAGTAGAAGCAGCACAGAATAGAACTATAACGATCCATGTGAAAGACTATTAATCCTAATCTGTTTAATTTGTCTGCAAGACGCTAAAGACCATTCAAACCCATCAATTTAGTTTGGGCATATTAGTCTATCAGACATATACTTAGCAAGGGCCAACATCTGGAAAACAAAACCTGACAAATTCACAGTTAAACTGAATCATGCATTTTAGAAAATAGGAGCCATTAACCATTGGAAGATGTTATTCCAAGGTGTGAGGTTGCATAGCAGTGCTGTGGCTTGCTTTCTGGTTTTAAATCAGCAAAACTGTCTTAATTAAAAACTAAGTCAGGAGCAATGGCAGAAGGACATCATAACAAAATTTTATCCAGGGGCACTGACTAGATAACAGTGTTTTTTTCCTCTGGATTTCTATCTATGAGATGGCGAAGTAAAGAGGAGCTGGGGTGAGAGTGCGAAGTGGGAAAGATGCCTATACCAGCAGCTTGGGGATGCTGCTGAAGCACAACAGATCTCCAGAATCCTGGCCCTGCCACTGCTGGCCTGCTGTGCCTTTGGCAAATCGTGATGTCCTGCAAGTTTTCTAATTCCCTAGACATCCTTTGATTACCTTATCTACTTGAAATAAAGTCATAAGATAGCGCTGCTTCTGAATAAAACAGAGAACCAATCTCAGATTCGGGTACTATTGCAATGCAAAAACAGAGCAACAACAAAGGACTTTAACATGGTTAGTGTCTCCCTTCCAAATCATATCCCAGTCAGGCCTCTGAGTCTTCTTCCGAGAAACACAGGATCAATTTCAAAGACTTGCACTGATACCAGAGTTAAAATTAACCAGTATGAGAAATGCATTGTAGAGCAGAAAGCAATAGCAGCTACTGGAAGAATTTTCAGCAGGAAGTAGTGTGACAAAGGGAGCTAACTATGTTAACTTTAATTGTGTTAGATTCTTTCATTCTTCCCAAGACATTTTCTTACATTACAATAATGAGACATTTTAAATTCACACTAAAATCTAAAGAATTTCCTTTGGACATGCTGTTGTAGCTAACCTGTTCCAGAAAGTACAAAGAAAAGCCGGGAGAGGAGGGAGGAAAAGCTTCAAGAATAATGTTTGCTAATTCATTTTGACCTCCACTACTCATTTGTAAAGGTCTGGTCTACTTTCTCTGTCTCTCACTTTTACCTTCTTTCTAATTTAATCTGATCCAAACAAATTATACATGAACAGTAATTTTCGTTGAGTCTTGTTCTCTGAGATACTTAGCAAACAATCAACTGATGAACAAGATAAGGACAGCAAAAGAAAGATAAGCTTTTGTTTATACAGTGGAATCACAGATAAAGACCTAGGCAGGCCTGCACAAACTCAAGGACCAGTGATACTATCTTTTAAACTATGGCACTGTGGTTACTTCCATTGTGTTTATTTGCTATACATAATCATAAAGCCTGATTGTAAATATACACTATACACCTGGTTTTAAATATACACTATCCAAACTGGTGAGGTTTTTTGTTTGTTGTTTTGGTGGTGTGGGGTTGGGGGTTTGTTTTGTTTTGTTTTGTTTGGGGTTTTTTGGTTGTTTGGGGTTTTTTTTCTCCTTCTGCTTAAAATTGAGGGTGAAATTCTGACAAGTAGATTCTTTGCTTTTGAACCTCTGTGGTTTTAGTCTGGAAAATGCAAAGCAAATAAATTTAAAAAAAAAAAAATCACTTGAACTGACAGAAAAAGAGGAAATAGAAAAGAAGAAACTATGTGAAACATTGGGACCTAATTCTAGTAGTGGTGTTGGAGACCTGGTACAATGACTATAAATGAAGTACCCCTTCCATGGATTAAAACACCACCATGAGAGATGAGCTTTGCTTTCAGTCAAATATTTCAAAGTACTTTATGAACATCAGCAAAATAAGCCTCATAGCTCTTCTGTGGAGTATGAAGACAAGATTAAGCCCTCCACATAGATGGGCAAGATGAGTTACAAAGGTGACAGATCAGAGGTGAAGCAGAAGGTCCATAGGGTGGGGAATGGAAACCTGACCTCTGGACACATGTTTTTATTCCCTAAGAGACCTGTATTTCTTTATAATAGTCCATCTAAAGTGATAGTCTTTAGATGAAGCCCACAGAAAACTGCAGTCTCTGAAGGTATTTGTTACATTTCACAATCACAAAGCATGCTCCCATTTAAGACATGCTGGAAACTGTAGCAACTCATTTATTCTGTCAAAAAATAGATGTGTGCAACTAGACTACAACCAAATATTTTACTTGATGAATGATACAAATATTTAATTTTAATGCATAGCAAGAATTACCAAGAGTATGTGTTTAAATGTCCCACTGAACATATATACTATATATATACATGCATAAAATGTTGCTAGAATACCTGTATTTTTATAAATACCACATCAAATAATATTTAAATGTGGACCTAAGAAAATTTTTTCATATATATATATATATGGAACTTAGGACCAGAGTGTACAATTTCTCCATGTCTTTTTGTGAGGTTTTGTTGGGATGGCTGTGTGTGCCTGAGGAGACATCCCAATGTCATTTTGTTGCACAAAACTCAAGGGTGGTAATGTAAAATTTGGCTGCTGAGGAGCAGATTGGTGTAACTGATCAATATAAGAAAAGAACAAACAGGGAAACAAAGGAGAGATTCAAGGCATCCAGAGAGGAAAAAGGTGTGAATTTTGATGCAGTGGGATGAGAATAACTAATGAAAGGATTCAAGGTGACTGTGATGGATACCAGGGTCCATACAGTGGGTAACGACCACAGAAGCAGTGTTTTGGATGGGCAGATGGGATGTAGAACAGACTGGCACAGCTGGGGACAGGAAAGGAGAAGGAGAAGCAGCTGGGGGAATGTTAGCAATGTTGAACACCAAGCAAGGAGGTGAAGGGAAATATAAGCCACCAGAAAAAGTCACACACTATAAAAGTTAGGGAGAAAGCAGTAATGAAGTTTAGCTGTAGTTTGGAGGTTTGGAATGAAGGGTAGGGATGAGCTGAGAAAGAAATGAAATTGCAAAGGGAAGAAAATAATTCTTAAATTAGATCTAGATTTGGCTCCAGGTTTCAAACATCCTTTAGTCTGGAGTTTTGCCTCAGGTCACAAAGGGAAGAGCCATTCAAGACTGGGTTCAGATTCCAGTCACACTAAAGATGCCAGGTTTTGCTTTGACACCATCTTAAAAGAAAACCCCCATGTAAAATAGGTTGGAGTTAGCTCTATATAGAGGCCAAAATATAGAGTATTATGGTGATTGATATTTGTTTGGGAGTCAAATTTGTTCTGGATGAAAAAGCCAGGGAAAGGGTTCCTCTTCTCTGATTCACTGAACAGAAGGTAATTGAAAGATCTCTTTATGGCAGGATTTACGACCCCTGAGCCTCAGTCCTTCGGAGCTAAATAATAATGCATTTGCATCGTAAGTGTATCTAATTTGAATTTCACTTCCTGCCTAAACACTTTGAAAAGATGCATGCCTTGAGGTGTCTGCCTGAATAAAATTCCTGTGGAATGGAGGCTAACAAATAAAGTATGTCGTGGTGCGTTAGAATCTGCTCTGCCCCGGAGAATAGCTCCCCTGATAAACTGTCTGATTTATAATGACAACTGCTCCCACTGTTGTATACAAGTATACCTTACAGTAATGGGGAATTAAAGAGGCTTTCATGTGAACCAAATATTTAGCTTTGAAGTCAGTGGGAGCTGAGAGAGCCTAGCACCTCACAGGATTAGTCCCTTGGGAATTAACCTTTTCACCTTGCTATAGAGGAAGGATGAAATTTTAAGACGGGATTTTAATGGTGTGAGCGTACTGAGTAATAGGGAGGATGAGAACACATAACAGTGAGTTACCTTTTACTTGAGCAAATGCTGGCAGCATTCCATAAGACTACATGACTTTCTCAGCACCTTGTCCCCACTAAGACTTGCACAGAATTAGTTTTCATAGAGAATGTAGCCTGCAGTCTTGTGTCATAAGCTTGGTCATAGAATATAAGAGCCTCAGGAAGGGACTTCATGTTTTTAGTTGCTGTCTTAACTAACCCATCAGCACCACATGAGATGTGCAAAACCAATACCAGCTTTTACATTTTCCTGTGAGAGCTTTTCTATCTGCTTTTTTGACTTCTGGTCACTGTTTGAGTTAAGAAAAGCGGCGATGGAAATTCAACTCATTCTGCTGTTTCACACTCAAAACAAGCACTTTTTTTCCCAGGTTTCCTTTTGTCGATGATGATATTTAAAGTGACTTTTAAATTGACTGTTGTGAAACAAACAGAATCTGCTATTGAGGGAAAAGACAAACTGCTTATAATTAGTTCTGGCAGCTGGAGGATGGCACTCCTGCTGTTTCTGCTGCTGGCACTGTAAAGTACATCATGTCACAATGCATGAATTATCTGAGGTCAGCTCTTCTAACACACCCAAATTGCTACCAATTATTAATTAATTAGTATCATTATGGGACTGCCTTAAGGGCCCTATCAGTCCCCTTGAAACAAACAAAATGACTTAGAAACAAAAGGAGGTAGAAGTGACTAGCGTTGAGTAAAAAAGTTAATTCTAAGGACAACCTCATATGGGTCTAATCTTGCAAGATAGCTAATGCTTCCCAACTGATCTCAGATGCTCGCCTCATGATCTCCAAATGCAACTGAGTTCAATGGGAATATAAATCACTTGTTGCATTTTGCTGTTTAAACATTACTGTCCAGTTGTTTTTGTTATATCTCTCTTCACCACCTCATCACCTGACGGCTTCTTTTACAATCCTTTGGGAGCTGCATCTCAGAAGGCATGTAGTTATAATGCTAAATAGTGCTATAGCTAACGTTTTGTCATCTGTCCTCTGAGATGAAGAACTTAATACTGCAAAGTGTCCATGTCAGGGGGGTTGGAACTAGATGATCTTCCCACCCAAACCATTCTGGGGTTCTACGATTCTCATACAACTGAGAAGTTAATTTACTTACAGTGGGGTTTAAAGGAACAAATGCAATGAGAGGGCAAGAAAGATGTTTATTAACTGGTGGTTACAGGTTAAGAATGAGTGAGTTAGAGAGTCTCCTATTTAAGTGCCACTTCAGGAGCCTAAATCATAATTGATGGAAAAACACCACCAACAGCACATATTGCACTCATTGTAAACATGCACAAGTAAACACGTATCTACTGCACATGCCTAAACATGCAAAAACAGAGACTGTGGCTGTATGCTGATCATATGCTCTCTCTCTCCAGAACACTGTATCTCCTAAGAGTGTCCATCAGTTGATGTAGAATGAAGAAGAGGAAAATAGACTTGATTGACAGATATTTGTAGGAAGTCACAGAAGTAGACAGTTCTTTAGCTCAATTAAGAGACAAATGTATTTTTAGGGGATAAGCAGATGGATTTTGTCCTGAAAGTATTTTGCAGTCTAACCCACAAAAAACAAACATTTGTAACTCTTACATTTTTCTAGATCATTCCTCACTGGAATATCAGAGAACCAGAGCTTCAGAAAAGCTCAGCACTCACCTAGACAGGTAAGTGAGATTTACATTTCAGAAGGGTTTGGCACTCAGCAGATCCCAGGAAGGAGCTTATAGGGAGGCATTTTCTTCTGTCAAACAGTGCTGAAGTCTTGAATATCAACCATTTATTTTGGCACAGAAAGATTTCTTGTCTTCCTAAAACAGTTCCTAAGGACCTCAATTCTACATGTGGGAATAAGTCATTAAGAAATTAGAGCAACTCAGTAGGTGACTGTTATCTCTGCTTTTGTGTCTGCTTCTTGCAAGTTTCACCACAAAACTTCATTGGCAAGTCTACCCTTAATATTTTCCAGGAACGTTTCTTGGAAATAAGGGAACATAAACAAGGCAAAAGAGCTAATCTCAGTCTCAGTCATAAGCGAGTTAAACCATGGATGTTCATTATTTCAAAACAGCTGTCTCAGGCAGCTTTTCCATAACATATTACCACTTTTATGTGTAATTGCTGTAATTGTATTTTGGGCCTGTAACTGAGTGAGAAGGCTTATCAACACATTCACTTTCTCCAAATGTATCAGAAGCATGATGGGTGTAGTCATAAGCAAAGAAGGCCAAAAAGAAAGGAGGAGACAGTTCTGGAGAGAAAAGAGTAGTTTTCCAAGTGTGAAAACAGCATTCCCTATACGGATTCAACTTCTCTGAAAATTGGGTTGCCTTGTTAGATATTTACAAAGTGTGGCTATTTTCACACATTCAATACTGAAACTTTCAACCATAGCATAATTTCTCCCCTCCATCCCCAATCTGACTCCTCTCTTTATCATTGAATTCTTACTTTTTAATTTTATAATGTTTTTACTTAGAAAGTGTAGCAAGAATCGAATAAGAACTACATGAGATACCCTGCTAAAGGCAGCAGATGCAAGGGGCATATTGCCATTCTTTTGCTCAGCATGCTGATTTTGCTTTTACAGTTTTCAACTTCATTGCTGTTCAGCCATGGTTGTGCTCTAGGATGCCCTTCTAGGGAGCTGTTAAGACTTGCAAGTGTGTAGTTTGACCTGACAATTAAGAATAATGTCACCTGAGACATTTCATTACAAAGAAACATTCCAGTGGTTGTAGCTAGTCTTAAAAAGCAACATCTTTTTTAAAAAATTAATTAATTACTGTAAATAGCATATATTTTCTGTGCTGGATTTTGACATAATCTTAAACAGATTTGTGAGTAGTTCAGAAGTAGTATCTGCCATCAGCAAAATCATACTGACATTGGTTCATATGTACATATTAGACAAAAGAGGGTAGATGTCTGATGAATGGTGACATCAGGCTTGACACTGCAATATCAGCACAGTCTTCACAAATGACCTCCACAAACAGGGAAGATTTTCCACCCATGAGCTAATATCCTATCTCCAGTATGCTCATGTGAATCCAAAACTACTGTTCCAAATACTTTCTAAATTAACTGGAAGAATACATTCTCCTGTGAAGTTACCCACAACACAAACTAGATTTCTATAAGCATCTGGTGTCCAGAACAGTCTGAAAGAGCTTCATTATGCTGTGACAACCACCACTGAGGAATGGATAATATTTTGTGAATTTTGTGGAATTTGGATGTTCATCCTTGTGTTCTGATAACCTATACTTAGCGTGCAAACAACTCCATTAGTCGTCCTTGTGGATGATGGTTCCTTTACCTGAGGTCCTCACTCTCCATCTGTCTGAGGAAACCATCTCATCTTTTATGCCCACTTTTGGATGATGTATCCAGCACAGTGTGGACACCAGTGTGACTCAGTTTCTGCTGAACTGTACCTCATAGTAACCCTGTTTGCATAGGCACGCTCAAGACGTTGGGATTTATGGCCAATTCCTTCAGACAAATATAGACTAAGCAAAGAGCCTTATGACATTCCAGTGGTTTTGACGTGGCACGTCAGGCATGCTTTGTCTCCTGAAGCACTGTGTACGTTGTACCACAAGTAACAGATCCAGGCATGAGGGGTACCCTGCTACTGATAAGGCCAATATTAGATTACTTTCAGAGGAAACAAAGGAAGAGCCACAGAAGGAAACATACTTCGAGTCCTGATTTTTTTGTTTCAGCATCAGATGCAGTGAAGTTAACACGTTAGCTCTTAGCAGAACCAATGTAAGGTCTGCATTTTTCTTCAAGAAAACAGCTTTCACCACAATCACCCTCAACTGAGTGGAAATTAAAAATATGTAACACCTTTCAGAAATAGTAACTAAGTAGGTAAAAGAACATTTTGTTTCATAGGGGGTTTTTACCACCACAAATACTGTGCCATGTGGTTTAGGGCCTCAAATTAGGTTTCATGAAGTTGGTTTTTCAAAGACAGTACGAATGGAAATATTGCCATGATCTGTGCTCATTATAAAGGGAAATGTTTTGTGTTTGAACATTCCCTTCTAGTGTTGTGAGTCCAGCTAAGACTCTGGGAGTGCCTGAGAACTAGACTATGAACCTAGCCAGAAATTAGCTGTAAAAGCAAGTAACATGGATTACTCTGTTTTCCATTTGCATTTAACTCAACTGGAAGGTAATAATAAGAAAATTGGATTAAAAAAATTATTTCGGACCCAACTGTGTCTGGCTTTTGTGCCTTGTTGTAGAGGCTTATATTAGGGGGTAGGTTTAGGTTAGACATTAGGAAGAAATTCTTTACTATGAGGGTGGTGAGGCACTGGAACATGTTGCCCAGAGAAGTTGTGGAAGCCACATCCCTGGAGGAGTTTAAGACCAGGTTAGATGGGGCTTTGGGCAACGTGTTCTAGTGAGGGTGTCCCTGCCCATGGCAGGAGGTTCGAACTAGATGATCTTTGAGGTCCCTTCCAACCCAAAGCATTCTATGATTCTGTTATTAAATTGCACCTTCCCCAAAATCTTCAGAGACACCACAGTTACTCCACAGAAGCTCATGAAACAATTTTCATGCTGCAGACCAGGGCCCAGAAATCTATACTTTAGGGTGTGAATGTGATCTCATTTGTCCCAGCTCTGTGAAGTCTTTTTACATTAGATTGACTTGTGGTCCTGGAGAACGAGCCTGTGCTTGGCCACACTAGATGGACCATTACCCCATGTCTGCTCTTGTCAGCTGTGCCTCATGGGCTCAGTGCTCTGACAGAGATGGTCTATAATGGCACCACCACATTAAGATCTGTGGCTTCACTTCCTGAAAGCTTTTTGTATTCATATTTGGGTGTCAAGGCACAAAAAAAATTGATAAAAAGGGTCTGCAACTGTGCCCCAACTACTGCATACAGAGTGAAACATCTGTGTTCTTTTCTCCCCTTCACATTAACAGGGTTAATTTGGAAGGAAAACCATGGAGTCCAGAAATATCTCACAAGTAGTTATGAAAATCAAAGGAGTTATTAACAGAACTGGCTTGTTTTCTTACCACAGTTTTTTACTATCAGAAAGTGTAATTTCTTTAATCAGCCTCTTTTTTTCATGAGAAAAATGGTTGATTAAAAGTTTTTTTAGAAGAATAATATAACAAAAATGTATTTAATTCCAACACAAAATATTTTTTTTATGTTTTATTTCAAATGTTTCACATTTTCTGTTAGAAAAAAAAATTAAGACCTAATTTTATTCTTAGTTACTAGAAATGTATGGGGGTGGGGGCAAACCTCTAAATACATAAACGCCATGTTGACAACCTCCCTATAAACATATATACTTTCCTTATTTACACTGTCACACAGAATTATTGGGACTGACAGCTCTTAAATCTGAAAAGGGT
Organism: Gallinula chloropus; assembly: GCF_964237585.1. NCBI lineage: Eukaryota > Metazoa > Chordata > Aves > Gruiformes > Rallidae > Gallinula > Gallinula chloropus. The sequence goes on along the minus strand of NC_140092.1, from coordinate 3,762,926 downwards.
GCAACAATGCAGTGTCGGATACATTTCTGAAATGCCGAGCAAACGAAATGTAACCGCATCCTGTTGAGTATCTCTGGGTAGTAATGACACTGTGTAAAACTTGAGAGGATGTGTCCCAATTAATTAACCTCTTTGACCAGCTTCCTTTTGTTTGGTGCCAGTTGCCATATGGAACCTCTAAATCCTTCCCTGACCATGGGTGGAGAATTTGCTATGTGTGCTGCCGTTATTTAACTCAAATGTAAATATGAATGTTTTGCAAAAAGATTCTTTCAGGTCCTAATCATTAACAAAATGCATCTTTCAGATGTCAAGTTCAAAATAATTATATATTAACAACAAAATGCAACACCTTTTACTGAGGCAGGTGAATGGTCACAGAAAGAATAAATCCGATTTTTTCCCACAGAGCCCAAAGTGAATCAACTATTTTCTTAAGATAATAAATAGATAATAATGGTGTGCCACCAGAGGTTTTCTAGAGGATTTTAAAAATCCTTGGCATTTTCACTTATCCCATTTCTTCCTGACTGGAGATTCATCTTCAGACTAGTGTTCTGTCAGTCTTGTCCCTGTCTCAGCCAAAATGCAGAATGATCTGTAAGTCACAGGAGAGAAAACCTGTTTGAGCCCTAGGGCCTGATCTCCTCCCTGCTGAAGCCAGTGAGAGTCTGTTAATTGATTTCAAAGGGAGCTGGATGAAGTCCCAGTATCAGATACAACTGTGTGGAGAGTTTTTTGGGGATAGGATCCGGATAAGCAGTTAAACATTTGATTCATTATCTGAACCCAATTGAATTGCCAATGCAGAAGGTTCATCCATCATTACTTTCTGCTTTCCAAGTTCAGAGCTCAGGGATTTATCTGCTCCTCTTTCATCAGTGAATCACATCACTAACATGATTATTTAAAGCAATGCAGAAGCAGAACTCTCCGCAGAGCTTTTAGTGAAGTCCCTTCAGTAGGGTAGATAGTACAGTAGATAGAGGATGCTGCTGAAGGAATACTGAGCACATCTGACTTAAAAGGATCCAGTGACTCTTTTCCTTTGGTTTAGCTGAACAGAGTCTGTTCTGTCTAATATCACCTCGGCAGTCTTGGCTGAGTATTTAAGCAAGGGACTTCAGACAATCCCTAGCCTGAATCCCATGGAGTCTGGAAAAGTTCAGACCAGTAACTCGTAAGTTTTTTGTTCCAGGTTTCAGCATTTATAGACAAGAGCTTTTCTAACAGAGGAAATTCTGAACTCTGCTGCCCCATTTTTAGTAGCTAGATAAGGAAAGGACTATAACCCACCTTAAATTGCATTTCTGTGAAGTATTTGTAATCTCTGATTGTACTTGTATGTTCTGCCAGTAATCCAACATTTTCAGGAGCCTTATGTTCTTAAAGCACTTTTGGTGACATTTAACCACCACTGAAGCACATGAGGATGCTGTTTCAACTTCAGAGTTCAAGGGCCTAAGGGGACTGGGGACCCTGGAGTCTTTTGAATTGGACAAACCAACAATCAGCTGAGGCCACAGTCCCTCGCCCCTGCCACCCTACCTTCAAAGCATCTGGGGGTGCTCTACCACTGCAATTTCCTCCTTCATAATCTGACAATGACACTGTAGCCATGGGACTTTTCTTTTTTCTCTCTTTTCTTTCCCTGTTCTTGATGCCTCTTTCAGCTTTAAGGCTGCTACACAGTTGTCAGAAGTCTGGCTTCAATGGTTTGAAGGGAGACAGATACTGATAAATTTCCTTTTGATCTCTGCTCTGCAAAACCACTCAGTCAGAAAAAAATAGAGGGGTCTGTGTGCGTAGGGGTTGGAGGATGTGAAAGGCAAAAAGCACCCTCTCATGCCAGAGTGAGTATAACTCCCACTTCACATTAGATCTGAAAGAGGAATATAAAGAGTTTTGTATACATTTTGCAAATCAAGACAATACATTGTAAGAAATTGAAGCCAATGAATAAAATGGGGGTAATGATACTGATCTCCTTTCTAAAGTGCTCTGAGATCAGTTGATGAAAAGGACTGGACTGTACAAGAGCTAGGTATTATTATAGTTAGATCATTGCAATTGCTTTTCTCAAAAACCTTATCTTTTTGTTGCATATTCATCAGGATCAGTGTTGAAAGGTTACAGTTCATAACAACTACTTTGTTATCCTATAAATGAGACTGAAAAAGAACTCTTGTTTTCACAGGGCTCCAGAAATTTTTACGTATCATTTGAGGATGCACATACACAGCTGTAGCAGGTGTCTTCCCCTCAACTTTTCTGTATCTATCTGCCCTGATCTAAAGCTGAATGAAGACAATGCCAGTGATCTGAACACTGTCAAGTGAAGAACATAGTATTTAAAGTATAAAATGTTAACCTTGATTATGAATAGACAAACAGTCATGAGCTTGGTTGACACAAGTCATAGACATGTCATAGACAATCCTTAAACTATGTTAAGGAGCACTGTTCCCAAAACACTCTGACTAGCTGAGATACTATGTTGCACTAACACAGCTGCACAGCTTTCTGACTAGAGCCGGCTTGTAAGCAGCCATCTCAAAAGCAGAGCAGGTCACACTGGTGCCGCTTGTGTCTGTGAAGGCATATTCATAGGCTCATCATAAAACCACAAAGTAGTTTGTGTTGGAAGGGACCTCAAAGATCAAATCCCCTGCCATGGTCAGGGACACCCTCCACTAGATCAGGTTGCCCATTCATATGTTCCTTTACTCAATGAATCTCAGCGTTGGTAGAACTGACATTAATTTGTCAGAACTAGTAAAAGTAGAAGCCATGGAGGATTGAAAAAGCTGAAGTTACAATGCTCCAATAGGATTACTAAAGCAACAAAGGGCATCTCAACATGAACTAAGACCCAAAGCATTCATATAAAATCCCAAATTAGCTTTTCCCTCCGCAGTAACTGGATTGCCACTGGGAGACAAGTTATTGCATAGAGGGGATGTACAGCAGGATACACAAATTTAGGATTGTAAGTGCAAAGAAAACAATAAGGCAAGTGAAAAGTATTCTTCCTGACAGAAATACATTGTGCATTCTTTAACGTACCAGCACATAGTATATTGATAAAATAGCTGGTAGTTATAACATGCCAATAAAAACTGACAGGAAAACACTAGCTATGGAGTACATGGGTAAAAGTAACACGGTTCTTACATATAGACACATAGAATTATTTAGGTTGGAAAAAAGCCTTAAGATTGTGAAGTCCAACCATTAACCTAGCACTGCCAAGCCCACCACTAACCCATGTCCCTAAGTATCACATCTCTTTTAAACACCTCCAGGGATGGTGGCTCGGCCACCACCTATTCCACACACAACTTCAGGCTATCTGCTCTTGTCCTCTCACTTCTTACTTGGGAAAAGAGACCAACACCCACCAGGTTACCATCTCCTTTCAGGCAGTTGTAGAAAGTGATGAAGACTCCCCTGAGCCTCGTTTTCTCCAGGGTGAACAACCTCAGTTCCCTCAGCCACTCCTTATAAGACTTGGATGTCCAGAGCTTTCAACAGATTTGTTGTTCTTGTTTGGACACACTCCAGCACCTCACTGTTTTCTTGTAGTGAGGGGCCCAAAACTGAACACAGTACTCCAGGTGTGGCCTCACCAGGGTACAGGGGGATGATCCCTTCCCTAGTCCTGCTGGTCAAACTGTTTCTGACACAAGCCAGGGTGCTGTTGGCTTTCTTGGCCACCTGGGCACACTGCTGGCTCATATTTAGCTCACTGAGGATCAATACCCCCAGGTCCTTTTCTGCTGAGCAGATTTCCAGGCACTCTTCCCCAGGCACATAGCATTGCCTGGTATTGTTGTGGCCTGGCACAAATGGTTATCAAGGCCTGTACTACATTATTTACAGTTTCTAAGGGGGGGTTGTGATTAACTTTTTGTTCACATCACCAAAAAATCAACCAATATAGCCACAACCGAGTCTTCCAACTGCACACAAGCAGCAAAGCCTACAGGTACATCCAGAGGTCCTGGCTGGGTTTCTGACTGGTTCTGAAACGGAGCACAGTGAGTGCTAGTAAAGGAATTCCTACAAAAATTTCTCTATATTTCCTGTATGGAAAAAAAAAGTTCTTAACAGCTTTAAAACTGAGCTATCTCAAGGTCTCAGTGTAAATGTTGCATTTCTAGTGACCCTTAAAAAATCCTTTGTGTTTTTCAGTGAAACAGTTTTTTTCCAGTGGTTTACAAAGCCAAAATACAAGAGTAGTTTTATTATCTGTCAGGATTTTATAGATCGTTTCACAAAATTCATAGTGAATGCATCTGCATACAGTTCTTAAAAGAAACTTCAGTTTAATAGATGCATTTATGGGACAGGGACGAACTTGCTGTTTGTTTATAATAGATCTAATAGGTCATTCAAGCCCTCCATGTAGACAAGCAGCAGTCTCCAGGCTCACAAATCCAAATAAAAATAACAAAGCAGTTTTGCTTAGCTTGCACATGCATGGATATATCTGCATGTAGAAGAGACTTCAAATTGAGAAATGGAGCAAAGCTCAGAAATATATTGAAGACATAAAAAGAACGAACTCTACTATATGCCCCAGGAGAATTCTATAGAATGTATTATTGTTTGGGTACTGATTGGAAGATGTATTATTTCTGGTAGCTTGAAGCCTGATGACTTAAAAAAAAAAAAAAAGGCAGGAATTTCTTTCTTGGAAAGAAACCTTCTCAGAAAGAACCAGAAATAAGCATCAAAGAAAATCTACCCCATCAATTTCTCCATCCAATGGGAATAACCTATGAGATCTCAAAATATGGCTAGTTGCTCAGATCAAAAAGGGTAACCATATGTTTCTCACTATCTTTAATTACAAAGAAGAGTAAATTACTGAAAAAGGCCTTAAATTCAAACAATTCCAATAAAAATAGGAGTCTGGCTTATTAACAATTATGTGCATTTAGATACAGCTGTAATTCAGTTAAGCCTTTAAGGTATGGCTGTTATTACTGAAATGAAGTGGTGCCTCGGTCATGGACTGAGACCCCACTGTGGGAAGAATTCTATGATGAATGAATAAAAACCACAGCCTTGCTTTAAAAATCATCTAAAGATAAAACAAAGGAATAGATTCAGACAAATGAGTAAAGGAAACTAGGCAATATCGGATTAATTTAGTAAAAGTAGTGATAAGTAAAAGTCTCTGCAGGTCAGCAATCTAGCAATTGTCTGAAAATCCATAGACATCAAGATAACAGAAGACTGTGAAGACATTATGTCTTGTCAGTGGTAGGGTTCCTCCCAAGCATAATGGACGTAGCAGGCAAAGGAATGAAGGGAGTTTTAAAAAATATATTGCACGAGTATAAACCTCTGAGAGTGTCATTATGTCCCTGTTCATATTTGTAATCAAAAATGGATGAAAGATACTAGGCAGGATAAGGATATGTGGTCTAAAGGTCTGAAAAGATTTTGACAATCATCATTTTGGTAGCACACAAAAAGTGTTGGCTAAAAGATGTTCTATGAAGGAGCCAATTTTTTCTTTCAGTGAACTTAGAAAGTAAAAAGTAAATAAGGCAATTCCTGAAGAGGTGAGGGTGGGAAGGTGACTGTGGGATAGACTGAGGCAGGATCATAATGGAAGGGGCAAGTGACAAAAACTATAGGAAGAGCAATGGATAAAACATAAGTGTTCAAATGATGGGGTAGGGTTGCTGGAGAAAGCAGAGCTCTGAGAGGAAGAGAGCCACCATAGCATCTCTGTCTGAAAGGAAAAGGAGAGAAAGTTGGGGAGCAGAAAAGAAAGCAAGACAAAACAGGAACCTTTGCTGATTTCCTCACCGAAGATGTCAGTGAGATGCCATCTGAGGAGAGAGACAAGCGAATCCAGGAGGATGGAAAGCTTAAGGAGTGAGTCAGAGATGTGGAAAAAGTTACTGGAATTAAGTAGATTTACTCTGAAGAACATTACTTAGGAAAATGGCAAAACTGGAGGACAAATACATCTATGGTGCAGGAAGGCATCTAGGCCAACAAGTCGTACTGTGCTGTGCAAGATCAGGAATAGAAGAAAGGAGTAATGGGAGTGAGTTAGAGTTCTGCTGTCAGAGAAGGGATAAAAACAAAATGAAAAGCAGAGGAAAATGAATCACAGAGGCAGGAATTATTGAATCAGCAAGAAAAAGAAACTGAGTATGAGGCAGAGAAACAGTTTCCTGTGAGTTTGCTGCTCAGGCTCACAGCTTGTTCCAACCTCCACTCAAAAGTGGTTCATTTCTGTGATGCTAACCACAGAGTCCTATCATGCAATCAGTTAGACCTTTAATTATTTTTCCATGAACAACATCTTTCAGGCTTGATTTCTATAGCACCTTTAAGAGGTCAAAGTTAAAGAACAATAGCTTGGTAAATGGCCATTTGTCACTGTTTGCCTGGTCCAAAAATGTCTCAAGTAATACAGTTAAGTATCATTTGGAAGTGAAATCCTTTCTTATATCAAAACTTTATTGAAACACAGCAGAGAAAACACACTTTAATAATAAAGAGATAATTAAAACCACTTGAAACACATGTATGCGTTTTATTAGTGACTAAAATCAATGGTATGTTGCAATTTAGTTATGCGAGCTGATTTAGTATCATGTTATGTACCAGTTACATAGACATGTGCTATGGCCTTGGTCATAAAAGTGTGGAATGCACCACTAACAAATTCAATTTTTTGCCCTTAACTAGTCACAAAACTCCTCTTCTCCTAAAGGGAAACCACACATCATCTCTTATAAAGAGCTCAGTGAGAAGGAAAGCCAAAATAAAGACAGTCCGTAACGGCCCACTGGACCCTCACTAAAACTATATATTTGGAGGGAAAAACAAAGAAGGGGAAAACCAGGAAAGTTCACCCTCATTCTTAGAAAAACTGCTGTTCTTAACACAGTTCAAATATTGCAGTGAGATGCCCATGTCACTTGGAAAAGCTGAATGTGTCAAGTATCTAAGAAAATGCTGACAGATAGTTTTTCTGTCGTTCTGGTTAAAGAAGAGAAGCACCCAGCTGGCTCGATCATACATGAAGGGTTTCACTCTTTAGCTTCGGATTGGAAATTCTATTTTTAAGTAACTTATTTATTAGGGCAGATGTCTGAAGAAAGAGACCTTTGGAATGCAGTGTCACTAACGCCAAGAACATTAAAGCATAAACATTTTCATAGACGTGTACCCAAATGCCTAGCCTTGGCCTACAGCCATGTCTATCTTTCAGCTGCCATACTGCCTCGTGGGAATTGTGTGACTCAAGCCTGAGTCTCCTTCACTGGCTCAACTTCCAGTATAAATAGCCTTGAATGTGTCTGACAGTCCTTATAGTACCTTGTCCAATGAGCCAGAAAGGAGATGTATCTTTCTACGTCAGGGAACCCTGCCTTTAGAGGAGAGTAAGACCTCTGAATTTTAATTCTAATAAAGCATGATGGCAAAAGTATGCTAACATCAAACTGATTCCAAACCAAAATGTATGGCTAGAAGAGACCTGAATACTGCCCCAGAATCATTTCATATAAAGGTACTGTATAGCTTATCATACTTGAAGAATTATCAAAAACTTAGATTAATACATACTCTTAATTCTACAGTGACTGCACTCCCATTGGCCACCTTTCTCCATGGGAGAAACCAAGCTGTAAGTTTATGAGCAGTATGTGAAAGAAGAATGACTTTTATTTGGCTTTAAAATTTATTTGTAAGTTCGAAATCTAATGGCTATGGAAAGAAATTGCACAGGAAGGGATCACTGTGGGAACTAGTCACCTGACTGATGTTGAATTTTGGTGAAAAATAAGTACTAAAGAGCTATCTGTGTATTTGGAAATCTATGATATCATTACTTATTACAAGGTTACAGTGAGATTAGTCCTCACACATCATGTCATTCAGACCCTCACTGTGCAAAAATCTCTACTGACCCAAAAATGTCAGACCCATTGTCCTAACTTACTTATGAAAACCAAGCTTACTTTAGGAAAGGTTTACACCAACACAAATATATCCATTTATAAAGATTTTAAATGTATTATGTAGATTTCTTATCTAAGGAAGTTATTATACTTACTCAAATTCACTTATATTCAGATTTCCTCAAATACATACAGATGGTATGTCTGAAGATGTTTATAAATCAGGCTTACTTTGATGTGGATAATATGGACACCTTTCCTCTGAGTATCACTTTTGAAAAGGCACCATGGCACAATTTAGAACACAAGGAGGGGCAAAACTTAAAATATTTAGACTCAGTGTATACTAGCATGTGAGATGTGCTAACAGGATGGAGTGTAAATAAAGCACATGTAGTTTTTCCCCAGGTAAAATGTATGAGTTTATTGCTACAGGAAAGGTTGGGAGGAATCTTACAACCTGCAGCATCGGTGAGGAAAAGACTGAACACAGATAGTTAAAACTGCAGTATAAAATTTGGATTGCTGGTTTATTGCTTACCTGGGTGAAGGGAGGAATCCCCTTAAACACTAAAAAAAGAGAAGATTTAGAGATCCTGTGTGAAGAAGTTGGAGTGTAACCTGTGTGGCATTGCTTCCTTTCAAAAAGCCAGTATTACTATTCTTTTTGATGGGTTTTGTTTGAGGTTTTGTCCTTGAAATAATCACATTTCAGTGAATGTCAGCAGTAATATAACAACAACAGCACCAACAACAAATCATGGTCAGTCTTTTTTTAAAGTCTTAAATAAATGTGCTACAATGAAAGCTAGTTTCATGCACTGCAGAAGTTTATTGAGCTTAGGGGACTGGCCAAGTTAGGCTTTTCATTTAATTTGGTGTTTGGATGCTAAAATCATGAAATCTGCTTATAAGTTTGGGTTAGGCTGCTTTTAGCCAAACTTTGATTAGCAAGCATTTTGCATGGCAGGGAAGTTGAATCCTGGAGTACCTCTCCTTTATGCTCTTCAATGCTTTCACTGTCAGTCTCTGTGCCATAACTGTTACTGGTAAGGAAAGCCAGTTTCTGTCTTATGGCAGAAAAAGGTGAGACAAGCAGTATTTAGGACCTAAACCTGTGTTATGGGAAAAACTATGTCATGCTCTGCTTGAGATACAAAGGACTTGAATCTAAAGCAGTGGAGAAAATGTCCTCCAGCTCAAGCAACACTCAGTGTGCACAATGTCCCTTCTCTCTGCCAGCAGGAAGGTGGAAGAATTAGAAAAGCACCCTCTAGCCAGTATCAGACAATACTGGAACACCTACACTGACAATGTAATTTAACTTAACTTGCTTTTTCTGAGGCATCATGAACAATTGTCTTCCCTTGAGCAGAGCTCTGGGGCAATAGTCTGCAGCCAAAAAGGAGTACCAGCATTTTCAGCTTGTCCTACTGTATCTGTGCCCTGGCTCAGGCTCTAAAATCCCCTGTGAATGACTACACCATCTGCTTCTTTTGAGGTGGATTTTCTCAGTCTTTTTTATAGGAGATAGCTAAATCCATTTAAATAAATAAAAAAAGGATTTACTAGATCTAAATGCTGAACCTTATTCTCTCATATCCCAGAGACTGCCTAGTCTAACATGAGTTACTCTCCTTCTCTTATTTTGGACAAGAATTGCATCTTCATTAGAACTGGCTCAAATATCCCACTGAGAAGTTTTGATTTTGACTGACACTGATTGAAAATGACATGATAGGAAATCCCTGATGAACTTTAAGTGTCATGTTTGCTTCACTGGCACTGAAGATACATAGTGATTCCAAAGCAGATGAGCTCACAGGCTGCCTCCAGGAATTGGCCAGATGATCAATTTTCAAATTGCTAACAACAAAAGGAACTGAACCCCACACTCACTCTCGGTGCACCTTTTACTAAATGAACCCAGTCAAAAAAAATTACAATGAATTAATAAGACATAAAACTGCCAAACTATCTTAAATGGCTTTTTTACCACCAATATAAGATGCTCTATGTAAGCAACCTTACATACTTAAGGCAATGAACAGCAGCATGAACTGGAGAGTGAGATTGGGAATCAGAACACTGAGGCTGGGTCAGTTTTACACTAGCAGTGTAAGAGAAGAATCAAGCACTACAAAGCTTTCTAAAGCTAAACATATTTTTTGGACCTTGACCTAGTTAATATTGTTACTGGGTTACACAGAGCAAAGGAATATTTAAAGCAGTTTTCATTCTGCAGAGTGGAGTAATAAGCTCTCCAGTCAGGGTGTGAATGCACCTGTGCAAGGCTAATACATCACACAGTCTGGCACATATATGAATTATTTTGCCAAGAATGAGGCAGCTAGATTATGCCCCTACTCTTTTCTGTGGGCTCTTGCCTTTAGTTTTATTTTATCAACTGTTTAGCATGACATGGGAAGGCATTTGTAGGGTTAACTCAAGTGTTAAAAGTTGATTTGAGAAAGACTCTTCATAATTATTAACTCTACTAGTAGATTTTGAAAAAGCAGTAACTGTCCCAGTACTTGTGGCTTAGAAATGAAAATAGAGAGAATCCATTCAAAGAACAAAATAACAGACAGTATCAAATGAAACTGAGATTGACTTTATAAGGTCTGATTGCTATTCTGGGAAATTGAACACATGGATGTCTAACTTTCCAAGATTCAACATACTAGTTAGACTAATATCTTCTAATATTTGAATCAAAGTACATATCAGCAATAATGTACATGCATATAACCATCAGAGTAAGATTTTAGTTTAAAGCTGTGATGAACAGTTTGACATCTGCAGTGCTGCCATGGTTGATACGGTTTTGTTTATGTTTCACACCAAGGAAAATTTGTTGGACTAAGTTGCCATGGTTTTTTGCATCTGGATTTTATGATGTTTGGCATTGTAATGGCTGTAATACAGAACTGATTCCAGTACTTGAGATTCTGGCTAAACGTAATTAACTTAAGTGCCTGGAAGATGAAAGTTTATTTGCATTATGCTGGATTAAAGTACAAGTAGCAAAGGTAGTGTGAACAGGCTGTGTAAGTTACCTCCAGCTATTCAAGCTCAAAAGATCTACATACTGGTGAAGGACAATGGTGGCCAGGAAGCCTTGGGATGTTTGAATTTATTAAATCTGCTGTAAGAAAACATCAAATATGTTCATGGACTAAAAAGGTTAAGTGAAACCACAACCTACATAATGATTTGTCTGATCATATTTCTTCTCAGCAATTTTATCACATGCCTATCATACATCAGGGCTTGCAACTTGAATAACATATTGTCAGTACCTAACCATGCTGCCAGGGTTTTCTCTCCTTCTGCACTGAAGAAGACAGCAGCAACTCTCACTGTCACAAGTGCTAAAGTGTAGGAAGGAAATGTACAGGTGACTATTAGCATTAAACTCCTCTGTCTCAGCAGTGATTTATTTGAACCATTAGTGCAGGAAAACAGATATTACAAAACTGATTATTAAGACTCAGACCCCAGCAACCTGATTTTGCTTTTTATGAAAGTCCAATTGTAGCTGGCTAAAAATAAGATTAAAATTAGGTCAGCATGCCAAAGCAGTTCCACATGGGGAAAGACAATTACTAGAGGTGGAAAACATAGAAGATAGAAGCCCAGCCTTGTAGGCAGAGGGTACTGCCAGATAGAACATTTATCTCTCTGGAGCTGATAAACATGTATGCTTGAATGTTATTCTTCAATTACAGAGGCCAATTACAGCAGTTTTAACACTCCTGTATATGTGTAAAACACATGTGAGCTGGTAATTGCTTTGCCTTCTCTTTACTGCTGTTAAGTGTGGGCTTATGTGTCGCTTTTAGTTTTTGGCCCTCCTGCTTTGATATTGGAATGACCTGGACTTTTTGCACCACACCCAGTGGTAAGTGATGTGACTGCCAGAACCCCCTGGCTCTTTCTGAACCTCTGCAGAGACTTCTTGATTTCCATTGCAGTGGGAAGCTGATATTGCTTGAGAACAGAACTTTGCTTCTTTTAACTCAATTCTTCTGGGGGTGGTTTGGGGTGGTTGTTTGTTTGGGGTGTTTTGTGTTTGTTTTTTCTTTGTCTGTGATTGAAGACTTGTAAAAATGCAGAGATAGATACAGAAGCTGTCTTAAAGTTCAGATTTCCTGGTCAGAAACATTTTTACAAATTCCACATTTCAATTTCTAAGGAATGTGATGGAAAAAATAGGCAAGATTGTATTCTTGAGGCAAGTCAGAAGATTTATTTTTAGCCTTTAAACCAGAATAAATGACTAGAATATAATTTTACTAAAAATGATACTTTGAGTGAGATTCTAACAAAGAAAACAATCCAAAGAAAAAGTGCAAACATTATATTAAGAGACAGTAAAGTGTATTTTTATACATCTTGATTTTAATGAAATTTATGTGTGAGTCATCATACCTGCCATGCTTAGGAATGTGAAAGCATCAGTCCTTTTGGCTTTCTTATGCTTCATTGCAAAATACATTTGCAATGCAAAGTGTCTTGCATCCTTTCTATGGTTATTAAGGATAGTTATCTTCTGTGCTTCTCCATTAAATTAATATCACATAGCAGCTTCATTAACAGCTTTTAAGTTCCAGAACTGTTTCACAATGAACAGCATGAAAGCTCATAAGGGTGAAAGGCCCCATAGCATTATTTTTTCACGTTAAAAATGGGAAGGAACTCAGATACTTGGAACTAGAGACAGCTCATTGCATCAAATACTTTTCTGGAGACTGTGCAACAGAGAATCTGCAGGTGAACTGCAAGTGTTATATTTTAACCCCCCCTCCTGTTGGCATAAACAGTACAGGAACAACTTGGGTCAGACCAAAATGCTGACCTCTGGCTTGGAGGCTGTGGAAGCCTATAGGAGTCAATGCTGTGCATCACCAAAGTTTTTTGAAGGACAAAAAGAGAAAATGAAAGTTTCCTGTTTTGTGGTGAGGAGGATTTCACTGTAAGCATAATTAGCATAAACGCTTGAGAGAAAATTGTGGTCTTACAGGAATCAATGGGAAATGGATTCTTAAAGAATCAGGATTTCATCTTAGACATTTATTTCTATGCCCCAGGTCTGACTGATTTCTTATTTTATTTTCTAAACAATTGTATAGTGGGTGAGCTACTTTATTTAGTACTTTACCTTTCAATACTGGGATACACCTATTTTTCCCTACATGTTGTCATAGGAAGCAAAAGGTAAGAAGTATTGAAAGAACTTCAGACAAGGACCACCCTTGTCTGACAACCATTGTATCCAGTAGTTGAGAAAAAATGGAAGGTTTTGTAAAGTGGAAGTTTTGCTAAAGATTAGAGATGTGTTTTAGCTGCAAGCAACAACCAGAAGCAATGATGGTGCAGCAGAGGGGAAGATGAAGACTCTCTGCCCCCTGAAAGGGTTGAAGTGGCAAGAAGGATCAAAGATGATACTGAGAAGGTGTGAAATAAAAGATATAAAACTTTTACATTAAAGAGATTGCTTACATATGACTCGTGTTTAATGGAAAGAAAGAAGAAATACATGGTGTAAAAATTGGTTATACATCTTACACAAATATTTCATGAAGCTGTTGGCCTGTAGTTCACATTTTGGGTACAGTTGAGTCCCTTGGCTACTTATGTTGTACTCTGGATTTATGAACAACCTTCTCTTTTAGCAGAACAGAATCTCTCCATGCTTGAAAAAATAGCCCTTTTTTACTCAACACATATAGTACTTCCCCTCAGAAGCTAATTATAGACACATTTGATTTGAATCAGCAGCTCAAAATCAGGCATTATCTTGAGAATGGCATGTGTTATTTATCGATATCCAGAATAATGACTATAGCAGTATAGAAAGAGAATTCACTTGCTGAAAATGAGCTTAGCAGAATAGTTGTATTCTGCACAGAGTATGGACCTTAAAAGCACAGGACAGGTGATGTGCATAAAAAAGATGTATCAAAAATTACAGCACAGATGGTATTTTATGTGTCTCCCCTGCCTTTTAGATCTACTCCTGATATCCACTGTATCCTGTGTGTAGCCTCATGTCTCACATTTGCTTTCAGGTGATTGATGGATTACTTTTCCATGGGAACAGCAAACTGTACTAACTCGACCTTAGCTCACTTGGTTGTTAGGTTCAAGGCAAGTGACATGGCAGGGAGCATATGAAAGAAGTAATACAATAGCAGGACAACGCCTTTTGAGGGTTAAAAGTGCAATTTCATGAGATTAGATGTAACATCAAACTGCAGTAGAGTCATCCAACTTGCAGTGAACAAGGGCATGACACTTAAATTCAGCCTTATGTAGTCACCTCCTAGGAAATTAGGCAAACATCTTAGGTGATATCCTCTTGATAATTTCAAAATACTAGAACACATTCAGATAAATCCTGAATGATTTGATTAGGTTTATAATGGAGTGATGGCTCTTTGAAAGCTGTTATCAGTGAGAATTCCTACTTTATTCCTCCACAGCAGCCACTAGAAGCTCCAATCAAGGAACTAATAGGCTAGATGGTGAATGGATAAGCAGTTACTGTCCCATGGAGTTGTGATGGCTCCAAGGCTATGTAAGGCAAAATCTAATAGAGGCTGGCTGAACTCACAGAATCACAGAGCATTAGGACTTGGAAGGGACCTTGAAAGATCATCTAGTCCAAACCCCCTGCCAGAGCAGGATCACCTGGACTGAATCACACAGGAATGCACTCAGGTGGGTTTTGAATGTCTCCACAACCTCTCTGGGCAGCCTGTTCGAGTGCTCTGTCACACTCCCAGTGAAAGAGTTCCTCCCTATGTTCACATGGAACTTCCTATGCTCCAGCTTGCATCCACTGCCCCTTGTCCTATCTCTGGCCATTACTGAGAAGAGCCTGGCTCTGTCCTGATTCTCACCCTTTACATATTTATAAACATTAATAAGGTCACCCCTCAGTCTCCTCCAAGCTAAAGAGACCCAGCTCCTTCATCCTGTCCTCATAAGGAAGGTGTTCCTCTGGCCCTTCCCTGGACTCTTTCAAGGAGTTCTGTGTCCTTCTTGAACTGAGGGGCACAGAACTGGACACAATATTCCAGGTCTGGTCTCAGTCACTAAGGAGGAAGCTTTAAACTTACCTGCTTGTCTGTTAGTTGACATAAAATTAAATTACTCATACAGTCAGAGCTACAGCAGAGAGATGGATTAGGAAACTATTGCATATGGCCTCTCAGCAGTTAGTCCCTGACCAAACAAGAAAATGCAGCTCTCAAATGCCAGGACCATGGGTCTGTTCTGGGGCTCCAACCACTATAGTCTCATGTGCTCAGTCTCATGACTCTGCAGCTCTTCCTTGCTCCCCTTATCAACTTGTGTTTCACTTTAGCTTAGTCATCTCATGGACTGTATCTGGTGGTAATGAAAATCACCAGGGTTTCTTTGAAGTTAGAGCACTTGCTGAAGTGCTAGGTAGAAAGAGCCACACAGAGTTAACCTCAGAAACACAGTGGTGTAGGAAGCATCTCAGAGTGAAGCGTTCTGCAGGGTTAGAGGAAGTTGGAAGAAACAGTGCATCCTCCCTAACATTTTAGGAGAGCATAGGTATGGATTCACAGGTATGTAGCTGCAGCTGTAATCAAGCATCCAAGGTAGATAGAATTTATTGCATAAGAAGATGACCATAGTTTTTCACTGGCTACACAGGAAGTCTGTGTAAGTAATGCAGACTACACTCCTAACCTTTAGACAGCTATATTTAGGTAAAATAGATCCCATCTGCAGTTTCTCACTTTCTCCAGGGAGCTGAGTGAGGTAGCTAAGCTGGGGGAAACTCCTGGCCCTTTTGAAATGACAAGAAAAGTTTCTGAGCATATGAGCTTCAACTAAATAAAACAAATACAATCATTCAATGCCTAATCCAGTCTTTAGTGCACAGTAACTACATGCTAGTTATATATGTAGAGTAGCTAATAACTATTTAGTTAGTAATTAAAACAGGCTCAGCTACCATTTAAGGATAACTAATATATTACTGTCCTCTTCTTAGGTCACTTTTTATTTTCCCAGTCTTGCACTCTGGGGATGTATTTTATGCTTTAAAATCACCCTGAGAGCTTTCCCAGTGTCTAGAAATAAGTGTGACCTTCACGGAAAACATGTATTTATAAACAAAGTATTAATTTTAATACTCTTTTATGAACTCCTGAATAATTGTCCTGAGTGGACTAGAAAGTGCCTGAAGGCAGGAACAATCTTGGTCTCAGACAGGGCTTTGTCTCAGCATGGAGTACTGGATAGGCTCAGGTTTTAGGTATAATCACTTGCTCAGCCACACTATGTGTCTCTTCCAACACATTCAACACAAAACATCCTAGAAACTGATTTGTAGGGTCCAGACAAAGGAAGCAATACACACGTGATGGAAAACTTTAGCCTAGGCATGGAGTCATCTCCTAGTTTAAAGTGTACTTTGTTCCTTTTATATAATCAAGAAAGATGGCCCTCAAATATTTTTACCTTAACTCTAAAAGTTCCAAGGTGAACAGAGTATGAGTAAATTGTTATTCACATGGTCATGGCTGTTCCTACAACCCAATTGCTTGTAAAATCAGACACTGCCAAAATTAGACACTTTCTATAGAGTTCAATAGAGCTTGGCTTATTTTTCTCACCACCCCTATAATCTTGATGTACTCTATATATTCAACATTTCCTGTTTTGATCTAGCCCTGCTTCAGCAAACAGTAAAACCAGCTTCTCATCAGGCTTGTAGATGGTACCACCTGTCTAAAGTCCACTGGTCTGAGGTACTATTTCCCCTTTCAAATTACAGGGACAACATGAGAGTAAGGTACTATTGTGTCAGAGTGGCACAGGCTGGGTCATACTTAATTAGCAATGGCTTTGAAAATGGTTCTGGCAAAAAGGAAGTCTAAATAGGGTTAGAATAGAATAGAAATAATTCTAAGAGATTTTTGCTAGTTGCTATCATTTTGACCATCATTTTCTGAACTGGGGGCCGCTGTTCTGTGGTATCAGCTACTTCCACAGGCTCTAGAGAGCTCTTCAATGCTTGCCCTCCCTGTTCACCTTGTGTGTCTGGCTCCATGACTGCAAGCTGCTCCTCTTGACTGCTGCAGGGCCTGAGAACATCGTGTGAGTTAAGTTTTCCTACAGTTTCTGCTGACTGTGACTCCAGAAATGTAGGTGCTGCTATATGTATCAGGTCTAGACTGCCAGGTTTTGGTACCAAAAGGAAAATATATCCATGACAGTTGAATGTATTCATCTTTCAATAACTTGTCCTAAAAGTTCCACATTTAATTTACAGCCTTTGCAAAATACAGTGCTTGGTCGTTTGTCATTCAACATTGAGAACAGGCAAGGATAGCCCTGGTAACATGCAAAACACACTCTCAGTGTTTCTTGGTTGTGATCCCATTCTTTTACACATTAAACAGCACCCCACTGATTTGTAGGTATCTTTGCTTTCAATTACATTCCAAATCTCAGGCTGCTGGTAACCTTTTATCTCTGTTCTTATCAACCTTTACTATTGAGTGGCTTCAAGAAATAGATACAGTAATCAAAGTCTGGTGCTCCTCCCTAGATTTTGATCAAAGGCATTTATTGACAGGGCAATTTGTTGCAAGGTATGGAAAACTACCCTATTTAGAATGTAGACAAGGTACTTCTAAGATAAAGACATATATAAACTGCAATTGTGCCTGCTAGAATGCTCATATTTTGTGTTCTGCTTTCAGAACTGTGTTTAATGGAATAAGATGTGTGAATAAATTCCAATATCATTGTCATAATGGAAAATGTATTTTTTTTTGTTTAAAAAAATTATGTGAAAACAAGAAAGGTTTTATTTAAGAGCAGATATTAATATTTGTATTATACATGCCCAGTAATTTCCCTGCATATCCTACTACATTTAATTCAACTGAAGCAAAGTATTTGCTAACATGCTGTATAAATCTCTTGAAAAATGAGCTTTTCCATTGATCTAGGCACATAGCTACTCATTTTAGAAATCAATTACTTGGAATGCCCTGATAAAAAACTGAATTAAGACAGTGTTAAATCCAAGAAAACAATTAATTCAAGGGAAAATATTGTACAGATTTGTTTCAATTACATCAAAGTCAAAGCTGGAAAACGTGATTAAACTTAAAAGAGATCCACTCATTAAGGTAATCAATGAAGATTAAGGCTCTGAAACTTCTTTAACTGTGTGGTAATTATATGATTATAATTCAAGCATTTTGTATTTGTGGTCCTGGATTAGATTATATTTAATTTTTAAAAGCACGTGAGATTACCCAATCCTATGTTTTCTCTACTTGTGGTATCACTGAAGGGCAGAGTTAAAGTTATTTAGGTGCCAGACTGCCCTAATCTTAATGTGTTTGGATTACCATTATGTGTAACCAGACTCAAAGAAAACACTGACACAGATGCTAAATTTCTTGAAGGACAGATCCAGTTTTAAACAAATTATGGGGTAAATTAAGATAATGCATTTACCTGCAGACTTAAAAAGACTCATCCTGCACTCCCAAACTGTGTTGTAAATACAGGGTGGATTTGCTGCCTGGATAATAGGTTCTCTGTTTTGGATACACAATACCTGAGCCATCATGGCAGAGTTGCAGCCAGCTCCTCTATCATTGCAATGGCATTAACATGCCCTGACCTAGATGGGGTTTTTGCATGTACACACACTGGGAATCAAGTGTTATTAAAGACCATCAAAGTCTTTTCTGTTTACTTCTGGGACTCATAGACTAGGCCTGTAAGCAGAGATAGTCATTTGCTGAAAGCTCCACATTCTACATAGGACAGACAAAATGCAGGGTAAAGAGCGGATTCCCATCAGCATTTTACACAGGGAAGCTGCCTCCAGGGTTTCTCCATCACCTCTCCTGCCCTGATTAAATTGGCTTGAAGGCTCACATGAAGACAAACATGCCTACTGGCATGAAGTGCAGGGCAGCTGATTCAGTGATGCAGCCTAAGAGACAATTGTTTCATAGCAACACTAAGCTTGGGCAAAAAGGCTTGGGAAACACCTTCTGCATGGCAAAAGCTTGCTGATGGCAAGTCCCTGGTTATCTGTGTAAAGAAAGTTGAATAGTCTGATTGATAACTTTGCACCAAACTGGGTCAGGAGAGGTCTGCAGCCAAGAAAACACCTCCAAGCAAAAGCAGTTTCTTTATAGCAGTATTTATAAACTATTTTAAGTGAGTCTGTTGGTGTTGCTGTGTGCTGCTGTCCATTTCCCAAATGTCAGGAATTGTTTATTCCATTGGCAAAATGTTTAGCAGGAAGCAGAACTTCTTCCAGTCAGTGTCCACATCAGCCTGTCAAAGTTATGTCCAACCTTCCCGTGCTGTCATTGCATTATATTCTGAACCTTGTTTCATTTCTTTATTGCTTATATTTGGCATTTGCAATTCCTACACAGTGCACTTCCAAACAGGAATTTCTTACAGACCTACTAGTTTTAAGGCTTGACAGAAGTTGGGATGGTACTGAGTTCTACCGAAGAGTGAAAGAAATATGAGAATGAAATTAAAGCTGCAGCTGAAGAGTGAGCTTACACACATACAGATAGATGAACAGGAGACAAATTCTCTTTCTAACTCCTTACCAAGTTGGCAGTTTTGACAGCAATTACAGTGTGTTAGAAATTCCCAGTTAAATCTTTTCACCAAAGATTAAACCCCCACTTTGCATTGATGTATGAAAATACTTTCAATTGTTATTAACAGACTTTAATTGCACCAATATGCTTTTCACTGCTTAAAAAGGCCTTTGTTCTTCACAAATAGTGATACAAAGGTAACAGCAATACTTTAGTGGCTTTTACTGCTTGGATGCAGAGTAGGAGTCCTTAAGCTTTAAAAATCTTTTCTCTCAGAGATACCATCTTTTGCCTGGAGCTAAAGGAATTAGGGGATATTTACATGATTTAAGGCTAATTTTATAGCATATTATGTTCCCTCCCTGCCATGGAATCAAATACTAGAGGATTTGATTGTTTTTTCTAAAATGTAAATATAGGTAAAAGTAATAAAACTATTGTTTGTATGGGAAACCTCCATATTAATCTGGAAACAATATGCAATATTGGAATTGTGTAACTTGGTGGTCAGCAACAGGAAAAATAACAATCACTCTGGGAAGATAAGTACATGTGATAATGCATACATAACTCATGCTAGAAAATTGAAATAAGGTCAGAAATTACATTTTAGCTTTGAAACCTTATTGTTTAGGTGACAGGGGAAAAGAAAACAGCCATAAAAACATTATGATAGCTGTGAATGATTTATTACTAAAATATGATAAATGTAACAGCTCAATCAAAACTCATAATTTCTAATGACAATTTCCAAACCATGTATTCTAGCTGTGAATTCCAGAAAACTTCAGCAACATTTTGGTGATGGAAAATGTGCAGTTAGTACAGAGAAGGAACAGTTGCTTTTCTCTGAAGATAATGTTTAGCTCCAGGCGATTGCAGAGCAAGATGAAGCTGCCAATATATGGAACCACTGGGAGATCTGTTGTTTTATGTGGATGGGAAAAAAGGGAATTGACTAAAAAAGAACAAAAGACAGTTAAAGATCTTTGAGAATAAAGTCCTGTGATAAATGTTTGGATCAGTTAGAGAGTCTGGAGAGAACTGTTGAACAAGGGACTGTGGGAGGTCTATGAAGAGCCAAATGTAGGGAATGGAGTGAAATTCCAGTGACCTGAGTGGGCAGAGTATGTGGTTAGGATGATGGAAGACAGACCAGTAAGACTTATTTTGGACAGCCATCATTAGGAGTTTCAATCCTCAGGCCACTGAAGAAGAACATGGAAAGATAATATTGAGCAAGACCTAATTACTTGTAATATGAATCACCATCAAAGGGAAAAATATGCATGTAACTAAAAGAGGTAGGAGAAAATCTTCCAAAGACATTTTGGGTCTACAGAGCTGAGGGATAATAGCACAGAGATTCTAAGAAACTTCAAGTGATTTCTCCTCTTTAGTTTTTGGAATGAATTCATGGAGAAATGAATGCCTGCACGCTTGCTAGAACTCCTTAAATAACATTTTGAGGAAGACAGTGATGAAATAGCTAGCAGTTGTCTATTCAGCGCTCAAAGTTTCCATGAGTAGGTAGGAAGGAAGCAGGAAGGGGGTTGCTTTGTAACTGCGTGTACAGACATGGGGGTCAGTTTGTGAGAAGTGAAACATGAACCATTCTACACCATGAAAAATAGCAAAAGGATGCTCGAGTTTCCAAATTGCATTATAACTGTTACCAACTGTTGGGATAAGAACAATTATGTAAGTGACCATATGCCACAACAGTGGGCATTCAGACCAAGTCCTGTAAAAATCCAGTAATAGGAGCGAGTTTTTTCTATTTTCTACTTTAATACAGTGGGACAGATACACCTGCAGAGGAATCCACATGAATAAAGGTTTGTAAGAGCTAAGGCCAGAGTAAGAATCTTGACAAATGACTGAGATAGATAGAAATCTTATTGGTCTGTAGTCAAAACCCACATTGAAGTGAATGATTAGTAAAAAAATTGCCAAGGCCTGCTAGAATTGTCTGAAAAGCATCTGTATGTGTATGTATTTTCTCAGCACTTCAGCACAGACATTCTTTAAATAGCTTGAAAAGTGAAACAGCATCTTGCAGCTGATAACGTGGAACAGTTTCTTCTGTTTTAACTCTAAATTTGTCCATCTAGTTACAAGCCTGTCACCATATATTTATGCCCCCTAATCATTCCAACCAACATCCTATCCCTCTCATTTGCTTATATGATAAAGGATTTTTAACTGCTGTGACAGAAAATGTTGCAGAAGGAATGCTGTACTGAAAAAATGCTTGCACATACTTCGTTTGCCAAAGGAGACTAGTATATGACCGATAATGCCACCAGCATCTAAATGAGCGAGTTTGCATCAGAGTAGCTTGTGGATCAGATTTTAAATAAACCTCAAGTATGCAAGCTATAAAAAACATGTGCCAAAGCAGCTCTTACTTTTGGTTTAAAATTCTTGTACTTAATATTAGTGCTTTCAAGCCACAGGCAGTAAACCTTTAACAAAATATACTGCACTTTCTGAGTGGTCAGGCTTCCAGGCAAAACATGAAGTTGATGCTTATTCATGTGCAATTGCTGAGTTTAGGTCTGAACAGCAACAGGACCTGTTATGTACTCCATTTTCTTCTGTAGTGAAACTTCACTCACACATTTGATTTTTTTTTAAGTACTACCCTTTAAGCCTTGTCATCTGCTTGGCTTTGAACAAAATTATCCTTTCACATTTGTCCTTTTGCTCCTTTGCACTTTTACAATGATTTTATTGTAAAATACAAAATACACTACAAAGCACAGCTGAGATTTCTCTGTGAGGAAAAGCTTTGTCAGAACTTCAGGATTCCTTCTACTGAGGTGATTTTACATTGGCTAAACACTTTTGGACAGTTGAAGTTCATTTAAAAAATAACCTTTATGTGGTACATGACTTTGTCTTTACATTTAGAGTTACAAGATGTAGCCTAGTCTTAAAAATGTCATTAAGCATTGCTGTAAGGGACTTGCCAATTAAAAAGCAGGTTTCTCCTCTCTCACTACTGAGCACAGACCTGCTGTTTTCAGAACAAACGCAAGAGGGGGCGTTTAGATGATGTTGCATCCGTTCTTTAAACGCTGCTCTTCAAGCACTCAGTAAAACGCTGGGCATGAGTAATGTATTTATAGCTTTTGGCTCTCATTCTCTCCCACTCACTTTCTACTAGTGTCATCTCATAACTTCTCAATTAAATGACACCTTTTTTACTTCGATGAACGAGCAAGAACCAGACTTCTAATTTATTTCCTCTCCAAGAAAATTTGATGTACTGCAGCGTAGATTTAATTTGACTTCACACCCACACACATTACAGACACGGACTCATGCACCAGATCTTCATGAACTTTGAGACAAGGCTCCTAAATTTCACAGCCCACAAATGAAAACAAACAAGCAGTTAAATCATTCCACACCCCATTTACAGTCCGCTGATCAATTTTTCTTCTCAACCCCAACTACTTCCCTTCCATCACCCGCAACCCACATACTCCCACCTCAATCCAGAGCCATCAAGCATACAGCTTTGTACTTTAAACGATGTTTATTGGTTATAAGTTCCTGTGTTACAATGATTACTCTAGGGTTGGTGTGGCTTTCATGAATTACACTTTAAGGACTTCTGCATGTGTTTTTCTGCTGGGATGTTTAAATAAGTGAGATAGACTGAAAACTGGTAGCTCTAAACTGTGTTTCTCTAATATTCAGAGAGTTGCCTGAATAGCTGATGAGTGTTTAAATGAGTTTTTCCCTACATTTGGTATTAATTTTTATGAGGCAATTGCAGGATTAAAACCTGCCAAAGTGTTTGCTTTGGTGTGTTACACTTATGGATGCAGTTATGGTTGCTGGCTGTTTGTCCCAGGTGTGAATAAAGATATATGGGTTGTTCTGAAACAAAGAAGAGGGTCCAGTTCATACGGAATAGATGGGGAGGCACAGAACTACTTCTTGTCTTTTTATGGGGTACTTAGCCCAGTTACTGCAACTGAATTTTACTTGAGGGGTTTTGCTGTTTCTGGGTTTTCTTGAGTGGAACAATTTGACTATTTAAAAAATGATGTAGCTTTGCTGACATCTATTCACCCCACAACTTCTGTCACTGATGTGCTGCTCTCTGCATTACTGCAACAAAAATTATGTGCCTTTTGAGTCCTCTCTTTCCATTACCATATATTCTTGAACACCACTCCACCCCCCCCCCCCGCTGCCACCCCCCTGGTCTTCTGTCTCCCGTGCTCCCTATAATTTTGAAATTACAGGGAGTATCTGCATTTCCAAACTGTGCAATGCTGCAATTGCTTGTAACGAACTGGACTAGGAATATGGTCCACTGTGAGATACAGGACAAGAAAGGATTGGGCACTGACCTGCAGTTGGGCAGTTTGCTATTTCGTGGAGCTCCTTACTTTTAAATCCCATTGCTTAAATGTATTTGGTTACCGGATAGCAGGAAGCACTACAGAGATACAAATAACCTATGTCCCATCAGAAGAACTGGATGTGGAAGGGTGCATATATATACATATATATATATATATATATATATATGTTTGTGTGTGTGTGTGTGTGCACTGGGTCTCTAAGAAATTCGTGTTCCTGACTGATTTAGTTTTGCTTACTGCACTAGTTTCTTGCAAACCATGGCTGGTCACAGTGCTGCAAGGAACACAATCGCAGTAGATTTCTCTTGTGGGTTTATATACCTTTCAGATGCAGGTATGGGTGACCAGGTTTGTTCAAGAACAGCAATAGGATGTGACTGGTGATGAAATTGGCAGTATGAGTGTTTGTAAGGAGCTGCTCCCACATGAAAATGGAAGACAGGCAATGAACACGTGAACAGACTACGCTGAGGAACCTCACTTCAAAATTAGTCAAGTTATTGCAATGGAATGGGAAAATTAATCATCATGTAATAGGCTTCTACCTCACTAGAGCAAAAGCAGGTAAAGAAAACAGCCTTAAACCAGAAGATTTTTGCTCTAAGATATATGTTGGTGTATGATCATAAACAGTATAACTTTTCCTTTGAAATATTTAGTACCTATTGCTGTTAGAATTCTGGACTTGATTCACTACAGTTACTGTTCTGCAACATCAGACTTTCTAAGAGTATAAAAAAAAATCAAAATTTTCTCTTCTCTCTCATAATGGGTAAACTCTAATTTGGCAAGAAACGTGGATATCTCTGTACATGTTACTTAGGACAAAGCCAATGCTCCACTGCATGACATAAGTTTTTGAAGTAATGTTTCTTAGCCCCAAAGAAATTATAACACACAAATTATCCAGAAAATGCTTCTGAAACTCTTAATCTCTCCATAGATATTTTTATACTTTTACCAAAGCATCTCAAGTTGGCAAATATATTCTATTCCCCTCATCAAATACAATCTCTGGTTTATACACAAAGATCAGTGGATTCTCACCGGTTTAAATATTTTCCCCTAAATAAAGACTCAGTAAAATGAAAATCTGAGGTCACATAGTAGGCCAGAAAACCTTAGTTTTCAAATGAAATGATGTTTTTTTACACTCACCTATCCATTTAATCACTTGCACCATTTTCATGAAAGTTCAGGTTTTCAGATAGTATCTGTACTCAGAAAGGCTATTGAATCCATTACCTGCTTAATAAATCAATTAATTTTAACAGCAGTTGCTCTGTGTGCTTGATAGCTATCTGTGCCTTTGAATTAATTCCCTTGTTCTTACTGTAGCTCATGGTGCTAACACTTCATTCCCCCCTGCCCTGAGCTTTTTGGGTGAAAAGGCATGATTAGATTTCTGTCCAACACCTTTCCAAAGTAAACAAATTTTCTCTTTCACTGTATTTTTACGAGCTACAGGAGCATCACATCCAGCAAGGATGATTCCCCAGCAGTGAGAGTGGGAATAACCTACAATAGCCAAACAAACTTTTCAATACAACAGTGAAATCCTAACAAGCGTTGCCTGAGATCCAACTTTTGCTCCTTTTCCTAAGTTTTATATGTTAAACATATTGCCTAAAACTGTGTTTTTCTGGGCAAATGCACAGCTTTGCATAGAGTGGGGGCACTGATAAAGTATGCTTTCCCCTGATACGACCTGAAATGATGATATGATGCTTGCAGAGCATTCAAAGATAGACAGTTCCTAACAAAGCAGACATTTGGGGAAACAGCATGTGCTGTGAATCTTTGGGCTGGTAAGTATAATAACAAACACTGCAGGCAAAGTCTGTAGAAAAGGAAAATAAATTAATCTGTCCTCAGCCTAGTCTGGAGGTGGCTCAACTGCAGAGCTCTGCAGTCACAGGCTCTCTGTGGCAGTTGATGGTGAAGTTGTCACACTGAAGGGACTGCAGCTGTGCTGAGACAGTTACCAGACTGCACGCTCCCAACAGGAGTTGTTCTAGTGTGCAAAACCTCTCTAGTGATATTTCATATGGTCAGATTCTGAGTGGGGGATATTTCTTAATCATGATTTTTTTTATTCTTTCTTCAGGTTCACAGCCAGCAAATTCCTTATTCACATCAACATGAAACTTTTCTTCCAACTGTGGATATTCATTCAGCTCAGCCCATGGGAACAAGGTCTTCAGCTGGACAAAACACACTTACATTTCTTTGAAGTACAGCAGTCTGCAAAATTCTGTTCCTTCGATTATAGAACGTCGCTGTCTCCTCTAGTACACAATAGCAGAAGCAGCTTTGGGCTATGGAGGTGCTGTTGGATCCAAGTCTAATATTTAAACAATTTCTTCTGCTGATTTAATAATAGACACAGTTGAATCTGTTCTTTGCCTCATTAAATTTTCTTTGACACATTTTACTTGACATACTCTACCTAGTGCTGTGCTTTGGCTCTCTTATAAACTTTTATTTTAGATTCATCAGGGGTTTTATGAGTGTGGGACATTAAAGCAAGCACATTTACAGTTGCATTCTCCCATTGAGAGACTGCTGGCCTTAGTTTTTATACCTCCAGTTTCCATTTCCTTTGAACATCCCATATGGCTGGATACAAGATCCCATTGAAACTGTCCTTTCACGAAGGAGGAGCAGACTAGACGATCTACAAGTCCTGTCTCATTTCAAAATGCACATACAGTTGAAAGCATGTGCACTTAAGGACATTATCTCCAGATTGTTCTTGATTTATTCATGAGTGTTGTTCTCATGTAGGTAACTCAGTGACAGTAAGCAGTTTTTCCAAGAGTTTTTCCAAGTCCATGGAATACTTTGGTGTCTAGAAAATTACAACTGAGTTTTTGTTAGTTTGCATGCCAGGGTCAATGTGGTGAAGATGGTCACTTTCTTCCTGCATGCTATATCTATGTAATCCTGAGTTCTATCAGCTATGACAGAGTGGTATTGTGAACCACAATTAATTTCCTTTACAATAGTGTGGATAACTTCACGGCTCATTAGACTGATGATTTCATTCTGAATTGTTGGACTTGTGTAATCTTGTTTTCTCTTCAGCTAGCTTCCCAGGGTCTCATTGTCATTGCTGTGAAGCTTCAGTAATTCAATAAAATTCTCCTCATCAATCTGGTGGCCATGAATTACCAAGCCTTGTCTACTCTAGTAATGTATGGTATTATTTTATACAGTGAGCAAAACTGATCTCCCATTTAACATTTCAGTGTGCTTTATCTTTCAGACATGCTGGAAAATGTGAGATTCTGATACTCCAATCAAACAAAAAGAATTTGATGACAATTTAAACAAGGTATTGACTGGGAAGCATCGAGGAATGGTTAGAACATCAGCACTGAGGTGGATTTCTCTTCCCCCTCTGCACCACTACTGACTTCATTCCTTTTGCTGCTGCTGCTTTAGGTAAAGCTTAGTGTCAAGTGGTACAGTTGTGGCATCAGAGGTAAGGCACTCACTGATCAGCTAACTCCTTATGGGTGGTGAATTTGTGATGTGACACCAAAGGACTTAAGAAACAGTCCCAGAGAAGTAGAAATCACCAAGGCACAAACATAAAACTATTTTATGAATGTTGTTATTAGATAATGGTAACAGCTATTTCGGGCAATTAGAAGTTTGAAGTGTATTTTCTTGCCTAAACATGCCAAATTACAATGTCATGACCTTATTCTTGGAGCTCTACCAGCATACAGTACTTTCATGGCTAACATTAAGGTGGCTTGTATTCAGAATTTTCCACCTCCAAAGGCCCAGTGTGAAAAGTAAAGGGAAAGGTGACAAAAAATGAGAACCAGGACAGACAATCTTCAAAACCAAAAGCGGAAAAGCAAATACATACTGTGTATCTAACATCCAGATTAGATTAACTCAGAGGGTTAATGAGTTTTTATTTCACACATCTCATCAGAAACATTGAACTGCAATTGGTACATGGGGCAGCAAGACTGTAATGCATCATTTTCTTAGGAATGTTATGTCTGTCTGTTAATAATGCAGAATTTGTCAGAAGTTGAGAATAAGACTGGTCTCATGTTTCATTATTCATCTGTTTGTGTCTCAGTTCACACCCATGGATGTGAACTAATTTATCATTACCACAGAAACTTTTAGCAAAGATAAAGGAACCAAATATTAAAAATATTCACGTTAAAGTGAGGGGGTGCCTATACTTGCCTAAGGACAAATCTAAAGCCAAGACCTCATTTCACTCTCATTCGTGAAAAGCATAATAAACCAAAAGCTTAATGACAAAATGCTTAATTCAATAACATTTCAAGTAAAACATCTTCTTTATCACACCAGTTTTGCAGCATGGATTATGAAGACAATTTAAATCTGATACATTTTGTGTTCTGACAACTCGGTATTGTGACATCACAGTCTTTCTCTGTCACAGTGAAATACTGGAGAGCTTCCAAGAGGAATTGGACAAAGGAATTAATGAATGAGAAGAGAGAAGAGTTTGGGCCACACACTTTAAACTTTTTGTCATAGAACAAACTATGAGAAAATATTATTTATAATGCATAAACAACACCACAGTTCCACTATGTTTAGAATATTACTACATTGTGCAGGTTTTTTGAATAACTGTGGTGAATTCTCTAGTTTATGTACTGAACATGTAAATATATTACTGCACTTTCACTTTCATATTTAACATGTATTTTAAAATCTGGCTGCATTCTTTGTAACATTTATGTCAGAGTAGACATTCTAATTATAGACCTTATTGGTAATTAGATTACAAATATAAAAAAGAATAACCATACAGTACAAGTAGTGTATTGAAAGTAATTCTTAAGTAGTGGTATGAGACTGAGAAGTCTCTTTCTACCCAATATAGGGCTCTTAGCCCTGTCCCAAAAACTATGAATACACAGCCAATGACTTTATATCTTCACCAGGACACCAGTGGACAACACATAAGTGACTAAGTTAACAGAGGCTGGTTAGTAAGTTGTAAGAAGTCTACATAATACCAACATCTGCACAGTGCTAGTGTAAGAAGGTCTATGATCATTAATGGTATTATTCTGCCCCAAGTGCTCCCATGGAAGCTAGTGGGAGCTTGGGACAGCTCCCAAGTGGGAACTTGGGATCAGCACAATGGAAAAGGACAATTCTATTTTTATTTATTTATTTAAATCTTACAGCAATTCTTTCAGTTCTGCTGGTGCTTTTGCTCATAATGTGTATGGGCTTGATAATGCAACTGGTGTGTTTTCAAGGCTTATTGGAAAAAAAATCTATTCAGATTAGTTTCACTATTCTCTGTTACAGTGTTTTTATCATCAATATGTGACTCTACCATCAATGATATAAGACATTTCCTTCATACAAGGCTGGTGCATTTTTTCTCATTCATACAAAACTGGGAAGTTTTTTAAAGAATTGGGGTGGGGTTATTTTATTAATTTTTAATTTATGTATAGTTTTGATTTGAAACAATGCTCTGGGAAGCTTAGCAGGATGACTTGCATGTCAGGCTTGAAAGTAGATAGAGAACATTTTGAACATGTGTACAGAAAATTTCTCCCCAACAAGGGAGAAAACATTGAAGTGTTTATTTGGAACATGTGCAAAGTCAACTTACATGATGAGAGGCAGTAAGTGACCTCTGGATACTGCATAGAGGTTATAGGAACTGTGCAGTATGTCATGAAGCCACTGTAACTGAGGAAATAGGAAACCTATTTTGGATGAATGAGAGACTGGGAACCAAGTGAGAAAGGCCATTGGAGAGATGACATGAAGTGACAAATAGGAATTTTTTTGTCTTGATATGTATGGGACAAAACTGGATTTGTTACAGTAAAAATAATCCAGAAGTTACATAAATCTTACATGAGAGAGAAATTACCAGGGTAGAGGTTATGGAAGTAAAGAAACCTTGTAGTAATGAGGCTTGCAGGTGATCTGGAGGTATGCACATGCCTTAGAGAGCCAGAGGGAGATATCAGAAAGACTGTTTAGATGTGAAAGATGGAGCATTAATGACTTTGTAAGCAAACCAAGATGATTTATATAGAGAATAGAATGATCATTCTTTTATGGTACACAATCCATTTTAAGTCAATTTACTGGATACATAATTTCAAAACTTTTGCCTGTTAATGGAATAGTTGCACAAGAGATTACTTTTAACAAAAGAAAAAATAATTTTTATTTTAATAGTTAATAGCTAATCCAAGAGGCAAAATCTTCTTTTCCATGTAATTCCACATTTAATACAGTATCACTTGAGAAAAATTATGTGATGGAAAATAATTTGGCCATCATTCTAGTAAACTAATCACAAACCCATCCAGGACTTAAAATCTGTATTTTCCAACTTTGGACACACCATTATCCCCTGATTCTCACTCTGTTCTTCTTCCAGCTTTAATTTCAATACCTCTTGCTAAGTGACCAACACAAAGTCCTTGTCCCTGCATTATGTTCAACACAAACTGAACTTAGATCACCTTTGTTCACCTTAAGCCAGCCTTACAGCTATAAGACAATTTTTCATGACAAGACTGCAGGATATTCCTGTTCTACAAGCATTTCCTCTAAGTTGCAGCTAAGGTATGTAACAGTAGGTAGCTCACACTGAGGTGGTCTGAGCAATGTTTATTCTATCACTGATCTTGAACCAGACTCAGGCAAAATCAAGCCACCCAATTCCAGTTTTCAGAGTGCTACCAGAATATGGACTGCAGGCTTGAAGCTACTTATGCACGAGCATTGACTCAGTAGGTCTTATTTAACTAATAAAAGAAAATGTGATTTAGTGGAGTACTTCAGCAGAGATATCATTGCCAGTAGCCATGATTTGTAGGTCCCGTAGCCATAACAGTGACACGCATACTTGCCTAACAGAACTTTACATGCACCAGGGAATATGTGAACAGCAGAAGCCTGCCTGAGCAGTAAGAGATAAAATTCCAAGTTTTGGATGGTTAAAAGGTCTTTGATGTTCAGCATGAAGAGAGTGTGTGTGGAGACCAAATACATACTCTCCAAATTTGATTCAGTAAAGCTGAAACTCTCTGCCTTGCCCTTGGCCTCACAGTGCACCCCACATTAAAACCATTCAATAAAATTTGATACGTTGCCAACTGTTGCCTGCCTGAAGATTAAACTACTTAAGTTTTCAATTACCTATGATATAATACAACAAAGACACAAGAGTAATGTTCTTAACCCTCCAGCTGAGCAATCAAAAAAAAAAAAAAAAGAAAAAGGCTATTTACACTGGAGGAAAGCCTGGATAAAGAGATGGGCTTTGCACTGTGCCCTGAAGGTCAACAGAGGCAGACTTGGTCCTCCCATAGAGCTTTCTACTATAACTATGGCAGTCTGAGGCCTGATTTTAAACATATATATAGCCCTTGACATTGATGCACTTCTACCAGTATGAAGATGCTTGGTCTTAGTAGAGGTGATACAGCTGTTTCAATGCAAGTGTAACTCTCTGATAAGCAAATATGAAGGGCTAAATCTGCACTGTATGCTGTTGCAGACATATCTGAGATAACTCTAGCTGATAGGAGTCAAAAATTGTAGCTGTGTTAAGATCGTACTGAACCTTCTGAGAGATAGTTACAGTAAGTCAACCATAGAATAGTGATAATATGACTCTGCTGTTTCTGGGCTTTAATGCCTGCTTTAAATTAATGCTGCACTGTGCTCTGTGGACAAACTCAGAATTAATTGGCTGGTCACTGCTGTGGTTCTGACTTACACAATGTAGACTTAATCACTGCTTTGCACTCTTTGATTCCTGTAGATCTGATCCTTAAACTATCAAGAGTAAGTTTCTTTCTATTTCTCCTCACTGACTCTAAAGGAAGGTTAAAGTATTCATTCAGATGGGTAAGTTCACGTTATAAGCACATTACTAGAGATGAATCCTATCTTTAATGTTTTAGGCAGAAGAGTAATACAGTAAAAGTAGGATCTTGATTCCTATATAGCTACATACCCATCACTAGGATATTATATAGTCAAAGTAAGCAGATGTAATTAATCAAAATGGTACAATTTCTGCATGCAGAGGACACCATCCCAACCACTCTAGCAATAAGGGGATGAAAACTCCAGAGTTGAGAAGGCTGGTGAGAATTTGACCTTCTCATCTGCAGCTAAAATGTTACCAAATCACTTGATCCCAGCTATTCTCAAGAGAGATGCAGCATAAGGAGAGAAAGTGTGTCTCAGGTAGTTAAGTCTCGATCATGTAAGGCTCTCCAAGTGCAAAAAGCATGCTAATTTGCACTCTGAAGAGAAGCAGTAACTAATGTACTGGTGCAATGTGATTCTTCTGACCAGTTTGACTAAAGAAGCGGGTCACTGCATCTGCACCAGCTGGAGCTTCTGAGTGACTTTCAGGAGCATAATATGTTTAGCAAGCAGCATGGTAATCTAATCAGTGAATGGAAAAGCATGACTGTAGGCGAAATGTGGCAGAGTGGGAAGAACTTACTAGTTAAAGAAAGGAAAAAAAATGAACTTCCCTCAGTGTTTCTGAACCTGCATTTGTTTATATACTTTCAGGGAATGCAATCAATTTGATATCTGTGTTATAAATGTCATTGCCAAAAATTTTAATATCATATCAGGGCAATCTTAAGTAACATTGTATCTCACCAGTTGTAAACTGCTGCATTGTAAATTGCTGCTTCAGTGTGAGTTGAAGAAATGAGCAAAAGCATCTGGTCCTGTTTGCAGTTAACTCCAATCTGCAGACTCGTTACTTTGGTAAGAGTCCCAGAAGTGTCTCTGGCTGAAGTCATGCACTGGGATTGAATTTTGTGCGTTTCCAAAGTCATGACAAGTTTCTATTTGAGATGTCTGAAGTAGCACACTGACATCCCAAGGAAAAGACAGGTCTTTTATTCAGTGGCAAAGCAACTAAATATTGCAGGGCATGCCAATAGTGTTAAACAGGACTTTCAAATGGTTTTGATATGGGAGAATTTGCACACTTGAATGTAGAGCCTGTCACTATAATGTTATGAAATTATGGCAGCTGTAGAATTACAATTATATTAACATATATTCTCTTTTGGGGAGCTATGAAATATCTTATGTAAAGACAGTAAGATCTGTCCTTTAAGGGCTCTTATTTAGCTTTTATCTTATTAGGTGTAACAGAAAGAACATCACTGACAAAAACGTAATGCATGTCTCACACATGAAATCATATCCATCTAGCCTTCCACAGGGTGACAAAAACTCTTCTGATGAGTTTGCATACCTTAAAATGAATTCATTTTTCTTTTGTAGTAACTTAGAGCAAATAAATAGAACTTGTGTTGGACCAACCTCCACACTTGTTTACACTGGTGAAAATTTGGAATTGCCACCTTGAAAACAGAGAAGTTTCAATCAATGGAATTGGACATATACAAAGTGTGTTTTGGCCCATTATTTTTTTCAGAAAAAGGAATCTTCAGATAGTTTTCCTGTTCTGCACTGTAAATTCCAAACTCATCCTATAGATTGCAAAAGAAGACATCATTTGGCGTACTGGTTCAAATTGATGGTATGAACGGCTTATGTCAAAAGGAACAAAATCAGTTGCTTTAAAGAAAGGTGAAAGAAACTTTGCAAAGAAAAGGTATGGAATAACCTGCCACAAGGGCAGAAATATGGGGAAATACAGGAAAAGCATGCGTGTGTGTGTATATTTATAAAGAAAGGAAATAATATAGGAAATGCAAGCAAGGAGATTAACTCTCTTCTCTAAATATATTTGAAATTGTATCCCTGCAATATAAAGCATCAACAGTTATCTCTTTTATTAAATATTTAGAGTAAATTCTCTATTTAAAAAAATCCTGGGTACTTCTTTTGCATCCAATGAATATTCATTGGGAAGTTCATTGGTGGGTGCCTATTCAAAACTGAAAGATCAAAAGGGAACTGTGTCAATTTTGTCCTTTTCTGGGTTGACTGCTATTTTTTGATGTAATAAATTGCCAATTTTAGAAGGGTAAAGAACAGAAATGGAAAGGAGTATGCCTTTCAGGAGACTTTTGACTGTGCCATTATGAATAGTCTCCAAACAAACAGCTTGTTGCAAGCCATTCACATAGTAGATAGACATCCAATTGTTAGCCATGCAAATAGCCATATCCAATGGTCAGACAGCTGTTAGCTGGCTCTTAGAATGATTGGTAACCAGCCTGTTGTAGAACTTACTCATGCCTACAGGCTGCTGGGTCTCATCTTTTTCTAAAATCTTATTAATAAATTGTACACGTTTTATGGGATCACCGATGTCTATCGCCTCCTTTCTCACCATTTCTCTCAGTAACAAGTAGAAGACAAAACCAAAACAAAGAACAAGTAGAAGAAACATATTTACAGGTTATCTTTATAGAGCAGAGTTTTATCCCTACAGAAGTATCATAGGTAAAATTAAAGCACTTTTTGTGTAACCTTTGCAACACCTTTGTACGTCTAAGTGCAAGTATGTTATACAAGCAGACACATACACTCAGGGCCACAGTCATGCATACTGCTTGTACACTTATTTCTTAGTCTTATAGCCATATTCTGAAAATCCATACACCAAGATCAAATTCAGACTTTAAAACTGTCACTGGTATCTAGGAAAGTCTCTAAAAGGGCTTTTCTAGAACACTGGGTAATTGTGCAGTCTTTGATTGTGGATGGCTTTTCATGTCTTGGTAAAGTTTTATGTGTTGCAAGAAGAATTTGACCAGCATAAATTAACTAAAAACACTTCAGATAAATTGGAGGAAAATAAAGGAAATTGAAACCTCAGTAGACATTATGGTCGTGGTAGTGTCCCAGACTGTCTACGTGTGGTATAATTCTTTAGCTGGATTGTCCATCCTGTTGGCAGGACTTGATCCATAAGCGAAATTGTAATGGACAGTGGGAGAGGATAGGTTTTCTCACTTTGATCTAATTCAGCAGATATTTTGGTTGATGATACTCATTTTACAGTTGTGATGGTGTTTGAGTTTAGGTGATCCTGCCCCTGGCTTCCACCCCCCATTCTCTTAGACTCTCATGACCTTATCTTTCCCTTCCCTGGATGAGGTCTTCATGTCCTGTGTCTTCACTTTTTTTTCTGTTGCACCAGCTTGCTGGTGCCTCTTGAGCCCTTGTATGTCCACCTTCCTCTCCAGCTCTAGCAAAACCCAATCATACTGGCTGAACTCCACTAATTCCCCAAAGACACTAACGTGTCTCTGCAGTGTGTTCCTTTGCTCTTGGAGGACCAATGCATATTCTCCTGAACAGGCTTTCCATGGAGCCAAGACAGTTTTGGAAAAACTTCATTTCTTGTTTCTGTACTGAGTCTTGTAATGATATCATCACTGAAACCCACAGCACTCAGCAGGAACCACAACTCAAAGGTTAGTGGTGACACGGGTGTGTTAAATTTGATTTCCTTTTCTTTGTGAAACAATCAGAGCCTTTGCTTTTTGCTACCTGAGTACTTGAATTACAAAGTTTCAGACTGAGATGGAGTCCTGCTGTGCATCTTTTAAAATTGCTGATTGATATGGATAAAGAACAGCAGAAAGCTAGAGAATAATTCAATAACCTTCTGAGTTAGGGCACTCAATTGAGGAGACAGAAACTAAAGTTTCAGTCCTGCAAATGATTACTGAAGATATTTTTTGGATTCAGAATTAATTTTAAGATTATGTGGGTGCACACCTTCCCCATCACAGTACATTTCTTACCTACAAAGTTATTGTTGTCTTTTTCTTTATATATCCTTTCTTATCTGTTTCTAGCTCAACAACATTTCAATTATGCCAAATAAATGGAACAATAACAGCAACAGAAACAGAAAAACAGAATACACACATATACACAGCTATCTCATCCCCTTCTCAGGGCTCTGTGTAACCACCTAAGTGGGGTCATTCACTGGGAGAAAAGAGTTTCTTTCTAGTAGGTAGTCAGCACAGCACAAGTTTCCTGTCTCTGAATGAACATTCAAACCAGGCCATGTTCTTGGCCTCCCAAATGTCCCAGTGGAATGAAAATGTCTGTGGGTTCCAACAGGTAGCAAAATTTAGGTACAGCACTACATGTAATCATGATGCCTAAATCCATCTAGAGGTGACTCTCTGTGTAGCCATGTTCCATATCTAAAGTTATGGTAATTACTCTCTATACCTTGCGGAAATATTAGAGATTAAAAGTCACAGGAGCAACAGAATGATTGAAATGAGATCTAGAACTACATTATACCCCCCCCTCCCAAAAAAAAGAGTTAAAATAGAATTTGGAGGGACTGGAAGAGTTAACATCCCTTTCGACATTTGTCATGGAACTGCTTCTTTCTGAACTTCATGAATACACACATTTAGGAGCTTCTTGGAATATTGCTGCTCAAACTGTGCCTTGTCCTGTGAGAGTTCCAAGTGGCTTTACAGACTAATACATTTTCCCTCTCCCCTAGTACATGGAACTGATTGCAAGTGTTCATCTTTTATTTTCTATAACTATTTGGAATCTAGCAAATGCTTTCTCAATTTAAATTACCTAAATATAGCCATTAACCAAAGGCCCCTAGCTGGTGTTTTCCAGGTCCTCTGGAGTTCTTAACTGTGTATCTTTTATTAATTACCTCAAAACTTGCTTTAATTCTCCTTAAAAGTTATCTGATTTTCCTGTTGCCGGATGTGAGTTCACTAGGTGAAAGTTACCACGAAACAATTTAATGGGAGCTTCAATCTCATTGTTCTTTACTAATTATTATTTATGCATCCAGTGCCCCAGGTGACTATGGAGCTTAACAGGCAGTTTTAAAAAAAAGGCCATAGCCCAATTAACTTAAACAGTAACTGTTAAAAAAAGGTGCAAGTGTTTGGGAAAAGGGGCAAGATGACAAGAATTATTGCAAGATTGAAAGGTCACAAATATGCTTATTGTTACAGATGAAACTTCCCCATTTACAGCAAACTAAAGTGGAAAGACTGGAACAAACAGGGAAGTGCTTAGCACTGAGTGCCTAACTGGAAGCTGCAGGCTTTGGAGAGAGATCTGAAAAAAGGAGAATCATTGTGCAGGGATAAGAAGCATGAAGCAAACAAAAGCATGTGTCCTTTGAGAAACAAAGGGGCCAACGGAAGTAGATTCTGTCAGGCTGCTGAGGGGAAACAGGGTAAGTCAACAGGGGGGTTGAGGCAAGCCTTTCCCTGGAAAGTCAGGATGAGAAGCTGTTTGCTAACATCCCTTGCTGTGCTTGGAGCTGCACACTACACAGAGGACATGGGCTGGGCCACAAAGGAATTTACTATCTGAAAAACTGATAGTTCAGTTTTATCCACCCTGGTTCTTGTTGCTACCTTTGCCAAAATGCAGCTATGCCAAAGCTTAAGAATAGGCTGGCTTCCAGTGTCAGAAATCACTGGACTATCAAGGCCAGGTCTGGATGGCAAATCACAGATTTCTCCACTGTAGTGAATATGCTTAACAACTAATAAAGTTGTGTTGAATTCTTTGCCCTTCTGCTTGACTTATTATGGGTTCCATGAAGAAACTGTTTCTCCTGAGTGAAGATGGAGGGATTCAGTGCTGCTCCTCTGAACAAACCAGAACTTTGAATTTAGTAATTGCAACTTGTCCAGCTATTTTTCCCATCTTTAAAGTGCAAATTCTCTCTTTATGCAAATTTCATCTTTGATGATGCAAGGACTTTACACAATTCTCTGCTGCTTCAAACTTAGTGCCAACAGCAGAGATAGTGTCAAATCTTCAGCTAGTGGAGGTTAAAAGTACTTAACTTTATTATAATAACCTTGCTTAACCACAGTTGGAAATGTGACTTTTACCTTAATTTACTGGAATATGGCATTCTAATAATTGCTGTATGTTTTTTATAATGATCTCTTGGTTCTGAGGTGAAGATGTAAACTGAAGCATCAGTACTAAAACTGAAGTGCAATTCCCACATCATCTAGCCTGAAACAAGAAGGACAATTAAGGTTACATTTTCCTCAGTGACAAAAAATCGTAAAAGTTCACGATGCTGCACTTATGCTGCACTTATTTCTTCAATTACATTTTCTCAAAATCACTAGGACTGTAATATGTATTTCAGTAAAGAAAAATAAAGCTGTTTCTTGATTTTGGCTGCATGCACTAGTTAGTAAGATGCATTCCCTGGTAGGCTGCTTTTAAGGATGCAGGTGTAGGCTGATCCCTCACAACAATGGTGCTGCTTCAATAGTTCTATGTCCAGAAGTGGATGGCTGCAGGCCAGGATCCAGTGAACTTCCTGGATACAAGGAAAAGCAAGCTATCTGTCTCCTTTATTTTAAATATACTTCTTTTTTTTTCTAAGTAGAACCATTAGTTTTTGTTGATGGGACTAATGCTTTGCATTTAGCCCAAATTACAATAGGAAAGGAGATGCTTAAGGGTAACTGGGTGATGAAAGGACTACATTAGAGTACAAGTCTAAGGGCTGCTGTTTCCTATTTGTAATGCTGAATCCACATGCAAGTCATATTTAAGCTATAAACGGTGGCGCCTAGGGAGTATACACTCAGATTGCCTTGAGAAACTAAATACTTTTATCAAATCACCAGATGGACTTGTGTTCAAAACCCACTGTTGAACAACACAGCTTTTCCTGTGTTCACCTTTAGACAGTAAATGGGGATTTCAGCAACCTAGACAAGTTAATTAACATGTTGCCCCTGATCTTTTATAGTGTTGCTTAGAGATGACTACTGTACAGCATTTCAGACTTCAGATAATTTCAAACACCATACATAAATTCTGATCTGCCTTGTTTTAATAATCAGAAATATTTTGCACTTCTACTACCTTCAGCTTTGTCACGAGAGAACTCTCATCACAGAAATATTATTTGCAGTTGGGCGAGTTTAATCAGTTGATGCTGTGAAGTTTTAGCCTCCAGAAGAGCATGGTTAGGAGGAAATTCCAGAATAAAGAGAAAGGCCCTGGCTAAATGGAAGAAACACATCCAGGCTGTGTGATTTTCATCATGGCAGTAGAAAGAGGCAGGTTTTCTGTTCTCAGGATGTCTCAACGGGGCTATGGTCTGTTTGGGTGAAACAATTTTCACTGTAGGAGGAGGAGCACTGCTAAACATAAAGATGTTATTGAATAGGCTTCAAACCATAGCATCTGAATAGAGTTCTGTTAAATCAGAGGTCATTCCTTGCAAAGTAAAGGGGAAGATAGGGTTTTCTGAAATAAGAGAAGAACAGTAAGGATACATGAGTTTAATTACCTCCATGTCTGTATATATATTTGAGGAATATGTCCAATGATCAAGAGGAATGAATCTGACAGTGATTATGGCTTTGGAGGCATAATGGAAATTCTGATGGGTGGATTGTGAAGTGAAATCTCAGTTCAACTGTAAGAAAGAAATCAATGGAAAGACAAGATGTCCTTAGTGTCTTAACTAAAAAAAAAGCTCACAGCTATAATGTGATAATACAAGTGGAATATAATATATAAAGTTGAATGTAAAGCTGAATATAATCAGCAATAGCTGTAAAAAATTGAAGGCATCTGAAAATTGAGTACTCTGTATATCCCTAGTAAATGTTGTGTATCTCTTGCACACTACTTTTGCAGCAGTGTATTTTAAATATCAAAGTAGTTATAAACATGACCAAATCTGAACTCAAAAGTGTGTATAAGATCTGAGCCACTGTAAGAACAAAGTTTTCTTCCTAGAGGGTTTCAGAAGAAAATACTTAACTTTTACAAATACATGAGGAGAAGTGGTTCTTTCTAAATGAACAGAGGATAGGAATTGGTTGGTGGTAATCTTCCCAACATTAGCTATGAAACTTGATTTCCTTGGTCAAACACTACTACTAATGATTTTTTTAAAAAACACTGAAAATTACAGTTCCATGAATTTTTAACTTTTCTTTAAAAATAATAAAGAAAAAATACACAGGAACGAATTAGGGTGGCCTAAAAAACCTGTCAACATTAGCCTAACTTTGCTAACATTAAAGCCAATGGGAAAACTAACACTGATTTTGACAGAATTGGGGTTAGCTCAGCACTGAGTGCTTTTGAAAACTCCCCCCTCAGAGGATAACTGAACCATCAACCACAATTGCTCGGTGAAGAGTAATTCTTGCCAGATGAGTTGTTTATTTGTTTTGGTTTGTTTTCTTTATGGGAAAGCATAATAAATTTAGTAGATGATGAGAAAAGTGGGGGAGGATACTGGAGTTTGAGTAGAATGGTCAGTTTGATTCCTCATGGACTTTTCTTGTTAGCTGGGTTTGGCAGGGAGAGCAGCCTCACTCCATTGACTTACCCAATGGCTGGGATCAAGTAAGAGGGAGAATTTAACCAGAGACAGAGCAAAGGATATGGTGGTCTGGCTAAAGGAAAATGGTGACACTTATGAAGCCCACTAACTTTCTTGAAATTTACTCCCATAGAGGTGGACTACACTCCAATACAGTTCTGACTTAATGTCAAGGTTTTGTAGAGCACCAACTATGCTGTCAGTACTTACCAACACATACAAAGTGATGCTACTACCTAAGAAATATGTCATGTTGAAGACTGAAAGGCTAGAAATACAAGCAAAGCTCATATTTGCCAAGAGAATGTGATTTGACTATCCAGTAACACAAGAATACTTAATCCTTGTATTTGATAGGGTTTTATCCTGAGTGCAATTTAGAAAATAAAGGTTTTGAAAACAGTTGTGCTGAGATTACCAGTAGAGGTAATACTTAGCAAACTGGACATGACATCTGAGTTTCTAAGGCAACATGTCAGCAAAAAAGAAATAATGAAATCCAATCTCAAACTCAGAGTTTACTGAGAAAAAACAGTATTTGATAAAGAATACAGCAATAAAATCCCATAAAATTATAAGACTATTAAACTTTGTCATACCACATTGCCAAAAAGATGCATCAGCTGCATAAAGCACAAAGAAAAGAAGATTGATAACCAAAGTAGTGCCATCTAGGCTACTTTTTAGAGAATA
This sequence comes from Gallinula chloropus, assembly GCF_964237585.1. NCBI lineage: Eukaryota > Metazoa > Chordata > Aves > Gruiformes > Rallidae > Gallinula > Gallinula chloropus. The sequence continues at coordinate 3,721,924 of NC_140092.1, read as the reverse complement.
TACATTTAAATGTGCTAAGTGCAAAATATAATTTCTTTTATACTGGCATGCCCTGGCTTGGCCTTTTTACAGAAATGACTGGGAGGAGATGATTTAACAATGTATTTTGGTTGACATTTTCGTAATGGGCAAAAAGGCAGAAGAATACTATATGCAATAGGAGTTATCACAGGATGTCACTTGGATGCAAGTTTTTCCCAGCACTCGATGGGGTGAGGGTCTTTACATGATAGTAGCTGGTTCAAGTCCTGAGACAATCTTAAAAGGTGTGTCTGTGCTGCATTAGCTGTGCCCAAGCACAGATTTTTATTTGCTGTAGTTTGTCAGTTGTGTCTGAACTGCATAATCCACCCTGGAGTTTCTCTGGCAAATATGCTTCCTTGCTCCAGATCTGAGCCAAAGTGTGAGACAACAGTATAGATGGCTGGGGAATTTAGTCTTGCATGCTAACTTGAGCCATAAACTAACATGGCTGTATAGACTTACCAATAAAGATCAGTGTGATGATGTCAGCCAGCGAGTAGCTAGGGATGTCGAGCCAAATGACCTCATAGAGGCCTGCATCTTGACACCACAGACACAATTACCAATATGATACAGGACACACAAATAGAGCAGCATTTTTCCCATGGACATTTATGCCTCAACTAGGACAGGGATGGCCCAATAAATTCTAAAGGCAAGACTGTTAGATTTAATTTTCCCTCATCCCATCACCAACCACTGATTAGGAGTATTCCCTGTTCTTCTGATTTTTATCATGGTCATGATATTTGATACTTGTCTGTAAAACCCCTGTTTTGGAGCCATGTGATTACATCAGCAGAAAGTTTCCAGACTTTAAGGTTGGGGTTTTTTGGTGGTTTGGTGGTTGTGGTTTTTTTGATTTAGCTTTTATTTTTAAAAATAAAATAAATAAAAGCCATAAACAAAAACAAATAGAAAGCCTCCAAATTCTTAGTTATTCAAGTGTCGTTATTTCTGTGGCCTGACATGACTTCAACATCTGAGGTTAACAATATGAAGTTAATGTCGTGTTAAAAAAACAAACAACCAACAAAACTCTGTCCCCCAATGAACCAAACTAAATTGCTCTAACTTCTGGTAACCACCAGCTGAGTTTTGATCCGAACCAGGGACAGCTATTCACATCCAGTCTTTTCTTTTACCTTTCCTCCCTTCACAAAATATTTCTAATTATCACTTTTATTGAAATTGTTTTCTTCTTTAAATAGCTCTCAGAATAATTCAGCCTTGTTGACGTTGCAAGAAGAAATGTTCAGTACAGAAGAAATGTTAAGAACTGTAGTTTACAATATTTTATGGTGAGAAATATTACAAACTTTCCTTATTGGCTTGGAATGTGGAGTTTCTAAGCCAAGCATCCACTGCAGATTATGTAGTTAAACTCTCACTAATAGAAAAGGCGTGAAGGCTTCTCTTTGGGGATTGTATGGCCTGTCATGCTGTTTTCTTATCCAGTTGTCATTTTGTTTTGTTACACAATTATTTTTAGTGATTCACCTTCTAATGAGAGCAGAAGGGAAACAGCAAAGAAAACATTTCTCTAAAATGTTTTCAGAAAGGCCCGCTGGAATTTGAAATGGGTCTTATTTGGTGTACTTTGCATAATTTGTTACACTAAATATGAAACAGATTTCAACTGCAGCTGTAGTGCATGTGTTATTCAGAAAAACTCGAGTCTCCCAGAACACAACCATTGGCTGATTCAGAGTTTGTCAAAATTGTAATCTCTGGGAAGAAGTAAAAACACCATTCAAAAAGGAAACCAAATAAACATCCAGGAGCAGACACCATCCACTGAGGATTCACACAACATTTGCTCTGCCTCACCTTTGTTTTTGGCAAACTACATCACTCATGTCAATTGTACTGAGAGACGGAGCAGCTAATATTTTTACTGATGTGTCTCATCAGCATCATTATTATTACATGGGGACACAGTGAAACAAACACTTTGTCCTGCAAAAGGGATTTCCCTAGTTATATCCATCAGGGACCAGTCACATCTATCTTTACTCTTTGGAGGAGCTTTGCAGAGCTCCTCTGTAGCTGAGTGAGGCTGTGTGAACTTCAGTTGGAGCTAGTGAAATGGCTTTAATTAGGCATTACACTTCTGAGGTGTAAACGGTGACTTGCAGTAAGTCTGTTCTGTCCTTGCCAATGCGGTTTGAATTTACAACTCTAACAAGAAAAGTAACTAGAACTTGTGTTGCTGTGTTGGTTGCAGCTCCCCAGCGTTCAGTGTCTGCCTTCTGACGTGGAGGGTGATCACTGGTGTGGTGTACACCACTCTGAGATACCAATCACTACTGCTTTCTATATGGCTATAGCAGAAACTAGATCTTAACAGTAAAAACTGTAATCATAGATGAACTGTGAAATGGAGAGAATTCTCTATTTCTGAATAAGTATCTAGATTAAATAATAAGAAAATAATACGATGTTTATAGTACAGATTTTAGGAAACAGGAGCTGGTTTTTAACCTCTATTTTCATTTCACAAGAGAACTTCAGTAACAAATCAAGATGAGTGTCCTCTGCACCACTGCAGTGCAAGCACAAAATAGAAGACATAGACTCATGGCACATCTCACTGTTAGGATGTCTAATATTTCATGTTATAGAAGCCTAAATTTAGTTTTTCATAATGTAGTTACATGTTAACATCCAAGTAAAACTGTCACTGTGATTTTCTCTGCAATCCTTCTTGTTCCATTATGGACAGCAATGATCCTGTGCTCGGGAAGTATATGGGGAAGAAGGGTCCTTTTTCATGCTGTTACCTAGACATGACAGAAAGTGGCTTGCAGCTATGCAGGGTGGGGATGCTCAGTGAAGGTTATGATGTTCAAAGGGACAAAGGAAATGAGTAACGAGACTAAGCACTAGTTCTACCAACACTTTAGAAAATGGAAAGTAATCCTGTTATTAAAATCATTAATATAAGTGGCCAAGTTAAAATTATAGAAGAAACTTTGTGGAATTTCTTAAGTGTTTTATTTCTCTTCAATGCAGTTTAAAATAATTCTTATCTAGGTTCAAACAATGCCTTAAGGAATGACATATGCTACAGCTAAAAATTTAACAATGGTTGACTCAAACTTCAGACATGATTTTATAACTGCTTCTTTCCTATGCTTTAAAACTGCTATAAAGTTTACTAGTTAAAATCTGCTAAGTGTCTTGCTCTGAATGGATTTCTAGAATGTCTGTTCTTTGATCTACGACTATGACACAATTTGGGATTTCACAGCATTCAAACCTATGAACTTCATTGAGTAAAACTTTAAACTCAGCTCTCTGGACTAGATATTGATGGCTGATCAGTAAAAAGCTGACCTACTCGTTTTCACTAGGGCTGAGCCAGTAGGGAAGGGCAAATTTATTTCTGTTGACAAGAGTCCACTTTTTGAAGCATGAACAAGCATGAAGCCAGACATGTAAATCTAAGAGCGAAAGTTTTTGCAGAGCTTTGCTATGACTTTCTCTCTGGTGTTTTGGGGCTAGATAAGTGCTCCACCATCTGAGAAATGTTTAAGCAAGGCCTGATCTTACACCAAAGGAATTCAGTAATAATACTCCTGAGCAAAATCAAAACTTTAATTTCTAAGCCAAACCATTAATTTCCTGAAACACCTTCGTCTCTTCTCCTGGCAGTTGTTCCCCTTTTAACCTTTCTTTATCCTAAAACCATCACAAACAGTTTCAGTTGGCATTACAGAAAAGGAACCAGCTGTGACCAGTTGACATGCAAACCAGGATTGAGTCACCTAGATCCTAAGATGGAGGGCCTAAAAGAAAGGAGGCATTGGAAATGTTGGGTCTCCAGGAAGAAAATGAGGAAGTAGTTTCTGCATGTAAGTATCCATATACAGTTGTGCTCTTCCACAGACAGATGACAACTGTTAACAGGGAAGACCTGTGAAGGAAGAGATTAAAATACACAAAGAATCTTGTGTATTCATTTCCCATTTAAAGTTTTCAGTCTTGGATTTTTGTTTGTGATTATTTTTCATGTCTTGCAAACGTGAAGTATTTTTGATCAGTGAGCTTTATCAAAGCATGAATCTGAACTTGGGAAATCGTAAGTAGTCTTAGAGTAAGAAAGGATGAGGTGATGAGAAACAAAAGGATTTTATGAGAGACAAAGCCTGGCACTGCCTGTCAGATTATGCTGGTATCCAGTGTCATGAAAACAGCCGGGCTCTGAATGCTTGGGGAGAGCAAAAGATGATGATGGTATATCAGGAGTAATTTCACCTGAAGTCAATGGAAATGAATGAGTGTAAAACCTTGTGGAAGCAAAGAGGAATTAAGAAATGGGATCTGATCCAAAACTCACTGAAATCCATGTGAACTTTTTCTCTGAATCCACTGAACTTTGGATCAAGCTCCTAGTTCCTTGGATAACAACAGAGGTCTGGTTTCTTAGGGTTGCCAACATTTATGCAACAGTCAGCTGTCTTCTGCTCCACTGCATCTATGAGGGTACTGAAAGTACTGTTCTGATGAAAGTATCTGTACAAACAAAATCCCCAGTTTCTGTGGACATTTTCTTCTGTCTCTTTACCATGAAAACAGAGGACTAAATTGTCTATTAGAACAACTGTGCCTATGATATATTCTTTTACCTGTCACTTGTACATTCCTAGCACCATCTGTTACTATGCAGCAGAAATAACTGAACTGTATTTTAAAATAAGAAAGGAAATACTTATACCTTCTTTGTGATTTTAAGATCCGGGTATCTGTTCACCTCTTCAGGATTTAAAGGTTTATAAATGGAAGTAAGTTGCTAGTAGTTGTAGGAATAGTAATTCTGCATTTGCTTTGTATTTACATTTATATTGATACCCCCTTTTTTATCCAATTTATTGCTGTATTTCATGACATTTTCTGTAAAGCTTGATGTTCAAAAAGCACCCAGCTTTTTAAAAAATGGATATTGACCTAGTTTTATCTCAATGAGCAGGGTAAAGCTGGCATCAATTATAGGAACAAATAAAATATTTTTTTCCTCTTAAGGTTTGGAGAACAACAAACAAGAAGAGCTAGAAATTTCAATGGTTTAATGTTGTTTCGATGCTGAGTTAAAGTATAAAAGAATCTCTGAGGCTCTTCAGGATGTGCCAACAGGTCAAAGCACTTTCCAGTTGCTCTAACTGCTTCTTAATAAAGTGGAACTGTTTGAGGATTTGACAAGTCCCATGGGTCAGGAAACACATATTAAACAGCCTTAGAGAATTTTTTCTCTTTCAGCATTGAACCAATATTGTATGACATAAAAAGCAGTCCTCCATTCTCCTCTTTGCCATGCAGAGATCTCTTTCAATGTCCTTTTTGAGTGTGAGGGTAGAAGGATGTTCCATTTTAAACATAAATCCTACTCAGTTCCAAACTAGGGAAAAAAAAAAAGACCTTCTGTGAGGAGGGAGAGTTAAAAGAAGGAAGTGAAGGGAAATAAAAAAGAGCAGGAAGACTGAAAGAAAATGTCTTCCTCTCTCTTTCATTTCCCAGTTGCATTGTTTCATCTATTGGCACCTCTTTTTCTGTTCTGTAATCTCATTTGTTTCCTATTCATTAATTGTCTTCTATGTAAGTGCCTTAAAATAGTCCTATACAATGTTTTAAGTGCTTGTTCCTTGTGTTCCTTGAATCCAAAGTCACCAATATGAAATCTTTTATTTTCCTGTCCACTGTACAATCAAAAGGCAGTGAGATCTAATGCACAGGCTGTTACCTGACGAACTCAATCTCACCTCCAAGCCTCTGTTATTATCTCAACAGTCACAGAAGACCATCATTTGACCAAGCTGTCATTCCCAGAGGTAGGGTAAAACTCAGAGGCAGAGAAGTTTACTATAATATTTACTTTATAAAATAGCTGAGCAAGTTGAAACATTCCTCTTTCTTGCCACATTTCCCTTATTCTCAGCTATTTTATTTAGTTTACATTCCAGAGTTTATGTTTTATTTCCATCTTTTTTCTCATTTGTTATCAAAACCTCCTCATTATGTTTTAACTGATTCTAACATTTCAAGGGATTCTATTTTCTCCTTATAAAAAGACTTATCTCCCATCTATGCTTTTCTATTCCATCTTCTCTTACATCCTGGGCAAATAGCCCAGACACCAGAAGAAATGTCTTTAAAGTAATTTTACTTAGCGAGTCGCTAAGATATACTTCATTACTGACACTAAGTGATTTTTACGCACTGTTATTTGCCTGCTACCATATGGCTGAAGCTATTGCTTTTTGACATATGTGTAATTATTATAACAGGCCCTGCCCTCATTCCTTTCCCTAAATTATGCAGCAAAAGTTTGCATGTGTAAAATACTAGAGCGAAATGAGTGAATCATCTAATGTTATTTAGTTTTAAGGGATAGTGAGAAAAAAAAATCCATTGCTTTATTCTTCTGTTGTTATTTTTGCTGGAAGAAGGCAGAATATTGCCATGTACACAAGAAAGGTTGCTTGCTAAGCTAGCTTTAAAATGGGAGGATTTTATGAGAAATTTGTATAACAGAGGAATCCTGAAAGCAAATCATATGCAGCAGTGATACTTCATACTTCTCCCATTTTTTACCTTTTATTTTTTGTTATTTAAAGTAATTTTATATTTAAATGCAGCTTATTTTGGCTGATGAAACACCGTCATCTCTTCTGAAGAACAATGTCTTCTTTCCAAATCACCTTTCATCGACTGGATGCAAACCCTGCTAAATTTTACTGTAAATGAACCATTTCCATTGGATAAGGTGATGAATGCTTAAAAACTTTAAATGTCCCTTCCTGTCAGGTTTTAATGCCCTGTACAACTTTGCATCAGATTCTAGGGACAGAACATAGCTTGTTAAGATAAATAAGTGGCAACAATGTTATAACTGAATAATCCACTAAGAAAATAATAAGCAGACTTTTAGAGGTATTGTTCTACTTCTGTGCTCCTATGAATAAATCAAGTGGCCTGATTATATATTGTGTGAACCAAGAAAGGTTTACAATATCATTTAGCTGTCCCTTTATTTGGACAGTCAGAACTACGAGTTTGGGTTTTTTTAAACAATTTACAGTGGCACTAAAATAACCCATGTTACATGAATCCTGCATAACTTTTAAGTTTGTGGTTTCATAACAGAAGCAATTTGCACCAACTAAGGAATAGGCAGAAGGTATCAGTGTTTTGCCCATCTAAATGGTGACAATATCAGCTGAGTTAATTGTTGAAGTACTCACCCAGAACATCTGAGTCATGTCCTTTCATATGACAAATCACAGAATTGGGAAATAAATGAACATTAGTATTTCCGTTAGTTGGCACAACATATTAATTAGATATGAAATTAGTGTGCTTCAATCGATGTCAACAATGCATGCAATGGCTGTTGGTATGACAGAGAGGAAACAATTGTGATAAAACATAAAAGAAAAGCACAGAGACTCCTTGTTTTTTATCCATGGTGTTAATAGCACAGGCATGTAACAATCTTATTAATAGAATGGCCCTACAAATACCATGTTGAAACCCCATACAACTTTATCAAGTCTACCAACACCTTAGAATGATCAGGTAACTGACTTTTCATATTTTCCCAAATCAGCTAACTATCAGAAATGACCATTTAACAAAACATCTGCTGCTGAGATGCTTACGCTTACTCCTCTTACTGTAGTCAACCCACTGAGACTGTTTGTACTGGAGATGTCACTATTTAATGTACCTGTTCTTTATCTTTCTTAAAAGAAATTCCTTAGCTCCTTAAGATTTTCACTTTTTATTTCCACCAATGTCACAACAATCACTTTTTCACACCTTTTCAAGACAGGCTCCCCAGTTCTTGACAGTCTGACCTTCCATCCCCCAAAGCCCAAAAACACAATCCCAGAGAGCTGTATTTTATTTTGACCTATTCCTCTTTTCCTTTGGAAAAAAAAACCTGAAGAGCAGACAAGCAAGTGTAATATATTACCTCTGGTGGCTTAGCTGGACAGCAGCAGGGGCTTGTAATAAGGATGTGGTAATACACCACAAGGAATCTGTAGACTCATAAAACTTGACCTTATAAATCTCTACGTTTATCAATTCCATACAGCAGCCACTCCCTGTGGTGGAAGTCTCAGACCAATAAACCTGCAGTTGATAACCATACAATTTATCCTCAATTTTTCCCTCCAGGCTAGCTAATCATGCTGCAGTAATAATGCCTGTAAAAAATTGGAATGTCACTTGAAAATAAAGATACCATCTGATTCTTGTAATTATTTTGCATATAATTAAGATGTTTAGCAAAATAGTTTATAGGTATAGCCAGGAGTCCTAGAATTTTTTTTCTCGTTCATATCTCTTTGTTTAAAGTTCTTGCTCTATCACCTGAATTGTTGCTGGTGTTATTTGTTTTTAAAACTAACTTAGCTTCCTGATGTAGATGACTCCTTTCTCTGGACGGTAAACACTACACAAACAACAGAAGATATTTCTGCTGTAGCGATCACTGCAGTGCTGTTCTATGCAGAGGTTCATCTTGTACATCCAGCATCTTCTGGGAGCCTGGTTTATGTTAGAGGAGACCTGGGTGATGGGGTCTTTGATGCCAAAGACCATAATCTGAATTTCTTTCAAACACAGGTCTGTATGCACTATCACTTCTGAGCAGGATTCTATATTTGCCTGCAAGAAGTGCCTATACAAACACAGTAATTCCTTCATCTGGTTCTGATGGCTATTTCCTTCACACAACCCTTCACACTCTGGGTACCCTCAGTCAGGTGCAGTAAGAGTGATTTGTTCTGGTTTTCAATAGGAAAACTGATTTAGAGTAAACCCAAAAAAACAGAATGAAAACAAATCTAAGATACTCTGATTTATCCTCTGATGCAGTCTTTTACCTTGTATGGAATGACTGCTTCTCTCCACTTGATAGCCCAAAGAATATTGCAAAATGGTTGTGAAGTGTACCAGGATGAACTAGGCTACAGAAATTTAAAATAAGACTAATAAGAAAGTAGTAAACATAAATATTTTCCTTTTTTAAAGACCTGCTTGCCACTGAATGCCTACAGAAACGCCTAACTGCAAGCAAATTAATTAGCATTATGCAAGGCAAAGAGAGGATTGATCCTAATTTACAACCATGTGCAACACTACAGGCTTGGGGGAGGTTGGCTGGAGAGCTGTCAGGCAGAGAAGGACCTGGGGGTGTTGGTTGACTGCAGGCTGAATATGAGCCAGCAGTGTGCCCAGGCAGCCAAGAAGGCCAATGGCATCTTGGCTTATATCAAAAACAGTGTGGCCAGTAGGTCTGGGGAGGTGATTGTGCCCCTGTACTCAGCATAAGTGAGACCTCACCTTGAGTACTGTGTGCAGTTCTGGGCTCCTCAGCATAAGAAGGACACTGAGGTCCTTGAGCAAGTGCAGAGAAGGGCAACCAGGCTGGGGAAGGGGCTGGAGGGCAAATCCTCTGAGGAACGGCTAAGGCAGCTGGGGGTGTTCAGCCTGGAGAAGAGGAGGCTGAGGGGAGACCTTATCACCACCTACAACTGCCCGAAGGGAGGTTGTAGAGAGGTGGGTGATGGTCTCTTCAGCCAGGGGACAGGAGATGGGACAAGGGGAAATGGCACAAAGCTGTGCCAGGGCAGGTTTAGATTGGATATTAGAAAAAAAATTTTACTGAAAGAGTTGTCAGTGCCTGGAACAGGCTGCCCAGGGAGGGGGTTGAGTCACCTTTCCTAAATGTGTTTAAAAAAAGGGTAGATGAGGTACTTAGGGATCTGGTTTAGCTTAGGACAGGAACGGTTGGACTTGATGATCTTAAAGGTCTTTTCTAACTTTGTGATTCTGTGATTCTAAAAATATTAACTTTAGCATACAACTTCAGAGAAGCTCATGGGTCTATCAGCTATTAAAAGGCACTCAAATCTGCATGCCTTACATTATGGATGAGATTTGAGATAATCAGCAGATCTTTACTACAGTTTGCAGCAAAATAAAATCTCTTATATCAAAACCATTGTCAGATATATAAAACTTAAGTAGCTGCATATCTGACCTGTGTCATCAAGAGGCAGGTCCTAGATCACTGGGCAGTATTCCATATTTCTTGCCCAAGCAATATGTAGTCAAGGAGCAAACAGAAAAGAACACTTGCTCACCACCACCTCAGTGTGCTTGAATGAGAAAAAGAAAATATACTGTGCTGAACTATAAGGAAATACAGTTTGTTTTCTCCTAGGAGAAACAGAGGAGAAAGGAGGAATAGAGAATGATTCTTCAGGTCATAAAACATTCTTGGGATTTTGGATGCACTCACTAATAAAGGCAAGACAGAGCTCCTAAACAAAACTCCAGAGAATTCGGTATATTTAGGGCTTGGTTTTGGATTTGAGGAAACTTTGTTCCATGTACATAGGCTAAAACTTTAAAAACTTGCATAAATAAGGTCAGACCAGTAGCCACTCACATTGACAAAACATGGAACAAGACAATGAGTCTGAAAGAAAATATTTTGAGGGGAAAATTGAAAAACAAACAAATAAAAAAATCCAAACGTTTAAATTTGGGTTTATTTTATTCCTTGTCTTTGTTCTTGGGAAACCTTTTTGCTATTTTCAGGAAATCAGTTCACCTTGGCTATTTAATCACCAGCAAGAACAGTCAAGGGAATAATAATGACAGCCTAATATAGGAGTTCCCTTTCCAGTATTATATTTTCCCTAAGGGCAATGTAGAAAACCAGAGCTAGGCAGACTCTCTTTTCCTATAGATGCACAGCTTTTTGGTTTTGGTTCTGTGGGGTTTACTTTCAGGACATATTTCCCAGCAATATGAGTCCTTAGTAAAGATGTGCTTACATTCTAATCCTTTAATCATTTGATCCCTTTGAAACGTGTTTTTAAAGATATGTTAACATATTCACAATTCTGCTTATAAAAATAATACTGTAATACCCTGCCTCCTTCAGTCAGGGGCAGTTATGCCACAGATTTTATTTTGGCTCAAGTTTTTTGATCGGTTTTGATGGATCTCACAAAGTAGTTTGTGGTGGAACAAGTACTGCATTTCAGACAAAATGGAATGCTTACTAGACTTTTACAATTTATGTTATATTATATTATATTATATTATATTATATTATATTATATTATATTATATTATATTATATTATATTATATTATATTATATTAGTTTTTATCCTTTATCAAGATAAGCATACAAATGAGCTGGTATTCAAACTATTTATTCAGCTAGTGCAGTCTTTTATTGCAGACGTGTATATATATATATATATATATAATGGAAATGTTAAATTGCAAACACTGGAACTGGTTCTGCAGTGACCACTAACCACAGAAGTTGTATCTCTGCTTTCTTTTATAGAAAGTTGATCTGCCAGTCCTTTAGAAAATAATCCTGCCTCATCAAACCGGTTCAATGGAGGAATTTCATGTCCAATTATTTGAATGACTAGGATTATGTATGCAAGATCCACAGGTTCAAATGCTTGTCATCATCATATAATTTTTTGCCAGTTGATTCATGAAAACTATGTCTACACCACATAAGGGAGAGGAGTGAAAAGATCCTGGAAGTACTACTAGCCTGAGAAAATGAAAGGACTATCTATTTCAGGGTATTGCTGGTAGACGTGCCAGTTCATCTACACAAGGATTATTATCCTCAGCAAAGTGCCTGGCAAATTAGGTAAGGTTGGTTTTCTGCCTGAGCTGGTTTATGCAGAAATAGAACCAGTACCAGCACATTGTGCACACTAGTCAGGTTAGCGGTCAGAGATTCACCTCTGGCACCTCTGCTTCATCTTGTGGTTAGACTGAAGCAGCATAATCATTCCAGTATTTAAGGAATCCTATTCTTTGGCAGGGAAAATGGGCTTTATGCCCTCCTGAATCACAGTTTTCTCTCATCTGCACTTCAGCAAAAGTAGTCAGCATGATATACTACAACTTCCCTGAAAGGGAGCACTAAGCCCCTGCAGCAGATTATGCAGGTTCTCAAAGACTGGATGAGTTTAGGCTGCTGAGGGTAATTAATTCCCAAAGGGTGAAGAGGCAGAAGAACAAATTTGACATAGTTCTTTTTTATAATAGTACCCCATGTCATTGTAGCTGCAGCCTTATTTTCAGGCATTCCCAGTATTATCTTTTGCTCTGGAACCTCTTCAGTCCCCTGAACTGCACCAGGGCCTGTCTACATAGGATAACCACTGGAACAGTTATGGTAGAACAGCTGCTCAAGGGTAGTCTTACAGCAGAAAGTTGATTGAATCCTGGAACAATCACTACTATTCCAAATAAGAGTCATCATTCTAGAATCAAACCCTTTATTCCAGAAGAGAAAATTCATGTGTTCAAGAGTTATTTCAGTATTAACCCTCGTCAGTAAAACCATATGGGTAAACTCAAATTATTACACCTACAGAAATAAATGCCATTTCTAAAGATTGTGACATTTTTCTTGTCATGCAGTTTATAGTTTGATTCCTGAATTAAATATTTTCTTAACAGATCTTGCAGCAAGCTTGGGCTGTAACTGTACGTGTGTTTATATAGTGAACGCTCACAATGAAATCCTAATCAAAAATAAAGATTTTATGCTTTTTATGGAGAAACTGACCTACACCACACAAGTCAGAAGGAAAAGCTTTCCATGTGTATGAAGACACGACAAAATACGAGACTCACTCAATGCTGCACTTGTTGCAGGGGCCAGGGAAGCAGAGCTCTCTGGCAGGTAGAGCAGAGGAAACAGATTCTACTTCTGGCTCCCTCACTGACTTGCTGCACAGGCTTTTTGATAACCACTATAACCAATGCTTTTGTAACATACTCAAAGACCTCATGGGGATGCAGATAATATCTTTTAAAACAAACTGAGTGTATCTATGCAATTTATATGTTCAGCAAGTCTTAAAGACAAAATATATTAAACCTTTTAAGTTCTGATTATCTTTCAATATGACACTTTCCTATTAAATTGCTTCCTGTAATAACAGCTAGAAAGCCCTTGAAGAGAACTTAATCCTTCTCAAAGCAGAATAGTTGTTTCATTTATGTTTGTGTAATGAAATTATAATTTAATTAATAATTAAATTTTCCCACATAGTAATCAAATAAAACAACAGCAGAATCACTATTTGTATAAACTGTAGCAAGCACTTCTTGTAAGTACTTTTGCTAATGAAAGAAATAATTTGTAGAAAAAAATTAACTATTCATTTCAGCCTTTACTGGCTTCTGTGCTTGGGTGGGGATACTAAGTCTTGAACCTAACTCCTTGCTACTGTTGTACAGAACAGTGTTCTTGGTCAGGAAACCACTTAAATGTCTGTAAGGAGTTGCTTTGGAGCTCACTGGATAGAACAGAAAAGTGTGCTTAAAGATGAAATTCCACTTAAACAGTGCAGCCTTTTAAATAGGTACTAATTCTGAGTTGTTTCATAAGTTGGTCTGTAGTTAATCTAGAGAAAGAGGAAATATATCAGGAGAAAAGGTGGGAGCATGATAAAATTGTTCTCTCCTCCTCACCAAGGAGGAATGACGTAGCAGGAGAAGCACTCAGATACCTATTACAGGCATGGTCATGACGTGGTGGCAGAGCAAACACTACATCCAGTGGCTGGCATGGATCATCAGGTCATTGCACAGCAGAATTTTAGCGTATAGTGACAAGGGAATAAATGGACTCCACATCTTCCATATCTTAGAGTGCACAGAGCTTCAAAACCCACCTGTTAGCAAACACATTGGGCTTGCTCTACGATGTATCAAGTGGCTCTGCTACTGTCTAGTTGATGTGCAAAATCAGCATATTTTCTTCAGATTTTTCTCTCTTTCTACAAAATATAGCGGGAAAAGTGTATTTTTTTCCCCAGACAGATTTCTAAGGGAGGAACTTCAGTTTATCTATTTGCTTTTAGCACCAGGTTACTGAAAACTGGTGTAGCAAAGGAAACGATGGTAGGAACAAGTCATGAAGGCAAGTATTTACTTTGGGTGAATGTAAAATCCTCATTTATTCAGCATATTTTTAGGCCTCACATTTTATCCTTTTTTAATTAACTAATTTCTGAGCTTTAAACCTTGTACAAAAATATTTTATTGGAATTTCATTAGCATTGTTTTCCTTGGGAAGGCAGCTTATAATCTTCATGATATTATTGTAAAGCCATCACTAAGCAACATGCTTTGGCATTTGTATAAGCCTTTGTCCACCTCCTTCCCTCCACCCAAATGCACACATTTGCATTTACTGTTAAAATATTATGGATGCTGACACCAGTTTAGCCACAAGACCTGGTGTTAGACTGTCTCTAATTGATTTAATTATTCATAATTGCTCAGCTGGGGCTTATGTGTACTTCAGCATGATTAAGGGAGAACATACAAGTCTGCAGCTAATGATGTGTTCCATCATAATTTACAACCGTGAAGTTGCTAGAGCTAAATTGTATAGGCATAGTACACTTCTAATCCTGTTTAGAATGCTTTTTCAGACCTTGCCAAAAAAAAAGAAAGAAAGAAATAACCCAACCACACTTCTGATGCTCTTCATAAATGAGTTTTAAGGAAGGACTGGAACAGCATGCTGTCTTTTGGTTTGTTTTAATTAAAATTGATAGAATCAGAAGATCAGCAGATCTGAGTCCATTGCATATGTGATTTAATTGCAATGCATTTATTTTTGCTACTTCCTCTCTACATCTGCTTGCTCATCCCTCCTTTCTACTTGCACATCCTGTGCTAGACATGACGAAATTTTCTGTGAAAAATGTTATTTGTGATTACTAAGAAACGAAAGTTACTCCTGACAATATGATGCATTAAAATGATCACACAGTGGTTTCCTTAATTGTCATCGAACATGTTTTCATAATTAGTTCAAGACAAGCAGTTCTGACATTGCCATGTACATTTTATGATACAACATCCCTGAATACTGTTACTGAGGGATGGTGACTTTCTTGTCTTTCAACAGTTCCTTACACACGGTGAACACTATTGGGGAAAAGCACAATGGCAAGGATACTGAAAGTGAACGTGATTTTCAGTGCAACTGGATCATTTCAGAGAATCTTTTTAGCTTCTGATTAGAAAAAAAAAATCATTATTTTGGAAGTGTACATGTCAGGGAAGGAAAGCAAAGATGTGGTGTGCTGTGAATGATGAATATTTCTGAGATTGCTATAGTCTTAATATTGCTGGTAGGATGTTCAGCATTTCCTAAGGGTAGTGCCTTAATCAGAGAGAGAAAGCACAATTTACAGGAATATATCGAGTTTAATCTTAAACCAGGCTGGCTGGTGATACAAACTAGGAAATGCAGCGTCATTGCCCTGATAGTAAAGGCAGTGTGGCTTTGTTTGGAGCAAGTCTCATTTGCTGCTAACATGGCGTTAACTTCCTGCAGTACTTTGTATTTTGGATCCCTCTGAACAAAGAAGGTTCCAAAAAGGAAGGTTCTCCCCCAAGTCCTCGTTCCTAACACACTTTTCTTTTTTAGTCCTTGGAGAGACACAACATGCAGCATTTAGAACTGCAATGTATTATCAGAAGGATGTAATTACAATTATTTATTTAAGCTGGTTCTGAACCAGGGAATCCTGATATGAAGCTGGAGCCAGTAAAGGCTTGAAAAACTCCTGACAATAAGCAATTCTTCATGGAACAAAACTATTACAATAGAGGGTCTTTGATCTTGCCTGTCTCCTGTTGCCAATTGAACTTTGTCACCATGCACTGTCATCCACAAGGGAGCACTTTTGAATTAAGCAGTCTACAGCAATTTAGTCTGTTCCAGCTTTGAAGTGCCAACATCAGTCAGGCCAGTACTAACTTTTTTCATTAAATTTTTTTTGAGTTCTCTTAGGAGTTTAGCAGTCCTGGCATTTAGATAACTAAAGTCAAGAAACCAAGGCACTAAGACTTCAAAAGCAAGAGGGGCCCCTAAAATACAAATGTGAACAATCATTAGGCTCTAATGGTGCACTTCATTAATGTCCACTTCAAAGCAAAAGTTTACTGACTTTGGGATTGACTAATTTACACATTGTGGGAAATTGCTGCCAGCCATGCATGTAACCACTAAATGTTCCTGGAATAAATAGAAACGCCCTCTTCCTTCAGAAATCAGGAACTGCAAACTGAGCCTTTAATTGCAAGATGGCCTTTCATTTGAATGGGAATGGAAAACCTGTCTAGCGCATAAATCACTAAAGCTGTGTGGAGTTATCATACAGACACACAGATGTCAATCAGCATCCTTTTGTAAGTTTCTCAGCCCCCATCACCCCTCCACCCAACACTCACCGCACCCCCTTACACTCTACAGCTAAATAGGAGTGTTACAGCTCTTTTATTTAGAGTCTTTGGAAATTCTCATCTTTCTTTGGAACCTAGAGCCTCCTGAAAAGTTGGTCTCCTCTGAAGTAAAACTGGTTACTACACCTCTGAGACTGAGTTTCTTTGGGAGGAGGGAAAGAAGTGGACTTTAAGAGTTAGTGGTAACTCTTACATGAGTAAACAAACTACCACTGTGCCAGCAACCTGCATTCACATTGAAAGTTGTACTAGTCCAGTTATATAAATTTAAAAAAAAAAAAAAAACATAAACTAACCACCAGAGTTAAAACGTAATTCAGATAATCAGAATGAAAATGTACTGTATTAAGAAACATCTACAACACATGAGCTGCCTTAACAACACTGTCGTGCAGAAAAGTCTAAGATTATGTGGGGCAGTTTGTGAAAGAAGTGAGCACATGCAAAGTTTCTTATGCTGTCAGTAAGAATTGCCTACATTACAAAATGTGGTTGTGTTTGAATGGAATTGTGATAACTGAGTGAGAGGACGGGAGGCCAGTCACAAGTTAGAGGTCAATGGAAGCCAGGAAAAATTGTGTTCAGCTGATGCTACGGTGAATATAATTTGTCCTTGTCTAAACACTAACCACTAAGAGATGGTAACATCCTGCCATCTAACTAGATTGCTTCCAATCTTGTTCAAGCACAATCAAATCTTTTATCTAGACAAGCCTCACTGTGGCTGTAAAATCTCAGCCCTTTGAAAATTCAAGCTGTTGGCTCCTAATGCATTAAAGAGCCTAGAAAACATTCTGCTTACAACGGATCTGTACAGGACTGCCAGAAACCCACACTTCAGTGTGAGTGCTTAGAAAAAGAAAACTATTTTGGATGTGCATTGGGCAAAATACAGAGAGATGGTTGCCAAAGGTTATGATGAAAAATAGGGGGAAAGAGTTATAGCGTTTCTGCTTTATATTTCAACTAACTTTGTTAATTTTTAGCAATTACCTTCTTGTTGCAACATTTTAATAAAAGTCTGTGCCTTCATGCCTGGTAGGGAAGCTAACTTGCCATGGGCAAGAATGGCAATGAAAAAAAAAAGAAAAAAAAAAAGAAAAAAAAAAAAACCACTTAGCAAACCACAAATTTCAGAGACCTAGTCACATCTGTGTTTTATCAGCTTTTTCCGGATAGTATTACACCAAACAATTGTCTGCAGATCGGTAGACAGCTGAGACTTTAAAGTGCTGAATTACTGAGAAAATGCTAGAGATAAAAAACAGCACATGTATCCTATCAATGTAATGAAACCAACCTGCTGCTAGCGCCATAGTGCCTTAGTTCTAAGTACCCTGTAGAGGAACGGAAGGCTTTCATTTAACTCTTAAGAGGAAAGCAAGGGAAAGAAGAGTAAAGGTCATCTAATACCAGCCTTAATCACAGAACTGAAATACTCTCAGATATATGAAGGGAGGAATGCTTGGTGTTCAAAACAAAACACCAACTGCAGACAACAAGAGTGTGTCTGATCATACTGGGGGTAGCATTTCCTGTTGGAAATTCCCAAGACTTAGGCTGATGTCAAGTGGAGTTACAGACATGGAGCACGGCAAAAACTCAAACTAAAAAACCTGGGTACGCACAAATCAATCCAGTACAAAACTCTCCACCAGAAGGTAGGTTCAGTACATCAGCCAGAAGGTACACTGGAAATGAGTAATGGATATTTCCTGAATGGAGCATGGTTATTAAGCACCTGATGTACTACTCAATGACAGATGTAAAATTTGATCTTTAGAGCTCAAAAAAATATTCCACAATATGCTCTAACAATAAAAAATATGGAGAAATTAGGAGATTCAAAGCAAAGCTCTTCAGTCAAGCATAGTGACAGATGAATTTTTTTTTCTTTTACACTGTGTTAGGATTGCATTGTGGATTAGATGTCAGGTTTACTTGCCTGAGCATCACACTCAAGTGTCTGAGGTGAAATAGCTCATAAGGTACTTGATTGTGTTCCCTGAAAGCAGTGATAAAACTTCAGGGATTATTTTTTAAAAAATATTTATTATAAAATAATTAAAAAGGAAAATTGATGAGACTTTGTGACTTATATTATTAAATTAAAAATTTTACTCCGCTGACTCCTACTAGAGTAAGAGCTAGCCTAAAATGACTGCATAATGTGGGAGAGGACTCTATTCTTAATGTTTCATTTAACAGTTCCACAGTAAAGCCCAGAAATGCCAACAAGAACCAACCTGTTGCACCAGATGCTGTGTAACAGAAGCAAAATATGTCCCCTTCCATGAAGAATTCTTAGAAAAAACCTGAAAGATAAGGAGTGAGGAAAAAAATTAGATAGTTAATATAAGCCTTTTTGTGTTCATGTATATATTTTAATCAGGTTTTGATTAAATGTATGAAAGTGTTCTTTCTTCATTAGTTCCCAGGCTCCAAATGACTCTCAAATAGCCATTTAAAGTTAGCTAATTCTTGTCTGTTCTGTGGTAGAACCATAGAAGAAACACATGAAAGAGGAGCAATATTCACTTCAGGCAAGAAATTCCTAGCTTTGGGAGTAGAGCAGGGAAAAGCACAAAGGCCACAGAGACATTTAGAAGTAAGTAGAGAGGATGTCAGCTGAAGCAGGCAGCATGGAGAAAGTGTGAGAGATGGGGGTTGATAAGCAGAAAAAGCAGAGAGAGGATCTCTTTTAATTAAAAAGTTACTTTAAAGTCTTTTGCCATAAAACATCTTAACATACCATTAATGTCACAAGTAGGCATCATGCTTAACACTTGAATTTATTGAGTGCTTTCAGATGAATTTTCTTACCAAAGCTCCCTTTTTATGTGAGTGTATGAGTATTCTAGGAACTGAGCTTACCATGGGCACATACTTGAACTGCACTTTGACATGTGGCAGAAAAGAAATGATGAATTACAAACAACTCATTTCACCCATTCCCAGTTAGTCCCATTTTAATTCACTCTCCTATGCAATCAAAGTGAGAGAAAACTAATATGTACAAACCCTATAAATTCACCTGATTGTCACCTAATTTAACACATTCTCAGGGGAAATACAGTGGAGAAATGAGGAGTTTGTAGGTAATTTTTAAAGATCCTTAATTAAATATCCAAATCCCACAAAATGACATAGAAGGGTATAAAATGGGCTTTTATACACCAAAATTTTTACTAAGGACTACATTATGAGGTTGAGATGTCATAGATAAATTAATTCTAATGAATTAGTGGGCTCTGTCCATGCTGAATAGTTTCTTCCATAAACCTACTGTAGTCCCAATATCCTTCTGGTGGGACACTTGCAGCACTTCACAGGTTAGTGTTCATCACCCAAGAGGTAAACAGATCTACTTATAAATTCTATGTCAGATAGGTGTTCTCTCTTAAGAGAACAGAATATTTAGGTGTATAAAGACTAGCCAAGTATTGAAAGATGGGAGTAAATTTCAACCAGCTTTATGAACAGAACATGGCTGGAGTCACCCTGTGTATTATGGTTTCAGGGAATGTAAGTGATGAAATTAGTCCCATCAATACACAAATATAGAAGATTTTCTTTTGTTTACAAAGCTAAGATTTCAAAAGTTTCCAAGCAATAACGCATGTCATTCACTTATTGTTCCAATTCCTTTCTTCTTTAATGTTGATTGATTTGAAAAGATTGTCCTTAATTCAAAAGCTGTTTTCATTTTAGTTTTCATCTTTCTGTCATGTTCCAAATGAGATTAAATTGAATTACCCTCAAGTATAAACAAAAGAGTTTTGATTTTCTTATTTGCTTTATCCCCCAAAGACTGCAAAGATTGCATATAAGCATCTTTTTGTTTCTCCTACCTCTAGCCTAGAGAACACCACAAGTGGATGAAAATCCTCCAGTATCAGCCCTTTCTTCCACTTTGTGCATCAGAATTACAGTATTTCTTTTCCCACAGGAAACACCTATGGTTTACATTTTTATTGCTAACGTGTCTTGCATCACAGGTTGTGTGCAATGATACCCTGTACTGTGTGATTCCTCTATCACTCTGACATGCAGAGCCTGTTCCCTCATTCCATTGCTATAACTCAGCAGTTATCTGTGGAGCAGCTTAAAAGAACAATGTTAAGGTTACTAGGCCAAAAACTTGATGCCCATTTTCATACTTTTGTCTAGATAGTTTGCTCTTTCAGGCTCTTCAGGGTTCTATAGAAGATGTAATTATTTTATCATTCATTAATGTCGAATATAGGAAAATATGGCAAAAATCCCTTGAAATAAACAAAAATTTTAGCAGTCCCAAAGGTCAGTCCCATTCCCTGTGAACTAATGTAAAGGTGCTGTGGGTCAGCATTTCTGGCTTTATAGCCTTGAAAATATGCTGTTTGCAGTACTGGTATGTTTCATTCATTCTTACTCCATGTTTAAAGGCAATCTAGGAAATTATGTATCAGCAAATAAGACTCAAGAAGACAGATGAGTCTTTCAAATGTTTAGTGCATACAAAAGCTATTGCAAAATTCCCTGATTATCACTTTTGACTTATGCAGAGTGGCTCGATCCTGGCAATGATTTACTGGGATTGGCTCAATCACTGCACTGATGACATGTACTGCTTGTTATTTTAGCAAATTGTTTTTCCTTCAAGCCAATTAATTCTGTTCTGATTGAATAGCATACACTGAGTGTCAAAAGCTTTTACAGCCTCTCTTTTCAAACCATGCAGAGGAAAGGAGTCAAAATTCATCCACGGGATTTTGAAGTTGCTATGAACAATTTTAATTTTTTATTTTAAGCTGCTGACCTAATGGTCTTTGTGTAAAATTTACCTTGATTCCTTCCAGGGGGGGAATTTAAGAAACTGTGTTTCTGGTTTTCAGCTACTTCTAGGTTTCATAGTTATTGATTTTGGAATACATTCTTATCCTGAAATCCTTTGAAGGTATAACAGATAGTAGAAAAAACACAGAGCAGATTACTGATTATCAAGACTGTGAAAGTAAAAATTATTTTACTGGTGTATTCTCATCACAGAGAATGGTATATAAATATACATTATCTCATACTAAAACATAATCCTTGTTAATAGAAATGAAGGAATTTCCCTTTGATTGAAATGAAGCTAAGAGACAAAGAGGAGCAATCCATTCACAGTTCAGAGAGCTATTTTACTCTATGACCAGCCAAGTATCATCACACAAAAAGTTTCTGGAGATTCATTCACTGCCTGTTTCAAAGACTTGAATGACAGGGAATTATGAGGACCAGAAGGAATAAAAATGAGGTAGCAGTGACTTCAGTGACATGGTGACATGAAAAGTTACAGGATGAACAAGCCCTCAAACAACAAGCATAACTGTTTATGTGCTAGGATCCACACAAAATAGGTTTTCATGGGAGTGGTAATAAATATTGCAAAAATGCAACAGCTATGCAGAGGATTTGCATAAGCACACTAAATGGTGTAATCAGTCCTCTCTACCCAAGTCTAGGAATAAAAATAAATCTAATCTAAAATTTGCTTTTCTGTCCCTTTACACTGGTTGCAAAAGTGATGTGCATTGCCATTGTTTTTAATGGAAATATTGTCAAGAAAATAGTTGATTTTTACCTTCATCTTTTCTTCTAAATAATCCCCTTTTTTCCCACATTTGCTGTAATGTGTCTGATGTGAATGGCATTGTCTTCATGTATCAAAAGGGAAAAGGGAGAAGACAACATTTTTAGAAATATATTTGGGAAAAAATATTCTGGTTTCTACAGACTCCTGTCAGCAGCTGGGATGTTAGACTAAAAGGTTTGATACTAGAAATTTACAACTAAGTCATTTTTAACATTTCCTTTAAAAAATTAAAAACTGGATGACAGTCTCCATGTATTTGCACTGAGGACTGAAGGAATCTATATCAATATCTAATTTATGCTGCCTCTTTACATGTTTATAGTGCCAACTCTGGCAGCTATATATGAAAATAAGTTATTCTGTAGTTCCTAATAAGTTCTCAATACAGATACATTCTTTATGTTTTAAATTTCATAATAATGTATTATTACTTTTTTTTAATTGAAGTGTTCAATATTGGTTTTAACTTATGTGCTAGCAAATAAGCTTTCCCTTGGTTAAAGTAATGAATATAGACAATGCTGTTTTCATAAGACTTCATCTCTTAAGATACTCTCACAACCACAAATTTGGGATGAAAAAGAGATATGCATATTATAGCAAAGAAGTTAAATGATAACTGAATTTCCTAGTATATCAAAGATTAATCTTAGAGTGTTGGTAGTTATTTTGGAATCCTTCCCATGAGCAATCTCTGTGAAAATTAAGTAATATTTAGTCAGACCTGTAGCTGTAGGCAGCTTTCCACATTTTCTTGCTATTTTCTTCTATTCCATCTTTCCAATATGTTGCCTGCCATTTTAGTTGCAGCTAAATTGTTCCTAGATTATCTGGTGCTGACTTGATTCTTCACAATTACTTTTCAGATTTTTTTTCCCCACAAACAACGTTCTGGTTTTTCCTTGAACATGGATTTGAAATTGTCAATTGGAAGTGACTGACAAACATTTGACTCTCAGAAGGAGCCAAATACAGACCCAAATTTCACAGGTTGTGCCCTTCAATAATTTTATCCAGAGTTAACTTGAAAAAAAACCCTGCTTGGATAATCCACAGTACTCCCATGTTTGAAGCTGAGAACTTCCAGTGAAATCCTTAATTCAAGCACCTGAGCAAATATGGACTCTAGGGAAAGATGCCTATATTTCCTCCTTTGCAGCCAGTTCTGTAAAGTTATTGCTATTACAGCAGAAAACAAGGCCTCCTTTTGCTTGGTGGATATTAGTTGTGAATTAAAACATTGAGAGTAAGCAGCCTGCCAGTCTCACAGGCCTTCACACAGGGAACTCAGAGGAAGGAAGAATATTCCTGAGGGAAAGCTGAGAAGTGCAAAGAATTTTTAATTTTTTTCTTTTTTTTTTTAATCTGGGATGTGGTGTTTGTTTTTTTTTAGCTGAAAACTACCGTTTGAAGTCCGTTTGTGTTTGGTAGATTACTTTATCTACTCTTCCTCATGGAACAGACACTACACTATCACTCTGTATACACTAAGCTGATAGTGCCTTTACGTTTGAGCATGGAATTGTATGCTGCTAAGTTCAAGTGCTTTATTTTCCCCAAGAGCTCTGAAGCACTAGAGGAAATTTGTCTGTAAATGGAAGAGAGCCTTGCTTTATTGTTCTTTTTGGTTTTAAACTTTGAATTTGTAAGTCAAAGGCCTGAAGAGGCTTTGCAATACGCAGAAAATTTAAAGATGCAAAAGGGAAAGGGATAAGACAAAAGGCATTTTAAAAATATACAAAGCAGCAATTATTATTTGTTTTTAAAAAATATACCTTGACAGACACAGAAAGCACTCCATAGGAAAGCTATAAACTTATTAAAAATTACAGAACATTTTCAGAAGCAATGAAGTTGTCATTCAGCTCTGGGTTCCAAAACCACTGAAATGTCCTTGCAAGTTTTATGTAACAGCAATAACAACCATGTTTCTGCACTCAGGAAGGGGCTCTATCCTTTTTCAAAGGATTTGCCCCTCAGCAATAGCTTCAATCACACTTTACTCCCTAAGTGTTGTAGATCCACAACTACCCATCCTAGCCCCACAAAGAAGTTATTGTACCCCCTGTTGATGTTGCCAGACTGGACTTCAGGTCTGAAAGTAATAGCATCAGAATTTCTAATCTCTCAGTCCCATCTGGCATACAAGGAGGTTCCCATTCTAGCTGCCTGTTCTGCTGGACACTTCTGTACCCCACGCATACCATTGAAGTGGTCTGTCTCTAGATCAGCTGCAGTTCAGATTCAGTAAGAGAAAAAGGGATTGGGTGATCTGACAGCTTGACAGGACAGGCACAAGCTGGACACTAGGAACAGCAAGTGGACAGTGAGCCAGGTTTGTATAAGGTAGCAGAGGAAATTTCCCCCACAGAAAGCAAGACCGTACTTCACACTGCGCTGCCACACATAGATGTGCAGAGCAACAGCTCACATTCAAGCATCAGGTCCTACATCTCATCCAGGGTACCTAAAGTCTAAGTCAGTGAAGAATATTATCTGGGAGCAGAGCACACATTGTGCCCAAGCACAAGCCCATCTGTGCACCTGTAATGTGGAGGGACTGGTACCATGACAGCTGCATGCTTTAGTGGCACCATCCTGTAGCCATCATCAGTGCCAACAGGAATATGGTGGCTGTAGGTATCAGCAGACTAAAGTTGCCTGTAAATGTTGAGAAGACACACTGAAGACATCCTACATACTTGAGATGCAGTCAAAAAAGCTGGGTTATGGAAAGTGCAAGCTGTAGCCTGCTCTGTAAAGCATACTGCTAAACCATGGCACAGACATTGCCAGCATCTTGTGCTCAGAAGTGTTTAGGAAGGCAACTTTATTAAAGCCTGTAATTCCAGCAGAGTTCTGACAGCATTGTAGAGGAGCACCCTTTTTATTAGGTTTAACATAGTTAGCTTTGGTAACATCTGAGTTTAACATAAATATTACAATTTAATTACAATTAAAATTGTAAATTCTCGAGTTTCTCTTTATTACAGTAGATCTCAAAACACCTTAGAAGATAACACTGCCCATCTTACAGGTAGGTAAAGTGAAGCATGCAGTAGTTACTCTCACCCATAAAGGCAGTAGTTCAGTCATGAAAACTACCCGTGTTGCATCTCATCACAGAAGAAACTAAAGCAAGCCTCTCATTGGCTGTAGGGAACTGTGAATCAGGTATAGAACTTCATTTTCTTCACCTGCTGCGTTAGAAACCAAGTTTTAAATCAAATGAAATCAAACCCAGGTTTCTTCAATAAGTAGGTTTCCAGGGATACTTTACAAAAGGTGTGATTGCTTTAGGAGGATTTTTTTTTAATAGGACAGGCTTCTCAGGTAATAAAAGCGTAAATCAAGTATGGGGTAAGATAGTATCAGCATGTTGGAAAATTCACTAAAATGTATATAACAGTTTTATGGTTTTTTTCTTTCCTTTCTATCACATTTATTTTTTCATTCTATCACACAGAGGGTTAGTCATTTTAGGTCTCATCTTTCTAGAAAATATAGTCTCACTTCTGAGTTTAATCTCTCCCCAGGGCTGGATGTTAGAGGAGAGAGTGAGTTCCTGAGCCTTTTCGAGGGTGAGCACCTCTCTAATGGTTTCTCTCCAGCTATCTTTGCCTCAGGAACGAGAAAACAGAGAAAGCAGTGACAGAGGGAAGTTCACTTTCCTGTGAGAGAAAAGCCAGATCAGCCTGTTGGAGCTTTTAGAAGCCTCTGCTTACAGTGTAAAGGTACTGTTTACAGTGTAAAGGTACTCCAAGACTACTGAAAGCTTTGTCCTCAGCATGGGTCCAATGGATAGCTTATATTTGTATCTAAAGAAGCAAATTCTGCCTTGCATTGCATCTCGCCATATATCACATACTTCAGTGGCACTGGAGGAAAACCAATGGGGGCTAAATATGTATTGTAACTGCTTGAATGGCAGTCTGTTGTGCAAAAATATTCAGATGCCATGTCCTAGCACAGCTTCCTTCTAAGATTATTTTTCACTCAATCCAGAGATGTCAGTCATCAAATATAGGCACTGGTCATGATCTTAAGAGAAGTTAGTAATATAAATATTTCTCATCTATTTGGGAGATACCTCAGTTATGGAAATCACTACCTCTGCTTCAGCTTTACAGGCCTGTAACTAGACTGTGAATGTCAGCCTGCATGGTTTCTTCCTGCTCTGTTTAGCAGGCTGGCAGTAAATGCTTTGGGTTTTGTTCATAGTGATCTACTGTAACAAGAATGCTTTCCCTCATGATTTCAGAAGGGATTTTTGTCTGAACATTTCCATGCAAATTCCACTACAATTTGCAACATTTTTTTCATGATAAATCTGTTGTTATCATCACCTGCCCTTTAGAATAAAAATTCATTGATCTATGTGGTTTCTGGGTGGAAAGGTTCACAGTGAATGTCTTCTCTGTCAGGTTGTACATATAGGTTGTTTTTTCTTTTTTCTTTTTTTTTTTTTTTCCCAGAAGCTAGATGTAAGCACTTAAAAATATAAAAGCTTGTATCATATTAGAGAAGTCCTAGTGAGGTCCATGATTTCCTTTTGTAGGTTGCAGTAAAACATCCAAAAAATAGCAGGTGGGATAAAGTCAGCCTAATATTCCTGATCTCATGACTTGCTGGCTGTTCTTTTCTCATGGAGGATGATAGCTAGCTATCTAATCAAAATGCATAAGCAGTGTCTGTTCCTTCCACCCCCAGACCCATTTATTTTCTACTCAGAATCTCTGCTTGGGGTAGTATAATTGATTTCGACATAATTTACTGCTTACTTGGTAATGCGGCATTGCAGTCTCTGATAAAAACCATATCAAGTCACAGCACTGGCCTAGAGCTTGAAAGGGAGGCAGTGTAATCACTTTCTTACCCTAATGCACCTCCATCTCATTTCTGCTGGGCAAGGAGCTGCAAAGTAATCATTGTTAAATGACGCTGGCTCCAGAGAGGGTCTTTCACTTCTCTGCCTGACCACTTCCCTTTGTCTCTCAGCTTTATTTCATCGGGAGGCAGCAGGGAAACTTTTCATTGTTGGATTGTCATGGAAATAAAAGGCTATGATTATCGTTGCCTACCATCAGGCACCTAACTCTAGTGCTGGGCAAAGATACCCATTCCTGAGTTACCCTGGAAAGAAGCAGTAGTTCAGGAAGATGTGGGAGAACAAGTGCTAAAGAAGGAATACATTGCATTAAAATCTTTGTTATTCCACCCTGCCTACATCCTCGTAAATATGTCGTGTTGCTCCCATTGCTGCCTGTGTTTGGCAATGAAGCGAGGGCACCACTGCCTCTTTGTGCCTCCAGCCCCCAGGCAGAGCCCTGGTACCGCTGCGATATGCAGGGGTCTGTCTGTAATGACTCCTTCCTCCGCCATTGCTGCCTCACCAGCACCGCCAGCCCCTTTCAGCAGGCCGGCCTGCAGCAGCCCACAGCCCGCCTGCAGCAGCACACACCACGGCAGCGTAGGACACCAGAGCGGCTTTTAAAAACGGGCTAAGAACCTAAAATGGGTTGCCCAGAGAGGTTGTGGAGTATCCTTCTCTGGAGACACTCACGACCCACCTCGGCAGGATCCTGTGCAGCCTGCATGGGGTGCTTCTCCTTTAGCAGCGGTGTTGGGCTAGATGATCTCCAGAGGTCCCTTCCAAGCCTCACCCGTCTGAGATTCTCTGAATCTAGAATTACAGACGCTCAGGTGAGTTGAGGGCTTTGTGGGGGGGATTGTGTGTTGCTGTTCGTCCAGTCAGGCTCAGCTATTCTCTTCGTAAGGGACTAGGGTCTGTAACTTCATGAAGACCTTCCTCCCTGGCCGCCATCTTCCCAGGCCCATTCCTTACAGGCGCCAGGCTGCCGAGCAAAGCCTGCTGAGAAACTCTCTCTGATTGGTCCCCCTCTGTGAGGACCGGCAACCAATCAGAGCTGCTGTACCAGATGCTAGTCACTTCCCTCCATCCCTGGGGCCGATTGCCGGGGGAAGAGAAAGAACAAGGGGGTTCCCAAATGGCAGCTGGCCCTCTCCTTGCTGCATTCTGCCACAAGTGGGATGGCTCTGCCTCCCCTCTGTAGCACTCACCTGGGCTAAACCTCATCTGTTGCACGGAGAATGAAGTGGAGCCCCCCAGGAGGGGCAGAAAGTGGTACAGGGAGCAAATGTCACAACAGCTAGGTTGGCGGAGGCCTCACCAAGCACACTGCGTATATTGGCGGGGAGGTGAGGGATGCAAGGGGGGGAAAGCCTATCCAACTCTGGTGACTGGATTTCCTCAGATGTGTTATTGTTTGCTGTGATTTATGTATCATTTACATAAGTGGCTAAGTGAGCACTTGGTTACAGCGGTTCAGACCATCCAATTTCATTGAGTATCAGTCTAGACCCAGAGCTGTAGTCTTCTATTCCTTTTCTGGGGGCAACTGGTTAATTGTCTTCTACTGGTCACACTTATAATACGGCCTAGCAGTTTTAGGGAACTGCTTAGCCCAGTCACTGTCTGGCTGACTCTGTACAGGGCTTTTCTGAATCACTTACATGCCCTCTGTCCTATGATCATTTTAAGGAAACAAAGAACAGAGGAAGTTCACTTGTTAAATAAGACTTTTATCTTATGCTTCCTGCAACAGCAGATTTTTTTAAAAATGGGCAACAGTAAACAGATTTGCAAAGGTAATCTCATTTTGTTTGAAACTGAGATTTATTGAGGAAACAGTCTTTTAGGATGAGGCTTTAGAATCACTTTTCAAGCTACAAAATATGTTTTGCTTGACAATGAGAGAAGGTGGTTTGGTGGGGTTTTTAAAAAAAAAATAGTAGCAGTAAACTACTCAAATAGTTTACACAATTCTTCCCACAGTACCATCCACTCCAACTCGCTAAGAGCAGTGATTCTTCACACTGATTCAGACTATATACTTATCTTGGAGAATAAGGAGAAGATCTCATCTAAATGAGTCACTTAATCCCAGTCCTGGCAGGTACTCAACATCCACGACCAGCATCTAAATTGGAGGTCTGCAACGTGGGGAGAGTCATGCAACCATGCATGAGGCTGCTGTGTCTGATGGCCAGGAGTGTGCATATTACACCAGTGGTGCTCCGTCTGACTGATGTGGTGTTCTTGGTAAATACCTGGATGAAAGCAAATGAGTTTCTCACCTTGCAAAAAATTGCCTAGAAACAACTGCTTTTCACAATATGGTATCTGAACTTTTATTGAGAAAGAGCTACATGTGACTACAGACAGGTAAGCAGTCGTGCCAGCTGGCTTTTAGATGTTGACAATCCAATCCAGATCAGCTTTATCCTTTGATGTTGTAAAATGGTTTACTTTTATACTGGCAACAAAGTAAAAGTCGGGATTTAGCCCAAGCTACTCCTGCAGGAAGAGAGAACAAGCGTGAAAACAGTGTTTACAGGGCATGAAACAGTAAAATAATAGGTACTCTATAGTAGATAATCTATTTAAATAAAAAGAAAAAAGAAAGAAAGAAAAAAGAAAAGAATGAAATAAAGATTTGTTACAGCTGGGAATCAAGAAGCCAAGGCACTTTGCTTAAAAAAGACTTTTCAGAAAGTTAAATTCAGGTCTGTGATGCTGTTTCTACATTAAAGACATAACTCAAAACTTTGCAGGTAGTACTGTGGCAGGGGAAAACTTTGTCTATTTAAATAAAAAGAAATAATAGATATTTTTCCTGGCTTCAGTGAGTGCAGTATTCTACTCATAGATGAGTAGAAAAAAGCCCCAACCAACCTGTCAGAGTAATGACAAGCCCACAGAAGCCAGGAAGTCATGACTGAAACTGTTCTCAGCTTACACTGTGGTGCTCAACATAGCACCTCAAATATTGGATATAATCATCTGCTGTCTTAAGCCACCTTAGAGGAGTCTGTCAAAAGCATGTCAAAGAAGAGCAAGGTGAATTCAAGATGAGATTCTAGCCCTACTTATGCAGTCTTCAAAAAAGTCTTAAAGTGGGCAGAATTCCCTCAGAATTTCATTACTGAAAATGACTTCTTTATTTTGCTTTGCTTTGGTTTTGTTTTCTTAAATTGTTGCCTTTCCTGCATATTTAATGTAGAAGGTCAGGGTACATGTTTACTTATTTATTTTAATAAAATATCAAATCCTTGATCATTTTTGCATTTGTCTAATATATTCAAATGGCTCTTTAGATATTTTCTTTGTTCTGAGACCTTAAAAAAGCACTAAGTGATGGGAAAATCTATGTTTCGGAAATTAATCAAAGGGAGATTTGTCTTTTGGGGGGTGGGGTGGAGATGGCAAACAGAAGGATACCTGTCAAACAGTACACAGGATTTCAATGAGCTGGACTATGCTCTTTTGTATGCTCAGGTTCTAGCCTGGAGTTACTCATGTGCTTGATATTAAGCACATACATAAGTCTCTGCAGGACTGGAATCTATTATTACCATGTTGACATACATTTGTTAAGGGTTTGATTCTGCTAACATTTCTATTGGCAACACAGAGAGATGCAGAAAGGTCCTGCAGTTCAGGGAGGTATTACTCTTCAAGAGGAAGATGGAAAAGGTTTCGGGGAGCTGCTAATACACTAAACTTAAGAGACCCTTCACAGTAAACCACATTTTTAAATAAATGTCCATGGTTATGCTTATTTCTAAAATACATAAAGATATCAATCAAGTTGTAGATTAAAGAGATATATAAGCATTCATCCCCAAGAACAAAACCATTTTAAAAACATTTATTAGTGATTATTTATATATTGAAGTCCAGTTCCTGTAAGATCTCAGTAGTGTGAATAAGTGGTTTAAAAACTGTTCCTTATTTATTGGCCTTCCAGCTATAAATATATATTTGGCCTCTGGATTTTTCTGATAGCTTTAAAATATTATTTTTTTGGGGTCTGGATCGATGCCTAACAAACCAAATTTTTGTCCAAAGCAAGACTTTTGAGAAACACAGATATCCTACCCTATCTTCACCATGGCAGCTGCTGCTATTCAACTGATAACACTCTGGTAATTTAAAATAACTTTTACCAAGAGCATAAACCCAGACTTGTCTACCCTGTCTTGGGACTTGAGTGTTTTTTCCTGGAGTGTTTGAACTACGTGCTCAGGCAATCTTAACCCTCTGGTTTAAATCCAAATGTTTCAGTTGTGGGAAGCACTCCATTCGTTTACACATCCATTACCCCTGGAGAATTTAATGTGCCATTTCTATCACAGTTGGATTTCTAGTAGCTGAACTTCGATTGCTTTCTTTGGGCACAAACTTGTACAAGTTGGATTTACTATTTGAAGATGACAGAGACTTTACTTTTAGTAGTTCCTCATTTCAATACAATCCTGTATGGGAATGTAATGAAATACGATGGATGAAAATGACAGAGTCATTTTCTTAGCCCATGCAAGCTCTGCAATGAAGCCTGGTGCAGTAACAGGCTTCCATCTCCTCCTTCCTTTCTCCTCTTTCTCCTAACTTAGCTCTAGCAGAGCTAGTCTGCTGGCTGAAAGGAGTGTAGCATAAAAAACCACTTTGCTGGGAAAGATCTTTACTGATGTGGGCATTAATGCTGCTAGTATTGTTGATGTGGCTATGTAAATCTTTCAAGCTACTGCCTCTGCACATCGTGATACTGTGCTATACCTGCTCGGTTAGCACAGGCTCCCTGGTAGAACACAGGCACACACACACAGGCAGATATTGTGCATTTTCAACAGTCTTGACCAATCTTTTGAAATTGCTGCCATCTTTCAACACAAAAAAATCACTTATCAAGCAAATACTTCATTGCAGAAAGCCTGTGAAGAAAAATTCTGGGTTAGGCACCCCTTTCTTGACAATGTATGGTCTGTTTATTAAAGTTATCCTCATCCACAAATTTGGGAAAGCAGGAATTCCAAGTGCCTGCAATAGAAATTACATCTGCCCCTTCCTTCAAGCTCCAGCTGAGGGTGATAAGGGACTTCGCCCCTCCCTACACCACTTCACCAGGGTATACCACACAGATGCAGCCCTGCACCAGTACCTTCTCAAAACTGTTGCTAATCCGTAATTTCGGTCAGAAATTGTCTTTCTTGAGATTAGGTGATTTATTGGGACAAATAAACCAGTCATTAAAACTAAAGAGAAAGCTAACTCAATGCCAGTTTGCTCTCTGATTCTCAGCCAGGTAAGTGTTATGGGCTATGCTCTTCCAGCCAGAAAAGTTTTATGCAAGGAAGGTCATTCCTCTTTGCAGCCTTACCTGTGTCCTATGTACCAAACTGTAATTGGTGTGGTCATTATTTCATCCTTGCTCAACACCTTGTTAAAAAGTTGAAGGAGGAGAAAGTAAGAGAGCGCCATAATCTTTTGCTGCAGCTTTGCAGGAGCAGTTTCTTAATTTATTTTTTTTTTTTGTTTGGGAGGCAGGACAAATATGAATCAATGTTTTATCCCCTCTTTGTTTGCAGTATCCATCTGGCCATTGTGCTGGGAATGATAATACAGACAGATTGCTCATGGGAAACTTAGTCCTTTAGATGGTTGCACAAGACAGAAAACTTTATGATATTAACTTGGATGGAGGAATTATTTTCTGACATGAACTATTTGTAGAAACATCTCATACTGGCAAAGTAGTATTTATAGAAGGATAGTAGCTATCACCTATCAGCTATCCTTGGCCTC
Source organism: Gallinula chloropus (assembly GCF_964237585.1). Classification (NCBI taxonomy): domain Eukaryota; kingdom Metazoa; phylum Chordata; class Aves; order Gruiformes; family Rallidae; genus Gallinula; species Gallinula chloropus. The sequence goes on along the minus strand of NC_140092.1, from coordinate 3,689,280 downwards.
ACTCTTTTGCTGTTTTATGTCTTATCAATAACAGCTACATAGTATCATGTCTCAAGTGTCTAAATTAAAGGCACATGATTGTGTCAGCCTTGGGCTATGTATAGGGAACATTTAGATCACACATTGGCCTCCAAGTGTCATGGAATGATAAGAAATGGATCTTTCCTCTTACACAGAACTTGAGCATACTTGCTTCTTCATCTTGTATCAGTTGAACACGATGAACTTGAGCTTCTAGAATAACTCTGTCTTTGCTGGTTTACTAAATCTATTCAATACAGAAAATCAAAGCCATTAAAGAAAGAAAGTGTGGTCTTCTTCAAGGTATTTTTTGCTTTTTGGGTCTATTATTTTGGGTACACTACAGCATTGCAATGGATTCACATTGCCTCATTTTCAGACAGCTTAAAATATTGGGCAAAAGAGCTCTGGCATATCAACCACCAGCCACAGGTATCTCTCAGGCATATAACATTTTGCTTTAGTTAACAGGGATTTGCAGCTGTAAATGTGTTTTAAATACTAAAATACTGAGCTCAGCCACCTCCTGCTTAAAGTGAATTGAGAATTCATGAATTAAGAAGCCTGACACTAAATCTTGGCATAGCTGAGCTGGTAAATGTGCTCAATGAGTAATATTGTTGTTAAATACAGTGTGCCCAGAACACAACTGCCACCATTTCTTTTCAAAAACACTGCGATGAAATAATACTGATCCCCACCTCTAGTAGTAGCCCTGTGGCTTGGGACTCCCTGACAAGCAAACTACTCAAGGCTTTGCAAAAGATGTTCACAGAGCATCAGTAATTCGGCGTCCTGCTAAAAAGCTCTCAGTGCTCTTGCTGTTTAACTTGAAATCCTGATATTTTAACTCCTGATGTTTTTAAGACATATGGCTGAGATATAAAGTCGTTTGGAACCATGGTCTGAACATAAGCACCTACTCAGCCATAAACAAACAAGTGAAGTATAATTTTTTTTGTTTCCTCTGTGTTTCTTTGTTTTTTCAACCTTCTGTGGTTTGCAATATGAACCTGAGACTAGGACTTAATTTCTATTTCACCAATCCTTCAAATGTGACATTCAGGAGGTTTATTAGGAGCAGGTGTTAAGCATTTTATTCTCTTTATCTCATGACTACATCAATAACTTACTCACTATAATATTATGACTAGATATTGGCTAAACTGTCTAACATAATTAGTGATGTAAAAGGGATGCCTACTAACCACCAGTGCAGTTCAAGTACATGCCATGAATTTGTTTCCCATGTTTGTTCCAAATTTTCACCTTGTTACCTTCACTTATAGCATGTCAGCTGGTGTTGCCTCCTGCCAGACCTCGTGCAGCACAGCGTAGCCCAGTGCTACCTGGCAGCTCATCCTTTCTCACTAGTATGGTTTTAATTCTTATAAAGTACATTTTATGGCACAGGCTGGTGTCAAACACATGATTGGCGTTTTGTCTGGTGTCATCCTTTAAGAAACCTGAATAATTCAAGGGACTCTCTAAGAGTAATCAGATGAACTTCTCCTGAGATTCTAATTTAAATGACAAAATGTCTATATTGGGTACATGCAGGTACAGTTTGTTTAATTGGAGGCTATCTGTGGTTTTACTTATTAGTTATCAAGCAACATGTTAATCAGTTGTGAGAGGCATAGTCTTGCTTTAAAAAAATATTTGCTAAAATTGATAGTCACAAGTAAGATTGGGACTGTGATGGTATGTGGTAATATATTGCCTCAGTAATATATGAGATTAAAGGATCTACCTCTATATTGCTTATTAAAGCATTCTACCTTTATATAGTCTTCTGGAACTATTGTTACAAAACATGCCTTTGATTATAAAATATCTCTCTAAGAAATTGGTTTGAGGCTCTACTAAGGTCCAAACAAGCCAGTGTCAAGTTCCAAGCCTTGCCTACTCAGTGGCTATATGTAGCAGTCAGCTTCTGCTATTAAAGAACTACTTTATGAATTGTTTACAGACAGAACAATAAAGTTGTCATACAGGGGTTTATGAGTAGCACCATATTTCAGTTAATGGCACAGCTATGCCTTTTTCTTATTTCAAGTATAAGAACTTAGCTCCAGAGGACAGCAATTTCTGTTGTGAGCATGAAGATTGCCTCTTAACTCAAGCTGATAGACTCTTGTTTATTATTTCAGAGCCCTGTGATCTTGATTAAATGGACAGTGATCCTCTGTAGAAATATAACCAATGTATCACTAGCATCTTCTGTGGTAGAGATATACTCCAATCCCATGATTATCACTGACACCAGCAGCAGACCATCCCAGCAAATGGAAAATCCCTCTTCCTCTTTAACAGTTGTCAAGTTTCTACAGCTGGACTCAGCTCAGAAAAAATTATCCTCAGTTCACACATTAGCAAAAAAATGTACTCCTGTGTGTGGAGAAAATCCAAGCAGCAGTTGCTGAAATCATAGGGCTTCATTTAATTTCCTCCTAAGTACATGTATGATTTGAAAGCTGTGGAAAAATCACATTTAGAAAAAAATCAGAAGGGAGGCTCAGATTTGATCAATCTTCTAATGTAATATGAATTCACCATTTTGTCCCTTCTATATTTCCATTACATCCATCTGCCACACAACATCCTTTGTAATTCCTCTCCTGGATAAGGAATCAACACAGCATCAGGTTAGCATCAGTATTATTACTGTTCTTTAAACAGAGCAGTTAGCCAAAGTGCAGAGCTTCACAAACTGTTTTCATTAGGGGGAGTGATAATTGAGTCTGGCATCTCTGATGCAATCCTGCTCATTTACAACGTACAAAGCCCTGTTTCCCTAAGCACAGAAGAGACCAAAGAGGAGGCAAATTCTTCACAGATAGTTCCAAAACTCTTTAATCCAGCCTCTGGCTAAAAAGCTGTCTCATAGTTTCACACTACTTCTGTGGTTACATCTATTATTCTTGCCTTTTCTCTCATCTTCTCCAGCCAATCTGCTGTGAGTCTCACACCTTTTCAATGTATCTCCATATGACATTATTTTTCACACATATGTGCTTGGGACACCTTTGCATTGCCTTTTTGGGCTGTGTTTGTGTTTAAGGTACAGATATCAGTAGTTTTAAGACCTTTTTTCTAAAAATTAGTTTAGCAACTTTCTTCAGGTATATAAAATTAAGGGATTTTGGCACCCTAAATTTCATCATGTTTAAATCCAATCCCTATCAAATTATAAGGCAGGTAAGCAATGCTAGTTTTGACTATCATGGAACAATACAGTAGCTCAACACAAGAAAGATAGTGATGATTGTTGGCAAGGGATGTGGAGGAAGGTTCTCCCAAAGCCCAGCCAACCCCTCTGAAATGACCAGGTACCCAGTTAGTTTCAGACAACTCTTTTCTAAATTCTGAAGCCAGAGTTTACCCCTGCAGTCTAAAAACTGTGGTCTTTATCCACATTTCTGCAGACAGCTCCAAAAAAAAAGGTTGAATGGCATTTGAAATATTATTTCTTGAGGCAGTAACGGAGTCTAGAGAAGTATAATCACCATTAATCAACATCCAAAATGTGGACTCTGATTCATATTCTACTTTTCTTTTTCCTTCCAGTGGCATAACTTTTTACAACAGGGAGTCATATGAGGGTGGGAAAACATATTTGGAAACATAAAGCCAATCTAGATCCAAGAGATGCAAATCAGTGAGTTCTACCCCATTGTGAAGGGGCAGTTTTAGGAGTGTGTTGAAACATTCCACATTATGGAGTTGGTCAATAAAACCAAAATACTTGAAGTTAAACTTTCTTCCAATTCCATGATTTATTTCTCAGAAATGATTTCTAGTTGTGATATTTTCTTTATATTTTATTTGACCACAGTTGTTCAGCTTGTTCTTGTATAAATAGTTTGTGGATTTGGATCTGCCTTTCATCATACAAACCTTAATGTGCTTCCAGAGAAATACACAGATTCATATGTAATAGAGTTAGAAACGTTAACCCACTCGTGCAATCATATATGCACTGTACTTGTGCATATAAAAATGCAAGGCTATTGTTAAAAGAAACAGAACCTTTTCAGGGGAATTTTATCATAAATTCAAGAAAAACATTTTAGAAATAAAACATATTGATTCCTTTCAAACATCCTCTAAAAGACTTACTTCGTAAACTCCTTTTTGAAGGTCACCCCAGGGACTACTGTCCTTTTCACAGTCACCACAGTGGGCTGCAGGAGGGATTGAATGACTGATAGACAGATGGACTAATTTGCAGAGTATTGTGTGAGTTTTTAAGGCCATCGCTCTCTAATCCGTAAGTTTCCAAATAAAAAGAAAGGGCAGTATCACATGACCCAGTCACAAGTATTCCCTTAGCCAAAGCAAATTTACATCTTATAGACCATCTAGGATTGGCCTCAGGGTGACCTTGATGTTTACAGATTAGAAAAAAATCTAGTGATACATCACATATAACTGGGGACAAAGGATGTGGAATAAAGAAAGCTAATAGACTAAAATTTATATACTTTAATAGACACTCAAAACAAGTCTTGGCTACATTCCCACTGTGCAGAGATAGTGAATGTCACTCTTCTCTCTTCTCTAACTAGGCTGGTTGGGGTCACTTTACTTTGTTCCTCTCCTCTAAGAGAACCGTGTGTAGGTTTCTCAAGTCTGACTATATCCTCTCATTCTGAAAACTTCTTTTCTGAGTATGTCTACCTCTGTTCATAGGATGTTATCTAATTCAACTGGAAATTTAATTCACTTGAAGACTTTATAGTTGCAAACTTTATGATGTCAATTTTTTTAATGACCTACTCGATGTTTACATCTGAGATCTGCAAAGACCTCTGTTTTGAGTTCAAAACTTGTCTTTTGAAATTGAAAACCTGGGCTAGATTCTTGGTTTAGATCCCGTTAAATCTGAACCAAATCATGCTGTGTGAAAACATGTAGAGGTAGCACTTCTTGTAAAGCCACTCTGCCAATTCTACAATTTGCTTGTGTTTGTACAAGAAGCTGAAGGTGTGTGACAGCCTTTTCTTCTGTCACAGAGATCTTGATTCTGTTTTATATTAATGTATATCAATGAAGAGAAACCACCAAACTGAGAGAAACACTAATGTTTCAATGATTAGGGCAGAGAGAGCCACCCAGCAACCTGTGGGGCAGGCATTGTAATCTTTACAGTGTACTTTCCTAAAGGCCTCTTAGAGGGTTGGAGCACCTCTCCTGCAAAGACAAGCTGAGAGAGTTGGGTCTGTTCAGTCTGGAGAAGGATTCTTTTAGTGTCCTTCCAGTAGGTGAAGGGGACCTGCAGGGAAGCTGGGGGAGGACTGTTTGTAAAGGCATGTAGGGATAGGACAAGGGGCAATGGTTTTAAAGTAGAGCAGGGTAGGTTTAGATTAGACATTAAGAACAAGTTTTTCACTATGAGGTTGGTGAGACACTGGCACAGGTTGCCCAGAGAGGTGGTGGAGGCCCCATCCCTGGAGACGCTCAACATCAGGCTTGGTGAAGCTCTGAGCGACCTGACCTAGTTATAGATGTCTCTGCTTACTGCAGGGAGCTGGACTAGATGACCTTTAAAGGGCCCTTCCAACCTAACATGTTCTATGATTCTGTGATTTAGGCAAGGATTGGGATTAAATGTTTTCTTCCCAACAGAGCTTTTCATGACTGTGTCCTATACACATAGCACAAGTATGATAAACTGCAGGTACATCCTTATGTGCTGGGCCCAGATCAAGCCATTTGGTAAACTTGTACACGCTGTGGTTCAAATGGACTGAAGAGGTCCATGGCCATATGGCAGGTGATGGCACAGAATCACAAAACCTCCTGAGTTAGAAGGGACCCGTAAGGATCACCAAGCCCAACTGCTTCACACAGGGCCAGACAAGTCAGAGCATGTGACAGAGTGCATCGTCCAGACGCTTAACTGACACAAAAGTGTGCCTTTCTTGTGGCTTGATGACAATGACACATCTGATCATTTGACAAATGCAATAAAATCAGAGACACGTGGCCTATTGAATGGATGGATGCCCAAACATCTGACAGGAGACATGCATGCTGCCTTCTTGCAGCTTGCATTTACGAAATAGTTAAGTCTCATGGGGTTAGAGTACTTATCTTGGATTTGGAGGCTTGGATACTGATTTCTGTGGTACCATAGAATCTTTGTTGTCATATGAGACATTCAGCTTCGTGTCCCTCCACTTCAGTTCTATTATTTTTAAAAAGGGAAATTTAATCCTATTCTTGCAGATTGAAATGACAGGGATCATCCAAACAGTTTTAATAGAAGCTACTAATAGAAGAATAAGTGACAAATAGAAGAATAAGGAATTAGATCCTGTGTTTTACATCTTCTGGGACAACATTTCGTTCCCCACTGAGAATTGATGAAGTCTGAGAAGTCCTTTAGACTGTGAGAAATAACTGAATGAAAGAGCAAAGATTATGTTACTGCCCTTGTTTGAGTGGCCATACCTGACATTTCCAATTCACATTCAAAAAACGCTTGTGAGATATCCTAACTGCTTTTGGATATGTAGCATGCAGTTGAATACTTCATAAGATATTTGCTACCTGTTCTTTTTGATACATCCCTCTCCACAATGGATGTTGAGCTTGATGCTTTGATGTTACACTTTCAAATTACCCAGAAATCGCAGCTGTTACAGTGTCTAGTCATTAAGTGCAGCTTCACACAAAGTATGCTGCTACTACTTGCTGTGATCTCTATCAGCTCTCAAGTTCTAAATTCTGTGTTTTTCCAGTAAAGCCTGGTGTGACTGTGACTTGGGCTGCTCATATATACCAAAAACCTAATCCTCCAAAGGTTTTTTTGTGCCTAAGTCCCTTTGAAATCACAAGAACTTAGAAATACATTTGAGGATTGGGGCCAATTTTTTTTTTTTTTAATCAAAGTGTCTGTGAATAGGATTTCTAAAAGTACACAAAGGAGTATAAGTCTAATTGAAAACCATGAATCTTGGACTTTTAACTCTCTTAGGTTACTCTTTGGGATAGAATTTCCAAGGGATGTGAGTGGTCAGCAGTTAATAATAATTTATTTGTTATTACATTTATTAAGAAGCTGCTGGGATTTCCACACATATGAATTGTATATAAACATGTATAGAACACAGGTAGTTCTGGCTGAACATGAAAAAAACCCCTTTGCTCTGTGGGTGACAGAGCACTGGAGCAGTGAGCAGTTGGTAACCCAGCCCTCACCTGGACACAATCCTGTGCAACCCGCTTTATCAGGGGGGTTGGACTAGATCACAGAATCACAGAACATTAGGAGTTGGAAGGGACCTCGAAAGATCATCTAGTCCAACCCCTCTGCCAGAGCAGGATCACCCAGACTAAACCACACAGGAACACATCCAGGCGAGTTTCAATGTCTCCAGAAAAAGAGCCTCCATAACCTCTCTGGGCAGCCTGTCCCAAGGCTCTGCCACCCTCACTGAAAAAGTTTCTCCTTATATTGACATGGAACTTCCTATGCTCCAGCCTGCACCTGCTGCCCCTTGTCCTATCTCTGGCCATCGCTGAGAAGAGCCTGGCTCCATTCTGATTCTCACCCTTTACATCTTTATGAACATTAATAAGGCCACCTCTCAGTCTCCTCTTCTCCAAAATAATCTAGATGATCTCCAGAGGTCCCTTCAAACCCCTAACACTCTTTTTGATACTTGGGACATTGCACAGAAGACTTAAAGAAGGCGATGGTCTTGGTGTTTCTTCTGACACCCTGATGTTTTATGATTAACAGCTCCCACAAAACAGTACACCTTGAACTACAGGTTAATCCTCTCTCCTGTGAGTTGTTGCTGAATTTTTCAGAGCAAATATAGTACAATTCTCAATGGGAAAAGAAGTGGAAGGAAAGGAAGTTATATAAATGGCATATAGCTTGTGAAAGAACGGTCTGGGCAAGTGGATACTGATTTTAGAACTTCTGTTTACTGGATTCAAAGATCACCAGAATTACACTTCCTCGGGGTTTTTATCTTGGTACTGAACAGACTAGAAATGGGATGATGAAGGGGAAAAGAATGGCTTGAATAGTAAAGGAGATTTCTTTGAGATCTTTGACTAATTTTAGTACCTAGAATCAAAAGCAGACACGAGGCCAGAGTACCAACATGAGAGAGAAGGTTTTTGGGAAGGAGACCACCCTTTATTCATATCAAAACTTTCCATCACTACTGGCACCCACAAGTTCTGACATAATTTGAAAACTCCTGAGCTCTAAATTTCACTGTTCAAGAAGGGTCTCTGGTTCTTTCACCAACTGCCTCCCATTAGCTCACTGCCCCTGTTGCTCAGTAATCCTTGCAACCGTTACATTGCCTTATTTTATAGCTCGGGTTGTTGTGTTATTGAACACTTGCTAATCAGTTTTCCTGCCAACTCACTGTTTGCCTGGCTCTCACCTTCTGAGCCACTGACAATACCTTCTATTACTTTTCTGACAGACTTGCTACTTCCTTCAGTTATGACTAATTCCCTCATCTACTCTCTTTCTACTTTTCCATCATCTGCAATGTTGTTCTTTTGCTTTAAATAGGTGGTTTATATTTTGTACCATCCACCAGAGTTCTTTTTCCCTTTCTCTCAACTTCCTGATTCCACAACCACATGCTCTTATGTAGTTTCTACTATCCTTCCCATGGTAAAGTCAGAAATCTGTTTTTTTCCCCAATATCTTCTAACACCTTTCATCTATACTGAGCCTATCTATCTGCCCCCTTAAATATGGTATATTAAAACCTGTCACTAGTCGAGTTGTTAATGCTTGTCAGAATGCCAAGTAGTTTTCTTTTCTTTCCTCATTTTTGGCAGAGATATAGCTGTCACTATGAAAATGAATGCCAACTGTAATCCCACTTCCTTTCTGGAAAGCCATTCTTGACTTCAATTTTTCATCATTCCCATATCACAAGCCTTGCAATTTTGCATTGTCTGAATTCTTGACTTCTCTTATCAGACTTCTTGTCAGAGGGCTGGAGCACATCTCCTGTGAGGACAGGCTGAGAAAGTTGGGCTTGTTCAGCCCGGAGAAGAGAAGGCTCCAGGGAAATGTTATAGCAGCCTCCCAGTACCTAAAGGGGCCTACAGGAAAGCTGGAGAGGGACTGCTGACAAGGGCACGGAGTGATAGGACAAGGGGTAATGGCTTTAAGTTGAAGGAGGGTAGATTTAGATTAGATATTAGGATGAAATTCTTGTCTATGAGGGTGGTGAGGCACTGGAACACAGCTGTGGCTGTTCCCTTCCCTGGCAATGTTCAAGGCCAGGTTGGATGGGGCTTTAGGAAACCTGGTCTCGTGGAGGGTGTCCCTGCCCATAGCAGCGAGGCTGGGACAATATGATCTTTGAGGTCCCTCCCAACACAGCCCATTCTATGATTCTGTGGTTCTTCTTCCAAAGTCAACCAAAAGAACCTGACAACTACAATCTTCCCATCTGTGGTTTCCTTGATGTTCACATTAGGCTCATGTCTGTCCAGACAATTCTTTATAATTGTAAATACATTTATTGTGACATTCTGATCATATTGTCTCTCTCTCTAAATCCCTCTTCTCCTCGGTGTGTTACATGCAACTTTATTACACCAGCTAATGATCAGCACTGTTGGCAACTCAGCCCTCTCTCAGTATTGCATGTACTTCTTTACTTTCATACCACCATTTATACTCAGAACATGTTTAAATACTCCATAATGGCACTGGGTTATCAAAAGTTGCTTTTTCTGGCAGGATCATAGGGAAACTGATGAGTGGTAATTAAAGAAATCCTCAGGAGAGGCTTAAGAGATTTAGTTTATTCATGCTATTCCTCATTAGTTGTTTTAGCTGGTTGTTGAATCTGCCTTGATAGATACTGAGATCTTTGGCTCAGGGCCTTTCATTTATTTATTTTCACTTGCATCTTCACATGATGGGTATCCTTTTCCTGAATAATAAACACAGAAATCTTCATCATATCAACCCTCCCTTTTTCCTTAAAATATGGGCTCCTCTATCAGGATTCCAATTAAGCCAAAAGGCATTCACTTCACCTCACTGGAAATGAAGACTGCTCAAGAACAGCAGGGTTTTAGTGATGGCAAGTCCAAGCTAATATTCAGGTTAAGGTTCTAACTAGAAGACCTTCACAGGGATTTTTGGAGAAAGAGATAATGGATGTCAGAGCTCCTGGTTTCTTACGCATGTGTGTGGTGCAATTCTTGAATTAAGCTTTTAGAAAGAAGTTAAACTCTTCCTAAGCAGAAAAATCTAGCTTTAGGTCTCTACACACCTAGGTTATTAATTTACACATATATTTTGTGTGTGAGGTCAAAGTGATGGAAATCCCTTCTCCAGAAGATTCTGAAACTTGGAGAGAAAAATTCATCCCTGACTTTCTTTTCTCCAGAATGAAACATTCTTTTTATACTGCAACTTAATCAGAAGTTTATGATGTCCTGCAACATGACAACAGGAAAACAGAAGCTTTTCTTCATTCTCGTAGGAAATTTTTGCTATTTTGATGAACTCCCACGGAGAACTGTAATGTGTTCAAGACAAGATGTCAGACATAAAAAGTACCATCAGCAAATCTTTGACCAATCTTACCACAACAAGTATTTTGGCTAGTTGCTCAAAGCTGTGCATTACATATAGCAATTGTCCAAACCATAATTTTTCTTTCCTTTTTTTTTTCCCTGAGTTTTGCATATGTAATTCTGATGTAACTCAGTTCACTTCAGTGAAGTTATTCCCCACTAGATTAGCCCACATACTCAAATTATATTTCTCAGTTTCCAATGTAAACACACCGTTTTGCAGCCCACACATTTCTGGGTAGTATTTAGCCAAACAAGGAATCCCACTGATGCCAATACAAGTAAAACCCACTGAAAAGGTATATGGATGGCAGAATCAAGACCTCATAACATTGAAGACAACTGTAGAATTAACTAATCCCTGTGCTTGCTCTCTAGAGAGGTTTAGAATCCTCCTGAGCAATCTCCCTGCATTGTAATACATCGCAATTCATTATAAAGATTCAAAGTGGGATTATTTTCAAGCCTCCCCCCCCCCCCTTTTTTTTCTCTTTAGCCCTAACAGGATTTGAATCCGCGTTTCATTTCTCACTCATATCTTTCCTGCTTGCTTTCTGATTTGCCCATTTGTTCTCCTTCACAAATGGATCTTTGGACAAACATTTTGTATGTGGGATGGGTCGCCGTGTTAAAAAGATTATCTCACCATGGAGTCCCTTGGCATTTAGCTGCAGCAGCATTTATATTTTTCTCAGGCTGCCTTTATCTCTTAATCATTTATTAGCTGGCGGAGATTTATGACATCTTCTTCCAGAGTTAAAATCAATTAGTTGAAGAAAATCTTCAGTTTGTTACCTATAGTACCAAAACGAACTGCGAATTTGGATGTGTATAATTGTATTTTCCAGTTCAGCAAGCAAGTGTGCAGGAAAACAGCCACAACCCCCAGCAGGGAATGGTCAGCTGGTCCCTGCCTATTCAGGGCTCTTGGTGCCAGCCAGCTTTCAAAAGGGGGGGTAGGGGGGCGGGGGGTGGGTCCTAAGGAGCCCAAAGGATTTTCCCGACCCTCTTGGGTAATTTACACCAATCTTAAACATGTATGTTTGTCTGAAGTCTCTTTTATCAGCATGGTAATCCCATTACTGACAAATGAAGATGTAATCTCAGTTTATTCAAATCGTTTGAAAGCTTTATCCCCTTTTGAGGGAAAGGAGAAAGTACAATTGGCTGCAACTGACTTCTTAAACTCCTACTGCGCCACTAGAGAAGCAAAAATGATTTCTAAAATGCATCAAAACTCGGATATAGTGTGAAAAGTACAGCTACAGGGTCCCTGAAAAAAGGAATCTTCTCTTACTAATGAAATTTACATTATACCCAGCACCCTTACTTCTAATTTAGATCAGGGAAAGTGAGAGAATTGTGTTTTCTCCTTGGTCTGTCCTACAGTGATATTTCCTACTAATGCCATATCTGCTGAACTCATCAGTAGTCCTGAGGGTAGGGATGCTGCTTGAACTGTGTCTCCATCACCAGGGTAACTATCTTTTAATATGCAGAGAACCTCCCTTTTGTGAAATGCACACCAGAACTAGAAAGGTGTTGAGAAAAAGCTAGGACAGATAACCTTGTGCGTTTCCAAGGGGAAAATTAGCAATCACACAATGTTTCTCCATCAGCTCTTTTTGTAGCAAAGGGAAAGAGAAACACTGACCAAGGGAAAAGGCTTTGTGCAGAAGTGGAGACTCCAGCAGCAGTGGCCTCCCTGAAGTCTCTAAGGTGATGAGGTGCTTGAGAGGATCCACAGGGGGACCTAGGAAGTCCTTGTTAAAACTTCTTCATGTGTGGAACAACTTCCTTGTCTCGGGTATTATCCATATAATCCATTCCTACTGCTCTGATATGCTGACACAAAGGTTATAAAAAATAATCTGAAAATTGTATCTCTCTCTTCCTACCCCCCATATTACATCAAAGAACAGTTTTAGTACTTTTATAACTGAATGTATGCCCAGATAGCCAAAAAAATATCCAAACAAGAAAACAAATTTGTAGCATTTCAAATGACAAATATTTTGATTTTAAAGTGATTGTATATGATGCAAATTCCTTTATTATGAAGATGTCTTTTACATGAGTTGCCCGAATTAATGATAAAATTTGATCTCACTGATAAAGAGAGTATCATGTTCTGCAGTTCAGTTTATGGCAGTACTGCATGAGGTGATGATTGCTTTGCATTTCCATTAGCTAATATGAATCCCTTAGGTAAATTGCTTTTGCCCTCAGAAATCATTCTTTTTATTTCTTTTTATTACTACAGTTCACAAACCTGGGCTAGGAATTAATTACACGAGTATATAAAAAGCAAAACATTCTTGCTTTGAAGAACATATAGTCTAAATAGACTGAAATTAGGAAGCAAGGCTTGGATCAACTTGCCATGCACCATACAGCAAGTTATATTTGTAGCTGGGAGTAGCCTTCACTTCTCCAGCTCCACAGGATCATTTTCAGTTAATAAAACCCAGCACTTCCAGTGGAGTGGTACTTGTTTCTTTCTTTTTGCTGAGCCTTTCATTTTGCTGGAACAAGTTTACTCGTGGCCACACAGTGAACCAGAATTGAGAGAGGGTGGAAGTCACACAGCCAGAAAAAGAAAAAGGGGGAAAAAAAGAAGAAAAAAAGAAGAAAAAAAAAAAAAGAAGAAAAAAAAATTAATTTTCAGTTGGATCAGTTCCCCACTCTGAGTCATTGTTCAGCTGTACAAACTCTTGTGCTGGCACAATGGAAGGAATGACAAAGGCATGGAGTGGCCTGCCAGGGCCAGGGAAGGGGGATGCTCCTCAGCGAGAACAGCCGAGTTAGCAGCAGTGCCGCTTTCTCCAGATTCACCCAGCCAAAATTGTGGCCTGTGTTTCCTCAGGAGTTTCACCCTAGTTTCACATCATACTAGTGCTGTTTTAGAACTGTAATGGCATCTCCTTCTGGCTCTGTGCTACACGTGCATGAGTTCAGAAGGGAGGGTTCAGCAGCATCCTCTTCTGAAGGATCTGCATCCTGTGGCTTGGAAACCCTGGCTTTTACTAGAAGACTTGCAGAATCCAGGAGTAAGAAGCCTCCACAGGAAAGGTTCAGAAAAGCAACAGATGTTATTCTGTTTATAGGTAGCATCCAGAGTTGAGATGTACCAGGAATCATTGTCCAACTTCTATTTTGTTTTGCTTTGTTTTGGTTGGGATCTCTGTTTCTTTTGAGGGTGTGTGAAATGATAAATTTCAACAGGCGTTTGGAATACCAAACAATGTAGATTGCTTACCAGATGATGAAAATACAAAGTCATTAAAACTAGCCACTTGTGCTGAAAAGATTTAATCAAGTTCTCTGAAAAAACTCAGTTCATGTGTCAAAATGCTGCCTGTTGCTGATCATATAGTAACGTGTCCAAGAACACTGGTAGAAATGATCTGGTAAGGAAATTATTGTCTCTAGTACATTTTACATTCTCTTCCTTCATGATGAATCTAAAAGAGTGGTTTAATTATTTTTATGTTAGAATAACCTATGTTGGATGTTTCCAATTAAACACGAACATGAGCACTTCCTATTCATTCTCTGCTGGATGCATCACATCAGACCACGTTTTGGCCCTGTGTACATTTTCCTGCTCTCAGAGCAAAAAACCCCCAATATTTCCAAATTCTCTTTTTCAACTGGGAGTTCCTTTCCAAAGCTATTGAACTTGTAGGTTGAGACACAAAGCAGAGATCCAGCAGCACAAGGTACAGACAGACACTGGGACTATGAAGAAGAAGCTGTGCCATATCACAAGAGATCCTATCACAATCCAGTTAGACCTTTCAGGAATGCTCATCGCACAACTGATCAGTGCACTGAGCTGTCAAAACAGATGTGGGGAGATGTGCAAGAAGCAGCTTGGGCTCCATTTGGGTTTTGGAGACAAGTTCCAAAGCCCACTGCATTTTTTCTGTGGCCTTTGGATTTACTGTACTTGTACTTCAGCATCACCATCATTTCTCATACTTTCAGTAGACAACTTCTTTATGCATTTTAGCTTGAGGAGTGGTTATGCATCCTGATCTGATTATAAATAGATAGCATGGTCCATGTTACCGATCACATCTTGAGCAGCTGACTCCCTTGCAGGTTTATGTTGATCTATGATGAGTATTACAGATCCTTTCTTTTTTGTGGTGAGGGCCATTTCACTTTGTAGTGTGATGGTACTCCCCCATAAATGAATTACAGTCGATCTAAACATCAGGGAAATCCAACCTAGAGTCAGAGCATTTGCTTTGTAATATTTGTGCATTCTGCTGCCAGAAAATAATAACAGATCCACTCTTTCACTCTGTGAATCTCATGTCGGCTCCCTGATGTCTAATAATCAGATAGTGAGTTAATGCTCTCCCCAAAGTGCATTTTAGGAATTCAAAGTAAAGCCTTACTTTTGAGTTTGTCCTTTTATCATGCACACACACCAAAATCAATACCATCCATATTCTTTAATGTAGTGCTAATCCATAATTTGGTAATATATCATAAAGCATTTTTTATTGCAGTTTTCAAACAAAAGATGTCTTTTCCACCACATATATTTCATTAAAATATATGGTTTGTGAAAATATTTTATGTGTTTTGGACTGAAACATGTATTTTTCTAAAAGAGGCTCACTTTGGTGGAGAAAAGGTTCGTTAAAAAGCTCTATCTCAGTTTTGCTTTGGTGAAAGGGAAAAAGTAAGCAAATCTTTAAATCCGGTATGAAAGGGTTTCCACACTGCAAACATATTTTTGTTGTTGTTGAAAGCAATTACAAATTTTTAAATTGAAAATTCCATATTGATGTGCAATACATTTGCCACAGTGAAATTCTTACAAAACTCTGTTTAATATTTGTTTTGATAAAATTATGAATGTCTGCAATTATTGGAAAGTACCATTCCAACAGCTCTTGAGCAAAGATATGAAATGTTTTGATCACAAAAATACTTTATTTTCTCTTCTAGTTAGTACCATATAACTTATATCTGAAAAGACAAAATTAAAAAGAACTACATTACTTATTTTTAAATTAAAGTTTTGCCCTACACAGGTGTTTTTTTTTTCTGGCATTTTCTCATGCATTTTATTTTAATTTGGAGGACTTCTTGGCCATATATGATGCAAATGTACTGAAAACCTTAGGAAATCAAAAATCTAGCTTCCCATCAATTCTAAGATTTGTTTTTTCTTGCTAACACAAAGCTCAGACATCTGCCAAAGCCTGCATGCCCACTCAGTTGTGACATCTCAGTTTTGTAGTTGACAACATACAGGCTACAACAGGTATTGATATATCCCCATTCACTCTGCCTGTAATGACTGGATTTAGGGACCCAGACGTATAGAAATTCTCTAAAGCAAAAGCTTATAAATATAAGAAGTTACATGAAAGTTCGATGCTCTTTCTTTTCTAAGTAATTAACTTCTTATAGCTTTAGAGAGAAGGCATATTTTTAGCTGTTCAGCTAAGCTTGAGGATAATCACTACTGCTCAGTAGAGTTAGGACCGTTATCAGGTTTATCTTCACTTAAAAAGTTTGTGATGGGCATCCAATTATATATAAAATGGTAAAGCTGATTGTAAGTGTTGAGAAACTTGCTGACTCTTAGGCTATGGGATAATGTGCTCTAACTGTATATCACAGATCTTAAATTAATCAGATTTTGCAATAGTGAAATATTTTCCCCTACGAACTATGCCGCAGAATAAGAAAGCAATGCAAGGCCAATTTCCTAGACTGATATTTTCAGTTTCTTTTGGTTTGTTACTTTTAAATATTTACTAGAAAAGTAGAGATTCTGTAATAGTCTCCAGGGTTTGTAATGAATCTGACAGTCCTGCTGACTGAACTCCAGCATGTATCTAGGTGCTTGCTTGTTCAAAACCAGACCGCAAAGGAGCCACGTGTTGCCAGCCCCCAAGCCTGCAAAGCAGGGAGGAGCTCAATCACAACTTTTGGGTTGTTTATGTACACAAGCATCTTTTGGTTTTAAGGCTCCTTGAAAGTTTTCCTTAGTCCTTTGCCTCGTACCTTCCCTTAAAGTAACAGTACGTTTGCTTCTCCAATCTAGGCAGCAGAGCTAAACTAACCTAAAGACGTGAAAAGCTAATAATACAGCTGTCATTTTGCAGAAGCTTTCCCAAAGAACGTGAAACAGACTACCTGACCTGTGCTGGGGAATCTGGAATCTGCAGAGGGTGTGGGATCACTGCTGACAGTCTGACATTCCTGATGCAAGTGGGAAAACGCCAAGTCCAGTTTTCCCTTCCTGTTTCTTATGAAAGGACACATATGCCTGCAGCCCTACAGCTTCTGGCCATGAGGTGCTCAAATGTTTTATGGGACTCACAACTGCTTTTGGTCATCAGAACAATAAAAACAGGATAAAAACAGGTAAAAAACTGTTCTTGAATAGTGACTTTGATGAACACACTGGGTAGTTCTCATCCTTCTGAGCAATGAGTACTACAGCAATGCTGTGTTCTTAAGGCTGTCTACAAAGATTGTGTAGTGGTGTTTGGGAGAATGTAAGTCTGCTACAATACTTTAGCTATATTTCACTTCCTGTATTTAATGAAACAGAGAGGAAGGGGACAGTGAAAGAATCCAGAGTGAAGAAGTCAAAGTAACAGCTAGGAAAATGGTCTGTGTAGAAGCATTTTCAATATGACATGTAGGATAGACCTTTTTCTAGTCAGGAGGGAAGGATATAACCATTGAACTATTGGAGATAAAATTATGCTATGCAATGGTATAGTTAAGTTATATGGTCTGTAAGAAAAAAAGAAGATAAAAACTTATATGATTATACTTCAGCAAGAAATCTGGAAGCTATCATGATTTAATAATGTAAAAGAAAAACTTGACACTGTGACCCAAAGGCCAAGAGTTTACAGTGACCTAAGGTAAAAAATCATCCTTTCTTCCCCACTCCTGCAAATGCAGACATACTGATTCTCCTGGGATAAAGCCAATGGGTCTATCTTCACCTCTCTCTCTTCCCCATCTAGGCTTGTGTTTTATGGATTCACGGGCCAGCACCACAGCCTCTTCACTGCCCCACTTCTTACACAAGATAAGATTGGCTGGCCACATCTGCCAGCCAGCTGTGACAGCCACGTGAGATCTGCTGCCACTGAGCAGGAGAGAAGCCACAGCAGCTTGTTCAAACCAGAATCTCAGCCCAAAGCTCTGCACACTGCAGCATCCTTGCATCGGCTGTGACAGGTATATCTCCAGCTACAACACCCAGTACCTCATTGGCTCATGAACCAGGATAGAAGAAATGTCAGATCTTAATTATTAATTTTGCAAGGCTGAGGTACTAAACTTAGGACTTGGGAAGAGCTGCACAGCTTCTGGTGAACTGCAGCTTACAGGAAAGGTGCTGCAGCATCTATCTTGAACAGTAGTTTGAAAAGTATAAGAGATTTTACTGGCATTTAGTGTCACCTATACCAAATGAAAGCTTTGTAGCCTCTGAATCTTAGGTGTTTGGTGCCAAGGATGACGTCTAGATTTCATGTTCTCAGCATGTAAACTGCCTGTGAAACCTCTGGGGAGGGTTATGCAGCTCCTACTTCAGTCATCAGACTGAAGACTTCTTTCTCCCTGCCATCAGTTGACTCCAGCTGGTACGTGTCACTTCAGTCCAGGAGCTGCACAGCCACATGCACATGGCACAGTGTTTGAATTAATACAGCTTCTAGACAGCATCTGGCTCAAATCCAGCCATCTCACACAACAGGCAAAGCAAGATCATATCTGCCTACAGCCAGTTGTATAGCTCAACCTCCAAATGGATGGCACAGTAAAGAAAAATTATGATGTGAGGGAGAAGGGAGAAGAGGGAGGTGTTATTTTCACCATTCTCTGAAGAGTAAACGCTCTGCCAAGTATTTTAATTCTACCAAGCATAAAATTCTGTGCTTTCATTGATAGAGAGGTGATTAAAGATCCTTGTTTCAAAAATCAGTCTTGACCTAAGAGCTTGTTTTAGTCCAGAAGGCCCAGGCTTCTGTTTTAAAATGTGGCCAAATACAAAAATAACCCACAAGTAGATGTCTGTTGATCTCTGTTGCAAACAGCAAAGAGTGCAAGATTAATGGGGCTGGAAATCAAACACAAAAAGAATCCTCATCCTGTAATAATGGTTTGGGCACTCAGCAGAGATTAGACACCTACTCTCAGTGTTTGATGTTGCTCTTGTATTCCTGGCTGAGTACTCATGCTCCCAGGCTGCTACAGAAGGTTGAGTTGGGAGCAGAACCCACCTATCTTCATCTCATTTTGTTTTAAAATTATTTTTTTCTATTCGTGTCTGATTCATCTGCTGTGAGATTATCTCAGACATCAGACCCTGTGTGTGCACAGAACCAGGATTTATAAATCTGCCAGTCAGTGATTTTAGCAGGATGTCAGAATGAAGTAATATCCCTTTAATCGCAATTTTATTGTCAGGAACCTCAGTTCTGCTTCTATCCTGACTTAGGAACCTAAGTCCTTTATTGGAAGTTTGGGGGTTTTTAATTATTATTATTGTTCTAAATTAGTCAAGTAGTAGAAATTAAGTCTTTGACCAATTTGTTTGGAAGACTCTGTTCACTGAAGCATTGGTCATAATTCAAATGCTGTAGCCCATAGAAAGCAGGAGACTCTTTTAGGCAATGAATATTAAACCAGACAAAATTACTTCTATTTTTAGCTGGTTTAGGAGTTTTGAATAATTTTTTTTCAGAAGCTCTAAAGAAGTTAAGAAGTAGTTTTGGGGGTTTTGCATATGTTACACCCTATGGGTTGCCTTCTTTGTACTAACTGGTGTAAATCAGGAGCTGTTCCCATGAAATCAATAGCTACACAATTGTAAAACTGGTTAGTGATCACGGTCTGGCTGAGTAGACCTACAGCATTAATCAGTTTTAAAGATCTGGTCCCTAAGTACTTAATTTCTAGGAAACAGCACAATGTGACATTACAAGGATCCTATTTAGAGACACACACACTCTGCAGATCAAAGCAGGAACTACTGGAAATGCTTTCTGAAGGTATGTGTAACTATAAAATGTTTTGAGTGGCTGCCAGTATTTTGTAATCAGCGTTGTAAAGTTTTGTGATACTCTTGATGTCTGCAGATGTTATGTGGCCCGTGGCACAGAGCTGATGTTCTGAATTACCAATTATATACCTAATGGAGCCCTGAGAACTAACTCCTGCCCTCCTTTGGGTACCAGGGCAGTCTTTAAATGCTAGCAAAGAACTGATGCTATAAATAAAACTCTCTCTCCATAGCGACAGGCAGTTCAGTTCTCAGCTTTCAACACTTTAAAAAAGTAATTACTGTCTTTTTTTTTTATATTTTTCTATTCTTGGTTTATAACAGCAGTAATAACCTCCTGAGTTGGGCATTTCCTGGCAATTAATGACTGACAGTGTTAAGAACACTTGGCTTTACCTCAAGCCCTCAAATCCTCCAGCCGGTCATTAACTGCCAGGAAATGCCCTTCCCCATAGTAATTATTGCTTAATTATGTAAACCTGGATTAGAAATTTAATTAGATTATTTTAACTTTCTCTTATTCTCTCCCCCCCTCTTTCTTTCCCAATGTCCTAAGCATCAGCATTTGCCACAGTTGGTTGGCATGGCTGATGTTTACTCCAAAATACTGCTAGTATAGCAACTGCTCCACAGGCTCTTGGTGAATCAGGATTGATTTCCTTTTAAAACCCTTGGTTGACAGAATTTATTTGTGAGCCAACTTGTAAAGAGTATATCATAATAGGTTGAAAAGAACCTCCAAGTCCCACCTGGTACCGCTTTTAGGTGGTGACTGAGAAGAGTTTCCATCCTGGATGACTCTCCAGTCTGATGGATGGATGAAGGAAAGCTTGTGATGAAGGGCTCTGAATTGCTTAGCTTCCTGACTCCAATTGTACCTGCTTGAAGCAAGGGTGTTCCAGGAATAATTCCATTTTTCTCTCATTTCTCTCAAAAGCCCAAGTGTACAACTGCTGTAGGGAAATGCTTAAAAACAGGACTAGTGGCTCTGGCCCATTTCTAACCAGACAATCCCTGAAGCAGCTTTCACAGATATTTCCTTTTTCTGGACATGGGGCTGAGGTTTATCTAAATAACAGCTGAGGCAGCATCCAAAGGAAGGTGCTAAATAAGGTGTTTCTCCCTATAGAAATGCCATTTTGTTTATTCATTGTTCTTAAAGAAGATCTCCTGCCTAGCCCAGTTACTGTAAGACTGAGCCCATCACATTATGGCCCAACAAGCTGGCTTCCAGGGAGGCATCACCTCCATCCCACTGTGCTATTGGCTCATGTGGATACTTGCAGTACAACAGTATTGCAGTCATCGGTGTGTTACCACCTGCCTATGCCTTTGGATTTTAGTCCCAAAAGCTTTATTTAGTCACTAAACAAAAATAACAACAAGCATTTACCATTCCCTTATCTTTGAATAAACTAGCAGCCAACCACTAAAGTTACTGCCTGTGATTGTGGGAGATTTCCCCAAATAATTAGTTTGCTTATGAGTTCTGTGCAGGCTGTATGGCACCGTTTAGTGACTTAGTGTCTCTGTCACTCCACACAACTGTAACTTCTCCCAGGCTTCATAAAGTACTTCAGTGTTAATTGTTTTAATGTACAAAGGGCATATAATTTGGATCAAAGGGCACTTTCTATGAAGTCTTGTGCATTGTAGCACTGGTACAAAATATTACTTCTTGACATATAGGTCATGTTCTAATAAACAGAGAAGCAGCAATAATGTGGACATGAAAAGTAATCACTATATTACTGAATCATCTCTTTAATTTGAAGTCCTTTTAAGAAAAAGACACTATGTCTGACTGCAGCCTCCATCAGTCCCCAATAAAAACAAAAGCATAAGTGTCCTTTAAAAGGTCTTAAGCATCCCATCCATTTCTACTGCATCCATTGAAAGAAACAAAGCCAAAATCCCCACACAAATGAAAAGCACCTTATGCAAAATAATATTATTTTTTCAAAGCTTTTCCTCCTTTTTAGGGGTTTACAATTTTGTAGAAAGATCCACTGAAATCCATATCTATGGGAAAGGTAAACTATGGAAGGTAGAGCCAAAGTATTTACATATGACTTTGATTCAGCTATTGAAGTGCAATATTTCCTTTTGTGTGACATATTACAGTGACTGAGGTACGTACATTTGTATCATAACCTTTCTGGTGGTAATTAACTAACTAACTAAAGCTGAGGGGTAGCCTTTTGTGCAAGTGGAGGAGGCTTTTCCCTCCAATAAAAGTGGCAGGCAAAGTAACTGATCTCTGCTTGCTTTTTTAAAGGCACGCTAGATGTGAAAAAAGGCTCATGGGGTGGAGTTCCAGTCCTTTACTCACTCACCAGTGGAAAATAGGGGACAGGTACATGAAGCTAAATGCAGCTTTTTGTGGGAGGCTTGGTTTTTCTTTTACTTTTCTTTGTACCTGTTATGTGTGGGTGTAAGGATGTACTCAAGAGGACCCCTGTTCATTTTGCAGCGTTGCAGGTGCACCAAGCTGGGGCTCCCAGCCCAGTTCTTCTGGTAGATTAATACAGAGAATGAAAATGGCTTTAAGGCAGCTTTTCAGGAATCCACCTAGGATCACAGTGAATTGGTGCAAGCCAAAGTATTATATTAAAATACATGATGATATTAGAGAGGAATTGCCTCCTTTTCTAAGGCAGGGTAAACCTGAGGATGGAGTCAAAATCTGGGGCATGATAGACTCTCATTCCCATCTTGGCTCTGCTATTGAGGCTTCAGTCTTATGCCTTGGTTTCCCAAATCTATAATTAAACTTGCTACTGGTGTTGATGTGGATATATGTGAGCAGAAAGCATTATATAAACATTGGAGTTTATCCTATTGAGCCTTCAAGTGAGTCAGTCTGATCCTTAACACCCTATGGACAGTCAGTTGTTTTGATGATTAGCATCAAGGATTTGAATTTATTTGCAGAAATCTCAACTCAGTGGCTAGAATGAGAAGGCTGAAACCCCCCTGCTTAGTTTAAACACTGAAAGAGGTAGACCCTCCTCTGCTGAAAATCTTTACAATCTACAGCAGCTGAGGTGCTGACACATCAGAAACACAAGTTTTAAAACCCCAACTGTTAACTGCTTTGCAGCAGTGTCTATTTTGCATTTTGACAATTTGCTAAAGCATTAACCTAAAAATGTGAGCCAACACATCCTCATATTTGCCTTCCATGTATTTTATCTTGGGTTTAAGTTTTTGTTAATAACTATGTACTTTAGCTAGCCTGTGTCATAAAGGTTGAGTGGCTAAAAGTATTCAGTAAATAGAAGGAAACTTAACAGTTACAACTAATAGGTCTTTGCTGAGCATATCAGAGCAGACAGATAAATCCAATTGCTAATGAGATTGTTAGTCTAATTTGCCACTTCGGAATGTAAAGTTAATGGTAAAGATCAGGGAAAAAATAAAGAAAGCACTCTGAAATGTATTACCAAAAAAAAAATAAATGAAGATTTCTTGATTAATAACACTGACAGAAAAGAAGTAATAAATATTTAGGAATAGTTTGTTTTGTACAGTGAAAGACTGCTTTTCTTCCTGTTCTCCCAGGACAGGTTTTGAGCTCAATGGGAGCAAAGAGCTGTTGATTTAGCAAGGATTACAAGACTGATCCTCACATCATACAACAGAATTTATCCACCTCAAGAATCACTTCAGATTCTCTCTTTTATTTTTTTTTTCTGAGAGACTCAGCAATGAATCAAAAGGCTATTAGCTGCTGTAATTTATATAATCTTCTGCCTCTCTTGTGTTGCAAAAATTGCATTCAGCTAAGACTATTTAAGCAGTTTTTTGCACAGAGAAGTATTGTCAGCAAAACCTACATTGCTTTAGCTGAGTTGATGTTGCTCCAATTAACCGCATTCACGCTGTTGTGTTGATGTCCACACAGCATTATCCTATAATCTTGTTGTTGCAGACAAGGTGTCTGAGCCTCCCTGGCACTGTTTGGACTTCATTGTGCTGTGGATAGTTTTTATGATATGCTGTGGGATACCTCAGGGCATCTGAAGGGGCAGTGGTTGCAGCGGCCGCTTTCTAATCTAAACTCACTTGGAATGTTACACCATCTCCAAGTTGTTCGTTGCTTGCATGGTTGAAGGACAGAAGAACACAATGGCTGTCCTTTATCTAACAGGAGAATGAGCTACTTCAGTTTTTATATTCTGATAGTTTTGGGAAGAAGATTTACAGCTGGATAAAATGAAGTAATCCGTGATAGGAGACTGTCTCTTTAAGTTGTGATCTAACTGAAAAATCACTGCAAAGTTTTCCTGTACAAAGTCCCTGGTATACTTTAAGGGGTAGTACTGTCACACTTTAAATTTTTGTGCAGCCTTCATTTCTTTGATGTTTGAGGTTCTCCCCTGACAGGCCCAGATGCAGCCGCAACGCACGCGCGGGAGCTACAAAGCCAGGTTTTGTAGCTTCTCCATCAAGTAACCCAGAGTATGTGTTCCCCATATGTGGAGCTAACTGGGGAGCAGAGAGGGACCTGGGCTGGCTTCTTTAGCTCTACTGATACATTGCTGCTTCGTGTGCAGCAGAAAAACAAATTGGAAAAAAGTATTTCATTTTAATTCTTTTTTTTTTAATTAAGTAGCACTTTGAAAAAGTTTTTCTTTACTCCTCATTAGATAAGACTGGGATATTTCTGTAGCAGTTTCTGTGTGTTTTTTACCCCACCTTCTGGAGCCACGTTATTTGCTTGACAGTGAGAGTGAAAACACCTCCCATTCTTGAAAAGCAGGTGACAGAGACATGGACTTTGTAGTTTAAGCATCACCTTAAAGTGCCACAAAATTTCCGAGAATAATATTGACCTCTGTGTCTCTGAAATAAAAGAAAGCTTCCTATTCATTGCTTTTCCTTTCAGCATGAAGGGAGTTGTCTGTAAAATGTGAGCCATGTAGAGAATGAATGGTACGTTGCACGGGGCCCATGCACCGGAGCCAAACTCAGTGTGAAGGAGCAGCATGCAAGCAGGGCTGCATGCTCTGAAAGGCAGGCAGGGAGGGATAGGAGTAATGTCATGAATGGTGAAGGAGCAGGAATGAGCCAGCTGATTAAACTGATAGGAGCCAAACAGTGCAGTGGAGGCTTTGATGAGTGTCAGAGGTCATCTCCATACAGTTCCCCAAGTCCCCAGGACACACAACCTTGCTGACCTAGCCACTAGATCAGACAAGAGCGTTGAGACTTCATCAGCAAACAACAACCTCACAGATTTAGATAACTGATAGACTACTAAGCAAATGCTGTAAAAGCGAGTGAAGGGGAAGCAGCAAGAAGCAGCCTGTCAAGAAGGAAAAACTGGGGGAGAAAAGGAAAGAAATTGTTCAGGAGATGACTGGTTTTGTGCCTAAACAGAAGTGCTGGGTTGTATGAGAAATCAGGATAAACATCACTGACATAAAGGTACCCAAACTCCTGCACATCGGTGAGGTCTGTATTCGTGCTAATTCTTCATCTGCTAAAGAATTTATGGAATTTTAGGTATTTCTTTAGCTGTCTAGGGGGTTTCAGTATTTACATACCATTTTAAAATGAATGAGGTATCAACCTAAAATTATAGTCAGCTGCACTGTAGGCACTCTTCCACCCTTTCATCCTTGTTTTGGAGGGCTGGTTTGTTTTGCATTTCGCAGCGTGGTGCAAAAGAGACAAAGTCTACCTCCAAGCAGATGTTATGCAGAGATGCTAGCTTGGATTGCTGAAGCAGCAATAGCTGTAGTAGTATAGCATTGTGCCAAGCTACCAAACTCCATCTGTCAGGATGGTTAGCTATTTTCAACCCCAAGTAATACTGATGTGACTAGATGTGTTTCAGTATGTGTGTGTAAATGAAGGTGTCAAGGGCTATGTGAGACATTCTAGGACACTTGAGACGTTCACATGAGGCTGGCAAATGAGTCGGGACCTATGTGAGACCCTCATCCTCTTGAAGGGTGTCTGAAGGCCAGAACAGATGCCCTGTGTCATGCTAGATGCCCTTAGGAGCCAGTTTTGGGTAACCTACTCACTGTAGCAGGACGGTTGTCTGTGTCTTCTCTTCAGTATTGTATTGCCAGCAAAACTGAGAAGAGAAAATCCACTCAGGTGGCACAAGCTACTTCTTTCTCCCCTGTGAGCTGACATGCTGCAAACCAGATGTGAGCTGGAAGCCATTTAGACAGGTTTGGGTCTTGCTGAAAGGTAACGTAATGTTGAGAAGCAGGACTTATTTGCTTGGGCACAGGACTGAGCTAACACATCTAAATGGCTTCCAGAGTACAGCTGGCTCACCAGCAAGTCTAGCTGGCAATTGTTTGCACATGGCAATGTGGTGGAACCCTAAGAAGAAAAGACCTGCCCAGGCTCTGCTCCACCTCATGTCTTGCCATCAGAACCATTCACTGGGTTCACTCGGCAGGTTGCGACTGCAAGTGAGCCAGGGGGAACTGGACTTGTGAAAACTTGGCTGGAGTTTATAAGGGTCAGTAGCAGGAAAGTAGAAATCCTTGTGTATAAACTGAGAATGGCTGTAACAGGCTTGAGGAAAGAAAATGAATGGGATCCTTCTTATATTTGCTCTTTATAACACATGACACCGTTGTAAGAGGAAAATCTGAAAAGTGTTAGAAGTGAAATGAAATTGTATGGATGAGATACAGAAGTCACCCTGCACAGTCCTTCCATCCAGCATCACAGATAAAGTAATTTTTCAGAAGCTTATATGTTTAGTTAAACAAATTTCCTTAGAGACATGATTGACTATTTTTAAGCTGAACGCTCACAGTAACAATTACCTGCGTTCTCAATGTCCATGAGCCTCAATAAACAGCCCATGGATTTATGTCTTAGTGAGAACCAACCTATTAGTTTCAGCCATAAATCTCATGTGCCTTGTGTGCAAAGTGAATTTTAATAAAAATCATATAAGGAGCCAGACTTGCTAGGCAGGGTTTCACATGGCTGCCAACATTTGAAAACAATTAATAGAGACCTTTTGGGGGAGGGTAAGTAGAACCATGTCTTTAGCTCCTGTTGAAATACAGTGGACTCAGTGAACTTGCCTGAAGGACAGAATAAAAAGGGTTTTTTTCTATTGGGAAAAAAAAATAATAATGGAGGCCATCACTTCTAAATAAGGGCAGAAGGAATGGAAAGGGTCATTCCTTTGAGTTTGCAGTCTCATCCTCTCTGACACCCTGCTGCCAGGGAAATGGCTGTAAGTATCTTAAAATTAAGGAGCAAAATAAAATAAATATACATCTGCCCTCCCTGGTCTGAAAATAGATTCTGGCCCCTAATGAACAGAGGCAGCAGATGTGTTGGGTTTCAAAACCCTCACCGTCAGTGCTCCTTGTGCACTCCCTGTCTGAGTGTACAGAGTGCGCCGTGCCCAGAAGACAAAGCTGGGAGCCACCACTCATTTTTATTCTGCTGCCCATATTAGTTCTATAAGCAAATAGTTCAGGCATAGAAAAATAAATATGAAAAGTTCAAAGAGAAAAGGTTAGGTCCCGAGCTTCAGATGCTTTGTACTGTCTCCACGGTGCCGAGGGTGGAAAGGTTGCTCAGAAGGAGAGGCCAGGGATTTCTGCAACAGGCAAGGAGCCTCCCAGGGTTTTGGTGTTGTGTCTGGTCAGTCCATACAGGACTAGTTCAGCTGGTGTAAATTAACCCAGCTCACAAGCTCTAATATACTGCTATAATATACTGAGGAACGGACGTCTTATCACCAGGCTGGTAAAGCACCTCAGGATTGAAAGGCACCATCTATACTAAATTTAACCAAATACAGCTGAGTGCAGGTCCACTTCATGTCTAATACCAATAAATATGTAGGCTTGGTCCAGGTAGGGAGCAGTGACAAGGGGATAGCTACACTCTACCTGACTGCTTTTAAGAAACACAGCATATGTTTTGAGTTACTAAAATAGCATGTACCAGTGTGTATGTACCTGTGCTGTTACAAACATATGTTTAAAGCAAGGTTGAGATGGTTATAATAAAATTAATATTGCAATTGCAGATGGAGTCAGTTCTTGATGGAAGAAAGTTGATTGGCACTGGTTTTATGGCCCGTTTTCTTAAGCAGTCAAGGTGTGGATCCCACTGTCCACTGCTGTGCGTGGGTACATGTTACACTGAAAACACTGCAGCCTGAGTAAATGATTCAGGAGTAAGAGGCCTGACTTGAAACAGATTGAATTTGAGCCAGCTATACAATGTCCAAGCATGAAGAGCCAAGTCCAGCTAGCACGTTGCTATGGCTGAAGGTTTGTTTATCAGTCAGAAAGCTCCTTGAGTTTAGAGTCCCACTCAGAATACAGGAGGAAGGACCTAGGTGCCTTCTTCCTCAGTGAACTCTTCTGCCATAACTTCCTATTCTTTCCAGAGTGCAGTAGGGTATTAGGTTGACTTTGATGTTTGCAAATAGTTGCAATGGTGTCCTCTACATCTTAAAGAAGCTGGAGGTTTAATTTAACATATATAAAAACCCCTGTACTCTTTCCTGGTGAAGAAGCATTAAATAGTAGTTTCTGCCTTCAGATATGGGTGTGCTGAGAAGACTTTAGTTACTGCCAGCCTGTTATATGTAATTAAACTTCAGCTGGGCTGCAGTACTGAATACTGGTGGACATGAGGGAGACAGTGGGAGCAGAATGGTCAAAAGCATGAAGAAATCTGGAAAAGAGTAGAGAACTGAATCCCATTTGTGCCTAGTCCAATGTTTGCTTAGTGTTGTATCATATACCTCATGACTATTAAAAGCTGACTAAAAAAATCCCAGGAAGGGTCTTTCCATCTACTTCTGTGGTCTTTTAGACTCAGGAGTCTCACTGTCTTGCAGTAAGGCTCAGGTATAAGCTGTAGTTTCATCCTTCCTTTTCTTGCCTCTGCAGATCCTATGAAGACTGCTAAAACTGAACAAGAGGGTTGGGGTAGTACATTGTTTTCCCGGACTTAACTTTGTGTAATTACACACAGGTAATCCTGGTTTACTTCTGTTATCCCTTAATTGAGTTATAAGATTTTTTTAAGCTTAAAAAAATGCCACAGGGCTCTAAATAAAAATGAACTAAATCAAATAAGAACCCTCCCTAGTTAACGCTATTGACCGATAATCTACCAAATTTAATTGTAAAAGTGTGGGGCTTTTAATTACAGAATCTCAAAGAGATCCTTCAAAACAACTGTATAGATTTTTTTTTCCATCTGCCCTGGAGTGCTGTATCTCTATGTTCTCATTCTCAGCCTGAGGTATGCTTTTATGACTAAGTATCAAAGCTCTAAAACAGGGGTTCATAACAGAAATTCTGATAGATCTCTAGCTGCATGGGTGGGCACAGCTCTAGCAACTGCATCTTTAAAAGTCTTATTCACCCTGTCACTGCTGTAGCAGTGGCACCTGTCAGCAGCGCTGCTGCAGTCTCTCACTGTTTCCATTATAAACCTCCCTTTTCATGAGTTCATTTCTTGGCTAATAAAAGTTTCCTCACAGCTGAAAGTTGGCTGAAAGTGACTTTGCCTGGGAACAATTATTATTAATATTTTTTTAATATAAATTTCCTTTTAAAAATCTTTCTGTTATTTTTAAATTAAAAGAGGGAGAGGTTTACAGGGGTCAGATCTCCACTCTGTGCATATATGGAGGTCTGGTGGCCCTATTTACAGTCAGATGTCAGCTAGAAATCAAGGGATCTGACTGTCCTGTGGGTGACATGGCACAAACCAAGCTGTGCTGCTGTCCTATGGAGACAGGGGGGTGGCAAAGTGCAAACTGCCTCTAAGGTCTGTTGCTCCTGTCTATTTGGATGACATCAGTCCCTAGCAGGAGCACAAATATTGGTCCTGGATTTTGGAAATGAGAATATGTGAAGGAAGAGCACAACAGCAAGAGATGCCACCTCTCAGAAGTGTCATGTACACTAAATTGCTTGAGGAGAGTAACTTAAAGCAGCCTAAAGTATGTAACCTTTGCATGTGGTGCCCACCAGGTGCACCCCAGCTTCCATTGGGTGGATAATATCACGTTGGGCTGAGGACAAAGTGTGTCCTGCATCCTTATCACACATTACTCAGGGTTTGCTGATCTGTTTTTCCCCTGCTGTTCCCACGTATCCTTATCAGACACTGAATTTCCAGCAGCCCTCTTCTCCCACCAGTACAGTGATTTCCTCTCCCCCCACTGCCGCTCAGCACCGGGTGAACACAGCCCGGCTCCACAGATCCCTGGCTCCCCCGGTCCCTCAGCTCCCTGGCTGTGCATGCCAGTGACAAAACTCCTGTGCCCAGCATTTCTCATGTCCTTGTTGAAGGACAGTTGGCTCTCTTCCCCTTCCAAAAAACTGAGCAGGAGGAGGTTTCCATATTCAACTGATGACCGATGTAGGGTCTGTCCCTAATAATGCTGAGCTAGAGCATATAGGTGGTGCTGAAATATTCAGCAATATTGACAAGCATTTTGTTCCAGGCAGGAAGCAGTACATCAATTAGAAAATTCAAGCAAATCCACAAGGGCAGGATCCCCACCAAGGAATTTTGGACAGTCATACTTTGCTGCAATAAGAAAATAATCACAGTTTGGACTGGGATATGTGAAGATAATCTCTGACATTGCCTTCTCAGTATATACAGGATTTGGGTAATAAACAGGCCTTGTAAGGATGTGGGTGTATTTTACCCTCCTCACACAACACAAGCATAATCTGTTGGTTTTAGTTAAGAGGAAAACAAGTATCAGGTGACTAGGGATCAAAGCAGCAGCCTTGCAGTTTTGCAGCAGTGGGTGTAACCATTTCACATATAGTATTTCAGTTCACACATTTCATGGTATGCAGCTACTGGGCATGCATTCGGCTCTGCCCCATCCTTCCCTGATGCAGACACAGTTAGGAGTAGCTCCTGCTGGGCAGAAGCAGAGGTAGGCACTTGGTTACTCAGGCAGGAGTGTGAAGCAGCTCACGCACAGATCACACGCACGCTAAGACTGGGTCCTCAGCCTGCCAGTGAGCATCCTGACCACTGTCCAGAGAGCTGCTCTCCATTTGCTTCTGACATTGGTTTAGAGTGCAGGGGGAATGTAGAGTTAACCTGCTCAGGGAAGAGGTAAAGTACTGATTTCAGATCACTTCCAGCCCTCATCAAGGGTGGACGTTTGAGATGAGGTCTCAGATCCAAAGCGCTCCTTGCCCAGTCGGAGTTGCTGTATAAGAGAGGGTGAATACCTCTCTTACAGGGCAGTGAGGATGCTTTTCCAGAAAGTAAGATACCCAGCTTCCCACCCCTCCTCAAATGTCAGGTTAAGTACATACTCTAACACAGAGTAGCATCCTGCACATCTGGGCAGGGAGAGGTGTTAGAGCACACAAGAAATCAAATTTCCCCAGCATCCCCGCACATCCCAATTAGAGACCTACATCCCCCTGACTTTGGCCTCAGTGGTGGTGTGAAACTTGCTTGTCATTCCTTTTCTTTTCTTGCACACCCCTGAAATGCTACACCTCGAGTGCAGCCATTCAACAAAGGAAGAAACTCTGTTTTCCCATCTTTCATCTTGGCAAGCAAGAAGGTAGGTGCCACCTGAATGTTCCATCCCATCTTCTGAAAAGAAAAAAACCCAAACCATACCCAGCTCCAGCTGTCTGACCTCAGCATCAATGTCCACTCTCAAATAAGCTGCTTCTCTGCCTTGGATACCCCATTACTAAAATGATTTTGTACATCATTGTAGAATTTGTATGCTCTACCCAGGGGGATTTGCTGATTTTTGCTAGCTGGTGTCCCAGTCCTGATGTGTGTAAAATGTAAATTGGGCATTGTGGTTTTTTCAAAGGAAAGGGGCTGAATTCTACACTGCTGCCTAGAAGGAAGATCAACATTTTATAACTCTTTACCAAGCAAGATGCTCTTCCTCTTACCCAGACACCTCTCTGTTCCAGCATTATGGACTGGACTTCCTCAGACATGCCTCTGATTTACAGCTCGGTCTGTGGAAGAAGAGGAACCAGGCCCAGAGACTTCAGCTTATGCTATTTTTAACCACTAACAATTAGATGTTATGCAGTTAACTAACAACAGGGTGGAAAAAAACTAAGAGGAATTGTAAATATATCCTAATAATTGTATTGCAGCATAGGATTTATAATTACTAAATGTGTGATAACTGCTTCCTAAATGCCCATGCTCTTTAAACAACCTAATTTATAATTTAAAAAGCTGACAACTCTTAAAGTGTTTTATTTTATCTTGTCTGAAATAATTGAAGAGTAAGTTATTGAAAACCTTTATTTTTCATTAGCCTTAAATTCAGCTACAATTAATGTGCCCAATTTGATTATAAACTGCACAAATTAAACAATAAAGAGCTGTCTAATGAGAAATTAATTATGAGGAACAGAAGAGGAGCTGGGCTGGATAAAAGCAATAAGTTATGGCCTATGGCAGGATGTGTCAGGTTTTAAAGGAGACAAAGGGCTTTTTCCTCAATGTGTGCCAGTGCTGATAGGGCTCATCACAGATCAGTAGATCCAGAAGCCATAACAGCACGGTAATTGAAACTGCCAAAATCAATACTGCTGACAACCTTAATTAAATTAAATATGTCTCTGATGAGCTCAAACAGCATGGCAGAGGACCACTTGACCCTTTCTCGGAGCCCCGCTTGATAGAGTGCAGCATGCAGCATGATGGATTTCACCCCCGAGGACCGCGGGAGCCCTCGCGCTACTGTAGAAAATTGCTCCAAGAGTGATGGTCTCCTCAGCACCAGTGTGGCTTCGACTCCCAAAGTGCAGCCTGGAGTTCCTCGCCTGCTCCAGCTTTTCCATTGCCAGGAAGGTGCAGGGGCTACTTTGCCCGGGGAACTTTGTCATCGTGTCAGTTTTCCACCCTCCTCCCAGCAAAAATAACAGTTCTGTTTGCTAAACAGGCAAACGACTTCCATCAGCTGCTGGCTGGCTGGCTGAGAAGCAATTCTGACTGTCTTCTTACTGCAAGCACCACAGCCAGGAGATCCACTTGGAACTGGGTCTAATTCAGGCTGGGGGTTTAGATTCTGTCTTTTTAAATAAAAAGAGATCGGGCTGAAACAGCCTAGAATTATCTGAGAGATTGTCATGGGATTATCAGAGGGAGAAAATGAGCTATAAATGAACAGGAGACAAAGAAAAATTCTTGTCCCTTAAACCCCAGGGCTGGAATCTCAGTTCAGCTGTACAGTCAGCAGTTGTTTTTCTCAGTAGGAAATTGGATGAGTAAATATTTTTGCAGTAATGCTGTTCTCTTGACCATGTAGTGCTGACTTCCTAAACAACGTGAAATAATTGCACTTCTAACTTTTCAAAATGTTTATGTCAGCATTAACAAACTGTTCCTTCATTATAAGCCTGTCAAAGATCAGAGGCTTAGATTATTGAAGTAGATTCCTTTCAAATGCTGAAGTTGTTGCTGTGACAACTGAGGGAGAGAAGAGATTGTTGGAGGTGGACAAACTGTGGGTTTTCCATACCAAAAGGGTTTAAATAATCCGCCTCCCTGTTTAGAAAAAGACCTCAATCACAGTAAACACACTCCAGCTAAGCACAGGGGGCTCAGAAAGGTAAAACCTAACATTGCATCTAAAAACCTACGGGTTTTAATCAGGCTGTTGAGCTTCCTATATATAAATTAGGCTAATCTTAAAGAACTGTGATACAGATACTCTAATTCTGTTCCATGTATAACATTTTATGAAAGACACCTATTCAATATATTTTGGAGCCCTTGCTGTTCTGCTAGGAGCTGGGCTAGAAATTTATGAGACTGGAAAATTATAGAAAAGACGATGCCCTTGAATCACGAGCAGGCCCTCCCCTCGCCGGGCGGTTTATAGCATTGCTAATTTAGAGATGGTTCTGTGTCAGGCAAACTGGTTTATAGCAGCCTGTAATCCAGCCTCGAAAACTTTGTGATCCAGTGCATTGGGAAAGCAGTTTACAGGGGACGGGAGGAGAGGTTGCGTTTGGATTTTGGAAAGGTCTCATCCCAATGTTTCCTTTCTTCCCTTTTCCTTCTTTTGCCTTCTCCTTCCCCTTCCGCTTCCCATTCCCCCTCCCCTTTCTTTACCCTTTCCTTCCCCCCCCCCCCTTTGATTTAAATTAAAAACAAAGATAACCTTTTAATGCTCTAAGTGCTGTGTATTGTTTTCATTATTATTAAGGGAGAGTTATAACACTGTAGGGGTCAGGTAGATGCCAAACTCTCCATAAAAATCTGTAGGGGCTGGTCCAACCTCTGTCTTTGAAAACTATTCACCTTTCAGTGACAGTGTCAAATAATAACAAATTTCTGAGTGAAAAACCATTAGTAAGGGTGTCAGCAGTAACCAATGCCTTTACCCTGGCTTCTCTGTGATGGTGCTGTGAACACTGCTGGGTTATGAAGGGAGAAAAGAGCTGCTAGAGCAAAAGGGACTTCCCAGAGTGTGAAATGGAGCAGAAACTTCTCACGTATAGTGCAAGAGCTGTGACTGCAGGTCTAGAAGAACAGCAGAGTGGAAAAGAGATTTATTTTTTTTCCCAGTGGCCTGGCAGCCAAGGGGATTGCTCACCCTCAGCAGAAAGCCAGCATTGGGCCCAAAAGTTGTTGGAGCACAGATCCAGCTTGGGTGTCTCCTTCACCTTCCACGGCTGGATTCTCCAGCCAGCTGACTGAAGCACACACTGCTGGACGCACACAAACCCTTAGGGCTTCCACTGTTCTCTGTCTACCCCTTGTTTACTTTTTACCACCCTTTTCTCATTGCACCTGGGCTCTGGTAGATGCCCCTCCATACTACATGTAAGGTAGCTGGCCCATTTGCTAAAGAGCATGCTGGTGGGATGCACCCAGGCAGTGGAGTGAGGGGGGAGCAAATGCAGCCAGCACCACCCCTTGTCTTCCCAGTATCACCCCTGCTAGAAGCCAGCAGAGTTTGACTCCCTGAAATGCAAATTACCAGGGCAGGACACTTGGGATACACTGCTTTTGGCACACAGAGATAAAGCATGGGAGGAGCTGTGCTCACTGATGGCTTTTACTCAAGTCCCTGTGCAAGGGGGCAGGTTCCTGAGCCTTGTTGAAAAGAGCTGAAGGACTGTGTCCCGTGACCCAGCACAACATGTTCCCATTGCACTGGACACCCCATATCGCTGAGTGATTTCAGCTGTCCCTTCCCTTGGACACGGTGAGAATCTCAGTCCTTTGGATGTAGTAAGAGTATTTTAGGAAGGGAGAGGAAGCTGATGGATGTTTCTGGAAGGACTTGTCAAGTTAACCAAAAATCTCAATGCTCAGACTGGGGAACAGTGTCAAATTTGCCTTTTTTCTCTGGAAGGTCTGAGCTGACACAACAGGAATTGAAAAGCTTCATCCTTGGGGTTTTGTGCTTTTCATTTCTCCTGACCAGTACATGTGTAGGAAGCCAAGCATTCAAAGCTCACTCTTGTTGGGAAAACAGTGTAGAATAAGTGATTCTTAATCTGCTTATTCAAGATAGAGATACGCTCTGGAGCCAAACTTCTCTGACCATTCTGTTATTTTTGGCCAACCACACTGTATCTCCCTAATCTTAAAGAACCTAAAGTATTTACTTGTTGCCAAAGTAACACTTTATGTTTAGGAGAGATCTGATTAACTACAGGCACCTTCATCATTCAGTTTTCAACCCTCCGTTCTGTCCGGTGGCTGCTGACCTACAAGTGACCATGGAGGGTATCCCTTGTCACCAAGATCAGAATACATGAACAACATGATTGAAAGCAAAAAAAGTCAAGCAGCATATATGTTTTTAATTGAATCTCAGTTTGCATATTCCACTAATAATTTGGCCTTTGTCCCCTGTTATTGTTCTCTGTACTCTGAAGCTTCTGATTAATCTCAAGTGATGTGTCTGAGCTAGTCTTGTGTCACCAGCTTTTGCAGTGGGAAAGAAAACTGAGATAGCAAGACAGATAGCTTGGAAGGAGCAATTTGTATAAGGAGGAGAGCTGCATTGATCATGTCATAGCATTACTACCAGTAACAAGTAGAAAAGATTTTCACAAAAAAAAGCCTTGGCTTGAATAGCTGTAGGGAGTAAAAGTCATTCAGAGTAGTTTCTGAGTAGTTTCAAAGCAAAAAAGGGTACAGGGAAAATCTTTTACATAGCATCTATAGGGATGCATTTTCTGGCTGATTAAAAGAGAAGATGCTGTGAAGATGGCAGACCCAGGTGAGTGAAGGTATACTGCTGCACATCCCCCCACTCATAAACACCCTGGCTGCAGCTGGGCTCCCCAAAGTCACTTCATGGTCCCAAAACACTTCTCTGCCCTGACACCAGCAAAACCTGAGCAATGGCTGGCAGCTGGTGTTTCAGCTGTTGGTTACTGATTTCTATCACCGCATGTTGGGTGTTGCATATCTCTTACCCATGAGCCTGCAACCTAAGTAGACATATTTTATGGTCTTGTACAGGACCAAGATCCTGAATTACTGACCTTCAAATCAGAGCTTTCTATTTTCTGACAGCTTTCTAATGTGTTCTGGTTTTGGGTATGGCTCATGGCAGGTGAAGATGTTTGTGCTGGGCTTGACCAGCAAATATAATGACCCATTAGCATTCTACTCCCAGCAACATTTGGCTTGAAATAGTGTGTTCAGTGCTGACAGGAAAAATTATATAGTTGGAAGGATCATCCTGCAGTCTTACACAGCTGAAAAAGGTGTTTGCACATCACACACATTCTATGCCACCAGGCTGAATCCATTTCTAATACAGTCACAACTCTTTTGCCCACTTACAATATTTTGCATTTTACTTGTGCTCCAATATTCTTAAAAATCAATTGTTAAAAATTAATACCACCAGACCAGAAACTCTCAAGCAATTCTAAGATTGTTGGGTGTAATCTTAAAGGACTGGTCATCTGACAAGTTATTCTCTACTTAACACCTTCCTAGCTACAAATGGAGGGAGAAGTCCACCATCCAAGCCATCCATGTATGACACATGTAGGGAATTAGATGATTTTCAGATTTGGTGTTTTTTATCAAATTTCTTTCACAAACTTTGTTGGCACCTTAAATCTGCTAGCACCTTAGAAAGTTTTTTAGTACTTTAGATTTCCCACCAGGTTGTTCCAAGGTGCAAACAAGACAAATACCAGGCCTGTAGATAGTCAGGCTATAGGAGAATCTTTGCTTCGCTTCCTGAAAACCTGAAAAGCACAGTTGGGACAGAAAAGGACGAATCATGGACTGAATTAAAAACACACCACTGGAAATCATCCCTGGTCAAGGACTGGCTGCCCGCTGGTCTGTAGCTTTCTGGGGAGAGCCATGAAGAGGGTTTTCAGCCTTGCACTGGGTGCTGCAGCACCCACTCAGCTCTGCTGAGGCAGAAGGTAGGCAGGGAGTGCTGGTCTTTTCTTACCACAACTTTGGTGTCAGACAGATGAAGGCTGCAAGAATGGCTGTGTGCCCTGCTGGGTACCACTGAGGTCGCCCGGGACCACGATTGGACTCTTGCACTGAGTGCTTAATGAGGTAGCAAAAGCAGCGCTGCAAAATCAAATGTTTCATTAAATACACCAGCAAAACCAGAATGGCCCAGTATATACTTTCGCTGGACTTCTGTTTGTTTTCTTCTGAGAAACATCAGTATTACTGTATTTTGCTGCAGAATGCCGTGGTGTTTGATTATTCTTTGTGATATGATGGAACACACTGTTTTCTCTTTTTGAAAGGCAGAACTGAGATTTTTTTCTATATTTCTTGCTTTTCTGTTTTGGAATTGCCAAATAGAGTTACTAATGGTCTTCAGTTATTGCTAGGATATGCTTTTGTTTTACAGTCCCTGAT
Source organism: Gallinula chloropus (assembly GCF_964237585.1). NCBI lineage: Eukaryota > Metazoa > Chordata > Aves > Gruiformes > Rallidae > Gallinula > Gallinula chloropus. The sequence goes on along the minus strand of NC_140092.1, from coordinate 3,651,743 downwards.
TAAAGCTTATTATTGTCTTTAGTTTTGTCTGCATATAGACACAGTTAAGTAATGTCACTTTTGTGTTTTCATTCATTTTGATTTAAATTCTAGAAACTTCTGATGCCCTGATAGTATCTTTTGACAACACAAAAATGTAATGAACTGTGAATGCCCTGAAGCACAGACCTTCAAATTTTAGAATAACATGAGTTTGCACTGAAGGACATTTTATTGCCTTATTATTATACTATTCCGGGAAATAGTCTTAGGAGGAATGGGAATATTAAGAAATTATTGTTCATTTGAGTCATAGGTCAAATCAGAGACCTTATTGTAAACGTATAGAAATTATCTTTACAGCTCCTAGAAGGTTACATGGAGTTCAAGGCCAAGCATTCATACAACAGAGAAAGGTCAAATTATACATATGATAATACTTGGTGACAACAAAACCAAAGGTCAAGTCTGAGGCATTATTGTGGCACATAGAGAGAAAATTACCATTCAGATATCATGTGGCATTCCTGCTGGCTCTGGGGCCAGATTCTCATCTTGGTTTTGCTGTTGTAAAATGACTGATCCCAGCTATGCACCTGTGTATTTAAAAGGCTGATTTTTATTATTGAATCTTTAACCAGAGTTCAATGATGTTTCCAGCAGAGAAAGTAAATGGGGTCCCCCTCCACACTCTGCTATTTTCATATTTTAAGATGTGTAGACTTCGTTTCAGTAGATAAATTGGCCTCCAAGAATTTCCTTTTTGTTCCTGTGATATTTATGTGTCCTGAATTCCTAGACAAAAAATAACCAAAGCACACCCTTGTAAAGTCTATGTAGTTATTAAGAAAATGATGCATTGTAAGTTACAGGGAAAACATAGATGTGCTTATACACTTTTTGTTGCACATTGTAGACAAGCAATGGTTTTGGTGTGTAGCAAACTTTTCTGCCTATCAGAGCAAAACTCACTTTGAAAAATGTTTAATGTAGAGTTAGATATCTTGGGTATATGGAAGAATCAGTTGTTCTTCTAAGTTAAGATATGCTGAAAAGAGCCTGCTTGGCTAACTAGTGGGAGAGCTTAAGGAAGAAGTTCAGCTTTTAGAACAAGCTTACTTCTGATGTTGTAAAAATGTAGTGTCAGCATAGAGCAAATCAAACGGTCTCCCCAAACCAACAGGAGAAAAAATGTTAATGATGCAGAGTTATGCATAAAAGAAGTGACCATTTGTGAGCACAGTCAAACAGCAGGGTATCTTGTATATTTACTTTAATACACTGTGCTTGGCAATTGGGAGTAGTACAGTGATGTTTCTACTGAAACAGTTAATAAAGGCCCCGAACTGCGATGCAGGGAGAAAAGATACCTCTGTATGCTGCTTCTTTTTGATCATGTTCTGTACCAGAAGGTAGATGTTTAATAATAACACAATGCAAAGAAAGGGTTCTGTTGAAGAGAAACTGATTCTGCATTAATTACTTTGTCATTTTTTCAAATACATTTCTCGTTAGTCTGGGGAGAGTCTCAGTGTGACAGCTAAAGACAGAAAAACACCATTGCAAGAAAAATGTGACATATGATTTGTGCCTGGCTGAATGTGTGCCCTTATAAGAATAATCTTTAAAATTTTAGCACAAAGCTGTGTATCCAGCATAAATTTTAAAAATAGTGTTTGCTATAGGCTGCGTGTGAAAACAATATGAATATGGAGAAAAATAAACTACTTTAAATAATGTATAAAATATACACATAAGCTATTGGTGTAAAAAATATGTATCAATCATTTTATTTGTATTCATTGTATTAATAACAAAATGCTGTTGACCAGAAATAGGAACACATTTACTAATAATGAAAAAAAAATTAAAACATTAATAAAGTTGAATCCATTATTGTGAGTGAATGAAAAGGTCTGTCTCAGCAAATGTTATTGGATATCATACACTAATTTCTGCCCTTGCTGTAGCTTCAGCAGGACCCATTGCAGAGTATGGCAGTAGACCAGTCCATTTTATTTGATATTTAGCCACAGTATCTGCTAAATTACATTGTCTTCTGCTCCATCCCCTGCAAATATCTTTCCTCTCCACTATATGACATCGGCTGGTCCCTGTGTTCTTGTGGCTCTGTATAATTATAGAGACACAATGATCATACAAAACCACTCAGTAATTCTGGTGCAGGGTGCCATCAGAAACCTAACTGACAATGTTTAAATCACAAGGGACGTACCATTCATTGAGTAGGAGTCTGGCTTTTAAATACAATGCCTTAGTGTGTCTTTGGTGAGGGAATTTGTATTATTAGAGTAAAAATAGTTTATATCACTCTGTGGAGATTTTACTTTTTGAATATATGAAGAAGGATTTATTTCTTTTTTTTTTTTTTTTTAAAGAGGATATTGTCACAAAGATAAGTTCAAAATTTGGCACCTGAAAACAGAAAAAGGAACTATTTCTTTCTTGCCCTGACTGACAAGACTTGCCAGCTCTGGTGCTTGTACCTTGAATTTTTTTAATCCCAGATGTTGCTCTCAGTAAAAGGTACAGGAATCTCAGCTTTCAGTTGTTTTGAGAAATATGAGGGATTATGATGCAAGTGCAACTTAAAGCTTCAGAGGCAGTATCTCATGATCTTTACATGAAGGAAACCTTTCTGGCTGATCTCCCTGCACTTCAGATGGGAAACACTGTGTCAGTCTGCCAGTAGTTACTGTGGTCTAAATTATACCTTCAGCTTTGTTTTGGTTTAGTTTAATTTTAAATGCTGAGTCAACCCAGTGCTGAGTTAGATTGAGGAACTACTCTGCATTCATAGTGGTACAAACGAGTCAGTGCTTGAACATCATCTCCACCAGCTGCTGCTACAGAACAGACCAGCCAGCAGCCAGTGGGCCTGCTGCTGGTGGTGCTGCTGCACTTTGCTGGGCACAAACATCACACTTAGTTGGGTTGTGAATGTTATTAAAGATGCCAAGGATTTTTATTTTTCCTAGAGGAGCAAATGTTGGATATAGTTATCTGTTCCAATACCCCAAATGCTCCTCAGGTTTCAACTGGGCCTTTCAGACAGCTTCTCCCTCAATTCCAGGCCCAAAATGGTGCATGTTCTCCTGGCTGTTACTCAATGTCAGCATCAGTAACAGGCAGTGAGGTGAACAGGGGAGCAGACCAACACAAACAACCCTGCTTGCCCCTGGGACAGAGCAGCCATCCCCTCCTCAGGAGTGTTTGCAGGAGACCTTTGCCTGGTGTGGCTCAGGCAGAGGTTTCCATGGCTTGGGCCTGCACCAGCCCACGCAGCCCTTGCTCCTGGTCAGCCCCGCCACTGCGCTGGCGCTTCTGTTTGTGCAGCTGTGCAGCCAGCCAGATGGAAGAAGTGATTCTGGCTGGAAAGAAAAACATGTTGGTTTTTCAGGGTGTTTTAACCTTTCTCTTCTTCCCCCCCACCCCAGCCAGATCAATTCCCTGATCCGGTTGGGCAGGCAGGCACAGAGAGCTGTGCTTGGGCAGCTGCAGGCCAACACGACAGAGGAGCCAGCAGCCTCTGCCCAAAGCACTTTGTACCACTGGAGATACACTGGTGGGACTGACACATTTGATAAGCATTTGTGTCGACACTTAGGGAAGCAATCCACCTCCTGACTTCTCTTTCTTCCCCATCTGAGCCTTTCCAGCTCCTGCTGTTGCCTGTGCATGGAGGTGCTCATCAAGCTGAGCAGGCGAGGGGAGGAGCAGACTGGCTAACACACTGGGGTGAAAAATACCCCTTATCCCAGGGGGATCTTCCCCTGCTAAATCAGGTTCCCTAATCCTGGCAGAGCTGCACAAACCCTTTTCCCGACAGCAGGGTGGGAGGCACAGGGAAGGAGAGGAAGCATTAGGTCTAAACCTAAGGTCACCAGTTTCAGAAGCAATATAGTCAGGCATCAATCATAAAGAATATCCTCTCCCAAATCAGCCTAGCTACTTATTTCACAGCTAGCCTGATGGTTTTTTGTGACTGGTTACACTAATCTGAAATCCCAGGGACCAAGCTAGGCTCTGTTTAACCTTGCTGACAGCCAGGGAGTTGTGGGCGATGTCTGTCGTGCGGACTTGTTGGCTGGCAGGAAAATCAGCTGAATTCAGCTAAAATCAGTGCAGGGCTTCAAATACATTTTGATGAAATACAAATCAAACTCAGAAAGGGCCTTGCTTCTCACATCCCAGGGAGAGCGTACAAAGCTGATAGTTATAAAATCATTATGTGATACCAGACCTTACCCGATATTTAGCATTTTCAGCCTCCTTTGAAGCCAGTGACCCGAGAACACACTTACTCCCAGGTAGGGATTAAGCATCCTGGGATGCTGCCTGAGACAGGTAGTGATTTGGACTTTCCGTATGCTTTATGGCTAGATATTGAAACACCTTACAGAAACCTCGATACTCAGGAGGTATTTAACACCTGCTGCCTGACATTTTATTCTCTGTGATACAGATCAAGTCAGCTTCCCAAAATCAGAATAACCCTGAAGTCACCTCTAGATTAAGGGAAAGAAAAGGTTGGTTTTGAAGAGCAGAAAGCAAGTCTTCTATAAAAGCCACAGGAAAAAAATGGCATATTTTCCCGACTACTCCCCCATGTTTCATGTGAGGATTTAACATCCTGCTCATCCTTTACCTCTGGTTTACCTATTTTTAAGACCAATACAGATCCAGTAAAGATATCTGAAAGCTCCCTCTGTCTTGCCTTAAATGAGTATTTTGAAAGGAGCTTATCCTATATCTAGCAAATTCTAATCCCTATGAGCTAAACTTTGGAAGCGAGCAAGGAATGTAGGTAGAAAGCATTTCTCTTTCAAAGTCGAAGGGTAATAGCACGTTCTTTCTATTCCAAAGTCAGAGTGAAGACAAGTTCCTCTTGATGAAAGCGCCACAGTTAATCCGTCTCAGGATTGGTGTCTCCATGTAGCACCCTGGGGAACTAGAATAAAAAGAAGTGTTTTTTGCCTGGTGAGCTGTAGAGTTACAGTGCAGGAAAATCCTTGTTGTACAGTATGCTATATTGTTTCGCTAATGTATTTTTTCTGTGCTCTGAATGAAGTGCTTATATGCAGGGAAATTGGCTTTGAGGCAGCGAACGAAATTGTAATGGTGTCAATGATCTGCCTTGCAGCAGAACAAGCAATCAGCTGATGGATCATGTTAAACCGCAGAAGACTGGATCCTGAAACTGTTTCTCATGGTAGCAAACTCATAAACATTGGGAGCTATCCTGCTAACATCTGCAAGGCTGCTCCCAGAATGAAAAGAATGAACCCAACACATTTCTTAAGGAGTCGGGCTCCCTTCTTGTTAATTAATTGCAACCATTTCTTAAAGAGAGTGACATTATATTTTCTTTCTGACTTATTTTCAATTGCATTGCAAAATGCTCCCAAATCCCAGGTATTTCAGTTCATTCCATTTTTTAAAATCTTCAGGGTGGAAAAAGACATGGTTGACTTCTTGAAGTTGTCTGATGGTGATTATTCTCCCTCTTTGCTGTTGTGTTCTCCAAACAAGCTGCTTTTGAGTGTGAGACATGGTTTATTTCTACAGTTCCCAACATGAAAACTATTACAGAGCCACAGAATCACAGAATCACAAGGTTGGAAGAGACCTTTGAAGATCATCAAGTCCAACCATTCCCATCCTATGCTAAACCATATCCCTTTTTTTGAACACATCCAGTGAAGGTGACTCAACCCCCTCTCTGGGCAGCCTGTTCCAGGCCCTGACAACTCTTTCAGTAAATTTTTTTTTCTAATATCCAATCTGACCCTGCCCTGGCAAAGCTTCATGCCATTTCCCCTTGTTCTATCTCCCTTCAGGGGCCCTTAAAGATCATCCAGTCCCAACCTCTGCCATGGGCAGGAACGCGCTGCGGTGTTTTGGCTGCAGTGCTGTGAAAGGTCCTTAGCAGCACGCACTGACACACACAACAGGAGAGTTCCTGTTTCACTGATTTTATCACTTTATTGCTCAATGTTGTAATTCCTCTCAACTCCAAATGAAAGCTGACATTCTGTTGTGAGTTTTTGTTATTTGTTATTGCAGAGCTGTTGGGATGTAAAGAGTGAGAGAGAGATGCAGTTTTAAAAGGCATCATTGCCACAAGGTATTTGTGTGGTCAGGGGATAAACAATAGTCAGGCTGTTTCTTCCAACTTCAGAAAAACATTTTCTTTGAATACTCTCTTTTGCTTTCTGAAGAGTTGCCATTATACCTAAATCCAGACTGTATAGAAAAAGTTCAACACTAGATGATGAAAGATTTTCATGATGCAGTTCCTGGGGACTAATGGAAGAGTACTTAATCAGTGTTCACTGTTAATCAGTTTAATCTGGCCTTGCAACTGATGTGATAGTGTTTCCAGTCAGCTGATGCCGTCTATAACCAAACTGAAGCTGACAGTACAAACAGATTCCTTTCAAAGGATGTATGGCACATGAAATCCCAAATTAGTGACCGCTCAGCTTTAACTAACCATCCTTAAATCAATTTCCATTAAAAAAATGTTTGTCAGAGTGTCAATACTGTATAAGCAACCTCACACTTCTGCATGCTGAAGGCTTCTGGAAAGGCTGCTCTTTGTCTTACCGCTTGATGCTTCGAGGAAGAGCCATATCCTGACCAAACTTTTCTACCTTTCCTTTCCCTCTAAGAATCCCATTTACACAGTTCAGCTTTTCCATCAGATTGTTAGACTAGTACTCATTCTGATGGGAGGGAAAATTAAGTGGCTTAATTTGTTCTTAAAAATGGGGAATTTCCTCATGTTCTGGATCTGTCCTGGTAAACCTGGCTCCGTCTCAGAAAAATGAGTGTTCTCTATTTTGCAAACCTCATCACATTCACCACTCAAAGGAGCAGTCTGTGTGATGGCTGGTGAAATCAGCTACTCTTACGTTTCATTACAGTAATACAGCTGTTAAAGTAATTCCTTTCCTTTCTGTTCAAACCTGTCTCTATCCTCTCGAGCAGAAATTTGTCTGGGGAAAAAAATTTGCTCCAACTCCATTTATAGATGCCAATGAGCTGCTGTAATATTTGATACATTTATTTTAATCACATACATTATGTTGGAGGCATGTCTGTTCTTACTCTCACCTGACTATTATTTCCTATACATTTATTGCTTTCGTAATAGTGTCCTCTTCATCTTCTTATGATTGAAATTCCAGGCTAGTGTAAATGCATTTAGGGTGAGCAGTTAATGATGTTTTAGGATCAAGGACCTAGTGACCCTGGTCTGAGGATCTCAAAGTGCTGGGGAAAAAAGTGCACTGGTTTTGCTGAAGAATTATTCCAACTCCTTCTGCGATACTCAAGTCTAAGTTAATTTGATCATCCCCCTGTTTCACTCACCCAGCTTATTAAAACAGGCAAATAATTCACAGTTATGTTAGATGAACAATTTAATTAATTGTTTAAATATTGTCAAGGGAGAGAATCATTTGGGTCTTATTATTTTCCTAACATTTAATACTTCCCGAAGTAGGAAAATATGACTGTGAGACCTTTTGAGGTCAAGTCTTTCTACTTCTAGGCTCAAGTCTACTCATTTCCTTCTTTTCTGCAAATGGGAACTGCTATGAGAACAGAAATTTGGCTTGGACAGACTTCTGTATTCTGGAGTGTGTTAGGAAAGTTCTGTCATATACTATTTTTATCAACTATTTTTAGTTAAAATGCATCTATTTGACGGGTAATTAGCACGCCAGTGTCTTTATAGACTCTCAGTCTTGAAGCAATATATGAAATGTCAAGGAGGTAAAGGCAAAGGTTAAAGATGCTTGGTGTCTTTCAGTTAAACCAGGGCGAGAATCAGCCTTGTATCTTTTTGTTGCTGTTTCTTCAGAGCAGCTGCATGATTTTTCCCCCCTTTTTTTTCATCACAACTCCGCATGCATTAGTCTCCTACAGGGCAAATTGCTTTATTTAACATGCCACAGAAAGCTACTGCTGTTGCATCAGGGAGATGGAATGCTTCTCTTAAACTCTAATGCCAATAATTGCCTTTGGACTTCCACACAAAGAAAGTTTTGGTCTTCAAACTGTCTGCAAGGGTTTGTCTGTAATTGCTGTAATGTACAATCACTCCTAGAATGAAAAGGAAAATGACATATATTTAGAAAGTTCAATAAGAACAGTGCAAACAAGCCAGGCTATTATCCAAGACGGTGAATGAGCCCCATGTTCTGAGGCTGAGCCTCAGAAATTGTTTTATTGCACATGGTGAGCAGACACACTGTTGATATAAAAGTATAATGAAAGCAGTTGGAGTAACCACAAGAACACCCTCTGAAGCATCTATGTTTGGTTAAACATATTTGTCTGAATTCATACCAGGCAACTGGGCTGACAGATTACTTATGTTTGGATTCTCCCCCTCCACACTGATTCGCAGCAGAATAGGTGTAGCCCATTTACACATGGAGAAGTTCATTGCCTTTGACCTGCAGGGCAAATAAAAGACAAAACCGTGCTTATTTTATAAGCCTCACTCCTTTTAAAACTCTGACACCCTTTCAGGGAGATATTTTGGCCAAATCTCTGAAGGTTTGTTAAGCTGCTTCGTGAGTTTGATCCACTTCCCTGCACAGTCAGTCATGGCCCTGCCATTGACCTCCAAACCTGAGAACCCACAGGTCTTCAGCTGTCTGCATTTTCAGAGAAAGAGGAAAAAGAAGTTACTGGCATGAATGTGAGACAATGGTGATCTCAAATGTCCACTGCTGCTTAACAGGATCCAATACCATTTTCTCCACGCAGCAGGAAGTGGGTTTCCTGGTCAGCTACAGCACAGGTAGCTCTCCGTGGGTTCAACCCACAGCAGTTGGAGGCTAGGGAGGATGGAGGCTTCTCTCCTGGTTTTGTGCAGATGCAGGAATAAATAGAAACTCCAAGAGGAGGAAGGAACAACTCACCCTTTTTTACTGAAAAACTTCGCAGGGCATGAAAAGGGTTGTTAAAACCCTTTGAAAAATAATCTCCTGGACAGGGAAGAAAATTCTGGACGTTTGCACACGACTTCTACAATTCCCTTGTCTTTTACTCACACACAAAATAATGATTTTCTTGTCATCCTATTCACTCCTAACCAAATAAATAGCTGTGTTGTCATAAATGACAAGCTATCTTCAAATACAGGATAAATGACTGACCATATAAATTCCAAGACAGATGTCTTTTCATGAAAAAAACTGATCTTAGTATTAAAGCTAAAGAAAGATATTAAAGAAAAAAAAAAAAATTGTCAACGTATTTCTGACAGTATCAGAGACTTAGGACTTTTTCTGTCATGATCCCTTCCAAACCTGACTTCTTGAAATAAAATGTTAGTCACTCAGACTAACTAATTAATAATTCCCCTGCCAACCGAAGTTTCACTTCTGTGTATTTTCTGGTTTTGCTAAATCAAAGCACTAAAAGCAAAATATAGTCCTCAGACATGTCTAGATGTAGTTTTTTCTATGCTGCACTGGCATCTATGAAACCAGTATCTTTTACTGGACCTTCTGTCTGTGTGTGATAGGGATTTACACTGTAGGAATGATTCTGAAAACCACAATGTATAGTATAGCTGCACCTTCATTTGGATTATTAGAGAAATTACATTAACCTGAGTAAAAGAAATTCAGTCTCAGTTTGAGGGTGCACTGCCCCAGTACTGTACACAGACAAGTTACAACTTGAAATACACGGAGGGAAATGCCAAGGTTCATATCTGTGTGCATCCTTTCCATCATGACACAGCTGGATCAGAAACTGCAAATCATTTTTCTCTCTTTGCTTTTTTATTTGCTTGGATTAAGCTTGAGTAACTGAGCAGCTGTCCCCCAAAAAGAAATGGAGAAGGTACTAAAGGTTTGATAGCTCATCCCTCCCTGCTTCACACTCTGCCATCACCTGGTCCCCACTCTCACAGCCACATCTCAGCATCCTGGTCCCCCACAGCCAGAGGAGGCTCTCATCTCATGCCAGTGTTTATTGGTAACATGCTTGAGTGTTTTAACAACTGATAAAGGCACCTTGTGGCTTTTGCAAATTATACTGTAGGTAGCTCAGTTGCAGTTTTGTCTTTCTAAGAGTCTGGGGGGTATGAGATCAGATCGCAAATTATGGCTTTGCAACTTGTTTTCTGCTCCAGCATCTGAAAATCTGCAGTTTGTTCAAACATAAAGCTGAGTTTAGTTTTCTGGTTTCTCTTATCTTAAAAAAAAAGAGGGACAAGCATTAAAATAAAAAGTCATTTTGAATAGGGAAAAAATATTCTGATGTCTTCTAAATTAGAAACAGTTTGACTGAAAAAAATTATGTGAATCTGACTGCATTTGATTTTGACTGATCCAAGTGTGCATTTTTCAGTGAAAAAGTCTTTCAGACAGAAGCTAGGTCCACTCAGAGGACTATTACCATAAGTGCAGTTCTTTCCAGCTCAGTTTCCTTATTGAAAACAAAAATCCCAACAATCTACAGTTCCCTTTCCCTCCTCCCCTTTAAAGCAAACCGACAGCACATCCTTATTAATCTTCTCTTTTTTTCTTTCCAAAGTTCTGCTCAGCCCATCTCAGTCCTGTCACAAACTCTTTGCATCTGTGCCCTCCCTCCGTTCCTTCAAATCCTGCACCCTTTTACTTTCCCCAAACCCATCATCCCTCCTTCTAGTCACCCTGCTTTTCTGTTCAAACAGGACATTTGGGAGAGCAGAAGGACATAAAACAGCAAGGCAGGCTTGGAAAACTTGAAATGTTTTTACACACATAAGCTGCTCCAAAAACGGTTGAATTTTCCTTTGGTTTAAAATGGGATCACAATAAAACTATCCCTGGTTTAGAAGTTTTCCTTCTTTTCCTTCCTTGTCCACAATTCAGACTGGTTCACACTTGAGATGTGGACTGCACGTGCACGTGCAGAAGAGGGAAAGAAAATCTGGAGCAGTGAAGATTATTGGTCTTTCTGTCTGCAGCGTAGGAAAGTCTGACATTACCCATGTGAAACTCTGGGTTTAAGTTCTACCTGAAAATGTCACCAATCACTTCACTGGACAAAAATCCTACCCCCCCAAACCAAATTGTGTTTTCCATGGAGGGACACTATATCAAAGCGGGACAGAAATTTCCAGACCAGATACGTAGCTTTAGTCCCACCCTTAACAGCAAATCTCAGTATACCCTGACTTAGGGTGCTGTGACTGACCTCCATGAGATCAGCTGCTGGGTAGAGTTACCTCCATGTGCTATTTTTGCTAAACCTCTGCATCTCACATCAGTTGGGACTGCCTATATAGCTGGTTTTGCTGCATCCAGTGGAGGGAAGAGAGACTTGCTCTAGGCTTGGTAACCAGAATGAGTCACCCTGTTGACCTAAAAACGTTTAGCTGGAGATGATAGAGTGATATCTGCAATAATTTCAGCTCGTGTGTACCAAAAATACACGTTTTCACTCCTGTTTGCCCCTTTTGATATGCTCAAAATTCCTCAGTCACTTGACTTCCCACACAAATTTTAAAATTTCCTTCCCATCATACCCTCCTCCCACCCCCACCCCCCCTGAGTTTGCACAGATCAAAGCTGATGAAAGAGTAGCAGTGGTAGTTCCACTGCTTGGTTAGGCACTCTGATCTGCTGAAATCTAGATGTGGAGCAAAGGAATCTAAAAAAGCATCCCTAAGAGTGGTTCTCAGGCAGCTCTTTTGTGTGGGGATCATATACTTGACACCATGCCTTATGTGGAATGCACATCAAATCACCTGGAGACTCCACATCAATGGTAGTTATGTGCATGCATGTACCACAAAGAGAATAGATCCTTAAACCAGTTGGATGCATGAGAAACAAAATAAAAAAACCCTGAAAAAAAGTCTAAAGAGTGTAAATCTCGAGGGGTGCATCAACTTGTTCTTTTGCTTTACCTCTGCCCTGGTTTATGCATTTTTGGTGGTGGTTTTTAGTGCTTTACTGGATGGATTTCTTTTTTTCTAAAAAAGAAGGGGGAGAGGGGAGGGAAGGGGCTTTTCCCATGCAGCCCCTGCTTTATTTTATAGGGTTGTGTCCTTAATCTAACACATCTGTGTTATCTCATCCAAGCCTGCCCATGGGATAGAAGACCAGATTCTCAGCTCCCATGCACTGGCTTCATAGACTGCAAGGGGGTTACGCTAACTGCAACAAGTTGATGACTTGCTCTTGTTTGTTGTTGAACTCCTAAGTGTTACCATATTTTGCCTTTAGCTGTTACTGAAGCCCATACCAAGTACCACTCAGATAAAGTTATTTCCTCTGTGCAGAGCTGATTTCTGCTCCAGGCTGGCATTTGCTAATTTCAGGGAGGTTTTGCTATCACAGTGAGCAGGATGAAAACAAGCCTTTGTAGGACTCACTGGACTTCTATGTTTAGGAAAAGGGGTTTTATACCTCAGAACTGAGTCCCAGGTTAAGGTCCATTTGCCACTTTCAATCTGGGGAAGGCAGAGATGTTATAATAGAAAATTAAATAAAATGAAACAAACAAAAAAAAAAAAAAAAAAAAAAAAAACAAAAATAGGAAAGTGCCTTATTTTTTATCCCAGGATGAAATGGGTACATTCTGAGCTTACCTTCCACTGCACACTTGGGTGTGAACACCTAAATAGTTCAAAGTGCAGTTTGCATGGATGCTCCTAGGAGGTTGCCCTTGTTTTAGGCAGTAGGATGACTGCTCAGTGATGGACCTGCAGTTTGCTGATGTTGAGACATGGGGAGCATAAGCATGAGGTAGCAACAGGCTCAAACAGCATTGCTGCAGGCCATCCAAGTGAAATTCACTCTGCAAATGCAGTGTCTGTGCTTTAAGAAAGACACAATGGTGTTGCAGTGTCAACAAGGCTCACACAAATGGGTCCAGAGACTGAGGACAAGGGCAGACAGCTGGAGAAACAGCTATGGGTGGTTGGATGTACTCAAAGGAAGCAGGAGAGAAGGTTTCATCTCCTTACAGGAGGAAAGATCATTCCACCACTTAATTTAGTGGCAGTGTCAAGGGAACAACACCCAGAAGCTGAGTTACACTGCAACTAAAACAAGCTTGTTACTGCATGGGTAATTAAGTACTAAGCCAATCTAATATGATGACTTCTTCACGTCTCTGTGTTTCCTGCTACCTCTTGGGAAGCTATCTTCTAGCCAAGCACAGACTTTTTTTAACCCAATACTCTTGTGAGTGGATGAAATGAAATGGTCTGTAATGTCTATAGGAAGTCATATTAAGCAATCTGATGTTCCCATCAGACCTTAGACATTATAAGTGAACCCAGAAACTTCTCAGGGTGGTGATAGATGCAGAGACTGCAGCTCCCTGGGAGAAATCCTCCGTTTCAAGCAATGCAACCAGAATACTGGGATGGAGCCTGACCGTTGCATGGTTTCACTGCCTTCTGCAAGATAGCATCGTCTGCAAGCTGGTCTCTTATATGCAAATTAAGAGCAGCCTTTGGGCCCTGGCCCTTTGCCAACTCGACCCTCCTTTAAGCAAAATCTGGCTCCGGGTTGGAATAAGCACTTGGCTCCATATGGAGAGAGTGGTGAGTGCTTTCATCTCTTCAGTTCCCATTGATCCAGGCAGGAACTCAGAGCACTCTGTGTTTAAGGACTGCATCCTGCAGAAGGGGTTTGGGTTTGCTTGATATTCTATTTTGCTTTGGTAATTGCATGGAGTAATGTCACCAGCTCCCATAAAGATACCAGGAAAATGTCATTCCAAGCTAATCTTTAAATAACACGCTGCCCTAAAGGTGTTGAGCCAGGGGATGTATCTGAGTCGGTTCCTACATCCTTGCACCCAGAGAAGCCTCTGACTGATTCTGCTGTTAGCATCTCTGATTCTCCTGTCTGCTTCAACCTAACCACAAATTTCTTCCTCTCTCTGCACGTGATTCGTTCTAGATCAGGAAGAAGTAGAGGGTTTTGCATCTTTATAACCGAGATTAAAAAAGGGGTTAAAAGGGGTAAAAAAGAAGGAAACTAGTAGAAAATATGATCTTTCAAAAGCAGTGACTGTTTATTGTGCTTCATTTGGTTTTCTCAACATCTTACTAGTTCTGTGTGTAGTGCAGCAGATAATGAATTTTGTCAAGCCACTGAAGATAAGATTGTTGCAGATTCTTAGAAAGGGAAAGCATAAGAGTGCTTAAAATCCCCAAGGCTTGTTTTACACACTCCACACTAAGTGTTGCCGTGGGTTTCAATGAGATTTACTCCCATGAAATTATCAGAAAGTCAGAAAAGTCCTTTACAGGCACCGAGGGACCAATCTGAAACCTGAGAGGGAAGGGAAGGGAAGGGAAGGGAAGGGAAGGGAAGGGAAGGGAAGGGAAGGGAAGGGAAGGGAAGGGAAGGGAAGGGAAGGGAAGGGAAGGGAAGGGAAGGGAAGGGAAGGGAAGGGAAGGGAAGGGAAGGGAAGGGAAGGGAAGGGAAGGGAAGGGAAGGGAAGGGAAGGGAAGGGAAGGGAAGGGAAGGGAAGGGAAGGGAAGGGAAGGGAAGGGAAGGGAAAACTGCAAAGGGTTTGGATCACTGCATTTTGGGCAAATGGTTGGAAGAGTCATTGTTTTGATAGATCTCTTTTCCCACTGATTTCTATAGCTAGTCCAGATTCTGTATCTCACCTCAAGATGGTGAATGGCTTTGCTCCCGCTCTTTGTGGTACACATGGTTGTTTTATAAAATATGAATGCAGTGTGCACTGACTCTGGTGTCCTTCATCAGGTATTCCCTTGGGAAACAACGTGGGAAGAAGTCAGGCTTGTTACCTCATAGGTTAAAGCTGGCCCAGGCAAGGACTGCAGGGATAAGTGGTACCTTTTGCTGTCTGGGAGAAGCAGAGTGTGTGGCTTCAGGCAGCTCCTTTGCACTAGGATGTAGTCAACTCTCTGAGTCTGTCATGACTATTCTTGAAGAAAAGCAAGGGAGCTGTGGGGTGAGACCCCAAACCAGCCTTATCCCTGGAAATGTTTGGCCTTGCAGTAGAGAGTGCAACAAGGAAAAACGGGATTGCATGTCTCCAGAGCAGGTTTTCCTAGCAGCTCCAGTGTGTTGTAAACATAGGCTGGATGATGGGCTTCTGGGGACTGGCTGCTTTAAAAAAATCCCTCTCTGGTGGATATTACCTCCAAGGTGGCCAGGACTAACAGGGTGGAGCAGCGTTGAGAAGGTGAATGCAGTGGGACCAGGACAAGGGGGATGAAGCAGAGTCAGATCAGGAAGGGGGATGCAGCAGCGTTGGACCAGGGCGGGGGGATCACAGAATCATAGAATATCACAAGTTAGAGAGAAAATACCATCAAGTGCAACTCCCTGCTCCTTGCAGGACTACCTAAAACTAAACCATATGACTAAAACAATAGTCCAGACACTCCCTGAACTCTGACAAGCTTGCTGCTGTCATCACTTCCCCGGGGAGCCTGTTCCAGTGACCAACCACCCTCTCAGTGAAGAACCTTTCCTAACACCCAATCTGAGCTTCCCCTGGTGTAGCTCCATTCCATGTAGCTGAGAGCTCAGCAGCAGGATACATCCCTCCCCTCGTGTCTCCCCCACTGGGGGCAGACTGGGAGGGGCAGGGGGGCAGCCACCACGTCCCAGCTCGGGGCTTTCAAGGCAGAAACACTTTTTTGAATTCCTCCAAGTAAGATTACAGAAAAGTCTCAGGGTGCCTGGTTAAACAAGTGTGTCTGAACAGGAAAATCAAACAGACAGGGAGCGACTTCAGTTTCCCCGCTTATATGATGCTTGAAATGATAAGCAAGGATATATTTTCACATAATTGGGCTGTGTCAAGGTACTGGCCGTTTGATCAGATAGGCACTCTCTATGTAGGCTCACATCAGAGGGCTAGTAAACTACAAATTAAGGCAGGCTTTAGATTTTGTCTGCAAAGTAGATAAATAAATTGAATTTTATCCCTAAAGGTCATAATGGGAGGTTGGGGAGGGGTGGAATACACAAAAAGAGCAGAATAATGTACCTGGATAAGAGAATTGGAAAGAGTAGGGGAACAAAAACATTGGAAAGGGCTCAATCACTCATTAAGCCCCCCCTAAGTATTTATTGGAAAGATGTGGATTAGCTTCTTTGGGTTCTACAGGCAGCTTTAAGAGCCCACACTTTCATCACCCTAAAAGAGGTCAGCAGGAAAGCAGAGCTAGAGGGGCAGGGGAAATGTAATGCACCATGGTTCCACTGAAGGCTTTTGGTTTGCTTTTGTTCTTTTCATCGGTAATTTTTCCCTTTATTTGGTGTTTGCCTTCACAACAACACCTTGGGGAGGGTGGGACACCCTGGGACACCTCACTCAGGCCAGCTGGGTGAGGGCCAGAGAGCATCGCTCAAACCCTTCCATCCCAGCCCATTTGTTCTGGCATCTTGGACCTGGGGACAGTCAGCCTGCCCTTCCTCCTGCTCCCTTGTCCCCTCACCTCCCTGCAGCCTGCCCCCAGCTGCCTCCAAAGCAGGGGAAAGCTCCCCTGCCCACTCACCCCAGGGAAGGTCTCCCGAACTCCCTTTCCTCTACATGACCACTGCCTAAGCCTATCCCTCCTGCAAATCAAAGTCTGGTCCCCCCAGCCTCGTGCTCCAGACAGATTCCCAGGCTCCAGACAAAAAGGCCAGGGGGGCTCCAGGGGACCCTGCTGGCTCCCAGCCAGCCCTGCTGAAAGGGGATCACGAGAAGCCAAATTTACTCCTAAGAACTAAGTTTCCGGTGACTTTCCAAGATGCTCATAGTACCCCTTTCTCCTTTTTTTTCTTCTTCCTGCCCCTTATTTTTCAAAATCTCAGCTGCAATGGAGGTGTTCCCTGTCACTGCCAGTGAACATGCTGCCCTCCTCCCTTCGCAGCTCTGTGTACACTCCCATGACATTTCCCATCCCTGGTTTTATACATGGGACATACATTTGTACACATGCATACATCTATACCAGTATTTAGCTACTTGTGTCGGCAAGAAAGGAGGACCTGAGTTTACCTATGAGGCTGTTGAACATGATTTTTCCCTGTAAATAGCTACTGGTGGATCAAGTGGTTGGTGATGTGTGCCCACATCCCAGCCCCAGCGATCACAGTGTGGGAGGCAGGATGCAAAGTGTGTGTGTGTGTGTGTGTGTGTGCAAATGTCACCCACTGCTGAGACGTGCAGCTGCACAAGTAACTAGCAAAGGGTGGACTCTCATGTGAGACTTCAGTGAAAAAGAGGGGAAATGATTTGCAAAAGGCCAGCAGCGAGCATTAGGGAGATAATTTTGTGTGCTGAAAGCACCACCCCCACTCCGCCAATTGTCAGAGCATCCTCTTTGTATTAGTGTGGCACTATTAGTTCATTATTTTTCCCTTGAGTTTATAGAAAAAGGAACAAGTAGGAGCACTTTGTTGCTATCCTTCATGTTGTCTCAGAAATAAAAATCAAATTGACCCAAATCCATCCCATGTGTTACAGGACTACGAACAGCAGGGGACAGACCGAATATGGTGCTTCCCCAAACAAGTAGACTTTGGACCTGATGGCAAGACCTCATCCTGCTCTGCAGAGTGGTCCATGCTCCTGACAGGGGACGAGGTTAAGTGGGCAGCAGCCTGTGAGCCTGCTCAGCTGCGTGGAGGGTGTTGTACCTTCAAGCAAGGAGATGCCTGATGCTGTCTGAAAGTCTGAAATACGTTCTGCTGTGACTGACAGAAAAAAAACAACCCATCTGTTGAAAAGCAAAGTGACCCCACACCAACAGAGATCCCACACTTGCTACATAAATAATGTCAAAACCACATATGCAGGAATAACATGAAGGCAGCACAAGGCAGACCGATGTCTAGAAATGTTATCTCTTCTGCTCCAAAAGCTAATCAGTCCAGCAGCAGGCAAGCCAGGAACATTTTAGATTATGTCTATGCTTGCGGTTGATGGAAAGTCTGAGAGGAACATAAGCTTTCTGAAAGACAAATTCAGTTCCCCTACTAAATATTTGGGATTTTTTTCCCTCCTCTTCTGGCAGTAGAATTGTTTGGTTACATTGATTTATTAGAATGACGTAACCCCCAATATCATATCTAGCCATCAGCTGCCACTCAGCAAAAAGATGTGGTGAGATCACATCGCCAAAACAATAATGCACTGGAGTTCCTGAGCAGGAGGTTACATATCATCAGGACAGCTTCAAATACTTGTGGATGGCTTTGATAGCTGCAGGAGTGTGATGTTGTTTTGGTTTTCCATAGGCAGAGCCTGGAAGATACCTGACACCAGTTACTCTGCTATTAAACTGTAGTTTCCCTCGCACAGGGCGATTAAAATCCTTCTATATGTAGATGCACGAATATATGTTTTCCTAACTGGCAGGTTTTTGCTTAAGGCAATCACTTTCAAACCATCAAAAGACATATTTGCCCCAATCCTCCTCCTGGTGAGTTTAGGGAGATATTTTTGGCCCTTGGGTTTTACAGCCACAAATTCAAGGTGTGGGGAGGCAATTTTATCTCGGGAAGCTGCGTGACACCAGCAGAAAGGTCCAAAAAGGAGTGCTGTGAAGAGGAGACCTGCCAAGCTTAACTCAGGTTGGGCTGCAGCGGCTCCCGGCCCTCCTCCAGCTGTGCAGCTGTAGGCAGCAGCTGGAGGAGAAACCCTTCTGCACAGACACAGCCCTGCCGCACACAGGCGTTTGCTTTCCCTTGATTTCTCCTTCCATGAACTCCTTTTTTTTCCCCCTCAGGAGCTGATTATTATCTAGCTGAAACGTATTTCCTTCTAAAAGTGGGTTTGTTTTGCGTTTGGTCCCTCTCCTCCCCTATTTGCACAGACCTCTCTGTTGGGAACAGGCTGAGATCGGGACTCTCTGCAGTTTGCAGACATTTTTCAAAATGTGGGGACACGCATTTCTTCTGCTCTCGCTGTGTTCTTACTGTCCTTTCCATTAGATATTTTCCAGCAGTTTAGAGAGATGTAAAGGAACGGCTTTTATACAATAGGCAAAGAAGCGGGGGGATTATTCCAATGGTCTTGCAAGTTTGGAGTATTTCATCTTCTTCAAAAGGCGAGGAAAAAAAAAAAAAACCAACCCCAAAACTGTGTCCTTGTGAGCAAATGATTAGAAGAAGACTGGGAATACAGTAATTACCCCAAATGGAAACCCAGACCGCAGTCAAACAATACAGCTTTTGTAAACCGGCTCCGCCTGTAAAAAATCTAGGAAATCTCATAACTAGAGCTGGCGAAATCCTTTTCTTATGCAACGATATGTAAAAGGCTCCTGAGAAATGAGGAGTAAACATGGGAACGCTGTAAAATAGCATGATAATGAACTTGCTCTGAGCATCGGAGATCGCCTTGGCGGTACCAGCGTGGATTCCTTCAACCACAAAGTGTTTTCTCAGGTTAAGGAATTTAGGACAAATTACGTTTCGTGACAAAAACAAGCGCGTGAAGACACGTAAACCGGGACTCGCCATAATCTACCTCGATCGTTGGGGAATTCGAGGGGGCCAAAGGAATTGGGAGCGAGACAGAGTGCGGCTTTGAATGAATGTCCTTTATGAGAGCGCGGAGAGAAGATCATTTATATCCTTCATATTTTATAGTTTTGCCTCTAGGAAAGAAAAGACCAGCGGAGTCCCGACTATCATTTACTCATAATGATCGCATTCAAACTAGTGATTCACAGTGAATCATATAATAAGGTTTCCATTTTGCGCATGGGGAGAAGAAGGAGGGGTGGTTAAACTTTGTTCAGTCCGCATTCATGCCCCCGGCCTCCTGTCTCCCTTGAACTGTCCGGTTCAAATGACTCACCCAGGGGGCGACGCTTTTTATTTTCGTTTGGTTTTTGGGGGTTGTTTTTTTTTTCCCCCTCTTTATTCCCCCACCACCACCACCACCTTCGCTTAGCCCCAAGCAATTAAAATCCCTAGAAGGATAGCTGGCAGGTTAATTGTACGGTTATGCATTTTCCTACGGCAGAGTTTCATCCGAGGGCGGCTCCAACTTTGGCGGCCTCTCGGGGCTCCGCGCCGGCGGTGGGTCTGCCCCAGAGCAGCGGGAGAAGACCCCCTGCCAGCCCGGGCACCGGCGGCTGCGGCTCCGCGGAGCTCCGGGCCCGGTGCAGCCCCGCGGCACGGCGCGGCTGCGGGCAGGAGAAGCAGCCGTGGGTGCCGTGGCTTGTAGCGGCACCGGGAAAGGGAAAGAAAGTTCCTTTTCGGCGTTTTGGCCTAAATCCGCACCCGCAGCCACCGTCCCTGATCTCGGGGGGGGACGGGGGACGGGGGACGGACAGCCCCGTTCTGCGCGCCCCTCCTGCGCGTTTGGGGGATTCGGCACCTGAGACCCTTCTTCCCACACAGAGGTTATTGCAGAGACACCCCCCCTCCACACACGGGTAGGCACATACACACACCCGCCGGCTCGCTGTTAATGTGAGCGGCACACGGGTGCTCTCTTCGCTCTCTGGACCTTTGCCATCTGCTAGCGTTTCAGGTAAAAAAAAAAGCAAGGCGAGGGCAGGGTAAAGCTTTAGGGGTCGAGAGGAGGCGGCTGGCTGGGCAGGGAGGTCTGCGCCGGGATGGGAGACGCGCGTCGGCCAGCGCGACCCATCAACCGCCGCTCCAGCACACCCCGGTGAGGAATAGTCGGAGTCACCCCAAAAAAAAGCCAACGAAAGAAAGGCACCGAGGAAGGGAAAGGCTCGGAGAGCACAAACATCCAGGAGCGAGCAGGCGAGGAGAGGCAGGTCGGTGCTGGCGGGCAGGGGCAGAGGTGATGCCACGCAGATACCGGCCTCAAATGCGCCTGGAGGAGCGGTGCTCCTCTCCAGGAGAGCCGGCACCTTTGTAAGAGCTTTAAAAAAAGCACATAAAATGAAATAGGCGTGTTGTCACTGAAGGGAAACCACTGCCTTAGCCATGGGGCTTTCACCAAGACAGCCAAGTTTCCTTTTGAGCAGAGCAGAGAGTCTCGAAGTCTGCTTGACATCTTGAAGCTTAAATAACCGTAAGGCATTGTTACTCCCTGGCAGCAAAGTGCCTCGTTACGCCTGATTGAGCTAATTGCTTTGAAATAGGATATATTATCTATAATTATAGAGATCTTGGAGGAGACGGTCAGCCTTTTCTTTCATCTTTTCCAAGTGCATCATAATGTCGCGATCAAATTAATTTGGACCACTTGAAATAGTGCCTTCCTTTCAGCCCGGCTCCTCCGACCCTCAAAGAGCCGGGGACGCCTCGGCGGCTGGAGCTTGGCCATCCAAATCAGCACTCCTGGTAACCTCCCGAGGACCAGCCCAGGTGCCTGAAGCCCTAAAAGTAGTTTGGGTTATGTTTAATCTGGGCAGAAAGAGAAAGGGGAAAAGAGCCGGGCGGGGGGCGGGGAAGGAAAAGAACTGAGGTCTTTTCGCATTACCCGACGCTCAGCAGAGAAGGAGCAGCGACGGGAGCAGGGAGTGTTGAGACTTGAAGGGCTTTGGGGGCTCGTAAAGCCCGCGGGACATTTTTAGCCTTTGCGATAGATCTGGCTCTTTGCCTCCAGGGCTGAGCCGCTCAGAGCTGGAGCAAGGCTGGCTGAAAGGCGCGCAGGGAGCGCGCAGGGACAGCGCAGTCACTGTCCGGCACGGCGGAGCTGCCCCGAAGCCACCAGTCTCCAAAGCCTCCTCCTGTCCTGCGGGGCTGACCGGTCTCCTAAGAGCCGCTGTCTCGGGGGAAATAAAATAGAAACAAGGGAAACAACACCCCTCTCCTTTCTGAGTTCTGCCTTTAAGTCAAAGATAACGTTTACAAAAGGCAGACAATGCCCTGAATTGGCTTAGCGCTGCCTCCTGTCCTCCCTCCCCATCCCCCACGCACTCCTCCCAGCCCTTGTTGTATTCCCACCGAAATAAAATGCTGTGGGTAATAGCTTTGCCTAGCACATTCATTATATTGAAACGGGACTGTTTAGGATGCTAATTGCCCAATATTGTTATCTAGCACAAGTGCCTTCAGGGAAGCGCCACGGTTCCCAATAAAAACACTGGACTGGAACAAGCACCAATAAAGTCCCCTATTCCTCCCCCCCCTTTATCCCCCCCCCAGCCCTTTCACTTCGGTTTTTCTTACGGCTCAGGGAGGAAAATAAGAGAGGGGCATCTAAAACCAAGTCGGACTATCAATACAAGGGAACTGATTGTGGAAAAAGAAAAAGAAGTTCCTAAATCCGGAGCTGTTTCGGTCACCCAGAGCGCAGCGAGCAGGTCGAGAAGAGTTGGGCTACTAAAAATTTCCCGCTAGACAAAGAAATACATCTCGGGGCAGATTTCGTTTTGCAAATTCGGCTTCTCTATTCCTAACGAAGAACTTGTAGAGTTCTTTAAGAAGGTAAAGGAAGGAGCAAGCAACGAAACAAACTTTACTGGCTTCCCGTTTTCAGCCCAAGAGCTTGCCAGCATGTGAGTTAGAATCAAGTCCTTGCTATAGTACAGTGATTAAAATACCACCGAGTATGACAGAAACGTAAACACAAAGCGTTCATTGCTGGGAGATAAATAAAGAGCTAATTATCTCATTCTGTCAACTCTCAATGAGAGCGGGATCTCGCGCTCAGTGTGGGACGCACACTCATCTCAAACCTCAGCAACATCCCAACGTTCAAACCATTCTGCAAAAGAAGAGCGGGGAAAACAAACCTCAGCAGTTCTGGGTTTTCCTTTCATATTTCTATCAAAACAGTGGGCTCGAAAGTAGCCCAGGGGCTGCCTGGAGGTCTAATAAACACATCACTTTTGCGCGGTTGAGTTTGGGACCACGGGGGAAAAAAATAAAGGGATTTTTTTTTAAAAAAAAATAAGATCCTACCTGTAGGATCGGGTGGAGGGGACACCGTGAAACACGATGCATCGCTATTTGTGCGTGTTTTCTTAGTCGGGGGTGGGGTGGGGGTGCATCTTCGCGTCAGGCACCGGGCTTTGGGAAAATGTCGTGTGATTGGTAGAGCAAACTAATTTTGTCAGGCTGAATGTGCCGATGTCCCAGGGCTAAGGCGCCTTGCTCCCTTGATGCGGGTTAACGTCCTCAATAGTCCCCCTCCAGCTGAAGCCTTTGATCAGACCGCTGCTGGCGCCTAAAAACAACATCACTTGTCTGCCTATTAGAGGCACTGACTAATCGTGACAGATTGTTTATTCTCGCAATTAGCAATGCAGCCGCTTCTCCGAGCACCCCCTCCACACCCCGCCCGGCCCGGCCCGGCCCGGCCTCCCGGCCCGACGGGGCGCGGGGGAGGCTGCGGGCAGCGGCACCGGCACCGGCGGAGCGCTCAGCCGGGCTGGGCTGGACGGCGGCACCGCCGCTCCCCGCCTCGCAGGAGCGTTCAGCGGGGCGGCACGAATCGGGAGGGGAATTGAAGGTATCTGTGCGAGCTGTACGTCGGTGAAGAAGTCTCTGAAATTGTGCGTTCACCCTAATCTATAGGAGGGGTACCCTGCGAGTCTCCTACAAATCATCTGCAGCTAGAAGGGATGGTGTATGAGCTCGGCACGACATGGATGTGCACTGGCGGGATAGTACCTACAGTAAGCCAGGGTACATACCCCCGAGTGTGTAAGATACGTGTACGTGTGTAAGATACGCGTGTGTGTGTGTGTGTAGCTGCGTGCAGGACAATTCATTTCAATCAGGTCCTGTTCCTTATCAGTTAATAAAATGTCTGCTGTATCAATTCATTTCATAATCTATATGCTCCTAATCTCCCATCTTTACTGGGTCCAGTTAAAAGGGAAGGGAATTCGCTGTCCCTCCCCGTTTAGATAATTACCCTTAAATGACTGCAAGAGCCTCTTGTGTTCCGAGGAGATTAGAGCCCTGCAGCTATCAATAAACTTTTCTCAGCGAGCG
This sequence comes from Gallinula chloropus, assembly GCF_964237585.1. Lineage (NCBI taxonomy): Eukaryota > Metazoa > Chordata > Aves > Gruiformes > Rallidae > Gallinula > Gallinula chloropus. The sequence goes on along the minus strand of NC_140092.1, from coordinate 3,627,855 downwards.
GCCAATCACGTTATTAGAGAGCGGCTCCGTTTTACTGCACATCCGTCCTGAGCGCGGGGATAAGGCATCGTAAAACAAATTTACAAAACAAAATAGCCGGGACTTTAATGGGTCTGGGGCTTAAGATGTTGCTTTTTACGTGAAAGAACATTTCGTTATCTGGAGGCACGCACACGTCTATGCCATGGAACGCAGGGCGATTTATGCGTGTATTTGTGTGTGTGTGTGTGTGTATGTACGTGCGGGTCGACGTCGAACACACCGTAGGGCCGGGCGTTTATTGAGAGACCAAACAAAGAAAACAAACCAAACCTCCACAGAATCAAACCAAACCCAAACGAGCAACTCCAGCTCCCCCTCCCCCCCCCCCCCCCAAAAAAAAACCTAACCCCACTTTTCATGGCGCAGCCAGGCAGTGGGATAGGCAGGGGCTTCCTCCGAGAGGTCACACTCCGGACTGTTGGCTTTCCAGAGTAACACGGCTCGGGCCCGCTCCCTCGCGCTTCGCCAACAGAAACACCGGGTGTTTTTTTCCGACGTTAACACAGTTCTTTCACGGTTTTCGAGCCCGCACCCCCCCACACCCCCCATCCCCACGGCGGAGTGCTGTTCCGACAGCCCCGGCCTTCCTTCACTCCCGCTTGCGATGCGCTGGGGCACGGAGCGGGGCCAGGGCGGAGTGGGGGGGGGCGGGGGGTAAGCGGAGCGGGACGCCCCGACGGCGAGTACGGCCCGGCCCGGCTCGTCCCGTGTCCCCCCCCCCGCACGCCCGCTCGCTCCCGGTGCCGCCGCCGCGCCGCAGCCAATGGGGCGCCTCTGCCCCGCCCCCCGTGCGCTGGTTGGGCGGTGCCTTCCCCCGCGCCGCTTTATCAGGCGGCGCCGCCCGCCGTGGGGCCGGAGCGCGCCGACGGCTGTACGCGCCCCTCCGCCGCCCCGGCCCCATGAGCCGCGGCGCCCGCTCCCGCTCGGCGCTGCGGTGGCGACGGCGGCGGGCCGCCTCTGCATGGCCCCGGCTGTGGATATGACCACCGCGCCCACCGGCGTCCGCAGCGACGAGCTGCCCGCGTCCGCCTTCAGCAAGCCCGGCGGCGGCGGCCTCCCCGTCGCGGCGGCGATGGGCGGGGAAGAGGAGAGCGACAAGCCCAAGGTCTCCCCATCCCTCCTGCCGTTCAGCGTGGAGGCGCTCATGGCCGATCACAGGAAGCCGGGCGGCAGGGAGGGCTCCGAGGGCGCCGGGCCCCCGCCGGGCGCCGGGGCGGCTGCCCGCGCCACCCTCAGCCCCCGCCTGGGTGCCCTGACAGCGGAGGCGCCGGCCTCTCCGCTGCCTCTCGGCGGACACTTCTCCGTCGGGGGGCTGGTCAAGCTTCCCGAAGAAGCCCTGGTCAAGGCGGAAAGCCCCGAGAAGCAGGAACGGAGCCCCTGGATGCAAAGCCCACGGTTCTCGCCGCCTCCCCCGAGTAAGTAGGGTCCGGGAGCGGGCGGGCTGGGTGGGACACCCCCGCCACCATCCCCGCGCCGTCTCCGCCCTTCTCCCGGGGCCGGTCGGTGCGGGGGCAGCGCTGCGGGGGCGGCCGGGGATTTCTTCTGGCTTCCACTCAGCCCGGCCCTTCCTGGCATGTTTTTCCCTGCGGTTCGCGCTCTCTGCCGGGCCTGCTGAAAAGACTGACTCGGTTCAGCCGAGCGTCGGGGGGATGGCTGTGACGGCAGGAGGAAGAGCGGCCGCGCCAGGGAGAGATTTTGTGCCAAGCGTTAAAGCGGGGGGGTGAGGGAGGGCCAGCCCGGCTTGCCTGTTATCTTAACCTAGGCTCGAACCGGCCGAGCAAAGCCTGACTCAGCCTCAGCAGTGTTTTTTTCCCGAAAGTGGCTTAATTTCGTAAGGGCTCCCAGCCGCGGCGCCTGCGGGCTGAGCGGGCTTCGGCCCCAGCTGCTGCTGTCCCGAGTGCCGCATCTCGACAAGTCCCAATAGCCGCATTTACTGGTGTCTTCCTGCTTTCCTACGGAGACATCTGAAATAATAAAAAATAACACCGGGAGGGCAGAGACCAGGAAAGCCCGTTAATCTTCTCCGGTGGCCGCGCTCAGCCCAGAGCCGGGCAGCCTGGGCCGCTGTGCCATCGGCCGGCCGGATCCTGCTCCCTCCCTCCCTCCTTGGGCTGTATGGAAAGCGGCGAGCTTGGGCTGAGGTTTTCCGGAGCCTTTGGGGTGCTCTTGGCAGACCTGCGAACAGCGCTGTTTACTCTTTCCCTCGGAGAAAGGCAGGTTTCCCAAAAGGACTTCTATGGAGTGCGTTAATTTATTTAAATTGCGAAGTTAAAGTTGTTGGAGAACTAAAGCCGGGGCAGATCGAGGTTGAGGACCCTTAGAAATGCTAAGAGGAGCAGACCGGTGAAGAGCCTAGGTTGAGGCTGAGTGTTAATTCAGAGCTCATAATTAATTACATGCTTAATCCGGTTCCCAGGGGCCTAATGAAGAGAGTGTGAGTCTGAGGAGAAGCCAGTCCGTTTTGATGTTTTGGGTTTTTTTTTTTTTCCTGAATTCAATAAGAAGGACTGAAAATGTTTGGGGAGGTTGGATTTTTTTTGTGTGTGGTGTTTGGGGTTTTTTTTCCTATGGAGGTCACTCCTTCACTTATGTCTCTTCTGTATGAGAAGAGTCACGGAGGCAGGAGTTGGAGGGTATATGAGTGTCTGACTCCACGCTCCTGCCCTTTTGCGAGTTTTCCCATGGTGATGGAGAAGGTCTTGCTGCAAAGCACTGCGAGTGTAACTTCGAGCCTGGGACTCTTGAAAAACCTAATTCATAAAGGACCCGCTTTCCTTAACTGGAGCGGCAGACATCAAATTAAAGGGTGCCCCGGGCATCCCTGGAGCTCTCTTGCCCACCTCACTTGGAGCAGGAACGTATTTCCACCCCAGCTTCTGTAAGGTGGGGGGGCTCGGCGGGCGGTGTGGGTTCGGGCGCTGCTAACGGAGGTGTTTCTCTCTCTCTCCTTCTCCCTTCTCATGGCTGCTAATGGGCGCAGGGCGGCTGAGCCCCCCAGCTTGCACCCTGCGCAAGCACAAGACGAACAGGAAGCCCCGGACGCCCTTCACCACGGCGCAGCTGCTGGCCCTCGAGAGGAAGTTTCGGCAGAAGCAGTACCTGTCCATCGCCGAGCGCGCAGAGTTCTCCAGCTCGCTCAGCCTCACCGAGACCCAGGTGAAGATCTGGTTCCAGAACCGCCGTGCCAAGGCCAAGCGGCTCCAGGAGGCCGAGCTGGAGAAGCTGAAGATGGCAGCCAAGCCCATGCTCCCGCCTGCTGCTTTCGGCATCTCCTTCCCGCTGGGCGGCCCGGCTGTGGCTAGCGCCTCTCTGTACGGTGCTTCCAGCCCTTTCCAGCGGGCAGGACTGCCCGTGGCTCCTGTGGGACTGTACACAGCGCATGTGGGATACAGCATGTACCACCTCACATAGAGCTGAGCCCAGCCCGCCGACTGGCTGCTCCCGCCGGCCCCGCACATGCTCCTTCCCTGCTCCTCTGGTTCCTCGCTGCGGACTTCATCACGGGCCCCGTGGCAGAGACTTTGCCAGTCGGACTCTGCTCAGCCTCTCTGCTTCCCCCTGTGATGCCGGCCCCCGGTCCAGCCCTGTTCCACTCCCCCCAGCAGTCTGGGGAGCTGCTCTACTCTGGGCAGAAGCCTGAGTCGTTGCCCCAGCTGCTCCCCAGCACAGGGCAGCGATGGACCAGCCTGTCCTACTTCCCCCTGGTCCGGCTGGCAGACTGGGGACAGCACCCCCACCGTCGGGGAAGAAACTGTGGAAGAGAAACAGCATAAAGGGGGCTGAAAGACATAGGACGTTTCTCTTACTTTCTGCAAGGTGAAGTCAAGAGGCAGAAGTGTAGAGCAGCCTCTTCTGTCCCTGTGTAACAGCACTGTCTGTTACCTGTGTTTGTTCCTCCACCAGCTCCTTTAGAAGGGGCTCTGTGTACTATGTAATATACTGTATATTTGAAATTTTATTATCATTTATATTATAGCTATATTTGTTAAATAAATTAATTTTAAGCTACTGTTTGATGTGGTTGGTTTGTTCCTTGCCCTGCCAGGTGTGATAGGAGAAAAGACTGAATTTGTGTGTTTGGGGGACAGGAGAGAGGGACTAGCTGGTTTTCTTCCTTCCCTGAAGCCTTCAGCCTCAGACAGTGAGGCCTCGGCTGAGTTTTCAGCTTGCTGCATATCCCGGAGCTGCCCTGTCCTCACGGCTGCCTGAGGTTTCTTTGTTTTCCCCCTGCACCAGCCCTCCGTGGCAGCTCCCGCTGCATCCCCTGCCCGAGGGTGTAGGCATCCGCTGCCGCTCTTCCCGCACGGCTCCCAGGTCTGGCTTTCTCGGCCCCAGGAGGGAGAAAAGCTGCTCCTCTCCCCATCAGCGGCCTCTTTATTTCTGGGAAGCTCTCGGTCGCAGCCCTCGACGGCTGCTAGAAGCTTTGGACTGGAGTGACCTGTCCCCTACCTCGGTGCCAACCCTTGAGAAGAGAGCAAGGGCTTTGGCCGAAGCTCTCTTCGTCAGGGAAGGGGGAGCACCGGGGGCTTCTGGCTGGTAGGGAGGAGAGGGGGCTGTGGCGGTGGGGTTGGTGCGGGAGAAGGGGGGGGAAAAAGCGCACTGATAGCGGTACGAGGCAGCGCTGGAGCTCAGTGGCCGAGGTTGTTAAAAGTAGGGGGTGATGGGGAGCGGTGGTGTTTGGGGCGGGATGCCGACCCGCGGTAGGCAGCCGGCGGGACTCGCGGCACCGACGGTCGGGACCGCTCGGCGCCGTCCATTAGCTCCGGCCACCCTGCAGCCCTCAGCAGCCGGCTCCGCTGGAAACCCGTCCCGATCGCTACAGCCCCGTGGAAAACCGTCCGCGACGGCCGAAGACCCCGCGGAAGAGAGCGGCGGGCCGCCCCGCTCCGCCAGCCCCGCCGGCTGCGCCTCCGAGCCCCCTCAGTGCGCCGGTGCTCCCGACTTCGTGTTGCTGATCTCTCGGGTTAAGTAGAGTACTGGTTCCCCCTTTTATTGCCTTCGTTTAGTTTTGTTTTATTTTTGTGCTTTAACCTTTGTGCTCGAGGAATGGGCGCTGAGAAATTGGGGTTCTTTATATTTTTCTTTCTGTCCCTTTCGGGTTTTTGTTGGTTTTTTTTTTTTTTCACCCCGCTGCTTTCATTTCCAGCAATTTAAAACGTTAAGGTTGAAGCAAAGTTAGAAGGAAAATAATTGCTGTAATGAGGCTCGGCAATCTTCTGCAGGCACTGTGGCTCCAGCGAGACTGTAGCTGGGGGCGAGGCGGGACTTTTATCATCTCCTAAATATCAATGATGCATTCAATAACTCAACAAAACAACATACCTGAACCCAGGCGCTTTCTCCAGAACTCGCTGCTCTAATCCCCCTCTTCTCATCCCACGCTCCGCACTGGCCACCTAGTCCTTTCTGGACCTGGGGTGAATTTTAGAATTTTGTGGTTTGCTGTTTTGTTTTGGTGTTGGTTTTTTTTTTTGGGTTTTTTTTTTTCTTTCCCCCTCCCCACTCCTCCCTCCTTTTTGGTCTGGCTTTTCTTTTCCGATCATTTCTTTTCTCTGTGCAAATGACAGTGTCTGTGATCCTGACCCCAGCGCCCAACGCCGCGCCGGCCCGGGGAGAGCGCGGTGGCGGCTCTTTTTTTCTTTTTCCCACGTAGTTTCTCTGGCAGAAAAAGGCTGGAGATAAACTCAGCCTCTGCGCGATTAGACCGCGGGTTTGGGGGGAAGATCTAATCGCGCAGGAGGCCAGGTTTATCCTGTAAAGAAACCCTTAAAAGGCCGAGAGAGGTTTTAAACTAACAAGAAGGTCGTTGGGCTGGCTCCCTGCAAGCCCCGCTCCCCCTCCGCCGGCACCTTTGGGCGCTGCGGGGCTGGGCTGCGGGCAAGTCGGGACCCTTTCATCTCTCCGCTTTGTCTGTTTTGGTTTTTCTTTTTCTTTTTTTTCTTCTTTTTTTTTTTTACATTATGTCAACTTGGGATGGATATTCGAAGCGCAGGATTCCTATTGAACATGTCTTTGCTTTAAGTTTTCCCCCTGACCCTTGGGCTAAAGTCCTTGGTTGCTCAATTAAACCCAGATGAGAACAATTAATAACTAAGTAATGACAATAAGTTGGGAATCACACGGATGAACGCTCCATGTGAATAGGAAAAGCTCACACAAAAGAGCAAAAAGGATTTGTCGGCTCTTTTTAAGGGGGAATTGGCTTTTCTTTTTTCTTGCCTCTGGCTTACCAGCAAATAAAACTCACTTTTGTGTCTTTGTCGCCTTAAGGATCTCAGTGGGCAGTTGGAAGTGAGAATGGCTGTTTTCCTTTCAACTTGAGGGTGCTGGCGCCACGCAGCCCCAAGGATAGAGAGTAGCCAAAGCAAAGTTTCCTAATAACTCCCCTCTCCCCCGCCACCCCTCCCCAGTCTCTCCGGTACCCCCACCCTCCCCCCCACCCCCCCCGGCTCCATACATATCTCCACACACGCTCCTAGAGAGCCTGAGCAGACAGACGAGAGAAAGCAGAGGGGGCCCCGAGCACATCCATGTACCACCGCGGACTCCCAGACGAGGCAACCCGCCGCCGTGGGAAAGCGATGCCGCCGTGACGCGACACTTTCCACGGAGGCTGGGAAAGAAAGCACAGGCGGTAGCCAGAGCACGTTGGAAGGACCAACCACCCCTAGAACCACACATAAAATAAAAGGGAAGCCATTTAAAAAAAAAAAAACAAAACTTTCTGCTTTTATTCCAGCGACTGGGGGGAACGGGTTCGCTATCGGCAGAAGAGAGCAGCCTCCCCGGGCGCCTTCGCCCGGCACCAGCTCCGTGAGGGCTGGGAAGCGCCGCGGCATCGCCCCGGCTCCAGCTTCGGGAGCTTCCAGCAGAGCTTCCAGCGCTGCCTTTAGCAGTTAAAGGCTAAGGAAAGGCTCTCCCCCAGTTTTAGCTCCGCAGGAGGAGGCTACCGGGAAAATCCGCCCAGCAGATCTGTGGTTAAATCGTGGGTTTGTTTTCTGCTCTGAATTCCTGGTGCTTTCAGAGTTTCTCCCTGAATTCGCTGTTTAACTCGAAACACGGATCGGTGCCCTGTTGAATGCCGCACCCGACGTTTTTCCTTCGTGCTCAAGTGAGTTAGGCGCTGAAAGCCTGTTTTCAAAAGTGAGGGCAGGCTAAATTCAGCAGCCTCCTGCTGCTCAGGATCGCGCCTGAGAACACAACCTTCAGAAATCAGAGGCAGAGCAGCCAAGCTGCCTAACTTACCCATTGTAAAGGCCGGGCGGCGGGGAGGGGGTGAGCCTGCTTCTCAGTAGCGTGTTCTTAAAACCCAGGCTCATCATCTTGTGTGAGCCTCCTGAGTCACATCAGACCTTCTTCCTAAGGATCTGGGAAGTGAAAGGTTGAATATACCGGCTGGACACCTTCAACGAGAAACGTGCTACTTGGCACTAACTCCTGGTACTGATTTCAGGTAAACGGCTCAACTCAGGTATTTTGTATGCAAAGTGAAAATCACAATCACCAACTTGTTATGGCATCGAAGATAATTGCTCTTCATCTCTCCCAATGATCCATTTGATTTCATATTAGACACAGAAGTGGCCAGAGAGTGCAAGAAAAAGGGGATGCTTAAATAGCCTCGTGGCCAGGACACTCCTCAGAGCCGTAGGGCTGTTCAAATTAAATCCAGCGGAGTGTTGACTGGCGTGTAAGTTTCCCACTGCTCGGGATATAACATACTGTACTGTCGGGTGCAGTGAGGTGGTTCTCTCCCTCCCTAGTTTTCCACAAAGGCTGACTGATGTGGCTGAGGAACTTAACTGCAATAGAATTTGTAGCAGAGACACCTTCTCCCTAACTATCTCGGCGCTGGATCCCATTATATATATACACCCACATATATATCCAATTATATATATTAGATTCTAATATATATTATTAGAATATATATTCGTGTTCTAACCGGGAGAGTGTCTCGATTCCCGAAGTTTCCTTTCATTCGCTTTTAACTCTCCCCACACCTTGTGAGAAGCACAGTGATGTCTGTCCCTGGCCTGAGCAATCTGTTCCACAGCAGGGAGCCTAAAAATGAGGCATTGCGATAATGGGCATTGCAACACACGGCTCCTTGGGGCTGGCCCGAGGCCCCTCTGCAATACGGACCCATTGTCTGTCCAGCTCTGCGGCAGGAGAAGCTGGAAGCAGAACCAGAAGCAACAGCTCTGACTCACTTAACTACGACTAGTAAATTGTAACACGCTGCAGGGAGAGATTTGGTAGTAGATTTGCTTACAACAGTAAATCGTTCGACATTAACCCCTCTCCATTGTGCTTCATCTCAGAGATCTTTTATCCCTCCAGGCTGGATCGGGTTCCCACCCTGCCGTGATTAAAGGGAGAGCAAGAGTGGGAACTACCTGGCCAAGGTCTCTGTTGTGCGGCCAGGAGTGCGCAGTAAATCCCCCCGTTTCACCTGAGGAAGTGGCTGCAGCTGAGGATCCCACAGCAACACGGAGTAAAACTCCTGCCTGGAGCTGGGAGGTGAGTTTTCTGCAGCCTGCTCACCTTTGTGCTGCTGTGGTGAGGAGTCCTCTCAGGCAGCCGCTGATTCTCATGATGATGTGAGCAATGCTCTTAGCATTTCCTCTTGCTTAGCGCTGTGGGATAGACGCAAACCTCTTTCATAGGGTCACACAACCATCAAGCTACTCCGTTAACTAGTACAGACTAGCCTTGCTAGTGAGCTGTAGGACAGACCTCAGGAGGGAGTTTTGGAAGAGCAATGTTCAAAATTCGAATGATTTTTCTATCTGTGCCCCACTGCCATTGAAGCTGGGGCAGAGACAGGGGAACTGTAGAGTCAGGGTGGTCAGCACCAGACAGGAATGTGATTCAGGGACCCAGGCATAAAAAGATACAGCCCAAACTAAATGTCCTTCCAGCCTAATTGAGCAATGCTTTTACTGTAGGCGTTTTGTATCTGACACACAGCCACAGGCAGGGTGGGATGTGCACTCAACATACCTGAGAGGTGACACGCGGAAAACACACTTTACAACTTAGAAAGTTATAAAGAAGGTATGTTTAATCGCCGGCGGACGCACGGGGGATAGCTCCTCCAAAGACGTGCGTGCCCGATACAGTAACACACTCATATTTATACCGCAAATTGTTACAAAATTCATAAGGTCGCCCCACCCGCCTATACATATGCATGGCCTGTCCCGCTTCGTATTAAAATGAGCATTTCCATAGTCTCCTCCTAGTGGCGCAGGCGCAGTGTCCTTTGAGGGTGGTCGTCGGGGGTCCCAAGATGAAGGCTCAAAGTCTTCCTCAGAAATGAACTTTTCACCTTTCTTCTTGACGCATGCGTACTAGGCAAGCTGGGCTTTTATCTAAGCAGGGGGTAACACCAGGCACCCGTTATCTAAGCAGGGGGTAACACCAGTCCTTGGGAGTTTCCCCGCTATCTAAGCAGGCCATCCATGGAATAAAGGGTGTGACATTCTTACTGGCCAGACCCTCAACCATTTAATTCTATAACAAACATTCCTATAACCTTCCTATAACCTAACATTCCTATATAACATAACATTCCTATAACTTTCCCCGTTTCAATTCCCCCCTTTTCTACAAAGTTAGTAAATTCTTTTACTACATATCCCTCCAATGTCATGAGACTTTAGTTGATATGCGCTCAATGTCATAAAGTATGTAACTGGTTACATGGTGCCACGATTCATTTATTTCCTTGTAGATTGCCCTTTTCTAAAAGCTCTTTTGTATAATGCATTGGAGACATTTTATGCTGGTCCCAACCACAATACAAAATCCAATAATGATGATAATTATCATTATGAGGTGTCTTACCCATAGCCATGGTACTGATATCCAAGATGTCAGTTGTCCCCAAACCTCAGCAAACCCCCAAGAAGTATCATCTTTATTTATTCCTATCCCAACTTACAGATAATACTTCATATCCTGCTGATTGGGGTTTGGTAAAAGCACACTACAAGAGCACTGACTCCCCTTCGGCAACTTCATATTGTTTATGTGGGGCCCATATTTCGAATCCGGCACCAATGTATACCAGGTACATACTTACAAACACAGTCACATGAGTTATCATCGTTGGGGTTGCCTCTGTAGTCGGATCTTCACGGGTCCAGCAGGCTCACTTCTCCACCTTCCTGGGGCCTTCTTTCTGTTAATACCAATAGATATCTGTACCCCCCTTTTCTTGGAAGTTCCGAGAAATCAATTTGCCAATGTTGTCCCGGCCCCTTTCCTCGTTCAATTTGACCCATTCTCAATTTTGGTGTTTGATTCAGTACGTCACTTGCAGGTTATTGTTGGATACAATGGGGAATTCACTATTGCAGTTTGGAAGTATGACCACACTGATTACAATCACAAAAGATCCACAAAATACTCTTATTACAATCACTGTGGCTTCCCTAAAACTTAGGATCACAGCTCTCAAGCACACAAAATATTACCCATACGTTAGTCATTCAGAACGACACACTTAAAACATATCAAATAGTCACATATCCCGTCTCTCAGGTAAGGGTTCCCAATACGTTATCTCAGCCAGCCACCCGGCTAAGGGGGAAGGGTCTCCTCCTAAGGTTGGAGGAACGGCTCCCAATACGAGCTCGAATGCCAGGGCTTTCATTTGGTTCATTTTGCTGATGTGTGACAGGATGCAGGGCTGGGCCTGACATCTTCGGCCCTATCTCTTGCATATTCCCATTGTCTTGGCCCATCGAAACCAAATGTGGATCCTTAGGGCTTGTCAAACAGTTTGAGTAGTGGTTTGATTGGGACTCAGGACATAGGTTTGTGGAAGGAAGCCAAGGCTTAGCAAGGCTCCATGCAGGTTTTTCAGGTTTTGTGAAGTGCCGGCTTCAGTCTGTTTACACACAACTCAAGTCGGAGCCATCTACACAGCTCCCCATGAGGTGTCTCTGCAGATAAAGAGCTTAAAAGCAGCCCAAGACTGAGTTGTGTATTACAACTCCCCGTAGGCCACCTGCTCTGCCTAGGCACTATTGAAACCTGTGTGTGTAGTTCAGCCTTACATTCCACACCGTGACCTGAGTCACAATTCAACCACTTATATATTACTATTGGCAGATGCATGGGTTTCATCTGCATACTTTAGCAGAGCTACATATTCCTCGGTTTTTAAGTGAACCCTTATGTGAGAGATGGATTTTACCATGATTCTTTTGATACAACTGATAGCAATACTTACTATAATAATGCAAATTATAATAACAATTAAGGTCTGCAGCAGGTTATAATCCACCCCGAAAAATACCCATCCTATTCTACCAAAATTATTTCCCAACCAAGTGTCCTCTATTTGTTCTTGCAGCTCATGCGTGACTTCAGCTATCTTCTTCCGTGACACCCGGTATCCCTGTAGCCCTAAAAAGTTCAGTAAGCTTACAGTCCAAGAAATGCATACCTCCTTTGTTTTGGTAGCGATTAGGATGTCATCCACATATTGTAGTATTTGACCTTCTCCTGCATTTTGGTGGTATCACAGATTCTAAAGCCTTGCTGATCGGCCGTTCCGATAAATTTATCAGTGTGTGAATAATCTCTGTGGATTGCCCATCTAGGGCCGCCCGCGGTATCCCTAATGCTAACGCCTTTTTTCACAGCTCATTGCGCTGAGATTTGAAATGGAGATTGGTTTGTCGAGGAGGGTGGGGATTATTTCTCTCAAAAAACCGTGCTTGGCGGACCCGGCGCTGCAAATTTGGACCCTCTTCTAACCAGCCCATCTCTCTGCCGTAAATCACCATTTCTTGTAATAGCTCCCCCCACGTTAAAACAGGCTGTAGCTGGTTTGGGTTGTGAGCATTACAGTCAATTGTCTGTGCAATCTTTTCCTTTAGGGTTTGCATATAGATTTTCAAGGCATGCGGGAGACCCCTGATCAATGGTTTAAGGCGGGTGGGGTCAATTGGAGCAGCAAGGGGAACACCCTGTCTCCCACGCTCATACATGGCTTGTATACACACAGCCTTTTGGCACTGATTCAGCCAGCCCAGATGATTTAAAGGAGCTAGCAGTTGTTCACCCAATCCTGTCCCTGGTGTAAGGGACGAGATCAGTGCATCTCAAGATTGTCTTATCTATCCCCTGGGCCAGGGAAGAGACATCATTAGATATTGACTGCCTTAGGGGCGGCCATCCTATAATTAGGTACAAACTTCACAGGGGCAATACATCCTGAGAGGGCCACACCTTAGTATCCAAATTTCCCCTATTCACTCTCAGGAGGTCACACTGTAGTTACACAGTTACGTTACAAACTTCACAGGGGCAATACATCCTGAGAGGGCCACACCTTAGTATCCAGATTTCCCCTATTCACTCTCAGGAGGTCACACTGTAGTTACACAGTTACGTTACAAACTTCACAGGGGCAATACATCCTGAGAGGGCCACACCTTAGTATCCAAATTTCCCCTATTCACTCTCAGGAGGTCACACTGTAGTTACACAGTTACGTTACAAACTTCACAGTCAGACCACGTCTCATTCATTCATTCATTCATTCATTCATTCATTCATTCACTTACCCAAGTCACTCACACAATAAACAGTTACACTCAGTTATAGCAAAAGGACACACGTGCAATAGGACAAGACAAAACAGTACAACTCGAGTCAACCAGTTACCAGGTACTAGCCGTATGGGCCATAAGTCACAGTTCAGTGACCCCCCCACTACTCTAGCACTTCCAGGTCCAGGACAAGGGGACTCCGTCGTGCGCGAGACGTCTCTCCGCGACTTATAGACCGCCCCGATCGCGATCACACTCAGTTAATACAGGTGCACGATACAGGTGCACGATACAGGTGCACAATACGGGTGCACAATACAGGTGCACAATACAGGTGCACAATACAGGTGCACAATACGGGTGCACGATACAGGTGCACAATACGGGTGCACAATACAGGTGCACAATACAGGTGCACAATACGGGTGCACAATACGGGTGCACGATACAGGTGCACAATACGGGTGCACAATACAGGTGCACAATACGGGTGCACAATACGGGTGCACAATACAGGTGCACAATACAGGTGCACAATACAGGTGCACAATACGGGTGCACAATACGGGTGCACAATACGGGTGCACAATACGGGTGCACAATACGGGTGCACAATACGGGTGCACAATACAGGTGCACAATACAGGTGCACAATACGGGTGCACAATACAGGTGCACAATACGGGTGCACAATACGGGTGCACAATACGGGTGCACAATACGGGTGCACAATACAGGTGCACAATACAGGTGCACAATACGGGTGCACAATACGGGTGCACAATACGGGTGCACAATACAGGTGCACAATACGGGTGCACAATACGGGTGCACAATACGGGTGCACAATACAGGTGCACAATACAGGTGCACAATACGGGTGCACAATCCCAGAAATATTATTTCACATACCTTGTCCGCAAAGAAGATGGTCCTTGTCTACCCCTGTAGTGACCAGCTGAGAGCGGAGTCCCTCCGAAAAAAGTGTTTCGGGCTGCAGCTAGGGCGTCCGCGCCTCAGGCGGTCCTGCAGCCAGGCAGAGGAGGTCCCATCTGGGTCGCCAAAACTGACACGCGGAAAACACACTTTACAACTTAGAAAGTTATAAAGAAGGTATGTTTAATCGCCGGCGGACGCACGGGGGATAGCTCCTCCAAAGACGTGCGTGCCCGATACAGTAACACACTCATATTTATACCGCAAATTGTTACAAAATTCATAAGGTCGCCCCACCCGCCTATACATATGCATGGCCTGTCCCGCTTCGTATTAAAATGAGCATTTCCATAGTCTCCTCCTAGTGGCGCAGGCGCAGTGTCCTTTGAGGGTGGTCGTCGGGGGTCCCAAGATGAAGGCTCAAAGTCTTCCTCAGAAATGAACTTTTCACCTTTCTTCTTGACGCATGCGTACTAGGCAAGCTGGGCTTTTATCTAAGCAGGGGGTAACACCAGGCACCCGTTATCTAAGCAGGGGGTAACACCAGTCCTTGGGAGTTTCCCCGCTATCTAAGCAGGCCATCCATGGAATAAAGGGTGTGACATTCTTACTGGCCAGACCCTCAACCATTTAATTCTATAACAAACATTCCTATAACCTTCCTATAACCTAACATTCCTATATAACATAACATTCCTATAACTTTCCCCGTTTCAGAGGAAAAGGTACTGTACAGTGACAAAGACATTCAAGACCCTCCTGACCACCGGTGCTGTTGCCCCGAAGTAGAAGTAGAAAGATAAAGAGTCCACAGGGGAGGCAGCGTTCAGAGGTTCCGCAGGCTCAAGAAGTGGCAGTGGGGAGGAAAGAGGTCTGGTAGCAGAGGATGACGAAGTGGTGTTAACTCTGAGACTGCAAATGGTGAGGGGAAGCTGAGGCAAAGAGAATTGCTCCCAGAAGACGAGCTGGAGGGAAAGAGCAACTCTCTTTTGATGCCATGTTTTGTGTGCATTGGGCATTGTTATGCAAATACCAGCTAAGGCAAACACAGAAGTAAGGATGGGATGCTTTAAAACTCCTGGGCGACTGTTTTACACTGTAAACGCATTTAGATGTAAGCCGATGGACCTGTTCCATTTACATCAGCAAAAGGGCTGGAAGAGATTTTTCTGGGGCTCTGAGACCTGCCTTCACATGACACCAGGCTTGTGTGCATTGGTCCTGGGGAGCATCTGCTCCTCACACTCTGCTAAAAGCCACAAATGCGTTTCAAAACCTTGCAACGAACTTTGGACTAACTGTGAAAGCCACATCCGTGGTGTACCACAAGAAGAGACAGTGGGATGTCGTAGATGTTGTCAGTCTGAACAAAGATTTTTCTTTCTGTGAGACTGCCAATCCTCTCTCTCTGGGTAGGAGGCTACGTAAACAATACACACTAAGTATTTATACAGAGAAAGAGACAGGGCTGCAAAATACAATGTCTGTGCTGCGGGACTGGAACAGATGCAGGGAGAAACAGGTATCTATGGTTTTCAAAACATTTTTAACACTTTAACAGAGCATTAATAGCCTTGAATTAATTACTGCCTCTTGGAAGCCCCTACCTGACTATGAGAGACTGCCCAGAGATGTTCCTGGCCACTTCTTCACCAGGAACCTAAATCCCAGTTGCCTTGCGAGACTGTCAGCAAGCAGCTGAGAGCCTTAAGTGCCACAAGGCATCCTGATGTCTCGACACATCGATTGTATCAGGTAACGACTGTATCGATATAAAGAGTAATCTGAATGCAAACTTTCTTTAGTGATTAGCACAGCTAAAAAACTTCACCCACATCCTTTTTCTAGATAGCCGAAGTATTAACTGCATATACAATCTACATTCAGAAAGCCTAGAAGAGCTTTTAACTCAGCATTTTAAACATTATTCAAAGGAGGACTGGCAGCATCCTAATTCAAAGAGTAATTTCTTTAAAATGTCTTTATGTGTTAAATGTCTTTTGTCTTAAACGCAGTCTTTAACTACATTTCTGTCAACTATGATACCTGAATTAGGATGAACTTACAGCCCTATTAGGTTGGAGTTCAAATACACAGCTCTCGCTTTAGTTCAAGCAGCTCAGTGCACACATGTTAATTGCATCTTTCAAGTACATACTCAAAATCAATCCAAGTCAAAAAACCTGGAAAGAAAATAGAAAGTCGTAGAGGGCATATAATAAAATGAGAAAGCTGAGATGGACATGTAATCCTAAACTATTCCTACTTTATAAAACACCAGGATGAATTTCTTCAAATGCGAATTGTTTTCCCCTTCCTCAAAGATGGCTTTAATACCCGCCAAGTTTGAAGTTTCTAATGACATTTATTTATGAGCTATGTATGTATGAGAATTTAACTTTGGATACTTGGAGGCTCTGATCGTTTTCAGGCTTGCATAATGTTTAACATGACTGAATTGATTTTCAAAACAAAGAAACGAGAAAGCGTTGAAAAATGCCCAGAAGAAGAATGGGCATTTCCATTCCATAAGGAATTTGTTTGGGAAAAAAAATTATAGAGAGTTATTGGAATTAGAATCTAAGTTTATCTTAAGTTTGCTGGAAGGGAAAGTTATATTATATGAGACAATTAACCATTGGCTTCAGGTCTGGTCCAAAGCCCAATAAAGTCAGTGGCGTCTTTCAACCGGCTAACTAACAGGCTTTGGGACTGACTCATAAACTGTGGAGCTCCACAGAAGATCATGGTTCTACACTGCTTATGTGAAAGTTAAATATAGCCCCATGTTTGTAAGTGTGTGTATGCATTATGATAAATGTAAACCCCTGGTTAAGATTGGGTTACAGTTGCTATTTAATTCACATGCATGTGTTTGTGTTTGTATGCATGTACATGGGAAGACAGACATCTGTGGATGTGTAAGCACACACACAGCTCATGTCAGAGAGATGACTGGATCAAGTATATACACATGATGATAAATATCAGCGTTTACTACAGTAGATATCACTGCTGCAATATATATACTCTGACAGATCTGAACGTACACTTTAAAACCCAGCAGCATCTGTTTATGTTGAGCTGCAATAAAAACTGAAGGAGGCATCAGTTAGTATTAGAATTTTATCTTTTCAATGTCCAGAAACAGTTTCTGTGCCTTTGATGTAGGCTGTCAAGCCCGGGTGGAAAATTGCATCTCTCTAATTACTGCATTCAGAGCTGAGGAAGGGGTATGACTGCCTGGCAGCATCTGTCAGTGGGCACCCTTCAGGGACTTGCTTTTTGTGTACTGATAAGCAAAGTTAGCTCACATTCAAAAACTGGTAAAGCAATCCTTGCACAGGGGGGTGGTGGGGTGGTGGTGGTGGGGGGTGTGTGTGTAGGGGGGTGTACTGGAAGGGGGACTATTTTGGATGATCTAGTAGAAAGCAATACAGCTCTTCCCTGTTCCAGCTGTGATTAACCCTTATTTCCACTGGTTGCTCCCTTCAGAGGGAGCTCCCTGCATCCCTCACGAGAGAGTATACCTCATTATAACCTCGGTGGCAGCAGCATCGCTGCTTACACAGGTATCTGCATGTTCAGGCAGGTAGGGAGCACCTGATGAACCTGTGAAATAGCTGTATCATGCCTGGCGAGGTGGCTTCACATTTTGAGGCGTTTAGAGGTGGTGCTGGCTTATCTGCTCCTCATTTCCCCCCTCATGTGACAGAAGGCCCTCTTGGCTATGTCTCACAAAGCCATTTAGGCATTTAAAAACCTGGACCAGCTGCCTGATGAGAGTTAGAGCTACAACCTTGCTAGTGGTTGCAGTGGCAACATAGAGGTTGCTGGGCAGGTGAGAAAGCTGTAGCAGACAGCTCTGTACAGTGACAATGCCACCAAGCAAAGAGTGGCACTTGCCCCTTCACAAAGAATTCTTTGTGGATACAAACAGGGTCTTTTATTTTAAAGTCTAATTGCAGGTGAGAAATAACGGGTTACTAAGGCTTGTTCATGTTCTTTTCCTCCTGTGTGGACAGAAAGCAAGTGCT
The DNA here is from genome assembly GCF_964237585.1 of Gallinula chloropus. Taxonomy (NCBI): domain Eukaryota; kingdom Metazoa; phylum Chordata; class Aves; order Gruiformes; family Rallidae; genus Gallinula; species Gallinula chloropus. The sequence continues at coordinate 3,610,268 of NC_140092.1, read as the reverse complement.
CTTTTGCCCTACATATTGCATATGTAACCAGCAGGCCCAGCCATCAGCTGTGTGCCTCCCAAACAGACACCAGGAACAAAGGCCTGCCAAAATAATTGCACCTTTTGTAACGTTCCTGCCATACTGTGGTAGCATCCAGAGTGAAGTCCTTGCAGGGGATGAGTAGGTTGTATGGAAGCCGAGCACAGCCAGAGGGGGGAGAGAGAGATCTCTGAGAAATGACTCCAGGAAAGAATGCAAAGGGAAAATAGCCAGTGAGCACACAGCAGAGCTGAAGCCAGCATCTTGTGGGTCAGCACATCTTCCATGTAGAGGCTGCTGAAACACAGGGTGTGAGGGCCAGGGAGGTGAAGATGTAGAGACACAGCCCTAAAGATGCAGATTGGAGTGCTGCAGGAGACACTGGGTGCATTGTATTGGCCCTGGCAGCAGCATTTATTTCATAGGGGCAAAATATGTGCAGGAACATAAACATTTGCAAACTGTCTACTTTACCAGCAACTCCTAAGGAGAACTTGCAGAGTGCTTAATGCCTCCCCAGCCAGGCCCAGGGGCACTGAGGTGTTCATGTGTATTTTAACAAGGGAATTATCCAGTTCCTCCCAGCTGCAGGGTTTCAGCACTGCAGGAGAGCTGTTGGCAACTTGCATTCTGCTTGTCCTGGACCAGAGGTTAATTACAGGTGTCTAAATCTTAGAGAGCAATTCTGGACACTTTCTGGCATCTAGAACCAGTGTGTGGTCTCATGTTGGACTGTGCAGTTTCCCAGAGGCATCACACCACCTCCTGAAAGTCAGAAACTCAGTCCCAAGGAAGCTCAACTCCAAGTGAGGGTGTGGAGACCCTCAACCTGCACTCAGCTGCTGGGAAGTGCTGATTTCAGCATCAGGCATCATTCTGTTGAAAAACTACATCTGGAACAGGACACTGAAGATAACAGGGGTCCCCTCCACAACTCCTGAAGCCAAGGTACACGTGTCCCAGGGCAGTGTCCTCTTTCCCTGCTGAGGTCTGAAGCATTGCCCTCTTTCTCCTCACAGGAGACACATCCCTCTGCAGCATGTGGTACACAGCCAAGGGCATCACAAGAGAGGACAAGTAGCAGCAGAAACTTTGTTTTGTTTTAGCATTTTAGCTAGTGATTATCTGATATAAAACATGCAGGTGATTTTAGGGTCCTGAGTATGGTACAAAGGTTGGGGATTTTTTTAATTTAACCTTTAGAGGTGCCTACTTTTCACTTACTGATCAGACTGAGCATCTAAGCATCTGCCTTAGGTGCTATAAAACAGTTTGAGAGATGAAAGCAAATGCTGTTTAGACAGCAATGCACCCACCTTTGGTGTCCAAAGGTGCTAGTTGAGTGCAACCACATTTTTGTTTTGCTTGTGTATTTCCTGTCTATACTTACTGCATGAAAATAACATTGCAGGCAGACAGAAACTCAAGCATGGAGAGAGCTGCACTGTGTTCACTTCACCTTTTCTGTTTCACTGAATCACAGGGGCTGGAAGGGACCTCGAGAGCTCATGGGGTCCAACCCCCTGCCAAAGCAGCTCCCCAGCTCATATTGCACAGGTCGGTGTCCAGATGGGGCTGGAATCTCTCCAGAGAAGGAGACTCCACAGCCCCTGGGCAGCCTGTCCCAGGGCTCCCTCACCCTCACTGGGGAAAAGTTCTTCCCCATGTTGGTGTGGAACTCCCTGTGCTCCAACTTGCAGCCATTGCCCCTTGTCCTGTCCCCACAGACACTGAAAAGGGGCTGCCCATTTCCCCTGCATCCCATACTGCAGATATTTATAAACATTAATAAGGTCCCCCCTTAGTCTTCTTTTCTCCAGGCTGAACAGCCCCAGCTCACTCAGCCTTTCCTCACAGGGGAGATGCTCCAGGCAAACTCTACTTCTCCATTCATTACGCATCAATTATATATAGGCCCTGTGCATCTTTGAACCCACATTTGTGTTCACACACCTATTATTGAATATATAGTTGTTAAAACACTCAATGAGGTGTAATTGCTTTTTACTATGTATTCATTTGCCTTTTCTTCTAGATGGGAATTGGTATATGTGTTATATTTGGCTCCAGTCCTGCAAACAGTTGTGCCCATGAATAACTTTACCCACATTAGGAGCTCCACGGATCACAGCTTCTCTCTCACCCACTGAATTCTATGAAGTTACTCATGCAGTTAAATTACTCATAAGCATATGCATTTGCTAGATCAGGGCCTCTCCATGTAAGTTTGATCTTTATAATTAATTTAAGACACCAATACTCTTTTTAAATAAAGGAAGTAAATCCTTGGGAAGTAGTAATAAATTTTTAGAGCTGCACTTATTAGTGCAATAAAACACACCTTGGTTTATTAATTAATAACTGGTTGCTTTTTTTTTTTAAAAAAATGACAGTCTAAACCCAAAATAACAGGGACATACTACTAAGCCATTTTATAAAATAATATATTTAATATTTTGATGTAATAAAGTGATAGGGTTTTTTTTTTTAAACAAGAACAGATTTTTAAATGCTATGTCAGAAGAAGCTGCCATCTTATGCTAGCCTGTTAGCCAACATATAAAAGTACCTCAGGCTTTGATGCCCAAACCTTTAACATCTGGGCCTGCCCACCAGCCCACTAAGTGTCCTGGCACCTAACAAGTGATTGGATCTGGGCCTTAGATCTGAAGATCCACTATGCTTAAAAGTGCTGACTTAAAGTAATGTTATGGTTTCCTTTCCACTAGAATCTCCTGCAGTTCTCTTTGGACAGGATGCGAGTTTAAGCACCTGTGACTGACTCATGATTTGTTTGCTGGCAGGGAACAGCTTATCCTCTCAAAACTGGTCTCAGCTTATTTTGTTCTAACTTTTACATCATCTTCATTTTGGGCATGAAAATACAAACCAAAAGATTTCTACACATTCCTAACTATAGGAAGGAGCAGAACTGGCAAGAGTTGAGATGTGAAGGTCTCTCTGAAGTAGGTCAAATATCCTGACAGAGGCAGGTGGAGGTTTTACTGTGAATCACAGCCCACCTGGAGGAGGGTGGTTCCTGATGATCTACTCAGTCTTGATGTGAAGGTTTTTTTATATCTCTCTTTGTTTGATCCTTGTGCATGAACTGTCCTCCTCCCCTTTTCCCCCCCTCATCTTGGGCATTGCACTGGGCTTGATGTGTGTTCTGGTTTGGTTTGCTTTGCTTTGGCTTGATCCCCCCGGGAGGTTTTACTGTTGCAAGTAGCCAAGGGCACTGCATGTCTCCATCTGCAGCCCAGCCCTGGTGGGGTCTGCAGGGGACCCTAGCCATGGCAATTCTTCTGCCACCCTCTTCCCACTCAAGGCTTCTAGGCACTTCTCTGTCCATCTGTCTACCATGTCCCCATGCTGTGTTGTGGCACTAATCAAGACTGAAGCCTTGATGGGGCTGGACCTCTTGTCCCTAGCATGTTCCCCGTTCTTTCTCTCTGGATCTTTGCTCCTCTGCTGTCTGAACGTGTCTCCACACAGGTGGCATTTGCTCCTGCCGGTGGGTGCAAGATCTGCAGGCACACTGCAACAATCTGGCTGATGCAGGACCAGGCTTGGCTTTCTGTCTTCTCCACCTGCTTGCCTTCAGCTCGGGGACCATGCAGTTTCACAGCATCCCTTGCCCAGCCAGACCAGACCTCCAGTAGCCATTTCAGCCCTGGTAATGCTTGCTCCTGCCTCAGCTCCATTCCCACTCCAGAATCCTTACAAGTACACCTCTGTCCCTACAACACACACTCAGGGCTAGTTTCCTTTTGCCCAGCTATGGAACCAGTTCTCCTTTGCCCCCAGCTCACTGGTGACACCAGCATCCCACACTCTCTAACACCTGACATGGATTTCACCGGGGTCTTTTGTAAATGAAGTGGGCTCAGAAACCCCGCAGGAAAATCAGATGAAAACAAATGTTCACAGCTCTCTAGAAATTGGTGTCAGCTCCCTGATACAGAGAGTTTTACAGCTCTATAAATCAGGCTGAAAATGTAACCAGAAGCCCTGTTAGCTTTCTGTTTCTTTTAGCACATCCGTTTCTTGTAAAATTCCGATTAGAGGGACTGGTCTCTGTAGAAATCATTCACTCTGAACCCAACAGGGCTATAAATCAAAGCACTACAAATCACCACAATTTGCAGATTCTGGGTTTCATCATTTTGTTGCTTTTGGAGGGGTTATGTAAATGTTTTTGGAGAATATTGGCCGCCGCATCCTCTGTCATATCTGGGGGGATGAAGAAAACAAAACCATGTTCTGAACACCAGGTATCTCCTTCGTAGGATTACAGTTACCATACTTTTTCTCTAAAGGACGAGCTCAAAAGTGTTTTCTCACATGAAGGCTCTCACCAAAAATCAGTGAGACTACTCCCATAACCCGGGGCTAGAGGAACAATTATTTTCTTATGAAAGCAGCAGAAAGAGAGTAGAATTTTACAAGGGTCTCCATGAAAGAAAGAAAAATGCAATTCAGTGACAATCATGAGAATAATACCATTTATGACTCCTCTGCACTGGCCTGGGTTTGATGATTATCTGCTCCAGCAGGCAAAGATTTCATCACCTCCCAGTATGAATGACAAAACTGTTCCCAACAAATTTTGCCCTCCCAGTGACAGTAAATTCAGTCTAGGCTTGCAAACTCCAGATAACCCTGAGCTGAGTCACACCAGCCTGCTTGGCAATGCATCAGACCCTGCAGTGGCCACAGCTGTGATTCGGGAAGTGATGTGAATGGGGAATCTCTGGAGGAGTGTTTTGAGACCAGGCTTAGCCATGAGTCAGGCTCTGTGCCACACTTTGACAGGCTCTGAGGTTGTGAGGATCTCTCACTTACCTACCTACTTCTTGAAGTGCAGTGTCATCAGTAGGCTTGTAACTTTTTAATATAATAAGTTTCTGGTCACCATCCAGTTCACCCCATTAGTCACAGAGTGCTGGGAGCCTGTGCAGATCCCAAAGACCAGGAAAAAAACCCAACCATACAAGGAAAAATGGCTTTGGATGCAGACTGAAAGCATTACATTGCTGCCTTCAGATTTAGTATCACAGCAACAGTATGTTGTTTATCAGGGATGAATTTAATGCCTATGGATTTTTCATTGTACTAAGTTGGTGTTTGAGAGCTTCAATGGGGACCAGATGCCCACTGTGCAACATGGGAGGAGAAGTAATGGTTGTTTCCCATGTGAGCTCATAACTCTATATGCAAATAACATATATCACAAGGAGAAAATTCCCAAAGGCATGCTTAAGAGTGAGGCACTGAACTCCCCTGACCCTCAGAGGGATTCTTAACACTTATTTGCCCACCATCCTTCTGAGAAGGACCACTCAGGCACCTGAATAAAATCACCTTTTAGAAAAGTTTCCTTAAATACTGGAAAATAGCCTCAGAAATGGGACCTGTGTTTCCAAGTCACTGTTTTAGACACACTGCATGTTGAATCCAGCCCAGTGTGTAAACAGACCCATCTTTTTTATTCTGTAGTCTATAAAGGCAATGAAGTAATTAGATGGAAATGGGAGAGTATTTTAAAGGCTGGTTTAAGCTTCCTCCTTGAGCAGTGCAGCCTAGCGTTACAGTAGCACACCATCTGCTGTCCAAGCAGGGTCCGACTGCAGCTAGCTCAACAGCAGAACGCCATATCCTAGCTATCAAAACAACATGACTCCTATTATCTTGGTAATGCTTTTACAAACCAAGTTCCCTGTCAGATTTGCAAGTCTGGGATGTATTTTCTTTAGGACAGCTGCTTGAATTTGGTCCTTTTTTTTTTTCTTTGCCCTTATGTGGTGGTAATAAATAAAATGAGGATTTCTTCACAAAGCTGCTATTTTCCCTTTTTCAGTAAAAATGCTGTGCAGGTACCCAGGGTGTTGAGAAACAAATGCTGTAAGTAGAAATAAATAGTGATACTCCAAAATTTGCCTTTGCAAATAAATTGACAAAGTTAGGAATCAAATTTCCTTTAATTCCTCAATTAAGCCAATGGGCAATTAGTGAGTGATTTTCATGCAAATCTCCAGAAGGTCCTATATTCCTTTATAGGAAACCTGAGTTTGATGAATCAGTTGGTGGAGATGAGCTTGGTCTCTGCAGTGCACAGTGCTGCATCTGAGCTCCCCAGAAGCTACAGCAAATCAATTATTTTGCCTGCTTTTGGGAATAATCTAGACATCTCAAGGGGAAATATCCAGCCCCTTTTCAGTGTCTGTGGGGACAGGACAAGGGGCAATGGCTGCAAGCTGGAGCACAGGAAGTTCCACACCAACATGAGGAAGAACTTTTCCCCAGTGAGGCTGAGGGAGCCCTGGGACAGGCTGCCCAGGGGGTGTGGAGTCTCCTTCTCTGGAGAGATTCCAGCCCCGTCTGGACACCGACCTGTGTGACCTGTCCTAGGGAGCCTGCAGGGGGGTTGGACCCCATGAGCTCTCGAGGTCCCTTCCAACCCCTGTGATTCTGTGATTCTGTGATCTTCTATCAATGAAATGCTCTTATGGGACAAAAGACTTGTCCAATGTCCTAATCACTCTTCCATCTTCCTGCCTGGCTCTAGCAAGGGTGGCACAGACAAAACTGGACGTGGAGCTATAATGATCAGCACTAAGCATTGTAATTTCCTGGCTCTTTCCTGTTGGTCTGGAAGAATACATACAGGACAAATACTTTAGGCTTTCCTATCTCATTTCTTCATATACAGAAAACATTTATAAGAAGAGTTAAGTTAAAGTTGAAGTTGCTCGAGAAAGAAGTGTATTAAAGCAAGGATAAAAAGTTTAGAAACAAGGGAGAACAGAAAATGCTGTAGACTTCTTGCTGTATTTTTCTTTACAAGTGCCTATTCATAAATTTGGTATAATTAATGTCACTGAGCAATTTCCATAGTATTTGGGGATGTGTTGAGATAGATGAATAATGTTCATAATGCCCAGGTGTGTCTTCCAGACTGAAACACATCCTTTTTATTCAACGCTTACTGCTGTTGACAATGAAATTCATAAATATATCTGTCATAAAATGCACATTACTACTTGGGTTAAGAAGTTACAGATCATAAACTACTATTCCACAAACAGAGAAATTCTGTAAAGTAGATTAAGTCCAATTCTGTAGCAGAGTTCACTAAAATGATGGAATTCTTTTCATTTTTACCATTTGCTCAATTTCACCACTAAAACCATTGTTCCTAGTATTGAATTATAAGTAGATGGCTTTCTGCCTGATGGATTATCCTGATGTTGTATCTGTGTTATATTTATAGGCTAGGATGCAATGGAACAATGTGTAAGCTTTCTGTGTAAGTCATTTGCCATCTGCCTGCTGTTCCCAGTCTTGAGTAGAGGAGGCTTCTGGAAGATGTCCTAGAGGCCTCAAACACTTCAACTGTTCCTCTGTGAGGAAGGGGAAAAGTGCTTCTCTGTCTACTGTGGGTAATATCAGAAATGATGACCTTAAATTGCCCAATTTAGGTGGGATATTGGAAAAAATAAGTCAAACTGTAAAGACTGAAGAGAGAAATAAATGATTAATGAATGTGTCCTGTCCATGCTTAGAAATTCCTTAAGGACAGGGAGGCAAGTATCCTTCATGAGTAAATTTGATCCTACCTTTGAAAGGGGGAGAGGAGGGTGAACTAAATGACTTTTTAAACTCCTTTTCATTGTTGATGATTCTGTGATTTCCTCCCTCTTCTCCCCCCATAGCTGCACAGCTTCCCCCCCTGCTCTGGGTACACTACAACTGAAGGTGCACTTGCAGCTGGCAGACCCAGGGGACGGCTGTCCTCTCACCCCCATTGTGCAGAGAGAGAGAGAGACATAGTGGTGTAGGGGAAGCTGGAGCCCATCCCTGGTCAACCAACCCGCTGCAGTGCCAGCCTCAACAGGCCCCAGCCACTACAGCCACATTGCTCCAGATGAGTGGAAAGAGAGGGAGGACGTGATGCAGAGGCTGCTCCTTGCTCCTGCTTCACATCCCCTCCCCTGGCTCTCCCTGCCCCTCCAGCAGTGAGTGCTACAGAGGAGCATCAACCTGAGGGCTTGTCATCATGGGAAGGTTTCATCAGTTATTTCTATGTCATGGCTCCTGCAGAGCTGTAGTACTACAGTGCTGGCTGGGGATATGCTTGTTCTGAGAGGCAGTTTCTTCCAGGTGACTTTCAATGTATTTAGTTTTCAGAGTGATGTCAGGGCCCGATGTCAGTGTGAACGTAGCCAGGGGTTTGCATGGGCCAAACTGCTGCTATAGGGTTTGACTCCCTGTCCCATCTTATGGCTGTTGGCATTTTGCAGCTATTTGCATTTTTACTCTTGGCTCAACGGCAGCTTTCAGCACGGGGCCCTGCGTTCACCCCTCTGTTCACACAGTGTAAAATGACAGTCAACCCCAGAGAAAAAGACCTTTCTACAATAAAAAGAATTAATACAGTGAACGATGATGTCAGAAACGACGCCTTCCTCAGCTCCCGCTGTGCTGCCCTTCCCAGCAACAAGCCCTAAGTCAGGTCATTATGGCCCTCCCTCTGCCCACCCAGTACATTGCAGGGACTTCACCTCAGACACCTCCAGGCCCTCCTCTCCAACTCCTGAGGGGCACAGGCAGTGATTGCATCCCGGGTATTTGTGCAGGATGACTGCCTGTGAGCCCTGCCTGGCATGTTTTCACCTTGCCCTGTTCTCTGCTTTCTCTTGCCCCCATCCCCATGGCTTCTCTATTACATTCCCCAACCTGCAACTTATTTTGAAGATTTAACTGGAACTTATACAGTATGTTCACTTTGAGCCTCTCTTCATGGTTTGAATTTTGTTCAGCTCAGGTGGTAAATGGAAGCGAATTCTGTCTTTCCAGTGCCAGGCAGCAAGTGACTTCACTGCCTTCGATCTGACCAGCATCTCAGTTACCTTCCTTGATGGTAAATCTTGCAGAGGAGTGGTACTAATAATACACAAAACAGGAGTGTTCACAGGGCTGGAGTTCAGAAGGGCGATGCACACATGACCACACAGTGCCTGAGCACTCAGCTAAGGCCCCCCACCTGGATTTGTTACGATCAACAAGCACATGCGAAGCTCCCAACCAACGTACTCGTTTTCTGCAGCATCCAGCATGGGTTATGTGAAATATTAAAATATGTAATTTTAAATGCATGCCCTTTATTGCTTTATAACTGAGAAACCAGATTTTTTCCCACTGACTTTCCATGCAACTTTTCCCTGCTCTCATATCCCATGTGGCTCTTAAGTGCGCAAAGGCACCAGTATTAAAGTTTATAAGATATTTATATAAATCAGATGGTTGGTGAGTATTAAATTTGATTTTTCTCAATAACCCGAGGGGGAATATTAAAATATTAAAATTGTTTGAATTTTTAAAACACAAATGGGCTTTTGAATAGTTTAGGCCAAAGCCTCAACTCTTGTACGTAAATATAGACTGGCTGAGGATCGAGTCCTTGAAGTTTTAATCTTGTTATTCACATCCAGCGAGACAAATGGCAGGCTTAGCAGAAAGCCTGTTTGCTAAAATCACAAGCAGACTAATATGTAAAAAAGGAATTTTATCTTCTCTTTTCATCGTGCGATTTACATCTTGAGAAGGGAATGTATCTTGTTCTAAATAACTGATGTCAGGAGGCAAAAATCACTGTCAAAATTGGCTCGTGTTATTACCAGCTTAGGAACCATCTCCACTTCCATATTTCAGTAACTTCGATGTACCTGTAAACTCTTTGAAACCTTAGGTGAATTTCCCATCTCTTCTCAGCCCCTTGATCCAGTAATTTCCAGGATCTCCTCCTGCTTCTATTTTCTGTCTTTACCTGAACACAACACTTAGAGCTGTGGATTGGTACAGCTGTGGTCTCCCAGTTCTTTTTTTCTTTTAAATATATGAATAGCATTTGCCTTCGGGAGGACGTGTTATTGCTCCTACTGCTTCTGAGTTGTGCAAGGGTGTGTGTAGGATAGCTGGAGGAGAGGGCGCCGTGTAGGCAAAAGGAATGTTTGCTCTTTGCTTTAGGCTCTCATTAGGTCAATTCTTGTGACAGAGTTATTCCCACAAACCAACAATTACTGCTAGGCTGAGTTTTCTGGAAAAAGGGATTTCTTTGCAGACTGTTTGACCATCTTATTGCTGGGCTGGTGGGTATAGGTATATGTAGGTAAGTAAAGAAAATTACAGCAGGAATGCACTCTGGCTCTCTCACACCATTGTTTTCCATAGATGAGAAGTCAACCTCTGGCCTAGATGTCTCTGTGCAGAAACAGAGATACTGCTGTGAGAAAGGAATATGGGGATCTGAAGAAGCAGGAAACGATACATTGAGAAAGGTGACATTTTTTGTTAGAGTTGGATGTTTTAATCTTTGTGCTTTGGACTTCATTTCATACTTCATATCACAAAATGAAAACCAAACATATTTTGAATGAAGAGAATTGAGTTCTTTGCCTTTTGAGCTGCTACTTAAAAGAGTTCCTATTATAGTTTTAAAGAATTTTAAGTATTTCAGGGAACATAGCAAATCCTAACAAGTAAACAAATATACTTTAAATCCAATCATTGCAATATTATTCCTGATATTTATAATATCCTGGTCTTCTGCCAGAAGTTTTCTGCTAGAATAGCTGCAGGGCTTTTGGGGGTGATGGGTAGCTCTCAACCAAATGTCTAAAAAACTCCCAAGAAGTGATTTGTCTTTTATAAAACAGATTTTCTTAAGAAAAAAACCAACCCAGAGCACATGAAATAAGGCTTATTGCTGTAATGATAAAAGCCACTTAAGCTACTGATAATCATCCTATGTGTACTTGCACTCCACATGTTTACATGAAAGGCAGATCTAGACATGCTTCAGTTACCTTTTCAGCATATTTCTGAATACTGTTAAAGCTATGAAAAATGTTATATATGTAAATTAAAAAAAACCCTAACCTGTAAGTGAAAAGGGTATGTCCATCATCATTATTGTTGGCCCTTGTCAAAAGAAGTATCTTGTTAAAGTAGATAATTGACTTTTTAAAATTAGAGGTGAAAGAAGGCTATTAGATAATTTTGTTCACCATGACAGTCTGGGCATGCTGCCATTATATTTTATCTTGAAGGAAATGCTAATTCACTGATTCATAACAGATACCCTTTTTCAGCTTCGAATGGTGTTCTTTTCAGTAATACTGAGGAGTTCTTATTAGAGCTCTACTTAGATTATCTTTTAATCAAGATTCTGGTCTTCATGTCAATGAAAAAAGAAGCTCTAGTACAGAAGTCATTTGGCTCCCAGAGGTCTGGATTTAAGACTAGGTTTGGCTACAAGCTCTGAGTGTAACTCTGAAGCACTCAATTGAATTTTCCTCTTCTCAATTGTCACTAATAGGTCTTCACTGACCTTCATTGAAGAGTCAGTGTGATTAATTCAGGTGCAGACAATCTCCATGAGGCCTTTGCTGTATGGAGACTGTAAGTCTTTACTACACAAAAGCTGGTAAAACCTGCTTCTCCATCCCCAAGAGGAAGGAATCTGCAATTTTAAATCTATCTGAACATAAGCAGGCTCCTTTCTGACCTATGATGTTCCATACGTGAACATATCAAAACCAAGAGAATGAATTTAACTCATGTCCTAAAAAATTAATTATATGAAGTCAGCATATACTTTAGACCCTGGCAGAAAGCCTTTGCTTTTGTTTGTGGCACTTGAAGTCTAGGTGATTTCCCCAAAGGAAGCAGGAGTTTATTGGTTCACAATGTTTGTAGAGACTCATATCTAGTGCCTTAAATATGTCAAATTGATGGGATCTGAACTGTAGTCAGAGGATAGGAGTAATCAATATGACTGTAGTTAGATGATCTTTAATAGGCAGGTATATTTAATATTCCATACAAGATTAGATACTTCGTTTTGTACTGAAATAAATACTGACTTTTTTCAGTTCACAGTGTCAGATATGATGTACCATTAGGGAAGTATTTCTGTAGCATGAAGCTGAGCCTACGTGTTACATTCCCACAGAGTGGCTCAAAGAGGGCTTAAGAGGCAAAGTCTGTTGGGACAGCCTTGAGAAGTATGAGAGATGGGGGAAATCTGGTGTATTTTGTCCCTAATACCTATTGGAATGGTTCTGTCTATCCCTCACACCGTGACTGAGAACGTCAGCTGGCACAGTCATAGCAGGGAGCATGTTAACAGTTAAGTGACATGGACAACCTGTGGTCTAGTGCTTGTGTTTACTTCCTGGCCCTTGTTGCAGAATCAGTGTTTTGAATCAAAGCTTTAGCGATGTGTCCATCTCATGAAGACAATTGTTTTCTCCTGTCCTTCATATTTATTTGTGGCAAATTTGTAGGGCACGTCTGGCTGAGATGTTTGCACAATACATGGGAGTCCTAGAGTGCTAAGAGAGGAAGTGAAAGGATGGAAAGTACATCAGGTAGGATGACAGTAAAATTGTGTCTCTAAAACCCCAGAAAAAGTTATTGTGAAACAATGGTGTGTCTTGTGCTCACAAAGATTTAAGATTGTCATTCATCAGAGGAGGAAATCCTACCAATAACATCTTCACATTTGTAAAGAAATATGTATGTGGGCAACTTCTGTGACACTCTTCAGTCTCTGAAGGACATTGGACTGGTCATGATGGTTCATTCCCCAGCTCTGTGACAAAGAGATTCTAATTTCAGCTGAAATTGTGCTATCTGTGTGTGGTAAAGAGCATCAGTGGATTAAGAAGTCAGCTGCACACCCATCAGGCTTCTTCAAAAACCTTATTCCTATACCAACAAACATTATCTCAACTTCATTTATTGTATATTATCAAACATTAACTTAATGTCAGCTTTCCAAGAGAGACAATATACTGTTATTCGAGCACTGATATAGAGACAAGACGCATTAACAAATACAGGGATAGTTAAAGATGCATTATTTTTGGGTTTTATTTTTTACCATTTTTACTGGTGTTACCAGAATCTACAGAAACTATTTCTGAAGGAAGAAAGACCAAATTCTTTTAGGCTTTCCTGCAATTTGGGTTGTGTTAATTTTCATTTATGTCAACGTGGCTCTTGGCTTCTCTTGATTATTATATATTCAAGCTTGTCATCATCATCAGAATAAACAAGTGACCCAATTCAGCTTGGTCTTCACCTTTCACCCATGTAAAATTTCAAAAGGAGACTCATTGTTTTTGCATGTGTCGTAACCCTGTAATTATGAAGAAATTCAGTAGCAAATTACTTCCACGGCTTTTCCCCTCCATTCTCAGCAGTTGAAAGCATTCCTTCAAGAGACATTAAATAGTCTCAATTTCCCTCCTCTTCTGAGAATACCATACTAATGAAAATATACACTAAATATTTTCCTGAGAGAGCAAAACTGGTAAAGTCAGCAGAAGTAAATCATTGTCTGTTATCAGGTACGATTTGACATGCATTCCTTCATCTTTCTCAACATCTCATTATTGTTGGAAGGTTACACACTGGGGAACATCTCACAACTTTGAGGAAGGTCCTGCATGTTTCTAGGCTCCTAGAGCTAGATGTTCTTAGATTCCTGTTGCCATCTAAGTATGGGGAAATAGTGGGGAAAAAATAATGGAAGAAATTACAGAATGTCTCAACATAGATTCTGTCAAATAAGTGATGAGATAAAAAGCTAACAGCTTGGTGCCAGCCTTTATCACAGGTTATCAACCACCAAAGGAAATGAACAGAAACCCAAATGTATAGGTTAGGGAATATTGTCACTCTGTGTCTTGCAACGTGGCTGTTGCTGCAGTATGTGTATGTGTAAAGGCTGCTGGCTGCCTGCTCAAACCACAACCGCTAAACCATGTAGTGGACTCGTGATATTTGTCATCTAGCTGAGCCTCAAGTAGCTGACTTGTGAATGCATAATCATTGTGACATTTTGGAAGGCTGCTTTTATTCCCAACATATTTTCCTATGCTTGCCAGCTCTGAAGATGAAAGACAACCTGACAGTATTTTAAATGATGAGATCTTTGATCTGGAAATATATAAACCAACCTTTTTTCCCCCAACACATTTTTGCTGAATTTGTCTGAATACCATAAATTGTGTATCCAAGAAACAGGCTACAAGCAATTCCTTTGAGTTCCTGCTCTGTTAAAAACAACCTATTTTTATTGACAGGGTAGCAGCAAGTTAGCCAAATGCTGGGAAGCTGGGATGACAGCTGATGCTCCTCTTTTAATAAATCCATGATGTCAAGCCATTTTACAGTGGGACACTCAGAATAATCTGCAGTCTGACATTGTCAGTCAGTTCTAGACCTAGAAATACTGGGCTAGAGAGCTTTCATTAGGGCTCTCTGTACAAATCTGACATAAACCAAGAGATTCTATAAACAATGTCTTTCACACCATATTGAGTAGGATGTATATTACATTTTGCTAGAAGTTAGTATCACTCTATTTCCTTACTCTGGAAGATTTTGCATACCTACAGTTTTTAGCAAACACATCCAGGGAAGGTGACTCAAAGTTAGGCTTTGCCTTAGCTAACACAGATGATATTTAAGATTTTTGTTCTACTCCTGCTAAAAAGGACTGGTTTAGAGTGAGTTGTATTTCAAGTACTTGCTTTGTGATGAGATATAAGAATCTGGTAATACGGAACACAGATGGATTCATGTGCTAAGTTTGTCTCACAGCCTAATTAAACTCTCTGAAAAAAAACAATTAACAGCAGAATAATGTAGGTTAATCTATAGCCTCATCTCTTTCATATCTGTGCAATTTGCTCTATGGTCTTCACCTACTCATGAGAAAAAGTGTGTCATTTCAAGAATTCCAGCTGACCCAGTGGGGCACCAAGGGCAGGTATGCTCCAGGTTCTTGTCATACTATCAACAGCAGAGAGGTGCTCTACCAGGACATGCACTGTTTTGGAAAGTTGTGAGGAAAAAGAACTATTCCTTCCTGAGAAACGCTCTGCATAATGCTGATGAATGAGAAAGAAGAAATAAGTGGGAAATGGGTATACAAACCAGCTCAAGGTTTTAGCATCCAGAGCTGGCTTGCTCTGTAGGTCTTTGTGTTTCCTGACTTTGGCTCCTGACCTTCACCATAACTCCACAACCTTACTTAGAGTGAGGGACTTTTAACACCTCTATCCATGACATCTTTTTATGCAGTTTATAACTATCATAAAGACAACCATCTTCATTGTATTGAAACATCATGCAGTGATGCTCAATCCCTACATGCCCTGGAACTCCAGGAATTGCTCCTAGACTGCTGCAGGAAGCATCACTGATCTGAGGTAGCCTCACATCTATGTTTTAGTAGTGAAAGAGAGAGCAGCAAGCCTGCACCCAGTTGAATGGCTTTCCTTCCATGTCAGGTGTTCTCACTCTTCCCCATTCATCTGGTTTGGCTGAGCTCAGATGCCTCAAATTCAAATCAGTCACGTGTAGCATCTTAGTATTATGAAGTTGCCTAATTTACTTAAGAGAAATGCTAGAATCCAAAAATACATATTTTGGCAAGGGTTAAACCTTAATCTCAAAAGCTACATGCCAATTCAAAGTGTATTTTGTGTGCAGATTTATCTGAGAGTGGCTTGGCACTGAAGGATTTTCCATTGGCGCTAAAAGAGCCACCGCATGCCAAGAAAGTAAATATCAAACAGAAATGTGCCAGTATTTCCTGCCAGTCTCACATTTTTGAAACTTTTTCCATCCTCCATGCCATTGATTTCTGATATGCTCCCAGGCTTCCTAGGGAAAGGCTTTTGAGCCTCACCCCGGGATGCTGAAAGTCTTCTAATTTGAATACTAAAAATGTTAACTGAAAAAGGAACCCTCCCCCGCTCCAGCACCCCCAAGGAAAAACCCAGAATCTTTTTCCTGTGAAATGCTGGAAGACTTCAAGGGGTTTTCAACCATCCAGAATACACAACAGATGGAAAGTGACACTGGCTTGGGATGGCAGAGGTTTCTTCCAACTTCTGCACAAACAAGTTGGTAAAGCCCCTCTGCCTCTTTGTGGAGCTCTCATGCCATACAGTTCTGAGCGGACCTCGCTGTTGATTCCTGTGTCTCAGTTTCCCACAACTGGCTTTCTATTTTTTTCCTTACTCATTTCTACTCTTGGACCTTTCTCCCTGCTCCTGCCTGCCAAGTTTGACACTTAAACTCTTTTCCTTGAAGGCTCTTTCTTTCACAAGTGGTCCCTGCACCATTGACCACTCAGTGCCATGCTTGGACTGCATTTCTTTGTGCCCGTGTTGCATTCTTTGGTGCTCAGACCAGGAGTTCCCTAGTCCTGAAAGCAGATGGCATTGATCAACCTCACTGTAACTCGATTTCTTGCAGGACACACCTCGCTCACAGTGGGATCTTGTTTAACAATAAGCCATGCACTGAAACAGCAGTAATAAAAGTATCCAGATTATACTTTTTAGCCAATTCATAGGTGGAAAACAGGAAATGGCATAACCCGCAATTTACTGTATTTTATAAAGCATAGACTGGTTTGTTTCTGTTTCTAGTTTGTTTGCTAGGCATAGCAACATTTTTCACTGTTGCTTGTAACTCTGTGTACCAAACTGCATTTCTCAGTGGACTACCTGGCTTGCCTAACCTCAGTGTTTAAACATCTGTCAGGTAAATCCTGTATCTCCTAGTTTTGGACATGGTACAATATGGAATAATGCAGTGAAAAATTGAAAAGATTTCTGCCTTACTAGTGTGGATTTTTAAAATCATAGAATCATAGAATCATAGGGGTTGGAAGGGACCTTGAGAGATCATCGGGTCCAACCCAAAAATGCATGTTGCTTGAATTTGATGCTATTATTAAGTGGCTTTGCCTCTTAAAAATTATTTGACCAATTACCATTTTTTTTAATGTTCTCTTGTAACCAGCAAAGCCTAAAGACAGGACATGATGAGTTTCTGAGAGAAGCTGTGTGGTGGAAGTAGTAGTAATGACTGCTACCATCATCCCTGATGTCCTTTCTCACCTGGCATTCCTACTGCTTCAAGGAACATCATCAGAAACAACCACATTCTCACAAGATGGAGGAAATCTCATTTAGAAATAGCTTTCATGGAAATAGAAAGAGAGACCCAGCTCCTGAGACCCTGGAGGTGGGTGTTAGGACATGCACAGCCTGGGAACCTTGGTGCAACCCAGTGAGGTTGAAGGGAGGCTCTGTGAGGGTGTGTGTGCCTGCACAGCCATGCACACACACATTTGGATTTACCCAGAGAAGGAACGTGACAGGAAGGGTGTTGTTGAATAGGAGCTGAAGAGAATTTTTAAAATTAAAGAAACCCCAACCCAAAACAAATGCAATTATATGCATAAGCCTATGTTGATGCTAGGAAAATAGTATATGCACAAACAGTAAAAATCAGATTTAGGATTCCTTTTGTGTTTATGCTTTATAAATTAAAGACAACATTTTGCTCCTGGATCTGAACTGCAGATCTCAGTTACACATTCTTTGCTGGGGCAAGCTCTCACCAGGACAGGGGAGGGGGCTGCATGCAGTGGTGATGGTGGGGAAGTGCCCTGCTACATGTGGGAGCAAAATGCCCTAAAACCAGGATGTTGCAGAGTTCTTCTCAGGTCATGGCACTGCAAGGTCCCAAGATGAGGGAAAGCATGGCCTGTGCATCCCTGGCACTGAAAGTGTTGCTCAGATCAGGCCTTGCTGCTTAGAGGGGTACATGGCCAGATGTCGTGCTTTGGGGCTACTTGGGGATGCCAAAGTGCATCGCTGGGACTCCTAAAGGGCCACAGTTCTTGGCCTCTTTGAGTGTTCACATACTGCTGGAACACTTGAAGGCTCTGTGCTCAGCAAAGTCTGTGAAA
This sequence comes from Gallinula chloropus, assembly GCF_964237585.1. Lineage (NCBI taxonomy): Eukaryota > Metazoa > Chordata > Aves > Gruiformes > Rallidae > Gallinula > Gallinula chloropus. Next base: position 3,592,399 of record NC_140092.1, on the reverse strand, counting down.
ATAAGGCAATAAATAAAATAAAATGAAATGAAATGAAATAAAATAAAATAAACCCCAGTCCACGATTTTTACAAGCTGCTGGAGTGAGAAATGTGGGAAGTCTTTCCACTACAACAGTCATATCCTTTTAACCCATGCCCCTGGAAGAGGGCAAGCTGAAAGAGTCCTTGTACCCCCATGTTCCTTGATGAATTTTATTTAAAATTTCACCTCAAGTGTTGCCCAAGTACAAATTAGTGCTGGGGAATTCATTTTTCTTCCTTGACTGTCTCTGCTGGGGACCTCAATCATTAGAAATCCAGCATCATAAAGCTGCTCTGGTTCAAATCCTTACAGTAAAAAGTCAAAACTGCTGTAAGCTGTGTTTTATATACAGCGGTTGCTTATCCTTGCCCAGAGCTGGGGCAAAGAGCCTCAGTAAAAGGCCAGGTCTCAATCATGAATATTACTTTTTTTGGGTTTTTTTAAGCTATGTAGTATGAATTAACAGCATGGAAAGAAAAAAAGGCAACCCTCCAACCATAAAAAAAGAGAACCTATATGCACTGCACTGTGCAGCAAAAGCCCTGGTGCAGACAGAGGGTGGTGACACTGTAGGTTACCAGTGTGAAAAAGCTCTGCAGATGTGCTGTTGGGAAGCCCTTTGTCTCCTGTGCTGTGTCGCCACTGTGGGTTTTAGAATACAGATGAGCCCCAAATGACAGCTGGGCTGAGCTATACCAGCTCCGGGTTTGCAGCAACATACCTGCACTGAAAGCTAATGCTCCTGTGCTCATGAGAAAGCCCTTCTGCAAGTCCCTTTCCTAAAGGGAGCTGAGAGGAGAAAACAAAGACAGCTTAATCCATCTATAAGCACTGTGTGCTCTTTTTCCAGTGTGTGCAACAAACTGATCGGGCACAGATCAAGCTTCTCCTCAACAGACTATGGTAAAGGAAAGAAGAAATGTGTTTTTAAAAACAAGTGATACTTGATATAAAAATTGCAGGAAAACAATTATGCTGGTTTATGTTGTGTTGGAAATAACTCACTTGTTGCTACCCAGCCTATTAGTGTAATTGGGCACACTGTAACTTATGGAAGGTCTCTGCTGCCAACCTCTGTTCTGTAATTCATTAGCATCAAGTTGCTGCCACAACATATAACTCATTAGAGATCTTCATAATTCAGCAGAGAAAAAGCCTTCGTCCTCATGAGCAGTAAAAGCTTTGGAAACAGTTATTCAATGGACTGAGATGAAGGGAAGGAAGGAGATGGAAGAGCAAGGGATGGAGATGGAAAGTGAAACCCTATCTTGCTTTGTTAATGGACGTGGCTGCTGTGTGTGCACTGGAGTTTTGGTCCCAGGCAGTATAAACTGACATGCTTTTCAACATCTAAGGCTGACATAAGTTAAATCTCTATTTCCTGTCAAACAATGAGGTGTAGCATCTGTCTGGGGCATAGATTGTTCGGATGGACCTACGAATAGCGTCATGGAAAGGGATTTTAGTCAGGCAGGTGCTGAGGAAAGGATACAGTGCATGGCTGGAGCTGAGGAACGTGTCTCCTCCATGGCTCCTTTGAACACCGGGCCCCTGGCAGCCGTGCTGGCCCGAACCTTCTCACTCCATCACCCTGTGCCAATTACTGCTCGTTAGCAGGTTTTGGCTATGCTCTGTTCAATGCATCTGAGGGAGGACAGTACACTGGGGGACCTCAGAGAGTAGCCAACGGGTAAGTCCCATGCTCAGAGACTTCACAGCTCTGCTTATGGACTGTCTACAAGGGAGACTGACCTGGTTAAAGGCAGATTTTCCCTTATTGCAGGCCTGAACTTTCTCCTTTGGGATCTTGTAAACCTAGAAGTGCTGTTTCTGTGAAGAAATATTGAAGTCAGACACCTTCTCACCAGCACTGACTTGCTGTGAAAATTGTATCTTGAACTAGAAGAAGAGACCTTTTGTCAAAACCTGGAAGAAAATGAGAGGGATGCTGGCAGAATGGAGCTGCTACCTAGCAAAAAAAGAAAGGCCCTAAACCATCAGAGCCTGGGGCCATGGGCAGGCATTCTCTGCTAACACTTTCTAGCTATGTCCTTGCTATGAAATACAAAGGGGCGATTTTAAATGGTTCCTCATCAGTTTCTACTGAAGTGTAAACTAAGGCATGTTGTTTGCTCTCCTACTCATTAAGCTACTGTGGAAGGGCTATGAACTTGGGTGCTTGCCTCCATAGTGAACCATGAACTCTCACAGCTCTATCTGAGGTAATCTAGCTTCCAAGTCTCAGACCAGGAAAGGAAAAGGCTCAGTTGAGCTACTGCTCACACTGCAAGGCTTAAATGAGAACGTCAGAAAGAGTGAGCCTGTATCTGCTGTGTTTTTGCCCTGCAGCAGTGTTGTGGCAGCCTAGGGGAAGTCCTGAGCATCTGAAATGCTGCTTGGCACAGACCTCTGCAATAGGACTTCAAAAGGAGTTATTGGTGCTGTAGAAGAAGCACAAATCCGCTCACAAATTGGCTTCAGCACAAAGTCTAGCAACCATGGAAATGGTTTATCCTACTAGATTTCCCCTACAATACCCATAGGTACCTCCATGTATTATTTTTTGACTGTGCTATGGTGGTGGCAAGAAACAGCTGGGATGATGACAATATGTCAATCTCCCTGGTTTTGCTCCAGTATTTTCATGAGTAAGTAGGGAAAGATTCAGGTCTCCACTAATTTGCCTCTGTATGCCATTTTATGGGAGCAGCTGCTAAAGTGAGATTCTTTAGAAACCTGAAACCTCAGGAGCCTGAGAGATCAGAGGGATAATTCATATATAATCAAGCAGCTATGGAGTCAGAAATCCGTATGCAAAGCACTTTCCCTATACTGTAGCCAGCAAAGAGGAGCACAAGCAGAAGGAAGATCAATCTGAGATCATGCTAAGCCAGGTGCTGATAGGAAACAGTATAAATTGCTCCTCAAATTTCCATAGCAAAAATATAAATATATAATATAAATTCTAGGGAGCCTGTTTTGGCAGGGGGGTTGGACTCCATGATCTCTGGAGGTCCCTTCCAACCTCTACAACTCTGTGAATCAGTTACCTGTTAAATTACACCAACGTGTGTGTGACCGTGTGGGTTATTATTAGTATGCCTATTATCTTCTGAGGTTGTTTCTGTTTAGGTTTATCTCTATGATGGTAGAGATTAGAGATCTAGTTTGGGATTAGGGTCCCACTGAGCAAGGTGGTGCATCAACAGGCAAAAAGAAATCTGTTGTGGCTCAATACATCTTGTTAGCTGAACCAGTACTTGGCACATTATGTGCTAACAACATTGCCATCATGTTATCTAGTCCCACTTTAAGTCCCTCAGTGAGGTCAGAACTTGTTGAAGTCTGTGGACACAGAATCACAATTCAATGTGATCGAGTAAAAGTGGATTAAGAGGTGGAACTTCATCACAGGAGCTGCTGCAGTTCAGTGGTGTTCAGTTCCTTGCAAGTTGTCTACATTTTCTCTTTGGTTGTGTTAAATAACACCTTCCTGGGGAACATACCTACGTTCAGGATGTTGCCAAGACAAATGCATCCCATTATGCTCGGAGAGGTGAACAAGGCCAATGTAAATGCATAGTGTGCTATGAATTATGCTTACTCAGTAACTTTGCCAGTATCTGGATGTGGCTGACATATTTGTGGCATGTTTGTGAGTCCATGCTTGAACTTAAGAGGCGTTGATACCTAAAACCAAAACATTGTTATAATTCAATATAAAAAGGAGAAATCTAAACATCTTTTAGCTGAATGGGCCTGATATGTGACTTGGACACTTAAGAGAAAGAAAAAAAGAGGAGAGGAGAGGAGAGGAGAGGAGAGGAGAGGAGAGGAGAGGAGAGGAGAGGAGAGGAGAGGAGAGGAGAGGAGAGGAGAGGAGAGGAGAGGAGAGGAGAGGAGAGGAGAGGAGAGGAGAGGAGAGGAGAGGAGAGGAGAGGAGAGGAGAGGAGAGGAGAGGAGAGGAGAGGAGAGGAGAGGAGAGGAGAGGAGAGGAGAGGAGAGGAGAGGGAGAGGGAAAGGGAAAGAGGAGAAGGAAAGGGAAAGGGAAAGGGAAAAGGAAAGGGAAAGGGAAAGGAAAGGAAAGGAAAGGGAAGGGAAGGGAAGGGAAGGGAAGGGAAGGGAAGGGAAGGGAAGGGAAGGGAAGGGAAGGGAAGGGAAGGGAAGGGAAGGGAAGGGAAGGGAAGGGAAGGGAAGGGAAGGGAAGGGAAGGGAAAGGAAAGGAAAGGAAAGGAAAGGAAAGGAAAGGAAAGGAAAGGAAAGGAAAGGAAAGGAAAGGAAAGGAAAGGAAAGGAAAGGAAAGGAAAGGAAAGGAAAGGAAAGGAAAGGAAAGGAAAGGAAAGGAAAGGAAAGGAAAGGAAAGGAAAGGAAAGGAAAGGAAAGGAAAGGAAAGGAAAGGAAAGGAAAGGAAAGGAAAGGAAAGGAAAGGAAAGGAAAGGAAAGGAAAGGAAAGGAAAGGAAAGGAAAGGAAAGGGAAAGGGAAGGAGAAAAAAGAAAAGAAAAGAAAAGAAAAGAAAAGAAAAGAAAAGAAAAGAAAAGAAAAGAAAAGAAAAGAAAAGAAAAGAAAAGAAAAGAAAAGAAAAGAAAAGAAAAGAAAAGAAAAGAAAAGAAAAGAAAAGAAAAGAAAAGAAAAGAGAAAAGAAAGAAAAAAGAAAAGAAAAAAAGATCTGATTAATTTGTCAGGAAAAAAAGAAACAATCTGGCACTTTGTATCACATTACACACAAAAATAAGTCACAAAACTTCAAATAACATTAAAATATGTGAAATGTTTTATTGTGGAAAAGACAGAACCTATTTAGATGTTTCGGGAACTTTGTGTTTGGTCTTTTCTTCAGTAAAACATTGTTAGCCTTACCCTGTAGAAAACTTGGAACCCTGTCTGTCTCTGGATAATGATCTGTTAGAGAGGGCTGCAGAATGCCAGAGTGCTTCTATTTTAGTATTTAATGTAAAGACTTCTCTTCCCAGCTAGAAAAGACCTTTGATTTCCTAATGAATGTGTCAGATGATCTGAGAACTAGTGGGTGTGTTTGTAATCACTGGAGTTTACAAGTGGAACAATTCTGTTAGCCAAACTGTATGAAGGGGAGGTGAAAGACCTTCTTAATCCTATCCACACCTATTCCCACCAAGGAAAGGGAGTGAAAACTAATTTCCTCATCTCCCCCCTGCCCAGCCCCATGAAAAAAACACTGGAGATGAAAAGGAAGAGAAAGATCAAAAGTCTCTGGAAAACTATTAAGCACTGATGCTTTGAAATACCTGGTTCTCAGCAGAAATGGTCCCACCAGAAATGCCTGACCAGATAAGTAAGTGACCACTGAATCTACAGTACCATCTTAAGTCATAGCTTATTTTTCCTATTCATCAGTCTCAGGGTATGGATAAACCTTCTCCTTGGCATTTCCCTTCTGGCTTTTCCTTCCACGTGTCCCATCCATCAGCATGTCTTTTTGGTTTAAGAACTCAAAACAACAGGAAAATCCTTCCCTGCTCAACGCCCCTGACCACTTCCTTTCTGTTCCTGTTTTGCCCTAAAATGAAGCAAAGCACTACGTAGGGTTACCTTAAATTCAGCAATATCCTGGCAAAACCTTAGCTCTGTGAGGTATCAGTTTGGCCTGTCTTTTCTTTAAATAAGTTCTTCACCCTGATCTCTGCTGGGTTGAAAGAGGAGCAGTGCCTTGTGCTGTGTCAGATTTGAGACAACCACCTGCATCCTCCTTTTGATATTGTTGGTCATTTTGTTGTCTGGGTTTCCAGAAGCACACAAGCACTGCTATGAAAACAGAAGTTTCTCTGCTGAGAATCTGAACAAAAAAGGAACCCTCCCAACTTTATATAGAGAAATGTAGTTTTTTTCAGCAAGCAGTGAAAAAAAAAGATGAAAATAGGAATGCCTCAGACCACCTAGAAACAGAAATTTCATCTCTGTGGAGGAATCCTTTGACTTCATCTTCCATCATGCACCTCAGAGCAAGTGAATGCAGTTTTATCTTAGACACCCCTTCTCAGCCAGCATCGTGATATACAAAGACCAGAGGTTCCTGTCTGATAGCACAGCTTGAGACCTGACGGCAGCTCTTGGGAAGCATCCTGACTCTCTCAGACAAGTTTCTGTGTATTTGGCACTTCAATTTAAATAATAATAATAAAAAAAAGTAATTATTTGAAAACTAGAAACCCCATTTCAAATTTTAAAATCTAAATCCTAACTTTGAGTGAAAAAGGTTTAAGGACAGGATATCTCTTTTCTGCCTTTCCGAATATATTTGTATCTGCCAACCAGCTTCCTGCAGTGATGAACAGTGAATCTGCCCTCCACCAGGATTCCCACTTGAACATTTGATTTAATTTTTTTTTTTTCTAACAAATTAGGACATGATACCAAGCACTGTATGATTATGCCATCTGTTTTCCATCTGGGAGGATAGATAACAGATCACTGGTAAAAAGTACCCCTTCGCCTTCAGCCTCAGCCAACCCAAGGCTTCTGTGCTCCTGGATGAGAAGTCCTGCCTCCTCTCCAGCCATGTACTCCTGCTCCTTCCTTTGCTTTATTTATTTTATCAGGAGATCAGCTTTGATTCAACTGAAGCCATCCTGGAAAGAAGGATTCCTTTTTGATCAGAGCAGTGACTCCAACACAACAATATGTGGCTGAAGATGGACACAAGGGTGAAACTTCTGCTTTAACTGTAGCACTGTCTTAGGTGAGCTTCAGCAGACTGCAGTGCTGCATGGCCAGGGTAATACAGGCAGATGATGCCCAATCATCCTGCATGACAACACTCCAATGCACCAGTGTGCAGTTGTAAGACTGTCGAACTCCTTGTTCAGACCATAAGAAAGGTCTCTGACAAAGCAGTAATAACTGGTCCTCTGTTCCCCTGCTGCCCATCTCTGCAAAACAGAGCAGGAAGAACAAATACCATTGTCCAGTTCACTCTTCTTAGTGGGGAAAGTGGGCCAGCAAGATGCAGGTCCTCATTGAGAAGGGGACAGACAACAAAACCTGTGATGCCTGGCTGGAGAGAAGTTTTCTAGCATTGTAACAGATTTCAAGGTTGCAGAGTGAGGTCTCAGCATCATTCATATTGCTTAGATGCTTTCAGGTTTTTCAGTCATGAGGAGTAGCCATGCACTTTGTTTAAGGAAGGAAAGCCGAAACTCAAAAGCATGTTTTTGCAACCAGGAGTGAGTGCATGTCACATCCCTGGGCCCTCAGAGTACAGGCCTGTGTGTTTTAAAATCCATCCCCAAGGTGGCTCTGGTGTAACCTGTCCTTTGTAAAACCTAGAGAGATCTTCTAGGAAGCTTGACTGAAGCATCCCTGGATTGCTGCATCCTAGCACTCTCCTGTGTGCCACAAACATCTCTCCACACAGTGATCCTTCAGCTTAGTTGTCTTCTAAAAGTTGGAATTATACTTCTTCTGAACTGAAAAGGTCAACTGCTCATCTGCCTGTGCTACTTTACAGCCATTTGATAGGAAATCCCTGGCAAAACGTAAATAAATACATTATAACTTAGAGAGAACACAGTTCTTAGGGGCTGCTCTGAAGCTGACTTGTTTCTTCTCCCAGGGGTCAGCTCCACCCTGAGAGCCCTCCTCTGCATCTTCCCTGCAGAAATCTGGTTTGGGGTGTGCCCCTAAAACTGCATAATAAAAACATGTATTATTGCTGGCAAATTCCCTGTGAACAAACAATAATAACGGTGGGGAATTTTTAACTACCCATTAGCAATGGGAGCTATTAGCAGAATTCAGTATCTTAAACTATTCAGGCTGCTTCACTATGCTCTGATCTGAATACATTAAAGTTCACCTATAGAAATGCTGGCTTTCAAATACCCTGCCTTACCCTGACTTTTATTTGACTCATCCTGTATGTAATGCATAAATGAAACTAGAAATGAAGCCTTTATATAGCATCCTTTGTAAAAACATTGAAAATAAATACTGCATAAGTGTAAATTAGGCATTTTCAGTTGAGGGATATTATTAGACCCACAGCTGAGTGAATCCTGCAGAGAAGTTGCAATTATTTGGATGCATAACACCAAATTCAGTTAGCCCCTTCTGCTGTGTCTTCTTGTTTGTTTTCCACTCATGTTAAGGATTTTTTGTTGCCAGCAGTATTGGCAGAAGTAAAAAAAGATCTTGAAAAATTCTCCTCTGAATGGCTGTTTGTAATCAGAAATGTTTCCTTGGCCCTGAATCACTCTGCTCCTGCATATGGGTGTTTTACACATCTAATCTACCAGGTGTAATTTTGCCATGTGACTTGTGCAGTGTTGCTGATTCTGGTGGTATCAGGGATTTTTTTTTCTAAGTTACTAAAACCTGACAAAACGATGCAGCAGCACTGCACCTTGTGCTTCAGCATTCCAGGGCAAGTGGTTCATTCCTCATCCTGTCATTCACCAAGGTAAACCTAACAATGTGGGGTCTGAAGCTACAGAAGTCCAAAGACCAGATGAAACCTCCCAATATTCACCCTAAAATCACAGATTAATCCTATTTTTCTTGACCTACGAATATTTGAGGCTTGAGGTTGACAATACAACCTAAAACACCGTTTTCTCACACAAGGATTAAAGAGGGAGTTATCTGGGAGCACAAACTAAGCGAAGAATAGTTTGGAAAGGAACCACTCTGCAAGCTACGATCGCATCAAAGGTTCTGCATATTGCGGCTGCTGAGATGGGGAAGCACTTTTCTCTCCCGGAGGAGGGATGTCTCCCGGGGTTTCCCTGGGGCAATGTGGCCCTGTAAACCCTTGAGCACTGGGGTGGAGAGCTGGGGGCAGCAGCACTGACTTACCTTGCTGTCTGTCCTGTGTGATTCGAGCTCCCTCAGTGTCTGGAGCTTTACTTAGTCCTCCGTAACAATCACAGCAATGGCAGAAATTGCCCCCTTAGTAATTTCTGAAGAATGAAAGTAATTTCTATCCTTTGCTTATGCACAGCGGGTTTATTTTGTTTTATTTTGCTTTATTTTATTTTTATCTGAAGCATTATTATTACATTAATGACTGTCAAATCATTATATCATTATTATATCATTATTATATTATATCATTATTATATTATATCATTATTATTTCATTAATGACTGTGTGTAGGCACATCTACTATGGAGATTAATAACATCCCTAATGCTTTTGCATTCAAAATCATTTATTATGTTAGAGCACCATGTTAAGTTTCTTTCACTGTTGTGTTCAGCCTTTCTTTCCTTTTATCTCAGCCTTGTCACAACCTGCGAATCGCCCTCAGTAAGGCTTTGATCTCGCAAATGCCTGCAGACTATTTGCCTACCAGAAGCCTGTCTCCCTACCTGCAACAGGGCTACTGCTGCGTGCAGAGACACTTGCCCAAGTATTCGCTGATTCACCTTCTAGATTTGCCTCGGGGAGAGGACAGTGTCCCACTAGGTGTCAACAAGGTGGACAATGCAGCTGGATCCGGCTCCCGATTCTGTCTACCAGGGTAGTATGCACAAGGTGGAACTAATAAGATAGTATACTGATGGTAAAAGAGTTACACACCCACTTGGTAGATAGATACGCCAAAGTGCATTTTTTTGTTAACTTCATGAAAGTTTTTATATAATTTTAGACTATGCCTGATGTTTGTGTCATTAAGCAGTAGCACATGTCAAATAAACAGTTAAATTTGTCATTCAAATCAAAGCTGTAGGTTCCTTTCAGGTCTGATTCACTGTGAGCAAACACCCACAGAGGGTATTTCCTACAATTTCCCTTTCCTGGTGAATGTATAAGCTTTTCTTTGCTTCTTTTTCTCAGATTCACCATTTCCACTGTTGACTGCTCACCTCTGACATACTATCCCTGAAGTTCACAAGTTCCCTTATCTTCCTTTTCTCTTTCCAGCTGGTGACACCCGTAGGGGAAGACCATTAGCAGCTACAAGTCTGAGAAAGATGCATATTCACTTGGTGCCTTTATGCTGGCTAACAGAGGCACTGATATGATATATGTCCTTTGATGCCTTATCTTTTCCAGGGGTCTGAAGAATAAAGGCTCTCCTTCTCCTACCTGAAGGTATGTAACATTTATCATGTACTTTGAAGGAGGAGCTATCTCTGCACTTCTATGTTTTCCCCATGCATGCCATGTATGCTATAGCTTTTCTTTGGTGCATGTAGGTTGGAAGAATAGTCAATGCAGCACATGTCAGCAGAGGATGTAATCTGTCAGCTCAGTTATAGCAGACCCCTGAGAATATAAAATCAGCTGGACTTGCATGTTTCCACAGCAGAAATCTGCATATATGTACACTGGCTATGCTGTCCTCAGAACTACCATGCATCTGCTGCATGGCTGATCTGCCCACAGATGCTGGCCTCCTGTCCAAAAGACAACCAACCTGATTAAAACTACTGCTTTCCTCAGTAACATCCAGAAATCATGGGCATGTGGTCAAATTCCTTCTTTTCCATCTATGCAAACATCCCATGCAGAATTAGGGGACCTCTCCTTGCATAAGGCTGCCCTGCCTCTTTGTCCCCACACTAGAGGTTTTGTGGGCACAGCAAAAGCAGGGATACAACTAGTCTATGTTTGGAACCTGTATAACTAATAGCAGCAGAACGTTGGTGCACAGATCTGCCTTCAGATATGGAATTAAATGGAAACCAACCAATCAGACAAATATGGAGGAGCCTATGAATATCTATATGTCTACATTTCCTAAGGCACAAGTTTTTTTCTGTGTTGCTGCAGGTAGGCTGCAGGAGGGAGGGATAAGAATGATGCAAGACACGTTTTTCTTGTGTTGATTTCAGATGGGTGTGGTTCAGAGGATGAGCACAGGTGATGCAGCCAGTGTCTGCTCAGTCAGATCTGGAAATAACCCTGGTCATTTGTTTGAGCCGTGGTGGGATCTGGCCCTCCCTGTCATGAACTAACACTCTGCTGTGCTGGCTGCTACACTAATACCAAACAAAGAGATGTTCCTTGCCTCAAGAGCCTTTCCTGCAAATAATAGCAGGTAGGTGTCAGTTATTTGTCTTATGATGGAAAGCAATTCCACCTTTTGCCAGGTTCTCCCCTCTCATGTTTGCTGGTGCCTCCATGGAACTACACACAGCAGTTACTTAAAAAAATGCTCTAAGCATGCAAAGTAGCTAAACAAATGGATTTCTTTGCAGCCAGCTAATGTCAGCTGCAAAAAGACTTTTGAAATCATTCACCAAGGCTGCAGACCAAGTGCTGCACGCAGATACAGGCACCCAGTTCATCTTCTCTGGGAGCTATGGGTGTAAGCAGCAGTTCGTGGCACTTCCTGAAGAATTTCAAGGGGGAATATAACAAACAGTCCAAGTATTCATACCAAGAGCTTTGTTTTCAGTTTCACTGCAATAACAATTAGCAGCCAGTTGGCTTTTGGCCACTGAAAATTATATAGCCAACTGGCAAAAAGTATCATTTTTTCCTGGCTTTATGCTTGCAAGCTGGGTGGCATAGGAGGATTTTGTGAGTGCATATAACACTAACCTCTGCAGAATAATGCCCTAACTAGTCAAAAGTCCTTTCTTCACATAGCCAAAGGCTAATTGCCAACCAGCTTCATTGACCTTCTTCAACAGTGATCTTTGTTAAACAGTGGCATTTGCCAGCACTTAGTCTTTGTCTTCCTCTTTTTTGTCTGTTTCTGTCATGTTTACTTGCTTTCTATCTTCTAACATTCCTTTTTTTTCATTCCTTGCACAAAACTCTTCCTGTTTTGAGAAAAATGTTAGAGGTATCTACAAACCTCCAGCACCACAGCACATTTTATCAGCAGAGCAGGATCTGTTCATGATACTCACTGATGAGTGCTCCAGGTGACACACAGATAACTCACCAGACCCCACAGCAGCCCTCACCTTGAGCTGAAAAGAACCCACATCTGGGTATTCCACAACTGCCAGGTCACTAGAGAAGATGCTTTGATTGCAGCTACCTCCTTTGAGTTGTACCTGTTTGCCCACATTTCTCCACTCCTCCAGGCGAAGCTGTCTCATTAGCAAGTTGGCAGATTTCAATCCCTCATCCTCACTTCCAGCCTGAAAGCTGAAAACATATAACAAGCAAATAGTGCTTTGCAGCATTATAATTGCAAATATTTCTGCTTTGTTTTCATCTCAAGGAGGAGAGTTTTGGAATGAAAGGGGAGCAGAGGCTTGCCAATGTGTGAAGTTTTGTGGGCTTATGTCCCAAAATTATAGCATCTAAGTCAGTCAGGAGCTACAGCAGTACTTTGAATTCTGCTTAAAAAGAAAAGGATTTTTAAAATAGAAAATAATTGGTCCCTTTAGTAAACAACTAGTACTAAAATAGATAATATAAAAATAACCGTGATTAACGTTCCTGTAAAATGAATTCAATGATAGGAATTAAAATAGTGTGGTGTCCATACCTTAGAAGTGTGATCATTTGTTTTTGACTCTAAAAATGGAGTCAATGATTTCTTAGGGCACATATTTCAAAATGACAGGTCAGGTTGCCCATGACCTTGTAAAATATCTAACTTTTTCCTTGTACTTGAATATAAAGATAAGAGCTCAGGACTAGTTTCATCAGTCCCTGAGGCAGACTGAGTTGTCAGCTCCCCCACTTTTGTCCCAATCCTCTTTTTTCCCTTGAATTCCCCAGCTCACTTATTCAAGCACTGGGGGAGAATTTAATCTGTCCACCTTTCCCTCCTATTGAATATGGACAACGTTTTTGGAGTTTGAACCCAAAAGTTTGAAGAGAAACTTTAAAATACCGAAGTTAATTATTTCAAACTGTCTTCTTACCTTTCAGGTTTTTGAGGCACAGCTTACACCTTTTTAATATTAATGTCACCTTAAGCACTAAGAAAATTAAGTAGTAAATCCAGTGGGCACTATGTAGGCACCAAAACGAAAATGATGATTTTTCACACTGATTTTTCAGTGTGGTGAAAATCTGTAACTTCCATTACCTCAGTAAGCTGATGAAGGAAGCCTGAAGCTATGTTTTCATTTTAATGCAATACAGGCTGTTATCTTGGTATAGCAAGGCAGATTAAACCTATGAGATACCAAGATAGCTACCTGGAGAGCAGTAACTTTGTGAAAATAGACCCAATATGTGTAGTGAGGGTGTATATGGGAAGGTCAAGATGGGAACTCAAATTGCCTGGGGCACTAAACAAGGCTTCTTGACATTAATTTAACCTAAAAATTCTAGGCTTTTGTCACCAGCCCATGAGATGAAGCTTTGCAAACTGTCACGTCAAATCTTCCCAAACGAGCAACAGGTTAAGTTCAGAGCAACACAAATTATCTTTATTATAAATATCTGATAGCTCAAACAGCCTCAGAATTTCTAACCACTTGAATTCTGGGATCACTTTTCTACAAGGGGGCAAAGTTGCAAACAGTATAAATTAAAAGTGGTAAAAATATTTATTGGCAACCTAAGATTTAGGAGCACAATTTTATATGTCTCTGTTTGCATAGCTTCAGCATAAATGGGGTAATATTAATACCACAAGAAGGTCTGTTTACATGCTGCTCCAAGAATTTTCTCACAAAGGAAAAAAAACCCTTGCCTTTGCCATTATTCTTTATGACCACAAATCCTGGTTAGCTTAAAAAAATTAAGTCTCTTTTTATGTTTATATGGTTCTTTTTTTTTTTTGATCCTGGAAAGAAAAGATAATTAATTGGAACATCTGATAATGTTGTTTATTAGGATAATCACATTACTGCTTTTTGTCTATAAAGGACATTGTACCTGAGCTTGCTTTGCTGTGGAGGAACAGCACTTACCATGTGTTGCTGTGCTCATAGTGGAGTTGTAGTGCTTCTCTCAACAGACAAGAGATGGAGATGTCTCCTGTCTGGATACAAATGTTTGTGTCCACAGCCATTTGTCCCTGGCTAGCTAGAAATAGTCTATACTGCCACAAAAGAAGCTCTTAGTAACACAAATAAATACATTTATTTGAGTTTCCAGTAGCCCCAGTTCCTTCACTTACACTAAAACTGTTGTGCATGCAGTTATATTCTTGTACAAACCCTTCCATGCCCAACAGTCACCCATCTGGTGGTCCTTGTTCCACCATGGACACTCCCTGTTCTTGCATCTTTCTCCCAGCATCCAGTTTTTGCCAGTGGAGCTCACGTCTTCAGCCAGTCCCATGGCCTGGCAGAGTGTAGTACTCACTGTGCCCCTGCTACCCTGTCCAGAGTCTAACGTGGGGGTTTCTTGCACTAAGGCAGTCTCAGGTTCCAACTCTTCAGCAACATGTAAGTTGACAGCAAGGAAGAGTCATCTGCAAAGCTTGTAGTGTGAGCTCTCCTATCTGGGCAGGAGCAGCACCCAAAAATGTACAACAAAGCAGGGCTGCTGGGTCAGGAAACAGGGTTTTCTTCCCTCCAGAGTCTGTTCAGAAATGCAAAGGATGGAAGAAGACAGCTTAGTGGTTCTTCTAATAGGCATGGTATTATCACCTCCCAGAACTGCTGCCTAGTTTCCCCACATCTCTACTTAGATGGAAAATAAGAAATGGTTTGATTTTGCAGAATGCTGGGAACCCACTTCTTCCACTGGTGCCTCCAAGCAGGTTTACTGCAGAGCTAAACATTGCATGCAGGCCTGCTATGCTGGCTTCTTTCAAACATTTTCCTTGGCAGTTCACTGACACTGGGAAACAAACCTTTCTGCAGTCCTGCAACCTGAAAGTAAAACTGTTGAATTAAAAGAGGTCAGGGCATATTTAGGATAAAAACGTTGTGATGGGCCTCGGAGAGAGAAGATGGAAAGAACAACTAGACAGGGGAATTAAAAAGTGAGGTGAACACAAAGAGGAAAACCAGAAGATTAGGTAGCTGGAGAAAATCTGGATACAATACCAGTGGCTGAAAAACACCAGCAGAGAAATGAGAAAATCTTTGGAGGAAATGTCTTTGGGGTCAGCTTAGCTTTGTGTTTGTACAGTGTCTACAGCTCCACCTAGGTTGCCAGATTGCCCTTGTGCTGATGGACATAGAGAGGAAAAGATGGGGAACTGGGGACTGTATTGTCAGAGTAAATCTGCCATGAAGTCCCAGCCAACTCCAAATCCATCACTCCTTGTCCTCAATGCCTCATGGTGAGCCAGGGCAGAAACACAAATGGCCTAGATAGTTTTCTTGGCTTTTAGAGTCTCTGTGCTATTGAAATAAGGACAGGGAAAGGGATGTTAGTTATGAAACAAACAAACATAAAAAAGTCATCTGGCTGGAAGTTTGTAAGCGATGCTGCTTTTTGGAGGAGAAGAGATTTATAAATGCCCAAGCTTTCTGAGGATCTTGGGAGTAATTTGGCCTGTGGGTGGAGGGCTGATGTTTTACTTATGGTCCTCCTTGGCTGTGTCATGGCCAAGAAGAGGGATGCTTGGCTTTTCTGAGCAGCAAGGTCAGCACTGCCCAGGGTTGGGCTGATGGAAACAGGGCAATGGCATTATCCTCCCACGTGTGAGGGGAGCTGGTAGGAAGCCGAAGCCTCTGAACCACTGGATGATGAAAAGCCTTAAGCTATGTCTGACCCGGCTGCCAGGACCTGTGCTGGTGAGAATAGAGCACAGATGTTCAAGAAATAATGTTCTATGTCTCTCCTGCTGTTTCTGTGTTATAAAAGCCATTTAATTCACTTCAGGTTTCAGTTTTTTTAGTTGTGAGATTGCACAACAAAGGGTGGCATAGGAAGGATTATAGTTTTGACCAGTAAAGTTAACCTATCACTACTCACACCTATATAAACCACAGTATTTCCCATTAGTCACAAAAAGAGATGTACCTATGATACAGTTAATTTAGGCTTGTCTTAATCTGATCTGCATGGCTTTTTCTTCACATTTAGGAAGAAAAAGTAACCATATTTTGCTTTGGTCAAGATAAATCAATGGGCCTGAAATTTGGAAACAATATATATTCGACCACACAATCTAATAAGGCACCAGTGTTTTAGCAGACATTATAAAACATAAAATTAGATGGAAAATTGCCTTAAGCCCCTGTAAATTAAAATTGCTCTTTTTATAGCAAAAATGAGCCTTATATAGCAACAAACAATTTTGTGATCTTCATTTAACTAGCCAATTTCATATGGCAAACAGTATTTATTCATCCTGCTCCAGTGACCTAAGCAGCAATTTACAATGTGATGCCTTGCATATTTTCACAGCACTGTAAAAAAATGAGGTTCTGTAGATTTATTTGATCCCTGTTGAAAAATTATTTTTTTACCTCCTCCTAACCAGCGTAAACTGGAAATTATTCTTAATGTAATTCTCTTGCTTACCATCCACTCATTAATCAGGAAACTAATTAGAGCCAGTTTGCTTACTCTAATTTGAAAAAGTGAAAGTAACATATGTTGACAGTTAATTTGGATTTTTTTTTTTGTTAACAAGCATGCAAGTTTTTATAATGAAATAATATTTGATACTGATACAGAAGAACATGGACTAATAAATTGCAACAGGCTGGGAAAACGCAGTATGTTAATCACTAGGGGAATAATAACATAGATCATTTAGTACTCTAGTTTTTCTGTTGATGATTTTCCATTTTAGCTATTTTTATACGGTATTACAGTGACCTGATTTGGAACTTCTCAAACACACGTCAATACAAGTTTTCAGCATTTTGAGAGGTTGTACAGGCCCAGTGCAATTTCTAAGACTGAGTTACAAGAAAAACATTATGCATTTTAGGCTCTATTTCAAGAACTTCTGTTGTCTTGGCTTTTTATAAATGTCAATACACGTAAAAGGGTGTCAGTTGACAGCCTGCAAGGCTCTTGGTTGAAGCTCGATCTGAAGCCCACCCAGATCCTTTGCAGTCTTTGCTCTCAACTGCTTCATCACCCAGGCAAATGACTGGCAGCAGCAGCATGAGCACCGCCCTCTGAGATACCTGTGAGGTAGAGACTGACCTTTCCCACCCTGGGTGGGAGTCTGGCTGTAGTACAGGTTGTGGTACAGGTGTGCTAAGCTGTGTAGTCTTCAGTCTGGTACATGCAAGTGACCATGGCAGCGGTGACTTCACCCAGAGAAAGCAGCAGTCCCTCTGGCAATCCCCAGATCTGGACCATGTGCTCCATGCACAGTCCCCTGCTGATGCCCACATGCTTCAATTGTGCTTGGGCAGAAAACCTAAACCAGTGGGGAAGAAACACTTAGCTCTTCAGACTGCCTTTTAGCCCCAATTCTGTGCTCCTCAGAGCTCTGTTTGCTATCACTACATTACAGTGCCAAGTGGTAGGGAAAAAGCAGAGACACTCTTGAGTGCATCAGCTTCTCACAGAATCACACAGAATCACAAGGTTGGGAGAGACGTTTGAAGATTATCAAGTCCAACCATTCCCATCCTAAGCTAAACCATATCCCCAAGTACCTCATCAACCCTTTTTTTGAACACATCCAGGGAAGGTGACTCAACCCCCTCCCTGGGCAGCCTGTTCCAGCCCTGACAACTCTTTCAGTAAAATTTTTTTTCTAATATCCAATCTGTCCCTGCCCTGGCACAGCTTCATGCCATTGCCCCTTGTCCCATCTCCTGTCCCCTGGCTGAAGAGACCATCACCCACCTCTCTACAACCTCCCTTCAGGTAGCTGTAGGTGGTGATAAGGTCTCCACTCAGCTGCTCTAGTGACAGTTGCTACCTTACCCTGAAAAGGCATTGCTTATATCCTCAGACAGGGCACCACTCTGCCCTTTATTGGTATGTTTATTTTGAAGAAAAAAAGTGTAAAAATACAAAATCTCTAAGGCTGATCTCTATTTGGGGGCAACATTAAATTGTCTCCTCATCACTGAAGACCATTTTTGCAATGCAGAGGTTCTTCAGGTTATTTACACTGAAGCTACTGCTCTTGACCTTATGTGAGGAGAGCTGTTCCACCTTAAATGCAGACACTGAGCTGAGGTATTGTCCTCGTGTTACAGCTGCTCTGTGCTCACTTGGGTGTGAGCAGGGAGAATGGGGGCAGGTCCTGTGGTTTGAAGCACTTGCCCAAGCTGAGCTGGCCTTTGGACTCCTGCCCACGGTCAGGCTCACTCCTTTCTTGTGCCTCGTGCTCTCTGCTCTGACATGCTGCAGAAATGGTCCTAGCCATGAGCTCTGCTGAGGTAAGACAGACAGATGGAACAAAAGTTCTCCATCTAAGTATTTTCCAAGGAAAAAAGGAAGATTTTAAAACCATCCTGTCTCCAAGAAGAAGGGAGCAAGTGCTTTAAGGTTTGTTTCTCAACTGAATGGCTGAACAGAGACATCTCAGGCACCCCTACAAAAAATGTGGGATGGCTCATGTGTTCATAGCAGTCTCCTCTGCCTGGACTTGATGTGCAGAGTAAGAGGAATAAGTCCCTGGAGGAGTGACCTCAGAGGCTCTCACACTGTGGGCATCACACCCAGTGCTACCTAGCCAGCAGGTGGAGGGGAGTGAGAAAGCAGGAGGTACAAGAGACACATTTGGACTGACCTGAGCAAAAGACTAAGCTGTTCCCGAGGTAATAAGACCTTTTGGACTCCTTGAGCAAAGCAGCTGAGCTGCTGCTCGCACTGAGACCTTTAAACCCTACCCAGGAGAGCTGGGTAGAGGAACAGGCTGAGAATTGGGACAGCTCCTTCAAAACACAGAGAAAGAATGGGGCTGTACCCACCTCATGGCCAAGGCCAGGCTAACACGTGAGGTGGAGGTATTGATGCATTACCAAGGTAATCATGGGATTAATTATTCAGCACAGGTACTGAATAGTGCCAGCTCATTACTGTGTTAATTACAAAATCATGCTGTGATTTACATGCTGTGATTTACAGAAAACACTCCTCCAACAGCAGACTGAGCAAGGTGATGTCCTGCCATGAGTATTCTTGATGTTACTACAGGTTGGGTGGGGTAACAACCAGGAGGAGAGTCAGCCAGGCACTAAGGATCTGTTGAGAAGGGTTCATGAAGATCCTTGAGGACAGTTGGTTTTGTGGACCTGTGGCTTTGGTTAGCTTTGATACAGGGCTTTCCCCAGCTTTCAATATTTGGTGGAGAGAGGAAATACTGTAACTACCAATATTTGTATGTATATTTATATGTATATTTTCCCCCCTTTTACTTATATACATAAAATTGTCAGAGGTTGAATGGAAAAAATATTACAACTTCCTTATAAAAACTCTCAGGCAAACAAATATCATCTCTAGACTCAAACATTTGGGTTATTGTTGAAAACTGCTTTCTGACTAGCCAATTTTATGCAGTACTTGGGGAGCTAAAACTGTGTGAGACTTTTTTTTTATTGACTATCCAAATTGCTTTGAGTAAGATGGAAGTTTTCTTTTAAAAATATGTTTTGTAAAAAAACTGGAAACTTGCACTTAAAACTTGTTTTAAAGCAACTGAAACATTTGAGTTGAGCTTTGTTACAAAACTCTTGGATGCTGTCTGGAGAAGGACAGAGAAAGGGAGTAACAATTTTTTTCTGAATCCAGACAGAAGAGTTAATTAGATTTTTTCCCCCCTTCATTGACTATTTGAACAACTTTAATTTTGACAAGCAGCCACTAGAGGTCAGCTGTGTTTTTAATTTAAAAATATTATTGCCATGTTCCATTCCATTTCATCCTACTTTTGTGTCTTTTCTTAAAACCCAAATTAAACTCACAGATAAAATAATTGCTGGACTTTGCTTTTGAAAAGAAATCCAAGAACCTACCATATAATGCAGATGATCCTTAGGAGGAAAATACAGTAGTCAAACAAGGCACTTCTACAGAGGTAGCTTTCCACATTACAGTTGAAAACCTTCATGGCTGTATGATACATGGATGTAACTCTGGGATCAGCTGGCAGACGTTAGCATAGATCCATTCACTTCAAATAAACGACAGCAGTTCAAACTATAATATGCAAGAGTAGTTTAGTCTCTACCAGGGATTTAGGTCTCTTTGAAAGTGGTCTGGATCTGTGGTAAATCTTTGCATTTTAAATGGTTACAGTCTTATTTTAATTGTGTTTCTTTTCAGATCTGATGTTTTGGATGGTGAGGGCATGTCTGAGTTTTTTAAGTCTTTCAGTTCCAATGAGATAAACTAATCTCCTTTCCTGCACTTCAAAGTCCAAGTGGCTTCTTAACTGTTCCACATGAATCCACAAAGTGCCCATACTTTCCCCCCCTGGAAAGTCTCGCTTGAGTTCAGAAAGTCTTGAGCTGCTTCTCTTCCTGAGCAGGGAAAACAGGTCAGTGTTGGGGTGCTTGAGTGCCAGCGAGGTGGTTTTCTCCATTATTGCTTCTAAAGGTTTATCCTTTTAACTGTTCACTCTAAAAGAATTTCTGAGTGTAGAGGTTTTGGAGGGAAGCAGGTCAATAGGACCCCCTGGGAAATGGCCCTCAAGGACAAAGGGGCAGAGCAGAGCTGGCAGATCTTGAAGGATGCTTGCAACAGAGCACAAGAGCTCTCCATCCCCAGGTGTAAGAAATCAGGCCAGAAAGGCAAGAGACTGGCATGGCTGAGTCAAGACCTGCTGGTCAGACTAAAAGGCAAGATGGAACTACACAGGCAGTGGAAGCAGGGACAGGTACCCTGGGAGAAGTCCAGGGATGTTGCGCTGTTGTGTAGGGATGAGGTCAGGAAGCCAAGACGTGTCTGGAGTTGAACTTGGCAAGGGATGCCACAAAAAACCAAGAAGGGCTTCTACAGGTAGATAAACAAGAAAAGGAAGGTTAAAGAAAGTGTATCCCCCTTGATGAGCAGCAATGGTGAACTGGTAACAACAGGTGAGAAAAAGGTTGAGGTTCTCAACAACTTTTTGTGCCTTGGTCTTCACTAGCGACCCCTCTCCTCAATGCTCTCATGTTGATGGCCTGTAAGACAGGGACCAGGGAGACAGAGTCCCTCCCACTGTAGGTGAAGACAAGGTTTGTGACCACTTGGAGAACCTGAATGTACACAAGCCCACTGGGACCTGATGAGATGCACCCCAGAGTCTTGATGGAATAGGCTGATGTAGTTGCCAAGTCACTCTCCATGATATTTGAAAAGTCATGGCAGTCAGGTGTAGTTCCTAGTGACTGGAAGAGAGGAAACATCACAGCCATTTTAGAAAAGGGTAGGAAGGAAGACCCTGGGAACTACTGACCTGTCAGCCTCACCTCTGTGCCTGGGAAGATAATGGAACAGATCCTCCTAGAAGCTATGCTGAGGCACATGGATGGCAGGGAAGTGATTTGAGACAGCCAGCATGGCTTTACAAGGGGCAAGCCCTGCCTGACCAATCTAGTGGCTTTTTACAATGCAGTGGCTGCATCAGTCAAAGAAAGAGCTATGGATATCATCTATCTGGATTTCTGCAAGGTCTTTGACATGGTCCCCCACATCATCCTTCTCTCCAGGTTGGAGAGATATGGATTTGATGGGTGGATTGTTCAGTGGATAAAGAATTGGCTGGCTGGTTGCATTCGGAGGGTGATGGCCAATGGCTCGAAGCCCAGATGGAAGTGGTGTCCCTCAAGGGTCTGTACTGGAACTGGAGCTGTTTAATATCTTTATTAATGATATTGACAGTGGGATTGAGTGAACCCTCAGCAACTTTGCTGATGACACCAAGCTGAGCAGTGAGGTTAATGTGCCAGAGGGATGGGATGCCATCCAGAGGGACCTGGACAAGCTGGAGAAGTAAGCCCAGGTGAAACTCATGAGGTTCAACAAAGCCAAGTGCAGGGTCCTGCACCTGGGTTGGGACAACCCCCTTTATCCATACAGGTGAGAAGATGATGTGCTAGAAAGCAGCCTTGAGGAAAAGGACTTGAGAGTATTCATGGATGAGAAGCTGGATATGAGCCACCAATGTGCATCAGCAGATCAAGAGAGGTGATTCTGCCTCTCTGGTGAGACCTCACGTGGAATACTGTGTCCATCTTTGGACCTCTCAACACAAGAGGGACATGGACCTGCTGGAGTGCATCCAGAGGAGACAGGCTGAGAGATTTGGGCTTGTTCAGCTTGGAGAACAGAAGGCTCCGAGAGGACCTTACAGCAGCGTTCCAGTACCTGAAAGGTGCCTGTAAGACAGCTGGGGAAGAACTGTTCATGAGGGCATGTAGCAATGGGATGGGGGGTAATGGTTTTAAACTAGAAAAGGGGAGATTTAGGTTGGATATTACAAAAAAATTCTTCAATCTGAGGATGGTAGATCACTGGAACAGGTTGCCCAGAGAGGCAGTGGAAGCCCCATCCCTGGAGATATTCAAGTTCAGGCTTGATGGGGCTTTGAGCAACCTGATCTAGTGATGTCCCTGCTTACAATGACCTTTAAAGGTCCCTTCCAACCAAATGCATTCGATGGTTCTATGACTCATTCTATGATTCTAATGAGCTGGCAGTCTTTTCCAGCAGTGGATGCACTGTCTCCTCCCCAGCTTTAAAATTTGGACACTTTACTCCAGTGTAATATCAGAGTGACCACACGCTGTACCACGCAGCACTACTGCAGCTGACAGCAGATTTATGTCAAACCCTGCTAAATTATTTTTAATATAATGTACTTTAATCCTGAATTGTTTAGTCTTAACCACAGCAAGACAATGACTCAGAGAGGATTTAATGTTACCCCCTGGGAACGGCACGCTAGCAGTTACTGATTCACTTACATTGGACACTGCTGTGAAACATCTTGCAGACAAAACTCAGATGAATTACTGTACTTAATATGGTTTATGTCATTTATTCATTGCTCAGATGCATTACTCCGAATCAGCTCCTTGGCAGTTTTCCCAGTTAACTGGCATGGCTGTTATCAGGGTGCTGAGAAACATGTGCTTCCCTGCCTGCTCTGGCTAGGGGATTACCTGCAGTTGCTGCCTCCATCCTCTGCTTTCCTGTGCTGGGTGACAGATACATCTTTTACGGTGTATCCACTTCATTTAATGTCTCAGAGGGATAAATAGCAGGATAAATATCTGCAACAGCACAGCAAATGGAGCAGTGTCACTGTGTGATCTTTCCATCTTGAATGATTCAGGCATGGAGCGCTGTGAAGAAGGGTTTGGTCCTCTCAGCTTGCACTACTCACTCAGTATTTGACTGATGCAGATTTTTCAACCCCTTCTCCTTGTGCCAACAGGCCAGGAAGTGTTTGCAATTTTCCTTCAGCATCTCTCTGATGTTTTACCACCTTTTCTACTGTCAGTTCCCATCCCTTGGCTGGGCTGGAAACCCAAGTGCGGGCAGGCAAAGCTTGTGGCTGCCTTCAAAGGAGTCCACCTGAAGAGGGATTTCCTGAGCTGGGAATGGAGAGGAAGGGTGGGAGACCATGCTCCTGTCCTGCTCTCACTTGGTGTCAGGACTGGCCAGCCAAAGACCCCAGCTAGCTCCCCAGAAGTGGGGGCACAGCCACAGACCTCAGATTTTGGAGCAAATCAGGCTCTTGCCTGCCCTGATTCAGTGAAGCAGGGCTGCACATTTTCTTTAGAATAAATGACTTCAATAACCCACTTGATTTATAGTCCCTTATTTCTTACCCTAATCGAAATGACTTTATGAGGCCTCAGATGCTGGCTCAGTGACTGGGAGAGGGGAAACACCAATAAAACAATAATGATCATGAAATGAGAAGTTCATCAGTAGGAACAACCCTGCACCAGTATTTTGAGCAAAGTGTTCAATCTAAGAAGTGCAATTAAATGCACAATTGATTTTATGTCTCAAATTCATGAAGGCAGAACGAAAAGGAAAGGCAGGGGAAAGAAGGGGAAAGAAAATTAATCATCTGAGTTCCTGCCTTCTCTGTGCTCTTGTGTACGATGCTGCATCTGAAGTCAAGACAGTAGGCTAGATCCAAGATCCTTTAACTCTTTTATAGTATTATTGCTGTGACAAAAATTCAGGCCTGAGACAGTCATGGTGCTTCTAGTACGTGTGCAACATACTTTCCAGCCACAGCCCTGGGACTTGTACTGAGTCTTAAGATGAAATAGGATTCTGTTTACTCCAGATGTATTGTAAATGGTATGGTAAAATCATAAGGTAAGAGCTGTATCATTGCTGTGTTGTCAGCAGCCCCATCACCTGACAAAAGCTCATGGTCTGGGTTGGTTTTAGCCATGTTTGAAGAGTGTCCAGTTAAAGGGATCCTGGCACAACCATGTCAGGACCACTGCAGCAAGGGTTGGGGAGGAAAAAGTAAAGCCCAGATGGTCTTTTCCTGATAAATTTGGTAGGTCCTACAGCATAATCCATCGTAGCAAACTTCTTTCAAGCCACTTTTTTTCAAGCTTCAAGGACCTGAGCTTTCCCATGCCAGAACTGCTTTCCATCCATACTGTCCCCTCCAATCTCTGCTCTGACCTGCTTTCCCATTTCCACGTGATGCAGCTGTGATGCAAAGTGGAGGGGATGTTTGTTGATTTACTTGCCTCCAGAACAGTCACTCTGATGCTCGTTAGCAAAACCTGCAATGTCTTTCTTCGGCTTAATTACAGCTCATGGCAGAGCCAGTATTACACAGCAGCTCATCTTCAGATGTACATTTTCAGCAGCCTGAGTAAGACACACGACATCTCCAAACCATTTTCCTACCCAAGTGTTGAAGCAAAGAGAAGAAAAGAGTTTGTTTTGTTTCCCAGTGAACATGCCAAGGGCAGCCTGGATTCCTCTCAGTTCACAGTTCTCCTTTTGTCATTCAGTTTTGCATTTTGCTGTGTTTTGAAGAGGTGGTGATGGGAGCATTACAAATACTTGGTACACAGAGAGAGCTGAGGAAGTTTTGTGGGCAAGTTCAGAGAAATGGAGGACATTGAGAGAATGGCAGTTAATAGACCAGGATTAGGCTCCACAAATTCAGTTGTTTTATAGGACAAACAAAAAACCCCATATCCTCATCATGTACTGTTACACAGTGGGAGAAAGAAGTGCTTGTACTGAACAATGGCTTGTGCACTGTATTTAATAGCCAAGAAAAAAGCAGAAGTCTGTATGAAGACAGGTTGCAGGATAATGTCTCACTGATGATGAGTGGCTGCTACAGTAATACAGCTCAAGAGTCTGAACCCAGGTTTGAGAAATGACAGTGATCCAATTTTCTGACAGATAATTCAATTTAAGATGTCTTCATTTTTAAGTCCTGACTACTCACTTAGTTCGATTAATGTCTGGTGCTTCTCAGATCATGTATGTGAGATGAGTTGTCCACAGGCAACTTTTTATTAAGTGGAATAAAGATGAGGACCTCCAGCTGAATGACTTCCTGATTACAAGTATTTTTTCTTCCCCTCTCTGCCTCTCTCTCTCTCTCAACTAGAGCACAGAAGGGCTGTTCAGACACTCTTGCTGTTGATAATGGTCAGGCCATGAAGTCACAGAGCAGGACCCATCTCATCTGACCTTATCTTTTTTACTGTGAAGGTGACTGAGCACTGCACACCTTGCCCAGAGAGGCTGTGGAGTCCCCATCCTTGGGGGTATTCTAAAGCCAAGGCATCGTCCTGGGCAGCTGATTCTAGGTGACCCTGCTTGAGCAGGGGGATTGAGCACGATGATCTCCAGATCATCATCATCAGAGGCTCCTTCCAATGTCATTCACTCTTTGATTCTTATCCTGTGAAACAGGTGACCCACAGTTTAATAGGAGGAGGCCAGTGCTCCTTCAAGGAGCAGTACCCAAAGGAAGAGAGGTTTGTATCCTCTCTCCTACCAGGTAACCTTCTCCACTCTTCCTAATGAAGTTAATTTATCTCTGCAAATCAGCTTCTCATTTCATCTTCCTTAATCATATGGGGCTAAACTCACACATTGGTGCAAAGGCAAAGACTTTATTCATTGATAATAAAAGGTCCTGTACAAGAAGCACACTTTGAAATGGGTGTGTTTTACTAATTCCTTTCTTTTTACCCATTCTGGCTTTTTATAGGGTCACAGATTCTGTTGCCACAGCAGAGATGTTTCACGTATAAAACCAGCTGCATCTGGGAGGCTATTTGGTCACCCATCACTCCCAGCGCCCAACATCTGCAGTTTTACCACTAGATAGCAGCATGCAGCAATGAATGCAGCTGCCAAAGCTGGCGTGGAACAGCTGGGTGGCTGCATCGCGCCCACCCGGGCTCGGAGCACACGGGGGGAAATGCTGGAAGGAGGGAGGAGAGAAAAGAATTCCTGGTTCCTTTTAAATCTCAGCCGCTTTTGTCCTGTCGCAGTTTTTAACTCATTCATTTTTAATTACCTGCACTTGCTGAAACCCCAAGTGCTCCCAAAACAAAAGACACAAGGGGAAGGTGACCCAAGGAGTCCTTTGTGCATGAGTGGGTATGCACAGAGGTGGAGAAAGACTTTTTCAGGGTACCTCAGGGCTTGCTCCAAAGGACACAGGAGAGTTAACACCAGATCCTGTCTCCCACCGCAGCTCAGCGAAGGGAAGGGCTGGTGTGGGAGGTGTGAGAAGCAGCGAAGGCTGGTGATGGTGGTGTTGGATCTGCAGGCCATTGCCAGCATTGCTGCTGTCTTACACCATCACATCCTTAACAGCCAGAGTCCCTGCTTTGCTGTTTTCTCTATGATAATCCATTAAAACCCAGTCCCTGGTAGAAATAATGGGCTTTTTTTTTTTGGTTTTAGTTTTGTAATACAGTGATTTGCACCAGATGTGCATCTATCTTAATTTACAGGTGATTAATTCCTCTCACCTTGGCATGGGAGCAGGTTCAGTTGATTGGTGGAATTTATTTGTGCAGCGAAAATTGAGCCGGGGTTTGGATTCAAAACAAAGCCAGTCCAGTAAGTGTTGCCAGACAGGGTAAACTAGTAAAGACCAGGACTGGTGAGCTGAAAAGCAGGTCTTAAATCTAAGGAGAAGGAGTGAAAGTGTGGTGCCTGCAAGGTGAATATATTCCTCTCTTCACAGAGGATTTTTTTTCCCCTGTTTATTCTAAGTAACTCTTACAGGAACAAATGAGGGGCTGTGCATGTTCTTTAAGTCCTCTTCCTGAGGATAAACACAAACAATACCTGGTGTTTTGTCCCTTGATGTAAACTTAAAACCACAATGTTGTTAACATTTATTCTTATATGCTCTTTTTTTCTCTTCAGAATTTTTTTCTGTTTCTACAGAGCTCTCCTAGCCCTTTAGGCCACATGTTAAAGTTGGGATGGAGCAAAAATCCTGTAAGAAGTGGGAAGTTGAGTTACACCACTGCTTTGGAGGTGTAGTGACGCTTTGCAATGAGTTCACCCTGATTTCCTGGGAGGGGGGCTACTCACCCCACTCCTTCCCTTGGGAGATTCCCTGTGCTGTTCCGATGTCCTTCCAGACACCCCAGTGACTGCAGCACGCTCCCCTTTCTGTTCCTCCCTGCCATCACAGCTACCCTGGCAGCCCCTGGAGCAGCAAGGCTGAATGTGACACGGATCTTGTGTTACAGTTTCACATCCCATGGTTGTCTGCCAGGGTGTCTGCAGATACTTACCACTGTAAGATGCCAGAGGGAATAACCCTGCATGCTGACAGCACACATGAGCACACTGGTGGTATTTCTTCCCTTGTCACAACGTGATCATGATGTCCATTGTACTGAGGCTGCATGAACACTACAGTCCTTTTCCAACAAACATATTACTCCATTCTTTTTAATAAGACTTTGAAACACTGCTGTAAGAAACATTTTATTTTCCCCTCCCCTCACTTCCAATGAAAAAGCCTTGGTGGAAACTTTGCACTTTTTTAGTGCTTCTAACAGGTACTGAAGGATCCTCTTTGGGCCTCTGGGTTCCAAGTGTCTTGCCAATGTAGATTATATTGCTAATTCCTTTAAGTGTCTGAAAAACTTGGCAGTGAATTTAATATTCTTCTCAATGAAGATTTTGCAGATTTTTTGAAGGAGGGGACGATTGGGCTGTTCTGAGCTGGACTTGGAACCACATCACAGCTTATGCTCTGTATCACTGTGAGAACATGTCAAAGGTATTGCTAGATTCTGTCTTCAAAGATTCACTACTCTGGCCCTGGCAAGATTTTGGCAACTCATCATGTAAAAGTGGTCCTTGTTGTTGTTTGTTCTTCATAATGTGAGGGGAGACAAACAAGCTGCTTCCCAAAAGGCATAGTAAAGGTGACTGGTGAGGACTCCAAGTTGCAGTAGGTGTTGCTCAGGAGTGGGCAGCAATAGGTTCTCCTTGCCTGAGAGCCAGTAAAACATGTGGACTGCAAAAGGTGTGCTCTTGCAGAGGAGGAAGGTGACAGGAGCTGGAGGGAGAGGATGTAAGCCTCCACAGATGGGCCAGGCTTGCTCTCTTTGTGCCACAAATAGAATCCCCCATGGTGAGGAAACCCTGACTAGCTATCCTTTTCTTGCACAGCTCTGAGTTTACTGTCAGAAGAGGGCATGAAAAGTTCACAGTTGTTAAAGATGTCACTCTGCATTATCTGCTAACTCAAGGAAACATCTTGGTACTGCTTAGACTTCTACAGTTTTACTGGGTACTAAGACCTGGGACTTGGCACCCCATGTCTGTGTTGCTTATTCTTTAACCTCCATGTGAGTTGCTGTATTACTGTGTTCTCAGCCTAGTCATAGGCATTTGATCTGTTTCTAGCTAAGCAAGGATGAGGGTGGGTCACCTAATATTTGAAATTAGATTTGGGGAAAAAAAGTAAATAGGGACAATTAAAATTCCTGCAGTGCCCCTGAGTCTGCATCTCTCTGACATCTCGATCTTGCCATGGCTTACTAGAGGTGCTGGCTAGCCCAAGGAAAGGGTGGTGGCTGGCGACTGGCAAAGCAGAAGTCAGATGAGGGCTGATACTGGTGTATAATTTTTTTAAAAAAAGACAGAATTTCATCTCTCTGTATGCAGGGATCTTGAAGTAATATGGAAAATAAGATTTTTTCCCTTGAAGTGAAAACAATAAGAATGCTTTTACATCCACTGATGCTGCTGTTGTAAAACAGGTACATCTCACCTGTGGGACTGGGGTGGATCAAAGTGGTTGCAAACTCTTCCATCAGTTTGTTTCTGTAAAAGGCAAGAGAGGAATTGCAGGTCTGATGAAGAGGCTTTGAGAAGAAATGATACCCAGAGATATTTCGATGTGGTAGATCGCCCTCCTACACCATGGAGAAAGGACACCTGGTTGCTGCAGGCTGCATTAACTGCACTGACTCAGCTATGTTGAAAATCAGGGATAAAGTGCAGGGAGAGAGATTCACCCAGTCACTACCAGTGGTCACCCTCCTGCACGGGGAAGAGATTAATGACAGAACTTCTGCTTAGCATGGCTGAGTTCTTGGTAACAGGAACTTATTTACATCACTGCACGAGATACCTTTTAGCCTTATGTAGTTCATGCCTCTCAGTTATTGTCAATTTGGATAAATCGAAATTGCTGTTCCAAAGGTCATTTAATATCAAAGACATAAAATACATTTGCATTTGGAGAGAGTAAGACAACTTTGTTAATGCAGGTTGCCTCTTCTCAGAAGCATCTGTCTTAGACTGCAGCTGCTATAGTGCATCAAGGAAGAGGAATTTCCTTAGTAGCAGAAGCACAACTGTTTCACTGCTTTATGGAGAACTTCCCTGGCTCCCAGCCCAGTTATGGGAACATGCTAGCTCTGGGGGCAAGGAAGCATGCAGTGAGATTTTTCCCCATAACTCCTGTGCTTGAAAGCAGCAGCAAAACCCTGCAGTTAAAATTTATGTCTTCTTTCATGTTTCTTTCTCCTGCTCATTCCTGAATCACCCCTATGGATTACAAGGATTTGCTGTAGCCCTGCTCCTAGAGCTTGACAGAAGTCTGTGGTGTTGATGATCACTGCTGCCTCTCTGGACAAGGCCAGGTTACCCAACCTCCCTGGGCACGTCCTGGGGTGCAGGATGCAAATGCTGCCAGGCACTGTAAGAAGCAGGGAGCACTTTGCTGCAGTAATTTGGCTTCCAGCGAGTTCGCTTCACTTGTCCTTGTGTAGACAACTGTGAAGCTCAATCTGAGCTGTGAACATTTGGACAGGTTTGGAGGGGAAGGCCTCTTGATCCAGACTTTTTCTGTTACAGACAAAAAGCTGGACTCAGTCCCCAGCTGCCTTTGTGAGCCCTGATCATCTGGTGTGCAAGACCTGACTCTACACCCTCCCAGGATGCAGTTTCCATTATAGAATCCAATGCCAAAGGAAATAAGGGCTTGTGGGCGCTGGTTCTAGAGCAACAAAAGCCGTTGTATGTCTAAGCATCTGGAACCAACAGGCTTTTAAGTGTCAATGCAACCACCACCAGAGCGTTTGAGTGTAAATTGGTTGCTTCTGGGTATCAAATCCCTGGAGGTCCCTTCCATTTACAACCCTGTGGATGCCAGTTCCTCTGAAGCACAGGGTAAGAATTATTACCCAGCACGAGAGGCCAGGTCAGAGGGACTAAAAGTTAAATTCAGCCTTTTAAACATTTTGGTTGAGGTTTGCTAGGATTGCTAATAAACAGTACCTGTCACAGTGAGTCTGTTTCTTAAGAACTGGACACTGGTGTTTAATTTGGGCCTCAAATATGTATCTGTTTTTCTAATGTCATATTATCCTCAATAAAATTCGTAGACTTTGTTTGATGAGGTGAATTCCACTTTTCATTACTGACAGGCTGCATGTAGTAGACATGGTAGCAAAGCCTGGAATGCTATTTTAAGCAGTTCTGTGGGGGTTTTTCTGTTGCTTCGTTTGATGAATGAAGCTATTGAGAAGGGTAGTGAAAGACTTGGGTACACAAATCTGCAATTAGTTTGCCTGTTTACTAGCCTTCAGCTAGAATATTGACGTGAGTTCATCATAGTTCAACTGATCTGGAAGGGAGGAAATAATTGGGGAAAAATATAGTCATTGCTATTAGGGATTGAGGTGGATTTTATGTGGACAGGATCCCATCCACATCTTGTACTTACTTTCAGGGATTGCATAGCTGCAAAGGAATCTAAATTAATACCTGTCCTGGCCATTCCCACTCTCTGGAAAGCCTCTTTCATGGAGAAAAACACCCTCAAAACAAACAAACAAAACCATTAATGGAAGAGAAGACCAAGACTAAGAATTTCTCCTAAACAAGAGAGGTCAGACACCTACAATGTTGGGTAGGCAATGCCTCAGCTGTTTAAATTACAGGCAGTATTTTCCAGCCCTGAGCCCATTTCAAATAAGGAGAAATGGGGTTCCAAATGGAGAACTGCTGGCAATCCCTGCATGGAAAGACATTTCAGAATCACAGTCGGAAAAAGATTGATTGGTTTGTTTCTTAAGGGATCTTTTCCAGTTATTATCAAAGGCTTTTAAGTCTTCTAGGCTGCACTCAAGAGAAAGCTCTAAAAGGCTGAACTGTGGACAGTCTGCTTCATGTACCAGACAGAGTAATCCCTACCCTCTTGGATGATGTTTTCTGTTCCTGTAGAAACAGGAGGGAGACGAGTGGTTGGTTACTTATTCCTTGGTCTAATGGATTTCTCACTACAACGCTGATAGGGCTGGTTTTCAGGTCTTGTTCTACTCAGGGGTCCTGTAGCCCTTGGGATCAGTCAGGGCAGGATGAAGATAACAACCATGCCTTGTCTGCTAGACCAACCTGCTGAGTGGGTGTTATCTTGGACACATCAGGCTGGGGCATGAGAGCACTTTAAGAGCACTTTAGCTCAGTCAAACCTCAATCTCTTCCACCTCTCATCAGCGTTTGCTGCTTCCTCCAACATGCAGCATCACATCTCCTGGGCCAAACTGCAGCTTGTAGCAGAACACGATTCTCCAGAAGCTGATGCCAATGTAAGCTGGACTCTCCTCACCCCACCAGCCATGTGATTTTACTTCCTTCTCTGCCACTACCACCCAGGCAATTGTGTGGTGAGGTAGTGCAGGAAAGGGGAAAATCTGAGAATGAGCATCTTTCTGCAAAGGAGAGGGTGGCTACATCTGCTCAGGTGGAAATTGTAAGTGCAGCAGCCCCACTAGATCAGGTGAAACTGTTTTGAAGCCTCTCACTTCCCTGAAATAGATGGAGGAGAGGGTTACAGAGCATTGCTGCCTGCTTTGGTGTGGATGGAGAGGGAGCTGTGCATGCCTACATGCCTGTCACCCCTGTACCGAGCCCTGGGCAGAGGAAGGTAAGGACTGGGTCTGCAGGACAGATATATAAGGTGAGCCAGATGACTTACCTGAGAGCTTACTCTTTCTCTGCTTAACTTACTGCATCAATCTCTAAAGCACATGATGGGGAGGGGGAAATGGCTTAGGGAGCTGGCTGCTAGCCAGGAGGAGAGCCCTTGAATGAATAAAATATGATTACATTATAGCTTCAGCTCCTTGTTAAACACTGACCAGATGGTTCTAAGTGCTGGCCTATAAACCCCTTCCCACAAGGAAATCCACTGCACATGGGATTACTTGTTTGTGAAAGGGGGGAATTTACAAGTCTTGTGGTGCTCAGCTCCTGAAGTGATGGGAAACATTGGAGCAGAGTATGAAATCTGGCCCGTGACAGCATTTCACCTGCAGTGCTGCTACTGCTAAAGCGTGAGGGAAACGATGTGCTCCACCTGGTACCAGCCAGTAACCACACACTACTCATATTCACCTCATATACACTTCTATTTTAATCACCCAGCATCTGTGCTATCACCTTATTCCCTGTGGCCTGACAAGGAGTTAAATCACTTCACGCTGTAAAATGAAGTCTGTGCTACCTCTGGGTGAGTCAACAGCAACTGTTGGAGGGTTGCTCTGCACCTGTACTGGTGTTTTTAGAGAGTGATTTGCCCTACTTCACAAAGTGGGACAGTGCAGGCTTGAAGCAGTGCCTCCCTCCATCCCACCCAGGCAATCCTCACTCCTGAGTTGCTTATCCAACAGAACAGATACCTTAGCTCTGCAAAACCAAAAAGCCAGCTTCCCATGTGAGCATCACAGAGAGATTAAACACTGCTGAGATAATGAGAATCTTCCACCTGAACTGATGTATCCATCCTTTCTGACAGCATTTAATCTCCCTTTGTCTCCTACAAGAGGAGGACTTAAGGAATTTTCATTCACTAAAGCTTTAACAAGCAGATCTAGTGAGAGAAGAGGGAGATTCTGGAGTTGTTGCAAAAGCACTCCTATTGCACACCATGATTTGCTTGCTGGGGCATCACTCAACATAGATCCTGAAGGAGGGGTAAGGAGATAGCAGAAAGCCAAATAATAGTTGTTTCACCTGTGTCTGTCTGCCCACACTGCAACGAGATGCAATAAGTCATGGGATTTGAAAAGAAATGAAAGGGGGGTGATTTTATTTAAGAATGTCAGGTAGCCCATGGTCTGTGGTAATGGATACTGTAGCAGGCTGAAATCCTAATTCCCAGGGAGCAGGAATAAGTGTCCTCTTTTACTCCACTGGGGTCTGTCACCCCAACATTCAAGAAAGCTGTAGAATTTCTCCATTGTGAAGACACTACCTTCTTTGGGTGCATTTCAAATAGAGCAGCTGTGGGGTTTTCCTTGATGCTAAAGGTCTGTAACAGCTCTGATCTTCCTTGAATCCTTTTCCAAACAAAGAAGTTAAGGGAAAGCTTAAATCCTTCAAATTTCAAAATATTAATTGATTTAAAAGTTAAGCTGTAAGGGAGGTGGGAGAAGCAGCAAGAACAGAGAACTCTGTGTGTCTTTGAAGATTAATTCGATGGGATATATTCATCTAAAGGAAGAAGTAAACAACCTTATCACCAAGAATGAAATACAATTTAGTCCTCCTCCCCAATAATCTGAAGACATCTTATGAATTTGATAATGCAGAAAGGACTGGATGTTCTTTGCAAGAGCTGGGTTGAACCTCAAAACCAGACTGGATTGTTAATACAGCTAAAATTCCCTGTTTCAGATTTAATGGGATTCATTGCTTGTTTCCACATTTCCTACTGGCCTGAATCCATTTTGAAAAAAAAATAAAATGCAGCCTGTACCTGGTGATAACAAGAGGATACAAATCTATTTTAATTAAAAATAGAATCACAATCCCCTAAAGCAAGACAATAAACTATTCTCTTGCT
This sequence comes from Gallinula chloropus, assembly GCF_964237585.1. Lineage (NCBI taxonomy): Eukaryota > Metazoa > Chordata > Aves > Gruiformes > Rallidae > Gallinula > Gallinula chloropus. The sequence goes on along the minus strand of NC_140092.1, from coordinate 3,558,313 downwards.
CTGAAAATAAGCTGACCAGATTTCTGGGTGACAAATCTAAGGTATTGTGGAGTAGGTGCTGTGATGTCTTATCAGAGACTGGAGGAAGAATGTTACACTGACAAGAGAAAAAAGTTTATTATGGCTTTACATACAGCCAAGCAGTAATATCTGAACACACCATGGCTGGATGGTAAGTAATTACATGTCTCTTGGGTTTCTGAATCTAAGGGGAATGCTAAGCAGTTCCTGTCTCCACAGACATCTATCTGAATAGTATTAGAGACATAACTCATTTAGAGATCTACTAATATTAATACACCAAATAAAAACCACTATTAAAACTGCCCATGGTGTTAGGTAATTTGATGTTTTGACAATTTCTCTCAAGCCAGAATCCCTCTGGTCCTAAAATTGTCTTAAACTGTGAAAGGATGCAGCCAGTGCCATGCGTGACTGTGCCCAGACCTGATTTATTAACGATGCTTTTATGTGAATTATCCTTCTTGAAACTCAAAAGTGTATGTGTCTGCATGGTGAGGATGTTTCTGTGGGAAACAGTACTTTCACAAATGTACATGTGGGGGAAACAGCAAGGACAACTTGCCAGTTCACATGCTGAATGGGGGTGTGTGTGTAACCGTTTGACATCCTCCCTGTCTACTCACTCTTTCCGTTCTTGACGTTGCCACAACACAACATAGCCACCGTGTGGTTTTGATCTCTCCACCATCAAATTCTGCCAATTTGTGTTGCAAGATAGCCACTCCTTGGCTATCTTCAGCCACTGGTGCAAGTGGGAGTTCAGCTGTGTCAGCGTTGTGTCTCTGTTTGCTCTGGATCCGCTCTGTCTCCGAAGCAGAACTGATCTATCCACAAAATCCTTATCACAAGCCAAAACCAATTAGTGGAGACAAGATAATAGTTTATCAGAAGAATGATGCAGTGCATGGGAATCCGTGAACTATCCTCACTTTTCTGCTTGCAACTTAAATTTTGTCAAGTGTATCTTCAATAATTAGATTTGAAGGGACTTCAAGTTGCTCAGTTTAATATGGATCAGTGTGCTGGATTACAGGGAGAGGTCTTTTTTTTGTGAAAAATGTAGCCTTTTCATGTATTCATACTATTGCCAGCTCATTCAGACTTTGACCTGATCTTACTCTGGACCTTTGAACATTGACCAGACTCAAAGAAAGCACTAACACTCCAGGCTATGTGGGTGTAAGCATCATGCCCACAAAACAGCAGCTCTGAAAAGAACTAAAACAAGAAGGTGGGGTACTGTCCTGGCTGCTACTTTTCATAGTTTGGCCCAGACTGTTCTCACCTGCTGGGATGCTAAATAAAGCATGGCTTGTTTTTTGTTTTCTGTGCTGTGATATGGCTTTATTTTTCTCTGTGGTCTCTAACTCTGGGATGGTTGACTCACTGAGATGACTGAATGTTGTGTTTATGGGTGCAGCAACAGACTATAAGTTTTGGGAAAAGTAATATTGAATAAATATATACACATATGTATATATGTATGCTCCTTCCACAAGTTGGGCATTTATTGGTCCAATTTATCAGTTGACTGAGAGGACTGTCTGGGGTGGGGGAGAAGAAAAGAGGTGGGGAAAGCTGTTGCACTTGTGTCATAGCAGCATGGAATTACCCTGTTCCTCTGGATGTGACCATTCAGAGCTAGAATTTCTAATCTTCAGAAATCAAACCTGCTTCACAAAGCTCTAAAGTGGAAGTCGATCCACCCATTAGTTTTTTATTAGATATGCTGTTTAGACCACAAATTAATGTGATAGGCACAGTGGGACTCTCATCTCTGTCAGTGAGTGTGGAGACTGCCTGACAGTAACAGTTGTGCAAATGCCCTATTTCTTGCCTCACATGTTTTTTTAATGCTAGAACACAAATTATTCTCAAAATCTTTTAAAGCTGTTTCCACTCTATCACAGTGGGTATCATTTTTATTTATAGTTTCTATTTGATCCATTTTTTGAGATGCTTGTGACCAGTCTTCTTCATGGTATTTAAGTGCCTCACCTTTGCACACTTTGGTGCTTAGTCATACTGGATAACTTTGCTGTTCAGAATAGTCTTTTGAATTCCAGGGAACTGATCAAATGGTGTTGTTCATGGCTACATAGAATCATAGAATTGTCTTGGTTGGAAAGGACCTTTCAGATCATCAAGCTCAACCATCAACCTAACCTGCCAAAACCACCATGAAATAATGTCCCTAAGCACTGTATCTACCTGTCTTTTAAATACCTCCAGAGATGGCAACTCCACTGCCTCTTGGGCAGCCTGTTCCAATGCCTAACAACCCTCTCTGTGAAGGATTTTTTTCCTAACATCCAATCTAAACCTACTCTAGAGGAACTTGAGGCCATTTCCTCTCTATCCTATCGCTTGTCACTAGGGAGAAGAGATCAGCCCCCACCTTTCTACAACCTCCCTTCAGGTAGTTGCAGAGAGTAATTAGGTCTCACCTAAGCCTCCTCTTCTCCTACCTAAACAGCCCCAGTTCTTTCAGATCCTCCTCATAACATTTGTCTTCTAGTCCCCTCACCAGCCCCATTGCCCTTCTCTGGACATGTTCCAGCACCTCAATGTCTTTCCTGTAGTGAGGGGCCCAAAACTAAATACAGTTCAGTTCCACCTGCAAGGTATGGTTCAGCTGAGAGATTCCACTAATATATTGGTCTACAGGGTATTGCTGGTACTCATAAAGGTTAATTTATGAATATGCCCCTCTATGATTTTCAATAGTATTTATAGAGTTGGGGAATCAGGACTTTGATTTCCCTAGATATCAGGAGATTCATGTCCTTCTGGGGAATACCTTATATAAGCTTCCTGTTGTTATTCTCCTGGAAGAGCATGAACCATTGGTTTTATAACCTTCATCATCAGCTTGCCCTCCCCTTTCAGCAGTGGTTCCCTGCTGCTGCAGACTGCAGGTCCATATACCCATAGAAGCCCTTACAGCCCCTTGCCCCGTTCAATTCCATGTGGGCTTTGGCTTGCTCTGACAGTGTCTCTGTATTCTTCTTGGATCTTCTGACCCTGATTCCACCTCATGTGAACTTTCTTTTTATATTTGGGTTTTGTCAGGAGCTCACTGGTCACCTACACAGGCCTTTTGGAGCTCGTGTTTGAGCACTGGTACAGACACCCTCTTTGAAAAGGATGGAGCACCGGGAATGTAATTTCAGGAGGAATAGATTTACTATCTGCAACTTCCATAATATAATAGGATATTTATAAATTGTGTTTTGGGGGTTTGATTTATGGGAATTGACTGAAAGGATAAATGAACACAGTTTTTATGAGGTGCACCGTTTTCTGCACATTTGGGACAAATTTATCTCTTAGAGTTCATGCGCCTTCCAGCAAAGATAAATTAAACCTGGCAATAAACTTTTCATACTCCAGACTTATGGAGACAAAGCTGATCCTCTTGCCTTCTTGTATTACAGCAATCTTCCTCCAATTTATCCAAAACTATCTTCGGCATCAAGTAGCATCAAAATGTGTCTGGCTATTGTTAATAATAAACCCTGAGTCAGCTGTAGAGAGGCAGATTTCAAAATCAATGAAGCTAAGTGGAGTGGAGAAGAGAAAAATAGTCCATGCAGCAGCTTTCTAACTTTGCAATCTGACTTGGTGAGTAGAAGTCATAAATTTGTGGACAGATCAAAAGCAAAAATGGTGCAATGCCAGAAGCTTGATTGTGAAGCTTCTTCGAACGAATCAGCACATAATCTCCTAAGAGGGAGCCTAAGTTTACAAAAAAACCCCTGTGATGAACAGTGTGAGTTATTGTCAACTTCTCTGGGGTTTTTTTGCCATAACTGTGCCATTAAAACTTTTGTAGTACTCAGTTTCCAAAGTATGATAGCTGTGCTTCTCCTAGGCTTTTTTAGTCCATCTCAATGACTCAGATGCTGAGACGTGTCTGTTTTCCAGATTGAAGCAGTGAACAAGAATTACTTACAGCTTAACAGATCCAACAGCTGTAATAAAAGCCTACCTAGTTTGCATTTTTATTTTTTTAAAATCTATGACCCATGCAGGCTCCTTGGGCAAGTTTTAGCTGATGAGGAAGGTGGAGGATGTTTGTGGATGTATCTCCAGCTGCACGTTTCCTTTTGAGTGCAGAGCCTGGTGAGAAGGCTTGGTCCCCACCACAGCATCATGCCGTGGCTGTTCAGCTGCTCTGAGACACAGCAGTAGATCTGTAGCCACATACCTGTGATCACTAGAGTCAGGGGACAGGCAAGTTGCAGCGTGGAGTCTGATTGCCATCTATGAGGCAGAGCCATTGCAGTTTGGCCCAAATGAAGACAGTTGATGATTTAAGGAAAATTCTGCCTTCTGACACAGTGCAGAAAGGCTGGAGTCGAACCTCTGCTGTGGTGCAATGAAGAGAAATGTTGTCTCTGCTCACATCAGACAGATTTTACAACAGATGGTAGTGGAGCCAAACCATCAGGGATGCCCAGTGAGAACCAGCAATGTAAACTGTATGGCGTAAAGGTGTTTTACAGCATATGACTAGGTGTGGAGCCTGGACCTAGGCTTTGAGTAATCTTTCAGCATAGCTGACACGTGGATAGTTCCATGGGTTTTTTGTTTCTTCTTCCTTTCACAGGTTTCGTTGTCAGGGTTCCTCAGTGAAGACATCCCACAATGCATCCAGTCCTACAGCAGCTGCCCTAGGGCAGAACATGCTATTAAATGTGTTTCATATTTGTTGTGAGATCCTGGTATTGACTATTCTGCATAGTTGGATAACAGGAAATATCACTGCCTGCTAGAGCCTCCCACTTACTAGCATCAGCTATTTGACTTGGTCTGAACCCTGGGCTCTTGATAACATATTCCCACAGTCAGTAGGAATCCCACTTAAAATACTAGTGCTCATTAAGATTACAGTTAGCACTTTCAAAATGCTGGTTCCTTTGCCTAATTTTTTAATTAGAATAGCAGATGCTGATCCTGACAGGCCTCCTGTCTTTCACCACCAGTTGACTCAGCGGTGTTACTGTAGAAAATTTCATTTGTCTGCCCAGGTAAAGGAGAGAAGAGATGTGGGGCCTCACCATACAGTCTAGCTTGATGTCTGGCTATAAATGTGAAGTCTATGGAGACACTTCCATCACAGGGTCTCAGTGGTGGTGGGTGCAGAATTGACTTTTGAAGACATTATTAGCAAATCACTGTGCTTTCAGGGGCCCAGGTTAAACAGGTTGTTAATGTTCTGCAGGTTTTCAGTATTTTTTAGGAATCCACAACTGGTCTGAAGTTACTGTGTGCTACTTTTGGAATTTGGATGATATTCTTTCCAAAAAGCAATTTGTCAAGTACATTTTGCTGTGACCATCAGGTCTTTGCTTTTCAATATCGTGTGTCCCGTATAAGCCACTGGGAGATACGCGTTACAGAAAACAGACTGCTCTTTTCTTGTCTTGACAAGAGCTTTAACGGGGAGGAAATATTTCTTCAAACCAGTTCTGGCATATGTAATAAGAATCCATTTTAAATTTGGACCACAAATCTAGCTTTGGTCGAAAGCTTGCCAGATACACTGGAATGGTAATGCACTTGATTGCTGTGTAAAGTGCTGGTTGTCAGAAAGTACAAGAGCCCCTCCTAGACTGTGTGGGGACACGTGGCTGAAGGCAACGCTCAGACTGCTGGAGAAGGAGACTCAAAAGGCATATGCTTTGGATTTGGCACTGTCATGTCTGCTCCTAGGCAAGCTGTTTATTGCCACAGTGTTCATATGTAGATCCTCAGAACTGCTTTTAAGTAACTAAATAAACAGCCTGATTTAGAGGCATCAATGCCTAAATTTAATAATCTCTTTCTGAGTTGTCAGAGGTATTATGAGGTGTAATTAATGTACATAAAGCACTTCATGATCTTTTCTTTACCTGTCTACATCTTTATCCAGATTTTTATGCCATGCTGACGAACGATTCTAAGTTGAAGGTAATTATTGTATGTGTGAAGAGATGACTGAGAAAGCCTAATAACATAATTACCCTTATCAATAGATTTTCTTTAGAGCAACTCTTTGTTGTCCTCCTTTGAAGACAGTGATGATTAGGAATGATTTTATTTGCATAATTTCTCTTCTGAATAAGGCTTTTTTTGTGAGGAGGTAAGTGATAAAATGCCATTACAGAATACTGGAGCAAGTCTGCTGCATTTGCAGTTGGTAGAGGAAAACAGTTTTGCAGCAACAGAACCATCTTTCTTTGAACAAACAAAGGCACAAGATGCTTTTGCTTGGCTCTTCTTCCTTCCCATCCACATTGTCTTCCCCCTCTTCAGCCAAAGTGACTGAGGGACCTTTAGGATCAGTTAACAACTTTTGACTGAAGATCATGTCAAAAAGACAAGGCTTTGTCAGGTTTATCTTACACAACCACCTAAGTTAATTTGTTCTCACAAGTGCTGAGCAGTGAGTTAGGTGGTGGGAAAGGGAGAATATGTGGTTTTGACCTTCTGGCTGCTCTTTGTAGCCATGGTGGAAGTGTGCCTAGCCTTGCCTCTCCTGCAGACTGTCATGCTGTGTTGTTATTCCTTTTTTCTGTATCACTTCATGTCATTTTTTACCTTTTATGCAGAGGATTTCAGGGATGGCATAGGTATCCCAGGCTGCAAGTAATGTGGCCATGGTCTTTCTCCTGGGGTCCATACAAGGCTTGGCAAAACTCAGGCCATAGCTCCTAGCCCCAGCATTACACTTTCAGATCCTTAATAAAAATAAGACAGTGGTGTTTGAGGGAATAAAAGTGCTAAGTGAAGAAAGATGCTACCTAAATACAACTGTCCACCATACCCCAGAAATGGCTGTGGCTTAGCCCAGCTCCTAACTGGTCACCCGTGGGCCAGACCCAGGCTGTGTTACCCAGTGCAGTGTAACAGCTGAACAAAAGATACTCATGACATGTTTTAGTCAAGAACTGAATTCCTAGGCCTTCTTTAAAAAAAAAAATATTTAAAATTCTGTCTTGTTATTAAAATTTCAGAGGGGACACTAAGGCAAGCAATGCACTCTGCAGCAATTAAAAGACGAACAGAACTTCTTGGATGCCTAAAATGCAGATAATTCCCAGATGTATGGCAAGCACCTCGGGTTACAAACCCAGACACTGCTCCTGTTCCCTAGAAAAGGGAAGCTACAGAACAGCCCAAAAGTATTTGCTTCCTTGACCTGACCTCTCTGTCCTGATCAAGCAGAAATTTTTGATAAACAGCCTGCTTTCCAAGCTCACATCTTCTGGCTGGCTGTCATAAGAAAGCAGCAACAGCCCAGCATTTATTGGACCTCAGAGAACTCAGAGTGGAGAGAAATAGCTTAAATTCTGCAACTGCAGAAAAAGCTTCTTCTGTATTAAACAGTGGAAAACAAACAAACAAACAAATAACAAATTGTGATCGCCAAATAACATTTTCTTCCCCTTCCTGGTCACTTGAAGTGCTTCTGTCTGACCTTGGTATACTAAAAGTTATATTTTTGCTTCCCTTTCTCTCTCAATGGGAATAATACCTATCTGACTCATTTTCCAGGTACTTATGGGAAAGTCATATAGAAACTGAGCAGGTTTGGGGTCTGTTCCCTGGACAGCTTTGGGGTTTGTGTTCTAATTCAATAATAATATGAAATGCATTAACAATCTGGAAAGCACATCTTCTCCCAGGAGAACAACTGAGCTGCTGTGCTCCAAAATCAGCCATGTATTTGCTCAGTGTTAGGAACATTTCCAGGTATCAAACCCTGCCTGGCTATACTTGGAAATTGTTGTAACAGTTCTGTGCACAGTTTTGATCTGGGGCAGATGCCATTCTTCCAAGCAAGTTTTGGATGTAGTCTGGGAGATAGCATGGACCAGAGACGGTTGCCAAAAGGCATCTTGGCTGCTGCCACCCTGGTTAGGAAGGCAGGTGTTTAATAGTGAGGTGATGAGCTGTTTCCTGCCAGAGAGTGCCAGAGAAAGGCACAAAGACATTTAGCCTGGAGATTTAAAAGTAATCTCATGTCCTTAGTTTTGCCATGGCTCAGTTCTGTCAGGATGCAGCAGCCTGGGAGCTGGGACAGTGTCCTCGGCAGGAGGAGGAGTCCATCACTTTGTAGAGTCCATATGAATTTAAAAAAAATGTGATTCCCCATTTCATAGTCTATTCAAAGCTGGCACTGACTCCAGTAAACTTTACATCTCTCTGTACAGCACATGGAGCAGCCATCCATCGGTATCTGTTGGGGTTTTTTTGTTTTCCCCCAAACATATTCTTCACAGTAGAGTAGTGAGGCCAACTTGTACTCTAACTTCCTACATTCATCTTCAAATTTAAATAAGAAAGTGGAACAATGCCTCCAGATTCTTGGAGATGATTTTTTATTTGTAATCTACCGTTGTCAGAACATTGCAGATAAATCTTTCTTTCTCCACTACTTGACATTGATAAAGGCTCAGCTGGGTGTCTATAGTTAAATTCGAGCACTGTGCTTCAAAAAGGATGGGAACCAAGTGGATAGAACTAGAAGAAAGGCAACAAGAAGGGTCATGTTTTCTAGACCTCTGATCAATGAAGAAAGATTGAAAGAATTAGATTTGTTGAGTAGGGAGAGAGAGAGGCAGAAGTCTTCAAATGTACTGACGTCTGCTCAAAGATGGAAAAAGAACAATCCAATCCCCATTCCTGTACTGAACAAAACAGGAGTCAATGTGCTTAAATTTTGAGAGGACAAACTGAGTACCAGGCAAAGCTTTGTAACAAAAGTGGAGTCTGCTCTGGCCTTTCTAGATCAGCTTTTTCTTAAAAATTTTCAGGCAAACTGCTATGAGGAATGACCTGGGATAGCCAGGCTAGTCTTGGGCTCAAGGGATGCATTGGGAGGTGTGGAGCTTCTTTCTTCTTCTGTAACTTTGGCTTTTTTTCTTCTGTAAGGTTTGAATGTTAATGAAGTGATGTCTATACATTTCAATCTGTTGTAAAACATCTTTGCAGGGATTTTTTTTTTTCTTTTTTGTTTTTTCTTCCTCCCTCCCCCCTGCAATGTCTGTTTGGCTTCAAAATACTCTTACCTGACTGAAGACCTCCTCTTTACAGACCTGTGAGCACAAAACAGGATTTCAGGGTATACATGTATGTGTTTATCTATCAAAAGATAGATTTTAATTGGTTTTCTGTTCATTATGGTATTATTTATCTAAGGATATATATTTACCCTATGCTGAGGTAACACAGACTATGAAAAATCTTTTGATAATGAGATCATGGCATTTTCCTGGATGTTGTCAATGAATTTTTGACTTAGCTACCAACAGCTCCCTTGCAGACTGGCTTTGGGTTTTCACTCTGACAGGCTAACAGTAAGATCATTGGGTCACAGTGTTCCTGGCCATAGAAAGCCTGAAAGAAAAGTGCCAACAAAAAAGTTGCACAAACAAAGGTGATGAAACTTGTCCATTGTAATTTTCACTTGCATTGTCATGCATTCAAAAGATGGGAAGATTTTAATATAGAAAAAAAATGACTGGTTAAAGTACAGTGGTTAAGTGTTTATAGGATAACATTATTTATAATACTTTAGCATTATAGCAATTTTTAAAAAAATTCTGTGAGCATCCACTGGCTCCTTGCACAGATGACATATACACATCTTGCAGGGAAAGGTGCAGTGGAGAAATGGACACTCAAATCTGGTGTTTGGACAAACAAACACCCCACTCTGAAAAACGTACAGCCTAAAAGTTCATATTCCTCCCCAATGCTACTTTACTGCTTTTGCTCTGTCCTTCCCCAACCCCCCAGCCTTTATTTTTTTTATAAGACCATGTTTAATTTATGCCCTATTAATTAGTAGGAAGTCACATGTTATGGGACATCAGTGGATGATATAGTATCTGCTGAAAGGCTGCAGCCTTTCCTGATGTGGAGTAGTGGCTGGGGATTAGACACTTGTTAGCCCTTGCCCCTAGCCTGGTTTCACCAAAAAACAGTGTATGAGGAGTTAAGTAACCAGAATGCATAGTTAAGGAAAGTCCCTGTGACTGATGCTGTAACAAAAGAGGTGGGAAAGGAGGTGGTTCTAGCAAAATCCACAATATAAAATTTGAAATTAGTGTCTTTGAATAATTTTGCAGAGACAGTCCCCAAGACATACCATTTTGACTGCCCTGGGATTCCACATGATGCAATGAGGGAGCAGCTAGCAGTCCCAGGACTGCTCTTTAGTGAGGGTTCTTGCAGATAGAAAGGAAACTGAGTCCTAGGACTGACTGCCCCTTCCAACAAATCCCCTTCAACAGGCAAGAAAACACCAGATGCTTTGTTTTTCTGCAATTCTTCCCTAATGATTGTACAAACTGAGCACAGTTTCTTAATGATGTGCTTTTAGTAATATTCTGCAGTAACTAGGCAAGATGCCAGTTGACAAATTACAACAAATATGTCTTTCTTAATCCCTTCACAGTCTCCCTGTTGACTGGGGCCCTAATAAGCATGGGCTGCTGTGTTGCAGGAATAAATGCTCATCTGCATGAACGGCTCCAAGGGGCTGTATATACCTGGTATAGTGGTAAATTAAAAAGTTGGTAAACTTCCTGTCTCAATGAATGGGGGAGGTAGATAATTTCTTGGCAAATTACAAGTAGATTAGATCTCTTTATCAGTGTTTTGGTTTTTTTTTTTCCTCTGGACCGTAACAATGTGGAAAAAGATGCAGTTCATATAAAGGATTCATCTAATCACAAATCTCATTAAGACAGCCTGAGTGACAGCGGGTTGCTGTGGACTGAAAAAGCATAGCTTTGCTTTCAGCACACTTCCCATTAAAAATGACATACGAGATGTGAGGAGAGTCACAGCATTAACCATGGGGAATACACTTGGTGTAAAAGCACAGCAACAACCAGACAAATCTGATTCTGGGGATAAAATATGCAGCATCTGCAAATGGATGATAGGCTTTTAAGGTCCATTCAAGTATGTACAGTCCCCAAAGCATCTAGTTGCTTTTCTCAGCTTCTGCAGAAGTAGGATGTAAGAGTACAGAACTGTGCTGTTGGTAAGTAATGATGCTAAGAGTGTATTGCAGACAGTGTGTGTCCTTGTCAGTTGTGAGAAGGTGAAAGTTATGAACTAGAGAAATGCAAATGAAGTAATGATTTCTAATCTGTTTCCAATTCCAAAGACTTCTTGCCATGTATTTTTTTCCTTGCAAATACAATTGGCCTAAAGCAGGAGAAAATAGGTTTGGAAGGTGGTTGAAAGAACTGGAATGCTACAGGAGAAATCTGGTTTTAAGATCATGAGTTCCATCAAAATGGACTAGGGAGGGCTTATTTACTTCAGTAAAGTGGGATAAAGAGGAGTTATGAGAAGATCCAACAGAGAATCCTCACCAAATACTCCATTTCAGAAGCAGGGGTAGAAGTGCCATGGTGACCTGCACAGACTTTACCCAAGGTCCAGTTCTGGGGACAGAGTTGAGTGGGCTTCTGCGGGATAGGAAACGCGTCTCGCTCTGCAGTTGACTTGCCAAGTCCCAACACAAGCTTAACAACAGGCCTGTGTTTAAAACCCGTGACAGCTGGAGGTGGAAAAGAAGCACCAAAATTTAACAGCTTCTGCTGCCAGCTTCCAAGCACACCTACTGCCCTGTCCCTGGGTTAGCTCTGCCAACACCCTGGCCTGTGGTGACCACACCACACTTTCTTCCTAGGTATGTCCATGGCTGTCTTTGCATAAAAGTATGAAAATCAAGGGCTGTGATGTGGTTTTGGTACTTGTATGGAAGTGTATAGGCTTTGATGTTATCCCACTGCTTCCCCAGGTGGTGACTGAGCCCCTGGTTAGAGGGAGGAAAAACCTGAATGTGGAGTCTGACAGCAAATGGTTCAACTCCACCTGCATTTCTCCTTGAGCCAGGGAGCTGCCAGTCTTTATACACTGTGGTTATCAGGCTTCCTGCCAGTGTGCTAATAGGTGCTTTCATTCCAGGATATGATTGATGCTGGTTGGCCTTGGGTATGTCCAGGTAGATGCAGAAAAAGTGGTATCTTTGGAATGTGTATGATCATGTACAGATGCTTGGAGAGAAGAGTAATCCTAAAAGGCAAACTAAGCAATGATTTTTCTGACAGTAGAGCTATCTGAGCTGTTGCACCTTTTCAGTTCAGCCTGGTGCTAGATCAAATTGCTGAACGTGTTTTTCTGTCTACAAGATGCCTATAGAGACACCTGAGTGCCAGCCCCTGTGAGCTGCTGTGGTAGTGCTAGCACACGAGGACTTCATCTTCAGGAGACAAGTACAAAGTTTGACAGGTACATTCCTTGAATCCACACTTAGATTTGAAACAAACTGAAAAGCAAACCACCTGTTTGCTTTCATCCCTCTGCATCTCTCCTGGGTTCAGTGTTCCCTAGCCTTATTCTGTGGTTCAACAGGACAGTAACATTTTCTACAGCTAAAATCAGATTAATAGTTTCCACAGAACAGGGTAATTTTTTTTTAAAAAAGAAAACCCCTCCTATTCCCCCTCTCCTTCTTTTTTCCCCTTGAATTAATGTTACGCTTCACTTATTTCCATAAGCCTTGTCAATCACTTTGCTTTATACCTTCAGATATTCACTGTGGTGACAGGATGATAGAGGAGCAGAGATTGTCACATAATCCTATGATTACAGAAGATAGGGTGTTTATAAAACATGGTGAGACCACTGACCAAGTCACCAGAACTGGCTGTGCTGCGATGAACAACCAGTGAATACTGTAGAGCAGAGGGAGGAACAACTTTCACAGAGTGAAGGGACTTCATGGGGTAATAGCAGCTGCTTCTGAGAATACAGGGAAGATCCTTTCTTGGCTCAAAGAGCTTCCAGGTGGGAAGGTCTCATGTCCTGCAGATACTGAAGAGACCCATGACTCTGGATCTATTATTTGGAAATGTTATTAATTTCAGGAGCTCACTGTATGGGCAGTATCTTAGAAACACATCAATCTGTCCTAACATTTAATAGGCTCCTGAGCCACTGCCTCACAACTCACATTCTCACAACACAGGAACAGTATTTTAAAAAATACTGTTAAAAATCCCTCAGTAGAAACACATATATTGTCCAATCATGCAGACACAGCAAAGCTTGCATTGCTATGGAAACAAAGCTAAAGATGGCTTATGCTGTGAAAAACAACTTGCAAGTGACTGTGAAAAGTCAGTTTGTAAGAATGACACCTTTTGGGGTGAACTTGAAAGACATGATGTAACACAAGCATATTGGGTTAGAAGGCTATTTTTATTTAGTTTTCCACAGAGACAGGCTACTTTCACCTCTGTTCTTACAAGTCTGACATCAAAAACTATCATCATACATATGTGAGCTACGTAGAGAGGTAACAGGCAGGACAGTTACACTTCTCCTATCAAGCACTGTAAGAAAAACAAATGTAGTCCTTTCCAAGCCCATCTGATAAAAGCAGAACTGCTATGTCAGGATATTCATATTCATGTACTTTCTTTATACAACTCTAGTTTTTCATAAAAGAGCAAAACCCCAAAATCCAGTATCTAATGTTTAAACAAAACATACTTTCTACATTTGGCTTAAGCTGAAATATCATACCTTGCCAAATGAAAAACTGCTCTCTAACCATGGCTCTCCGAGCAGCTCAGTAGGTATGTAAGGCATGCAGCTCATTTCCTGCCAAGGCTGAGAAAAATGGGTAGGTTGGAGATAATATTGCTAGTGTGCTTGAAAAAGATCTTAGCTTTTAATGTTGTAGTTGGTCACCTACACATATTTTGACTCTTCGCCTCCTTGAAATTGTCCCAGGTACAACTTTTGGGCTGGCTTCCTTTTAGCTCTCAATAACGGAGGGCTCAATGGGAGGCAGAATAGGGTTTTCCAGAGCGCTACAGTCATCAGTGAGGAACACCAGGTCCTGGAGAAACAAAAAGGAAGGCTAACTTTTATATGGAGGAAGACAGATGATGTAGCACAACGCTGAGAAGCTCAGGCCCTGAACCCAGTCAGGTTTGCTGACGTCAGGGGAGACAGTGGGGGCTAAAAGCAGAGAATCTATCCCTCTCCGTGCATCTTGACCTACCCTTCTGCAGTAGGAGATCATGATGGTGTACAGGCTCCGGGCTTTTTCCTTCAGCTCACTCACTTCAAGCACTCTCTCACATCTGGGGTAGGCCACAAAATCGCGGAGTTTTGCCAACACGCAGTAATTCTGCAAAGCACACAAGAGAGGTACGTGTAACCCTGCACAAACACAGGTTTATGCTCCTTCCCCACTACTTACAAAGTTCTTACTGCCTCTGTGGGAATTTTCAATGCCTGCTGCTCTGTAAGGGGAATCTATGGAAGCTTTAGTTAGGAAAATTCACGTTCAGTATTTCATAACGAAGATGTTGGGTCTAAGTAAGGGCTTGGAAAAGTGAGTGCCTAGACAGAGTTTTGGTCTGCCAGCTTGTTTCTCACATGCTTTAGGAGGAAGCAGCGCCAATACAAGCAAATCTGCTCCTCTAGTAGGTGGTGTTACCTACAGAGTAGGTGCACTCTCTCACTTTTAAGAGAACCCGATCAGCCGGGGAACAGATCATCAAGATCTCACAGATATGACCCCTCTGTTCCTCTACAATAGACAAGACTGCAAGCACCAGACAATTCTTTTTTTCAAAGTGTTTTTTACCTCAGACTTTGTGCTATCAAAATAAATCACAGCTAACATAAATTTCACAATGTCCTTGTGAAGGAGGTAAAGCTTTAAAGCAAGGGAAACTGAGGCACTGGACTGCCACTGCTTGGCCTTGGCACTGAAGTGAAGCACTGGCAACTCTGAGACTGGGATCTAGAGGGTCCCAACTTGCAAGAATCGACGGTGCAGTTGCCTCTGGAAAAAATGCATGAGACAACTCTTTCTTTGTCTGATATTGTCTACTTAGTTACTCAGAGGAGCACTGGGAAAAGAAGCAAAATATATCAAATACCCCAGGGCAGAACACTACCACATAAACTGTGTATGCAGAAGGCTATTTTGCTGGGAGATGAATACTACTTTTCAGTATCACACTTCCATATATCCTCAGGCATACTTTTTCTTTCTGGATTCAACAAGTGGCTATTTAAAAGAGGAAACGCCAGCACAGAATTCCTGCACTTCTTTTTATTAAAGCCACGGTGCCAGAACCCACTCACCATATCAAATGAAATTGATTTCTTAAGTGAAGAAAGTTTATTCTGCATTTCTCCTTTTAAACTATTATTCAAAGTTTTGTTGCACATGCTGAACTTGTGAAAAAGCTCTGTCTCAACCAGTCAGTAATGTACAAAGGGTAATTAAAATATTGATTTCCTCATTTTTGAATTTTTAAACAAGTAAAATCCCAGAAGCTCCATAGGGATTTTAATAAGGTTTAAAATGAGTGTTGGTGGTTTGTTTTTTTTTCTTTCTTTCTGTCATGCATCTCTCTAGTTAATTAAGCTTCTAAAAATTCATTTCAAACCCCTCTTTTGGGGCACAATCTTAAGATCTATTATCTTTTTTTCATTCACTGTACAGCTGTAAGTAAGAAGTGTGAAAACTTACATGTATGTCCAAGTACAGCCTGGGCAGCATCTCCACACACGAGTCCTGCAGGAAAGAAGAAATTCCCACTGCAATTTTGTTTGGAGAGAAATTTCTGTCAAAAGCAAGCCACCCCCAGCGTCTTTGCAGGAGCAGTTTTGAGTTAGACTCACCACAGATGTGGAGCTTTGTAACTCCTTGAAGGACTCCGTGATTTCTTTGCTCAGAGACAACAGCCTGGAGTAGCAAGTTGGAGGGGCTGTGCTGGCTAACAGGGCAGCAGAGAGCAGAGCCATCAGGCTCAGCAGCATCTTCATTGTGGGGATCTTGTCCAAGGGAAAAGGAAGGGAGGAAAACAAATCAGCGTTGGTGATTAGGCAGCTACTGGTAAGCGTCAGCAAGTAAGTTTGACAAGTCAGCCCCCAATTAAATAGTCTCCTGCATCAACAGGGGGAAAAAAAAAAGTCTGGGGGTGGTCCAAGCAGCAGCTTGCTGCTGGTTTAAATTTCCTGCCAACCTATGAGCTGCTAGAGCTTTCCTGCCCGGAGCAGGGAAAGGAGGGAATGAGGATAACAAAAACAAACACTGCTGGTACTTTTCATTCCAGAAAGAAAAGAACTGAGTGAGCATCTCAAGCTACAGGAGCGTGTGTAAGAAATGGTACAGGGTTATCAAAGGGTTGTAGGCCCTGAACCTGTATCTGCTTTGGCATGCACACCTCTTTCTTCAGTACAGCCATGAGACTACATAGGCTGCAGATAGAGAGGTATGTTTGTTGGCAGTATCAGGCTTGCTTATCATCCTTAGCAGGTCTGAAAGTTGCTGTTATAAAGGAAACCTCCCATGTCCAGCATCATTTCCTCTTTTCATCTTATGCAGATGCTCACAGTTTCTTCATCAAAACAATAGTACTTGTCATGGCTGCTTTGGGAGACCTGTGTCTTTATACATTTGTGGTCTCAAACTGAATGAATACCTCTCTGTATGGCTGTCATAAATGTATTTAAAATGTTTTGCTTTCTGAGTTGAATTTATGAGGCTCTGTTCTTTTATTAGATGCCAGATGGAGCTGAGAAATCCAGATGCTGGGATACAGTCGTGAGGCTGAACATATGTTGTTCTAACATGTTAATTGTCCTATAAAATAGAGGTACCCTTGAATGAAGAACTGGTTATTTCACAAGTTATCCCCCCCCACTCCCCAAAAGAAAATCCCTACACCACCCTTCAAATTCAGATTTTGGTTAAGTACTAGCAAAAATAGTAAAGTATGTGATGAAGTACTGCGATGCCCTGGCATTACAGCAGCCCAGGAAGGTTCATCTGAAGAGGTAAGGGGCAATGGCTGAACACAAGAAAGGGGCTTCCCACCAGCCATTTTAGAGAGAAAATCAAAGGTTTAAAAACTAGTGTTTGGAGAAAAAACCCTATTCTATATGTTGCAGAGGGCTCTTGAGTTAAATACACCAAAACACCCAGAGGAAACAGGGAAAGAGCTGCATACTACTGTCTTGTTATACATTTACCCACTTTCACAAAGAGGGATTGGTGAGTGACATCAAGTTAAAGAGAAAAGGAGAGGAAAGAAAAATTGGGAGTTCTGGTGGGGGGGAATTTAGGGCTTGCCTTGGCACGTGGGCTGCTGGGTCGTATTTTCAGGAAAGAGAATTGCCAAGACAAGTGAATGAAGTGGCCCCGAGCAGCTGGATCACAGATCTAAACAGCTACCTACAGCATGTCCAGGGAAAGGATGTAACTTACTGCGAGCCTTGTTGGTAAAGAAACAGACTCTTAATCACCATCTCATTACTGTAAAGAGTAGCTGAGGGTAGCAGTGAAATATTTATTATCCTTCTATCCCATTGCCATTTGGCAAGCTACTAAAGTAGTTGCTCTGCCAGAAGAGCAGTCTCCTGAACAGCATAAACACTCTCCCAGTACAGGAATGAAGCAATCCAGTTGCTGCTAAAGATGTCTTCAAAATGAAGCTACTTTTTCTTTGGGTGGTTTTTTGGGTGGGTTTTTTTGGATGTTTTTTTAAGTGCAAGCATATTTTCTTTCTTGGTGTTTTACCATTAAGGTAATATTTACTATATTAAGCCTACAGCAGTGATTTTCATACTACAATTAAATGCTATGGATCATGTTCTAAAAGATAGTTAGATGTGAAAGTACCTGTGATGAATGTGGGTGTCCTCATGGCCATTCTTTGACATGAAACACCAACAAAACAACTCTCGAAGTCCTACGACCTTGTCATATTCAGGCAGCTGAAAGCTGTTTAAAAATATCTCTTTTTAGCATAAGGCAACATGAAAGGTGTCAACACCGATTTGGAATTACATTATGAACAAAGCTGTACATCAGTTGCCCAGGCCAGAGAGCCAAACATGCAGCTTCCTATAGCCCAGCACCATACCCTTTCTCCTCTTTGGCCAATTTGGGTCACATATCCCACCATCTGTGTCCCCTCCCAGCCCCCTAGGTCCCCTCATTCTCATTAGCAGGGAAATATGAACAACTGAAAAGTCCTTGACTGCCTGGCAACAACTAAAACATCAGGGTGTTACCAGCACTGCTCTCATCCCAACTCCCTAACATGGCATTACACCAGCTGCTAGAAAGAAAATTAACTCTAAGCTGAAACCAGGACACACCTAGAATTAATTTCTTTCTCAGTTTCTGAAGATGCAGGGTGTTGGGTTGGATGGCATGTTCTCTGGTGGTGGCAAAGGGGAAGAAAGAATTGCCACCCATCATTCATGCCTTTGCACTTGAAGTCTGCCTGGGCCCACATTTGCAGCCAGTATACCCATGACTCTTGTCCTAAGGGGTGAGATTTGCTCAGCCACACACACTTGTAGGGATGCTTCGCATCCAACAGATAGGGAAATGATCCACCCATTGACTTTCTGCTGTATAACAGGGAAATGCAATGTCTAGCTGAGCAACCAAGCCCTTCCTGGCCAAGAAGGCTGGATCCAGACCTCATAAAACATTTAACAAATTAAAAAAAACCCCAAAAACAAGACAAAAAAAAAAAGACTCTCTGCTTTGTGAAGGGGAAAAACTGCTGAAGTAATTTGCTCTGAAGTTTTTGCTCAGCTGCAGTATTCGTGCTTTGTGGTTTCTCTTTGATCCCATATAAACTAACTGAAGGAAAGCCACCTGTGATGGATGTCTACTCAAATAGTTTACAAAAAAAAAAAGAGCTGCTCTCAGAAATGTTAGGAAAAGGGGGTTTAGTTTATTTTAGTTTTAATTTTTTTTTTTTAAAGGAAGGACCAGAGTTTGATTTCCTCACTTAAATCTTCTCCCTGGGCCAGATTACATGCATAGTTGACTCTGGCCCAGATGGATATTTTCCAGCATCTAGTAGCTCATCAGCACTTCTGCACATCTCAGCATGCAGAATATGCAATTCAGTTCAAAAATTACAAATACTCTGTTCTCAGTTATTTTCTGTTTGTATCTCATCAGCAAGTTTATCCTTGAGCTATGAATACATTCAGTTTATGGTCCAGATATGAGGAAATAGCTTCCTTTTCTCTAAGAAGATCACTGGTGACTTCCAGAGAACTTGCTAGTGACACCAGGGACTGGGAGTCCTTTCAGGGTAAGGCACAGCTCTGAATCAGATACACAGTCACCAAAGCCCTTGAAACTCCAGACTCTTTTTTTTCAGTGACTGGTTTTATCCAGTCCCTCATGCAAAGCCACTTACTAATCCTGGTGTGCACCCTGCCTTGGGCAGAGAAGGTCTTTAACAGGGAGACACAAGCTGTTCTTCACAAAGACTAATAGCACCTTAGAGGCAAGACTGAAAATGGACATGGGAATAGTCTTTAGAGCTACAGGAGGGGAAGGGGCAAAGATCAAAATATGTTAAGAGTCAGAACTCGCCTAAGGATTGCCTCTATGGAGAAGCTGCTATTTGCAGCCCTCCCAGCCTGTGCAACAATGCTCAGGCTGGTACTGGAAGGGAGCACAGCAGGAGTCAGTCAGTCAATACCCCGTATCTGTGATGATTATGACATGGACATCTGCACTGCAGACCATCCTCCTCAATTCAGTGAGCATATCAAGGCTCTGAGGGCTCAAGGCACATACCCTTTGAGTTTTGCATCAACTCTTGAGGCTGATGATGTCACTACAGTCCCGAGTGCTGTTTATAGTGCATTTATTTACTCTTACAAGGAACATTCCATAGCAAAAGCAGACACATGGGCTGAGAGGAAAATGAGAATCCTATCATGACATAACTGTGTGTATAATTCTTGAATAAAAACCGGAGTGATGGTGTCCTTTTGCTTCCAAGTTACTGAAAATTCAAACAATAATATTTTTCTGCAAGTCAAAGGACTCACTATGCAGGCAGAAATTCCTCCCATGTTTGAACAGCCTACCAGGGCCTCCACCTACTTTTACAAAAGCCCTTTCAAGTTGCTGACTCCCTAATACCGAAATCCACTTGTTTAATGAAAATGTTTGTTTTTAAATAGTCGGGGGCTGCCATGAGACACCTCATGAAATGAGCTTCTGATATATTGAAAAAATAGGAAAGAAAAGTAAAATGGCACTTCACAGAGAACGCCTTGTGTGTTTAAGACACGATTCAAAGACCTGTGACTCAGCTGGCTGTTGTGGCAAAGGTGCCACTTCTAGCTTCAGAGCAGAGCTAAACTGCCCTGCAAACTTCAATCTCAGCACAAAAGGTGTGTTCACAGGCTGTTTGGAAACCCCAGCTTTTTTGGTTAAGGTCTTGTCTGGTTGCTGTGTTTTTCCTCACTGTGCAGCAGTGTGCTTTGTTGAGCCATATTGTAGACAGCGGCAGTGAATTTTGGGATGGGGTTGTGAAGCCTCACACATTGCCCTGGGTCTTAGGGGTGCTGTTACACAACGCTGCTAGCTTCCCTGTACAGAAGGAAGCTGGGTACGGCAGCACAGTCTCTCCTTTCCTCTTTCACACTAGTGATAGATCTCTGCTGGTCATCTGCACAGCTTGGCCAAGCTGTGGGCAATGCACAAGGCATGCAGGACCTGTTGCTGGACTGGTGTTGCAACACCGTGCCCCTGTGAGAGTTAAGCAAATGTACTCTCTGCTAACTCAGTGCTATGGGCTTCTTTTTCCCACACTGCTGTTGTTATTTTTAAAAATTTACATATATATTGAGGAAACAGATGTTACTGCTCAAAAGCCCATTCTTTGATAAAATGGTTACAGAAGCAGCTAAGCCATCTGAGTCAGAACAAGAAACGAGATGTTCTGAATCTGGAGGTCTTGCCAGCATGAACCTGGCACTGGGCACTTTCCCTGCAGGAAAGCATATGGAAATGGGGAGTCCTGTGGTCCAGGACAGAGATGGGACAGCCCAGCAGAGCCAGAGAACAGGAATAATTTCCTTGTGCTGCCTTGGACTAGTGACTGAGTCACAGACACTGACTGTGTGTATCAGCCCTCTCCTCAGGCTACGTGTCCAACCTGCCTTTGCAGTGGGGCAGGGGCTTGGGCTGCAGACTCGAGTCCCCTAGGGTATACGGGGCTCAATGTGATGGCAGTGCCTGGGATGGCTCAGACATGTCCATGTCACTGCAGTGCAGGCGTAGCCTGGCTTGTCTGAGTCTTGGCTGCAGTCTGTGTAATGAGGATAATGGTATTTCCCACGGACACTGTGGGAACGCAGCCATCAACACCAGGGAGACGGGAGATTACGTGGTTTTAGCCCTGTCAGTGATACTCTTTTCAGTGACTGCAAGGCTTATTGATTCAAGTAATGCAGGATTTAGAGTCTTAAGCCTTCACCGCCTCGCTAAGAAAAAGGCAATTTTACCTCACAGACCTCTCTGGTGAAATAATAGCAGTGCTTTCAGCCCAGCTCCCTCAGCTGGGGCAGAGCTGCCTCCTCCCCTCCCAGGAGCACACAAGTGCCTTGTCTGCGCTCTGTCTGGCCTTCAAGACCACTCACGTGTGTGTTATCTTAAGGTAATACCATGTTTTATTGGCACTGAAGTCGGGGCCTCAGGAACAGTGTTGTGGGGAGAAAGCCTCATTCAGGTTCAGAGCAGTGCTCAGCAGTAAAATCAAGTTATTCACGCTTTCCTGCCCTCCCTGTGCCCTCCTTCCCTCTCTTTCCCCATGCACATGCAAATGTGGCAGATAGCTCCAGGTCTGATTGTTGCTGGTCAGCTTCCTACCCTTCCAAATTACACGTGTGATGAAAAATGATGTCAGCCAGCAAGACATGTATCAGAGGTGATACAAATAAACATATTCATCTACCAAATCTGCCTCTAATGCAAGCCCACGGGGGAATTCAAGGGCTGAGAAAACAGAAGGTCTGAGCTATCTGTTCTCTGAAGTTGTCCCTCCAAGGAGCTCTTGTCTGCGGTGTGGTTAATCTGCGAGGAGATGAGGAATTTAATTTTCAAGGACTGGTATTCCTGCACCTTTCAGAGCCATTATGTCACTCAAATAAAATAAATGGATGAGACTGGAAGTGCAGCTCTGGATAACAACCCGGTCTGAGCCAAGAAGAAATCCAAAGAGACTTTCCTGCTGAACTACAGCGGGCACAGGAGCTTTTTAGTAGCTGCTTAACATGCTAGCAGGCTCCCTTTTCTATTTATTCTTGCCTAGAAACCTGCAAACGTCAAAGCTTATGTTGCTGTGTGTATTTCTGGATACAAACAACGGTTCTTCCAGCAGGCTAGCACAACCGCAAGGTAAGATAAATTCTCATCTCAGCTGGCTGAGAAGGCAGAGTATGGGCCCATATAACACACCCTGTCTCCATAGTTCTAGTTTCTTTCCTATACGCTGGTTTTCATATTTAAATGGAGTGGGAGAAATCCTGCCATCATGGAAAGCACCGACCCAAGTCACAGATTCCTGCAGATCCATGTTCTCACTCTAGATTAAAACTTGGGTTCAGTTCATTAGCCTCAGTAGCACAAAATCCCCCAAGCCAAAATAAATCAGTTGCATTGTTTCTTGTTTCTCCCAGAGGGCATTACCTTTCCAAGTCCTGTCCATTAGAAACACAACACAGGTTCAAAGCTGTCTGTGCCAGTGCCCTAAACCCAAACAATGTGGCAAGTACCTGTTACAGGTGTCAATACTCTTCTATGGAACAAAAATGTATAAAATAGGATGCCAAAATTGATGACCTGTTCTACTTGCTAAAACCCAGAAGTGATGAAAACAAGTGAAGAAAATTCAGGTTAAGAAAATCAATAAACTTGGTAATTGCATTATTTTTTCTGTCAACTTGCCTTGAAACAAGGACAAAAAATAAATCTGAGCATCTCAGAAACTGGTGTCAGTACCAGATTTGTCATTTAAATGTGAATTTCATTCTTCATTGTAACCTTTCTGTTTTAAATAATTTTGATAGAAAGAAAACAGGAAAATAGAATCCCCTTCCACTTCTGAAGCCCATGTAATGAACTATGTGTCCTGCAAGTTTGTTTTTAGCTTGTATTTAAGTCAAGTGGCTTAGACCAGAATTATTTGAAGATATGTGAAGTATAGCCTGATGTAGTTGATAACTCTGTATGGTAATGAGACTGTAGCTTGAGGCAGGGTCTTGCACTCAAACCTCTTGCAGGTTTGTCCTGTAACCCCAGCAGAGCAGAGGTACCCCACCTCCATCTGACTGGCCGTAGGCAGCGTTCAACAGGTAGTTTTGAGAGCACACACACAAGGATGAGATATCAAGTGTCTCCTGCCTGCATTTCTGGTTCTCAGGCAGCTTCCCAGAGAGCGCTTGGCGTGTCTTAACCCAGCCCACCCTGGCATGGGGTGCCCAAGTCAGCTGGTGCCAGAGGAGGGATGAGCGTTCGTGGTCACTGGCTGGATGAAAGGTGTCTCAGGTGGCCTGGGGGACTTTTTCAGCAACACCGTGTCTCCTTACTCTCCTGTTTTGAGAAAGTTTAGTTTTACCCTTCTGATTATTCCCTAAAAGAAAGAGAAATAATGATACAAACCGGAGACAACATTACAGCTGGGTAATGTACTGAGGAGAGCACCAGGGGATGGCACAGAGAGAAGAATCACTCCGGTTGCAGCGTTATGCCTTTCACGTGTAGAACAAGCCGAGGTCTTTAACGCCTGTACTTTTAACTTTGGACCATTAAGCTAATTTCCATTAGAAGAGTAATCAAATGAACATTTATTTTCCTCTTTTCTGTTTGGCCGCAACTTTTCTTGTTTTGTTTTGTTTGTTTGTTTGTTTGATGTTTTAGAAGGGTTGCGGCTGGGGAAGTGAGAGCTTGGCTTGATTTAAAATGTAAATGCAATTCTATCAATCTTCCCCTCGGCTAATAGGCTGCCTGGGCATTTTAAGGGCATATAGTGAAAAGGAAACTGTGACTGCTAAAGAAAAGCCAGCCCCCTGCTGTTCCTGTTCATATTTATTTCACAATCAGCCCATTGAAACGGTGTGATTCACACTCTGATGCTGTCGTTGTCTAGCTGGCAAAGTCACTGGTGAATTTAAAGAAGTTTCCCAAGCTGAAAACCAGGCAAACTGCTTTTGGGGCAAAAAGCAATCTTACCGGCAATGAGAGCTAGTGAGTCACTGCAGCCATCTCTCTTGCTGAGAGCTGAGGCTACCCTTACAAATGAGAAGCTCTCTTGAAATAAGAAGCCGTCTTCAAAAAAAAAAAAACAACTGTGAGAAGTGTGTTGCTTTTGAAATGTAAAGTGTCCTTCTGATATACATATACATAGAGTATACAAGAGTAAAGTCATGCTACAGTTTGCAGAGGCAATTTAAATGTTCTTTGTTAAAACATTGTTCCGCAAATAAATAGCCCCCAAAAGGGTAAAAGCATGTGTGAGTGCACAAGAGGGAAAGAGGCTGCCCAATTCCCCAGTAATCTTGGGTAAATACTAAAGGGAAACCCTGTCTGTTTACCTTAAATCATCTGGAGTTAATATATTCACTGTCTACATTACGATCAAACAGTTGCTATGAAATAATGTCTTTCTGGTACCACAAAGACACACATGGCCTAAGCATTATCCTTACTATATTAATCCCTATCTATCACTGTGACAACTATTACCATATAACCTTCCACTGACATGGCGTAAAACCAAAAGTTTGGGAGCCAGTATCAACATAGAACATCTGAATAGCTGAAATAAATAAATAAATAAAGACCACTGGAGACTGGATTAATGGAAATAATTAAATCCAATAGTATTATGTGTTTGGCCATAAGTTTTTTGCATAGAATTTCTACTGTAATGTGAGAGCTTATGATATGGCAATGATGAAGGATGCAAAAAATAATGTGCTAAGTGTATTACTACATATTTTCTCATTAATCATGGGATGAATATTAGCCCCTAGTCAGAATTGCTATGAAAAAGCTGAGTGTAATCTTAAGAAGAGTCAGAGGAGTTACAGCCAGCAAGGAGACAAGGAGATACTGGCACTGGTGTACAAGCAGAGATCTGCGCATCTGGCATATTACATACAGTTTTGGTCACCCATGGTCAAGGAGGATGAATTCAGACTGCATGGGGTGCAGAAAGGACAGTGAAAATATTCAGTGAATGAGAGATATGGGACAATGTGGGCTTTTTTCCCTACTGCCTCCCTTTCCGTGTAGCTTCTGTTACTTTTCCACTAGATGGGTCCTTGTCCTGCTCTTCTGGCGATGCTGGCTGTCAGCTCTGAGGCTCAGGGCACTCCAGTCCCATTGCAGCCTCCCTTATTCACAGTTCCTTTTTCCATAACTGTCACTAGGAATTTCTGTAACAGGGGTGGAACAGGAGGAGCTCCTGTAGACAACTTCCCTGTGCATACACATCCCAGTCCCTCAAAACATTGGAAATCCAAGCACACAAGGGCTGCAGAGCCCAGGCAAGCTGTGAACTGCTTCTGTGCTGCCCTTTGGGATGGGCACTGCCTTAACTGCTGACCAGTAGCCATCTCTTTGACCGATATGAGAACTGAAGCTGCAGAGGCACAGGACAGTGGTCCATGGCTTTCCAGGAGGGAGCCCACAGCTGCCTGCGATAAGGACTGGGGACTGGGCTGCCAGCCCAGAGAAGGATGTGGTAAGGCCCTGGGCCAGCAGTCTGAATACAGCATTAAAACTGCTGTGCAGCTACGTGGCGCTCTCAGAAAGGCCGGGCGTGCTCCTGGGGAATGCGAAAGCTGGTGTACAGGCAGCACAGCAGCTGCCACACCGCAAGCCGCACTCAGAACACCAACCCATTTTAGTCAGGGATTGTGTACAAACAAAAAGGTTGGCATCAACTTTGTCCGTGTCACAAAGCCACAGTTTCAATTCTTCCTATTGCATAATTTAGGTACATGAGCTTCTGTAACAAGACAACGTGCCGGGTGGAGAATGATAGCATTGTCCACACCGTTTTCCCTCTGACACCAGAGAGAAATGGAGCCAATGGAGCCAAAGAAACTGAACAACATTCAGGAAAGTATCAAAGTGATCAAAGCAGACTCTTTGATTCGGCTTTACACAGAGTTTTCAAAGAAGGGTTAAGTTTCCAAACAGTGTGTCGGTTCTCGATGCCAATAAACTGGCTCTGTTTAGCTTTATACTCTGATAAAAATAGGAACAAGAAAAGAAAAAAAGAGCTTTACCAAGATGCATTTTCTAAGCTGTGCTATCAAGGGTTGAACTTGCTAGGAAAAGGCTAAATGTATTTTCTTGCTCTCTAAGGATGCCGAGTTCTCATTGAGAGAGACCCAGTGCCAGGCCTGGATAGCGCCGTAGAGGAATCAGCACTTTCAAGCACAGGGAAAAGCTCCGAGCAGATCCTTTTGTTCATCTGTATTTAATACACCTCTTTGTTAACAGACCAAGCCCTAGGGGACAAGAGCAGCTTACAAAGCATGTGGAACACCTTTAAAGAGCAGTTTGGAAAAGGTGCCTGGTCGTATTCCCTTTATAGTTAGAAAATATTGATTATTCTCATGAATTTATCTCCCATTCTTTTCCCAAAGAGTTAGACAAGGTTTCAGGGCTCCTCATCTAAATACACTGGAATAAAATACTAGGTTTTGATGTTATAATTTGACCATTAATGATGTCAAGCATGAAGCTTTTCTCATACCCTGGCAGGATGTACTCCATTTCTGTCTTTGTAAAATCTGATTTTCTCTCTGTGCTGCAGCAACTGTAAAGCAAAAGCTGCCTCTGGGGAGGTATTTTGTTTAGCTGTGTGGACACATTCCTCCAGGAAATATTGAAGCCAAACCACACACACACACACGTACACACGGGAACTGTATTAGAAGAATTCAAACCTTGAACAGAAAACAAACCAGTGTTGGATGTGGAGCCTGAACTTCACTGCATGTTCAATTGTGTTTTTCACATTTTTCTTTTGTTTTTACTAGCTGAGGCAGTGGACCAATACAGACACTTCCCAAACGTGGGGAGCACTGCCCAAGGACAGCCCTACGTCTCCTGGCCATGTCAGAGCTAAGAAAACATGGAAAAAAATGCATATCCAACACTTGCTTGTTTTGCTCAGGTGTGAGACAGACATGTGCAGGGCAATTTTAGCAATAGTCAAATGATGCTGCAAAGCACACGTTCAGCATGTGACAATGGAGGAAAAACCCTGCAAAACAGGAGGTGAGAGAAGATGTAGATGTACATGTACTCTTTTGGGTGTTCTTTTCCTTTTACTCACTGAAATAAGAGCCAAAAGTCCAGCTCTGTTTTATTCTGAGATGGAACCAAGTTCTGGCACTGCCCAGAGGACAACTGGCACAGTAACATGTTTAAAATTATCAGAGTCTGACTCTTCCTTAGAACCTGGCTGAATGGTCCTGAAATGGAGATAACCAATAGGCCAGAGCTGCTCTTCAACTGAATGACATTCTACTGCTTTCCTTTTCATAGCTGCTCTGGTTCTGGCCAGGCCAGAGTCACCCTCCCCAAGCAGCCAGCCCAGGTGAGCTGAGTTACCCCAGGCTGTTTCCACACCACCTGACATCACTCCTCTATAAAAGGGGCTGGTTGGAGAGGGATGCTCCTGGATGCCTCCAGAGCAGTCTGAGGGTGGCTTGGTGGGATCAGGTCAGTCCGAGCATCATGCAGCACTCTGTAATTGTTGGGTCGGTAAGGTACTCTGCGTTATCGGGGGTGTGTGTAAGTGTAATTGGCTGTTATTGTTCCCCTTTCATGGTGCTTTTGTCAGTAAACTGTCCTTATCCCAACACCTGGGGGCTCTGTCTTTTTCTCCTCTGGGAGCAAGCAAGTGGTGTGTGGTGCTCAGCCACTGCTTGGGGCTGAACCA
Organism: Gallinula chloropus; assembly: GCF_964237585.1. Lineage (NCBI taxonomy): Eukaryota > Metazoa > Chordata > Aves > Gruiformes > Rallidae > Gallinula > Gallinula chloropus. The sequence continues at coordinate 3,530,447 of NC_140092.1, read as the reverse complement.
CCACGATAACTTCATTAATTTTTATTGCATTGATTTATTTATCTATATTCTGTATATATTGTGCTTTTATGTATTTAGCTTCATCTATTGTGTGGGTTCTGACCACAGGGAGGAAAGGCAAGAAGGACTTGTGGGCAGGATGCAGACAGCAGAGATAAGCAAATGTGACTCCAAGTCATGAGGGATGCTTCTGCAACCAGCCTCTATGATGGGCTTCTCATCTCTGATGCCCAAGCAAAGTTGCTTAAGATCACAGACCCTCATGCCAGTCAGCTTCAGGACTGTCTTTCTTAGTGCTACTTCCATTACCACCTGCCCCAAGGGGGGGGGTAGCAGAGCAGAGGAAGAACCAGGAGTTGGACAGCCCTGTCTTAGGAGGGCAAAGAGGTTTGATGCTGGGTTATGTAGAAATGGCTGCACTCAGGTAGAAACACCACAGGCTTTGCAATGGATTTTGCAGCTTGTTTTGCTCAAAGGCACTAGTGGGTAGGACTGCTTTTGTAAGTACTTTGGGCAGTGTTGAACATCTCATAATTTATTAGCAAATGATTCCAGTAATTAAAGAGCAGATACTTAAAACAACAAGGTAAGGCTAATGTAAATGAGAGTGTTTGTTTCCCCCTCAGATTTTTCTGCTGCTTAAGCTGACATTAAACACTAGGTGTGACAACCACATTCTGGAAAGAAATAGAAGCTAATTTTGGATTACTGATGCTTCATATTGAACTGGTGTGTAAATGGCTTGATTTTCCAGTGCAATACACAAAGGAACTTCAGCTGTGTCAGAGATCAGCATCTGATGTTGACTTTTTTTTTAAAAGAAAACTCTGGTTAAAAGGAGAGTGTAGTGTTCTCCTTGGGGGTAAACCCAAGGTTTGCATCCAGCAAACCCCCCAAAGACTATGTGAGTGTAGGCATACTACTGAATTCACTAGGAATGCTCTTCTGCTTGAGACTGTGTGCATGCCCACAGCTACACGGTAAGAAGAAATGCCCAGAAAAACTTGTAGACAAATACTTGTGTGTGACTGCCTACTTGAGCAAGCTATACTTTGGTTGACTATGCTGGAATCCTTATTGCATGATTCAGAATCATCTTTAATAAGCCACGGTGCCGTTGGTCCTTCTGAAGCATAGATGCCTTAGGGAATGTAATTAGTTTGTTGTTCTGTTTACACATGCTTTGTTTTGTTGGTTCCTTTCTTCTTTTGACTCTCTGCCTCCAGCAAGGGAATGAAGCCTTCTGTTAATGTAACTTACTGGAGGATGTTTGAAGCACAGAATAAGACCCTAGAAGCGATTGTCTGCTATGCTGCTGAGACCTGGAGACTAATTTCCAGATGACATATGTTGTTAGCACTGCTATATGGATTACAGCTTAGGGGCCAAAGCCATAGATCAAGAATCCCACTGAGCTGGAAGCTGTGCAAACATGTGGTGAAAAGATGATCTCTGGGTCGCAGAACTTTGGCTCTGCACACATCCCTGTTCAACCTAGTGCCATTTTTCTCCCAAGATTGTTTCCTTATGTCCATTAATAACAATATATTTTCCTTGTCTGGCAATTGAGTACCTTGCTTAGTATTTGTTGTATGAAATCAGTAAATGAAAAAGTCAGTGTTAATATGGTGGACTCCTTGCTGTTGTGTCTACTGGCACCAATGAATCATTCCCACTTGAGATGGCAGATTTAGAAGGTAATCAAATTTCTCTCCTTTCTGAGACATACTGTGTTCCTGAGCACTCTGTCATTTCTGGTGTTAACCACTGAGAGGTGGAACATGTACCTCTGAAAAAGTCTGTATCTGGCTTGGGTGCTGTTGCTGGCACCTTTGGGATATTGTGTACAGGGGATGCTCAGGCTGGCTAGTTTTTCCTCCAACAGTTCTCATTAGAAGCACAAATGCTACTTATGGAGTAGTACTTTTATCTGGCAACACTTAGGGAGAATAACATATTCCCTGTGTCCATCTTCCTGAACAGTTTTTCCTGTTTGAGTCTAAACCTGAAAAGCAAATTCTTTACTGTTATTGCCCCTTTGGTACCTGGTCTGGAGAAGAGAGCTCTCATGGAGACTCATTTGGCAGTGGACCAATAAGGCAAATGCCAGCCACTGGACGTGCTGAAGATGTTTCTCTGTGGTGGCTTCCATCTTGATGAAATACTATGAGACTGGTGCTTTACTAAGAGTTAAGCTGAGAAGCTTGAGGGCATGGGCAAGGGGGAGAGCACAGAATGAACTGTGGGTGACCAGCCATGCTAGTAAGTGACCATTAAGTTTTCCAGTGGCCTGAATAAAGCAGGCAAGCACTAGCTGTGTGTTCAGTGCTGCCTAAGGAAAACACTTTGTCTTTTTAGTGAGGGAGTAAATGATTGCACACAAATGATTATATGTAAGGCAAGTATCTGAGGACCCCATAGGCACTATATAGTTCGTGCTCAGAAGCTATAGGGAAAGAAGGGGAACAGAAAGAGTGATATGGGCAGTCACTGAGAGGGCAGGGAGCATTTATTTGCTCCCAAATTACTGCTGTGCCCATGAACTGCAGTGGATCACTGGGAGTTGGGTCTGTTTGCCCTCTTGCCCCATTGCTGCTACCCCATTCTTTGGAGGTGAGTCAGGTGGAAACCCCCAGGAAGCCTGTAAAACCCTCATTTGTGAGCACACTTGTGAATGAGCTCTCCACTGGTGAGAAAAGGTCACTATTGGGTTCCTAGCAGGAACAGTTTATACAAACAACAAGCTTCACCACCAACATAATTTTCCCTTAACATTTTCCCTTCTGTGTTTTTCTATCCCCCTCTGAGGGCTGTTGGTTGCTCCATTGAAGATTCCCATCCTTTCAGCAGTAAGCCACAGCAGGCTCCTTTCAATCAACAGCACCAGCGTCACAGCAAGCAGCACCAGTAACACATTTCCCCCCAAGCAAGCAGCTCTGACTGCAGCCAGGCACACAAATGTGCTCCAAATCCCACATCCCTGTCTCCCAGCCCAGCAAGACAAAGGCTGCAAACTGAGTAGAAACCAAACAGATAAGCAAGTGGAAACATTTTCTTCCTGCAGAAAAATAACCTCAAATATTTGTGCTTTGCCTGCCTGCAGGAACCTCTCTTCCTTCCCATGGTCCTGCTGCAGTGTTTCTCCTCTCCAGGCTGAGGGCATGATCCCTTCAGGTGGAAAATGCATTCCTCCTTTCACCCACAGTTGGACATGTCTCACATTTCTCAGGAGATGTGAAGGGACTGTGACTCTTGGGAATCTCAGTAACAGTTTTCAGAAGCTGCCTTCAGTGATTTTAATCAGGTTTCATCTTCAGAGCGATGGAAACAGGAAACATGTTTTCCTCAGCTGTGTTTCTTTCACTTCCAGTTCACCATTTACATCACTACTTTAGCCTCATTTTCCAACTTAAATGCACAATGGGACTTTCCTTATAGAAAATGTAGATGTAGACAGAATAGATGCTGCAGGCAACGGTCACTACTGAACATTGGTGCTTGTTGAGCAATGGGACTGCTTGTAATTCTCTATAAATGCTTGTTGGGAAGCAGAGGAGACATAGGTCTTTATATGGACCCATTAAAATAAAAGGATCCTATTACAAGCTGGTGCCATTTCTAGGGCTCTATTGTGATTTATAATTGTCTATGAATGTCACCATTTTTACAAATGTCTTCTAAAACTATTTTAAAACATTATCCCTAAGGGGAAATAAAATCACAAAATTTGTATAAAAAGCAGATGTTACATTGTGTCACCAGATGTAGAAAAGTCTTACAGGTATAGAGCTACACTACTTTCTTTCCTCCGTTCTTGTTTATGGAAGAGTATAGAAAGATAAAAATGTCCTGAAAGATATGCAATAGTCTTAAAGGGTGATAAGGACAGCTGTGAAGGTTACATTAGATCTGAAAAATGTGAAAATCCAGACTAAGTTGTCATCCATCTCATTTCTGTATCAGAGCAGAAAGAATCAAGCGTGAGCTCATTCTATGTTTGGTGCCTTTTTCCTCTTCTCTCCTGGCTGATTCTCCTCTTAAGAATCAGAAGAATATCAGATATATAAAATGTCACTTTAATAGATTTACATTTACTTAAAGGCTTAATTACTTTTTAACTTTAAAGTCAATGTTAAATGCTGTTAAAATTAAGATTATTTTAAACAAAAGCATAATTTAAATGTGAATTTAAACCTTGACAGGAGTTTCCTTCCTGAACTAAAATATGTCATCACACACATTTCTCAGAGGAAAACAGTCTTATAAGATCTGAATAAAGAAGACATGGCTGAGTGATGGGGAACTGCTTCCCATAATAGGGAGTTATGACAGTGTCAAATCAATGGCATTTACAGGGCTGAAAATACTAGGGATGGTAGGAAACCACAGATGCGATGAGCATAACTGATTTTCCACCTCTGCACTGACTTGTCTGCCTGGAAAGAGTTGCTTCCCCTTTCTAACCAAGCATGACTGTCCCAAACTGGGTGTCCAATTGTAGAGTAACAAGAAAAAAATTGCTGTGGTGAATGCATGTTATCCTGCAGGTTTACCTCTGGGAGTCAGGCTCATTTCTCACAGCTGACTGGTTGCTAAGGACAGCTGATGTATAGGGTATCAGCTGCTTGTTGCCTGCACATATGCACTGTATCAAGGACTTTTACAGAGATGCCTCTCTTGCTACTTTTACACATATTTCCATTTGAATTGTCTGAATATATCTTAAGATAAGCTGGAGTGTAATACAGAACTAAATGCTGAGGTGTCTGTACATAACAGAGATTCTTCTTTACCTACTTGTTGGTCCATAAGCTGCATTTTTTCCTTTGTTTATTGTTTTTTTTTTTAAAGTAGGAAGAAAGAAAGAAAGGTAATTTCCACAATAAGCCTAATGATATGTTGCTTCAGGTCCATGATATAATGCCAGAAATTTCATCAAAGGGGCAAAAAATACCCCAAAACAGGAGCTATAGGCTCTTTAGAGGACAGGCAGTCAGAAGCCTGCAGACAACTTCTCTATCAGTATCAGCAATTAGTTCAGAGCTGTTGGAGCAGATCCCACATGGGGAAGAGCTGGTGCTGAGGCTGGTATGTCCATCCTGTATATGTTTGGGGGTTTCACTGCAGACTAGCTGTAGTCTGATCCCACAGTCTGACTGCCCAGCACCAGGCAGGGTGCACTAATTACACTCCTACAGGGCAACTTCTAGTTTTGACTCATCCCAAAAGAATCCAGATTATCTTCTGAGACTGCTCTTCGATGCAAAGCAAAATGACCTAACTGTGAGATTTGCTTTAAAAGTGTGTGCCTGTGTCAAACCACACTAGTAAAGTAGATTTAACCAGTGTCAAACCAAACTAGCAATGTAGATTTAGCCAATGCTGGGAAGAAAAAAAACCAAACAAACTAAAAGAAAAAACAAACAGAAAAAAAATATAAAAAGAAAAAAGCAAGCATCTGGTCACAGTCCTAGGAGACATATTTGCTCAGGGCATCTTTGCAGTAGTTTCACTCTAGGGAAATCCCAGAGCTGGAAAGATAAACATACCTTCATGGAAAGATTTATCAGTCTGATTTTTCCCTTGAACTAATGCATGATGTGGGGGTAAAGGAACTTAATTGATTCACGGAAATACAATTTCTAGAGATTGGTGATGACTTTGGCTGTATAACAAGGTTCTGTCAGGTAACTGGGCTGTTGTGCAAATTGCATGTGATTCCATATGCGTGACCAAAGGTAAATTACAAGGTGCCAGATACACAACTCCTGCTATTTTTCACAAAGTGCAATTACATATCCTTTACTTCCCAAAGCCATGTGGCTCTCAAGCACCATTAGGCCTCGCTCACAGAGCACATTTGAACCTATCCCTCCTGCTTTGTCTCTTCTGTCATCCTATTGCACTCATTAAGCTCTACTGTGTGTATATTTAATGCACGTGCAGCAAATCTCTTTATGAGATGGGGGCAAAGAGAGATGTGATTAGACCTGAAGAACAGCAAAGCAAATAAACCAGAGGAAAATATACAGCTGTTAGATGACTTTCCTTGGGCTGCAGTCTTAAATCTTGTGTCTTTTCTGAAAATTATCAGAGTGTCTATTTTCTACTCTTAAAGTGATTATTGTAGTGGAAAAAAATGATAAAATTGCTAAATTTCAGCACCACTTACAAAAGTTTGGGTTCTCATCCAATTTGCTCAGCAGACACATGACAACCTTCCAACGGTCTATTGGTTCTGTAAACTTGAACGTGAGTTTTGCCCCTTATGCTGCACACTTGCACAATTCACGCACACATCCATCAGGGCTTCGCTCTGACAGGCTTCAGCAATCAGCTTGAATGGGATAGTCAACAAATAATGCTTTTCCTTATTTTACAGATCCAATTAATTTTGATAACAATTCCTTCAGGTGCCACTCCTGTGAACAATTGATTTTTCATTCATTGCTCAGCTACCTGTGTACAAAACCATCACAGCTCCTTGTACAAAGCTCAACTCTCCTGGGCTTATCTTGTGACCTTCAGTAGATCATTTCAGTTTCCAAACCATAGCCTTATATTTTCTTATCTCTGAGATGAGAACACATGTCTTGAGTGGTTTAGTGTTTTATGTAGAAATAAAAAAGACAAGAAAAGAAAGAGAAAGAGTAGCTATACTCCTGAGAAGACAAGCAACAAGAGCAGTAAGTCACCCTGGCACCCCTATTTAGTGTTTTGCCTTAATAGCCCAAATGTAATAGCTCTAAAGGAGCAGCCTCTTAACTATTCTGCTAAGTAGGGCTCTTCATCACTTGAGCTACTTTATGAATTCTTGAAAGACACTCTGCAGGCTAGGAAAGATTGGGAAGTCTATAATTTTACATCAATCAATACTACTGATAAATTACCAGTCACAAGAAAGGACGTGACAAAACACAATAGGACAAGCTATTAACAGAGAATCCACAGGGCTCCAGATACAGCTATAGTACATGAAGAGGGGAAGAAAAAAACATCATTAAGTAGTAAAGCTTATTAAACAGCTAAGATTGAGAGGAACATAAACCACACAAGGCCACAGCAGGTTGTGAAAGGGAATGGCTGGGCTGTTACTGCAGGGTTTTGGCTGCACCTCCAAGCAGCAGAGCACCCAGAGCAGGCTGCTTAAGGATGTACAGATTTAGTTTGTCCTCCTTTGGAATATCTACTGTGGGGAGAGGCAGGAGGTATGTCAGCTTACTAGCTGGACTTGGTAATAGTTGTGCTGGAGAAAAACCCAATGTAGCTGCTCAGGAGACATTCTGAATTCTTGGGCTGTACATCTCTTGCCTGCTTTTCCTTGGCCCTGTTCTTCTTCAGCAGTACTTACTCCTAACAGCCCTGGTGCTGGAACCGCTTTGTCTCTCTATAGAAAGGGAAGATACTTAAATGCTTTTTTATTTGCCCCTTCCTAAGTTGCAAGAAGTCTACTCTGGAAAAAATACTTTGTATGTGAAAACACCTGATGGAAAGATGAGGAAGTGGTCACAGATGACAAGTAGCTGGAGTGGAACATGGGAACCTCTAGTCTCAGTTTCATGCCCAAGGTGATCATCAACATGCTCAGGTGCATGGTATTGTGGTAAATTGACCCCAACAAAGTCCCATAATCTCTGGATTCTTTCATCATGCATGTGTTTTGATGACTTCCATTACTTTAGGGACATTATTGTTCAACGTCCCAAATGTAAAGCTAAAGAAGGCTGTGACCAAAACCTGTACAGACAAGAGACATTTTGTCCATGTTTCTTCTTATCAATGCAGAGAAGGTAATTTTTTCCCTTTTTTGCCTCACATAGCTAATGGCTTGACCCTGCCTCCACCACAGCAGTTTCACACTGAAGTACTACCATTGCCCTTGACTTGACAGACATGTAATCTTGCAGAGGGGCTGACACCAGGTTTCTCATTCCAACTGCAGCCATTGGGTTTTGCTTCCTTAGACACTTCAAAACTTCAGCCACACTATAGAAGGAGCTTGCACAAACTTCCACAGGCTCTCCACATTATTCCTGTGCTGAGGGAAATACATAATGCATGCCACGTTGGGTTTCACAGAAACAGGGAAAAGCTCTAAAGGAACAAAATGCTCTCTATTTTGAAGTGATTCCTGCTACATACTGCAGTGAAAATTGCTTAGGGCTTATCAATCTGGGATTTAGTGTAACGGTGTCAAATCACAAGATGGGCATAATAGACCTGATCAGACTGTGACTGAAGCCAATTGCACAAACAGGACTCAGTAGTAATGTGGCCAACCGGCACCCAGCAGTTCTGGAATTGTAATCATTCCTGACCTCAGATTCCAGTAGTGTTAGTTTCTCTTTGCTCCTGGAATATGTACTGGAAGCTGACTTCCTTTCTAGAGACAGTCACATTTTCTGAGGTGCTCCGGTGAGTTGGGGACTGTTTCTATAGCCAATGCTGTCTGGAATGGTGCACATTGTCAATCTAATGTCTTGATTACTTGGCTGATATCACAGTATTTTACAACTAAAGTATATGTGGTATGTAAGACCAAATCTTATCTCAAAGCTACTGTAATTTGGACCCAAATATATTCAATTTAGCCCAGAACAGACTCTGCCCTCTTTATCCATTTATGGTTCTGTTCAAATAAATAGTTCTAGTTTCTCTCTCATATATTACTTACACAGACAATCTTGCTCTTCTTGCCCTTATGTCCAACACCTTTTAAAAATGTTGCAGTAAATACCTTCTATGATCTCCCAAGCTCAGCTGGGATTGATCACTTTCTTTGCTGAAACAAGGCTGAGCAGGTCTTCAAGTAAATGCCATAGCTGTTTTGCATTCTCACTGATGCAACACAAATGAAGCAACTTGCTGGCAACCTTTAAAAAACTTTATTGAATGCTGTGGGCCTCCCTGCAAAAAGGAGGATAGGAAAAGACTCACTCCCCATCTGAGAGAGATTTGATTCTGCACAGCTTGCCTATGAGTCCATTCCATATGCCATTAACTTTTCTGATGGAGAGGCTGGAAGCCCTTGTGTCCTGACATAAACCCATGCCTGGATGACCCATACTGAGATGAGCTGAAAATCTGTTCAAAACTGCATTATGGTTTAAATTTGTGTTTTGGGGATCAGAGATTGGGCTGCTGGGGAAGGAGCAGTTGGGAGAGCATGTTGGGAAGGCAAACTAAAGTACTGCCTTCCAGTGAGGTCATAATGAGGGCAAAGTAAAGAGAACTTTGATCTGTGTTTGGACCAGTTCTTGATCTTGGTCAGTTGGATGAGTGTGGCAGGTGATGCCAATTAGACTCAATAAAACTCCAGCTTATTAACACTGTCTTGACAGAACCTTAGGAGAAACAGTTTTCTTCAGATTCATGCAGGGATGAAATAGAAGTCAGTCAATTTGCACAGGCTCTGACCTTCATTTGGAACAGCGAGTACTTACGCCTGAAGAGTGACTAGAAAACTGTCACTGTGTGTTTCAGGTTCTTGTCTGCCTGCTTTAGCATGTGGTCCCAACACATTATTTCCCCAAAATACAAACAAGAAAGGGCAAAGAGCATGTTCCAGCAGTGAACTAGAGAGCACTGTTTGTTCTGATTTTAGCATCTTTTGCCTTTCAGCACATTTTAGTGATATCAAGGGGATGAGGGGGAGAAGAGGTGATTTGGAAAGAAAACTTGAGCAACTTTACCAGTCCCTCAGCTGAGACATAGTAAATAGCCATGGTGAGCTTACTGTGGTCCAGTGCAAAGTGAAAGCATGGCATGGCATAGCATGGAGAGGAAAGGAGAAGAGACAATATTTCAGGTACGATCATCTCTAGTCCAACTGCCTAATTGGAAAGGAGCTGGTTTAAAACACAGAGCCTGTTCTCATGCCTGGACTGAGAACTTGACTCCAGCTGAAGGTTTCTAACTCCTTACCCTGCTTGAACTTTCTCCAGAGAACACATCTAGCCACACCACCAGTGGGTTGGAAAAGCAGCAAGAATTGTGTTCCTCTCTTGCTGATACTCACTTTAAAAATGCCATTGCCTCTTGATGAACACAGTGTGCCCTACCCATGTCTCTGCAATGGCAGGAAAACCCAACAGAAGCGAACATGACTTCTCCAGAAAGAAGCAAATGGAAATAACCACTTCTGTGTAGGAACCCTATCAGTTTCCAAGGAGGGGACTATTTTTAACCCATCTTCTTCTATTTTAGAGAAGTCATAATCATAAAGATAAGAGATATCATTTTAATGTCTTGTTTGTTAACTCCTGGAGAGTATTCAAACACAAAAAAGTCAGTGTAAACACTCTGCAATTTACAAATATTAGCATATCAACAGGGTATGCATTGAAATCAAGAACTGTAAGGTCACCCTGTAAGTCTCATCAGCAGCATTTTAATACAAAAGCTGTAATCACAGAATTACTGGCTTTAAACTACTGGATTCCCTAAGGGAATTTTTATAATGCAAAGGAATGTAATCATGTTTGATTTTCTTTATTGCTAACTCTGCATGCAGATCTGAAAAAAATCACTATTAATCTGAGCCAGACAACACAGGCCTTAAAGGAAAATGTAAAACAATGTCTTAAAATGATGTTCATGCTGATTGCAGCTTCTGTTTACAGGGGGTGGAAAGCTCTATTAGACTGTCCTTTTTCTCTACTGTGTTTTCTGCATAGGCTATGTTGTTTTAACTTGCTAGAAAATAAAGTGTTTTTAAGGTTAGAACTTGGTTCATTTCAAGCAAAATTTGATCATCTTTTAGGAGAACAGACAAGCTTGGCTCTGGTCTGGCAAGGCTTACAAACTCTCACTGCTTGTAGCTTATAAATCTCTATCACAGAAGAGTAAAACATTTAATTGTTCTGAGAATTATCAGCTTCCAGAGAGCTTTGTTGATGTGCATGATGCTATGATATAGAATTTCAGAGGCATTTCTGATTTACAAAAGCAATTGGACAAACACATGAGTAATTGTTCCTGAAGAGTTGTTGCTAAATTTGGAGTGGATGCAGCGGAATTCAGGTTGTTCTGGGTGCAATTAAAACAAGATACTGACAGAATTTAGCATGTATTCAGTGTTGCAAAAGACAAAGGTGGGGTCCAGGACCATGTGAATAAGCAGCCTGCATGTTCAAGGCTTAATGTTACTCATATCGAAGGTGCTGCCATTGATTTCCTTGAGTCTTTGCTGGGGCTTGGGCATGCATCAAGAGCCTTGATGCCACTTGTTCCATTGGTCATCATTATGAAATCAGCATTTGATTTAGCTACAGAAATGCTAATGCTCCCAGGAAGCTCGTGAATGTGGTACAAACAAACCTTTGTTCGAAGCAAAGGCGACACAGCAATGAGTGCATTGTATTGCCTTCAGGACAGCAAACAAAAATTCTTGTCAAATGATCGGGGTTTTGGGAGTGTTTATATAGAAAATGGCTTTGAAGGATAATGTCTGTCACTATTCAAGTGCAAGAGCAACAGAGGAATATAATGTTATAAACTAATAAATCATGAATGAATGGCTCTTCGATGCTTCATTAATAGATATTAACTTTTCATATCTCACATTAACACAGCATGCAGTTTGTCTTGACCTCCTATCTATGCTTATGTTTAAACATAAGCCAGGGGGCTTCATAGACCAAAGACAAATGAATTGAAAAGCTGTGGTAATCCATACAGGAGTTAAAAAGACATATCAGTCTAGTCGGACTAATTAACGAGTAGAGATAACTCATTGCTCTGTATAGTCTTAGAGCTTTTGGTTCATGGCTGGCCTTGTCACATGAAGTCATGAAAGACATCTCAGAAGACTTGTTAGATTTTTGGTCTATATAGAGGGAGTCAGATGTAAAAAAGAAATAGATTAACTCTTGGAGACAGTTTTGAGTAATTTTAATGAATTTGTATTTTCTGCTTGCAAAGCAATCCCAAACTGCTCCTGCTCATCCCATGTCAGTAATCTGTGGATGTGTTTCTTATGTGCAAAATGATCAGCCTGGGGGTTTATTGGCAAACTACTTCTTCCCCTTATTTGGGAGGTCACTCTAAAACACTTCCACATGAATTGAAACAAGATCATTAACATGGTGTAAGCCCTTAGCTCAGGTAGAAGCTAATTCTTACCAGCTGAAATGTGTCAAACTATAAATGCTGTCCTCTGCTAATGTGAAAGGAACTGGAGTAACATAAAGCACCATGCTGGCCAGTTAACCCAAAAGAAAACTGAAAGGCAATGGTTTCCATATACTGCTGCTGTCTGCTTACTGAAGAAGCATCACTTCAGTAACATAATGTTGTTTCTGCTTTTTGACTGGATCACTAAATCTCTGAATGGGTGAGTAACAAACAAAAGAATAACAACGAGCAAGTGGTGCTTTCCAGGTTGTATTTTAGATGAGCAGCCATGGATCAACCTTTTGAAAGCTTCCCTATTTTGCATATGCTTTCAGATTTTAAATAGTGATAAACCAAATAATTTAAGTGAGGGATATCAGTGGGTGATGCAGTCTGTCCACATCTACTTATGGAAAAATGTCACCGTGTCTGAACTTATCAGCTCTCTGGGTCTCTAAGTGCTGCAAGTTCTGAGCTCTCAGCCACACAGCCCAGGGTCTTACCCACTGCATTCAATTCTAATCAACCTTCCCCTGAGAGGTTATAGCAGGATTATATTGATTTCAAAGACAGGTGATGTGAGTAACTAAGGCAGGTAAAAATCATAAGCAAAGAGACCGAAAGTTCTCCTGTTTCACATAGAAATTGTTATTGGGCTTTTCTAAACAGCTATACTGAAAGAAGGGTGGTAGATGTTACACTAGAACAATAGAGTCGTTCTGTCTGTATATATGACAATATATATACACCCTGGCTTCAGACTCTTGGTTCTGTCTACCTCTTTTCCCCTTCTAACAGTGGAGGAGCCAAAGATCCAACTTTTGGCTGATTCTCTTGCCTGTGGGTTTCCCTTACAGGAGCTTGAGTTGTCAGGGCCTGGAACAGGCTGCCCAGGGAGGGGGTTGAGTTCCCATCCCTGGATATGGTTAAAAAAAGGGTAGATGAGGTACTTTAGGGATATGGTTTAGCACAGGATGGGAATGGTTGGGACTCAATGATCTTCAAAGGTCTCTTCCAACCGTGTGATGCTTGTATGAGCTGCACAGACTTTGCCCTGGGTACAGTAATAACACAATAATGTGATTTTGTTTTGCTGGCTGTGTCCCTTTGGTGAGCGTTTTGCGAGTCATTCTTCCTCCTTCACCTCAACAGTGGCTCTCTGTAGCCCTTCTGGAAGGGAGCGAGACAGCTACCCGTGTGTACCAGGGCCAGTGGCAACTCTGGGAAGGCTGTGCTGCGGGGTTCGGGTTGCAGCTTTCCCTAACACACTCTTACGGAGGACTCCTTTCAGGGCCCAGGCGTTGATCCATACACATATATACACGTGAATACAGCCGCAAGTATATAGGGTCGCTGCCCGTACAGACAGGCAGCCCCGAAGCTCCCCCTCCCTCCCTCCCTCCCGGGGCACAGCTCGGTCCTGCCGGCAGGTGGCGGTATGGTGCCGGGCCGGCCGCCCCGCCCCGCCCCAGCGCCTGCCGCGCTCCGCGGCCGCGGGCAGCCAGCGCGGGGCTGAGTGCTGGGGGGGGTGTGGGGGGGGGGGGGCGGAAAGAGGGACGGGCGGCAGTCTATGGCTTTTTCTTCTTGTTCCCCTCTGTAAACCCAGCGAAGCTCGAGTCAGCCGGCCGCGTCCCTGCGCGCTGCCGGGGATCAACCCCCAGCTGGCAGGCAAATAATCATCTCGACCCAAGGCAGCGGATCCCCCTCCCAGCCATTCACCCGATTCGGGTAACGGGAGCTCCCAGCTGCCGGTGCCGCTGCCGACCAGCTCCTCCGGGGGCCGGAGAGCATCTTTGGGCGGCAGGAGCAGCTCCGTCACCCCCTCCGCTAGACAGCACCGCCGGGGCAGCGCGGGGCGCGGATGCCAGTCCCCGTATCGGGGCAGGAGCGGGGGCTCCGCAGCGGAGCTCTGGGAGGAGGAAAAGCGGAGGGAGGATCCGCGAGGATCCAGGTAGATCCAGCTTTTACCGCTTACCAAAAGCGGACCAGCAGCAGGACCTCCGCCTCCTCCCTCCCTCCCTCGTCCCCTCCCTCCCTCCCTTCTTCCTCCTCCCCTAACTCCCTCCCTCCCCTGCCCCTCCGCGATTAGAGACGGGCCAACTCGGTGCGCGCCAGCCAGCAGCGATCGCTGCCGGGGGCAGACGGATGGCTTTCATGTCGCAGGGTGACTGCTAGCTCTGCAGAGGCTCCCCCGGCCGGGCCGGGCTGGGGCTGGCCAGGCGGCAGGCGGGCGGGCGGGCAGGCAGCTGCCCCGGCGCCGGGGTGCCTGCCGGCGCGCCCCGCGGGATGCTGGCGGCGGGGGATGCGGAGCCGGCCGCGGAGTAACATGGGGGGCAGCCACTCCCACAGGGCGCCCGTCTTCGACGAGAACGAGGACGGTGAGTGCGGAGCTGTCCGAGGTACCGCGCCCGCGGGTCCCGCTCGTCGCCGTCGTGTTGCACCTCGGGGGCCGCGGGCAGCACCTCTGCTCCGGGGAGCGGTTTGGGATCGATCCTCCAGCGGGCTGACTGTGGTGGGGCGAGCTCCCCGGGCAGGGGAGGAGGAGGAAAATCCCACCTCTGTTCACACCGATGTGGTGGGTATTTGCTGCCAGCCGATCTGAAGTCAAGTGTGCCGCTGCTTGGGGTCTAAGCACATGGCAGGTAACTCCATACACACATCCATGAGCGGGCATCGCTTTGGAGATGGATGCTCACTTCTTTTGTTCTCGGTTATAGCTGATTCTTTGCCCAGCTGCCCCTTTTAAATGGCACTATCCTCTCAGTCACTATACTTCCTCCTCTACCTTTACTTTCTGAAACTTTGTAAAGCTTGCTCTGTTACCTGGAGATTTTATTTTTCTCTAATATGGCATCAGAAAGTGCATTTTGCGAAGTTTTGGGAAGGCAATGGAAAAGTTTGCATAAAATAGGGGGTTTCTTCACTATTTATGCCTTTCCATGTCATTTTTATCTGTAGACTGGAATGGGGAGGCTGCATTTCAATCACAGTCATTTGGGCTTTCAAAGCAAAGAGAACATTGTGCTCCCAGGGAACAGGTATTTGTGTATTATCACTAGAAGTGTTTTTTAACATTACTTACAGGACAGATGTTGCTGCCTATCTGAACGATCGATGCTTAATTTTGAGCATATTCCTTTCCCAGTAGTTCCTCAATATATTTTATTAGGAGGTGTTTGTGTCTTAATAGGCTGTCGTATTGGTTTGGCTTTCTGAGGTTCATAAGAAATCAAAATCCTGTGCTCTTCCCTTTATGCTCAGGACACATGGTGATACCTCTATTAGGGAGGAAATGTATTAAATGCATGTGAAAGGACAAGTAGATGTTTACAATAGATGTTTGCTTCCCTTCAAGCCACAATTATCATTCCCCATTCCTTGACAAAGGCTAAAGAGGTATTTGTTGAGGTTTGGTTTACAAGACTCCATTGTTTCTGTGGAGAATGGGCCATATTATTGACTCTTTGTGTATTGGGCTTCAGTAGCTGTGATTTTCTTGTACTGACATAACCCTTCAGTCGTTTGCCATAGGTCCTGCTATGTAACCAAGTGAGAGAGAAAGAACACCCCCTCTTAACCCACTTCCCACACCTCTCTTCCAGGTAAAATCTTGAAAATAAGCAATTAGTCTTGTAAAGCTTGAGATAACTCACCAAGAAATAGCCAAGAGTGAAAGCAGGGTGTTAATCTTGTCTAAACACCCTAAAGTAAGAAAATAGCCCTGTCTGCCTTTGTAAGACTTCTGATTGGGGTCTCTCAAGTTTGCAGTTTCTGTTAATTACCACCACTTTTTGTTTGTTTGTTTTAATTTCCCATGAAACAAGGCTGTGGTCAGTTTTTTGAGCAAACTGAACGAAGTTCAATAGTAAATTACTGCAGACAAGACATCATGTCACTTAGCATTATTTTTCCTTCTGAAAAACATTTCTGTAATGCCATTATTAATACCTAATAAAAAACCCACACAAAGTAGTTATGGATTTCTATTAGGTAATTATTTATCCTTTGCCCAGTTTTGTTCTGTTGTGGGTTTTTTTTTTTTGCATTACAAATGTTCCTAACATCATCTCTCTCTTATTCTTAAGGTATTATGCTTAGCACAGCCATCTAATTCAGAAGAGCCCATTACTTTTGAAACAATAACCTATTTCCCACACTACTTACAAATTATTATTCAGGATGGCATTTTCCAAAATACCTGAATAATGTAGGGAAACATCTCATCTTGGAAAATGTATCTTACAAGGTTGAAGCAAAATCAAGCTGTATTTCATATTCCAACTAGTAGCTACAAGAGTCACTGTTTTCCACAATATTGGACTCCATATGGAAATTAAGAATTAAAAGGGAAAAGAGAAACTCCAGCAAGAGAAAGTTGTTTTGTTTCTTGAGATGGTAGAATTTTATTGAGCAATGACCATGCTTATTGGTTCAGAGAGAACTGGAATAATAGTAAATGAGTTGTGTATGAATATGTAGGCACAGTAGAAACTAAGCTGTGCAGTCTATTGCATGTAATGTCGCAGCTGCCTCCTAAAATCAGCAAAATGAGCAGAAAAAAGGGAGTGTCATTTTATGTTCATACATGTAACAAATTTTGGAAGAAGAGCTTTAAAACCATTAGTTGTCACTTTGTAAATCATAGAAAAATGTACTTATTCAGTGTACCACTTCACAAAGAAACAAGAGCAGCCAAGTACTGCCTGACAAGCCAGTAGGGTATCTGCTCTAGAGATACAACTCCTGCTCTCTGTCTAATGAGAAAAGGTGTTGATCCACTGAGTAGACCTAAATTCTATGAGTTCTGTGTAGCCTCCCCACCATGCTTAGGATAATAAAGAATGGTCTGGCCAGAAGGCTGGACTGCATGCCATACATCCCCAGCTATCACAAACAGCATAACACACTGTTACCACATACTGATCTTTTTAAAAGCCATATACATACCATTTTTAAACTAGCTGTATTTGTTCCATGTATTCTATTTTTGCTAGAAGGATCATCCAGAACTTCACTTTTTCAATGGTGAGAAACATCTGTTTTCCTGATGAAATGATTCTTAACCTATTTATAAGATTTATGTTTATTTTAAATGTTGTGGGCTTAAACAGCTCTCTATCCTGCTTGATTACTCCAGTACATTGATAGATGGCAAAAATGTCCCCTCTCTTTGTCTTGTAAGAAAGCATGTCCTGGTTTTTTATTTCCATTGTTTTTTCACCTCCTGTGCCCCTCACCTGCCTGCCTTTGAACATGTCTTAGTTGCACACAGATAACCCAAATTATTGAAAACAATACTTCTTATCTCTAGTGGAAATAACTCACCTGGTAGAGCCCAACAATCACCACATTTGCCCTTTCCATGGATGTGTCGTGGATAATTCTGTCACCCTGTGATGTTAGCTCACTAGTGCTCTGTTCAGTAGCTTCCACCTATGAGCTTCAATACACAGCAGAAATGTTTGGTGTTCCTATATGCATGACCTCACATTTTGCATGATGGAATTTCAGTCCATTTGTAGTATTCATGTTCTCAGAGATGGTCATCCGCTTCTTTCCTTGTGACGTTCTCCTCCTCCATTGCTTTACCTGTCTTGTGTATTATCGTCACTCTCATCATCTCCATACCAGTTATCAAGTCCACTCAATATTTAGTGTAACTATTCAGCTGGATCGTTTCCAGACTTCATTTTTGTTAACCCCTGTCAACCTCCTAATTCCCGTTTCAAAATAACATTGTTTCCCACGTTACCCACCTTGCCTTTTGCCAGTTAATCCTCACCTTGTTCAGCTTTGCTTATACTTTCTCATGTATCACTTCACTGAAACTGAGAAAAATGAAATCTAAGTCAACTTCACCAGCTACAAAATACCTTTCTTGTCAAGCAAAAGCCTCTGGTTACTCTTGTGCAGAAAACTTCTGGTGAACCCATGTTGTATTTACCTCATTTTTCTTCTTATTTTATGTTAAAGCACAAGAGCTATGAGAATCCAGAGTCCTTTGTTTGCCTAAAGCTTCTACTCAAGCTAAAGAAGCTCAGTGGAAAGATTTCTTGATTTTTATTGCTTTATAGGTTGGATACACCAGACTTAGCTGTCTATCAGCATAGCTACCTTGAATCAACGTTAGATACTTTAATGGATTGGAACTATAGCACTTTTTCAGACATTCAGAAAGAGTTTTTGAGCTAGAAAATACACCAGTTGTGTAGTTAATTCAGCACTCTGGTAAAAGGTAAACAGTTTCATTTTGGTTAATGCTGCTGAAGTAAGGAGTATTCTCTTTACCAGGACTATTTCCTATTCTTATAACAACTATCTCCTCCTTAATGTGTGTATCCAGTGCTAATACCAGGAGAGAAAAGGAGGACATCTTTCCTCATGTTCAGCTCCTCAGAAACAGCAATAAGTTCACAAGAATGGCAGTAGAAGGGTGAGGGGAATATTCACCATTGGTAAATGTTGTTTGCAAATTCTCACTAAGTACCATAAGTAACAAATGTGTTAGCAATAGCCTGGTGACTGTAAAGAGTGTCTTTCATGCTGGATTTGCTTCACCATGCTCTATTAAAGCCTCAGTGATATTTAATAGGTGAAAATGAAATAGTAGAAAAGCTTCATTTAGAAAAGAGCTTACTCAGGAGGGATGTTACCATGACCAAACAGGAATAACATAATTGCCTATATTTTGGTGGAAGATACAGAGGAAAGGATAAGAAGCAGAAGTGTTAGAGGCTAGAAATTGGCCCTATGAAGTGATATAGGAGTTGTATTTGGTTATTTGGGGCTTAAGAATTCAGTTTTGCTGCAGCTACTTTTAAGAAATAAGTGCACTGAACCTGTAAAGATCTTGGGTTTATTTTTATAGTATGTGACTTTACATTTAAAGCAAATATCTATTCCCAAAGAACATTTCACTGAACATCCTGAGGCAACAGAGCTTGAACGCTCCTTTGGGGAGGTCAGTGTGACGTGCTGTGCCTCAGTACTCTTGTCTTGTGTGAGGGAAAGGAGGCATAGCAACATGCCTTGGCTTATTTCTCCATGGCTGATCCCTGATCCACTGTAGTGCTTATGGATCTACTCAATTTCAAGCAAGTGCTGAAGCCCCATTGCTTTGCCTAAGTCATAAGGCTTCATTCTGCTCTAGTGGCATAACTACAGAGCTCAATAGAAATCTTATGTACTGGAGAATGTAGCATACATCCTCTAGAGCTAAGTTTTAAATTTGAAGTTGTAATTTAAATTGTTTTCTACCTCTCTTAATTTAAGCCTTCAACTTTAAATGAAGATTTTTAAGTTCTTGGTGAGTTGCAGAACAAGTAATTTTTAAATGACCAACTGCTGAAAAGCCCATCTTGTACTAACAGCACACAAAAAAGACACAGATCCTAACAAAAACCCCTGCAATTAATATGGTTCAGGTAGCTAAATTCAGATAAATGGCTGAGATTTTATAAAGTGTGGTGGAAGCTGAAGATAGTCTATACCCACTGAATGGATGAGGGGAAGGCTGTGGATGTGTCTACCTGTACTTCAGTAAAGCCTTTGACACAGTTTCTCACAGCATTCTGATTGAGGAACTGGCTGCCACTGGCCTGGGCAGAAGGACCTTCTGCTGGGTTAAAAACTGGCCTGATGGCCAGGCCCACAGGGTGGTGGTAAATGGAACAGAATCCAGCTGGAGGCTGGTCAGGAGTGGTGTCCCCCAGGGCTCAGTCCTGGGTCCAGTCTTGTTCAACATCTTTATCAATGACCTGGATGAAGAGGCTCTTCAGAGGGATCTGAACAGGCTGGACCCATGGGCTGAGACCAACGGGATGATGTTTAACATGGCCAAGGGGAGAGTGCTGCACATGGGACATAACAACCCTGTGCAGTGCTACAGGGTTGAGGGAGGTTGGCTGGAGAGCTGTCAGGCAGAGAAGGACCTGGGGGTGTTGGTTGACTGCAGGCTGAATATGAGCCAGCAGTGTGCCCGGGCAACCAGGAAGGCCAATGGCATCCTGGCTTGTATCAGAAACAGTGTGGCCAGTAGGTCTGGGGAGGTGATTGTGCCCCTGGACTGGGCATTGGTGAGGCCACACCTTGAGTGCTGGGTCCAGTTCTGGGCTCCTCATCATCAGAAGGACATTGAGGTCCTGGAGCGAGTTCAGAGAAGGGCAACCAGGCTGGGGAAGGAGCTGGAGGGCAAATCCTCTGAGGAGCAGCTGAGGGAGCTGGGGCTGTTCAGCCTGGAGAAGAAGAGGCTGAGGGGAGACCTTATCACCACCTACAACTGCCTGAAGGGAGGTTGTAGAGAGGTGGGTGATGGTCTCTTCAGCCAGGGGACAGGAGATGGGACAAGGGGAAATGGCACAAAGCTGTGCCAGGGCAGGGGCAGATTTGATGTTAGGAAAAAACATTTTATTGAAAGCGTTATCGGGGCCTGGAACAGGCTGCCCAGGGAGGGGGTTGAATCACCTTCCCTGGATGTGTTTAAAGGAAAGGTAGATGAGGTACTTGGGGATATGGTTTAGCACAGGATGGGAATGGTTGGTCTTGATGATCTTAAAGCTCTTTTCCAACCTTGTGATTCTGTGATCTATAAAAGTGACATAGGGAAAAATGACACACGAGGGTTTTGCTTGGGACCAGTTTAAAGCAATGGCTAAATGTCAAAATGAGTCAGATTTAAAACAGAGTAAGCAGTGTCCAGTTATTGTCAGAGATATGATAGTGCTCATCAGCCTGCCGCCACAAAGCTGTAATGGATAATGTCTGAGGCAGTCGTGTAACAACTGCAAAGAGCTCGAATCACAAGCCTAAAAACATGCTCTTTTGGAACTCATTGATTCCTACAGTATAGCTCTGCAGAACAGTTAAAGGGGTTAGAATCTGCATACCTTCTCTTAGTGAACGTAAGAAATGTAGAGTGGTATTAATATTTCTGCTGGATTCCTGGTTTGTTCATGCAGTTTCTGTGGTGGGTTATGTAGCATTTGACTGGGCAAAGATGAATATTCCAACTCCCTTTTAGAACCGGATTGGGCAAGAATGCCACATTGTGACTTAAAAATGCTCTAAGACAGTTCTGTATTAAAAAAATTGGATAAACCACAGCTGTTGAAGGCATTGCTTTATGCTGGACCTCAAGCTTTTAGATAAATAAGATCCTGACTGTTGGGGTTTTTTTTGTTTTATTTACTTTATGATGATGTAGAATTATATGCAGTTTTATTTTCCATTTACTGAACGTTAGACATGAAGTCATCATTAAGTGTAATGCAATAAATTTCAGAAACCCTAATGCTAGTATCTGTACAAACACAGAATACAATAATGATTAGGGCAGAGCTTGCAGTTACAGCATAACATGAGACAATAGGAGGATATGGACAGAAAGAAAAGCACAGAAGAACAATATGACAACTCCAGGCAGTCGCTGCCAAACTGCTGTCAAGAGTTTGCATGGCCTGGGGCAAAGGAGGTTCAGAAGGAGTGTCACAGTATTGCAACCACTGTCAGTCATTATCTTCCTGACTCAGTCATACAGCTTTGGTACAAGGTACACGAACAACGTGGACCTCTTCAGACACTGAATGGGAGCTGTAGATGAAGTGTAATATAGATTGTGGATTTCCCTTTTCTACTGGGAACTCTGAAGAAAAACAGGATGAATTTGACGTTTCCACTTTGGATTCTTGCTCCCCCCTTTTGCTCTTGTTCCCCCCCTATTTGACTGTCCTAAAGATGTTGTGCAACATCTGATTTAACCTATACTGTCAGGATTGGAACCGAGTCTCTTTCAAGGAACACCTAATGTGTATACTGACTAGATTATATGTTACTATTACCCACATTCCACCAGATTTCTGCCAGCAGTGGCTTAGAGATAGACAGATGAAGTTTTGAGATCCTTCCTAAATGTATTTTCTACAATTCCAAGATTTAATTTTCTGCTTTGGTGGACATATATGGATCACTGGTTGCATCTGGCATGAAAGACAAAGAATTCCTTGATGTGGCTGTGGAATATAAAGCTGGAAGCAATATGGAAATACATTTTTTGGTGAACTTTGAGTAACATTCTGTCAAGTGAATGGAGGAAGTTCAGCCCTGAATGAAATGCTGCACCTGACTGAATTAGAAAACACCTGAGAAAATGCTTAGAAGAAAAAAATAATGAGCAATTATGACCTTGCTCATGGGTCCTATCCCACCAGGACTGTCTTTTCTGAATGTGGGCTTAAGAACAAAGAAGGCAGGGTTTTTGTTGGTGTCCTAGTTTCAGCCAGGCCAGAATTACCTTCCCCAAGCAGCCAGCACAGGTGAGCTGAGTTAGCTTGGGCTGCCATCATAAAAGGTGTGTGTGTGTGTGTGTCTGTGTGTGTGTGTGTGTGTGTGTGTGTCTGTGTGTGTGTGAGCAAGTGTGGTGCCCAAGTGTGGTGTCCAGCTGCTGCCTGGGGTGGAACCATCACAGACCTTTTTGATGCCCAATGTGGGGCTCAAAGGGTTGGGATAATGGTAGATCTGACCAGACTGTGTTAAAACAAAACAACTGTGATAAATATCATGTTATTCTAGGAGGTGCTGGTAACAATGATGTTCTGTTTGGTCACCTGGGTCTGGTATGTGAAACCACACCTGTTTCATGTAATCCCTGCCCTGGTGCCCATCCTTTTGGAAAGGGGAGTCAGGATTCTAATTCTGTTGTACTGTGTGATACTTATGACAAGATATCACCTGTGTGTAAGCCTCAGATGGTATTTGGATGTGCCATTTCTCTCATGCCCATATAGTGTTTAATAATTGCACTAAATTTATCAGGAATCCTTCAGGCTTGTTATGGCATCTTCTGAGAACTGTGACTATCCCTGGGATGTTCAGATCAGTATATGTCTCCTGCTCATTCTCCTGAATGCCTTTCAAGTCTTATGTGTTACAAAAAATTGTTTCAAGAATACTGCCAAGAGATCTTCCCTGGGGCTGAAGGGTCAGGGTGGCACAGCGTGTGGGAGAGTGAGCAAGTACCTAGAGAAGTAAACAGATCCATAGGCACTGCAGCTCCTCCAATCTCTACAGCAAGCACTATGGCCAAGCATGAGACACTTTTTTCTAGCTTCTTCATTAAACAGCAAAGCTGGGAAAGCAGAAACAGAAGCCTTCCTGATGCTAAACAGGTTGTGACCCACCTGTGACTAAGCATTGAAGGGTGGAAAAGAGAATGAGATTGTCAAATTAATTAATTTTGGAGCTTTCATGGTTATTTCAACTTAGCTGGATGGTGGTGGGAAGGGTGTGGAAAAGGTTGCTACTGGGATCAATCAACACAAAGCAAAATTTTCTGAAAGGATCTGCAAGGGAAAAGGACAACTTCAAGCTCAGACTAGTAGTGGAGCTCCACAGTGCCCTATCATGATCAAACATAGCAGGAGAGGCAAGGCCTGTCTGGGGGACCATAAGCAGTGTGTGCATCAGGGCACCTGATCTTTCTTCAACACAGTTCTGCCTAATTTCATGATCTAGTTAAATTCTTTACCTTAAACTGCATTGCTTACTGCCCACGTTGAGCAGTTGCTGAATTTGCTGCTGTAGTTGTAAACATTGCATACATGTGTATATGCAGACTACCCCACAGCAAGAAAAAGTGAAAGATTATTATACTGCAAAGACCAAAGCGTGCACTACCAATAAATCTTGTTTCCTAATGAAATGATATTCTGAATTTCCTTGGACTTAACAACTAATTTGCATGAGTAACTAGTAACAAGTGTTTGCAGAAACCGAGCAGGCTAAAGTCTGGACCTTTTGGTTCTTCTTTGGTTAAGGAACAAAACTGGTTTACTCTCTGGGGTTTGGTCTGTAATACATCAACTGTTTTGAATAATAACACTGGCTTTTAGTTTTCTGCATTTGATCCCAAGAGACTGCTTCCTGTATCAGAAATGCCTGTTCATATCACACAGTATCTACAGATGAATGCTGATGAGGCCCAAAATGCCTATGCTATCTCAGTATATGAGGTGGTTGAAAGTTAATGTATTTATCAGGACCTAGAAACGATTCTCCTTATATAGTATCTCATGGAACATCCTTTGACTTTATAATAAACATTTAGAAATTAACATTGTGCTTCATAAATTAAACATCATGTGTATACAACATAACATGACACTGTGTGCTTCAAGTTTTACTCTGTTTTTATTGTACTTCTAGGAAAAGCTTTTTTTGGTAGATATTGATAGATAAAGGAAAGAATGAAGGCATCTTTTGCTTCACTGGTGAATACTATCAGGCTTTCTCACTTGTCAGAACCTGGCAAATATAAGAAGTGCAACATCTAACCTGCTTTCAGGTTGTCCTTAGGAAAATTGTAGTGTTGATCTATTAATTTAGGCAGTCAGCATTCACCTGAAGGGACAAGGGACTCGAAGAGTGCAGCTTTACTTCTGTGTCACAGAAATGAGAATTTTCTTCCTTTCATTTCCAGATTAGTTTTCTACCCTGATAACCAGAAGACTTGTTTACACTGTAATCATCTCTCACCTGATCAGTTTGAACTCATCTTTAGCTTCCTTACTTTCTACATTGACTACCAAACTTGTGTGTTTTCATAACAGAAACAGTCTGGTCAGGCAAGAATTTCGGAGGCAATTGGGCAGTTTTCTTCTTAGTCACTGAAAATTTGAATTACACAAATGTTCCTAAAAATTTGGTCTCCTCTAAAATCACCACCACAGTTCTAGAGGCAGTCAATTTACTGTATTTTCTAGTCTGACATTCTTTGCCTATCAGGAAACCCAGCAGCATGCAACTAAGGAAAGCTCACTGGAGATGTGGCACTTGGGGACCACTAGAGGTGGACTTTATGATCTTAAAGGTCTTTTTCAACCTAAATAATTGTATAATTCCAGTTTATTTCACTTGTATTCATTCCATCAGGGTGGTTCTTCCAGTTTTCACATGATTAGTTTCTGCTGTAACTAATGGAAGATTCTTTCTCATTGTTTTTTTTCCTACACCACTTTTCAATGATCTCATCTCTTGACACAAGAGTATCTACACTTTTATTCTTAGAAACGTTGTACCCTATTTTCTGACATGGTTGTTAAGTGCAATATAGCCACATAATTTATTTTCATTCATTCCATAATTAAGGCATTTTCCTTTTAAATTGAAGGAACCCTTTCTTAGAAAGCATTGCTTGAGTTGTTGGCAGCCTCTTATATAAGTTTTTTAATGCTTTAATGTTAACTAAACATAGTCAATGAATTTGAAACTTATTTCTCAAATTTTGTATCCCTGTAAAGATTTTCTTCATAGCATCAAACCATGACATAAAAGTCTGTATTTTAGATTTCATTTTTCCTTTTCTATCTTTTTCTATTTTGAGAATGTTTGTTCTGAATATATTAATAAAATCAATCCTACAATTTATCTCATTCAAATAGAAATGTGAATTAAAAATTGCCTTCTACTAGGCAGTATTTTCCTGCTTTTATTTCTATTTTCTCTATAATTTTCTCTCTCTTTCTTGTTTAAATATTTTAATTCCAGTTCCTTGAATTTTGGAAACTTACATAGGTTCTATAGCTGATTTACTTTTCTGCCCTGTCATTTTTAGCTTGTTTTGATAGTGAATGAAATAGAACACTGGCTTTGTCATTGTATTGCTAATACTGTTCTGTGTGAGAAAGACTGTTGTGTTAAGCAAGATAAGATACTATGAAGCAATATAATGCAATAGAAAAAAATATTTTCCTTCTTTTTCCTACTTTTGCAGTGATGAGGAAACACCTGCTGTTCCTTATTTAAGATCTAAAAATGAAAACTGAATTAATCCTTTCAGTAATTATTATTTCCTTATTATATTGTTCTGCCTCCCCTGCTGGGAGATGAAAACTGTTCTTAGCCACCCTATTGAAACAGAGATGTAATATAATCACAAAATCACCATTAGCCTCCGGAGCGTCCTTCACACGTTTCTGAAACTATCCTCTGTTTTCACATTAGGTTATGAAAGGTTTTTCTATTCCTTTTGGGGTTAGGCTTGAATAAATCTTTGTCCAAGTTGTAAAGCCTGCAAACTCTTTTGGGGCAGTACTGCATCTTAGGCACTGTGATCCTCTAAACAGAGCTTGAAGTCAAAGAACAAAAGCAAATCAAAAGATCCTTTCTGAGAGGTAGGGAAAAGTTGTTGTTATAAGTCCAGCATCACATTTGACTGTTTCAGCATATGAAAGCTACAGAGATAGGTACACAGTCTTACATGCAGGGCAGTGCTATCAAACAAAGTTAGCATTTCCTGGGCTTTGTTTTGATATCATGGGAGGAAAAGATTAACCAGAAGCCATCTACAGCTCATGAGATTCTGCTCTGCCTAGCCTTAGCTTCTGATTTTTCAGCAACTGTATGCCAATTGTGCTATTTCTTCAAAACTTTTTCCAGTCCACTGAAAAGTCTTTGGCACCTTTTCCTTAAGCTTTAAAGCTAAACTATCAAACTAGATTGTTTTATGGTGCAAATAGTAATAGCAGGTAAAAATACCTTATCATGAGAAATATTTTTGGTGTGAAATTCTCAGCAAAAAATCTCAGCATCCAAAGACTTCTTTGCAGGATTGATAAATCTCCTGTTAAACAAAAATGTTACCACTAAGTGCTGTGAGATTTTGCTGGAGAAGAGCCACAGCACAGAGGACTTTTCCAAACTTTTGGCAGGCAAATCTTTCTTGCTCTTTTGGAGTTTGGGAGCTCTCTACTACTGATGAATGGGAGAAGGGAACAGCTAGGGAATGGCTGCCCAGGCAGTTGTGAATGCTGGCTGTGGGAGGCAGGACCTACAAATGGAGCTTGTCTGGTGCCTGGGCAAATTCTAGCTGTTGCTGGGACAGCATTTTCTCTCTGAATGGCTTCTGACAAGGCTTTTCTGAGGGTAATTAGAGGAGGTCTAGAAAAGATTAAATAATACACAGTAGTGAAGAAATGGCATGTTTTTGGTGGTTTTAAACACTGTTGAATGCTGCTCTGACTTTGGACCTTTGGTTGCTCTAAGCCAGGAGCCATCAGACTATCTCACAGGTGTCAGAGGGAGCCCAGGCACAGATTTTAAATGCATTAGTAGAAAGTGACCCTTTAAATGTAGCTGCTGCCCTTTGCAGGGAAAAGATACTGCCTGTGACATCCAGTTGTCTCACTGTCTCTAGCGGGATGCGGAGAATTTTGAATGCTTCCCTGGACGTACAAATGTGGATGAGTAACTACAGGCTCAGCTCTCAGCCTCCTAACCCTCCTCTGCTAGGCAGATCACACAGACCTGTTGATCCACAGACATATGGGGATCAATGACACCCTGATGTTTTGAGCAATGGGATATCCTGGATGTTGCCAAGAACCTCCTGCAGTGCTACATTCTAATTGGGAAAAGAAAAATACAGCCCAGGAGAGCAGGCAGGACAGACTGAGGACTGCACTATGTTTCTTCTAGTATTTAGTGATTTTTAAGCTGATTTCCAGTCCTTTTTCCACCTGTCTTTGCTGATTAACAGAAAAACCCCAAAACAACCCAAAAAAATAGACCTGTTGGGGAATATTTTTTTGGTATTTTGAAGGTTTTCTATTATGTACTGTGAAGCAACCAAGGCTGTTTAATGCTCTTTTATAAACAGCTGAGAGAGCTCTGATGCACTCATTTGCCATTTTATCCTAGTTATGAAAATATAGTACATATATTTTTAGAGAACAGTTCCCTCTCCTTTTCTCCCTCTCTTTCTTTGTATATGTACATAGATATTTTTACACGTACTTGACTCTCGTCAAAACAAACCCAGGGTATGTGGTTGGGAACTCTGGAACTGAGTCACCGATATTCATTATTTTCATCTAACATCTATAATTAAACTTATTTGAGATTCTATTTCTGTGATTAGACGGAATTGGTATAAGCACATTTAATACCACTGGATTTTTCAGTCATTAAGACTAACAAACCTTCTGCTGCATCGGGCAATTTTATCCTCTGCAGTTCACTATTTGCTTGTGCTTTGCAGCTAATAACTTCTGTTGTTAAAATTAGAAGTTACGTTCATTCTATTAATACCTGTCAGCTACCCACCCTCTACATCAAATGAATCTTTTTATTTATTCCTGTTGTGTGGTTAGAAAGTATAGAAATGAAATCTTTACAAGTTAAGTTGTGGCTTAGAGAGTCTGTGGACTTTTTGCCAAAACCTGGGAACTGTGGCTGGTCTGAAGCCCTTCTCCCCTCAGTTGCCTCTGTGCCAGCTGATGTGGAAATCTAGAATGGAGATTAGGTGAATTCAATTTATTTTGTGAGTGTATCTGTGTTTGCTTTAAATCTTTTATGTTTTACTCCTAATCTTATCAATGGATGGATAAAGCAAAGGTCCTGATTCCCTTTCCATATTTACTGTTTTCAGCAGCGCAGGGTTCTATCAGCTTTGGTATAATTGCTTGTGGTGTGTAAATAAGCATAACTTTTATCAGGCTGAAACTATCTTTACTTTTCACTGTGAGGATTTCACAGAGGTAAGTAGTGCAATGATCAGAGAACAAGTCATCAGCTCCAAGTAAAAACACATCCCCAAGTTCTTTATGAAGTAAATATTCCTGTTACTATCAGGTCTTTTATCTACCCTTTCTATGCACCCTGAAATTAAACAGTCACAAAAAGTATCAACATGGAAAGGTGTTTTAAAGTTAACTAATAACTCAGGATATTTCTTCCATTGATGCTGGGGAAAAATTGATCCTATGTGATCAACAACAGTTTGGTCTTGAGCAGTTAGACAAAGAGGAGTGATTCTTGTGAGAATAAAGGATTTACACAGTGAAACAGCAAGAATCCTAGCTGGAAGAAAAGAATCATCCCCTTTTTGGCTGCATATAACTCAAAACATCAGAACTGTAAAGCGAGGTTCAGGTCAGTCCCCCTGGAACCTCAGAGGTTTGGATTTGAGGTTCCACCCCTAAAATAGATTTTATTTGATTTTATTTTCTTTTTTTTAGAGGTGTAACTTAGTTTTAAAAATTCACAAGACCTGTGAGCAGGACACATCTTGAGTGCTGAAGTACATGGTGAAAGTCATTTAGCTGTAGAGGATGGGTAACTATGGGTGGGCTAAAGAATGGGGTTAATGGAGGTCAGCTCTCCTGAAAGTAGTATTTAAACAGTCAATGGAAATCTGGCTAGTACAAGAGGCATGTAGCTTCTGTTGAACTCTGATGTGCTTCTTTGTGGCCAGGCAGTAATGAAGTACTTGAAATTTTCTTTAACTCTTCTGTACTGGAGTGCTGGAACATAACTGCATTCACTATACGTGCTGCTAATTTAATTAAACTCTGCCTTTTCCCATAATGAGAGACCCATTTCCAGTCTATACTACCCTCAGCTACTGCTGTGTAACCTCACTACTTGCAGTTGGATCCCATTGCTGCCAAGCCCAGGCTGTAGCTCTGTCCCCAAACCGGGTGAGCAGAGCAGGTCAGTGACAGTAAGAGGGGTCAGCTAAGGGTACAGAGGGTATTTGAGGTGCATAGATGTACCTGCAATCTAGATTGCCTGAAGACTGATTTGAAGGGCAGCTCAGCAAAGCATGGTGGAGTCCCATGAAGGCCCCTCCATGTCTCTCTCCTGTTTCAATAGGATTCCAAGCCCATGGGCAGCATGGAGGTGGTGGTGGGGCGGGGGAATGGTCATGGCCAGCAAAGCCAGTTAGTGCCCTCAGAGCCTTGACAGATACAGGTTGGTTTTCAATTAGATAGTTGTGATTTTTTTTTGTTAGGAGGAAGAGCCACAGGACCCAAAAGCATGGGCATCTTCAGAAACAAGGCTCAAATATTCTCAAAATTCTTGCACTATTTTCACATCCCAAAAGATAAAGCAGACTTGGACAGTGGCATCAATAACCCACACATTTGCCTGCTTCATTTGAAAGTTTTTTTCCTGAGGGGATATTGCTGCTATCAAACTGATGAGCTTTAATCTTACAATGACAAATGAAAAATAAGTCTACTGCTCTGCACTTCAGGCACACTTTTGCTGAAGGTTAGAACTGGCATCATTCATTTGAAGCCCATGGGGTTGATTAGGTTTAAAAACACTAAATGTGAGGCAATCCCAATTGAAATGTAAATCTTTCTGACCCTTTAGTGTCCCTATTTGCCTGCCGTGCTTCATTTATAGTTGTGGTTAAAAATAGAAGAGCTACTTCTTACAGATCCAATTTTGGAGACAGAAGCCTCATCACTTGGGATCTGACTTCAGAAGAAAAAGAGGAGAACAACTCATACTTTGTCAAGGTGTTTGGGTAAAATCCTATTCATGTGGCTCCCTAACTTCCCATTAACATAGCACTAAGACTCATTTTCTGAAATTCTGCTCTGCAAGAATCTCAAAGCCACCACTCAAAGAAGCCTTAAGCAATGAGGCTTCTTAGCTTCCCCCTGGTCTGTTTGGCATTATAGAGGCATCCGTGTGGATAAGATTAGCTGATACCTCACTGAGGATTTTGTTAGTACCTTCATTTAAATAATTTCCCTTCACCTGAGGATCACTCTGGTAAATTTTATTGTAGGAGAAAATAGTTTGGTCCTCTGAAATTTGACATTTTATTCCCATAGCAACTTCCCTCAGAGAGCCTTCCAGTTCAGTTATTAATGAGGTTTTTCTCATAGTAACTCTGAGGGAAGTGAATATTCCCACTTTCTAGCTGAAAAAGATGCTTCATAGTCTATTATGTGTTTCCTGGTCTCCCAGGGAAGTCTATTACAGCTGAAGTGGAATTGAAACTTTCTGTATTTAGCAATACATTTTCTCAAGGAGCGTCTGTTCTGTTGGACAGACCTGTCAAGATATTTCTCCTTTGCAATAGATTTTCAGACATGCTTTTTGTCAGCTCGTTCATAACTAAGCAGCGGCGTCAATTAGAAACCCTCTTTTCCCAACAAAAGACAGCTATGTTTCATCACTTACAAAATGTCTTAAAAACACCTTACATTTGAATTCTCTCCTTAGTTTCAACGTCACGTTTGCTTTTTGAAAGAGCTGTGGATGGTGTGGAGCCTTAACAGAGGCTTGCCTGCTAGTCACTGGCTGTGATAAGGTCTAATACATCAGTTCAGTTGTTACTTGAAGACTTCTGCTGGCTTTCCTGAAGCAAATATCTCTCCTATCACAAAACTGTTTTCATAGCAACAAAAAGGGGCATTTAATTAAAATTTAAACCGATCTGAAAAACAAATTGCTGACTTATGAGTTTATAATAGTACAATTTTATCAGTTGCAGCTTTATAATAGGCTATGTGGATGACTGGCTAAGATGATATCTACAGTTCCAATGACTTCCAACTAAAACAAGTTAGTCTATGCAAAAGAAACCCTTCTGCTAGAAAATGGGTTAGCTGAATGTTGTATGCTAACAGAATGCTGACACAGCTAAATCAGTTACAAAGACCTTCTGTTATGGGAAACTAACCAGAAGATTTGACACTGTGTAACCAAATCATAATGATTTTGATATGGCAGTGAGGTTGGGGTTATGGAGTTAAGTCAGCTGTGTGTTTATCCAATGGACCAAACCCAATAATAACCTAATAATTTCAGTTCTTCATGTTTCATAGCATCAGTGATAATCTAACTGGAGAGAGAATCATGTGCTTTTCTGTGGCCAGTCACAATGAATCCTCTGCCATCAAACCAATTCTGGCCTTGTGTAGTTACCCGGGCTCTGGCCATTGATGAACAGCAACAATGGCTATGTAGCAAAGGTGAGGATTTTTTACAATATATCATTTTATCCTGAGATATATCTGACTTGTGATTATATTTTTTGTAGCAGTGAGTGATAAACCAATATGTTAAATTCCTCATTGGCCATTACAGATCTTTCACAACAATCTGTGGTTATTTGCTGCTTGTTCAAAAATAATAGCAGATTATAATTGAAAAAGACCCTGTTATCTTTTGAGCTTAATGTATGGATGGTTATCCAGTTGCCATAATAGAAGACTAATGAGTTATTGAGAAGGGTTGCTTCAAAATAATGCTGCTGAAGGATTACACTAAACTGACCCACACAGTCAAATCCATTTATGCTGGTGACCCAACAGCAGCACTCAAGTTCTTGCTCTCAGTCTATGATACCACTATTTTCAGACTGATAAGAGCCCCTCCACCTCTGTAGGCATGGAAGCAGTGTTAGAAGAATGTCTTGTTTGTGTTTCCCCTGCACAGGGTCAACTCAAAACAGATCTCTTAATCACAGTATGAGTCTCTTCCTCACCTTGAGTCTGCTCTGTGCTTTAGTTCTGCCACTTTCTGAACTCGTTGATGTCTTGGTTTAGGTGTTAACCTGGGGCAGGAATTATTATAAATTGAATTACCCTTTTGCAGCATTAGCCTCCATTCATGCTTGCTACTATTGTATTTTGTCTCTTCTTTTTAGGCTGTGGCAGCTGCTGCTATTTTCAATCTTAGGTAGCTGTCAAGGGAGCTTCACCTTGGTTATTGCCTGTACCATTAGTCATCATCAGGATTTTGAAGATCTTGCATTAGCCCAAAAAAAGACAAGTAAAATATATCATCTGTGCTTATTTTTGTAGCTGGCATCATTAATGGTGACATTAAACAGATAGTCATTCTCTCCTGTTTTATATGACATTGCCCATGAGGACACGATATCCACTTGGACTCGATCCCTGCTAGATTGTCCAGCTGAATTTTTGCAAAGATAAGCTAATTTCTGCCAAGCTTGGACAGCTTCATTTTAACTTTGTTGTTGTTGTTGTTTATTCATAAGAAAAAATTCAAAATTCTTTAGTTTAAATTAGTAACTTTGCTTTTAAATAGTAGCAGTTGTACTTTAGATTGTATTAGCTTGAATTTTTCTGGAATTTATTATTATTTATTGTTATTCCCACTGACTTTTAGTAGACTTAGTCGCCTTCCTTGGAATGAAGTCTGATGCTAAAGACCAGCTTAGCACGTAATTTTAAATTTGTCTTTACGTTTATTGCCTGTGCTCACTTATGTTTGAGGAGAAAAGGCAAGTTTTAGAGTCAGTATATTTTAATGGGACAGGATCAGATTGTGATCTATACTTTGGAGTAAACCAGTGTTTGTAAAATACCTAAACTCTGTATTAAAAAGTACTATAACTCAGCTAGGAAGGCAACTTTCTAATTCTACTGCCCTTGGAACTAGATGTTTAACAGAACTAGTCTTGTGGGTTTGCATAAGGTGTCATGATTAGTTTAATCCAATCTAGAGGTCCATGCCATTAGCAGAAAGGGCTGCTCCTGCTTTCCCTTCTGTTCCTGCTGTCAGCACTGTGCTAGAGGTTGTATTATTTCTTGATACATTCTGATTTCAGAAGAAAATAATCAGAAATGCATACACATTCTACATGGACACAGACAAACAATAATTAGCATGAATCAGAAGTAAGGAATTTTTTAATTTCAGGTGAGATTAGTGAAAACCTTTTGATTTTATAATTCTTTCACTTCTCCAGTGGAAAAGAAGTAAAAGAGAAAGCAGGAAAAAAGCAGAAAGATAAGAAAGACCCCCAAATCAGAACCAGTCAAATCAGAATTATCATATTGCTTTTTTATCCTTCTGACTGATATTGTTTATTTTAAAGAAGAATTTTTTTTCCTCTTTCTCATCTCTTCCTGTATTTGGTCAAGCAAACCATAGCAGGCAAAAATTTGCTTTTCAGTTACTCCCTTTTTCCCAACCACCTCTGAATATCGGCGTCTGCCTCTGAAACAGAGTAACCTGCCTGAAGAGCACAGTCACAGCACACTAAATGCTTTAATTATGAGTTTTTATGGTTCCATTTTTGGACTAGTTTTGAAGAGGCATAAAGCCAAGAAAATTGACTTAATTTTTCAATCTAATGCTCCCAAAGAGGCAGACAGCAGTCACAAGAGCTCTTCTGATCAGCACATTTTGCCTAGACCAACGAACACCTGTTTGCTGTCAGTCCTTCATAAAGGAATGGCTAATTTCATCAAAGCAGTGTTAAAGTTCTTGTGGAGCAAAGCAACAGCCGACCACCCTCGCACCTTCCCCAGGGCAATAAACTTCTGTTTTTCCCTGGGATAACAATTACAACAAGGCCTGTAGTCCCTGGAGCTTCTGGTGAAGCCCTTACTAAGGCTACCAAAGAGGCAACCTTTCAGCAAGAACTAATTAATGACAGTGTTCTTAAATTAAAATCCCACTGCAATTTATAGCTGCAGAATTTTTCACGCAGACTTCAAGGGCTTGTTGACAGGTCTCTGCTACCTGTAAATCCTTCCCAGTGGCTCACAGATGATGGCACCCATATCCCTCAAAGCATCAGGGTGACATTTGGGGGTTGGACCCGATGATCTCTCGATCAACCCCTATGATTCTATGATTCTGTGACTCTTTTCTGAACTTTGTTTTGGTGATATATATCTCATGTCTCTCAGTTTTGAGGTTTGTAGGGTGGCACTCAGTAATTTCAGTTGAAACATCTCTCAAAGAAGAACTGCAATGGTTTGCAGCTTGTTCTACTCAGAACCTTTGCTTTACGCGTCTCAGGTAGCCCCTTGATATATTTTTCAGACTGGATGTGTTTACTGACAGTGTAATTTTACTTTGCCTTATTAGAGGTGTAAACAGCTCTGCAGAGAAATTTTAATTTAATCTTTGGTTCAAGCAGATTCTTGTTTATCAAGGAGTCACAGTTTCCTTGTGAATGCCAAATGCATCTTAATTTCTTTTTCAGCTTTTGCAGAATGGCATTAGAAAAGGAATTATGTGATTTCACAGAATTAAAAGGGAAGCAAAGTTTTCAGAGTTCTAGCATGGATTTTTTTTTTCTTAGCAGCTTGATTGTTTTCAAACTGTAGTTTTCATTAGGATTTCATATTTATTTCTCATGTGGCAACACGTACCTGTGTCTCTAACACTGTAAATCATTAGCTGATTCACCAAATTCTTCTAGTCTGATGGGGGATTTTGGAAAATGTTAGAGTATTCATTTTAACCCAAGGGATTTAGAAATTTTCCCATCCATTTAGGGAAACCACACTTTTTAACAGTACAGTGTGGGGTGGATTTCACTGAACACAGTGTAGAACCCCAGGATGCTGGCACTGCTTTTGGTGAGCAAACTGTGCATCATCTAAATATTCTGTGACTTTGATGTGTAGTTACATTGCATGTGAAGTACTACCTCGTAGGAGGATTAACATAAGGAAATAAGAATTCCTGTAATGCATCACAGCAGGTGTTATTTAGCCCACTCTTTTATCTATGGTACAGATATTTATTGATAGAACATAAAATAAGAGAGGTATAAAATTATGCTTTTCCAACACCATGGTATTGAGGTTTTCTCTCCATTTCTGGAGATAACAAGGAACTGCCAATCTGGGTTTCTGGGTTTTTTTCATTCCCTGCCCCTCTCCCCATCCCCCAAACATGGATATTAACTTTTTATTGGTAATTAAACTTTTTTGCCAAATATGAAATTGTTTTCCTTTAAAAAAAAAATAAGCCTTATACTGGGAAAACAAAGCTGGCTTTGAAATTTTGAATGGAATGAAAGTTTACATTTTGAAACTGATTTAATTTTGGGTCACTTGAAAGCTAGCTACACTTCTATGGTAGGACACGAAGGCGTTGGAATCTGGTACTCATAGTTCCTTCTCTAGATCCAGATCTTGTACCTGTTTACAGCACACCACCACCTGTGAGCAAACAAAGTGCATCACACAAGTGCCATGGGAATACCTATGTAATGGGAGATATAGTCCAGTCAGTGACTTCATCTTGTAGATGGACATAGTCATCATCACAAGGAAGCAGAATGTGGTACTGAACTACTGTGAAAGAAACCACTTGGATCAATCAAGAATTCTGAAATGAAAGTCCTTTAATAATACATAAATATTTCACTTTGAGGAAGTTGAAGTTTCCTCTTGTAAGATGGACATTATTCTGAACGACTTCTGGAGTTGCAGCAGGGTGGAAGCTGGTTATTGTAAGCGGCTACTGATATTTGAAAATGGAAAAATCAGTACAAAATTAGAGACTTCAATTGATAAAGTAGGAAAATTACATTTTCAAATAAATAGTCACAGTGATTTTGCTCCATTAAGAGCCATATATAATTTTTTTGAGTGTAAACTAATGTTCAACAGAACTTCCCAAGAGACACAAATTAAATTTTCCATATGTTGTCTGAAAACTTGATGGATTTTAGACAAAATTTGTTTGACATACAAAGATCTTTCTAATTGCAAATAAACTCTGGATAGTTACAAAAAATATTGACATAATAGTTAGAAACAGTTCATATTAAAATATTCATTAAACCTGAATATCTGACACATTGTAATGCAATTCAAATGCAAACCCCCTAAATACAATGATAGTAAACACTATGCTTCATCATTAATGAGCTCAGCTCTGAAACTGCTTTTCTCTTGTCCTTCACTTGTGTAACTCTTTCCAATTAGTATGTTCCCCAAATTAATATATAGGGATGGCCTATTCAACTCAGAAACCTAATGAAGCTCTACAGATTTTGTTTTCTTTGCTCACCTCCAGGATATGCCTGGCTTTATCATTCCATCGACAAAAAGTCATTTTCTAGTTTATTTAAAGATGTTTCTTCACTAGTGCACTTCCCATGAAAAGAGAATGCTGAGATGTGACTCCATATGACTACCCTAATCATTTTATGCCCAGTTTTTAAGCACTATTCATTTTTGCCATCCAATTAGAGTTGATGACTTTATCATGCATACTGATTATATATGACTGTAGCTACTTGGTTACTCACTTTATGTGCTTGTGTGTGGAAGTACAGTAGCAATCTGAGCAAGCCTTGATGGCTGCTGAGACCCTACTGAGATTCTGTCAGTGCAGCCTTGTAACATTCTCTTTTGAAATGGCTGAAGAACCTGAAAAGCAGGTGCAGATATAAAGACGACTGCAGAACTAGGTTGAAATCCTAATAGTGCTGTCCATTTGGCCTCAGGTTAAACCATATGGGCCAAATCTAGAAGGGAAAATCTGATTTAGTTCACATAGAAGCAGGAAGGATTAAAACACCCTCAAACACAGCTGCAACATCTAAGACAGTGTTGAGACTTAAATAAAACCCTATTTTCTTGGCTGTTGGCCAGATCACATCTCCTTGTTTCTGTTTTCTGTTGAGATCAGTCACAATGAAGCGAGATGTCTTGAAATGCTCTTTGTGTTACAAATATGGCTTTATTTCTAATGCCTTAGTAGCCATGTTCTGGTTTTGGCTACTGCCAGACAGTCCAAATAAATCAGTGGGAATCTGCTAGAGAAAGACAATATCTGGATTTAGCTCTGGATATTTACCAAGTTCTTCCAGTTTTTTTGAGCTGAAAGACCCCTAATTTCTTTTCTATGATGCAAAGCAAGTACCTGCCTGTGTTTTAGCTATGTTGGATTGGATACTTGCTCGTGGTGATACAAAGTTCTTTCAGATAATGGTTATTGAGTGTATTTGGACTAATCACATAAACATGCTGTACATATTCCTCAGGTGCATGAGAAAGCTGGATGTCAGCTCTATGTAGAATCCACCCAACATATGTGTTGTATCTTGAGCTCCATGTAATTTACACTCGAACAAACGATGGATGACATGAGAAGATTTTAGATGACCAAAACTACAAATGAAAGAGTGGGTAGAAATGTGATTTTGTGTGATGTCATAATTCAAACACGTAATGAACTTCATCGGTGTAACAGTTCATTTGGGGTTTTCTGGTTTAAATCCCTGTACCACTCATGAAAAATGTAGCAGAGGTGAATGCATACAGAACTTTATAGTTTTATCATATATCATTGTGTAAAAAAGGAATAATAGGCATTTCCACTAAAACTATCCGAAGTTTTTGCAGTACAGTTATAAAACCCCAAACAGTCAGGGATGTGCATATTTCCCCATAGGTATACTTTATCCTTGGGAAGTAGTGGAGCAAGAAATATTTATTTTATCTTTTGCTAGAAAGTTTTATATGAAATGTTTGCTCTGTCAGTGCTATGAGCAGTTGGAAAGATGTGCCTGAGAAATGTGGTGTGAGGTGGGAGCCAGGTTCTGCTCTATGGCAGCTTGAGTAGAATCATCTACTGACTTCTGTACCTCTGCTTCTGCTATGGTGTACACATATCACACTTTGGAAACTGTTTTCAGTCTTCAGTGGCTTTATAAAGCTCTGTTATTTGAATTGGCTGTCACTATAATTACTCTTGTACGAGCACTGAACTACTTCCTATACCTAATTTTACAGCTCCTTAGGGATGTACTGATTCATGTTTCTACAGAAAGGGACAGAATATATTGAGGCACTTGCCTAAGGTCACCTGAGAAGGCTGTGGTGGAAAAGGGACTTCTGTGTCCAAGTTGGTCACAAAACATGCTTCTAGATATTCCTGATACTTTTTGAGTATGCCAATGTATTTGATCAAGTACCTGGAATGGCTAGGACCACACTTTTTTACTTTTCAAGGCAAGCAGTATGCAACTTTTCATTCAGCTTGTGAATCCCATTGCCATCATCCAAGCTTTTATTAGTTCAAGATTAAACCACTGGAAGATGCTCTACATGGGGTTCCTTCAGAACCATGCAAATAATCGAAGTGAGGTATACTTAAAGTTATTAACAGGGACTTCAGGCTGTGCAATGGAATTCATTTAAGATTTATTTGAGTGTGACTAAACTGAAAGAAACAAAATACTTTAATTTATATGCATGCATAGCTCATTACTGAAATTAACAGGCATCAGTCACTCTAATACCTAATACTCAGGGAACAGATGCCATAAATGCTGATCTATTTTCTCCCTTACTTAGTCAAATATCTGTTTTAATCCATAATCCTTCTCAGTTTTGAATTAATTGTGAATTTTAGGGATAAATGTGGGAGACTGTTTTTTTCCAACTTGATGAAAATCAAGGAAACGAAAAGGGAAATCTCTCATACTATTGTGAGTGCTCACAGTCTCATTCTATGAATTTGCCTGTATGAAGCACTAGCTGAAGACAATATAAACATGTTCATTCCTGAAAAATGCCTGTACTCTAAGACTCGAATTCAGAGCTGGTATCTAATATTTCCCAAGTATGATGGCATGATAGTAAAATAAAAGAGGTGCCAAAAATTTGAAAGTATTTTTTTCCCTCTTGAGTAACAGATATGAAGAGAGCTATTTTCAAAAGAGTACTAGTCATATTACTGTTACTGCAGAAAGTGTCCTTCTGCCAACCACACCATTATCTCAGCGGGGCTTTGCGCTGGAAAAATGTCATTAACCACAACACCAAGCTCCAGAAGTTAGACACGTCATGTTTTAGAGGACAAGAACACAATATTTGTGATATCCTTGTTGCACAGAGGAAATGATAGTGTCTGATCTTGATATTTTAAACTTTGGAAATGCCAGAGGTCATGGTGAGCTGTAATTCTTCTCAGAATGAGTGGTGAACCTGTGGTGTTCAATTTTTCAGCAAAAGGGAGAAAAAACACATCCAGAACCTAAAAAAAAAAAAAAAAAAAGGTGTGATTAAGAAAATAAACCAAAAATTTTGAGTGTGACATTAAAAACACCTGAGGGGAATGAATAGTGTAGTGATAAGGTGGCAGTGAACTGAGCTTGACCGTTCACTCCTTATCAGGGCTGCGATGCTAACATCACTTCTGCATTCCTGATCTGTTGTTGATGGGGCTGCTGCTGAATTTCACATTGGTCTCAGTTGCAAATATATCCCTTCTAGTATCCTCTTCTGACATACAAAGGGAGGAACTTCCCCAGTTTTTGAATCTACAATGTTACTATGTTTGAATGACCAAAACAGACCAAGTTCTCTCACCATAGTGAATTAACCCATTCCAGAAGGCTACAGTGGCTGCAAGCCCAGCTCATTTCAAAAGAAGGCTCAGGTGTTTTTACATATTTCCACAGTAACTTAAAATTATCTTTCTTTTTTCCTGGGAAAAACAGGTTGCAATTATTGTACCCAATTTAAGAAAAGGCTTATGGGACAGTGAAATACAGGAAGAAAACACTCTTTTTTTCTTAGTCAAGATCTGTAAGTGTAACATCCCACTTTCTATTCATGTTAAACATAAAAATTGAGAAAATCTGATCAATTGTTATGGCTATATTTTTAAACTACTTATTTCCCTTACTAATAATCCACATTAAATTCCTAAATGCCTCATTTAATAATTTATTTCTTAGAGAAGTCCAATTTACAATTGAATCGAGTTTAAAAAGGGTTGTTCTTGTCATTAAAGAGCAATAAGGACCATTAGAGAAGGAAGCACAGAGAAATAGACTAGGAATTATGTGGACAAAAAAAGGTATGGCGCTCATAGCTGAAAACAAATCCTTAATCTTAGTTTTACAAAAACAAAATAATTCATCAAACTGATGTATTTCAAAACCAGACAGGCTTCAAGACAGGAATATAGTCAAGTCTTATTGAAATGTGGCTTGACTGAAATTTAGATAATTACAGACTGTTTCAACAGTTTCCCAGTTGTTTTTGGGAACCAACCTCAGCTGAATGACTGCAAGGTGAAGGACAAACTCAGACTAAGCTTTCTTTAAGGAGCATCCTTATTAAAAAATGGTGAAATAAACAGGAAACATGAGAAGGTTTGAAAACAGAGGAGTGACACAGACAACACGAGCGTGCTGGAGGGAAAAATTGCTGAATTTCCCCTATCAAAAAAATGAGATTAGCACACTGTTCTGAACGTTTTCAGTGCTGTGTTCAATTCCCACTTAAATCTAAGGAACAACTTCCAGATCCCAGTCATTAAGCTCTCAAATCAATCCTTAGGGGTAGGTGCTTGGAAGGGATGACTTAAGGGAACAAGGTTTAAGTTGATGTGAATCTGTAGGGAAGGCGGTTCTGGTAAATGGACCATCTTGTCTGTCACACCAGTATCAACCTACAGGGGCTACAGGACAGTGTCCCATGGGTAAAATCTGTGGGCAGACCCCAGTTCCAGGTCATTGATGGAATCTTGCTTCTCAAACATTAGCGTAACCCTAACTCTTGCAGCACAAAATCTGGTTTCCAGTTTCCAAATAGTTTATAAATCCTTTACAAAGTTATGCATTTTCATCTTAGTATCTCAATCCTAAACCTGCTATATTCAGAATTATCATCTTTGTTTGCTAAAGACTAGAGACTGCAGCTTTCAGCTCTGTCAGCTCTGGATTTGATTTGGTCTCTAGCAATTACCAGGAAGGTGGTTGCTATAGCTGCACTAATGAAAGGAATAACCATGTTTTCTTGAAGACAATGTAAGCAAGCATAAATAAACAAATGCTTAAATATAAGTGGCATTAATAGTGTAAATGAGATATTACTGCAAGAGGGAAAATAAGATTTTAGCCCTTCTCAGCGACTTGCTATGTATCAACCTTGCAACTTACTACTCAATACCTAGCTTGAGCTAGCACAACATTTTTATCAGATATCCATAATTTTGCTAATTCCTGTAATGGCAATAGCTGGTGCAGAGATGGAGGCACAGGGATGAAGCCAGGAATCTAACAAAGTTTTATTTAAAAAAAAATCAATTTAAGTTGCACTGAACTTTGGTCAAGTCTGGTTCACTGAGTTTAGCTTTAAGTGTGATTCTTTTCTGACAA
This sequence comes from Gallinula chloropus, assembly GCF_964237585.1. Taxonomy (NCBI): domain Eukaryota; kingdom Metazoa; phylum Chordata; class Aves; order Gruiformes; family Rallidae; genus Gallinula; species Gallinula chloropus. Next base: position 3,488,638 of record NC_140092.1, on the reverse strand, counting down.
GTGACTGTAAAAGCTGTATCACACATTGTCATGCTTGTGTTTCAGTGGCTCCGTATCAATTTTCTTCAGGATGTTGTTGGGTTTTTTTTCTTTTTTGAACTGCCAGACCTACCAGTGAACCAGAGATTTGAAGGTCACACTGTGTTCAGCCTCATGCAACACCAGCAATAATGACATTTCTGAGAAATGAAATCTCTCACTCACCTTCAAAGCAAAACACTTCAGTGTCTAGGGCAGACTCTGCTGTCAGATTCTATGAAGTGGGAGTAAATCCATTCCGCTGCCGAGCTAAAATGAAATCTCCCAACCCAAACTTCTGCTGTATCTATGAAATAGTCTTGTGGTATTAGCATTATGTGTTGTATTAAGGTGGGAAGGTTCAGGGGGGGCTGATCTGCTAGGTCACTGTGGGACAAGCTTCTGTCACTGTAACAAAACAAGGGAATTATTCTGCAGAGTGATTACTGTAACAACACTATCCTTATATTACTACCTATCCATAAGCAGCATTCTTACCTGAATTCTCCAGTATGCTTTTAATAGATCTCAATCTTCCTGGAAAATGCTGGGCAGTGTTTGTTCATGGTTGCATAATGCTAACTTACTGTCTTGATACTCGGTTAGGGCAGAGATGTTTCTTTGTGGAGATAGTAGGCACTGAAGGCATCGGACCAAGGTGAGGTGGTGAATAGAATTAGCCAAGGATGTTTTAAAGCAAACCTGGTCTTTGCTAGATAGTAAACATGTGAGGTGTTTCAAGAGAGAAAATAAATACCACATGGCAAAATACTGTCATTACCTTCTTTATCTGATTTCTGTTTCTAACTTGGCACCCTACAAACTATTTTCCTTTCCTTTTCTCTCTTATTTTACAGTTAACTTTGACCACTTTCAAATCCTGCGGGCTATTGGGAAAGGGAGTTTTGGCAAGGTAAGTCAACTTATTTTTAGCAGTCAAAAGTCTAATAGAGAATTCCTTTGTGTATTTCTAGTGTGACCTGACTAAGGTCAAGGAGCATGGGGTTTTGTGGCCTTCTTCTTCTTAAAGCATCTGATCATCAGTATGAACTGACTGACTATACATTAAATTATTTCTAATGCAATACATTCACCTAAAATTAATTGAGTAAAAATTATTATAATAATTTAGTCTCCACAGCAGGCATTAGCAGAATTAAAAAAATCAGCGTTTAAAACCAAAACAAAGAAAAAAGTAGGGGCAGACTTCTTTTTTAGGCACTCCACTGGAGCGATCTTATTCTTAAATCTCTGGATGTATTAATGTGTTCAAAATAATTGCAGTGTTTTAAAGGCACTTTACATAGATTCGGTGTATTTGGGACTGTATAAAATGACATACACTGTAATTACAATCATTGAGTAAATGTTTGTTCAATTCAACAGGCTTTTGCTAAAACAGAGAAGATTAATGGTTTGTTTACACAGGGGTAGAAGACCTGTCTTTCTTATAACAAAGACTATGTCAAGTTTTACATTTTTAATATGGGTAAATACAAGGCCATGCAGTCAAAGAAAATCATATTATAAAATTATTAGAAACCATTACTGGCAGGAATATGTTTTAAGAGGAAATATAACCTCAGTAACTGATCAAGCAATAGCTATCTAGATCTTGATTTCAATGATTCTTGAGTATATGCCAGCTGAGTGCCGGTGAGCTACTTCTGTAGTTATGTATTAAGAACACACAGAGGATTTTGCTGGCTCTTGGCCTTCCATGCAGAAAAATGACTTTCATTTTAGAGAGGCCTGGAATACTTCTTGCAGGGCAGCACGGTCCTTCGCAGCATGGTCCTTATTTGGTTCAGTTGTTTCCAAGAGAAACCCTCTTTGAGGTCAATAGGAGAGCATGCTGGTAGTGCAAAGTGCTATTCAAGAATCCCTTAAGAATCAGGGCAGCTGGAGATCTAAGATGGTTTATTATCACAATATGCTCATGGAATATCATGTCAAATTAAACAGAGGTCCAGGAGTGCAAGTGAAGTGCAGGATAATCAGTTAAAATGCATCCAAAACATGCTGGCCATGATATCACCTGCACCCCTTGTCCTTCAAAGATTCTCCTTTTACACCTCTACCCTTCCAAAGTGACCCTCGTCACTCCACATCACGCTGGAAGAAACAGACAAGCTGATGTGGTTTTTTGGAGACTTGTTGCTTGATGTTTGATCCATTCTTATTCATGGCATTCAGGAAGTGTTTCTGTAATACTTCTAGAAACATCTCATTTTCTGATGGGTTTGCATTTCAGTGCTCCTGTGAACCTGCTTTGGGGATATGTATGGGTGAGAATAAAGTTTCACAACCCTAAGAGAACATATTTAATGCAAGAAAGGACTCATGCATAAGTCCCATCTAAACTTAACTCCTTATTTTGCAGCTGTCAAATGCAATAGAAGAGTCCTCGGCATAACAGGCTTATTTTTCCCAAATGAATACAAGCTTCTGACCAATCACCTTGTTTCTCCTTCCACAGACAAGGAAAGAAATAAATCCATTTTAAAATGACCTATTATGCTGTAGCCAAAAGCACAACACGGTAAATCAGTCACCGTTTCAAGTGTCTTTCTCTGAGTCAGTCTTGCCTTTGTTGTTCATTTCGAAGCCTCGTTGCTGGCAATTTTTCCTATTACTGTCCTTCTGGAAGTACCTGGCAGCAGAAAACATCAACAAATGATGCAAGACCCCTAATCTCTATTGACTTGCTGTTTACAGTGTGGAGTCTATTGTGCTCTAGCACCCTGCAACATGTAACACGGTGTTCAGCATCACGCCTTCCTTAAACTGCCTTCTTCCTTTATGGCTGCTCTGTGGCCTCTTTTGTTCTGGAAGAGCAGTAGGATGTTTTAAGACGTGCTCTACTTTTTTTATTTTATTGCTGTTGGTACAATCACTCTCTTTCTCAATATTTCTTAAATTACTGTGGTTGCTACAGCAACCTCAGGCCTCTGCAGGGGACTGCTGCAGGAGGTATCTGCTGTGGCAGAGACTCCACGCAGCGTGGCTCGCTCTCGTGCACGGAGCTCAAGGTGATCCTCAGCGCCTCACCTCCTTCCACTGGGGCTGACTGCTGCAGCAGCAGGGCCCCATCCATCCTGGCTGGCTTCAGAAAGCCACTCCCAGCCTTTTCCTTTGGCATTTTCCATTCACAGCAGCAGCGTTTGCTGTTACAGGAGTTCCTCGGCCATGTGGTATCAAGTGCTCAGTAACTCAAGAGCTTGTCTTTTCTGAGAAGCAGCCACCTGTTTTAAGTGACTGCCTCAGTACATGCTGTTTCTTAGCGGCAATGTTAAGAGCAGATGCAGTCTTGTGTGCACTGTAGCATCTTCACTAGAAAAAGATGCATCCCAGCAGTTGTGAGGAGTGTAGGAAATGAGTGTGGAAAGAAGAGAAACAAGGAGCATGCTCCTGTTTCCAGAAGCAACCAGGCTCACTTCTGTCTGCTTGGAAAGACATCCTTCTGGAGTTCAGGTTGCTCCCTGGCAAGGGACAGATGAAGATGATCTCTGTGTAGGGCCATGGCAGCCACAGCTTCTATGTAAGTCAGTGGATCTTTTGTTCGAGGCAAGTGGCATGCAAGTTAAGGTATGTACCTGCCCCCCCCTCCTAGGCACGTGTATACATACCTGGGGTATGTATTTGAACATACAGACACTGGTACAGACCTGTGAGCCCCTGCAAGGGTGACTGGTACCCAAGTGAGGTGTGTGACCTTGTTGGCTTCAGTGGCCAGTGCTTTATTAGGTAGATGAAGGTAGCTCCTTGCTTTGGTGTCCTCATATGTAACAGGAAACATATATGTACATATTTTAAATCTTTCAAGCTAGGTATGCTTGGCATGTTCCAGCTATTAATATTTCCTAATAGATTTGAAGTGGGCCAGATGGGAAATTTTGTCCAAACAGGTTTTATTAGTATATTAAATATTTGTCTTCTAAGTCAATTTGGATGTAGACAATATAAAATAAGCAAACCAAAATGCTGAACACTGACTGGTCTAAGTAGCTATTCCTTTATGCCATGTAATACATCAGAAGTGTTCTCTCATGTTTAATCTGGCTAATTTTTTCCATTTTGTTATATGTAGAGCCATCATTCTTATTGCAAAAAATTATATATTGGAATACCAATAAGTACAAAACTGACTAGGAGTGAAATACAAGAATTATCATTGTTCTTTACTGCAACAGTGACCACATAATTGCAGGCCTACTGCCACAGAATAATTTGTATGCAGGTGCAACAACTAGTTTTCAGAGATACTATAGTACCAATTTTCTTCAAGTTCTCACTTCAAGGAGCAGGTATATTGGACATTCTGACCTCCTTAAATTAAATTCAAATTACGATATGAATGTAAGGACGCTTTCTTCTATTTGTCTAAGATGCTGAGATGCAGGAGTTAGTTCTGATTAATTTGGTTGTATAAAACAGTGACTTCCTCTGCTGAAGTAATTGAAATTACACTGGTGTGGAACAGATGGGGGCCCAGAATCACGTCTGCACTGATCGAGGGTACTTTACTAAATAATATGCAAAGTATTTCAGAAAAAATGTGCTGCCATCCTAAAAGCAACCACACAACCACAGAATATTAATATTGTTTGACAGTTTAAACACTTATTTTTTTAGCTTGAGTTAATATGAAAGGAGACTAAGCAGATGCTTGGGCCCTGCTCCAGCTGTCATGCTTTGCTCAGGGGAATCTGGGACTGAATCCCCCTATTTCAAGGAAATTCCCTGGCAATGTAAAGCCAGACTTATGACAGCCATTCTCCAGCCTCTCTGTGTAAATCATTCCAATTCAGCTTGTAGGCTGAGACTAGGAGCATTAATTTTTCAGGGTACGTGGGTAAGAATGGACAAGGTAGCAGGATTTCAGGCGTGTGCTTCACAGCAGATCTGTCAGTTCCCCCCCCGAGCCTGAAACACGTAGCTGATTCCTGTCTTACAGCCCCTTCCGTGGAGGTGAGTGTCTTCTGCCCATGCAGTGCCACAGCCTCTCTGCTGGGCTGTGATTACTCATGGCAGCTATAGGTGCCCCATCTGATCTACTCACCTGACATAAGATTATGATCCAGGAAAACAAATGAAGTGTTCACTCCAGCTGCCAGCTCTCCAGCTAACAGTGACCTCGCACAGAGAAGCTTTATCTGGCTGCATTTTTGCATCCCTCCTCTTTTTTTTTTTTGACCTGTCATGAAACCATAGTTTGGGACTCATGTACCCAAATCAGATCAAAATGTCTTTATTGAGATGAAGTGTGCCTGCTCTCTGCTGATCTTTCCAGGCCAAGAATTGTATATCCAAAGATAATTAACAGGGATTCCTATTGTCTAGTTTTAAACAAGTACAACACAGACACCTGCATTCAAACCAGTCATCTTTAGAGGGCTCTTTAGAGGGACTTTATAAGAGAAACCATCCTTCTAGAGATAGTCCTCTGGACCTGTTTAGACCCATACCTTAGGTGGAGATGAGTGTGCCTGTACCTCGCTGCAGACTACGAAGCTGTAGAGCTGTTGAGTTCATGAATCTTATATTTGATTTTGAAGCATCACCTGTAGAGGCTGCTGAAGCAGTGATATCAGTTTGAGCAGGGCACTGTCTGGGCTTGGGAAAATGATATTCACATAGAAATTGGAAGAGGATGTTTTAGTAATGTGAGCGTGACAGGCTTCCATATTGATATGTGTAAATAAGGCAATTCTGCCCAGACTTCCACAATAATGAGTCATCGCAGAACTTGTTGACGTGCCAGAGCACCTGTTTGTCCCTATTTTAAAATGACTGCTTCAGGAAGAATTTAGACCATAAATGAAAGAAAAAGTAAAAATCAATTTAAACATTTCCCATTCTGACTGCACTGGTGAGGAGAACTAGGGGGCTTTTCCTTTCTTTCCTGAAGTAGTGGAAAAGTTTCAGCCCCTTCCCATCCTGCTCCAAAGAAGCAGCTAACAGCCAGCAGGTAGAAATACCAGGGAGCATCTCCACTTCTATTCAGCACTGCCATAGCAATGCCAGGTGTTCTTCACAATAACATCCATATGGATGCAGCTTGGTTTTCCTGAAGTTTAGTAGGAGGTAGCTTTAGTATATCCATTAAAATCCTATTGATTTTGAAGCCATGTTAAAAGATGTGCATAGGTACATATTACTGGAAAATGTTTACTATCATTCTGCTTTGAAGCTGTGTGCTAGTCAAGCTTCTCCTAACAACAGAAGGTCTGTTTCAACTGTGCTGATACCCTTCTTGTCTTTACCAGCAGGTATGTGAGCCGGGTGCTTTCTGTAGTCAAAAATCAGTTTCTAAATCTGTTTACATTACACGTGTAGGTTCTGGGTATGATCCTGGTACACTGCACTGGACAAACCTGTGACCCTCAGCTGAGTAAAACCCCGTTCTCTCAGCAGTCTCACTAGTTAATAGTTCAATAGGGAGGCATTTTATGTAATGGAACAGGCGACTTCTGCAAAGACCACAGTCTTTGCCAAGTTTCAGATGGATATCGTGCTGCAAATTCATGTAAGTGAATGAACTTCTGGACTTAGGTTCTGAGCCAAAATCCATAAACACTGTACTTTATAATGTGATTGCCTAACTTGTAGCATCAACATAATCTCATACAGGATGTCAGGAATTGCCCCTGCAAATTCTGCTAATGCTTTTGAAGAGCCTGTGGAAGCTTGATCAATTCATTTCCATCTCTCCATTTCAGTTCAACCCCACCTTGCTACCTCTTCTTCCTCAGTTACCCATTGTTCCACAACCTGGGTTCTTTCCATACAAGCCTGAGCCTTTATTTATCTTAAGGGCATCACAAACATTCAGACTTTCCATAACAGCCCAAGGACAAAAATAAAAGCTCTTGACATTGTGCAACGTTGATGGGCTCAAAACAAAACGTTACCATCCATGTTTTACTTAATTAGCAGAACATCTCCTGATATTAGGAAAGGTAATTGGAAACTCTGCTTAATCACACCTTATCATTATAGGTTAAAAGTACTCTATTAACTCCTCTTTTTTGAATAGATTTGAGCTCAAGGACACGCTTCGTGGAGACAGAGCTGCAGGGAAACAAATGTGGTTTGGTTTCACTGTCACAGTTCCTCTTGGAGAGAAAAAACAGTAGGGGAAATAAAGTATGCTGATGGTATATTCCTGTAGCCTTTCCTCTGCATTTAAGAAGTAGTAGGTCTCTTTAGAGTCTTCATCCTGTAGCTGGTGGTTCATCACCAGTTCCAGAATCCAGGTGAAAACCTTAAGTCAGGAGTTTCAGGTGTGGGAAGTTGTCTTAGTTTCTCCAATCCATTTCTGAATTTGGAGGATGCAAGTTCCTTAAAATAAAACTAAAACCCACAGGATTTATTTTTGTTTGGCACCATGTTGTAATCTGGTCTCTGAGCACTGATTTTATGTGTCTATAATATGGGAGAGTGTATGTGTGTATGTACATAAATATGCCTGTAATAGTGCCCACACAAAGTGAATCCAGAATACCTTTGAACTTAGACACTACAGAGTTGTGATATCTAAAGCAGATGCTTCCACTCCACAGACTATATATGTCCTGCTGATGAAAAATTCTGACTGGAGACTATTGTTGTGTCAATAATAAATGGTGTAGCAAAATAATATTGTCAACTAAAATTCGTTTAGCTGTGAAGACATACTAGGAGGGTCACTTAAAAAGTCCTGATCAATTAACAGGAAAGACCCTTCAGAGCAAAAGTCTCTTGAGGCTATTTGCTCTATGTGTGTATGTAGAGTTATGTAGATGAAACTTACACCAGCTTTGGGGATGAGACACAGAACAATCTTATATTTCTTCGTTAGAAATTGTATTTAAAATGATGGGGTTTGGATGTGGTGCTGGAGATGCTCTCCAACTTTGTTCACAAGATAAACTATCATACCAAAAACCCAGTCCAGGCCTCTCAACTAATGTTTTCTGCCTGCATTTACAAAGTTACTTGACTTCTGTCAAAAAAAAGAAAACGAAGTTAAAGCAAAGAAATTTACTGCCAGATACTAAATAATTGTAATAGTCTCTTGTGACTTCAAAAAGATGATCTCTGTATGAGTGTTTTTTTTTTTCCTTTTCAACAGTAATTAAGGGACCATAATTCTGATATTTAGATGAAGTATTAAGCCTTGTGAACATAGGCTATGTTTATGGTACAGTAATCAAGATGTGTATATTAACTTGTGGGAATGAGTGCAATGAGTTTGTATTTTCCTAGGCAGGAGGCAGTCATTTCTGTGACTAATTAAACAGAGTGCATTTGCACAGTTGGAGTGTGTTCCTCCCAGCTTTATCATGTGATGTCTGAAAGTTATGCTGCTTTTCTGGGTCCTCATTTCTTTTTATGCGGGGGTGGGATGTTCTTTTGTTAATTTATTAACTATAATCTAGTACAGAGAGTCCTGCATAGCTGTGATGTGGGCTTTCTGAAGGTGTTCTTAGGTTGTAGTATCCAGATCTGGATTATTGAAATGTAAGAGGCTCCTTTATTTCAAAGTCAGAGTGGAGTTTTCTGTCTGTAGGCGTTTAAACTTTTTTCTTTTGCTTTTCTGTCAAATAGGTGTGCATTGTACAGAAGAGGGACACCAAGAAAATGTATGCCATGAAATATATGAATAAGCAGAAATGCATTGAGAGAGATGAAGTTCGAAATGTTTTTCGGGAACTACAGATAATGCAAGGCCTGGAGCATCCCTTCCTGGTCAATCTATGGTAAGAAAACCTTTAAAATTACATCAAGGATCTGTTGTTTTCTTCTTATTGCTGAAGCAGCTCAGGCTATGAAAGTCTGAAAAGTTGAGAAGTCTGAAAAACTTTCAGTCACCTATTGAACAGATGCCTCCTCAAAATTAATGTAGCCTATCCCAAATAACTTATTCTTTGTACCCAGCCCATAATACATTTCTATAATTAGCTTTGCACAATCCTAAATGAATTTGAAAGAGCTTCTGATATATTTCTGGAGTGTCTACAGTTGCAGAGTGCAATTGCATGTTCCAGACCTCTGAATCTACTATCTCAATTTCTGCCTGAATTTCAAGTTGTTCTACACATATCTTTAAAAAATGACTTTTGTTACTGAACTACAAAAAGGACAAACCATGAAAATCAGAAGTGACCCATGAATAATGGTCACCTGCTCTATTAACAACAAACCATATGAAACTCTTAAAGATATGAATTATATTTTATTTATTTAATAATGGAGAATATTTTTTTTATTTACTACCAGGAATACTGCAAGTACAAATGGAATAGTCTTTAAACATATTTTATGTGTTCCCAACAATAATCTATTAAAATAACAGCATTTTCATTGTTTGTTGGTGCATTAGCAGCCTGTTGGATGTATTTTTGCTTGTAGTTAAGATGCAATAATAATTAGCATCAAATACACTTATATTGTAGCTATAACTTACATTAGATGATTAGCAGGAATCCATGAGACTTCCTCTTATGAGTCAATTCCTGGCTAGTGCTAATGGAATGAAAAAGTTGAAATTGCATTTCTTCTATAGGAACTGCAGCTAGATTTGTGATTCATTTTTTGGAGTTAGATTTTTTCTGTTTATTTTGTTAATTGAGATTTTTTTTCCTGTTTATTTTGTTAATTGCATTGTAAACGTACAAATGGACTGCAACAGGAGATACTATATCTTGTTTCAAAAAATGGACTATTAATTTAACAAGGAATAGTTATATCATGGTATATGGGCAATAAGACAGTTGCAGCTTGTGTAAATGTTGAGTCTCTTTGAACCATCCTTATTTGGACTAGTCTGTCTTTCTAGGCTCCATCACACTAAGCGTGCATATCAGCTTTCAGAAATCCTGCCTAAGGGAAGATTTTAGTGACTAAAACTCAGAAATCCCATCAGGCTACTAAATTTAATTGGCATGTCTGTACTTAGACAGGGTATCCAACTTTGAATTCCCAAGGATTTTCAGAAGTAATTATCCTGAGAAGGTACCAATCTGACATCTAGGGCTCTGCTGCAGTCCCCACATTAGTAAACAGGCACTGACACTTCTCACTTAACTAAAAGACCTAGAGAAAGACAGAAATTGATAAATTATAGGTAGGACTGAGACTAAGAGGAGTAGTGGTGCACAGGTTTTCCAAAAGAGTTTAATTGGTGTGTACAAGCATTCTATATTATATTGCCTTAGGTAAAACCTGAAAACAGCAAAGTGTGTTTGTACAAAACACTCTGTGGGCTTGTGGTTAAGCAGTCCTGTATGTAGTCCGTGAAGAATTGGCTGCCCATGCTAAGAGGAGCCCAGAGCTCATGTCTCCTGCTTTTCACATTAACTTGGCTGCTTGTTTACTACACGAAACAGTGATAGTGACAACAGCTTGCTTGATAGAAATGTATCTTACTTGCCTCTTGCAATCTCAGTGAAAAGTAGTTTGTTGGCTGGATGAATCCAGATGACACTTCAAAAGTCTACAGAAAAAAATGACATTCCTCCATTGATTTGAAAGGAAAAGTAGATACTGATTTCACTTCCATTGTCCCTTCCCCTTGATTCCTCCCTCCTCTAATCCACAGTTCTATGAAGCACAATTAAGCTTAGGTAGGTAGCCTGTTGTTATTTTGTCTGGAAGGGATATGAATGATGAAAATTTTATGGAATTTTATTATCAAAATGCTTACTTTTTTTTCCAAAGTATCATTTTCTGTAACAACTTCAGTGTTATCAGCATTTTTTTTTTCTTTTGGGTGAATTAAAATAAAATCTTACGCCTTTACATTCAAAATGTCAAATCCCAAATCCATATTGAAAAGCATATTTGGAAGAAACTCCACTCATGACATCCTGTTCATGAGTTCGTGGTACTACTCCTGACCAGAAATGCTGATTGTCAAATGTTGGTCATCTGGAATTTCAAGACATGTAATAAAATTAGTATGCTGGTAAGTTTCCCAACAATGCCTTGAACCAAAAGGAATACTAACGAAGCACAGTAATCCTTCTTTGAGGAGAGCATCTTCAAAAGGAAATGTTAGCACCTCAAGAAACAAACATGAAGACTGAAAAGCTCTTTAGTTACACCTGATAACTACACAAAGGAGTAATGAGATGTAGGTTAGCACTCTGACAACAGTTAAATTCTTGTAGAGAGAATAAGAGGAAAGAAGGTAAACCTTCTGTAGTGGGTAATTCTTCTGGCATCCATCATCAGTAACCCCAGTTTACACAAGGATACAGAACAGCTAATATAAAACAAGGGTAGCATCTCAACTCCAAAAGATCTATATTAAAAAGCTATTTGAGGCTCATGCATCTTCTCTGAGCTTTATTAAATTTAGCTTCACAATCTCATCTTATAAATCATATTATTTGAAGTATGAACTGTCTTTCATAACATCTGACACACAAAAGAATCATTCTTCTGTAAATGCTCATAATAGCTTGGAGGATAACAGTGTTTTTCAGGAAAGGCTTGGGGTTGATTTATAACCTTCATTTTAGAAACGAAATTGAATAAATGCTTAAAGATATGTGAGCCTTGTAGCCAGTTTTATCACCGTTAGAGGCATTTCTGATAATAGAGATTCCTTCTTAAAATGAAAAGTAGTCCTGTTTTTCATCAGACCATTAGTATGTCGTGTGTACTTCAAGTATAGATGAATGAGCTGTAGAAACGTCAGCTACTAACACGTTCCCACCTTGAGACTTTAATGCACCCCTCTAAGATACAGTATTTTATCCCTGTTTATCCTTCCCAGAATATCTGGGTGTCCCTTGGGTAAGGTGAGTAGCATTCTTGAAAGGATCCATATTTCAAGTAAGTTTCTCCCAACATGCATTAGGACTGAGCCAAGAGCCAGGTTGCTCCCTATCTACCACTATGACTAGACTTGTCATTACGTGACTTGTCTTCAAACATGAGTAGATCTACTGGCTGCTCTGATAATAGTACAGCTTACCCCAAAAGGCACAGGGTTACCAAAAAAAATAGTAAATGTTTGGACTAATCAAACCATTTGGAACATTAAAGTGATCTTATGTTTGATAGCCTTGCTTAAAGCTGTTTAGATCCTTTTAAAATTTTCAGAACAATTTCAAAGGCAGCAGAGGGAGAAGAAGGATGAAGATTTACTTTTGTCAGCTTACAGGTCATTTTCCTAGTATAGACAGAACAATATGTTTGATATATTTAACAAGCCATGAAGAAATGTTAGCTGCATTCTCAGAGTGGCTCCATATTTTGATGTATTTTCCTTTCTACTCATCAGTCTTTGGAAACTATGTATTTCATAAGACAGATCTATGAAAGCACATTACTGCTACCAGCTAAAGTAAGACTAAGTTTTAAATCCAGTGAAAACTGGAACCAGTAAAGAACACACAGTAGCAAAAAATGTTCATGCACTTCTGAGTTCACATAATAACCCAATATGTCTTCAAAGGTAAGGGGAGGTAAAAAAGGAGACGGAAGAATGATGGAGAAAAGAAAGTTTTCGTTCAGTCTCAAGTGTTGGATGGGTTGTTTAATGTGCACACACACATAACTGGAAATTATTAATTCTCTACAAAGGTACCCTTTTAGAATAGGCTGGGAGAAACATCACCTTGAACTGCCCCATAGCACAGCTCTGCTCCTCAGATTGAAATCAGAAATGCACATGATTTTACAAACTCAGGGAAGCAAGAACACCTGGCCAAGTGTTTTGCTGCTGGGTGGAGCCATAAATAACCAATCAAGGTCCATCAATTACCTATCAGAGGCCCAAGCACCTAAGAGGAGGTTGTTCAGCTTGATTTTAGGTGAGTTTGCCTAGTGGCTGTAGTGTTGTATAACTTATCTTGATGTCGTGGGTATTATCTGATGTGGAAATGCTTTATAGGGGGTGGAAAATTTCTTTTCTGATGTCTAATATGACTAGCTTTATGAGACTCCGTACTAAAGGCAGTGAGTAAAGTCTATCCTGTGACAGAAAAATTATGTGGTGTTTTTGGAAGGGACAAGGGGCTTGTGTTGTTTCCTATTGGAACACCAGTGGGGTGTTTGCAAGTAGCCTGGAGTCCTGTTGAAAAGGAAAGTCAGACTGTAGTCATATCTATTTTGATAGTATGTGGTGTGTCCCCAAAAGCTCATGAAAGAATAGATCCTGAAAAGCATCCAGTTTTCCTGGAGAGGAATGAAGGTGCTCGATGGTCTTGGCTCCCTTTGGTTATACCTGTCTGCTCTAAGCCTGGTTTATGGGAAGAAAGGCTATGATGTTTCCCTCTTTGGCTACCACTATGGTAGTAACTTAAATCTGGTTGTTGCTCCTGGACTCTTGAACCCAATCTTCCACACTGCTAAATATTTTCAGGCTGACTGCCCCCAAGCCTAGCTGTGGGCTGGGGCATGAGCCCCAGAGAAGCCCCAGGCACAGCCAGGCTGCTCCCCAAAGGCAGCTTGCACATCTTCACACTTTTATTTTTGATGCTGACAGCTGAACAGTCCAGGTATAGACTTTTCTGTGCCATTTGGTCTTGGAGTTTGAGAACAGCCACTGACATGTTTATCAATACAATAGATGTTTCTTCCTTCTTATATGAATTTAGCTGAGGTCACAAACCCTGGGCCATGTAATCCAGGGCCATTCTAGCACACCTGATGGGCTCTAAGATTCCTCTCCAGGCAAGAAGAGATTGTAAATCAAGGGAGCAAGATATATTTAGTGTGTCACACAGTTTAGATGGGTGAACTCTTTTTGCTGTGGAGGGAGCAAAGGGTGAGTGCTCTCCTGAAATAGCTAGATCAATTCATCACTGCGTTAACGTAAATGGGTAAAAATACAGAAGCTTTATATGTAAGACTGAAAAAAAATCTGCTCTCCAGAGCCTTAGAAGACATAATGATGGAGGAAAGAGGGCAGGAAAAGGTGATGAGGCAGCAGGAAGAGTAGGATAATTGGAAGAAGAGAATATAGGAAAGATTTGTCTTCAGTTGTAAATATTCAGGATATTATTTCTGGCTGTGGAAATTATATTGGACTCAGCACTGCCACTTGGTAAACTCTGGATGCTTGTGCTAAATGTTAGCTGTAACCTCTTCACTGACTACTGAATGCATGGTCCAACAGTTATTTATTTTTGTGCCAATTTTAATATCCTATAATGCTAATTGCCAATATTGGAACACTGTCTCAAGCCTGCCTGCATTAAATTTTATTCTGGTGACTAATTGTTTCCTTTGAGAAATTGCTGCCACCTTGAAATATGTGTCTTTAGACCTTAATATGTTCCTCATAAAATCAGGAATTGGCCTTTGGCATAGTATAAGTTTTGATCTCTTGCATTAAAAACTGCTGCAATAGCAATTTCATCTTGTGGATCTCTCATTGCATCCTGGGACCTTTCTTTTTAATAAACACTGATAAACATCAAACCTCTGGGAAAAATGGCCCCTTTTTCTTTAAAAATGGTCAGTTTCAGTCAAGTTCCTCAGATAAATTTGCCGTTTCTGACCCAGACCTCCCTTACTAGGGGAAAAACAGCTAACAGAGCAGACCCTCATGGGCATGAGGTTAGCCTTAGCCATGTGCAGTGGGTCTGAGTGGCAACATTTTGGTAGCTGGGGAGGCTATAGTGGTGGCTTCAGTGAGAAGCTGCTAGAAGCTTCCTTCCTGTCTGATGGAGCCAATGCCAGCTGCCTCCAAGATGGACCACTGACCAAGGCCATCAGTGATGGTGGCAGCAGCTTTGGGATGATGTAGTTAAGATGGGGGAAAAGTTTCTGCACAACAACATTTGCAGCCAGAGAGAGGAGGGAGAATATGTGAAAGGAACAAGTCTGCAGCCTCCAAGGTTAGTGCAGAAGGAGGAGCAGGAGATGCTGCAGACATTGGAGCAGAAATTCTTTTGCAGCCTGTGGAAAGACCATGGTGAGGCAGGCTGTACCTCTGTATCCCATGGAGGTTGATGGTGGAGCAGATATCTACCTGCAGTCCATGGAGAAGACTCTCCTTTGGATGCCCAAAGGAGGCTGTGACCCTGTGGGAAGCCCAGAGTGGAGCAAGCTTGTGGAAGGACCTGTGGCCCTGTGGAGAGAGGAACCCACACCAGAGCAGGATTTCTGGCAGGACTTGGGACACTGTGGGGGACCCGTGCTGGAGCAGTCTGGTCCTGAAAGTCTGCACCCTGTGGAAGGGACCCATGCTGAAGCAGTTTATGAAGAACTACAGCCCGTGGGAAGGACTCACATTGGAGAAGTTCATGGAGGACTGTCTCCTATGAGAGGGACCCCACGCTAGAGCAGGGACAGACTGTGAGGACTCTTCCCCTGGAGGAGGAAGGAGTGGCAAATGATGATGACCCCAACCCCCATTCCCCATCCCCCTGTGCCACTTGGGGGAGGAGTGAGAGAAATTGGGAGTGAAGTTGACCCCCGGAAGAAGAGTGGAGGAAAGATGTTTTAAGGTGTAGATTTTATTCTCTCATTACTCTGATTTGATTAGTTAAGGATTAAATTAATTTCCCCAGTTGAGTCAGTTTTGCTCCTGACAGTAACTGGTGAGGGATCTCTCCCTGCCCTTACCTTGACCCAGGAGCCTTTGTTATATTTTGTCTCCCCTGCCCAGCTGAGGTGGGGAGTGATAGAGCAGCTTGGGGGGGCATATGACCTCCAGCCAGGGTCAACCCACCACACTGTCTCTCAGATCTGTGGTGTCAATAGTCACAATAACCCTCTGCACCTTTGTGTCAAGGATGAATATTGTTCCTTTTTGTCCAGAAGCCAAGCTCCAGTGCTGTGGCAGTGGTACTCTTAGGAGAGCTTGCAGGGAAGCAGGGTTTCAGTGCTCTCAGCCTAATGAGATGGGAAAGAAAGAGAGAAGAAAAGTCCTTAGACATTGCTTCAGACTCCTCAATTGCCATTTTAGGCAAACAGTGCTTCCCCCCCCACCTTTCTTTTTTATTCATTCTCTGCTTTAAAGGTTATGAATGCCAAACATGATAGCTAGAGTGTGTAATTAAACTGATAACCAAGGTCCTATAGGTAAAGTGGTTCTCATAATCAGCGACAGAGTAATGAGTTCATCATGCAAATCTACTGCTTTCAGGCAGGCATGAGCAATTCTTACCTATGCTGTGGAAACTGGGACTGCAATTAGCCTGTACTAAAAGCTCTGCTAAAAGGAGACTCTACAAGATGCAGCTCAACACTGCATTAACAAATCCCCACAACCATCACACAGCCATCAGGCTGCAGAACGGTCTTGGGTGTACTTCTAAATTCTCCATGAACATCCAAACAGTGAATGCAAAATAGGGAATACTTACAGGAGAAAAATAAGTAAATAACACTTGCACTGCCAAACTTTGATATTGAACAGGCCCTACAAACCTACACCTAGTCCAAAAATGTTACTCTTAGAGACTGTTGGAGACTATTGGCTTGGAAATTATTCCTAGTAGTTTACTTTAGGTTATATTTGAGGTACTTTTATTTCAAAACAGAGATGGAGCACATAGGTGAAGGCCTTTTTATGTGCAGCAGGTTGATGTAATAGTCAGGGCACCAATAGTAAAGACAAACAAAAAAACCCCCATCATGCAACAGTCAAGGAATATCAAAGTAATGATAACTGAAATAATGCCTGTGTGCTTCAGGTAATATGTTAGCTCTTCAAGTCAGATATTTGCTTTTTATTTCTGCTGGAATGCCAAGACTGCTTTTCATGTTGCCAAACATTAAAAGTTGGGGACTTTGTTGGACAGATGTCTAAAGGGCAGAACAGAACCCAAAATTCCAACTATATAGCTAGGGGGGCAGAAATAAATAATAGCAACAAAGTAATAATAATAATAATCCCTAACTGTGAAGAAATTTCTTTTTTCCATTGTCAGAATTCTATCAGAGTGGATGTAAAATGGCAGTGGTAGGACTGAATCAAGGCAGGAAGGTCTGTAAAGCATTAGTTTTAATTTTGCCTGCTTAAGGGACCTTTTGCCTGGGTTCATTAAAATTTATCAAAGCTTTTATTATTTTCAAAGTAGTCTACAGGTTTTTAGAACAGAGATGTGCACTCATTTTCATTTTATTGAACTCAAATGATACTTATTGTAACTGCAAAGTGCAACGAGAAGCTGATAGGGAGACTTCAGAAAATGATGAATGGTATCCTGTTTCTAAATTAATGACAGTTTTGCAATGTAAAGGTCTCATTAGAGACAACTAACTCTCATGTTTCTTAAGTACACGCCACATAAAGGAGGATTTAAGGTTCCTTTTCTACCGATACACTTGCTATAAACTGCGTCCTGACTGAAGAAAAGTCATGGGCAATGAAGAAGATGACTACTTAAATACCTTTTCAAAACAATTGGCCAGGAGGAAAATGGGTTCTGCCTGCCAAATTCTCTTTCATTTCCTGAACTAGAATTTATCCAGGGGACAGAAAGTAAATTCTTTCTTGGAAGAAGACAGTGTGGTGGGATTGAGTTTTGATGGGAAACCCAATAAGAAACTGGAACTAACAGAAGTAACTCTCCTTCTTGACCAGAGCTTTCACAGGCTCACCTGCAGATGGGCTAGGAGAAGGATGAGAGAAAATAAGAATACAGGAAGGGGTAATGAGCCTGATGAGGGATGTGAACTGTGAGATGAAAGAAGATAGATTTTGTACCCACTGAAAGTGAAAACCAACCTAATCAGAAAATGTAACCGATATTGGTGCATAAGTCAGGTTCATCAAGGTCAGAACTTCCTTTACTGATATTTGAAAATAAAGAAAGCAGATGAGGAACTCAGGCTTTGTTTATTAGGTCTCTCCAAAGAAGAGGAGGGGTGAGCTATAGACCTCTGTGCATGCTGTTCATTCTGTGGAAGCTGAAAGCTCTCCAACCTTTTTTTTTTTAAAAAAAAAGTAATGAAAATATTTTGTTCACTTCAAACTGGAACACTTGAAATACTCCCTTAAGCAACATAGCCCTTATCTGAAGATAATATTCAAAATAAAAATATTCCTTCGTAGAGAATGTAGTTTGGTAAGTAAGGGAGGAAATGGTATGGTAAAATTGGAACAGAATATTCTAAGCTGTAAAGGCTGAATGAACTGGGGCTGTTCAGCCTTGAGGAAAGACGACCAGGAGGGGACCTTATTAATGTTTATAAATATCTGAAGTATGGGATGCAGGGGGAATGGGCAGCCCCTTTTCAGTGTCTGTGGGGACAGGACAAGGGGCAATAGCTGCAAGTTGGAGCACAGGAAGTTCCACACCAACATGGGGAAGAACTTTTCCCCAGTGAGGGTGAGGGAGCCCTGGGACAGGCTGCCCAGGGGGTGTGGAGTCTCCTTCTCTGGAGAGATTCCAGACCCATCTGGACACCAACATGTGTAATATGAGCTGGGGAGCTGCTCTGGCAGGGGGGTTGGACCCCATGAGCTCTCGAGGTCCCTTCCAACCCCTGTGATTCTGTGATTCTGTGATTTGCATTTAAAAGGAATTTTAGACATTAAGCTTCATAAGGCACTAGAAAAATACAGAAGTATAACTTACAAGCTAAGATCCCAAAGGGATAAAATGTTATGCTAGTCTCAAGTATTATCTGTATTAGTATTGTTCATCACTTAGTAAAGGGTGACATCTGTAGTTTTGATAGTACAGCACTTAATTCCTTGGGGAAGAGTAAGCATCACTTCTTTCCTGTCACTACAATCAATGACAGGTAGTACAATTTTTCCCTTCTTGAAACAGCTTTACTGGATGATCCAGGGTTCATATCTGAACATCTGCATATTTTTACTACATCTGTGAATGTTGGTATAACATTTGTTTTCAGTCATGGTCTAGCTGCCTGCATTTAAGTAGGCTAGCAGAGTATGGGCTCAGACAAGCTGCCTACAGCTCTGCTATCACGATTCTAACAGCCTGGTGGCTTATGACGTCCAACAGGGCTCACATGAAATAATAAAGTCTGATTATGATCCATATTTGGGGTTGCTAAATTGCAGCGTGATGCCAGTGAAGCACAGGGATTTCCAGTATTTGTTCAAGTGGAAACAAGAATTTTGGCTTTACTGAAAAACTGGCACTGGTCATTAGGATATAAAGATATAGAAGGATTGATAAAAAAGGCTTTTAAAAGGTAGTGAAACAGTGAAAATGACATTGTGAGCATTTAGAGTCACAGAGAACAGCATGTCTTTGGGACTAGCTGTGAGGTGGATGCCTCACACATGTGTGCTATCAAGAAATGAACATCTCTTCCTCCACATCCCAAGTAAAAGGCATTAAGATAAGCATTTTGTGAGAGAAGCTCTGCGGCCAAAAGCTATCTTGGCAGCCCAGGGCAGCTGAACATGACTCACTCAGGAGGAAAAAATACAACTTTTATGACTCTTTCACCCAGTTCAATGCTGAAAGAATAAATTGAACCTTTCTGCTGGTACTTCTCTGTGAGTGAGCTTGTATTTAGTTTTCCTTTGAGCCCTTAAACAACTCCATGCTACATCTGCCTTTGTTCCTTATCAATCAAGTTAGGCCTTTTTCTGCTCATCAAGGCCTCTCTCTCCCTTGTGACACACAGAGAAGCGTTTGCTCAGATGCAGTCTCTTGGGTTTCCTCTCCTGCTCTTCTCAGCCACAGCCTTCTCTAGAGTCAATTGGCAGTCGATTTTGTTGTATGAAGGCCATTAATGTCTAGTAAACTCTTTTATTTTTGTTTCCTGAAATGAAATTTCCTGGCTAACTAAACTAAATATTTTTTAATGTGCCTCCCACTTTTCTTTCTGTAAATAATTCAGGAGTTTATGTAAATAATGTTGTAAATAATTCTGTAAATAAATTAAGAGTGCCAGCTTCAGGACACCCCATCGATATGTATTGAGTTTCCCAAGGTTCATTCTTTTCTTGTCTATTTAGTACAAGTGATGACACATGCACATTAACTGCTTAACTAGTGGAATGGCTGGTACTCCAGTCCAGACAAAACAGTATCTTTAATTAGTGCTATCACAACCTTTGACAAGTGTAGCCTGCTTTAATGACACCCTATATTCATTATTCTGTAACTGCACTAACAAACAGTTTCATTTCACACTCTAGAAACTCTTTTTTTGTTTGCTTTTATGTTGGTTCTTGCTCTTACAGAGAAACTGCCAGGCTGCAGGGACTAGATGAAAGGACAGTTCAAATTTTCCTTTTTCAAATCTACCCCTCAAAATATGTAAGCCAGGGAAAGGGAGGAGGGAGGGAGCCTCTTCTCTCCATCTTGTGCTTCTGACTTCTTTCTCTTTATGATTTTATATTTTTTTTTATATGAATACCATTTATTTCACCAACATTTGACAAGCATGTGGAACATGCTGCCATAACATTACAAATAACTGCCCAATCGTTCTGCTGTACAGAAGATGCATGGGACATCAATTAGGTTTCATTGTTCCTTTGGCTTTAATTTAATGTAGGTTTCCATGACAGCAGAGAGAGACAAGTCAGTCAAAGCCAAGAGTTAAAACTGACAATTTGCATTCTGGTCACTAGCCTTAAAAATGTGATGTACATTTAAATAATTAGATTGTCTGAGTGTTTGGTCACATGTCATACTGCTGTCTTCATTTGCAGGAGTTGTCTGTAAAAAAGTAAACTATTATGGGATGCTGCTCTGCAGTTCTGACTCTCTGCTATTTACACAGTAGTCTATTCAAATCCAATAAGGGTTTTTATCCTAACTAATGCAATAATAGTAGTAATAAATGCAGGGTGGGAGCTGTTATTCTGTAGCTTAACCACATATTTACATGAAAGTTGCATATAGTGATGGCTGAAAGTAGTTTTAACAGAAGATTTAACAGGAAATGGTGTATCTGATGAAAATCTGTTTTTTCTCTTCCTTCTAAATGTCTTCTACTAGTGAAATATCAGAATATCCAGGAACATCTTTATTCTCTAATGTTGGCTTCTATTCTCCTGCAAATGGTCTCTTGAATGAAACAGTGAGCAAATGCAAAGACAAGAGGAGGTCAGGCACACCTGAAAAGCTAGTTTACATATTTACATACTTTTTAAAAGAGAAAGCTTGTTTTGCAATGTAAGAACTTCTTTAAACATCTGGTTTATATCACTATTCTTAATCATTAATGCTAGCCTGGGCATTTAAGATGGTCACAGGCTTCTCCCCTACATGTTTCAAGAGGAGAAATATGAAGTAATTGTAAATTTTCCTAAATGCTGGCAGAAGAGAAATTTGTTTTGAATGGTCTGTTGTCAAATGGCTATGACTTAGGTTTATAACATATGGTAGCCTTCTCCAGAATGATCAGCCCACTAAAGTTGGGGGCAGACACGTGCAGGTTGACAATGTTGTCAACGTTTTAAGACAAACTAGGTAAACATGCCCAGTTCAATTCTTCATCCTGGTCAGCTCAAAAATACAACTGGGGAGAGATGGATGAACAATCTCTGGCTTGACAGGTGCCATCCTTGGTGGTATGCAGACGTTGATCAGATAATTAAAGCTGTGTGTATCCTGTCACCAAACATGCCCAGCCTCACCCTGAATCCTTCCAGGAGTAGTCTTGTGGATGTCTATGAAGGCTCAAGCAAGTAACTGCTGTACAGAGAGCAAAAACCTCCCTGCTCCTCCAAACTGGTGATATGCTATGTGTGAGAAAAGGGATAGAGAAATGGTAGAAAAATCTGCAGAACATAAACCCCAAGAACACTCAACAGCACAAGGATGTATACTCTGGAGGGGAGAATTTACTTGTTTCTTTTTGGGGGCTTTATGGAGACCAAACACTGTAAACAACTGCAGTGGAAGAGAGAACATGCTCACATCCAAGGCATTTGAGACACATGGTCTCTCTGAAAGGGTTAGTTAAGATGCAGATTATGAACTTCCATTGAACAAGTAACAGTGGGCTGGAGTGAGTGGTTGCTGTCATCACTTGCCTTTAAGAAAAAAAGGCCAGGCAAAAATTATTCATGTAAATTCTGCCTTTGACAATTAAAAGGTCCACTTTGTACAAGAAAGGTTTGCTTTGTCAAGCCTGTTACTTTTGTTAACATTTTAGGAAAGCAAAGCTTTGGCTGCTGGAGAAAACAAGGTACTTGTAGAGCCTGAGGATGGATGTATGGGTGAGGTGGTTATGTGAAAAAGAAAACTCTGAAAGTGAGTTTGCTGTGTAAAGATGTGATGAGAGGAAAAAAAGAATCACAAATGAAAGCCCAAACTGAACCTCCTGATGCAGGATGTATCAGAGAATTAGGTCATTACAAAAATGGCTGGGTTGAATAGGAGTCTGATTACAGTGGTGACAGCCTGCATTCAAAGAGAAGGAATTACAGGAGAGTGGTAGAGACTGGTTCATTATTTGTGGGGATACTCAAAACCCTCCCCTTAGGCTCAGTTTATTTTAGAGTAATTCTGCCTCTCCCTCTATGTAGTGCTGACATAATCTGAGTAAAAGACATATTGAAAGCAGAAGTAATGACAGTGAGGATGGTAATAGGGCTTTCTGGAAATAAGTAAGTCTTGGAGATGAAGGGTGGATTGACTTTTTTTCTGTAAAGGGGTATGGAAAGAGTATCTGGAACCCTGTTCTGCTGGACACAGATCTGACAGCAAGTGTGCATAGAGGCTACCACAGAGAGCACAAGCCCCTCTAGTCCAACCACCATCTTTCCAAAGGCCAGGGGGAAAAAAGAAAAGCAGGATGTGATGGGACAGAAGCTTTTGTGAAAAAGTAAATACAATTCTAGCAATGTTCACTTCAGGCAAGATATAGCAGAGACCAGAGATACAGGGGCCAGGGAAATCACCAGTGCCTGAAATCACTTCAGATATCTGCTTCTTGTCTAAACTGAAGTGTTAATTTAGACAGATTTTGGGGTATCTCCTGAATGTCAGTTGTTTTCAATGTGAGTATTGAGCTTTAGGCTTATACTAAGGAGGCATTCAAAAACACAACAGTAACACCTTGCTTTCAATGAAATCAAGAGTCTATCACAAACAATGGATGCAGCAGCGGTCTTCATGAGAGCTCTCTGGTAGCCAAGGAACACCAATATGTTGTGTGAAATGTTGGTATAGACTTGTTTGCATAAAGTTTTACTTGCAGGGTCCATAACTGATGCCATACATTGACTTCAAAGATACAGGAGAGAGTAGGGGCGTGGAGGCAAAGGCACTTGGGTTGCTTTCTCTTGGGTTGAAGGCACTGCCACAGTGCCTTGGGGGTGTGGAGGTAAAAGGGCACAAGGGAAGATCAGGTATATATAATGTATATATACTTTATTATATAAAGTATAATGGGAAGTGAAAGGTCCTTCCTCAGTATTACAGCAGTTAAAGCACCTAAGGCACATTGTAACAAATACCATTTTGGAATCAGTCTCCAAGGACTGATTCAGCACTGTGAAAAGCTTTAACCTTCATTAAGCAGTAAGCACCCTACAGTTCGTACCACAGATAACTATATCTCTGTCCTTTCAGACATCCATGACTGATTTAAATGCCATTGTGTTCAGAAAAGTCTCCTGCTAATTGCTAGTCTTAAATATCCGCATTATACTGCTTCCAACTACTGTGTGTAAAATTATTTGATCAATATTTTATGGTGGTGGCTTCTTTAGAGGCAGAACCATTGATTCTAATAGTTTAAATTAAAGATAGAGGGCTGTCATCATTCAACAACAGTAATTACCTCATCATAATTAGAGTTAGGTACTTAGTAATAAGTAATAATGGTAGAATACAAAAATGATAACTGAAGGCTTTTATAATTAAAATTGCTAATGGTGAGTCATAAACAGCAGCTGAAAGAGAGGAAATGAAAGATGCATCCGCGTGGCACTTTCAGCAGCAAGATCTGTTTCTGCTTGAACAGGAAGCACTCAGGTTATCAGAGCAATGTTTGTGTTTCAGAGAAATAAGTAGCCAGCTGTAGAAGGAAACGGTTACCTGTCCTTCCTCCACTGAAGTATGTGTCTATCTGGTGAAGCTGGCTATGCTTTCCTTTGTGCTGAAGTTCTTATCCATTCAAGAAAAGAGAAGGGTACATCTCTAATCTCAAATTATAAAAGATCAGGAGCTGGCTGGCTAATTACTTACCCTTCACCTAGACTTTCCCCTACCCTGGAATTTCTTGAGTTTCAGGAGTCCATAGGCAAGTGCTGTCACATTACTGCCAGTCCATCAGTGTCATTTCCCTTTCCTCTATGTGCATGCTCTTTGCTGGGAGTATCACACTTTTTCACAAGCTTTTGAAGAGTACTGCAAGAAAAACATACCCTAAGGGTTATTGGGCTCAGTTTCCACAATACCAAAAGTTACACATATGTGTAACGAAAGGAAAAATTCCTTCACTTCAGGAAGAGGTTCTTGAGATCCAGTGAATTTACTACTAGCAGAGCAACTGTAATTTTCATTTTACCCTTAAAGTTGTGAATAGCACAGAATTAATTTAAATATGACAGACTTTTTTGTCTGAAGTCTCTGCTGTTTCAAGTTCTATATAAATTTCCATAGGGAATGGGTGTGAAATGCTTTCATTCAGTTGTGACAGCACTTTTACAGCAATTAGCAACATTCATGCCTTCTTTGTGCTGAAGGAAAGGATTACAGCATGTTAAAGGCAAAGAACTACCAGACATAGCTATTACATTTTTTGCTTTCTGTTTTGTGTTCTAGTTTTATGGATGGGAAGATTTTCATTAAGTCTGAGTTATACCACCAGATTTACACCAGTGCAATTTTCTGAGTTAATAAGGCTACTCTAATTTTGCTCTTAGCTCAGAATATTCTTCCTAATCTCTTTCTCAAGATCAAAATCTGCAAATATAGCTTCTCCCAGAGACAGGTTTTCTATGTGTTTAAAAGCCTCCCCTTTCCTTACACTTGTTTTTTTCTTTCCTCCTTTTCCTTTCGTTCTCCTGGGTGCTGGTTACAAATCAATTAAAACCTCTTGCTCTGGAGGCTGAGGTTTGGCTCAGAATGACATCAGTAGCTGCCACCACGAAGCCTTTCTCTGTCTTCAATAGGTCTTAGTTTTCGATAGAGCTTTTGGGCAGGAATTTGTAAAGTTTAAAGTCATGAAAAGTGCACACCTCTCTTGTGTGCCATTACCTGGAGCAGTCTTTGGAGAAGCCTCAGGCCATCCAAGTGTAACTAGATTGTATTCTGGGACTCCACAAAAAAACTCGAATGAATAATAATGACAATGAAATGCAAATGTTTAATCAGATTTATTTTCCAGTTTATTTATATATAGCTAGTTTTTGCTAGCTGTATATACACGCTGTAAAGAACTTCAGTGGTTTTAAAATGTTGTACTATCACTCAGTTGCTTCTCAAAGCATTTCACAGAATTCAGAGGTGTCAATATTTTCTTCAAATTCTCAAAGAAGGAAAGACTTAACATTCTCAGTATTACATATTGCACAAAAAGCAAATTTTTTCAGAAGTTATACCCCTCAGTTGTTCCTCAGAGAACACTTATTGCTTCTATATTGAAAATTGTATCCTGACACCGTTGATTTTAAGATTTACCTTCATCCAAGAAAATCCCAAGCTTGTCTCCAAGACCATAATGATGCAAGATGTGGTCCTGAACCAAACTAAAATGGTAATCACACCCTCTGCTAGGAGCTTGTTTTTCACTTGCCAGTCATTCAAATACAAAAATAAAGAACATGGGAGCGAAAGTTCGTTTATATGTATTTTAATTATAATTCTATTTAAATACTGGGACAAGTTTGCTTTTTGAAAATGAAAAGCTAATGACCCATGTAATGAATAAATCAAATGGTTTTATTCACTTCACACATGTTTTCTTACAAAATGAATCAGAAATGGAGACGCTTGTTTAATCATGGAATGTCTTGTTGAAGCGGATATTTATAAGTCTCTCAAATATAATATTTGCTGTCAAAGCCTCCACGCAAAACGTGTGTGTATTTGGCTTTCAATGGAAGGAGTCGTAACTAAGCAGCCCCTTAATTAGTATTTTGTCCCATCTCTCCTCAGGCGATGTTTGTCTGGAGCTGTGTTATTGCTATGCAGTAGGAGAGAGTAGTGCTTTGAGAGATGTCTACCACTGATGTCTTCTTTGTTTAGCCACTATTTTGATAAGAGTTGAGAGATTTTACTCTGACGCTCGGTTTAAAACCTGCTTGGACAGCTTTACTAACTCCTACTGTTACTGTCGTCTCAGTTTTTTCACCTTAACTTCAGTTTTCCCCAAATTTGTGTCTTTGGGAGCCACAGCAAGAAGAGGAGGGTAATATAAAACCTTACAGATAACTCCATCGATGTCTCTTTAGGCTTGAAATGTTGAAGTGAAGGTTAGCGGGTTCCTGAATGTTGCTTGTTAGTTACTCAGTCAAAGACTTAGGACATCTGATTTTATAACCCAGGTTTGGTCAGATTGGTCTAAATTTCCTGATGAAAAGCAGTTTCAGTAGTGGATTTGGAGAGAAAATATAACTTCAGCCAGAATAGCTCTCTATTGATGTTTTTTGCTGTTCATGCCTAACTTCAGAGAAGACCAATTTAGCTGAAATAATTTTTGGTTTTTATCTTCTCTTTTTAAAATAAATATTGATCTCACAGTATCACATCATGTAAACTATCGTTTCATTCCATCCATATTGAGCAGGAGGGGTTTTGAGGTCTTCAAACCTACAAATCCCAGGTGGATAGAGAATAATGTATTAAAAGTTATATATTAATTTGTTTATGGAAGCCAGAATGCAAGAGGAAGTGATGGGTTTGCTCCTTTGTGGTCTTAATTAGGTTTTGGTTTATTTGAAATAGGTCAGTGTTTTTGTTAAGAAAGGGTATTAATGTTTTCAGGGCAGGATGAACTCCATGGTATTTGATTTTCACATCCAGTAGCAGAGATCCAGTATCACTGATATTCTCAGAGAAAGGGTGCTTTATAAAATACAGAATGGGATGCTTCTAATGATTAAGAAAATACCCTAAACTTTTTGTAAGAACTTCCATTTTGATTATTTTAAACTTGTTTGTACACACAAGAAAACTGTCTGCATTCCTTCATGAATCCTATCAGAAAAAATGAGCCCAATTTGATTAAATGCCTGGCTATGCTAGTGAAGTTTTCCTGACTTGTATTGTGCAGTAGGCATGGGGAGGTAACCCTCTGGTTATTTCTAAATCTAAGATATATGTACAGTCCAAAAAGAAAATAGGACATCCTTAATGAATTATGGCAACAGAATTGGAGAAAGCAAGAAGCTGTGAATCTAGGATGTTCTGTTTTCCTCTTGCACAGCTCTTTAAATAGCAGTGAATCTGGGAAGTGACTGCTTACAATCAGAATTAATCAAATTCCGAGATTTAATCCCCAAGACATCATGAAAATGCATTTGTATAGGAAACCTGACCATTTTTGTTGGCTGGGAGCTTCAGGATGTAGGGAAACAATTTCTCTTGGAGACAAACTTAAATGCTTTAATGTCTTGCCCACAAAATTAAAAAAAACCTCTCACAAACATTATGTGGCAAGCAAGAGTAGCACAAAGAGTGGTTGTCTTGTGTTTTCCTGTTTGAATCTGGCCTGCAAATGTGAAAAAGTAGAATTTCAATCCTGCTTTAAGTGCAGACAGATCGTAGCACAGCAATTGAAAGCAATCATTGCTGACTCTGCCTCACTGGATACTCAGTACATTACAGAAGGGAACAGCAACAGAAACTTTTTACCCTAAGCAGATGTGGGCATAAGATACAGTGAGTTCTGCAGGTGTAGTATGTGTTTGTTACTGATAATGAAGATTTAGCTCATCTAAGCTTTTTAGTCAGGAAACTCTGGATTTTTCTAACTGTGAACTTACTTAGGAACTTCAGACTTTCTGGTAAACTGCTAGCAGCTGTGGTTGTGCCTCAGTCTCTGTGTCTTCACAGAGAAATGGGGATGCTCAGAGTAAGGAGCAGTGAATCCAACATTGGCAAGGCTCCTGGTGGTGTTTATTCTCCATTGGAGACACAGGGCTAGGGCTTCCTGGAGGTCCTTGGACAGACTGGCTGCTGCTTTGGCCAAGCAGATTGCCTGGGGCTGGTGCCTCCAGGGCTGGCTGAGCCCCCCTGAGACCAGCAGCCGCTGAAAAACAGCTCAGGTATGAATCTGTGACTTGGGAAAGTCCTGGTGGTGCTGGGTGCTTGGCCATCTGTTTAGTGAAATCAGAACAGCTCATTTCAGCACAATTTCTGAGTTGGCAGGAGTTGAGAAGGTGCATGGCTTTGCATGATTAGGATTGAAATAAAACATGCAAATGACAGTCTGGTCATGAACAGAAAACTGAGTTTTATCTGCCTCCTACTAACGGTCCCACCTAGGTACAAGCCAGGCTGAAACCTTACGTACAGCTCACACATATACAGTAAAACATGGTCTTTGTGCCAGACAGGTAAGAGTCTCTTCAGTTAGAGCCCAAGAGAAGTAAAATGTTTTGCCAGTTGTGTCACACATTCTGTTGCAGAAATAAACCCAACTTTTCAAATTCCCCATCAAGTACTTGACAACTCAAGTTGACAGCTTAATTTACATCCCTCATTTTCATTGATCTGCCCCAAGCATCCAGAATGCTGTCAATGCACTTGTAAGATCACCATCCAGCACTTTGCTTTTCTATTAATGCAATGTGAAGACTGCTCACATCAGTTCCACCTATGTATATATATGCTGCCAGTTTTCAGCTGGTGGTGATAATAATGTTCTTTTTGTTTTCACAAAACAGATATTTTGCTTATAACAAGTTTATGACTAACCATATGAACTGCTACCTCACTATCTGTCTGTGACTGCCCTGTTTAGAATTTCTCATTGGTTCACTCTAGTAGTTAATTTAGCTGCTGGGACTTCCCACGTTGAGTGAAAAGCAAAGAAGATGTAGCTATTAACAAAACAAAACAAAAACAAAAGAAAGAAAGGAGGGGGGAGAGGAAAGAAAATCACTGCAGTCATCTATTGGCTAAAGCAGCTCCACTCCTGAGCTGTGGATCTGTGATTCCTTCATGCTCAATTTGTTAGCTCAGTGATGAGGTCTGTTATGGGCTAGATGCAGGAATGTTGTATCGCTCTTTGGTTGTATGTCAGCTCTCACAGGAAGGTCACACATCGGAGTAACACCATGAGCAGAGACTGCATGGTGGAGCTTTTTTGGTGGTTTGGGTTTTTGCTATGGGTTTGTGCAGGGTGTTGTTTGTTTTTTGAGAGAGAGGGAATGTTGAGCATTTATCTTTTACTCCCACTAGCATTTTCAGGAAGAAAACCCTGTTTAAAAACCTCCACCTGTGGCTCTGTGTCAGACAGTTTGTCCTGGACCTGCTGGAAACACCAAAAGGTTCAGAGCAGGCTTTCAGTAAACCTCAAAAGTCTCATAGTGTCATCTTCCTCTTTTAAGCACTGAGTAGCTTACTAAGAGGGTAATCTTTTTCGAGAGAAGCATCTTCTTCAACTCTCCTCTTCAAGAGAATTGGTGCATTTAGCATATCTGAAAGCAATAAAGGAAATAACAGAAGCATTTTTCCTGATCTGAGGAGGAAATAGTAGTGAGTGTTTGCAGTGTGAGAGCCCCAGCCTCACTGTTTGAGAGCTCAAACGTGCTCTGTGTCTGCCAGAGGCTTCTCAAGCTGGTTTGTGTCTTGTTTATAAACTGAAATATTTGAAGTTCACTTAAACAGATAGAAAATGTACAGCAAGCTTGTAGTACAGCAAACATTCTCGTTGTGCTTCATTTGTTGTTTGGGTACATCATCCAATTGTTAGGAAATAGTTGACTTGTTTTGTGTGGCACTATCTGACTGGTTTTGACAAATAACTGAAGAATTCCCTGCTGAGACACTGTTCTCCCTCATTGCTCTCCCCTTATGTATTTTCATGTGTTGTTTTTCTCTTCAAAGTACTCTTCTAACATATAAATTAAAGTAATCTTGCTTGCTAGGTTTTGTTTTCCAATCTTCCATAAAATTTGAAAAGCTTGTAAATTAACTTCTCTTTTCTTCTGTACTTCGATTCTGTTGCAGATTATTAGCTGCTGCTTTGCCTTTCCCTTCGTGCAAAGATAACACAGCCATCCATAATTCAAAACCCAGAGCTGAGTTTGAATCACATCCCACCTCCTGCTATAATTCTCTTTCATTCCATTAAGCACATCGTCAAGTAGAAAAAGTTCAGAAATAATAGTGCAACTCTAACTCTGCTACTCTAAAATTAAGTATGAAACTCTGGGGTACATCCTTTCTTTGATTCATGTGTATATGTCCTCCAAATTAAGGGCTCAGATGTACAGATCAAAGTCAGAATAGGCAGTACTTTATCATGCATATTTTCCATGTCAAGTGGAAGCTAAGCTCAGGAACTGCTGGCTAGCAAATTTCTTATCTTGACTGCAAGAAACTGCAATCATAAAATCAGCGACCATCAGAAATAGTCCAGGAACATTTCTGATGCTCTTTCAGTAAAACAGTAGTGCCCAGAGATGTTTATTGGACAGAAAGTTTTTTTGGACAAAACTTCTCACCAAAAGGGATGGGTGAGTAGCATGAGTCTCTCAAAAGCAATTCCAAATGATCAGAGAATTCATAGGAGAGGAAATGAAATACTGTGGAGTAAAGAAGACTGAACCCTGCTGAAATACTTGAGAAAATATGAAAGATGGTGTTTATTTTGTTTCCATGTGTTGCTTTTATTTATTCATCAGTTCCCAGAGCGAAGGAACTGCTGAAAATGAATTCACATCTGGAGCACATCACTACGTGTGTGACTATCATGGAGCTGTGAAGAGCTCACATGTTTTAATTGAAACTTCAAACAAAACAGGAGAAAAAGAAAATCCTGAAAAGTTTGTTCTTTAAATCACAATATTTTTCTTCAAATATCATCACTTGAGAGCATGTGTCTCATCAGTACTGTCAGTTCTCCCTTCTGCCCAAATCCTACTGTATCCACTATGGGCTTAAGGGACAAAAAGGCTGTTGATTAATGAATAAAATGAACCCCAAAAGACTTTTAATAGTACTTTGTTTCAACAGTTCAGTTCCCTAAGCAAACAACTAACTTCTGAGAGATTACGGGGTGAACGTGTCACCATCAACTGTCCCTTCCTCAGAGTGCAAATGGGATCTTGCAATCACTTCTGCCACAGGAACCTTCAGTTAATTGACTGCTCTGTCTCCACTTTCTCCCCTCCAAAAGAGTTCAAAATACCCACGGAGCAGATTTCTGTGTACAATGGGTGTTTTAGATCCCTTGAAACGTTTGTTCTTTCAGTTAAGGGTCAGTGGCTGAGCTGCTGGTTTGTTTCTTTGACAGACACACAGACACATACCCCACAGCCAAAATATGTAGATTTTGTAGAACTTTCAGACCCTGTCTGTAAATCACGTGAAACATGTTGTATATGCTGTCCTCATGTCAAGTAGTCATCTTAATTGCTTGATTGTACCTGCTTTGGATAACATTCCTGAGTAAGCATCTCTCTTTTTGACAACACTCTCTGTGTTTTCTGTGCCTGCACACAAGCTGAGGTAAGAAATAGCACAACGTGTTTCTTCAACTAAAGGCACCTGCCAATCTTAGTTAACCAGTCAGGATCATCCCAACACCAGCAGAGAATGATATTTGCAGATGGAATAGCTCAGAAACCATTCTGGCAGAGCAGCACTCATATTCCTACGAGCAGCAGCGGACAATTATCGATTCTACTGATTAAAATGTCTTGTAATTCAGTTAAAGAACCAGCACATTATTTCCATCATTAAGTCTAACAAATCTCCATCAGACTTTCAAACTCATTTTTTCACCATATCACTTCTTTCATGGGTGAATTTCAAGTGTCCTAATTCATACATGTCATCATTCTTTTAGGAATTTGTCATAAAACACACGTGGCTTTACATCCCAGATTCAGATAGTATTTCTACAACAAGTATTAAAACCTGAGGTTTTCCTTTTGAATCACCTGAAATAGCAATATTCCCATGTTTCTACCAGATTAATTAAGGAAGAACTGCACCTGTGACATACTAACAGGTTGGTCCCTAATTAAAACCAACCATTAGAGAGAAAGACAACTCATTTACATTCAGTGAGTGGGTATTTTAGATAATCAAATGACACATGCCAAGACGTTGAACTATTTCATTTGATGTTGGATCAGAGCTGAACTCTCATAGCAGAGTGTGCCCACTGGTGGGAACAGGAAAATCCTGACCTTTTTAATATTGAGTTCCACTATTGAGCAGCTGAACAGGTCTCAGCAATTTTAGGTTATCTTATTGTTTGAAATATTTGTTGGTAGAATGGAGACATGAGTATTACCCACATAATTCACAGGGATGCTATAGATGTACTTAGGAATTCACTAATCAGAATTGCAGTTGAGACCTATTAATTCTTTATTTCATATCAATGTGATATTTATTCTCTTTAACAACATTCTAGATTTCTTCTTTTCCTGCATGAACATAACTGGAGAGCTCATATCTTTTGTATGGAAAAGCTGAGTATGTTTGTGCTGTATCTCGTGACTACTGAGGTACTGGAAGGAACCACCATATACAGAAACAGAGGGACAAACCAAGCAGAGGATTTACACTAACAGCCTTTTTTTGTGATAGCCAGAAGTCTGGCCCTGCAAAACCCAGCACCCCAATGATGTTGTATAAGTAAACTGCTCATGCATTATCACAGGTTTCCTTTGTGGGCAGAGAGAGATATGCACAGGCAGACAGAGGGGCTGGAGCAGGTTGTCCAAGTGCCTCTTCTTGAGGCCATGCTGTTGGCAAGCTGAATGTGGACAGGTGGACTTGAACAGCAAGAAAAAAGGAGGATATGTCTTTGAGATGAAAAATTAGTTTCTGGAGTGTGTTTCTGGGCTGTGCAGATAACTGTGGGGAAGAGTTGGTGAGGGACGGTAACTCCCATGACAAGAGATAGGTCTGCTGTTCTGGGAGAGGTGACAACAATGATAATTTAATAGACAAGATTAGTCTTAATGAATTGTGAGCACTTTGGTGTTATTTTAATTGAGGGAGTGATTCCCTAAGTTGCCACTATCCCTGAAACCAGCTGTTCTCAACTGCAGTAGGAGTTGGTTGGAGGAATCATGTATTTTAAACTTTGAAACTGAACTAACAATGAGCAGTATGGTGATTTAGCAAAACCATTTTTTTTAGGAATTTAGTGTGGCTTTCTCTAAACAGTGTCTCTCACTAATTTGACTTCAGGAAATCATCAGCTAACGTTAACTGTTCTTCTTCTGGGTTGTACTATGTTTCCTTTTGGCACTTATAGGAACAGCAACTGACATGACCATGAAAAAGGGAAGAAATGGCAACTGCTAGAAAGTTCTATCATTCAGAGCTCCCTGAAGCTGTGAAATCCAGACTTCGACCCACTGGGCTGAAATGCCACAGACAAGAGGGTAAAAATAGACCAAACCAAATCAATGGCTTCCTGTGAATTACTAATCAAATACTTACAAATAAAAAAGAAATACTCCTGCTGAGAACCATATAAATATGGTGTAATTATACAGCAAAATAATAAAAAGCAGAATTGGATACTTTTCTCTTGTCAAAATGTGTTTTGGTATGTTTTTTGTTACATGGTACAAATGCTAAAAGACTCATCCACTAGTAAGAGAGGGGAAATTGCTGACTGAAAGACTATTTTATTCCCTCATCCAAATCCTAAGCCTGGATAACTAGAAAAAGAAGAAAAATGCTTGCTGTGGCTGGGGCAAAAGTGCATAGCTCGGAATATTTGAAAAATTCAGATGTACACATCAGCAAGTTTGACAAATGTCTGAGCAGACCATTAATGCAAAGAGTTTGCTTCCCTGAATGTACTTATGCCACCGATTTGGAAAATGGCTGGGAACCTCTTGAAAGTATGGAAAATAGAGCTTTCCTGGCTCAAGCTGTTGATTTGGAAATACTCAGGCAGAGGTGTCCACTGGCCTTTTTGTGTGCTCTTTGATGAAACCCTGGTGCTTCAAAGGGCTTCCTTCCTACCTTTTAAATATTAATTTCATACACAATTTATGCCATTGGCATGTCGACCAAACTTCAGTACTGCTGGTACCTTGATGGCCTCATGCTGCCATCAGTTGATTGTGCAGTTTTTACCCTTTTAACATTTCCCTAATTGCTGATGCTCTTCTGTTTCCTTTCCCATTCCCACTGGATCATCCTTTTGAGAACTAGTGGATCAACAGTACCAATAACAAAGCAAGCTAGTTATAGTAGTGGCAAAGAAACATTTGACATTCTGTATGGGACTTTAAATAGATATTTTTAAGGTACTTTTTTTTCTTGTAGGAATAGCTCTGATTGTTTGTATTGAGTGCTGTGGAGTTTTGTGCAGTGGGCGTGAATACAATGCATATGTTTATAATAAATTATTTTTCTTCCACATTGTGACAGAAGCCTTGAAGCTGTGAGATAAGGTAATTTACAGCCTGACATTTGGGAAAATAATTGTATTAACCACTTTTCTGCTTAACATCATTGCCTTGATGATTCATTGGAGGTGAATTTTTATCTCATGCTCTGTCCTTATCTCTCTGTGCACACATCGTCATCATATATGCCTCATTACAAATGTCACAGTATAGATGTGATCACTTCTGAGCTTTTCTGATTAAATAGTTACTTTCTTTCCTCATTTTATAAGTAACAAAGTGCTAGTTAGTTATACTCAAAAAGTAGTGGGATTCTTTTTGAAAGACCCACCTCACAGTAGGTGAGAAGACTTGCTTGAACAGTTCTGGTTTGGATCTGCTTTTCAATATGAACTAATGTAAACAGTCAAGTCACTGCTCAGTGATTAAGTCAGACTCAGTTCATGGGAAAGCAATTTGGGTGGACATGATTTGGTGCAGAGCCAAAATGGGAGGGAGGTGTTTTAGCACCAAGTAGCACAGTAAAAATCTCTACAAGCCCTGAGGTGAGGATCTCAGGGCCCTTGTTAATGCCAGAAGGGAAGGGAAGGGGGGAAATAATTTGGACTCTGCAGGTAGGGTGTATAGAACTGGCTGGGCATCACCACAGCCAAAACTGCTCTCCCACATGCTGGCAACTGGAAACTTTTTCAGAAGTGAAACAGCACCTGGTGGAGCAGATGCCAATCGTTACCCTGTTTCTATGTAATATGCTGGTGGGTAAAGCCAAGGAAATTTCAGATTGATTTCCTCATAAATACACATTTGAAACACACTTCCATCACAAACCAGTGATGACTGATTGCTCCTCCACTGGGAAGCTCTGCTGAAAAAATCTCTGGCCCGGATTCCCATCCCTGTGCAACAGAAGAGCTGCGTTCAGCTTAAATGGGATGCTGCTGACAAAAAGTGAAGCAGTGACAGAAGACCAGTGTGTTGCCTTGCTCGTGGTTACAAAGCCACCTCTTCCTTTCTTCCTTTCTGTTTCTGTCTTGCAGAGTAGGCACACCTATGGTCTGCATTAAAATTTACTTTCCTGAGGCAGAGACAGAAACAGGACTGGTAGGCTGACACGCTCAGTAGGATGTGCAGGATGCTCTGCACTCCTCATTTCCTCCTCACTACAAGCCTGTGAGGCTGCTGACTACTGTCATCATTATGGAAGAGAGGAGAGATGACAGAGAGATTTATCTCACTGGTCTGATGCTTGGGGGGGTGTGTGTGTGTGTATTGGTGACTTCATATTTACTCACAGAAGGATGAACAATATGTATAAATAAACAATATATGAACATTTTTCTGATTGTTTAGATGCCTGTTTAAAGACGTGGCCTAAGAATTACAGAAGAATGTGAGACTAAGAAAGAAATGTAGATTCTTGTCTCTGCCAGTCTTGTATTTAGGGTGTTACCCAGCTTCATCCTCAGATTTTCAGCTTCCTTGACTCCTTTCACTGTGTTTCTGAATCTGTACTCAAGGCCAGAGTCAATACACACATTTCCAAAGGATGATTTTTCCAGCTATTTACCTCTTTCTTTCAGATGATAAATTTACAGCCTCAGTCGACATATTTGTATGCTAAAAGTATCTTTCCCTTCTTATTTGCTACAGTGTGTAAATTGCCATCAGCCTCTGTTAGAAGCTTTGGCTAATGTGTACAACAAAGTGATGTTTCTTTCCTGGTCCCAGTCCCAATCCAAAATGTTTTTCAGTCTCATACTAGCTTATTAAAGGAATATATTGTTTCCATTGTCCTGTTCAATTTAGCTACAGCTGCCAGCCTTAGCACCAAGAGCCAGATCCACTGCAATTATTACTTCAAATTAAGACAAATACAACTTGGGGAGACAGCTTATAATGATTTTCTCTTAGTGTGCAGTAAGATAAATTTGCTATTATTGGAGCTGGATGAAATTTTTCCAAGGGAACTGTTTTCTATGAGGAAAACCTCAATTAAAGTGAATCAAATGTTCTGAAGATATATGTCAATTAAGACAAAATTTTGTTGGAAACCTGCTCCTTTCATGTCTTGCCTGGATGACTGTTAGGCAGCCAGACTCTAGGCTCCTCTGGTAGGGAGTTGTGAAGAAAAAAGGGCTCCCAGGCTGGATTTCTGTCTCCTTCCCCATTTGCACACTGCTGGATTTCCTCAACCAGAAGCTCTACAGCCCCCTCAGTGTCTGGATGATCCAGCACATCAGCAGGCGGGTGCCTCTCCTGCACCCCACGGGACCAAGCTCTGCAGCAGTGTGGAAACTCAGAAGCTCCTGCTCCAAGTTTTCTTCAGGGAATATCCAAAGGAAATACTTGGGTTGCTATATCCACAGAAACCCTTTCCCCCCTCTGTCCTTGTATCTTGACTTAGTAATAAAAACATTTTTAAATGACAAAACACTTGTACTCTGTCTGTGGTTGTATTTCTATTAGCTTCCATAGTGCTTGGGTGCAGGGATAGAAAGAAAGGGATACAAAACTGGGGTTTCCAAGTATGTTTTGAGTATCAGTGAACTAAATTTTCATTGCTGTAGCTTACATTTCCTCCCTCCTCCTATTTTCACTATTAAAAAACTCCCCAAAAACCAGGTTGAGGGATATTTAGGCCAAGATTGGGCCATACTTGCACTGAGGTAGGACAGGTCAGAAAAGGAAGCTACACTGGGTCCTGTCCCACTGTGCCACTGGAAAAAGCAACTGTTCATCTGTTTGCTCAGCAATATAGAGAAAGGCCTGTAGCTCTTCAGCTGTGGATTTGGGCATCCACAACAGTTGCATCCAACTTATTCCTGGCCTCATCTTCTTGACTAATAAAACAACCTATCTGTGGCAGAAGGCCCATAGTAGAGCAACACATACAGCCAGAAGAAAAGACACCAGTAAGGCCATTGATATCTATGGTAAACAGTTCATATCTGCTATATTTTGTTGTATTCTTAATATATAAATAGTAACTCCAGAAGCCCCACATGTGGAAGATGGGAAGTAGCACATGCAAGGCAGTGTATGTGTATTACTCCTTCATATCTGCTTCTGTTTGCATCAGGAGATGAGACACTTGATTCAGGCTCTGGGTACAGCCCTGAAGTTAATGATCCCTCCTTAGTGCAATGTTGCTTTTGAAGGTGATGTTCTTTGCTGTCATTGGGGTCTCTCCCGTGTTCCTGACAGTTTGACGTGCTCCTCCTCCCTGCACCTCCGTGAAGTTAAGCATTGTTACCACAAATAGCATCACTCTTCCATGTTATAATTAGAAGAGTAAACATTGCAGGCTTGACAGACAATTTTGCAGAATAACTTTAAACGTCTGGGGTGAGATGGAACGATAGTAGCTGACACCCAAAGTTCCTTCTTTGTGATTGCTCTGAATCAATTTGATAAACTCAACTGTAAACTCCCAGCTTTATAACATCTCAACATTTGCTGTGACTATAATCGGAACTGGGAAAACCAGATTCTGAATCTAAGAGTGGCAATGAGACCTTACTATTCACATTCTGAATTAAAGTTCTGCCATGACCAAAATACTACTCTTTGGTGGTAGTTACAATAAATAACGAGCGGTGAATCACTGACAATAGTTCTCAGAAAATTTAAACAAAGAGAAAACAGGCAGAATTAAATTTCTTATTGTTTTCACGTGGTGAGATCATAAAATCCCACTCTTGGGCAGACAGGCCCAAGCAGCACATCCTCTCTGACAGGTGTATTAGTGCCAGGTGCCCTGCTTGGAGGATGGAGTGGGGAAGACCTGATGTGGAAGCAGCTGCCTTTTGCCCAGCTGCTCTCCTAAGACCTGGACTGTCATATAGTGCACTGGCTTATGCAGAGCTTTCGCTGATTCACTTCTCAAAGTAATGCAGTAAAAGGTTAGGTTTGATTCTTCTTTTTTTTCTTTATTTCTTTCTCTAAAGACATAGCCTACCCCCACGATCTGAGAGCTGTATCAAACGTCTTCTCTTTCTGCTGAGAGCATGGTAGAACTTTTCTACCACAGTGCTCACAGTGCTTTGCATTTCAGCAACTAAAAGATCCAAAAGCTCTCCTAAGAGAGTCTGCTAAGAAAAGGAGGTGACGTGAACATATGTCACATACACAAAATACTGATGGACGCCCCTGTGGTGATGTATGTGGCACAAGAGCTGCCTTGAAACAGAACACTAAGAGTCATGGGGTTTGGTTATCTGATGGTTGATATTCATATTAATTTAGTTAAAAAATCAGCCAGCTGAGAACTAGTCATATATGTATATGTATTTGTATGTTCTAATTTGCATCTTCACAGTTATGTCAGCCAGTGCAGGTCATTTGGTGACCAGATGTGTGTCTGACCATTACAGTATGTGTGCCATAGCAATCATTTATAAATATATGGTAGCCAGATGTGTCAAGCATAGGAGATTTTTGAGTTGGTTTTCTTCCTTTAGATTTCAATGGTATGCTGGTATCAACTTAGAGACAGAAGCATAAAGAGGTTTTTTTTAAAAAGCAAGGGGAAAATGCCTATGGTTATTTCATTTTACTTATTCTTAAATTTATAGCTGCCCTAAAGAATCTCCTTTTCACTTCAGTGTCCTTAACCTAAAGGGATCCTCGCTCTTTCCATGCAGTAAATCTTCTTCTTTTTGAAGCAGAAGGTGTCATTTATGTGAAATTGAGCATTAACTGAAAGTTTCTTCCAAAGGGGTTGAGGAAGAGACACAGAAAATTGGGGAAGCTTTCAGTATTTGCCTTTTTCCAGAAATATGCATGATAACATACTGTATTTGCAGCTTAATACTGTCCCTCTCTTTTTAATGTGAATAGATGAAGGTCTGTTTTCCTGAAGGTAAACATAAACTCAATTAAGCGATCAGAAGCAAGACATGTGCCACAGTTAAAAGCACTTGGCACTTGCAAGACCAGCTGTCAGAAATGCTATCTTAGTTCTGGTTTTGCTGATTGAACAAGAAGGTTCAGTCAGTCGTATTTATCATCCCTTCTGTAGCAGTCAAAACGTACTTGTGACTGTCAGGCCCTGATCATATTAGCTTCACAAAATAGAAAAGACAAGCTCTAGAGGACTTGAATTCTTCCCAGGTGACTTCATAAATCAGCCTCAGCCCTTTGGATTACCTCTGTAATCAGTGGGAAAAAGGGAATGTCTAGGGAGGAGTTAGGACACCTCTGATCAGGACTGTCTACTTACTACACAGTGAGTCTGGAGAAGCTACTCTTCTAACCCAAAGCACACAAATAACATGCCTGAAGGTAGACAGGGCAAAATTAGGGCTAAGAAACTCATTTCAAGTTAATTGTTGAGTTCTTATCCAGTTGGATTTATGAATAATGTTCTAGAAAGCAACCCAAACCCTCTCACTTTTCCAAGGTTTCTCTTGGATTTGGTGTATGGCTGAGAAACAACAGTTAAAAGAAAAGGCTGTTTCATGTATGCTTATGCTGCTTGGATAATCATATAAACCACATTGCTCTCTTACATTCCTTCCTGAAGAATCAATTGTAAGTAAATTTCTCTGGGAAAAAGTTAGTTTTGAGCTGAAACTGAAAACAGCTTTCTGGCCTCAGTTAAAATGGAGGAGAGACAATAAGTTTGATTTGCTCTGCACTACATCCTACACATTACAGTTCTGATTTTTGCTTCATTTTTCTGAGCCTGGAAAGCTTGAAAAATCCTTGTATGCCAAGTAAGAGGGTAAGCCTGAAATGAGCTAGTGAATATTTAACAGTGTTTTGGTCCAACTTGTTTATTTTAATATTTTAAAAATGCTCACAACTAAAAAATTGGCTACATCTAAACAAGCAGAATGTCTGGTTTCACTCAATATGTTAGTAGGCATTTACATGTGGTTGTAAGCAGCATGTTTCAGCACTGTAGTTTTAAGTTAACTAATTTATTTACAGAAAATGTGAGGAGCTGCATAGGTGAAACCCAAGTGACTTCTTTTATTCACCCTGGTTACTATCAGAATGGAGAAGGTTCTGTGGGAAACTGGCTGGAAAGTGTTTGGATATTTGGAAACTGGCTAGAAAAACCCATAAACAAAACCTAGGCAAAACAAACAAACAAAGAAACAAAGAAACAAACAAACAGAGAAGAAGATGAGCCATTTCTTGCAGTAGCAGAGAGATTTTAGGCCACAGCAAAGTCAGGCAGAGGAAAGGGTGTAACTGGAAATCTGTCCGGTTCCAGTGGAACTGGCTACAGAAGCTGTACATGTGCAATGTAACCTGTAACTGCTTTTCCTAGGACACATACAAGGAGAAATGGAAGTATTTGTGGAGTTCAGAGGAAAACCTGGTTAATGCCTAAATAAATAAATAAAAAGGAAAAGCCTTGTTTTAAGGCTCTCAACCCATGCAGAGTGCCTCATGCATGCAGATACCCAATCACTGCAGTCTCGAAGGGCAGATATGACAAAGACTTATGCCTGTTCTTAACTCCAAAACGTGTTCATTTGCTTTTCATTCAGTGAAGTTCTTCATGTGCTGAAGGTTAAATTTTGTTATGATTGAAGCCTAATGGTGAGTGCTGCAACTTTGATGTTTCTTTGCTTCATAAATCTGAAAAAAAGGGCTCTTATAACATTGTCTCTAAAAGAGAACAGTGTTTGAAGTTAAAAATAGAGAGGGTTTGGAGATCATTTGTTGTAATCTATGACAAGTCTAACTGCTGAACCTAGGATCCCACCAAAGTCTGAGTCCAGACTTGCAACAGACTTTTTAGCTCCTGTTGGCCCTACAAACATGTATTGTTAAATACTATGAAAATTTGAGTTCTTTGGTCTGGTTGAAAAACTTATTTTGTAATTAGTGCTTATATCTATTTAGAGATATTGCTAAATATTTAAAACCCCCCCCAAAACTTCCACTAAATGATATCCTGGTTCCAGCCAGGCCAGAGTTATTCTCCCCATGCAGCCAGCCCAGGTGAGCTGAGTTAGCACAGGTGAGCTGAGTTACCCTGGGCTGTTTCCACACCACCTGACATCACTCCCCTATAAAAGGGGCTGGCTGGGGAGGAGTGCTCCTTGATGCCTCTGGTGTAGTCTGCGTGTGGCTGGTGCTTTGGATTGGTCCTTGCATCGGTGCAGTGCTCAGCATCTGGATTGGTAAGATACTCTGTGTTGTCACTGGGTGTGAGTGAAAATTTGGCACAGGCTGTTGTTCCCCTTTCACAGGGATTAAAAAAAGTGTAGTGATTTTAAAGGGTACACACTGGCAGGACAAGGGGAATGGATTAAAGCTAAAGGAAGGAAGGTTT
Source organism: Gallinula chloropus (assembly GCF_964237585.1). Classification (NCBI taxonomy): domain Eukaryota; kingdom Metazoa; phylum Chordata; class Aves; order Gruiformes; family Rallidae; genus Gallinula; species Gallinula chloropus. The sequence goes on along the minus strand of NC_140092.1, from coordinate 3,446,921 downwards.
AGCTTAGATATTAGGGGGAAGTTTTTTACAGAGAGAGTGGTGAGGGGCTGGAACAGGCTGCCCAGAGAGGTGGTGGATGCCCCATCCCTGGAGGTGTTCAAGGCCAGGCTGGATGGGGCCCTGGGCAACCTTGTGTAGCTCCAGGCCTGGAGGTTGGTGTCCCTGGCTGTGGCAGGGGGGTTGGAGCTCTGTGATCCTTGGGGTCCCTTCCAACCCAGGCCATTCTATGATTTTGTCAGTAAACTGTCCTTATTCCAACCCATGTAGGATCTGTCTGTGTGTCTGGGAGTGAGCAACTGGTGTGTGGTGCTCAGCCAATGCTTGGGGCTGAAACACCATAAGTAAGATATTGTGAACCTCAAATAGTGAGTCTGTGAGAAAGAAGGAAGCAGATGAAATTCTCCATGTGACAAATATCTGCTCAAACTCTGTTCTTCAACACACCTTTTATTGTGTGTAGCCTCAGTTTAGAGAGCAAATCAGTTAGCTGCTATAATGAAAAGATCACAGAATTGTTTAGTTTTGGAAGTGACCTCTTGAGTTCTTCACACTGAAGAAATATTTCCTTGTGTTCAGACGACTTTCATGTACTTTAGTCTGTGCCCATTGCCCTCCTGTCACTGGGCACCACTGAGAAGAGTCTGTCTCTTCTTCATTCCTGCCTCAACAGTTCTGTGATTTGAAGGATTGCCTCACTGGAACTGCTGGCAACACTCCTCCTAATGCAGCTCTGAATGCTGTTGGCCTACTTAGTTGGAAGGGCAAATTGCTAGCTTGTGGTCAACCTGATGTTCATCAGGAACCAGAGATCCTTTTCTGACAAGCTGCTTCGTAGTCTGTCAGCCCTAGTATGTACTGGTGCATGGGGCTGTTTCTCCTCAGGTGTGTATTTCACCTTGTGGAACTTCAGGAGATTCCCCTTCATAAATCTGTGCTGACTACACCGAACTACATTCTTGTCCTTCGTGTGTTTTGAAATGATTTCCAGGATTAGTTGCTTCATCAGCTTCTTGTTGATTGAGGTGAGGCTTGACCACCCTATAGTTCCCCTGATCCTCCTTCTTATCCTTCTTGAGGACAGGAAATTTGCTTTTCTCCAGTCTTCAGCTACCTTTCCCAACTGTTATGGCCTTCCAAAGATATTTGGCAGCAGCATTGAAATGAAATCAACTAGCTCCCTCATTATTTATCAATTCAGTCCATCAGGCCCTATGGATTTATATATGTCCAGTTTGTTTAAGTGCTCCCTCCCCTGGTCCTTCTCCACGTAGGGTATTTCTTGCTCCAGGTTTTCATTCTGAGGCCTGAGATTCCTGAAGTTTGTTTTATACCAATGGAGGTCAAGGTGAAGATGGCACTGAGCACCTTGACCTTATCCATGTCATCTGTCACCTGCTCTCCTGCCCCATTGAGCAGTGGACCCTTATGTTCCCTACTCTTTCTTTTTGGCTTGTAGAATTCTTTCTTATTACCATTCACATTTGGTCCATATTCTCAGTCCTCTATTCCCAATGAACTTTTTCCTTTTCCATATATTTCCTAAGAACCTAATTTTCTTGGTGAGCTGTTTCCTGAATTAGTAATGGGACACTTGTTTGTGTATTTTCCCTGAGCTCTTCACACGTGTTGTCTGATGCTTGCTGTAATTGGATGTGTTTGAGACAAGCAGGGAACAAGAGAGACTGGTTGGCACTATTCAAATAATTACTACTGCTGGAGTGCCACGTGCATGTGAAGTGATATAAATTGGCAGTGATAATAACACAAAATGATAATGAAGAACTTGGAGAACATTCACTAAGTACGAGTACAGCCAGTCACAGCACATCTCCAACACAGCTGAAAGGATTTTAGAGACAGTATTCAGCTGAGAATATCAGCAAATCCCAAGTGCATTCTATATATGCTTTTATTCACTCAACCAGAATAGAGCTCTCATGTAATTGTGATGTACATACAGTAAAGAAGGCTATACATAGAACAGGAGGTAGTGGAGACTTCTCTTCAGTTCCCTCAAGATAATATAGATGACAGCTAAAACACTTGGAAAAAAGATTGATGAAGAATGAAGCTGAGTGAAGTTGGTGAAAGCTGCTGTGCTTTTTATGATAACAGAACAATTAAAATGTTTTGATGATATTGCATCCAAGTCTGCTAAAAAATCCTAAATAAATAGACTGAGACTTCAGCCTATCTTACATTCATTTGCAAGTCTTACTTTATCACTGGTCTAATAATATTTAGAGAAAACAGACTTTATCATGAGACTGCTGTTAAGTCTACAAGTATACAGGCAAATGAGCCAAAAAAGTAATTAATTTTCTCCTGAAAAACAAATGATCAGAAAGCACTTTCAGAGATTGGCCACCTGGAAAAATGGATCATTTAATATGTAGGAATAAAAACATTTTCAGTCATAGTGATTACTAGTAGTGTTGCTACATGGTAGCTTTTCTACTTTGTCATTCACAGTACACCAAAAATTAATCCTATTGTCTGAAATTTTCTATGCCTTAAACAAATGTTTGTGAAGGTTTTAACTAATATCACTCATAAGTTACCTCCTGCAGTGATCTTTCTTGGAATAAATTAATCCAATCATTGTCTACAAGAAGTTTTGGAGAAGTATCATTGCTCCTGGTTTAGAGAACATCTGTGACATGACAGTGCTGAGCTGAGGAAGGGATCTAATCAGAGTCTTCTATGGGAAATGGTGGAGGTGACATATGCAAACCTTGTCTCTAAGCTCTTCACCTCCAGACTAGAGGAACAGAAAACACTCTAAACAGGAAGACCCCTTTCTCATTTAGTAGATGACCACCAACATTTAATTCTGTGTTTTTTCTACCATACCAGAGAAGATACTATGATTAAGGACAAGCAAAACATCCAGAGTTATTACTGTAACTCACATCTCAACCTCATCCTCTGCTAGCATGTGCAAAATCAGTTGCAAGTGTGAAGAAGCTTCCTTTAGAGGGAGCAAAGCATTGATTAGAGCCAGATGAAGGAGTAAAAGAGAAACAGGTCTAAGGCAAACCATCTGAAAGGATTAGGCCTCAAAGAACTCAACAGTTCAAAATAGCACTGATCAGTAACTTGTAGTTTACCCCTGTAAAAATACAGTGATGAGAATCATTTCATGAGGTGAAAGCCAAGTGTAGAATAAAATAAGCCACAGTTATTTTACATTTTGCTTTCATTTACTTAGTTCATCCATGTTCTTTGCTGCCAGTCTGTTGCATGGTTGCTTAGCTCATGATAAGCTGAGCAAAATGCTGCAATAGAGCACGTGGGAATGATGAGCAGCTGGGGGTTGGTTTAAGATCTGAGAGGGCTTGTGGCTCTCTCTCCTTAACTGCCTGGAGGGAGAGAAAGACTTTTCCTCCGTGGATGGATGAATACTCAGCTGTCTCTAATTGGCAAGCCTGAGCTGGTTGGGAGCTAATATTAATATGTGTTGGTTATATAAATATATGCTATGCTAATAAGTCTGTAATATGTCTTTTACTATCTTTGTTGAGACAGAAATTCTTTGCATCTTTCAACTCCATTTCAGGCTATTATTTTATTTAGACCATTATTAGCTGTCCCCTTTGGTCACATCAGAGCTAAACAGAATTTGAGAAAATATTTCATAAAAGCATCAACAACTTAATTCTTTATGAAGAGTTTTCCTGCTCTCCTATTTTTTTACATAATCTTGAAAGATAGAAAAATATCTTTATAAAGAAATAAAGGAAGGAATAATCCTTATCCTTAACTATTTGGAGAAATTACAACTGTCTTTCTGAGTTTGGAAATAAAAGCATTTCCAATTTTTTACAAAATAATCTCCTATTAAATATTTTGCATGTGCAAATTGTAAGTCCCCATAAGCAATACTTATCCATTTTCCAAGAGTACAAATGAAATCTATAGAAACGTACAAAAAAAGCCTTTTCCAAAATTCCTTCACAATAGTTGTGTAGTTATATTAGCAAACTTCATAAATCTTGGATTTTTCTCTTGAGGCTTGTCCTTGGCTGGCAGAACACACAAACTTGACATGTCTTCAGTTAACTTGAACTTCTTATTTTATAAAATACATAATCCACAGATGAGTATTTACTGAGCCCAGTCACAGTGGCTATAATAACTTTTAGCATGTTTTGAGCAGGTTTCTATTTGTTCAATGAACATATGAATGAACATAGTTTCTATTAGGGGCACTCATATTAGCCTGCACTGTACCTATATTATATTCCACCATATGTATAGCAGGGAGTTTTGGACCTATATTTTTCCTCTCCACCCAGCTGTTCAGTGTAAAGTTCTTTGGCAAATGCAATATGTTCTTTTTCTATACAGCAAATATTAGATGAACCTATTGCTACTTAACAATGGATGAGGAGACTTCTGTAACATAGCTACACAAATAGGACTATTAAAAAAACCAAAGCAAGGAAAACATACTAAGAAATAGTGACCCCAGGGTCAATATTAATAGCTACCTAGAATTAATAGTTCATCATATTTAGTAGATGTGTTATCTGAATGTTTAAACTGTCCATATATTCTTCTGATGACATTGGATTTATGAAGTTTGTTTTGGGCTTAATGATGAAATTTGTAATGTGCTTTTATGCTAAAATTAAAGTCGTATATAAAATATCCATCATGATTTCCTTTTCCCCAGGTAATACATACAGAACAATAACTCTGGCTAGTGGGTGCCTCATCTGTCAGGATTCAAAAAAAAAAAAAATTAAAATTACCCTAGCTAACTGAGATGAGGGAATGAAACCAGGAAAAATTATCTCAATAATTCATCTGTAACTGCTTTTGTAAAAAGACAGAGATACAAATAAAAATACAAATATTTGCTATAAATACAAAAGAAGATATTATTAAAACAAATATACAGATATAAATATAGAAACATATAAATTATTCAGAAAGTGCTTTGTTTAAATTTGTTTCCATGGAGGACTTTGTTCAATGGTAGTTTATCTTCCAGTCCAAAGATAATCAAAAATCCAATTCGCTGTTGCTAGGGGCATTATTATTTTATCTTAATTTGGAGAAAGCTGATTCTAATGCATTAAAACTTTTCTTCAAGCAAGAGAAAGCAAAACCTAGCTCTGTAATTAGAACAGTTTTCCTAGGACTGGTTCATAGTACTACTTAAAAAGCAAGCAAAAAAGAAATAAAATAAATAATTTGCTCTTTCATTTCAAGGAGGATTAAAATTTTGCCTTTAGAGTAACTTAGTAATGTATTATTAGTATTCAATATCAGCCACATTACTATAATTAATTCTGTAGGTATTTCTCAGTTACCTGGTTAACATAAAAATCCCAAACAACCTCTGATTTTTCTTCAAAAACCAATCAGCCCTTTTGTATGTCATTTGCCTTTGAGCAGATAAGAAGCTTAGAAAAGGAAAATTACAATGCTTACTCAAAAAACTAATCTCCACTGGGCTCATTTGCCACCAGCCCCTCCCCAACCTGCAGCAATATTTCCAAAGATTCATTTTTCCAGTGGCTGGTATTTCACTCGCTGTCAATTCTGATCCTTAGACAAATAAATCAAGATCACTTATTTATTGAGATATTGAAAAAGCAAGAAGCTGAAAGGGAATGCTTCATATCATCTGAACAGAAAGAATACTGGATTTGTATAAGGGAGAGAGACAGAGGACACGAGTGCTTGTGACCATGACAAATGAAACCAGTCAGGGGCTGGTGCACCAAGTCCTGTGAGTCCTTAACACAGAGCAGCAGCAACAGTGTTCAGTACCCAGTTGCACAGCAGGACCTGGAGCAACTTCTCAGCATTCAGAAGTTAAATATTTGTAGCTACTGGAGCTAGTTTGTGGAATGTCCATCAGCTCCAGAGGCCTTCTGTTGTTTGCCCTGTCCAAACTCTCCTCTAGATTGTAGACTAGTAATTTCACTGGGGTGAAAATCTCTTGGAATGGTCTTGTTTGCAGCACCTTTAATCCCCTGTGGTCTGATCCAGCTAGTCAGAGAAAGGCCATCCATGCAGGTTTGACCCAACTGGTTTGACTGGGCAGTGAAAACATCATTATCCATTATGGCCTGATGCATATTGTTAGCATAATGATGTGTCAGCTGCAATATAATTTACAGTGGGTGAAAAAACATGCTGATGCACTGAACACATCCATCCACAGCATCAGTTCTTTCAAATTTGGCCTTTACAGCAGTATGCAATGACTCTTCTACAGGAACAGCAGGTACCACAGATACTTATCAATACAGAGCTCCTCAAGAGCTCATCCTCAGTGTTCATCATTCCAGCTTTAATGTCTAAAGGCAACTGGCTTGTGCCTCATTCAGAGGCTGTGACAGATTCAAGGCTGATGAGTGCCAACATTAACCATCCTTCTGAATCTCTGCTGGTTTGGGACTTTGTCTGTTTGGGCTCAAACCATTTTGTTCCAGGGGAAGAGTCATCTCTGAAAGCCTTCAGCTCTGTTTGTAGGGATTGCACCTACCTTACTACGTTCAACTGAGAGGCAAGGTGGAGTAGCAGTAGACCAATCAGTCACTAACATGTCAGGTCCAGAGACAAAACCAATCTCTCATCATCCCAGCCTGGATTCCCAGAGATGACAAATGAAGTCCTGGAAAGTCTTGGGGCAGTCCAGTGAGTGGAGGCTGGTTGAGCCCTGGAAGAAAGTATTATACGTCTCCACACTGTTCTTTGCTCTTCTCTGAGTGTGCTCTCTGTGATTCCTAAGCTGGATAAGTATCTAGTCTGACCTAGTGTGGTTGCTCTCACATTGTGATAGACTGTGAGCAGAAAGGATATAAAGACACAGTTCCATCAAGTGGTCTCCTTCACCTGGATGTGGGCAAGATTTCACATTTATTTCTGGGTTGTCTTTTGTCTAGACTGAACATTCATAGGTATGCTTCAAAACACACTCATTAGTTGCCCAGAAATGGGAATAGTCACTGAATTTAAAAGAAAGTTCACAGCAGTCACTCTTTACCCTGCCTTCATGCTCCAGCTCATGGTGGCTGAACCACTGAAGAAAGGGCTCAGGACATTTTCCTTCTCAAGACCAGAGGTGCATTGGAACCATTTTTACTGACACGTAATCACACGATTCCAGACACCAGGAGAGCTCTTTAGACACAATATTTCACTTTCACCTTCAAGCAGAGATTTCAGTCTGTGATGTTTCATTTTGGTTTTTTTTTTAATAGCTAAAAAGGAACCAGACAAAATCTACACTTTACTCAAGCAGTAACTGAAGGAAAAAATAGCATCTCTCATTACATCTGCTCAATGCTACAACTACTTCATTTAAAATAACAGCAGTGTCAAAAAAGAAAACAAATATCTTAAATATAACTGTGTGTTTAAGCTTTCCTTTTGCAATCGCTCCAGGGTCAGTAATGCACAACTGTCAGAGTAATTTGAATATAATTGAAGCCTCCTCTTTTTTAACATTTCCATTCTGAAATTCTGAGTCTCTGGAGGTGAGCAGACACCATGTGCCACCTACTTTACTATTTTGCTTCAGAGGTTTGACTTATGGAGAAGTAAGCTTAATGCAAATAAAATGGCTTTCCCCTCCTGGCATTTGGCAGGCATACAGAAACAGAAGAGCACAGTACCTGGAGTCACTCACTTCTCAGAACTGTGTTTGGAAAGAATAGAAAGCATTTAAATTCAAAATGAACCATCTGTGACAACCCCTAAGCAGTGCCTCATTTCAGAAAGTGCAAGCCTGGGAATGAAAGTGAAACTGTACGTCACTGTCAATTAAAATAATCTAATATAGACTTTTCTGCCTGTGGAGGGAGGGTGGGCACAGAATTTCTGGAAGCCCACTCTTTTTCATTTCCTTAGCATATATTTTACAGTTCAGGGAAACTGAATTGCACGTGTAGCCAACATGTATTACGTGCCTCGTGGGAGAAAAGGTGATGGAAGAGGCACTGTCATTGGGGATCACCTCTTAGCACTTCATATCCACAACTGGTATAAGCTAATATAACTTCCCCTGAAAATTACCTCTAAAAGAACTTCAAAATTTTAAAAAAGAGTGACTTTATATTATAAATACAGTGTTCTCCATTCGTCATTTGGGAAATCTAAGATGCTGTTTCTTAGTTGCATTCAGAAATGAAAAACAGAGTTTCTGACAGTTTACTCAAATCAGAAATAAACAGTGCTTAGTGCATAGCTAAAGTAAGTAGAAACACATGGAAATTCCTGCTTGCCCAAGAGCTATATATACACTATACATTGGCTGGCTACACCTTTGGATTTACAGGGTTTAAATCAGATCAGAATTTGGTCCTCAGAGTACTCAACAGGCAGTCTGGGAAAAGGTCCAGAAGAATTCAGTCAGTAACCATGAGGACTCTCTTATTTTATAAGGTATAAGTTGCAGACTGAAAAAAATATGTATTGTTAGGCAGTGAAATTACAGTTTTATTTCTTATTGAATTTGGAGCTACCTTGCAAGCCATAGAAAATATTCAGCTAATAGAACATTGTGTATATTTACTGAATCCGGAAAATACTCTTGGGACAGCAGTTCTCAATCCTGCCAGGGTATTTTCCACAGGCACTGAGCTAAAGTTATTTGTGTGTGAATACCACGTAGGGTTTCAAGGCTGCCTGTGTTGTTGCTGCTGTTTAGTAAGTCAATCGAATGAGTATATGGTTATTTAAAAATGCATAAACGTGGAAAGTGTTTTAAATACTGTTTTATCAACATTCAGGTGTAAATGTATGGTTAAAACAATCCAGATAGGACAGTACTGTTTCAAAGCTCTGCTTGCTTTGAATACTCAGAATCCCACCACAATCAAAGTCTGGCTGCTGGTCCACAGTGGTGAGAAACCAGTGCATGCCCTTAGGGGAAATCACAGACTTGCCATGAGCAGATCTACTTTGGGAGAGAGCTACCCCAAGAGCACAGCTGTGGCTGCATTACCAAGCTTGAGATCTCAGCTGTACCTCTTCCTTCCAGGTATTCCTTTCAAGATGAAGAAGACATGTTCATGGTGGTTGATCTCTTGCTCGGAGGAGATCTACGTTACCATTTGCAACAGAACGTCCACTTCAACGAAGGAACGGTGAAGCTCTACATCTGTGAGCTGGCGCTTTCTCTGGATTACTTGCAGAGGCACCACATCATTCACAGGTGAGGGAATTTCATTTGAGGGATGAGCTGCTTGCTTCTGACAGAGGAATTTATCACCTGTCTGATTACAAGGTTCTGTTTATTCAAAACGTATGAAAAGTTTCCATTGTTATCCAGTTGTGTAATTTGGCTGTGAAAAGGTATTTTAAAGTGTTTTCTTTCTGGACTCAGCCACTCACACTACCCTTTTTTTGGTTTGTTTTTATCTCCTACTATGGCATATGTTTTCTACTATGGACTTTAAGCACTAAATACCCGTAACAACACCCTGTCTGCCTTTAAATTAGTTTTAGTTCTCCAGAGTCCCAATGTTCCTGAAAACAAAAATGATGTAATCCAGCACAACATCTTCACACAACAACATCATCAGAAAAAGGACAGAAAACCAAAGGCTGAGAGTAATTTGTTTACTTGCACAATCTGCATGGGAGTCAGGCAGTGGAAGAGAGGTGGAGAAATAAGAGGAACAGTAGAAATAAATTAGACCAGTGATAGATGCTGCATCCTTTTTGCACTTCTTGGTTTACAGCAGTCTGTTATTTTTTACTGCCTTACAGCTGGTAATCATAGCGTTCATGTCCTAAAAGGTGTTGATCATCAGGGTCTGTTTTCCTTAAACAATTCAGCATTTAACTGTAGCAGTGGGGTAACTTCTGGTTTTATGTCAACAGAAAAACTGTGAAATTATAAAATGATGGTCTTGAGTGTCTATTTTGCTCTTTTATGGTAAAGTCAGGATATTCCTCCATGATCTATGGTGGTCTGAATACAAAAATAGTGTTTTGTATGTTGCCAAACAGAATGTGATTTTTCAGAGACCAAACTAAACTAATGTGTGTCACAGATCTTCCAGTGTCCAGTATAAACAAATTCACTCAAATAAATGAATTGAGATTTTTCATCCCATCCATCTTCCAGAGCTGCCTCATCATTTTGCAATAAAGAACCAATAGCAAGGATGATCTGAAGAGGGAGATCTCTCTGATCTGAGGTGCAGTGGTAGATGGGTGTTCTGTATTCCTGAAAGTGCAAAGACAAAATTCAAGCAAACATCACAACAGTTGTTTTGCTTGCAGTTAAAACTCCCACAAATGTTGCAAACAATTTCTGAAATTTTGTATCTTTAGCACATTGTTATTGGTTGTAGTACATTTCCATATATTTTGCATATGTTTTCCTTTCTCAGTGAATATTTTAAAAGAGGAGCTCCAAGTCTCGCCTGACCTTTGTTTCTATGCCTTAAGGAATGGTCTGGGTGAAAAACAAATTGATGAGCGTTTTTCTCACCCTCATTTTAATGACAAGACATTTTATGCAAATAGGCTGTCAAAACATTCACAAGAGAATGCAATTCATAATCAAAACTTGTATTTTGCTACAAGCCTGTGACTTAGAAATGTTTCACAGAAAAGCCTGTGAGAGGTGGCAGATGTCTTGAGAGAAACGAGGACTAGATTGAAGTCACTGTGGTTGCTTATAGTTTCTTGTGACAGTGACTGCATTGCCACAGTCCAACAGTGAAATTGGGCAAGACACATTGTTCCCTTCTGTGGGACATAATCATCACTAGTGAGCACTTGATTTTACTTACTTTTCCCTCTTGCACTGGTTGTAATCTAGAGTAGCACCTTCCAACACTTGTTGATTTGCACCAAGGCAGAGGGAGGCGTGATGGGGTTGTGGAGCTGGTTGTTGACTCCATGTGGAGGCAATTTTTGGGGTTTGGGTTTTGCTTTCACTATACACCAGAATTTTTCACAAAACACTTGTTTCTGAGACCCAGTGGGGTGGGTCTCTCTAGCTGGTTAGCCAGGCTTATTGCTTAGGGTATAAAGGATCTTGTTCAGGACTCCGCCGTGTTATAGGAGTTTATTTTGAAGCTGGCAGACCTGAGATCTGAGCAGAGCTCTCCCACTTCACTGGTTACTGCCCAAACCACCCAACTCTGGCACGAGAAACCTTTTGTCTCTCATCTTCCCAACCACTACCATAAAATCCCAGATGATCTGTGTGCCAGTGAACATGTTTAGCCTGGAGCACCCCAGCACTTTCTGCCTCACCACCACCTGGAGCAGCAGTCTGTGGTACTGGTCTTTACCAGCTGTGAGTCTCTGTAGCATGGCTGGCATTAAGAGGACAGTGCTGATTTAATCTGGGTCTTGAGCTGAGCCAGCAGTGATGCACAGTGAGGAGACAGGTAGCCAATATGTTGCTGGTGCAAACACCATCTCAGTAAGAGATTAAACCCATGAGCTGTTTGGCATCTATACCTTGTGGTAGCAGACTTCAGCAATGTCACTGTGACCAAGTCCTTCCAGCCAGCATTCTTGTGCTAACCTGCAAGACTGTATTAGATCTTTCACTTTTAAACGAGTGCATTGGCAGTAAAAGGGAGGGGAAAGGGTTAGTGAGTCACAGAGTCATTGAGACAGCCCCTACTAAATTTTGTCTGTGCTACAGAGAAAGAATAGTTGAATGATTCATCAGACTGGGTAGGAGGATTTTCAAATTGCAGTATTACAGGGAAATGAATATATGATGTGTGTGTCATGAACTTAACTCCTCCTCAGTGTTTACAGATGTGTATGACATGTGTTCAGGTTTCCATTACTGTTGCATACAGCAACATGACAGAAGGGGTTTTTTCCAGATGAACCTGCAGCCCCAGGACTTTGCTATAGCAGGAACTGGTGATGAAGGGGACAGGAACTATCCAGCATGTATGAATGGATGAACAGTGTCCAGATCAGTGCGATGCCAGTTCCCCTTGGAGATGCCGTACAATGGCTCTGTAGGTGCTGATGTGGTTAGTGTTTCTGTGCTTTGAACGTGGCAATCATTTCAGCAACAGAGGCATTGTTTCTGCAGGGACAACTTTAACCATAAATAGTGTAGAAACCACTACCATTCTGGTCTGTTTATGAAACGTGTAGTTTTTATTAATCACACCCATATATATAGATCCAAATTTGTCACACAGAGTCCTGCACTAGTGGATTTATTTGTTATGGCACAATAATGAATGCCACACTGTGTGTCTTGCAGCTTTATTGTGGATGTTTGCATTTGCATAGGTATTCGGACAGAATTATAAAGACTTTAAAAAGAAAAGCTGCAAGTTTCAAGTTATGATCCCAAGACTGCTCCAGGCAATTTTTTTACTTAATTTATACAACAGATAACTTTGAGGTATATCTAAATTTCTGGTCACAGGTAGCACCTAAGCCACAAAACCCTATTTCCCCTCAGTCCTATTGTAGTAATACTTGTTGTGTTTCAGCCCCAGCTGGTAGCTGAGCACCCCCCAGCCCACATTCACCCACCCCCAACAGCAGGATGGGGAGGAGAATGGGCAGACAAAGGCAAACCTTGTGGGTTGGGGTCAGGACAGTTTATTGGGACAGCAAAGTGAGGGGGAAAGAACAGCAACAGGACTTATGACAGAATACACACAGTGAGTGATAACACAAGGAAATTTACTGAGCTGACAACTGACCAGGCACTTAGCCCACCCTCAGCCCATCCCAGAGCTGTGCCAGAACAATATTTTATCCACATTATTTCTTAAATTAAAAAGCAGAAAAACCAACTTTAAAAGTTGGATGAGAGATGTTTATTGTAGACGTTCAGATCCAGTACACACTGAAAGGTTCCTGATAATTCACATGGTCTCATTCATTCTCCTACATTGGATTGAAGCTGGCGTTCTGCATTAGCTGACATCAAGTTTCAAGATGGTATGACTAAACACATTCTTTCCAGCACTGCTTGTATAATACCAGTGAATAATGTGTTGGACAAAAGTTTTCCCATCAAAGGCTGAATAAACTTATTTCAGCCATGAGTAACTCAACCTCCTCCTTTCACAAATGTCGCTGTTCATACATTTCAATAAAACCAGCTGCTCCCTCACTGAAGCAGGCTGCCCATTTTCATTCAGCTAGTTCTCCCAGCAGTAGCTCCAGTGTTGCCTCTCCCAGGATGTTCTTGCAACTGGAGCCTTGGCTCGGAACAGCGTTGGCCCTTTGGTGCTGCGGCTGCTGCCCAAGTAACACGCTCGTGCTGATAAAATCACGTTTTCTCTTTCTAAGGGGGCAGGTGTTAACTGCATTGCTCTTACAACTTTTCATCACACTTTGGCTCCATCAGTTTTCATCTGCTCAGAAAGGAGGCTGGATGTGGCAGATGTCTGGAAAGGAAAGTGCGATAACCTTCCAGCACGATTTTAGGATGCTGACTAGTTGTTTCATCTCCATCCCCAGGGCTTTATTTCAGTGGCACTTTCTAATGCAAACCCGTGTGTGTGTATATGTGTGCATATATAAACATAAGTATAACATTTTGGTTGAGGCATAACATAACTGAAATCGGTCTGGCTTGGCGGGTCTGTGCTGTGTGGCAACTGTGATCACTGCTCTGTCTTACATTCCTCCAAGTTCTGCTTCCAACTGTGAGTAGCATCAGGAGCTATTCCAGCTCCAAACTGCTACTCAGCAGCAGTGTAGGGTGGGCAAATGGAAAACGATGACAAATCAAGCATTACATTTTACTCTGTCAGCTGATTCACTGCAGAGTAAGGGTGTCTTGCTGCTACCAGCTAGATGAAATGTTCTTTTTGTTCAGCACTGCTAGGCTATGCTATGGTATAAGAGATTCCTCTTTGTTCATTACCACTGAGCCTTTCAAGGTGTCCAGCAGTCTGCTGAAATAAGATAATATGTCCAAATGATTAGACTCTTCTTTAAAATGGGTCTTCCCAGTCTCGCTTGTGACACCATATATCAAAAGAGCAAACTCTGATTTAAGATGTTCCCTTCATAGCACTATCCATTTAGTATGTAAGCAGTAAAAAGGTTTGGAAATGATTTGAAGATGGAGAATTTGACCTTTGTTCTTTCTCACAGATGTCACAGGCAGAATAGTGCCAACCTGAGATTTACCAGGACACATTAGAAGGACACAGTTCCTTACAGCTTGTAATAGTAGTCTTTCTTGCTGGTGAGCACATGCAAGTGAAGAAGAAAATTTAATAGTCTGAAGGAGATGAAATGGGGGGAAAAAATAACCATAATGTGACTAATAGTCATAAGCATTACCAAAGATCATGATAGGTCAAGAGGGCTGTCCATTGAATTGTCCTAATTTGCCCTCCCATGTCTCTTCCATGCCTACCTTTTAGGAAGAGAAATCTTACACAAGCATTCCTCAGGGCACATGATATGCAGTAAAATACGATACATCCCTCAGATCCACAATTTATCATCCTGTTGATGGTTAATGAGATTAAATGGTTTCCTTCCTTCCATCCCCCAGTCCTCAGTATTGAAATTTTGATCATGAATCATCTTCAGGGATTCAGCCACGGAAGGAGATGATGCTGACAGAATTGAAGCAGAGCTCTGTGTTCAAGATTATCTCAGGTCTCCATCCGCAAATCTGATCTGGTTTATGCTAGTTTTCTGCTTTAGTATATTGCTAGTTTCTTTGTGGCCCAGGCACTGTGAGTGTTATCAGAACCATCTTTCTTCCACAGAAATCCACAACAAATTTCTCAGTGTTGCTTTAAAGCTTCAGGTGTTTATAGTATAGGCATCTGCTCCCAGCTTATGTATGGTAGCAAAGATCACTGCATTAATAGCATGTGGGCATTATAATTCTAAATATAATAATCAAGGTTATTAATAACTACATTTAAATAATTTGCAACAAGTAATTGTAATCATTAGGCACTCCTAGTTGAGAGGCATAACAGTATCCACAGTATTAATTGCCTCATATGGTACTGCCTGTCTTACCCTGTTTTTGTGACCCTTTCCCCCAACCTGCCAACCCCAGGTGGTGTTGCTGTCCCCACCTCCCCGTGCTAGCTTGGAGGGAGGAGAGGCTGAACAAAAGCTTCTCTCACCAGCAAGATCAAGCTAGCAATGGAGTGAGCTCTTAATTAACAAGGGAGAGAACAAGGGCTCACCCCCTCCGATAGAACATTGATCCTCTTTTTTCCAAAGCTTTGGTGTTAACACTGTATTAAAAATATTCTGATGTGTTTGCATCCTGGCTATTTCACAACATCACAACTGTGTGCAGGCATATTCTCTCCACTGAAGTGCCAGATTTGCATGCAATGTGCTTGATTCATTTTTTTGTAGTCAGTGAAGAAATTTAGCATCTTTGATTAAAGCACGGAGATGGAGAAAGGGAATATGCAAAAAGACTGTAAACTTCAGGCTGAGGAAAGTATAAACCAATAGCAACATATGGACAATTGCTTCTGTCTCCTGTTTCTGCTTTAATGGTTGCAACATTTTTTTCAGCTTAGATGAGCAATGCATACATGGAGTATTCTATCATTCCCTTGGAGATTTACTTACAAGACAAGTTTTGTTTTAATGTATGGCAAAATAGCAGAGAATTAAGGCAAAAAGTGCACATCTATATTACTTCCTCAAGAGTGCAACAGTCTTTTATATCTCAGGAATTGAGGAAATTGTCCATGGTGTGGCAGAAGGACTTTTCATTAAAGGATATTGCAATTTGAGCTTCCTCCTTTCTTGCTTTAGAAATGCATTCAGCAGCTTTCAGTACAGCTTTGATATTTCAGGTGAGATGTGGTCTGCTTTGTACGATTTTTGACTTATATATGTGGAGGGTTGAGAAAGAGTGGGAGTTATTGCTCTGATCATCTGACAGTTTCATCTTTCAAAACAAATCATCTGGTGGGCAGGAGCTGTAATTAAGATATAGATTGCTATGAAACTTGTACTCTGAAGTTGCCTTCTCAACTTGTTTTCTCTTGCATTTATTCTCTATATCCTTTTTTGGAAGCTCCTCTGGTCATTCCCCTGAGATTATTTTCAAACATTTCTATATCCTTTGTGAACTCCTATCCCAACACCCCTGAATGAGTTTTACAGAGGAGGAAGTTCAAAGCTTTGATGCTGTATGACAGGCAGTCCTACTGATGAGCCCTCGCTTCTCCCAACACGTGTGTGCACAGCTTGCACTCATCCCGCAGGGAATTTCCTACCAGCCCAGGGGGAACAACTGCACTTCCCTGCCACAGGAGACTCAAGGCAAGCCTGCAACTCTGCAGCTGTGGTGCTCCTGCACATGCAGAAC
Organism: Gallinula chloropus; assembly: GCF_964237585.1. Lineage (NCBI taxonomy): Eukaryota > Metazoa > Chordata > Aves > Gruiformes > Rallidae > Gallinula > Gallinula chloropus. The sequence continues at coordinate 3,430,627 of NC_140092.1, read as the reverse complement.
TGCCATCAGCAAGGAAGGACTTTAACACGTAGTACCAAACTGGTCAAGGTGGGAGCAGCGCTTGGGAGGCTTTGAAAGAACCCAAACTTGTTAAATTAGATTCTAGTCAATTTTGTCATATTTACACTAATTATCAAAATCATCTTTATAGTCAGAGTAACAAGAATGAGAAATTACCTTCTTCCAGTGGCTAGTAGCTTTTATTCAGTCATTTACCTTGTTCATCTTGTTACTCACACGAAACTTTGGTGCTGTGCTGAGTGCAGAGGGGTTGCTCTCTAGTCTGGTGATAAAAACAATAGAAGGCTGGAGCTTCTTTTAATTTTTTTCTTTTCACAGTGGCTGTTCTGTGTCTAATCATGTTATATTCTCATGGTTTATTTCAGTGATATTCTTATTGCACATTTCACACCTTTTTTTTTAAGTTTGGGGGTTTAATTATGAGCACAGGTATTTTTGAAGATAAATGATATGATAAAACTGTTAGCCCGCTTTCTGTACGGATACTGTCTGCTATCAGGATCAGTTCAGACTGCAAACATCTTGACAATCAAAATATATTTTTCTCTAGCTTTATTCAGCACTCAAATTTTGTTAGCTTTTTAGTAAAAACACTGCTTAAAATCTCATCTTTCTCTAGTTATTCAAAGTCAAACGATGTGCAGTGGAACTGGAATGATGAAAGACTTCATGAATGATAAAAAAAACACTGCAAGAAAAAATAACAGTGCAGAAGGTATCAATTTTTTAACAGTGGCAGAAAAACAAACTGGTCGAACAAATTTGTGCTGAGCTCCGGATGCCCAGCCCATGAGTTCACAGTTTGGACTTTCAGTGAACGTGGCTGATTTTTCAACCAGTAGTAGGAAAAAACTGGACAACCAGTAGTAGGAAAAAATAATTAATTGGTGCTGAGATAGATGGACCTGAGTGTACCAAGAACAAAAAAAGACATCATGTCCCTGCGTGAAGCGTGGCGGACGTGCCTAGAGGGGCACTTGGAGGGCTGAAGAAGAGGCAAGAGTGCAGAGTGTGGTGCAAGGTATGGGTAAGGGGTGCCCCTCTTGGTCATTGTCAGGGTCAAACCACTTTATTCACCCACTGTGAAAAGCCTTGCTCTGAGTTCTGCAGACAGGAATTAACACACTGGCATAAAAATTAATCTCTTGGTGTATTCCCAGAAAAGGTACTGATGTGGGGAAATGCAGCCTTGGGTTTGCTATGTTTCTCTCTCAAGTTGCTGTAAAAAATAAGATATGTTGCTCTTTAAAAATACTAGGTTGATAGGTCTTCTCAATGAGTATCACAGGTCTAGGTCAATAATTGAGCTATCATTGATAATCAATAATAATTACCAATATAGTCACTTAGCAAAACTTGCTGAGTGGAAAACCTATTGCCAGAATGCTGCAATTCTCAGCTTTTATGCTAATGAAATGTATTAGTTGTCTTGGCTTCTGCCTTTAAAATCTACAGACTCACAGTTTGCCTCTTAATTTAGGATGCTACAGAATTTTCCCCTGATGGTGCTCCCTCAATTCTCTTCTGCAAACCTACTCAGGCATAGAAATGCTTTACAGACCGACCCCAATGCAGACACATGCACTTACATATGTATAGAGGGTTGAACACTAATTAAAGTACCAGTTTATTTCCCTGAGTCCCAGAGTACCTCTGCTACTGAAAATGAGAACTATGAGCACACAGGCAAGGATGTCCATTTCCAGACAACAGGGTTTTTATCCTGTCATTATTGTTTGTTTTCTTTTCGAAGATATGGTGTCAAAAAGGCATAGCATATGAGTTCTGGAGGTGAGAAACAGAATTATTTGCCCTTAGTTGTCTAGATTTTTTAACATAGACATCAAAGCACTGTATCTCTTTAGTTAATGGGAATAATGGTGGTGCTCAGTCACTTTTGACTATTCCCTCCCAAGAAATACTTGGCCACCAGTTTCCTTACACCAGACAGGATTTTATCTCTCTAAGGTGAAATGTGGTTCCAGTTGTACAAAGGCAGCTCTGTGTGGCAGTGCCACGTTCCTTGGATGCCACAGATCAGCTTGTGATGGCCACTGGTCTGGAGGGGAGTGAGGACCCCCTGGGCTGCTTCTTCAGACATCCCCTCTTAACCTCCCGCAGATAGAATGTCATAGAAACCCTCAGAGGATTTGATGTCAGAAATGAAGTGGATGTTTTATTTGATGACACCAGTGAAATTCTTAAGCATGGAAGCTATTTTAACTGCAGCCCAATTTATCATGTATGAAGGACTGCGTTCTTTGTGGTGTGAGGTGACGTCAAATGAGACAATGAGCGCCAGAAGCGTGACTCCTACAAGAGGCTTAAATACCTGCCTGTGCTTCTGTGATAACACATTACAATAATTTGACTTGAGCACATCCCCAGTTGCTTTCATAATTCCACACAGCATGCAAGATGTTTCCTATGTTTTTAAAAACTTATTCTACAGTTCACCAAGTTTTAAATGCAGAAGGCTCTGCTTTTGTTTAGTTTGTTGTTCAAGCAAGTGGATACCCAGTCAACACAGCCAACAGAATCTAGACAGCTATTAGGCTCATCCAAAAAATGGCATTTTGTCATCTGAATGGCTCTTTACACACTAATGACCAGGTTGTTTATACATCCATTGATTATAAATGAGGATGTAGATGCCTAATTCACAATAGACCCTAATACAAGCATCCTAATCTGGGAGTTGAATCTCATCTCTGTTTTCACTTGAGTAAGTAGCAAGAATAATCCTTAAAATTATTTCCATGCAAGTAGTTACTGTAGTGACAGTTTCTCTGCAAAGAGTCTGGTTTAAACACATCTTCAACCATACCACACTTTTGTCTAGTAATCTTAACCAGGACGTTGCCACACTCTGAGGTTTCAAGTAATGTTACCAGTCTTTCATACCTTATCCAGGTTCATCAAGAGGAGTTGGAAGGCTTGGCTGTTTGATTGCAAGCAATATGTTGTTGACATCTCTTACAATAAGGAAACTTGTTTAAAAAGGTGCTGTACTGGAATGTGAGCTGTGGTTTGGGTTAAATACAACTTGTCACATCTCATCTGTTTTAAACACCAGTCTGCAGGAATGCATATAGGTATTGCTCTGTGAGTTTCTTTGTAAATGTTCCTTCTTAGAAGTTATTATTAGAAGCAATTTATTACATTCCATCCCTTGATAGGTGAGGCTATTGGTAGAAAATTGTCATGAGATTTCTGTTCAAAACACTGATGATTAGTTGGAGGGAGAAAATGCACCACAAAATCAGATATTTGCCCTTCTGTTTCATATAATTCATCCATCTGCTGGTGGATTGCACAAGAAGACCTACCTGCATATGCAGGACATGGAAGTTCTCTTGACTGTGGAATATAATCAGCCTCTTCTCTGTGATATGTCCTGGCTGAGTGTATTGTGGGGTCTGAGGAGGTCGGTTTGAGGAATAAAAGCCCAAATACTTATACTTAGGGTGCTCAGCACAAGCCAGCAGGAGATGATGGCAGTGGTGAGGGTCACTGGGAGTCTAACATTCGTGCTAGAAGTTGGGGTTTCATATCAGAGTGAATAAGAGAGCATTGCATGGTTGTTTTTTGCTTGCTGGTCTACAGACCTTCTCCCTACTACACTGTACTGCTGACACTTGGATCACTTGGGAAACAGTTGTTAAACAAGGGTATATTATTGTTATGGATTCTGCTGTTCTAGCAGGTATCTAATGAACTGTTGTGTATAGCAGTTGGTAGGACTTTTGAGGCAAATGTTAGGGATATTATACAGATATTACACACTGTGAAGGGCAGTCGACTTCAGCACACTTGTGTGTTTGCAATTCTGATATTTTCTTTTTGAGTTTATCTGAAAAACTGCATAAACTCTTGGAGATGTGATACATCTGAATGGATCTAATCTATATTTCATGCATTAAAAAAAGGGGAAAAAGTAGCAGCTATATGAATTTCAGCTGTTGCAAAACACCCCACTTTCAATGCTAGCTTTTTACAGCAGAGAAAGCCAAACCTGCTTTTCAGTAGCTATATTCTCCAGATTTATCTTCAGGCAGAGAAAAAATGTTACGAATTTCCTCTCTCATTTACTTTCACACATGGATTTCTCTTGTGTAAATTGGAAAAGGACCCATGTCTTTTAGTAGAAGGAGACCAATACTAGTGCAATTGCTGGCAGAGTACACACTGAGTACATTCTCCCCCACATTCCTCATCAGACACACTCATGTGGTATCATGGAAAGAAGCATCACCATTCCAATGTATATGTTTTCTTGCTGGACCAGATAATTCTTTCCAAATGCCATATTCCAGTTAGCATCTAATGAGGCATATGCACTTCCCGTGGTTATCAGAGGTGTCACCTGTTCTTGGAAGCTGATTTACACAAAGGGTTATGACCCTTGTGTGCACAGAATGTCTCAGCAATACTTGACACTACAACACTGAAAAAATTAGAGCCATCAGCTGTGAGACTATCAACAAATTACCGCTACATGGTGATTCTGCATGACTCCTTCCACGTCTTCTGGAGAAGCATTTGGCTGAAAAGACTTTATATTGGAAATGTAGTGATGTTTTGGCATCACCACAGTGTTGGCAGTTGTTCAAAGTTCCTCTTAGAGCTACCCAAAAGTCCAAGAGCTATAGTCATGCCTAGCATTAGCTCTAGAAAGCAGTTCTAGCAAAGGAAGTGGCACATTTGTCATTACTTTGAGTCCTTTAGGCAAGATCGATTGCCTGTGAGTCATTTGTGCTGGTTAGTGCTCCCTTGGAAAAGAACCTCTGTGTCCAGAAGAGGAATCCTGGATAACAAGGACAAAGTGAACCTTTCTCTTTTCTAGCTTTAATAGCATATAAGAATCTTCACCCATTTTTATTGCTATTTCAGTATGTAATTACCTCTGTGATAGTCATGTGGTATCTTCAGGAAGAACAACATAATGAAATATTCTGTGTTTAATATTTTTATTTAACATCTATGCAAATTCAGGAACTGAACTGAACAGAAATTGGAAGGGCTTAGTATAGAATTCCTGGTTTTTGAAAAGCTCATTTTCTTCACCCCAGTATAACAATATCTACTACAACTATTTGTCTCAGCTACAATGGACAAATACAGCGTTTCCAAAGACCACTGGCCATTCAGAGAAATGTAGATATCATTACTGCCACCTATTGTTACAAACAGAAAATTGAAGATATTTTCATAATCTCACTTTTCCAAATGGAGATAACATTGGAAAATGCCAAGCTTGTTTCAGTTGAAGTGTTTGTAAATAAGCATGTTTGGGTGCTGCCTTTGACAGCTTTATTTTCAGAGCTGTATAAAATTGGCCAGTACAAGCGCTAAGAAAATCCAAGATCTTCCTAAACACCTGGTAAAACATAGTACTAAATTAAAAATCAAACGCAGGCACTGTAATACTCAGCAGCAGAATAACATACTTTTATATATATATATATATAGGTACGACAATCCCAAGCTTTGAACCAGAGGTCCAGAGGCGTTTTAAAGGTACATAGGAAGAGGTAGGGTCATCATCACTGAGAGGTCTACATCACTGAGAGCTGTTTCACTTGCCACAATTATTACAGTGGTTATATCTTGCCTACAGACTAGAAAATGGTCTTGTTGCCACACAGGTTGCAACGCAGAAGGAAAAGGCTGCAAAATGTGATAATGGGCTGGGTGATTGGATTCTCATTAGCATCACATGAATGCATACTCCCAGGTAATTAGCTGGGACTTGTTATGGATCTTTTTGTTTCTGCATTAACGCCCCAGGAGTGGGAATTGCAGACAAAACATAGGATTTCAAACATAAGGGATTTTAAATAGGAAGACCTAATAAGCAGATATGGGATTTTTTGCAAAGCCTACTGCCTCGCTAAATATAATAAATGTTCATTAATAAAGCACCACAGATTGTATAATAACAAAATTACAGATTTCTTATTGATGATAAATATATTATTTGGGCTTGCACGTATAGAATCCTGTCAAAGGTGTTTCGGTGTTAAGGAATGATTTTCAAACCATTCCTCATTCTTTTAACATAGAATTCTGTGGAATTCTATTAATGTCTAGATTTAGAAGTTGCCTTAATGAGAATTGTGAGATTTGAGCATAAAATTAAAGTATTATTAAACTATTAAAACACTGTGAGAAAAACGGATTAACTTTCAGGTTGTTACATCTGTCAGTCTGAGCATTTCTTGAAGGAAGGAGTTAATTTTTCTAAGACATCTGATATCTGTCTATCCACATACATGCACTTGAAAAAAAGTATCTTCTACAGTAATTTGATTCTAAAACTGGATCTGGGAAATCACTGTAAAACTACAAATTTGACTCCATGTTTTATTTGGAAACTGAAAAACAGGTTTTTTGGGTTTTTTTTTCTTTTTTTGTGAGGTGTTTTTTTTTTTTTTTTGGATGGAGATGGGGCTAAGTTCCACTGGACAGAACTTAGACTACTGAATATTTTAGAGTTTTTGACATTTCAGACTAGGACAGGACACTGAAAGCAATGCCCTTTGACACTGGAAGTCCTCTGTGTACAACAGGCTCCAGAAAGTGCAAATGGAAACTGCTGAGTTGATTGAATGAATTATTGTGCCCTTTGCTTCCCAAAAGACAAGTTTTGCATGGGCATCCTGGCACAAAACAACAGTTTATTCTGCTTTCAAGCAGAATTAGTGGATCTCAGCTGTGCTGGAATTTTCTTATTACTCAAGAGAGAAATAGCTGAAAAGGATGCATTGTTTTTTATTTATTCCTATAAACAGCTCAGCCAAAGCCATGCAACAATAAATTACCCGTGTAACTTCTCTCTGGTTGTCAGTGAATTAGCCCAAGTTTAAATATCTGAAAATCAGGACCAATAATTTTTCATCATCTTGATCACTTGTTTCTGCATTTTCTGTCTATACCTATGACCAGTGTCTTATGTTAATGGACTTTGTTTCTTCATTCCTGTTTTAGTCAGACACCATGAACTGTGCAAGCCTGTTTCTGAACTGAATTATTCTAGTGGCTTGGGTGTCAGATGTGGTGCTTTGTGGAAACACACCCAGATGTTCGGGTTTTTTCTTTACAGATCTCTCATAATCTCCTCAGCTGATTTCCAATCTTACTGAAGTCTGTAAATTTCAAAATTACAGCGATTCAGAGGGTTGTGTCACACTCTGGCATTCATTAGAGCAGGAACAGGAGGCTCTGAAGGTCTGCTTTATGAAAGGACAGTAAGTGGCAGTAATTGCTGGTGAGATCTATGTGTGGGGCATGTGGACTGAGAATCAGAGGTCTGGGGCAGATTCCAATCCATCTGATAGGAATCATCAGTGAAATGCTCAGATTCTTACTGATTTTGTAAGAAAACCATTGAACATTTCTTGAAACTAGGAAGTGTGTTTGCCAGGAACAAAAAACTAAAAAGATAAATGAGTGATGAGGTGTCGATGAAATGAAGAGAGGATCCATCAGGCTTCGTTAAGGCTATTTCTCAAACAAGCACTCTTGGTAGGTATTCTGCATGGTTCAGCTCTGGGCAGTGCATTAGCTCTGCGCTGCCCTTATAGAAGCAAAACACCTCTGTCCAAATCCACCTCTTGGCTGGACAGTGTCCAGTATATATTGAATTTTCCTTTATCAAAAATTTAACAATTTTTCCATAAGAAAACCTCACTCTGTGTGCACACTCTGTCTTTACCAACCTCTTGCCCTGGACAGGTGTATTATTTGTGAATCTAAATATCTAATAGGAAGAAAATACACCCCTTGTCTGTGGAAATCTGAATTTAGTCACATTTATTTCCATAATTGAAGACTTTTTTTTTCCCTTTATAGTGTATTATAAGGTTCATTTCAGTGCTGTGATACAGTGATAAATCTCATGAGAACCCAAATAATCCATAGATGAAGCTTTTATTTCCCAACTCATTGCCATTTTTATGTAGAATTATTTGTTAACAATGTGAAGTGGTGTCAATGAACCAGCCTTTACTTTTTCCCTGGTCAAATCACCAACCATATGCCTTTCGTTTCTAGATCAATATTTGAAGTGCCGTGGTATTAATAGAGATACAAAGTCACTAATTTCACAGAATCACAAGGTTGGAGAAGTCCTTTAATATCATCAAGTCCAACCATTCCCATCCTATGCTAAACCATATCCCCAAGTACCTCATCTACCCTTTCTTTAAACACATCCAGGGAAGATGACTCAACCCCCTCCCTGGGCAGCCTGTTCCAGGCCCTGACAACTCTCAGTAAGAAATTTTTTTCCTAACATCAAACCTGACCCTGCCCTGGCCCAGCTTCTTGCCATTTCCCCTTGTCCCATCTCCTGTCACCTGGCTGAAGAGACCATCGCTCACCTTGCTACAACCTCCCTTCAGGTAGTTGTAGGTGGTGATAAAAATACAAATAGAATATTAATAATTCTTTCCTACCTGGAAATTATATGCAGCACTTTACTGTACCTTCCACCTTCAGGCAGCTTGAGCTCGACATCTGTAGCTAAGGCAACTGAAGAAAGCTAGAAATGGTTTCACAGGCAACAAGTGGCAATTAAAATGTGATTTTTTCCAGTTTGTTTCTCCTTTGTCAGCATCCTTGAGTTTCTTGGGCCAGTTGTTACATTATTTGTATTAGTCACATTATTTATGTTTGTAAGCATATTATGCTTGGTCCTGTCACTGAGTAATGACTTTGAAGGTTTCTCTACTCCCATTTCTGTGTTGCTCTGATTTTTCTGCTTATAAAAAAAGTTGGAGTACAGACTGAGAAAGTTGTGTTTATGAAATCAGTGTCAAGGACACTTTCATAGCTGTGCTGGTCGTTGCTTGGTGAATGGTTAGAGGGCAGCCCAGGGCTCTTCTGATTGCAAACTCTGAGTTTGCTCCTTGCAGAAGTCCTACAATTTCTAATGAGCTGGTTTGTGACACTTGGATTACAAAATGAGTGTTTCACTTCGTTCTCTTAGCTGGGGATGTGTATACCAGGAAACCCCTGAAGTTGAAGCACTGAACTTCACACCCTGTTGTTTGCACATGCTTGCTAATGGGAAAAATGGGGTTTTTTGAAAAACTGATGTGTAGCCAAAACAAATTTAACTTACTTAACACATTTGATTTTTAACTGTTTAATGAAAGAGTTCTTATCTTTTAAATCCACCTTCCCAAATAAAAACTGGTTTTACTTTTAAAATGAATTTAAGTAGATGGTCTGGCTTGGGACATTTATTTAAAGGAATTAGCTGTCTTTTGTGTAACAGGTGCCAGAAACTCTCCATTCTGAATATATCCAGTAACTTTAATTGCAGTGCTCCTAGACCTAAAAAGTCCTCCTTGACTGTGCTGAACCTCCCCTGCCCTGTACCTAGCAGGCAGCAGCCAGTGCAGGGGCAGAGCAGTGGCCTCGCTCCTCTGCAGCCTTCAGAGCTTTCAACAAGCTGCCTCTGGAGAGGAGACCCTTTAGTGCCATGCTGTAAAATGAGGGCAACCCCATGCCAGAGTGCTGCTGGAAGGCACATGTGAATCTATGCATCACGTGCATCTTTGGGCATAGGATCCCAAAACGGCAGCATCTTCCTTAAGAAACTTGTTCACCTCTTGGCTTAAGTTAGCCCGTGACTTTTACTTGCTGTGAAAGCTGGTCAAAATAGCCCATTTTGAGATCTGGGGCGTGGTTCTGAGTCCATCAAGTTGTCACAGGCACTGAGGGGTTGGGCTGCTCTGCACAAGGAAACACACTCTTTTGTACCTGCCCCCAGCTACAGTCCTGCCTCTGAGCAAAGCGAGCAAAGTTGGCAAAGCCCGCGGTGGGGAAGCTCCCTTAAGGTAGGAAAAAAGGCTTTCTGGTCTCTCTGCATCTGTATCAAGTGGCAGCCACTGCCTGGATTAGTCACAGAAAGATAAGCACAGATCTAATTTTACCACTCAACTTTCTGAATATTACTGATGCAACTGCATGAAGAATGTATTTGATGAGACATACAGTTGTCAAGTGGATTTGTCACTGTCGTTTCTGGTGGCAATAAAAATGTGTAGTCTATTTAATGGTGCAATTCCATAGCAGGTATTCAAACTGTTCAAACCCATCTTCTTAAAAAAAAAAAAAAAAGATAGAAAAGGAACAGTCTTGTAATGAGCAATCCCTGGGTGCTGCATTGTTACAGACCTGGCTGTTACAGACAAAGCTGAATTTCTCATCTTGATCAGTCTTATTCCCAGTGAAGTACTAGATTGTACCATTCCAATTCTTAATTTTTGTTTTCTGAAACTGGGGAAAAGTTTGGCGTGATGTTGAATGTATCATCTGAAGCCAGAGGCAGGCCCTAATGTATTTGGGTGTGACCCTCAATATTTTTACCCACATGAACAGTGCAGAATCAAACTGGGCTTGGTAACCTTTGTGAAGTATAAACCCTAGGGCATGCTTATTTCCAGGGAATGTCATTGCTGTAATTTCAAGTTCACAAAAACTATTCAACATGAAATCACAGTTCCAGCTCTTATCAGAAAACAGTTATCTAAACCCAGGGATCGTTTTCTTACTAGCAAATGTATTTGATACCAGCTGAAAAGCAGCTCTTCTGAAAACTGTCTCATCAACCGAGAGATTAGGGATCATGTATAAAAATGTATAGGATTTCCTATGATAATTCCACCAAAGAGAAGTTTTATAATACAACCAAAGATATTTAATCCTATAGTTTGCCTGCAACTCATGACTTCACCATGTGAAAACAGGGGAAGGTGAGGTTTTGATACAGTAAATGAAATGACAAGTTGACTACAGGGGAGAAGAAAGAGACAAGTCAGTTTGTAGGTTTATGGGTGACATGGGCTCTAGGAGAGATTTACTCTGACATTAGAGATATAACTAGAACTGCTGCTAAATCAGGTAATTATAGATAGTCTGTACGTTGTGCAGAAGAAATATAGTATTTCAGTCTGAAATAATGATATAATTTTAAATTTCCATTCCAGATGGTGATTCATAGTGGGATCCTTTTCCTTACACAGACACATACACATCCTACATTATTTCCAAATGCTCAGGGAATGATTCAATGTAATTTCTTATTTATCCTACGTTTCCCCAGCTGCTGCTAGACAAATTGTAAACATAATCTTAGTGCAGATTACAATTTCATGTGATTCTCAGGAAGGGCTAAAAGGCTTGGAATTCAGCATACTGAACTGTAAGCTTCCTTTTGTTAGGAAAGGTGTGGAGTCTGGGTGATGACTGAACTCATAACATGCAAACAATATACGTATTATAATTACTGTTGCTATCTTATTTCTGTATGATGTTTACTTTAGAAGTCTTTCTTTAATTAAAATTAATTTTTTTTAAAGTGTTCTGGTGTAACACATTTTTCTTTTGCAACATTTCTCTTTTTCCTTTATTCCATTTACTGGGGAATATTTGTTAACAAAATCCAAGTATGCATTCGTGTGCATTTCAGCCAGGATAGGGCTTCCTAGGAAAATATTTAAATTGGAATAATTAAGCCACCCCTTGGCTAAAAGAAATTAGGCAGGTGGAAATGTTTGGAGTTCATTTGCAGAATCATTTGACAGGTTATTTTTAAAGTTTACAGTGCTTTCCCTTTTGAGATAAGTGGAAAATTCAGCCCAAGGGACAAATGTTTTGCCCCAGGTGGACTGATGCATCTCTCACTCTGGCAATGCCACACTGAGAACATGACTTTGAAACTGTGTGAAGTGTGAGTTGCTGGTGTAAAAGCAGTACCACACAACACTGCCACACCACAGTCACCAAGCTGCAGGGCAAGCCAGAGCAGGGACTGATTCAGGCTGGAAAAGGGAAGAGATGAGTTTCTCCTAGAATGAGTCTGCACCTTAAGCAATGATGCTAAACCAAGAAAGAGCGTGGGAATGGCCAACAATGGTGAGGGAAAGCTGTCTCCATCCCTCCTGACAGCAGCATGAACATAGGTCAACAGAGAATGATCCTGAAAGTGCAGATCCCTAGAGCAATCCTGCCTTGTGCCAAGAACAGCAGAGCTGAGCTGATTCTTCAGCACATCAAAAATCTCCATCCTCCCTTATTCCTGCTCCTTCCCCCAGCAGAGTACCTGCCATTATGGACAGCCAGGTGGGGATTTGGGGGCTAAAAGGAGAGCTGCTAGACTTTCCCAATTAGCAGGAGACGGCTAGCAGAACTCTACAAGATGTGAGTGATCACGTGCATGAGCATGGCAGATTAGTGGCGTCTGGCAGAAAGGGTAGATCACTGTTGTTTCCAATTACATGATTTCTTGGGTCTGTCAAATGTGGAGTCCCTGAGGCAATCAGGCACCTCCTAGATGCAAATCTTCCATCTTGCTGTTCCTGCTGTTATAAAGAATAAAGTACATAATCTTGAAAACCAAATCCATGTCAATGCCAACCATATGAAAACAAAACCACATAAAATGGAAACCTAGAGAGCCTCTTTAGTATGCATGTTTTCTCAGGCCAGTAAAAAGATGTAGATAAAGATCATTTGCCTTTATGTATGATATGGTTTTCATTGGTTTTGTAATGATTTAAGTGACTTGGCCCTCATACCCAGATGGGGAAAACTTCAAAATTGCAGTTTTAATTCGGGTATGAAATGTAATGCATTCCTTTCCTTATTTTACAGGGACATCAAACCCGACAACATACTGCTGGATGAACATGGTAAGTGAATACTGACTGCTTTCTCTCAGATAGCTCTAATTCTTGAGATCTAAGTAAAACGCTGGTGACATGCTTTGTAAATTAGCCCCAGATGTTTGATTCCTGTTGTCCTACTTTCTCTGTCCACCTTGTGGATTTTGTAATTTCCCTCCCAGTTGAAAAAAAAAAAAAAGCTGATCTGACACTTGCAAGTCCTGAAGAATAAGGAATTTAATATGAATTGAGATCACCAGGGACAACTGATGAAAAGAAGTTAATGTTTTGTTAACTGCATTAGTGTGAATCACCAAAATTCCTTTTTAGGAGCCTACCAGTAGGACAATACCAAACACTTCAGGCTTTCTTAGAACTTCTGAAGGGTTAAGAAATTTCATATAGCAAATTATTTTGCATGTAGGTATCTGAAATTACTTTTCTCAATTTAGATGTGGAACATGGAACTTTGCCTCTATGTCTGCAAAATTTTTATACCTTTACATGCTGTTCTGGCTTAAATAACATAAAAAGGACTAGACAACATGATCAGCTTTAGAACTTGCAGTTCTAATTCTGTGATGTCAAAGAAAGATAGATGTGGTATGAAAAAAAGCAGCTAATTTCTTGAAACACAAATCGTATACGTGATATATGATGTGTTTTGCTAAAACCTCATGCATCATTTCTCAACTATTCATAGGAAGAACATGAGAAAATACTGGTAAAAGAAAACATTAACCATGTATCCCTCAGAACAGAAAAATGTAAGACTAATAGGAAAAAGGAGATGTGTGTTTGCTACTGTGGGAAAGTCTTGTTGTGCTTTGTGCACCTCAGAAATTGATTAAAAGCAGTTAATCTCTGAGAAAATACAAAATTGAAATGATGCCAACGTTACCATTATCTTTCAAAATCCATTGCAGAGCTTCTGGGGTACACAAGTTAAAGTCGATTAAAGTCAATTGGGAACAGCTGGAGTTTGTCCCTGGAAATATGGAAGCCAACAAAGCTGCATAATGTTGGAGTTTTAAACCATCTGAAACTTCAGGAATTTAATGTGTCAGGCCCATAAGTGTTAATGTTCCCTAGACACTAATATCAGCAAATAAGCATGAAATAGAAATCTCTTGTCTTTAAGTCCTGGGTGAATTAACGATGGCAAAGGCAATGCAAAATGACTGTGAGTGTATTAAATCTCTGATTGACAGCCTTTGAAGTACAGTTGCCCTTATCTCTCCTTGCCCCTCATCAAGGTCAATTACTGCATAAAGTCAGTTTCTTGCAAGAGCTTTCCTATGGGGGCTCAAGTACTGTACTGCAAAGAAGCAGCTACACCAGAGTGTGATATATACAGCAAAATGTAGGGTTTCTGATGATTATAAGCAGTTCAGCAACAAAAATATTGGTAGCCAGAGTAGAAATTTTGGGATGGATAGCCCTTTTTCTCTAAAGTAACAGAACACTGCTCCCTCATAGCATACCCATCCAAAAGCAGTGAAACAAGCATGCTTCTCCAGACTTTGCTCAGCAGAATTAACCAGCTCGTGGATTCTTGGTTCACAGGCCTGTTATGAGGTTGGGAGATGTAATTCTCTCAACCTAGGTAGGGGTCTACACACTTGAATTCATTAAACGACATGACGTCAGTAGGACAAGTGCCTGTACCGTGCTCATCAGCACTGGCTTCCTTCACAGATAACTGAAAGACACAAACATGTTTTATGTAATCTGCTTCTCTTTGATTACTAATACCTTAGGAAGTTTTGAGTAAAGATACAGATGTATGTTTTGCAAGATGAACACTTTTCTTGAAGTCCATAAAAGCTGTGATCCAGCCTCAATATAGTAGCATAATTTTGGGGGAATAGTCAGATTTCACTTAGTGGAAAAATCTGTTAGATTTCCTTGACCTCACTGAAGAAACCTATTTGGTTGAGGTCGAAGAGAATTCTTATGCCATTCACATTGCCTTACATCTTCAAGCAGTTAAACTGGCTGACTTTTGTAACATATACCAAGATTATAGAGTATAGATATTGCTGCTCATTAGAATTTATGAATATGTCTTCAAGAATATAGCTCAGGCATGCAGAAGTAGTGAAAACAGGAGATTTTTCTTAAGCCAGAAAAAGGATCGATCTAATTTACAAAGGAAAAAACAACATGAAAATGTACACAGCACATTCAAATCATTCCATCAGAGAAGCCTAAAGTTTCCCATATACTTCTCAGCAAAGCCTCATCTCCACATTCATGATTATGGGTTCTGAAGCATCAGTGGAGATAAATGTTTGATGATCACAAGAAGCCTAATGCTACCTGAGAATGGAGTAATCAACTGCTTCAAACAGTGTTCAGCCCCTACCAGAAGATGATTGCCTGTTCTTCTGATGAGAGTCTCCATTCCACAGAGGAGTCTCCTCTGAGGAGAGAAAGCAGGGATGTTTTCAGGGTTCACTCTGAACTGGAAGCAGACCTCTCTAAGGAAATTAATGCTCTTTATAAAGCTCTCCTATTAAGTTTCCATCTCAGGTTTCCCTCTTTCAACTAATACTAATCTCTAAATTTAGTAGTGGTGCTCTGTTCTGCTAACACACATCCGAACCTGAATTATTTCAGAGATAGCTGAAAGGACTACTTGGTGATTCAGGAGAGGTATTGTTACTGTCTTATACAGAGAAAAACATTACAGAATCCTCTCAATAACAGTATTCTCTTTCCTGGACTATTCCC
This sequence comes from Gallinula chloropus, assembly GCF_964237585.1. Taxonomy (NCBI): domain Eukaryota; kingdom Metazoa; phylum Chordata; class Aves; order Gruiformes; family Rallidae; genus Gallinula; species Gallinula chloropus. Next base: position 3,415,193 of record NC_140092.1, on the reverse strand, counting down.
TTTAACAGTTTAGAACAATATATCTGAAACAGTGTCTAGGAAAAAAGCTGCAAAGTCTGGTCCATGTTATTTTTTTTTTCTGAAATATTAAAGAAATTAAAGCTGTCTTTAAATCTCTCCATGGTGTCTAAGGAGACATGTAATGCTTAAAATGCAGAAAAAGAAGCTGTAGCAAACAGATTAGTACGTTTTCTTTTTTTTTCTATAACTATTTGGTAGCAATGTTGGTATTAACATTTCTGGTTCTTCTGCAGAAATTATGAGGCTCTAGTTTGGCATCTGTTTTGCATTGTGCAGAGCAATCACACCATTATCACGTTCTGTTTACGGGAAATTTGGAAGGATTTGATTTCCTCTCAGGGAAGTTTTTCAGGACATCATTTCATAAGACCCAGCAAGGTCCCTGCTGGGTCTACCAAGGAAGACCTCCTTGGGGGCTAGACTTGGTCAGTGTTGTCATAGACAGTGGCAATAGGAGACACTGTTCATGGACTTCTTGCAGTCTGTGCTTTCCTGACGAGGGGGAGCGACAGGACAGGTGCCAATCTCCTCTCTTTGATGAATAATGATAGAACCCAATGGTCCAGTATGAAGCTGAGACAGGGGAGGTTTAGGTTGGATGTTAGGAAGAGGTTCTTTACTGAGAGGGTGGCCAGGCATTGGAACAGGTTCCCCAGGGAAGTGGTCACAGCACTGAGCTTGGCTGAGCTCAAAAAGAGTCTAGACAATGAGCTCAGTCACCTGCTCTGACCTGGCTGGGCCTGTGTGGAGCCAGGAGTTGGCCTTGATGATCCTTATGGGTCCCTTCCAACTCAGGAGATTCTATGATTCTGTGATTCTACGACAGTTCCCCTTGCCACTTTTTGCCATCAAATGCTTCAGTCCCCCTATGACCCAAATTTTTTGTTATTAGGATATCAGGGTATCTCTGCACATCCCCTTTAGAACCTGGATGAATCATTGTTAAGGAGTTTGTCTAGTGTATCTTTGAAGCTCCTGCTGGTATTGGCCTCTACGACCTCCTGCATCAGCAAGCTGTAGTTCACCATCCTTCATGAAAGCAAAGTGGTTTCTTTTCTCTGTCTTGAAACATTACTCTCTCAAAAAAAAAAAATCCTCTACCTCTAGAATTGCAGGATTTGATGAATAATAGCTTACAATCACAATCTTTGCAATAGTCAGAAAGTCCTTCACACTCCTGTCTCAGCTGAAGAGCCTCAGCCTTTTTAATTTCTTCTTCTAAGGCACTGCTCCATTCCTTTTACTGCTCCATTCCTTTTGCCTCTCTCTGTTGCCACAGATAGTGTTATGAATATGCAGGCTTTCAGTTTAGAGCAGAAGAGCAACCATCCTGGATCAGAGACCTCTCTAAATGGGTTCTTTCTCTTCAAGAGTTGCCAAAAAGTGGATGACAGAGCAGGGTTTTCTGGTACTTTGCCCCACATGCTCATGCAGTCTACAGCCTCAGACATTTCCCAAGCTGGATATGGTTTCTAGGCAGTTCATAAATTTCAGTGGTCTTTTCTGGTGCTTTCTTAAATGGAGGGAAGTTTTAGCATCCTTAGCAGCCTGTGCAAAGCGTTCCTTAGCTTAAACACAGGCTATGTGAAGACTCCCTGTTTTTTTTCATTTTGAAGGTGCTACCTGCTATTTTCCTTGAATGCCTCCTAATTCTAGTCTTGTACCTGCTTCCTAGTGGTTTTCCATATTGAATCACACCCTTAATGTTTCACTCTTAGCCTAATTGTGTTTTACTAGTTTGGGAGATTTTTTTTCACAGAGCAGACTTTTGCATCTGTGTTAGTGATAATTTTACTCAGTAATCATTTCTCTTATGAGAGAGCAAGGCACATTCAGACTGACATTTGTATATGCCTCTTTATATATGGCTATATTCTTTTACGATCATCAGAGTTTCCCTTAGAACTCCTTTTCCTTGATTGCATGGAAATCTCAGCTCTCATTTGAAAACTAACAGAAAAAATGACAAATGTACCTAATAAGCAATCTGAGCCCTAAAACCAAAAACTGGATGAAAAAACCCACCCATAAGTTCAGTATTTCGAAGCCTGATGTTTATTGTGAACACCAGAGCTGACAACAGTATTACTCTAAGGCGATGGCTGGGAGACATAAATCTCCACTAAAGATGTACCTGGTGTGACTGCACTGGGGCTGGTCCTCATCATACCCACGGACAATTTTCAAGGACTGAATCTCATTTAAATTCCCGATGCTGATTAAGAAGATGAGTGTTCTGAGCATAATTCATGCACCTGAAGCTATTGACACTTGGAAACTGTTAGATGCCTCAATGGCCATTAAACAGCCTCCCCTTTTGAAATGCACAGCCTTCCTGAACCCATCTATTGCAGTATAATACAGTTTCTAACAAACTCCCTGATAATAAGTGGCAGACTGCTAAATCATGCCAAGTTCATGAGGATATAAGCTTATGCTCTTGTACATAGTGCAGGTGAACCCAGGGAGATGCTGTTTCAATTCTTCACAGGGTTTGACTTTCTGAGGGCAAACCAGATCTGAATTTGCTCCACAATGTTACTGTGTTGAGCTTTCACATCAGCTCTGACACGTGCTGAATCACTGGTGATAACTCCATTCTGGTGTTTCTTCCCTCTGTCCTCACATTCACCCCTTTGGTGTCAGACTGAGAAATTCAATGAGGTTTGAAGTCACGTACATTTACCTCTGCTAAATGTTAGTCAGCCTGTCTCAGCCACCTTTCAGGACTTGTTTTAATTGTTGTTATTTTTTATACTCATTTATCTAAAAGTAAAAATTAATCCAAACAGAGAAGCCAGGGAGCTTTTTACCTCAGGTACTGGGTTTTCCAGGGAACATACAAACAGGAGGGAATCAGCTTTTTAAAAGGGTAGACAATGGCAGGACAAGGGGGAATGGATTAAAACTAAAGGAAGGAAGGTTTAGATTAGATATTAGGGGGAAGTTTTTTACAGAGAGAGTGGTGAGGGGCTGGAACAGGCTGCCCAGAGAGGGGGTGGGTGCCCCGTCCCTGGAGGTGTTCAGGGCCAGTTTGGATGGGACCCTGGGCAACCTTGTGTAGATCCAGGCTGAAGGTTGGTGTCCCTGCCTGTGGCAGGGGGGTTGGAGCTCTGTGATCCTTGGGGTTCCTTCCAACCCAGGCCAGTCTATGATTTCAGGCCATGTGGAAAAGTGAGGCATATGAGCCACACGGTGCTTCCAAAGGTGCATGCATAAAGTTTCTCAGTGCCACAGACTGTGCTGTAGGTATTAATTACACATTTTCCCTGGTAAAGCTTTAACTGGAAGTTGACTGAAAGAATGCAATTTTTCTCTTTCCACTGAGATGCTTTCTGCTTGCAATGTGTGTGTTGGTGTATGTGAACTCTGTGCGGTCTGGGAGGATTTGAAAAAGCCACTTGCAGAGAGCCAGAGGAATGTGGTCATTTGCCTTTTCTTCCCCTCTCCCTGCCACCTTCTTATTATCGTATGGACTCACACAGCCATGGGAACTAAGCAGTGAGCTTTTTCCCCATGATCCTTGAATTCAGTCAGGTATTGCTCAACCTGTTGTGTGCTGCTTTGGTTCACAGCTCTTCAAAGCTAAACGCAAGTGGCTTGGTTCAATATTGTTCCTGGTACCCCAGAAGGGAGCCAGGGTACAGGGCTTGGTTTTGGCATTTAATTTGTTGTTCACAATAGTATCCAGAAAGGGCAGTCAAGTACAAAGTGTGAAGCTCAGATGAGGACAAGTCCCTATGCACTGAAATTCTGGAATCAGTATGAAGTAGTCAGTATCCCAGGGTTTTTCCTGCAGCATAGCTACTTTTCTTCTTCCTATGTGCAACAGCTGCAGTAAAAAGATGCCTTAGAGGCTGATTAGAAAAACTCCTAGAGAAAATTGGGGTCTATCTATCTTTCAAAATATTGACACCAGGAATGAAAACCTATAAAAAAAAAGAAACCAGATCCCTGTGCTTAAAAGTTATGAAACTGTTCAGTGGTGTGTGCAGGCAGGCAGAGCTCTGCCTCTACATCCCTCCAGCCCTCGTCTGCTGCTGACAGTCATGAGGGGTTCATTCCCCAACACCCCCTGCTCTGACTCAATCCCAGACACAACCCCCCTCCGTATCCCCAGATACCTGCAGCCCCTGGGGCAGCAGAGCCACCTGCATGCACTTGGGACACCTCCCTTTGCCTCCAGAGGTGATTAGCAGCCCTCTAAGCACTGGCAAAGGCTGCCCAAAGGCAGCTCATGGGCCCTGGGGTGGTCCTGTAATTGGGAAGAACAAAGGTGGAGTTTTTCCAGCAGTACAGACACAGCCCTGCTACACAGACAGGAGCTGCCCATTGCTGCTGTATCAGCAGCAGGATGCAGGTGACCTATGCAGAACCTAAAGCCCCAATCCATCTCTTACCTCCCAGAAAGGCATTTTTAACAAAAAAAAACCCCATCAACCAGTGTATACAACATTTCACATGTGCTATTTTGGTTTTGTTAAATGAAAAGAAATCTAATAAAAGGGAGGGAAAACAATGCACTGCAGGAGAGGCAATTTTCATTGCAAATCAACTCTCTGGATCAGTCTGAATGGATATTATACGATAGGTGTTTTGCAACAGGCTATCATGCTGGCACTCTAATAGGGAGCATCACTTACAATGCTGTCATTTAAATGACAGAGCTTTATATTTATCTGTCAAAAAAGGAGAAAGTATTAGTCTGTCGAGATCCTTGCAGCTCTTCATTCTAAGGCACACATGGAATTGCTTAAAACTACTGCCATGAGGTGGCTGTATGTGGTTCAATTATCTTTTTCAGGAAGCTTTCTGCTGTGGTGTTTTATTATTGCAGAAATAAATAGCAAAAAGCTATGCTCCAGAAGGAGGAATACCATCTCCAGAAGGAGGAATACCATCTTGAAATCTGGCAGCAGGCTGGGCTGTGAGCACTAATTCTTGTTACAGCCTCTCAACCCACCCCACCCCCCTCCTTTTATAAACTGATCGCTTTTGTCTGCCCACTTTTTGTCTGCTGTTTGCAGATGTTTTCCTGGGCTGGGTGTCTTAGGAGGAAAGGGTCAAAATGTAAGCAGGTGTTTTGAGAAAACTGCAGAGAAAATTCAAGCCATTTCGTTGAAAAGCTCTACTTTGTCTCCCCTTTGGAGAAATATCTTGAATTCTGCAAGTGGGATGTGTCCTTTTCCTTTTCCCCTTCAAAACCAGCTCAGATTGGAATAAACCTGGGTACTTTCAGACTTCCAGTTCACACCTGCACGACTGCAGACTTGTCAGAGGTTGGCAGATACCTTTCCTGTGGACTTTGAGCAGGGTCTAGGTTAGGCTGTCGGAGCAGCCTAATCTTTTGTTAAGACTGCAGTTCCTCAGTCAGGCACTGTAGCAACACTCAGCATCAGTCATTTATTACACTCTTTTCATCTTTGGCAACAAACACAATAACAACTACCCTTGGTTAATAGCTGCATCATGCCTAAAGCCTGCTCTGTTCTGTGGACTGAATGAGGTTGAGATCTTGATCAAAAAAAACCCCCAAACCACAGGAACCTGTCACTCAAGACTCTAGTTCAGCACATGATGTATTTACTCATCCTGATCTGAATGCAGGGCTAAGCCAGGGAAAGGAGCACCTTTCTCCATCCTCTGTTCTCTACAAAGGCATTGCCAGATGTGATCAGAGAGACCATAATATCCACATCACTCTACTATATAAAACTAGTCCTTAACTAGAAAATAAGAAAACCTAACAGCAGACTTACCAAATTACAAGTCTGCAGATACATTTCCAGGCTAGATTTGCATTCAGTTTACCTGCCTAGGGCAAACCAGGATTAACAACTACTGCATCACTGTGGTGGAGCAATTTAACCTGTGCTTGTAAACCACCCCAGGAAAAAAGTAATGACAGGAGGTTTGGACCATCCAGTCTGATTAGTGCAGTGGAATCAGCTGTCTGGCTGGTCAGGCAGCAAGTCTGCAGGTTGACTTGTGCCACTTACCTTTCATCTTGCAACTGCTGTCAAAGGAATGATCATTTGGGACCTGCTGCTGTTACATGCACACTCTTCTGCTCCCGTGGATCTAATTTTAATAGTTATTGTATGATAAAAATATCCTTTTTCTTCTTGGCTCCATTTCTGCCCAGAGGGAATTCAGAAAAAGCCAGGCTGATGGCAACCTGAAGTGGATGTGACAGCAGTCAGGTGTCACGAGTGCCTGACTTTGTGAGGTGTGGCTCTAGTTAGAGGTAAGGAGAGGTAGAATTCACACACAGCTTCACAAAATTGAGCACTGCTCCTGCTTGTTACTTCTCTGAGAGAACAGTTCCTGTCCTGAATATTCATGGTAAGAGATGGTCTAGCATTGCAAGCAGATAGAGGATGCAACCATGTAGGAAAAGTATTGTGTTACTTTGCTGCTGATACAATGATTTCCAGCTATGAGCAACACTGAACTGTGAGTTTCCATGAGTTGTTATGAATCTTTCATGTTAAACAAAGGAATGAGTATTTGTCTGATGTGCTATTTTAACTTTTTTTTTTACTTTGTGTAATTGCAGGACATGTTCACATCACTGACTTTAACATAGCAACCATAGTGAAAGGCTCAGAAAAAGCTTCCTCTATGGCGGGCACAAAACCCTACATGGGTAAGTTTCCAAGACCATTAAAGAATTGTAAGAAAACACATTAATGTTCACTACTGGTATATTAAAAGGATTTGAATTTGTAAAAGCATACAAAAATATGATCAACTTTTTTTTTTGGTGACAGTATATGTGTGTTAACAATGGAAAGTGTTGGAGATGGAGGGATTGGTCAGGAGTTTGGACTTTGCTTTTAGTCAGGCTCTGTTTGCTTTTGTGAAGCAAATTCAGGAGAGTCCTGCAAATCCTCACAGCTGGAGACAAGGATATATTATTGTATTTGCACCACTGTGGCTGTGATCTAGCAGAGAACATGTAAAATCAGTTTTAAAAGTATCTAGGCATATCCTTAATTGCCTTGTTACACTGAGTTCCTCAAAAATGGCTCTTAGAGTCCTAGGTGACTAATCCCTTATGCTTGCCCTATGGCTTTTAGGAGGATTTTATATGTTTTAATCATGTATTTGAAATGCATAGATAAAAACTGGGAGAGTAAAATTCAGTTCACTTGTCTTAATGTGTTTAAATGTCTTGGCTAAGATGATAATTCAAACTTCCCCTGGAGCTGAAAGGCAAAAGGCATCTCCTGAAGGTCATTTGTCCTATTGAAGTTAGGCTAACTTCCACAACTAACAACAGGTGTGATTTGTCCTGTTTGTGGCTTCCTACACATCTGTAATTCTATTTGTATCTGTAATTGCCATTGCCTGTGGCGATGACTGGTTTAAGACTAAACTCATTTGGGAACCAGGTGAAGAGATATGTGTATCTCCAAGTGACTGTCTTTAGCAGATGTGCTCAGAGCACTCTAATGCCCATGTACTAGTGAAATCCTGGTAGATTCCCATACTCTGAAAAGAGGCCACTGTGTTACCACACATCTGCATAGGAGTAAGAGCACTTCCCTGAGCAGCCTGGCCATAGCTGTCCTGTTTCAGCAGTTAATAGGATACAATAGTGTGTGTGTGACCACACTGTGCCACTGGGGCTTGTCACCAGTACACCTACCTGGTGCTGGTTGGATGGCTCTTGTAGTTTCTTGGTCTATTTTGAGTGCATTTTATGCAGTCCTGACACAAACAAAAGAGTATCCTCGAAGAGTAACCATTTTGCAGGAGCTCAAACAACTTCAGAATAGACACTTTCCATATTTAGTTGTGATGATGACAGCAGGCAATAGTCTTTTCTCAGATTCAATTTGGTAGTCAATTAAATGGCTGTTTTGATGGCCTTACAATTTTAATCTTGAAGGAGTTGCACAGTTTTACATTAGAAAGCATAATTATTACAGAAGCAGAATGAAGCCAAGTGCTTGCTTAGGGGTCAGTTAGCATTTTAGCATCTGTCTGTCATTGCCTGAATGTGTGTAATGAAGAGATCGTCTGTCAGCTAATGATCAGAAGCAGATTAGTCAAAACAGCTGTACAAAAATGTATGTGAGTATTCCTTAAACATTTTGCTGAGAGTTAACGGGAAGCCTACTGTCTTTGGAAGCATCTTTCAGACCATCTGCACACATAGGAATAAGCAAGAAATTAGTTCTTTAGTGGTCTCTGCTGGCAGGCTTTTCTCATGAGGAGAAACCCTGGCTTATAGAAACAGAAAGAAAAAGAAATCTTAGCAAGTGCCAAGTACCATGATTTTATACTTTAAGGTTAAAATTATGAAAAATGGCTCCATCCTTTTGGAATTCCCACCCTCCACCACCTCCATGAGAAGTGGCAGCTTGTTTTTTGTGTAACTGACATTTGCCAAGAAATGGTACAAGGGAGGAAATGCTGAGATTTATTTTAGAAAACATCTTATTTATTCTTAATTTATTCTTAATCTATTCAATGCAGAGATGAAATCCAGTCCACCCACCTTAAACTCCATTTATGTCCCTTTCCACAGTGAATTGATGTTGTGTTGTAAAAATGCACTGGCTGTTCTGCTTAAGATACCTATCTTGTGAACGCTAAGCATGGTGCCAATCAGCTCCAGCAGCCTTTGCTTAATCCCACTTCACTTCAGCCTTTTTTTACCCCTAGGTCTTTCTCAGCCTGAATTTTTCCCTGCCTATTTCTCTATTAAATGGTTAAGCAGAATGCAATGTAGCTGAACGTGAATGTTGCTCCAGAAACCTTGGGGATTTCCCCCTCCCCACCCTCCCTGGTCCCCCTTCCCAGCTGATGCCTTCAGACAAGTGCAATACCTGCCACACATAGACAACAAAAACACAGACAAAGATGAATCTGAAAGGAATGAGGCCAATAGCCTGGCAAAAACATGCTGCTTCCAGACACTTCTGCAATTTTACTTCTCAAAGCCATTGACCTGAAATGCTAAAGTGAAATCAGCTTTTCAGTGTTCAGGGGTCTTCTGAGGTTCTGTCTTGTGCTGCTCAGATGAGTACTGCTGTGAAACACAATGCCTCCCTTAAGCTGGTTTAAGAAACTTGTGTTTGTCACCTGTGCCTGATTTTATCATTGCAAATTTACTGCTCAAACCTCCGACAGCACCTGTGATTGAGGGTATTGTCAAAGGTTTTATTGTACAAACAGCCCTTTGAAAGCTCATAGCTTCTTAGACTGTCATCCTAGGCTGGCAAGCGATGCAAAATGTCCTTTGAGAGTGAACTGACTTCTGGCAGGCATGTCTGCTGCCAACAAATGAACACAAGCACTGGTGGGGGGAGATCAGAGATGCATTAGGATGTGGACTGGGGAAGCAGGGAAGGATGCACGCTCTGGCTGCAGCCCTAGCCTGGGATATTCAGCTGTGGCTCTTTCTTCCTGCAGAAGTCTATTCATTAGCCTTCTTGGTGCTCAAGGCAAGTCTGCATTTGCCAGGCTGGAAGCACCTAGGCAAGCATGTGCCATTTTCAACACTCTTCCATCTTTAGAAGCAGGAGCAGGAAAAAAATAGCTTCTTATATTGGTCCCTCATTCAGGCAGCAAGAAATATTCCTGTGCCTCAGAGAATGTACCCTGTTCTGGGTGTCCATTTGCAGTAATGGCCCTTTCTACAACAGGTTGGTAAGCTAAACCCCAAAATGTTAAATACTAAAATATATCTAGAAAACATTACAGATCTCTTTTTTAATTTTTTTTTAAAATTCTTTCATAATTTAGGTGTGTTTGGATCCTATAGTACATACTTTTTACTTGCTGAAATATTTCCTTTTTGAACGAAGGAGTTTCCATACATCTGCACATTATTTGTCAGTATTGCAAAAATATTCAATTCACAGGTTATGAATTTGTGGGCTTAGGGTTTGTTTGGGGTTTTTTTTGTTCTGTTTCTGATGGTAGTATGGTTAGGGGGGTTGGGTAGAGGCTTTATGGTTTTCTTCAGCAGAGGCTGAAGTTACCCTGTGAATAATGCACTGTGACATTACTTCAAATCATACCTAAAAAAATACATTTAACAATATAAAGACACCTGAAAAAAATCCAAAGCCAACCAAATCAGCAATAAATCACATGTAAAGTTTCAGTTATCCCTTCCTATCCCACAGGCTTGTTATCTCAGATATTCACAGCTGCTTTCATAGGTTGCTGTCACAGTGAAGAATGGCTGTGTGCCTGAGATTACCAGAGGAGTGTGGATTTACAGAGGTCCACTGAACTTCTAGAGTGTATGAGTCATCCGTATTTATTAATTAATACCTTGTGGGAGCGTAACTGGAGTCAGAGGAAAGTTAGTGGATGTCCTGGTATCCACCTTACAGGTAAAGTCAAAACACCCTGCAGAGCTAAGTTTCCTTACAACATAACAGGGACAAATTTGGAGTTGGGTTTTCAAAGGTGTTCAGCCTTGGTCTTCCTTGAACTCATCCTAACCAGTGCTCTGGAATGAAATAGGGCTCTGCAGCTTGTTGCCTTTTGAGTGCAGTTAAGGCAGCTTTTGAAAATCTCTCCCTTTTCCTACGGGGGGTTTGACTGCCTGGTGATGTCTCTACCTGCCCTTCTGATCCCAGGGAAATACTACGATGCCCACATGAGCTGGGAGGCTCCTGTTTGTTCTGACAGGCAAGAACCAAGCAGGCATGTGGGGTTTTGAGGCACTGAAATAAACACTCACTGGTTTCAGCTTGTGCTAGGAGCACCATGGCTGAGGCAATTCAGCACTGAGCTGTGAGTGAGTATTTAGGTTTGGGCTTCACTCTGACATTAACCCATGGGCACACAAGCAGGTGAAAAACCTCAGGAGGTGAGAAAGAAGTTACTGTCTCTGGCTGCTTTTCACCTCTCTGTGCTCTCCAACCTCCTACTACTCTTTAGGATCTTCCAGCTAATACAATCATTTCTTTGACTCTTTCAGTCAAGAAACCCCATGCTGACTTGAAGTCGTAGTTATGGTTTGGGCTCTTTTTTCCCTTTATTAAATCTACCTGGAAGGACCTGATCGGATGCAGAGCTGTGCAGGCAGATCTGAGGGGGAAGAGAGCTCCAGCAGAGACTGCAGACAGGACAATAAGCAGGGACTTCCAGCAACCCAGCAGGGCATCTCTGCCCCCTGGATAACTGCTGTTCTTTGGTCAAGCCATGTAACCTCCCCAGGTTTTTGCATGCAAAGACATTTGCTAACCTGGTAGGAGTATGTAACAGTCCTGATGTGTCAGGTACATGGTCTGCCCTGTGAACCCCCAGCTATCCAGACCTGTTTGTTTCAGTACTGAGGCAGAATAGCTGCTGCCCATACACTTGGCCAATCATCCAAGTAGCTAGTGAATATTTTTTGGACACAGTCTCTTCAACAAGTTGCTAGAGAAACTGGCACTGCCACCTCTCTGAGCTTTTGTATGGAGTAAGGAAGGTATGTTTGTATAATTTCATATTCAGCAGTAGGAGACCATGACACATCCACTCCTTCTCAGCTTTCTTTCCATGAGGCTAGCAAGTCGAGGCTGTTTTCTGAGGCTGATTCAGAGCTTCAATCAGAAAGGACTTCTCTGCACAGGTGCAATGGCAAGATCTGGGTTCTGTTCAGTGGTTGAGTAATGCAGAAGGTTTTATGAGGACCGCACCCCGACTAAGGGCAACAGAGGTTGAACAGCTATATGGCAAGCTAATGAGGCACTCTAAATGCAGTGTCTGTATTCAGGTAGTGGTATCTAAAACATTTGCTTTGATTGAATAATTGCATTAAATACGAGTATTAGAACTATTGAGGTGTATTATGTGAATAATGGTACGAAATCAATTACGCTGCTGTAACAAGTCGAGGTCTCACGCTAGGAAATTGCCAGCCCAGCATGGTCAGGCTTTAAGCAGCACTTTGCCCTCTACAATAGAAGTTAGCAGTTGGCTAGTCTACAGCTCTGATTCAGAAAGCTGTCCATTATAATTTAGACCCTTTTAGCACATGTGAAAGTAAATGCTAGGAGGTAAATTGATAGTTTACCAAGTCCATGTTTATATTCAGGGGGAGAGAAGTTGTTGTGTCCCTTTTTTCTCCTAAATCAGCTTCTCCTCTAAATAGAAGATCACTTGTCATCACTGTAGTTTGATTTCTGTTTTCTGTTTAAACCGTGACCTAGAAGAATTACTGACCTCTGAATTTACTTTTTAGAGAAAAGTGAAAATTAGTATTTTCTCATCACAGTGCTGAGAAAGCAGTTACTATTTCACTGAACCATCTCAGTCCAAGGATCTTGGAATATTATTTGAAAAATCAAATTCTTATTTTTTTCAGCTTAATCTGTCACTCATTAAGCCTGATTTAGCATGATGAAACTATGAAAGTGTCGAGTCATTAACACATTTAAAATCTGGAAAATGTAAACAAGTTTTTAACAGCTTAACCTGTGCTAGTCAATGAAAATATTGTTTGTACTCTGTGCGCTGTCTATGTGTGTATAGATCCATTTATAGATATGGAAGTTTATGTTCTCTTTTTTTTGTTGTTTTGGCTTGGTTTTTTGCAAGATCAGGGACTAAGATGGGGCAGGAGAATGATATGTGGCAGCATGATATTAAGCTGTACCTTGGTTAAGGACAGTGAGATCTGTCTTCCTCTCTATGAAATCACAGAATCACAGAATTGTAGGTGTTAGAAGGGACCTCCAGAGCTCATCGGGTCCAACCCCCCTGCCAGAGCAGCTCCCCAGCTCATACTGCACAGGGCGGTGTCCAGACGGGGCTGGAATCTCTCCAGAGATGGAGACTCCACACCCCCTGGGCAGCCTGTCCCAGGGCTCCCTCACCCTCACTGGGGAAAAGTTCTTCCCCATGTTGGTGTGGAACTCCCTGTGCTCCAACTTGCAGCCATTGCCCCTTGCCCTGTCTCCACAGGACATATTGCACAGGTAGGCATCCAGATGGGTCTTGAATATCTCCAGAGACTCCACAACCTCCACTGAGGTGTGTTTTGCTTTATTTTTTAATTGTCTTTTCAGGTTTTCATATTAATTGCCCCAGCACAGGGCATTTTTGTAGGAATTAATGACTTGCTCTCATTGGCAATATATAGCTCTACATAGCCAATCAGCTCCCTACAGCTAATTGATCTTGCAAAACTCACAAGTTATTACATAAATATACTGATTTGTTAGTAAGTAGGAAGGATGACTTGAAGGGTCTAATGCATTCATCTCACTGCACTTTTTCCCTCTCACCAATCTTGCAAAGTTTCAAAGCAGCCTATGGAAGTCAGCAGTGCCTCAAAGGAAGTAATAGCTTCAAATCAACCCTTGGTAGTCTCCCAGGTAGTGATAGTTAAGCACACCAGGTCCTCTTTGATTAGCTTTTTGCTAAGGAAGTGAAACTTAAATCAGTTCATCAGAAAAGAAATTCCACATTGTGCTGTTTAGGATTCGTATCAGAGCCACTCCAAGCTCTTCATTGTGTGATTTAGTCTGATGAATTATCTTTATGATTAAACCAGTATGCTTCATCAAAAATAATAATGGCTATTCTTTGTGCCAACCATTCCAAGTGATGGACCTCAAATTGGCTATTTTTTCATGGACAGTCTTTTCAAGCTCACCGTTGGGCACCAAGTTAAGATGCCCTGAATTTCAGAGACATGGAACACTTATAGCTTAGCTTTGTATTTATGTGAGGACTAGGAATACTCAGCAGATTTTTAGAAACCATATGTAAAAGCATTTTATCATATGTACAAAATGCTCTTTGACAACAGGAAAAGATAGTGAAAACTGAGTGCAGCGTTGCACTTACATTGCTATTTTCTTTTATTTCAAGCTCATAAATCATATTGTTAGATACTTTTCCACAAATATGATACAATATTACCAACCAATTAAGTAAAATTTCAGGTTTTGTACTGAATTATTTTTTGTCTCAGGTCTTTAGGGAAATATGCATACAATACAAGATGCACCCTCTGCATAATTTAGTAGATGTAGAGGTAGATCATCCAGCTGATGTGACAGTTGCAGTGGGTAGTTATATATGTGAATTGGTTTGTTAGAAATTACTCTCTATTTCACAAAATTATTTGAAGCTCCAAGTATGACCAAACCCACAGAACAGGAATATGGATATCCCAGGAAGCCACAGGTTCTGAGCTGAATGCAGACCCACTAGATCTGCTTTCATGTTCAATTTTGTATTAGCTGTTCTCCAGTATGGTTTTATTATAAAGTGAAATAACCATTTATTTATTTCCTTGGAATCTTCCTCATGGTACAGAGGCAGTCTGCAATGAAAGATACAATGCAAAAGCATCAAAAGACAAAGCTCTAAAGAGGTGTTATTTTAGTTTATTAGTTGGGGAAAAAAAAACCAGCATTAACTGGAAATGCATATTAGACTCAGTCAAGAAACGTGCTGAAGCACACTTAATGCTGTGCAAAGGTGGGTTCATTTTAGGTCTTTTTTTGAGAACACAAAGTGGAAGAACAGTGAAAGCATGGAAGTATATTATTAAGGGAAAAATACAGATGTAGGAAAGAAAAAATATTGAAAATTTTTAGCTTCATGAGTTGCTGAAATCAACTATTTGCATTTACTCGTTATCATACAAGCCACAGAAACATTTCTGATTTTATTGCTTGTCTTGTTGAAAGATAGACTGATGTCCCAGCTGGGAATGGTATTGGGTTTGAGATGCTCTATCTTTATACTTACTAAAGCCTTGCATGAAAGGTGGTGGGTCACACATCTGCCACATATGAAGAGTAATTCCCTAGGCAAAAAGACTGCACTGCTGCTGAGGTCTAGACTTTAAAAGCCCCCAGCACTTTAGGTGACAGGTTTTGTGGTGTCTGAGCAGAAGTGAAGAGCCCATGTGGTTCATAGTGACTGGGGAGAAGATGATGCTGTAAAGGTCTCATTGAAACTTCTGGCCTTAGACCCCCTCATCACCCTACTCGGGCTGAGTGAGAAGGTGGTTGCTTACCTGAGCTTCATTAGCATCACAGGATTGTTGGGTGATTTGTGTTAGCAGGGGCCTCAGGGGTCTCCAGCCCAACCCCCTTCTCAAACCAGTGTGAGCACTGAGGCCAGACCATGTTACTGCTGTTGAAGACACTCTTTTGGGCAGCTCTAGAAAAGAGGTTCTCAATCAGTTCAAAGATGTATGTTCATGGGGAGCTCTGAGGATCTGTAAGACCTATTGATTGCATTACTTCTCCACTTGTCCTTGCATTCAGTCTTGCTGCTAGACTTGCTATTACTTGATTTAGCTTTGCTATTTCAAAGCTGTGCTTCCACCATGCAAACTTCTGCTGCCTTGCCTCTGACTGTGATAATACAGCCCTCAGTCACAAGAATTTGCAGGATCAGATACAGTACTAAAACCACATATTTTCCTGAAAATCCTTTTGCTCAGTAGAAATTAATCAAGGAATAAAATCTGAAACTCTTGTTCCCACATGCACCTCCTCACTTTTGTCCACATGAATGAACTTTTGCAGCCAGAATCCTTGCACTTAGGTAGATGCATGGGGGTAAAAGTTGTAAATATTCTTCTCATTCTAAATCTGTTTAGATAAGAGATGGTGGGCATAGAAAGAGTGTACGCAGCAGAGCTGTTGCCCTTGCTTTAAGCTGGCAAACTTAAATTTTACAATCCTTTGGGATAACCTACCCACAACATGCTGCAGGACAGCTGTCCAAGCTGAGCCTGAGATCAAATTCAAATTTTAAAAGGCTACAGATAGTCTATTTCAATAGCAATGCTAAAGAAAATCAAGGTAGAATTTAAAGATTCCTTTCAGATTTTCTTGTTTGCTTGTATCCTTGCCAGTTTATACCCAGAATTGACTCTCCTCACAGAGTTATATTCTGATGTTATATTCTGTATTTCTCAGCTCTAGTTCTTCAGAGCTTGGCTAACCTGTCAGTCCCCCCCTGGTCTCACAAAGCAGGTGCTTATGAGCACTTCACTGACTGAATGCAGAGAGACAGTCCAGCTGGACTGCAAGCAGTATTGAGAAAGCAGGGGGAAAGGGACTATCTGCCTTAAAGACCAGGAGCCTGGCTGCCCATCTTAGCATGCAGTCATCTCTTAAGGTGAGAAAAGAGCTTCAAAACACCAGGGCCAGTGGGCAAAAGAAAGCATTTTCTGCCAACCTGTTCCATGTGGGATGAATTGACCTCGAAGCTTTTAGGACAAGCAAATAAAGTAAAAGGGGAGAACTCAGTCACTAAATTAAGGAAACAGCTGCCCCATTCTCTCAATGCTGTAGGTTACATCAATAAAGTACTTTCATCCCTACCTCACAGAAATCAGATAGTGATCAGTCACATGGTAATAATGTTAAAGCTTTAAAAGAAAGAGTGAAACCAATATTATACATGTATAGCTCAATAAAAAAGTCCACAAAGGCTATTTTCTGTAATGAGAATCTATATCATCAGGGCACAGCAGGCAAAAAACATAACAAATGCGGCTAAAGAAAGCAAATCTTCACTATAAGTTGCCTCTGGTGATATTAAAAGTAGGACTTTGGTGCCTGATGTGCCATTTAGGTGTATTAAGTCACGGAAGTAACACAAAAACTCCTGCCTATCCTCTCAGCATCTATCTATGTGATAGACCACACACATGTACGAGGTGCCTACACAGATCCCGAGGGGCATGCAAACAAGATCTGAAGTACATCTGAAGATATAGGATGCCAAGTGAAGCTGTATCCTCTGGAAGTGAGACAGAGCTAATGCCATGTGATGACGTTCATGGCACTGTTGATTCATGCCATACTAGATCACAGCACAAGCTGACTTATACCAAGAGATCCACTGCTCAGCTAGTCTCCAAACACACATATTCTAGCAAAAAAGTTTATTTAAGTTCCCACAGTTCTTCTACTGAACCTGTTTTAGAGGTGGCCCTGCTGGACAGTGAGTATGCTTTCATTTGTTCATTGCTTTTTATTCTACAGATTAGGGGTTTGCTGCATGTAATTCATGGATGCAAAATCCTTGATTAGGTTTGTCTCTTCAAGTCTTTCTGCCCTCAGGTCTGGAGTTGTAAATTGTTAGGTTGTCATCCACAATGATGCAAGGACTGCAAAAGCTCCCAGGAAAGGAATGTCTTTCCTTTAATTAAAGGTGCTTCTCTAACTGCTGTGCATAGTGAAATCCCAAACTGCCAGTCAGAAGTCACTGTGACCAGATGATGTTATCCATTGCAGAATGCCCATTAGAAAGTGATGCGATGGTAATCAGGTGGTAATGTGGTACGTTGGATTCAGTGTCCTGGCCAGAAGAGTCTCACATGGTAATTGCAATTTAGCAAGATGTTATGGTTGGTGAGAGTGTTTAGAAAATCCCCAGGGAAAGGGGTGTTTTTGCAAAAAGTGTTCTGAGATTCTGCTGTGAAATAATTAGAAAAGCATGACTGACTTTTCATTTCATTTCATATCCTCTCTTATTTATACGTGGTTTTCTGAAAAAAACCTACAGTATCTATCTTGCTGAGATTAGCCAACTGGATCCTTGTTTTGAAAAGATCTTCCACGAGCCCTGAAAAATTATTTTTATGGAATTTATTACTTTATCGATGGTGTGTTTATTTCAAGTCGTGACAGTTTTTCACAGCATAAAATCGGTCTCAGGACAGAATTTAATTAACATCTTCTATGCTCAATCCCTTTAAAACCCCTTTGATTCTATCCCCATGTAGAATTAGGTTGCAATTTACCATGTTCAACATTTCCAGCAATCACAAAGAACCACCTCACTTGTAAATATTTTTCCCATAAAGTTTTTGCATTACATATTCCAAGTCGTGCTTCAGGACTTTGCTTTTAGTCAGATAACATAAAACCCAAAACAGGTAGGCATTAATATAAAAAATTACTGACTTTTTGAAAAACCCTGACCAGTGAAGGCTCCCAAGAAGCACATAATGCAGGTGATGAAGTAGGGGGTTTGATTTGAGAGCTGGCCATGAAGCCAGTCATCTTCACTGCTCTCCTGCCTCTAGCTCTCCTCAGCACTAGGTGAAACATGGTTATCCTGTAGCAAATAACGTGGTGTAACCCACAACTCAGCATTGACCATGTTGGTCAAAACCCAGCAGAGACTCTTGCTTTGGTAGAGCAGCATGTGAGAGTATTGTATTTTCAGAGGGAGGAACACCACTGGTGTTATACCATTCCTCCCCTCTACCCTCTGAACAAAGCAACCAAACACAAACCAGCACATCACTTGTTGTACAAAAACACAGTGACAGCAAACCAAGGCATTGAAAATGTGTCCTGAAAGTGCTGCATTTACAAATGTAATTAGTTCCTGTTAATTGCACCCATATTAATTTTTCAACTCCATCATTATTGACCCATAATCTAACCTTAATATAATGGTCTTTCTTTGATTTATTGTTTTAGCTCCAGAAGTTTTCCAGGCCTTTATGGATGGAGGTCCAGGCTACTCCTACCCTGTAGACTGGTGGTCGCTAGGAATTACAGCATATGAATTACTGAGGGGTTGGGTAAGAAGGTTTTTTGTTGTTATTTAACACACTGACTGACAGAAGCCCCCAAGTTTGGAAGTGTGCCTGAGTACACCCTTCATGATGTAATTTTTGTGGCTGAGGCTGTAGTTCAGGTCAGGAATGCTGTGCTGGGCCCTTCCCAGCTGGAAACACTCTCAGGAAACTTTCACCTCACTCTCCATTACATTATGAAAGTTTGCCTAAATCTGGCTATGGAAAGGCCTAACATTTTAATGGCTTCTCAACAATGCTGAGTTGGAAACAATTGTATTATTTTCCAAACAGAAGTTGAGTTACTTCAGGCTTTATTATATCTTTGATGCTCTTGGCTAATACCTTAACAGATCTAATATGATGATATGGCTAAGATGCTTGGCCCAACTACAGAAAATGCTTATCTGCCAGAGCACTTGCTACTTATCTAATCAATTATGTGAATAAGCTTAATGAAAAATCTTCCTAAGCATGGTCAAATATCACAGAAGGTAATGGAAAATTCCTTTCCATTTTGGTTCAAAGGATAGAAGGTGGCTGCTTAAATATTTACTATTGCCTATGGAAAGCTGCAGTTTAGGTACTATTTCAGTGTAATGACATGTAGCTCAAGTAGTAGCATATTTTTATTCTTAATTCCTATTTTGGAAAGAGGATTTTATCGCACTGCACTATGCTGTTTTAATGGGGTGGTATTTGTTATCATATGACATAGTACTGCTGCCCTGTCCTGATAAGCATTTTGTGATGTGACAGAATCTACCCCACAAAGATCTTATTGTTTCATGAAGGTCGACAGACAAAGGAAACTAGAAATAAAGAACAATCATTATTTGCATTTTTTAGATGGAAAACTACATTTTGGAATGTCTGGTCGTTATTACTTCAATCCAGAAGCAATGTTTTTCAAAGGCCTAAAACTTGCCCAAACTATTTTTTACTTCAATAGAAATGGTACAAGTCATGCTCCTGATACAAAGGTCTCTCCCATGCCAAATCTCCATCTCTCCTCTCAAAGCACAGGAGTATTAAAACCCTTTTTAACAAAACAAAAAAAAAAAAGTCTTTGCAATTTTTCTCTACCATCACTCTTAAAAATTGCTGAGATTTTAAGCTGACATACTTCCCAGGATGGAAAAGGGAATTCTGAATGGTTAAGGTCTGGCAGAGCTAAACATATAATACATTCTTAACCCTAGTCACAGAGAGTAGGTAGTACTAGCTGCACCTATAATAAATTAAAAGAAGATCCTGCTGGTTTGACATCAACCCTTTTACCAAGGTGTATATCCAGCAAAGCAGAGCAATGAAATACTGTGTAAGGAAAGCTGAATTCCCAAGACTAATCACAAAAGATACCTAATACTTTAACAAATCAAAAATTATCTAGAATCCTAGAATGGTTTGGGTTGGAGGTGATCTCAAAGATCTAGTCCCACCCCCCCTGCCATGGGCAGGGACACCCTCCACTAGCCCAGGCTGCCCAAAGCCCCATCCAACCTGGCCTTGGACACTGTCGAGACAGAGCAGATAGAATATTATAGAATGGCATCAACCTGCCAAGATCTGTACAGTCTTCTCTGAACAAATCTCTCTGGCTACAGACAAAGCAAGCTGACTGAATAAATTTTTTTTAAAAAAACCCCACATTGCCATCTGTCTGTGCCCCAGTCAACCAAGCCAGCTGCTTGTTTCCTCCTGCAGAGTGAGCTGCCCTTGCCTGCTGAGCAAGGCAGAGGGTGGCCTGGCAGCCCACACCTTTGTATAGGGTAGGAAAAGGTGCATTTTTCCCCTGAATCCTATTTCTAAATTTTTCTAGTCTAGACAAAGCCTAAACTGACAGAAGTGATGACAAAAGAAGTAGTGGTGGTTTGAGGAAACGTGCTTAACCCGAGGCATGTTGCTTTCTGCAACAACTGTGATCTCAAAGCTCCATCTGCTCCAGAAGCCCTGTGCAGATGGCAGCAAAGAAGCAGCTTGCGTGTACAAGGCTGCAAGTTAAACCTGCAGGCACCCAACCTCCTCTTCCTCCCAGTCCCCCAGCACTTTGTTCAGCGTTGAGAAGAGCGCACCAACGCTGCAGAGCAGCGGGTTGGGTGCTTGGTGCAGCCATGGGGCGAGAGGAAGACGTTGCACTGGGCAGAACCACCCAGAGGTACATCTCCCTCCAGTTAGATCACAGTTCATGATAGCACATGGGAAAGGAAAGAAGGAGGGTTAAAAAGGAGGGGTTATTCAAGTCATTCTAGGTTGCAGCCAGTGCAGAGCTGTCTGGGCAATGTTTGGGTTACCCCAGTAGTAGTAGCATTTCTCAGCACATACTTCTCTGCCCACCCAGTTGCCAAGAAAATACTTAATAACCAAAAAAACTCCAGCTTTGTATCAAATGTTGGTCTTTTCCCCAAGATCAGGAAATTAAACTTCATTGTGCAAACCACGACACATTGATCTGTTCCGAAGCCATAATCGACTCCTAAAATACTGTGTTAGCTCTATATACCATGCCCTCAACAGAGACAAAGTGAAGGAAAGAGGTAGTAAGTGGAATTCTTGAACTCTGACTTTCACTGTGATGTGAATGTTTTGCACTGAACTTCAGTGAAATGTCATGAGCAAAACAAAGCAGAGTTTTGTTTTTTCCTTTTTCACAAAATAAACAAGAAGGTGTCTGACCCTCAAGCAGACTGAATGGCTGAAAAATGTGGGAGATATAGGGGTTAATGACCTCAAAAGACCAAGCTTATAATGGCCATTTCTTTGCGTATTTATATTTCAAATTGACAAAGAACAATTATTAAAAATCTCTGTGAATATAAAAAAAAATTAAGAAAGACTGCAGAATGCTGATAATCCTTAAAATAAGGTAAGTTTTTAAAGGATTTTTCAGGTGGGGAAAAAGGCTTGTACAGAAACATCCTTCAGAGAAAAACATTCTTATTTTTATTCTCACTTTTTACTTCTTTCAAAGATTCATTATTCCTTAAAGTCACTATTTTCAAAGCTAAGTCACCATTTCCAACAGACAGTGTAAATTCTAGCTCAATGATCCTGTCGGTCACATCATTATACCAAGTCTAAATAAGCAGTAGATTACTTCTTGCAATGGACAGAATGTTAACCTTTCATTGTTAAAAGCTCTTTTTTAGCAGCATTACCACAGGTAGGGAAGAGAATATGCCATGCTACTTCAAATGATAGTTTTGAACCCAATTCAAGAAAATTATGTATTCAGAGCATGCATTTAGCTCCTGTTGAATTCATATGGACATGATATAGCTAAATGTCAACAGACAAACTCAATGTGAATCAAAGCAAAAAGATTTAAGCAATCCTTGAATTTATTTTTAGCACTTGGAATGGACTTGTTTTCATACACAGGTTCAAAGTTAAACATGTCATGAAGCTTCTCAAAATAAGAGTGTTTTCTGGGCCCTTGTGAAGACTATCTCTAAATCACTATCAAATTAGATAACTAACACCTAGAAATTCTTAAATTCTTAAATTCTAATCTTCTACCTGTACATACTAGCAAAAGTCATGTGAGAAGGTGATGAGTGTCTGCCCTTTGCTATTGAGAACATTGGATTAAAAGGTAACTCTGTTGTGCATGAATTATGATGCCTCAATTTGCACATTGCTGCTATGATGGCATTTGGCTGCAGATGGCATATCACATACCACATACGTGTCACCTGCTGGGTGCAACTCAATTCACATGCAGTCCACACTCTATCCTTGTTTAAACACAGCAACATAGAATACCATTCTGGCAGCTTCACAAAGACGAGTCTTCAGAGAATGTGAGCTCAATAATTATTAAGAATTTAAATTGATATGTAGTACCTTCACTTGCAAATGCTTCATTTAAAAAAGATAAATCACAGCAATCTTCACAAACAAGGCACCGTGAAGCTAGGGCTTCTCTTCACCTATGGTATAATTTAGGCACAAGGAAAGAGAACAGTAGGTCCATGTAATAAATTAATGTTGGATTTCAAAAAGGAAAAAGGAGAAGGATTGGGATTTGGAGAGTCTGCTTTTTTTACTGTGGTTCTTACACAGATTTTTGTAAGCTTTTAAAAATTTCACTATCTACTACTCAGTAAAATCAGGATGACAATTCTCCCTTCAGCCACCACTTACCCATTTTGTCAGTTTAGATCTCAAGTACATTCTAGTACTACATGTAAAAAATGAGTAAATAATCCACGTTTCACATAGAATGCCCCAGGAACAAAATTATTCAGCCATCTCATTTGAACTGATACTTCTAGTCATGAGAGAAAAATTTGCAGAGGAAATGCATCTATGAGTAATTACATTGATTATGACCAGAGAAAAGCACACATGCAAAGAAGGATTAGCCTCCAAATTGTTATAAGATGTTTTGGTGGTTTTGATATTTACAGCATAAACAATACTGAGCTCAGGAACACATGATTTGCCTACACACTTTTATCCATTCTTGCTGACTTGATATCAATTTAACTTTATCCCAGAGGCCATATGAAATTCACTCAGCCACCCCCATTGATGAGATACTCAACATGTTCAAGATAGAAAGAGTTCACTACTCATCTGCATGGTGCAAGGGCATGATAGCACTACTGAAAAAGGTAAGAAAGCACAAACACCTTCTGTCCTCTTTTCTCTCCTCTTCCAGAAGCTCCTCCAACAGTGCAGAAGTGGTAGGAAGACGCACACATTAAGCAGTCAAAATTGCAAGGATAAGAAAGCAGTGCTTATTCCTAGACTTTTCTGAATGTCGGTGGTGCAGTATTTTCTCTTTAGAAGATGGATTATTCTTAGGCTTAGAGTCAGGCTTTTCATGGCCTCAAAGAAACAGGTATCTAATATTTCTAAAGGAAAGCCCACTCTGCTCTCTGAATTTCTGCCACAGTTTCCAGCCAGGGAGCTTAGAAATGAAAAGGGCTGTATCTCTCCCTGTCCCATGTTGCTATAGTTGCAACAACAAAAGTTGAGCCCCTTTGGTGTAAATGTCATTAAGATACAAGACAGGTTTTTTTTCTGAATGCAGCACAACCCTGGAAGTCACTTTATTCCTCAAATCCCAGTTATTTCTTTGATTTAATTTTCTGGCTCATCTGCCTCTTTTAGGTATTTCAGACCATCCGTACTGGTATTTGACCAGGAAATGTTTGTGAATGTGTGAATAGAGCAAGATCAATTTCCTTTGCAGCAATGAGCAAACTATTTTTGATACCTGGAGCAGAGAGGTGGTTAATTTTAACTGCTGCAAGGTTGCTCAGTGTAACTATAACTTCCCATAAATTACAGATCACATACAAATTGTCAGGTGGCATTGAGCTGTGATGTTTCATGTTACTTGGACTCTTGTGTATTAGTAAACAGACTTTTGTTACTAATACATTTATATCATTTATATGCTTTATGCCTGCCACAGCCATCTGGTGCAATTAAATTGTATTCATTTCCTTTCTTTAGATGGGGACTTCTAGAAGTTGTTAGAAGATTCCCTAGTCATTTTCTTACATATAAGTGTGTATCATACAATTTGTGTGTGTGATGTATTTCCCCTTTTATGTGGCATCCAGTCCCTTAGAAAATGCCTTGTGCTTGATCACAGCTCCTCACTAAGGACCCGGAGTGCCGTCTCTCAAGCCTTGCGGACATCCAAAGCTCTCCATACCTAGCTGATGTCAACTGGGATGCTGTTCTAGAGAAAGCAGTGACCCCAGGCTTTGTTCCTAACGTAAGTCCATATTCCAGGTGAACTGGGTGTGCAAATTCTAACTTTAATTATCACTGCTGTTTTACCTGTTTACTCTTGTATTTATCGCTCTTCAGTGATTTCCTTCTCACAGAAGCTTTACTTTGGGTTCTACTTTCATTTGCTCGGTCACAGCTAGGGGAAAGTTTGGCATAGACCACGAGATCACAACAAAAACCTAATTAACCTTGGTTCACTATTTGTTCCCTTTCAAATGAAAAACATTTTCCAGACTTTGCATTTCAGCTGTTAGAGAAAATGACTGTCAGAGTTAACTCTGAGCCAAAGAATACCAAGAAAATTGTTGCTGCTCTGAAAGTTATGCATCTGAATAACATTTGCAAGACTTTTTAACATCCCAGTGTGTTCTTCCTTTCTCATTTAAAAAATACTGTTCCAAAAGACTCTCCTTTGTGACAGTTTCCAACACGAAACCATTCAGATTCTGAGAGGGAATCTGGTGTTTTCTTCTTTACTGTGGTTCCATTTTGATTATTAGTAAGTTAAATGGACTTGAGGGCCATGAATAAAAAGCAATGGCTTCATGTCAAGATGTTTCTCCATGGTGTTCAGTCATACTGCACTGTAATTCTTCTCCAAACAATACATTCATAGCATACTTGGTTTTGATGTGGGTTTATGTTGTTTTGTTTGGGTTTTTTTATGTTGTTTTGTTTGTTGTTTTTTTTTAATTCAACTGTAAAGATGTGGAAGGGGGAATTGCTAGACCCTGCCCTCATCCAGGTGCACACTGAAGTTCTTGCTAAATCTGACAGGTTGGTATCCAGCCCTGCAGAAGCTGAAGGAAAGAGGCCATTGCCTAATGGAGCAAAGGCAGATGGATAGGTTGCCAAGACAGTACTGGCAATGTTTGCTTTGTGTCCTGGCACCTGACCAGATACTTTCCTGGAAGCAACATCCTGCAGAAAAAAAGCTATGGGGGCAAGCAGGACTTCCTTAGGGAGCTTGGGGAAAGACCAAGAACACAGCAGGTAACTATTATGACAGGTGAAGAGAGAGTCAGGGCCCTCTTAGGCACTGCAGAGCAGTGTTGTGCACAGGTGAAATTCCTCCCTTTCACATTGTAGCCCAGTGGTGGTGCAAGCTCAAAACATGAGAAGTACATGTCATATCTACCAAACCAGGGCCAAGACTCCTTTCCTCTCACTCAATATCCCTGCAGCTGGAATAACTGCTGTGCCATGCCAGGCCCTTTCCCTGTGCTCTCCCAGGTTGCTACCTTGAACAAGGCACTACAGAACAGAGCTCCTCTGTGGCCAGGTGAGCCATGAACTCCATTCTCCATGTCTCTGAAATACCAGAGCTGTGGGCTGGCTCATTCTCACACAAAACTCAGTGGTGATCTAGATCTCCTATTCCTAGATGAAAGTTTAACTCGCAGTTGTTAGCATGCATGGAACCTCACAACCCTGGTTTGTATTTTAAAAGAGGGTTCCAGTTCCACATACCTGAAAGGTACCCCAAACATGCATGGGAATTCAGGAGAGTTGCAATCCAGTTGTGCCTAGGTATGTGTCTTAGGACTTAAAGAGAACTTCAATCTACTTTAGCTACTGAAACCTCCCCATGGCAAGTCTGTTGCTCTAGTGTTGTCCTTTCCTCAGACATCTCCTTGGTCTCTTCCTTGCTCCCACTCAAGCTTGAATTCATAAGACCATATCCTGCATCTTAACTCTGCTCCTGAGGATTGAACTCAGCTTTGGTCCAGGAGTCTATAGCCAACTAATGTGATATGTGCCACCCTGCTAAGCCTGACCCCTAAGCAGTGAGGGGTGATGCTTTGTCTGTAGTAATAGGACCTAATAAAGGGACTGCAAGTTTTCCATATCCATCTGGTTTATGCCCAGGTTACCCAGAGCTGGGGCACAAGTGTGTGATCTGGCCACAGCTGAGTAACACTAACTTCTTAATTCACTGTCTTCTTCCCACCTGGATTTAGTTGGTTTTGAGGGTACCTTACTCCTGGGAGGGTATAGATAAGTTTCCTGACTTCTTAAGGATTTAATTTTAAATGTAATTTGAGAAGCAGTAGTGGAACCCATATGTCTGTTACTGCTCTGTGAGCCAAGTGATCTACCTTTGTGGCTAATGTTGACAACGGTGAAAGTGATGAAGTCTGAGGAAAGAGGAAATCCTCTTGAAATAGTTTGAAATGTTTGCAACTAAACTTGTCCAAAGATATTCTTGTCACATTTGGATTCACTTTGTTTTTTAGTGGGAATCTATAATAATGGAGGGAAATACATGATTTTGGAGGCAAAATTATAAGTTTAAAGGGAAATAGGAGTAATTTGCTTTTGTTGTCTACTTCTAATTAGTCCAGTCTGAAAGTCCTATCACGGGTTCTACCAGATACTTTAGAACCCAGGCTGATGCTGCAGGGCTTGTTCCACCTGGTCAATTAGGTGTGTTGGGAAAAAGTGAGACTGTGTGAGTCAAAGCATCTTTTCTAGTACAGTGCTGCTTTTCTGTTTCATGAGACCAGGTTTGGTCAGGCATTTTCCATAGTCTTTTCTCTCTGTTGCACCAGGAAAACCTTCCCTGATTGACTGGGGCTGCACAAGAAGATATGTCTTGGGTTTTGGGCTTAGGTGAGAGGGTGAATTAGAGCTGACAGACTGATCTGGGGAAAGTTTTGAACTAGAGGGTTTTCTGACAGCTTGCTGTTACTGTCAGGAGCTTGCCTGCCTTCTGCAGACAAGAGGGTGCACATCAGACCTGTGGTAGGAAGGTCCCATCTCTTCATTTCTCCCTGTGTGGTTTGATTCCATAAACATCATTCTGGCATAACTACTACATGTGTTTCTTTATGGTTTAGCTCATTTCTTTATATGCAGCGTAGAGTCATAAATTGTTAGTAGGGCTTTTGTTTTGTGGTGTTAAATATTTGATAAGGGAGCAAGAAATTATTTAAATGTAATTTGCTTTCATTTTTAAAGCTTCAGAATTAAAGTGATGTATGTGCTCAAGCAAATATTAAAACTGTACATGCTCAAGAAAGGAGCTGATATTGATTAAATGTAAAGAATTATTTATTTATAAATAAATATAAATAAGCTATAAACCTCCATTAATAAAAGCCCTGACTGGATAATATGTAGGAAAAGGCATCAGAGAGCTTAATAACGTAGTTTGAGTAAACAGACTTTGCTAGGAATAAAAATGATGGAGTGATCTCTAAATCAAATGTTTTATAGTAGGACACCACAAGCTTTATAGGTGGTTTCTGATGTGGTTTTACTGCTTAATGTCTTTGGTTACATCTGACATTTATATGTGACTTATCTTAGTACTTCCACCTTGACGGTGACAGTGGTGTGATTGAACTCTCAGAATTCCCAGAGGAAAACAGGCTGCTTTTAAGATCTTCCACTAGGCAGATCAAACTGTTCAATTGTTTGGGGGGGTTTGGGTTGTGTTTGGGTTTGGATTTATCTTTTGTTTACATTTTCTGAGAGAATGAAGAAAGGAACTCATGTTATTCTGATTACATCAGTAGCAAAACACTGACACAATAATTAGGATGCCAAGTAGTAACTTTTAAAGAAGGTATTAAGTTCAGCTGACCCACAGATTTTTCTGGCCATAACCTAGCTCTTATCCCTAAATAGGAGAGGAACAGTTCATCCCAAACATTTTCATGAGATGGCTTTACTGCACTAATGGATAGAATTCAGAGAAAAAACCCTCAAGGCATAACTATGGTCCTGTAAAGTTTTATACTGGAGAGATCTGAAAGAATCAAAAACCTGAAAAGAATTAAGAAAGAATCTGAAAGGAGTCAAAGGAGGAAATGACCATGTGGAAATGGTGTTTCCAATCATCCTGCCTGAAAAAGAACTTCCCAATACAACAAAGAATCTTAGGATTTGGTTTAAGCACCACAAATTAACATGAAAATTAAGAAGTCAGAATATTAAATAATGTAAGTAATGGGTAAGAAAAAGCATAATTGAATGATTTGTTTTTGGTATAAATGCTGTTAGGCAGAAAAAGGCTGATGCCTTCCTTTGCTATCACTGGTAGGGGCTAGGTAGCTGAATCCACCCGTAACTCTTCAGAAAAGCAGACTTCCACAGGTGAGGTCTCAGGGGTACTCCCTGTCCCTCCTGCATTACCACAGGTGCTGTTCATGTTTTACAGCACTAACCAATAATCTGATTAAGACTGTAGGCCAGAGTAACCTCTCTCATTGGGCTGACACAGTTGTACTCAGTTTAGGAATACACTTGTATACAAATAGGAAGAGTATCTAACTCTTTATAATTGCCTTACAATATGATTTTTATCTTACCTCCCTTATTTAAAGCTTAAGCATCCCTCCAGGCTTAAAAAGAGAGTCTTCATTTTACAGATGTTGTGTAGGGAAGCTGGATCGTTTCTACTGCTATTAACACTTGCCAGGCAAACTGAAAAACCGCAGTGCTGCTCCAAAGAGTAACTTTGAATCCTTTTGTACCAGAAAGGAAGACTGAACTGTGATCCTACATTTGAACTTGAAGAAATGATTTTAGAATCCAAGCCTCTACATAAAAAGAAAAAGCGACTTGCCAAAAACAAATCCAAAGATGGAGCTAAGGAAACCTGCCCACTGGTAAGCTGGGGACTTGAACTTTGGTCACTGGCATTTCATTTATATTCTGTAATTAAAAAAAAAACCACCTCCAATAAGTTAATTTTTATCAACTCTGAAAACAAACTTGACCTATATGTCTGTCATTTCATGTGTAGCACAGACCATCTTGAAAGCAACATGAAAACTATTATTTCAGCCAAATAATAACAGCATGTTTAAGTTGTAAGGATTTTTAATGTTCTCATAGATGCTCATTTAAACTATGAAAAAGTGTTGCCAGTTGGCAAATCTGCTTCCCACACATGGACAGATAGCTACAAAGGAGTATTTGTCTACTGCTAGTACCAAAAGTTAAAAGTGTGTGATGAAAAGCTCGTTTATGTTTTAAAGCTGTCTCTTGCAGACTGGACTTAATGTGTCTCATGTAGAAAGACTTGTATAAAACAGCCTAAACCTCTGAGACAATTAAGAAATAATCATTTTCCAGACTTTAATTTCCATTTCAGTATGGTTTTATAAATGCTGTTGCCACACCTGATCATTGTGAGTGCTCACACAAGTTGTTCTTCGAGCTATCAGATGTAAAAATCCTCAGGAATTCTTTATGGGGAACTTCTTCCAAAAGAAAGACAGGCTGATTGTGCTATTGTGGCCCACTTCTGAAGAGTCTTCAAAGTGCCTTTTGATAGTATTCATTCATGAGATTTTTTTGTGCTGTGTCGTTTTGGTTGTGGGTTTTGCCTGTGATTTTTCCCTGGTTTTTAATCAACCTATTCATGCTGTTTTTTTAAAGAACGTACACCTGCAGCAGTGCTTGGAAACCGTCAGGAAAGAATTCATCATATTCAACAGAGAGAAGTAAGTGCATTTCTTAATGCTTGTTTAACATTCACTACTGAAATTAAGTTGAGAACTGTTTGGGGTTTTTTTTCTCCTCCCAGTATAAGGAAATGTCATTAATGATCACAGAAACAGGGGCTAAAAGGCTGATTTCCATTGATTTCTTCCTCTTACGGCCTCCAGTGTGATGGTTTTGTGGCTCTTCCATCTCTTTATTTCAACATTAGTTATTTCAACAGAGGTAAATATTAAAACTACTTCAGACATGAAGCAAGTGCTGCATAGTGTGTCAGCCAGCATTCATAGAAACACAAGTCTGAATCCCAAGGATGTAAATAATCTTGTATTAATGGTATCAGTATGTATACAGCTCACAGCAGCGGAGTTGTTTGAGTCTTTGGTCAGATCTTTGCTTTTTATCCAACTACATTCAGTGGTTTTATTTGACTTAATTACATCTGGAAGCCTTTCTAATGGAGTTGTGAAATGTTAGAAATTAATTAAAAAGTTGTGACTATCTTAATGCTTACAATGCAGGTAATTATTGTCTTCTGTAATTAAAACTGGGAAAGGGATTGTCAGCTTTGCACAGATGACATGATGGCACGAAGGAAATTATACCATGGATGATTTTTCCTGTTAGAACCTGCAGGACATGTCTGTGCTCAGTACTGGCTGCTCACAGAAATTAAAGTGAGGACTTGTGTGATCTCTAGCACAAGATGGCCACATGTTTACATATGAGCCATATATTTACGTAAGAGCCATAAACAAGAAAAGCCAGACCAAGCCACCTCGTAAAGGTTTTCAGAAGGGTCTTGGTGGATTTCTCTGGATCAATTCTGGTATCAGTGAACTAGGGAATGGCTGGACTTTGTAAGAGTTTTATTAACCCACAAAAATCAAATTTATTGAGATCATAATAAGATTAGGAAACATTTACATTGATAGATCAATTTGATGCATTTCCAAAAAGTTATTCATACCTCTAGTTCATTTTCCCTCTCTTTCCTACTCCAGAGTCATATATCAAGCAGGTTTTTGAATGATGAAATCCCAGATTTCATAAAACAATTAAAAAACTCCATTGTGTCTGTTCACTAGCACTGAATGATTTCTTTTGACCTGATTTTCCTGTCTTATTCTTAAATCTTTTTAGCAGTGGACAGGAAGTTTTCTTAACTTGTTTCATATTCACAACAACAGTAACAACACAAACTATAAAGGACTCTGAGAGACTGATGAGAGATCAAGGAGAAGTTTAAATGGAGTAATAGTAAAATGGAAGCAAAAGATAAAACACATGCACTTCATTCAGAAAATGCATGTGTTTTGGTCATTGCTTGATTGGCTTTGACAAGATAAAGGAAAAATATTTAGTATAGACTTAAACCAGATCCTGTGTTCTCTAAAGCCAGATCACAATCATTTGTTGTTTAAACTGTACTAGAGCTGAAAAAGGATGTGGAGAGGCTTCTGAAATACTTTTCAAAGGCAGAAATGTTAATAAAGGGGGAAGTAAAAGTCAAATTTTTGAAGTGGAAAGTGAATTCCAGTTAATGGAAACAAAACAAAGAGCAGGGACAAACAGAAAAGTCATCGTACCAGAGAGAGGAAGCTACACAACATATGCCAGAGTAATTTATGGCAGGTTTCCTTAGACCTCAAAGCTGCATGTACAGGCTGAGGCTGTGCTTCCAAGGATTTCCAGAGCCACGTGGCCAATCAGGTTCTTAGGTACAGCTGCAGATGTTGAAAGACATGAAGATATATTATATCCTCTAATACATGATTGTATCATTAGGTGAGCTGTCAATCCCAAATAGGGCTTTAAATCAGTCTCAGATTAATGCAACCAGATGTTTGGATGTTCCTCTACATAGAACAGATTTTTTTGTGTGGCTAGCTATTTGAAGATACCTGCATACTTCCTTAGATATTCATTATATTCAGGTACAAAAATACACATTTTATTGGCATTTAAGCTGCCTGCTCAGTTGACCTCAGTGGCACAGAACACTACATAAAACCTGAGAAAGTGTGAACCAAAAAGATTAGCCCCTCTTTAAAGGGAAAAGTCAAGAATTCCCAAACTGAAAGGATTCTAGGAAAGATTTCAGATGTTTCTAATTGAGCAGCATGAATTGACGTAGTTAATGTGTGAGCAGAATGTAGTAATTTCTAAGTAGAATGAGGTATCAACCATCCCAGTTTCGTGACATTTTGCCATCCAGTACTTGTAAAATACATGCTATGAAAAGCAGAGTCTCTTTTTATTGAACATCTTACCAATGCTCCCAGGCCCTGTCTCTTTTTCACTGTATATCTTTCATCCTGCAACAGATACTGCAAATCTATAAATATGCCATATTTATTTTCTTTCCAAGAAACTCAGGAGACTATCAGGAACTCTTAGATTGCAGTTAAGAGCTGGGGGAGGGAGAGGTGGGGAGAGGTAGAGAAAAGGCTTACTGGGCTGAAAAGAATTAAAAAGTAATTCAAAGCATCGAATGAAGTAACTTAATAGCCTAAGTTCATGCCTGAAAAGACAGAATGCACATTTTCACTTTTCTATTGCTTTCTGCAGTTAAGTATTTGGAAGCTGTTATTTATTCAAGCAAGATGAGTGCATGAGGAAAAGAGAGTCCATTTTAGCTAAGCCAAGCTATCAGAAGAGTAGGCTCAGTTCAAAGAGATTGATGTTTTTCCAGATGATTTTACCAGCATCATTCAGGCAACAGACATTCTCAGTAAGGCTTACATTGTCCTTGAATGTGATTGATTTGGTGAGCTACAAATTAAAATACGTGTGTCTTTTGACACAACACATGTCTTATCTGTCCACATTGACACTGTCTTGCAGCACCATTGAGAGGGGCACATGATGTCCTGATCCAAAATTCTTTTACAATCCAAGATCTACTGTGGTGCAGGATTTCTTTCTATTCTTCTTAGGAGTGCCAGTATAAATCTCTTTCTTAGTTTTGAACACATAAACTAAACTGTGATCTAAAATGATCCATGTACTGGGGCTTGGCTGGAGAATATGACCCAAAGTTAATTTCAGGGACTTGTTTGGTTCCTTTTGCTGACAAATGATGTTTTGGGTTTTTGCTTTATCTCTATTTCTATGGGTAGATGCTTTATTATATCTAGAAATGCAGCACCAAATGTTCTGCAGTATCTCAGTGTTTATGCCTATAGATTAGCCAGCAATTTTTTGAGAAGCTGATCTTACTTCCAGGCTGTAGGCTATAGTTTCAATTTCTTCAGGGAGAGAAAGAAAGATTGTAAAGATAAAGTCACACTGTTTGTTTGTAGCTTTATTAAAAAGCTGAGCAGAGATTATTTTGCTATTTTGGTGCTGTTTTCACTGAATGAATCTTCACATACATCTACATCTGTTTATTAATGCCCCAAACCTGAAATAGCCAGAAATTAAGAAATAAGATTCAATATTTGCTTGCAGTGGAATCACATTTCTCACCCTTTATAGTTCCTATGTGTCTTTCTCACTCTGAAAGATATTTTTAAGATTAAAGAGGTGAGCAAATAAAGAACAGAGGAGAAAACACTGGAAGTATCTGCTCCTCAGGCAGAATAATCCTTCAGTTGGATTCTTCACAAGCCATCAAAATGATCAGCCTGCTAATGAAGGTAAAATCACATAACTAAATTTTATGGAACAGAGTATGTATTTCATATATTCAGTGTATGTGAAAATGGGTTAGATGAACAAAATATCTGTATTTTTAACAATTCTAGTGGAAGCTTTAAAAAATGTACCAATGTTGGAGGAGTTTTTTATTCAATACTAATATCCTATGAGAGCATATTCAGCTGTCTAGACCCCACAGATCTGAACAGGCTTGCCCCTTTCCTAAGCTGCCTTATTTCTCTTCTTGGTATTTGCTCAATGCAACACTAAAAATTTCTGCCACAAATTGAATCGGTCAGGTGGCTGCTGTACATTTCCATCCTTTCCTACTATAATTCCTACTGTTTGTCCATACCTAGTTATTTCCTAAAAGATACTGAACTGAAAAGGTAATAGGTGTGCAGCCAGCCCTCTGGTCCTGCAATAAACATCAGTTGTTGAAGCAGCATGGTTTAAGCATATCAAGATGCTTTAAATCATGTTGTCTGATTTTGTCAGTATCATATGTAAAAAGCTTACTTAATATTCTATGCATTTTTATAAGATCAGATTTATTATCTCTCTATTTGTAGTTCCCTTTCTTTCCTTTCAATTGTTTTTTCAGATTGAAATTCAGAGTCCCTGAGTGCTCTCTTTCATTTCAGTTTGATTGGAATTGAATATTCATAATGATTTGCAGTGCACCTCATTGAAGGTACTTTTCTTGATAGCTATTTTTTTTGTCACTTACTGTCTCTGGAGATATTTACATTATCATAATCCCTATAATATCTGAATGCTTTTTGGATGAGGGTACAGCACAATTTTCCTTTTCTTGCCACTTCTGATGACCTTTAATCCCTCTCTTTCTCAGCATTTCAAGTGGCCGCGTTGCTCCTCGCTGATCATTTTCTTGTCCTTTTTGTAATGGATAAGTCTGCTTTTGGAGATTGCTCCTGCAATCTCACCTAATTAGAAAGATGCTTTTCTGAATGTCATTAAACCTGGCTTGTTTTTGGCCACTAATAATTTCTGCTTGGTCACACCAGCTCTTTCACTTCTGCCTTTGATTCCCACAATTCCTGCTCATTATTACTGGTTTAGAATCACCAGTCCAAAAGTGACTCTCCTCTTAGTGAGCCATCCTCCTAAAGATTTGAGCATAGCAGATCCAAGCTGGCTATTTTTCTGTAGACACACCTTCAAATTCACTTTTTTCTTGAGAAAAGACTGGTCATGAAAAAGCTATATATTTCAATAATGTGTTCCCTTCACAGTTATATGGGGGAGGAGGGGAAGCACCTAATGAGTAACTGGAACCTCAGCTTCTAAGCTTCTAAGGAAAAATGGCCAAAGTTTTCCAAAATAAGTGACTGTATCATTGTGGTGGCTGCTCTTAAACAAATGAACATCCAACTTCAGGAATGAAAGTTTGGGGGGGTGGCGGGGGTGTGCATTTATCAGAGCATCCTCTGTGCTGAAATGTGGAAGGACCTGGAAGTATCAGGATAACAGATGCAAATCCTCAGCACTGCAAGCCAGCATTTCCATTTACAGAAAGCTAAACACAAACACATTTCATAAAAATTAATCAAATCAATTCATAGGCAGAGAAAAGAAAAACACATCTTCATTTGTACATCTCAGAATTTGGAGAGGAACAAAAAATGTATGGTTCTCAGCACCCTATAAGCATATTAAAAAAATAAGGAAAAATCTATGTAGGAAAAATCGTATCTATGAGAAATTAAGGCTGTATAATAGGTCATCTTTAATATTGTGTCTAGTTCTAGGACCCTCTGAGAGACACCTAATTTACTAGTCTGAAGATGGCTTTAATGTTAGTGTTAATTGGTTGTTTTGGTTTCATTTTCTTAAATGGCTGCACATCACTTGTTGTTTTCATTTATTTACTTCATCTCTTTACTCTTATTTTGCTTTATCAATTCCCAGGGTAAACCTGAGATCTCAAGACATTGCAGGTCAACACGCTGCAGCATCCAGTGTAATTTGTCACTTGATTTCCACATACTAGTCTTTCACATGTCACTCACACAGTGTGTGCACCTGAACCCATTATGCTTGATTATAAATTGCTGGTTGATAGAAAATTCTATTCACAGGCATTTACTGAGCATAATTACTCAGCAGGCACTATCAACCTGAATCAATTACCCATGGTGTAAGCATATTTCCCCAAGGATTTTTTGGAAGGGGTGGGAGTAAATGTCATGAGTGTCAGTGGTACAAGAAGACATCTGTGCTACATGGGGACATTTCCTCCAAAATTTTACTTTTCACATTCAGCTGTAATACAGCCTAACTTTTAGGCTGTGTCTCAGGCATTTAAATACAAATAGAGTTAAACCAGATTTACTTGAGTGATTTCGTGGTAATCTACTGAGCTATCAAAACACATACATCACAGTGTATTATTAGGAAAACAGACCTGAGATTTTGACTGTTTCTATCAAAGCAGTCAGTACCAAGAGTACATGTTTGGGGTCAAACACACACTGAGCTAAATGGTTGTTACAGGCAGAACAACTCCAAGGGTGTTTGCAAGATTTTCAAAGGTATCTAAAATAAATGGGAATTAGATGACAAAGTATTTTTCAAGGTGCAGTCCAAGTCATGCAGAAAAGCCATGCTGGCAGACCCAGAGCCTGAATATGTTATAGGCACATCTGCATGGATGAACAGGCAACTACTGTACTCCTGTGCTCCTCCGTGACTTCATTACCCAGCTCTTGGCAGTGCTTATTGACGTGTGCTGTGCACCAGGCTGATGGGGCCATTCAGCTTCTGCACGCCTGAACAGTGTGGGTGTAAATTAGCTCTAATCCAGAAGCAAACTGGCTTTGCTAAGAAGTGCAGTGTGTGATGAATTTATACAGCTTCTAGACAGGAAGGGACTTGATTCTGTGGTTCAGAGAGGAAAAGTATTTTCCTAGAGATGCAAGAAGACTCTAGTCCTTTAAACTAATCAATTAAAAAATAATTTAGTTTAAGCTCCTTTAATAGTCAGTGAGGAGAAACTCAGTTGATCTGTGACACATATATTGGATAACTTAGGCTGGAACTAATTACTCCATGTTAGTGCCTCTATCTATCTTTTAGAGAGAGCCTGAATTGATAGTTCCATTCTCTCTAGCTAGCTGGCATAAAATCCATCCAACAGTTGTGGACTCACTCCATTTCTGCAAGACTAAATGCCTACGTGCCAGTCCAATGGGCACAGGTCATTTGTGGTCTGCTGTTGTGTCTGCCTGTTCTCTCTGTTAGGGGGTCAAGGGCATCTCATATGGCTCCAAGCACCATGTGTGCAGCAATTCCATTTGAGCCTAACCTGAGGGGCAGAAGGCCAAGGACAAGCAAGTTATAACTATGACATTCTCAAGGAAGAGCTAAAGACTCATGCCATCCACTCTTGCTAGTGATTTGATGAGGTCTTAGATCAGGTCTCCAACGTACATACCTGCTACCACACAAACACACAGTAGCATTATGTTTCATTTACAACCCTTCTGCACATGTTACTCTCTAGAGAAGGGCAGGGAGAGAAATTACCTGAGATAAAAGACTCTAATTTTCAGTTTGGAGTTGTGTCACTCAGTGATGATGTTGCTGAGTGATGTGTTGATTTAGCTCCAGTTGCTCCTAAATTCTGCCTTGGTCTGTCCCAAGCCTCCTCTGGGGCAGAACAAGATTGTTACTTGGAAATGCTTAGCAAATTCACAGAGTTCTCAGTGACTTCTGTTTTCCTGAAAGCACTGCTGAGATCACTGTGCAGAAGCTAAAGAGAAAACCCCACTATTAACTCTGCCATGGTTATTGCTCTTCTGCAAGGTGTAAAGAGGGGATTTTTTTTTTAATAAAAATGAACATTAGCTATATACAGCTGTCTTTTGAGATAATTTCAGTTAGCTACATAATTAGTTACTTTAATTAAGTAGATCTCTACAGTTGGGATTCTTTTGAATCCCTCTTTGTTTTTCAGGTGTGTAACTCTCATTCTAATTCTCCTCTTTTTTTTCTTATCCTTCATTTTTCAACTTAGTTGTTTTCTGCCTATTTTTTAAAGTCAGCATATAGGGAAGCTCCCATACTTCTTGCTGTTAGCATGGTCCCTGGCATAATTTTTCCTAGGCCAAAATCAGTCTCTGAAGCTATTCCCTTCCTGTTTTGGAAGTTAGCATAGACCAAAGACTTCCCAATAGGCAGCTGGAATACAGCAGCTCTGGTTTGAAGATTAGCAAGCTTTGCCATAAGGGTGCAGACATCAAGCCTTGCACCATTTTAACTTTTGGTGTGAATATAACTGATGCCTAAAACAGAGCAACAACATTCCCATGCAGAATTTTATTTGCTGCCTGTCTTGAGAGCCCTCCTGGGTACCACTGGGAAAAGGGATGTTTGGCAGACGTTCAGGTTACCAGGTAACTTAATCTTATGCAGGATTATTATATCAATTAGTTCTGACATATGTTGCTATGAAATCAGAGCCCTTTTTAAATTGGGGAATTTCACAGAACTTGGCCAGAGACTTACTTCTGTTCACATGTCCTGGTCATATGCCAACTCCTCATCCTGCACCCTTCTTTCCTTGGGAAGCAAACCTGAGTGTGAAGGGGCAAGACGAGATCTGCAGCCCCCACCAAGAGCACATGGGCAATCCATGAATAGTTGTATTTATTTTTTGTTGTTAGTGCATTTCCCTAAGATTTACACCAAGCACAGGTTTGTGTTTTCTTCTTTATGGATGGTGTGTAAGATAAGCAAATCTCCTGAGTTCTGATTAACTTGTCAGCTTATTTTTCTTAACTTTAAAAAAAAATACTGGAATCTTCACTTCTTTCTGATACATTTGGTGGCTATTTTGTTTTAAAAAGCAAAAGTACTCTTCCCAAATACACTTATTCAGTTAAAACCAACCTGATCAGCATGCTTTCCTCATTTTCTTTCTTTTTTCTTATTTTACTTTTTCACTAAAAAACGTAGTTGAATGAAAACCTGGCAGATGAGAACTAGTAAGCAGAATAGCAGAGATATAAGAGAATGAGCAACACTCATTTACAATTGCAAAATACTGCCAGCTTCTTCAATTTTTACAAAAATAGAACAACAGTGAGAACCAATTTATAAGAGAAACCTTTAAAAATGCAGGCAGAAAATTATTAAGTGTCCATGTATCAAACTCAATTCTTATTCCCTGCAGTGGCAGCCAGATGACAAGCCAAGCTGCTTATTGTCCCAGAAATCATGCTCAGTTATCAATATTTCTACAATCAGTGCCTGCAATTGGTGTTAAAGTACTGGCAGAAATATAATTGGGGGAAGTTTTTAAAGTAGAGGCTAAGGTGCACATGCATATAGCCCATTATTTTTGAAAAGCTGTGTGCACACTGCACAACCTACATATTACTGCCAAAAATTGCCCCAATTTTGTAATCTGTGCACTTTCACTGATGCTGATGAGCTTCTGTGGCCAGTGTGCCTTGGTGGCTGAGAGAGCCAAGGGGATCCTGGGGGGCATCAGGAGGAGTGTGGCCAGCAGGTCACTGGAGGGGATCCTCCCCCTCTACTCTGCCCTAGTCAGGTCCCACCTGGAGTCTTGTGTCCAGTTCTCAATGCCTACAAACACATGAGTCTTGTAAGGGCCAGTAGCTGAGACCCTAAAGTATTTCAAGACTTTGTCTCAATCAATTAGTCTCTTGTTAATCCCTGGATCTTTTTCGAAGCTCTTATTAGAAAAAAAACCCACCCAAAACTAAACAAACAAAACAAAACATCTCATTTGTTATCTTCCATTCCTTGGTGCCAAGAATGTTTAAACAGTAATTTACATACTCTATTTAGCTGTGCAGAAATTTTCTGTTTCAATTTTCTTAGAGCCCTTAGGTGAAAATCCACTGTCTTGATGCTTTGTCAACATTCATTTAATGTCTGGTTCTCAAGCTGTTTGACTGGAGATGATGGACAAATTTCTCATAAAAGAAGGAATGACCCCTAAGCTTGCTTGTCATGAACATTGGTGAAGATAGTTCATTGGCTTTTCAGCTAGGGACTCATATTTCCTGTGCTATCCTCCATATCTTAGTCATCCATCAGCCTGTAGACTCACTGGCAGCCATCGCATTTCTGGTGCACTTGAAAAAGTCACTATTAGGGTAAATGCTTGTAGCAATTTGTTCCTCTAATCTGCTTTTTCCTCAGTCTGCCTTACACCTTTTTATTTAATGTGCCTGTCTTTGTGCCTGTTTAAACTTAACCTACTTGGACATTGTTTTAATTACTTTTGGCTTAAATAATCTCTCTTATTCCTGTATTTAGCTATGGAAGAATTTTCACATCCTTCCACATTGTTTTCTGAGTCTTCAATATGGCATCTTATGCCACCTGAAAATATTGTATCCTTTTAAACTGACCCTTTACATCTCATTTCCATTGCTATTTCCTACATATTCATGTTACTTGCAGGTTTTTTTTAGAGAATATAATATATGCCACTTACAGTCACTGTTGCAAAGAGCTTCTTCCAAAGCATCTCTGGTATCAACTCTTGGTGCCTTTTTTGGGATACATCAACATCTGTTTCTCCCTTTGAGAAAAAAAAATAAATTAGTCTTTACCTCATGGCATGAAACTTTACAGCCCTGTTCAAAGTACTTACACTGAGTACGTGTTTGGAGGAAAACACTGAGTATCACATGAATCACAGCAAAATCACAGTAGTTGATACCAGTGTTGGACAGAAATGATTAGAGGCTTGATGACAAAATGACTGTTGGTGACTGCAGGTGCTGCTAGGGCTGTTGCTGTTCTCTAGAAAATGATGTCAAAATAAGATGACTTTGCAGTCTTTAAATGATACAGGGTTTTGTTGTTATATTCTTTCCTGATGCCACCTGGGTGGCTTTGACAACATTTGAAGTAATAACAAGAGGAATACTGAACATACTTTCATCTCTTTTTTTTTTTTCTTTTTTCACTTGTACTGGTGGAGATTCCTGACAATTTTGTTGGACAGCAGAGCAGAGCAGCTGCTCACTGCCCTTGTGTGCCCAGCCATCGCCTCTCATCAGCCTTGAGGTTGCTGGACGTTTTTTCAAGTCTGTGCAGAGGTGCTAAAGCCAGAGAAAACACTCCTCTGCTGGCTGTTTATGACAGGCTTTGGTGGGAGCAACTGCCTGACTCTGCTGCATGCTTTTAGGAGGAAGGAATCACCAGTGCTTAGAAGAAATGTCAGCTTGAGAAGTTAATAAGGGTGGGATGGTGCAGGACTCTCTTTTACACACAGGCATGTGTGTGGCTATCCATGGGACAAGCAGCAGCTGTCATTCTGATACAGTTACCTGCCCATAATTGCTATATCAATGTTTTTAACCTTTGGCAGGTTAAGAAGACAGCAGGATCAAAGCGGACCAACTTCCAGTATGGACAGCAGAGCA
This sequence comes from Gallinula chloropus, assembly GCF_964237585.1. NCBI lineage: Eukaryota > Metazoa > Chordata > Aves > Gruiformes > Rallidae > Gallinula > Gallinula chloropus. Next base: position 3,374,363 of record NC_140092.1, on the reverse strand, counting down.
TCCCTTCAGAGCCATGAGAAACTCCAGGATGGGCGTAACAACAATTTACTGGGACACGGCTGCACAAGAGGCTGCAGCAGTTAGTGAGCTACAGCCCTGCACCCACCTCTTCCACCCTGGCAGGGCAAGGAAAGGTCCTCTCTGTGCATGCCTTCTTCTTCGCCCCTCAGGATGCAGGGACATCCGACTCCTCCAAAAGCAGGATGCTGAGCCAAGGACAAGCCCACAGAGCACATCGGCTGCGACTTCCCACGTTGCACCCCTGCTCTTCTTTTGCCTCTGCCACTGGAAATATGATCATCAGCAAGAAAACACAGTTTTATAAGTAAGTGTGACTTTCCTTTTCAAAATCCTGGAAGAAAACTTGAAACAATTCATAGGGCAGCCTCTCAGAAAGATTGCCACGTTTCTGCCTACTTTCAAGAGACAAAGTTAAACTGGGGCCAGCTTTATCTTCAAGGCTTTATGTTACCCTCTCTGTCTCCATTAATTAAAATGGTCCCATTTGGAATTTTGTGGAACTGCTGGACGTGGCAGTTCCTGATTCGCCTGCTGTTGAGTTTATAACAGATGTATATGATGTAAATATGTGAGTGTAGTGTCAAATAGGCCAAACACTGAATCATTTCATTGAAATACCTGAAGCCCATTGGAAACATTGCAGCGTGAATGTATTCACATTGTTCTTTGACTTTGTGCGTTCTGCTTTGTAGTAAAAGATGTGACTCCAGCCACGCAGAAGTTCAGCTCCAGACTATGGGGAATGCAGGGCCAGACACACACAGTAGTGTGAGAACCATGACAAAGAGAGACCTTTCTATTTGTAACAATAGGCTGAGACAGACTCAAAAAGCAGCTTAGTAAGGAGAAGCTAAAAACGTAAAGGATTTGCTCAGATTCATAATTAGGTGTTATAAAGTGTGAAGAAGTTACATGTGGTTGTTTTCATGGAACTGTTCTGGATGAGAACTATCTTGACTAGGAAGAAACATACTTTATCCAAAGTATTGCTGATGTGAAAGCCTCTTTTTTTTTTTAATAGCACCCACAGTACCAAACATTGATGGTATTTTACAGCTTGTATGTCCACATTTTGATAATAAATGCATGCTTAGCCTGTCCTATTGTACTTTTATTTTTAAGGGTTACCATTCCTAAGCAAATTTCATTTCAACTTTTTAAAACAAATAAGTTGGGGGTTTGGAAGTGAAAAACATTTTATTTGTAATAATCTATTTTTGCTGTATTGTTTCCATTCTATCTTTTACAAAACAAAGTTCTTTGTAATTGAATCTACTTCAAAATTTGTTTTCACATTACGTGTAATTTTTGTCACAATTTTTTCATAAAATACAGATTTTTATCACTCCATGAAATGATATGGGTTTTGTATTAACCACAGAGCACTTTACAAATGTAGTAAGGTAAAAAATATTACCTCTATCATGAACAAAGTCTTTGTCTGCTTGTTTAATTTGGGCATAGACCTACATAATCATAGGATCAGTAAAGGAGGAGACTACTCTAGTCATGAGAGGAAAGATTTAATTGCCCAGAATAAACTATTTCATGCCCATCCCTTCTTATAATGACGTTTTTGGGGGCTGGTCTTGTTGCTTTCTTTGGTTTTGGCTTGTTGGGGTTGGTTTGTTTGGGTTTGGTCCTTCCCAAGTGAAGCCAATATTAAGAAAAAAAGTAGATAACATTTAATTTCTGGAAACACCTGTTGTTCTGTGCCAACCAAAATGCATTACAATCCTGGATCTTGAGTAACCCTACAGGAATGAATGGCACTACTCCTCAGTAAATGGTTGCAGGGTCCATGATGTATCAGGCAATATAGATTAGAGTCATGAAGACTTTGGAAACAGGGCCAGTAATTTATAATGAATTTCCATGTAAAATTTTTCAATTGGAAAAACATTTAGGGGGAAAAAAAGGCAATTGCACAGTTTCTCTTTTTTTCTATGGTCACAGTTTTGAGCAAGAGCCATTCTCATGGGTGACCTTCTACAACACCAACCACACAGGATGCCACTACACCAGCACCTGAAGCCAGACTGTGGAGATGTTTTTGCAGCTAAAGTCTCCACCTTACAGCCCCACTGCATTTTAGCTCATATTGTAGCACCCAAATCAGATTCTTTTGGATTACACAAAAGCAACAAACGTTATCCAAGAGAGCACTTACTGCCTCCTGCCCAGCCTGGGGCCCGGAGACTTCAGGAACTATGAAGCCTGATGTGGATGCCAGGTCTGCATCACCAGCTGCTCTGCTCTGCAGAGCCCATCCTGTCGGGCTGCACTGCCTGCTCGTGCACACACAGCCACCAAGAAACCTGGGCTTACAGAATGGAAAGTCCTGATCCATAGCTGTTTGAGTACAAGAATTGAATCAATGGCTGTATTAAAAATCAGGGGAGTTCCCCACCAATAGAATTTAATCAGCAGCAGGATTCTACCAAATGTTTGCTGTCTGATCTGGCTGGCTGCTGGGTGTCTTTGCCAATGCTCTACTAAGCTGGTTTTGAGAGAAGCCTCATTATTCAGTAGCTGGCATCTATTGAGATACTTTAGCATGGAGTATGCCTGAATGTCAAGCTCACTCAGACACTTCAATTTCACGCCTGTTGCCACACAATTTTTCTCAAACAACTCTACTGCTCACACAAAAACAAACAAACAAACAAACAATCATGGCACCAATCAGCTTTATCCAGAGTCCATGGCACTTCCACTGACTGGAAGCTGAACCTTATGCTGCATAAGGTTATCCTTGTCTACTTATTATACAAGTCAGAGAGCAAGCCCAGATATACTGCAGAGACCTGATGCACTCTTAGTTCATCTTTCTTTTTTATCAACATAGCTGTAAGGATCTGCCTTGTCATGGGATGCCTTGGTAATGGTGCAGAAGATGAAGGAGGAGAAGTCATTCTGTATAGTGTGTGTTTTGTGAGGACAGAACAAGTACCACAAGAAAAGCCACACAGCCTGGGAATAAGCCTGAGTAGTCCCTTAGCATTAGACATAAGAGAAATGTACATTGCAGCTGAGCAAGGCAGAGCTAGGCTCAAAAATAAAGGGAAGGTGAAAGAAAAAACCCAAAAAAGCTGCTTGTAGGATGTAGTGCACTTGCACTGTCTCATCTCAGATCTGGACAAGCACATTGCACACTGATATTTAGTCAGACAAATCTTGATTCTGATGGCACAGACAGTTTGTGGAGATACAGCCTAATCCTTATGGAAAAATGGGGACCTTTCTGATCATTGTAGCAGGAGTAAGATGGAGCTTACCAGGTTCTATTCTTACATAGAAACTGGTATTAGAGAGCTGAGAAATTGCACAAAAAAAACCACTTGCAAGAATAGTGCCTTGCTTTCCAGCAGAAACAGGGAAGGCAACCAAAATATGACATGGATTATTTTGGTTTTTACTTTTTTTACAAAATACTCAGTGAGATGTAAGTGAAATACAAAGCAGGGGCAGTCATAAACCCAAAAGAAACTCCTTGGGACTCATTTATTCTACACATCTTTATTGCCTTGCAAAAGCAGCCAGTGATCTTAACTCCCAAAGTCTCATCTGGTTTCTCCAAGTCATTTCAAGGGTAAAATATTTTTTCTCATTTCTGTTCAGGAGAGGAGGGAAGGAAGTCTAGCACAGCTGGAAAAGCTGTTTGCTGCTACAACATTTTATTGCAATGCCACTTGCTCCATGGTGTTACAGCTCTGATCACACATGCACATTCCCATAGCATCCCTCCACGCTAAACTCTGCCAGATTCACCTTCTGTTCAGTTTGCTCCTTCTACATTGTGTATTAAATATTGGCACTCTACTGTAAATGTTTAATTACCAACTGCATAAAATACAAACGGCTTCTTTCATCTGTAGTCTTGACAAAAATCATTAATGGAATAAGACCCAAAGCATTTTTCCAGTTGGGTAACTATGCCAACACTTCTGCTATGGAAAAAAGTGTCTGCCAACATAGGCTTGGAGGATTTGGCTAGGTGTGCTTACAGTCTTAGTGGGTATACTCTTGAACCTCCACTGCTCTAGCACCCATCTCAAGGGAAGACCTGGAACAAACCCCTGTCCTGCAAATAATCCCTATTATTTCTCTATCTGGCACTGATTTAATCTGTGGCTGAAGAAGTTCATCTACACAGGCTCTGAATAAAAAAGCAAGCACAGGCAAGACAACACCCTCCCTAGTTTGCAATCCTGGGCTGCTCAGGGTCTGCCTTCCTGTACAACAAAAGGAACAATGACTTACAGCAGCAGCTAGAGCCAAAGTCTTCAGCCCTGCTAGGGAAAGCAAAGCTCATGCTTTCCTACGCAGCAGTTGAGTCCCTTAGCACATGCTGCCATCAGCTTCTGTGGTAAATTTTGACTGAGGAATAACATAAAGCTTCTGCTGCCACACACAAAGCTCCATGATAGACTGGTGGGGCTTTTAAACAAGAGCTTTGCAGTTCTTCCTCTGCAGATCCTACTAGTAGCTAGATAATTCCCTGTGCGTATTGTGCTTCAACATCTTGGCTTCCATCAGAGTAGCTGCTTCTGTTTAGCTGCGTTTTTCACGATTGGATCAACTACTCTCTGGCCAGCAGGGAAAAATGGTTTGGGTATTTTTAGCATTTGTTTAGCATTGCAAATCAGCTTGCTGTAATCGTGTTTGTGTGCAAACACGCGGCACAATCAGGACCTTAATAATGGCTGATATTAGCTATGCTCTATACATCAATGAACTTGGCTCAGTCTCACAAGCTCCCTTTTCTTTTTATTTTTTGTAATTTTTAATTGGAAAGGAGGAATGTAGCTAATCAATTAGAGTACTTCTTACCAAATATCTAAACAAGTCCCCATGAATCCTCCTTGAGACTCAAAATCATAACATAGGGCAGAAAGCTTTGTTGTTTGATGCCTGGAGTTTCAAGTCCATTATAAACAACAATGTAAGCATATCAAAACCTCTGCAGTGTCAATACCCATTAAGAGAAATGTGAGAAAAATCCTAAAATCCAAGTCCTTCTAAAACATATGCCCATGAATGCAGAACTAGGTGAAATCAGTGCCCCTTGAATGGAATTACCTGAATAGATTTAGTCATAGAAACTCTCATGGGCAAAAATATGTTGGAACTAGTGCTCTGGAGAGTTTTTTTGCATCTTACATTTGCACTGTTTTTGATGTGTGCTATATTACATTCCTGAAATTCTCCCACAGTGATGATTTTGTACTTGAAAAATTCCTCTTGGAGGAGTACTATACAATTTAATTAGTAGTTATAACTTTTCTATACAATTCTATAGTGAGGATAATATTCTCCAGTCGACGTGCTAAGATATTGAGGCAATTTCAGTGTGGTTAATTAGTAATGAGACAATGCTTTAAGTCTTGAGCCCTATCATGATGAACACTATATCCACTCATTAAGGTCAGACACAGTCCCATGGAATGTACAGTTTGAACTAACTTTATAAGATAGAACTTGAAGCTGGAGATAAACTGGAGAAGACATTCAGAGAATCAGGTAATGGATGAAATCAACTTATTAAGTGTAATGAGCAGCCATATAATGCAGTTGTATGGAATTTTTCAGCATTAAATCATGTGCAACATCTCATTTAAGGCCATTAATTTCCCATTTATATTTGAAATCTCAGGCTGTATCATTTTGGAGAGTAGAGAAAGGGCTTAGGGAGCAGGGTGGAGGTAGGCCAAGATGCAGTGACACCAGTGGCTGTCATCAGTGGCATGTCCTCCACCCATCACCGTGCCTAACTGCCGTAATGTATCAAAACACCCATGCCTAAGCACTATAGCCTTTCAAGAAGGATTTATAGTTACAGTCTGGTCAGAAAATAACTGCCTTTCCCATGGTGTGGCAGGGGCAGTCACTCCACTGGGCTGTGAAGTGTGAACAGCCACACGCAAACACTGCAGCAGAGAAATCGATCCACGCTGAACACCATCCTGACTGACACAGATCAATCACTGCCCTCCCAAAGACCTGCCAAACACCACCCACAGACATTCATGCCCATTTTTTGCCTGTGCTGTTAGTGTTAAAGATGAGTCACACAATCCAGGAACTAAAGGTCTGGGAAATGCCTAGAACTTGCTAAAAACCCAGAAAGTCCAGAGGTCAGAGTGTCTCAGAAGGTTTTCTTGTAGCCAGCTTTCCTCTCACTGCAGCACTGGGCTCAAGTTTACATTTTCCAGAGGCATTTTTCAATGCTTACCAGCTAATAAACAAGAACGAACACTAAACAGAGCAGGACAGCCAGGAAAGAAACATATTTTCAAGAGATTTCTGAAATATGTTTTGTCACATTATGGGCACAGCTATTTGTATAAGCAACATAGTTCTTTTGCATATGAGGCATCATTCAATCTGTGCAGACCAATGCCCCTAAATGTTCAAAACTGATAGTTTGCTCTCACTATTACACCAGTAACTTTATTACCACCTTCTCATTATTTCCTTCAAGATAAAGTCTCTGCCAAAGCTTGTAGCATCACATTGAAGCCTACATATCAAACTCTGTGAACTATACCTATAAAAGATGGCCATTTTATGTCAGCCTTAACTTTTAATCCCTTCTTTCTTTCCTGTTTTGAAGAAGAATAGGTAGGACCAGACAACTAGGCTTCTCTAGATCCTTCATTGCTTTGTACCATCCTCACTTGCATTCATCTCCTCTAAATACACAAACATTCCCGTGGCAACACACAGCACAAACACCCTCCTGTCAAAGGGGTTTCAATCTTTCCACAAAAATGAAGCTCTCTGTGCCTCTAAGACATTGCACTGTCCCTCCCTGGAAAAAAAAGTCTTGGCAAAGATTGGCCCCAGCAGGACTAAGTTATTCATGAATATGAGGCTGCATTATCATTTTCAAGATGCATGAGCTTCCTAGTATTTCATACTATCATGTTTCATACTACTGTAGGGTCTTAGGAAAAGGGGGTTTTAAGGACTGAAAGGATTATTTTTGGCTATAGGTATACATTGTGCACTGGGCCATTTTATTGCATGGTTTTAGTGTATTTGTACTACAGCAACACATACAACTCCCCTGAGCTTGCTCCCTTCTACCCTGAATGTGTCAATATTGATTTTCACCTTCCACCCTGGTTTACTTTTATTGGTAGCACCAAGAGTGAGTATTTATGTCAAAGACTTTTTTTGAAGGGCGCAGAATTATACAACCAAAGAGTGGTTTGGGTTAGAAGGGACCTCAAAGATCATCTAGTCCCAACTCCCTTGCATGGGGAGGGACACTAGACCAGGCTGACTAAAGACCTATCCAACCTGATCTTGAAATATGTATACATATGTGTGAACATGCACATATATGATCAATTAACTGTATTTTAAGGGGGCAAAAAGGGAAGTATTTACTTATTTGTACTAGCTGACAAACCCAAACCACCCCTATAGATATATGCTGCTTAACTTCCACATCTATGTTACTTGCTCTCAATATCAGCTACAGGACAGAAAGTTACTGCTCTCTAATCAGTATTCATATAAGAGCATATAAGAGCATTCAAACTGTAACTCAGGATCCTGAGAGACTGGAATGCTTCTCAATTCCATCTTTTAAAATTAATTCCATTTCAGTGTTAGCTTTGATGTATTTCAGGCATTTATTTCCACATTGGTTGGAAGAAAATAATTTACTCCAAGAAATCTTAATGCCTGTGTTACGGTTTGTGTCTTTCATTATACCATTTCTTAGATGGCAAACATTGGAAGTCCAGCCATTTTATGAAAGTACATTTAAAACCACCTATCTCCTGGTTTTAAGACATACAAGAAATGAGACTTGCTTTTGAATGTACATTATTCAAAACACAACTACCTTCAGTGACCCCCTTTGTTGCACAAAGACTTTGGCATAGTGCCTAGAGTGAGTAGGGAAACTGTTTTTAGCACAAGATGCAATTGGTAAGAGCTTTTCATTACTACTCAGGCACAATTTTGCTTGGCCAGAAGAACAGAAGTATTTATTTACCATGGAGGAAGATGGGGCACAAAGCTAAGAAACCTCATTCCATTTGCCACAAAACCAAATTGGCAAGTGAACACCAGTCAGGTTGTAAGGTAGTCCAACAACAACAGGTGGCAGAATGAGGAATGTGCAGTGGGCCCAAATTAAAGACCACTATGTCCCTTCTTCCTTTATCAAGAACTCACATTACTTGAAAAGGTCTCTTCAATTTAAAGGATGCAAAGAAGCTTCCTAGTGCTATTACAGATCCATTTCCATTGGAAGATCAAAGCAGCAACATAAAAGCAAGTGTCAGATGAGGGATTTTCTTTGGCTTTCAAGGTAAAAGGTAGAAGCTGCTGAATGGAAATCTATCAAAATATTTTGTTCAGACATGTCAATGCAATTATCATGACTGATAGTAACCTTGCTACATCGACATCAGTGTCTGCTAGGAAAGTGCAGAGCAGGATCCCTCCCCACAATCCATCTGAAGCAGAGATGGCCAATAGTGAAAAAGTCAAATCTTTTGCTTACTGCAAAACATGAACAGATGCACAGACAAACATAATTTGTACTGTTAGTAGGTTTTGGTCCCTTGCCTACCACTTTCTATTTTCCATAGCTTATTTCTTTGTCTAATTTTAACCACTCAGTGATTAATATTCTATCTAAGTCTGGTATATGGCTCACATTGACTTATTTTTTAGAGAATTTCAGCTTTCTCCCTCCCTCTTCGCTGAGAGCGAAGAGGCAGAGCTATATTTTGCTTTACTCACCTTTAAAGAAACCACCTTTACCTCTAACACCCTTCTCATCTGGTGTCCCCATTGCACAGCTGCAAACCAATGCAGAGAAACCAGCCCAAAGTTTGAGCTTCTCTGCAAAGACAGGGCACCTGTCCCCTTTTCATGCTGTCTAATGAATGGCTTTGCATTCAGCCATAAGCAGCTCTCAGAAACCCAGTTTATTCCCTATGCTAGATCCTGTACCAAATTAAACCTAAGTTACCACCAGTAGCCTGGGCAGAAGGAACACAGGTTACAGAGTTACTGATCCAATCTGTGGCAGCAAGACCCACGAGTCTGTTCCATCCAATTCTGCAAAGTGCTAAGGTATCTAAAACCAAAATGGTGTCTGACATCAAAACCTTTGGTAGGGGGTTCACTCAATGCTGCCACATTGAGTTTATGAACCAAGAGAGCTGGACTGGTACCCATGGAGGAGGAGCAAGGTGATGGTGATGCAGAAGAACTAAAAATGCCTGGGCAGAAAAGCTGAGTCTGGGGAAAGAGAAACCCAAGGACAGAGACTATAATTTGAGATTACACAAGGAGACTGGGCTAGAAATTAGGGTTGGGACACAGTCAGGGGACAGGAAAGACAGGGAGTCTGGGGCTGCTGCAGAGTTCAGGCAGGGAGAGACAACACAGATGGAGCCCAGGGATGAGGGACAGGAGGACCACAGGGAGCAATGACAAGGATTGACCTGGGATGAAGGCTGCTCTGACAGGGCAGGATAAAGCAAGATTGTGAGGCTCAGAGGGAAGAGTTGGTGTCCACTGGGACCATGTGTCTCATTGTCCCTCTGGTGTAAGAAAATGATGCAAATCCTCCAGCAAAGCACATCTCATCCCTCTCTAGTTCCCACGGAGAAATAGAGGGAAATAAGGGGAAATACAGCTACTGGGAGCAGCAGTCTGTGCACCAGCAGCCAATGTTTCCAGACTTGTTGAATAAACATGTAAGTGCAAATGAGGTATTTTTATGATTAGAGCTCACCAGCTCCCAGCAAGACATTTCTCCAAAAACATAATTTGGGCACCAGAAGGTGGGTTTGTTCACTTTGAAACAACCAAAGCAGTCTCCCAGCAGGGGCTTTTGGTGCCTCCAGAACTGAAGGGCAGGAAAGCTGACACCTACGGGCTGCCAGGACTCAGGGAGGTGGGAAACAGCCTGGCAGGAAAGGCTTCCCCCACCATTTCATGGATACTCCCTCCAAACCTGCAGATTTCTGCAGATTTTCATTACCTGACAGAGTCTTGAACAAAATTCTACAAGCTCAACAAAAAGGGAATCCTGTTTTTTGGCTTCTTGTCAGAGCTAGTGATTTACACACTAAAACATTAAGAGATGGTTATGGAAAAACAGAGAAGTTAGAGAATGCCAGAAAAGGGAGAACTGGCACAAGAGCCCACAATAAACAGATTGAAAGTCTAAAGGCAATTTAGCAGACTCATTGGAAAACTGCTGATTTTCTTTTTTTTTTAAAAAAAACCACCCAGCAGTATTTTTCAGAAAGGCTTTCTATCTTCTACAAGGGATTGTTAAATGGCCAGCAATTATGGTCAGTGGTTCTATTATCCTAGTAATGAGAAAAACAGCATCCCAAATTTATCACAACAAAGACTTTGGGTAGCATTTAGATGGATGTGGTAAAGTCCTTTTCTGCTGTCAGGATCCTCTTTTTTGCTTTACTCATGAGTAGTGTGACTTAAGCAAGAGTCATATCAAACACAAAATTAGAGAAAACTTCCTTCTCTCTATGGTTAATGGCATTTAATTCCAGATCAAACTATCTTCAGGCAGAGGAGAGCACCAAACAACTATTTTCCCCCCACTTTTTGTGAGTTCCCCCAGTCACTGAGGTGTTGAAAGAGAACATCCAGAGATTTTTTTAAAAGGAAAGATTTCACCTGCATGATAGAAAAGTCCTGCCCTCACCTGCCTGCAGTACAGTGCCACAGACCCTGACTGAGAAACCCATGGCCCTGGGATCCTGAGGCAATCAGAGCCTGTTGAAGGAACTCCTTGCTCAGGTTTCATGCTGGGAATGGATTGCTTCAGAAGTCTCACGGGTCCACATTAGTTCAAAACATGAAAAGGAGAGAAGAAATGCAGCTGGCTTGACTTTGATTCCATTTTCTGTAAAGACTGGATGTTCCCCCTTTTGTTTAGGATCATGCAGTGTTTCAATACGCTGCATCTGGCCTCAAAAAGCCCAACAGAAACTGTTTACAAAAGCCAGCAATTCCCAGACAGTAAGTGCCATGGGGACCTTGGTACTCTGCAACAGGAAAACATTCCAGCTCATTAAAACACACTGATGGGAAAGGGAAACCGCAGACAGGAGCAGGGCCCTGGGTCCCTCCCAAGGCAGAAGATGTAACAACAAAACTGCACTTAGAAAATCCCACAAACATACTGTGCAATAAGGTACAGCAGTCCCATGTCTGGTGAAAATGAACAGTTGACAGATAGCATTTTGGAACAGTTTTCCTGTGAGTAATCAGCAGCCACTTAACCATATGGCTGGGCCGCTGCTGCGCCTCCTGCTCAGGGAGAAGTGGCTGCTCAGGCAGCTCGTAGAAGGGACAAGGGACCCAGCTTTGCTCTAACAGGAAACTAGCAGCGTGCTGGCTGATGTTACCAGGGCCTCTGTAAAGCAGGAGTGGGGGATTTTTCGGTCTCATGCTCCTTCACAATCAATGTCTGGAATCAGTGGGGATGGAAATGAGATAAATCCCAATTTTCTTCCTTCCTGGTGATTTCATGAGGTTTAATGGATAAGCACTGAGAGCTATTGCACCTTTTCATCTTGCTTTTTCTTATATACTTTTATCAAAGCTGTTACTTGCCATTCACATGGCAAGTAATCCACATAGAAGAAAGATTCCTGGGTCCTGCCAGCACCCCAGTGGACACCAAAAGCTCAAGTGCATGATCAGGTACTTTTAACATCTCACTTGGGATTCTGACTTCCACTTCAGCAATGGGCACTGAAGATCCTTGTTTCTGAACACAGGCTTGCAACTGAGCTCCCATCAGCAAGCACACAAGCACATGGCTAACAATATGCAGCAGATTTTGCATATGAACCCATGGAGGTAAACAACAGGAAAAGCAGGAATAAACCCAAAAGCCTTTCTTCACCTACAGCAGCAGAAATGATAGATTCCTTTTACAAACAACAGAAATGAGCATGTATGAAGTGAGATGTGCAGCATGCCCCCCACAATTCTACCTCTTCCAGCAGCCTGGTGGTTAGAACTCACTCTGAGGCATGAAAATGTGTCTGACTGAGCCTCAGGGAGGTGCTGAACTTCCTGAGTGAATGCTATGGCAAAAGGCACGATGTGTCTTCTCTTCAGGCTGAGGTTTGAAACAAAAAGGTGAGATTACCCTTCATAAAGAAATGACAACAGAGGCTGGGAGTGCCTCCTCTCCCTCAGGAGCTGATGCTTGTTCCCACCAGCACACATACTGCCTAGGCTGGGGGAACCTCCTGCCCCAACCTCTGCTTCACCACACTACGTAGGGACTGGGGGGAATGTCTCTGCAAAGCTCTGACAGCTAATGTTTGATTCTGATAGTGCACTGTCACTGTCAGCCAACATTAATAACACTTTCTTAACTGTGTGCCTGATAATGAACTGTTCTAACTCCCCAAGTTATCATGCATTCATTATTGTCCTGTGTTCCCCTGCACAAAGTCTCACTTCAAAACTCAGCTGCAAAGGGACTTTTAGGCTCTTTGGAAAAAGGTTAATGACTAGGGAGTAGTTTTCTAGTTTTGATATTTTGCTGGGATCAGCATTTTAGACAGCACAGGTTGCTTTTTCTGACTCCCACATTTCTGCTAAGCTCAACAAAGGAAACCAATGGAGTAATGAACTCAGGTAGTTCAGTTTTTCTAGTACACACAGACACAACTCTCATGTCCTTCCATGTATTCTTAACTCAGACTTGTCTAGATTAGACAGCATTTCTAGTTTTTGGCCTTCAGCTAAGGTGCAAATCAAAACCCTTAATGGAAGCCCCAAAGTAATGATGTAAAGTATTTTCTTGTACTGTTATGCAAGCATTGTGCTCACTACTTTGGATTTGCCCCTTTAACATCTTGCCTTTTTCATATGGGACTTTGACCTAAGCCAAGCATCATGGACACTGTCGTCTCTTGAGTTACATTAGCTGAAGAGATCAGCTTTGCTCCTTGGCTCCTTCCAGCTTTTGAGCTGTTGACTTTTCCTCCTAGCTTATTAGGGTCAACAGGAACCTGACATATTCTTCTGCTAGTGACATCTTTCAGAGGTTTGGAATTCAGCTGTCATTGAAGAACTTTCAGTTCTTCACAGGAAAGAAAAGTTTGCCAGCTCTTTCCTACAGGATCAGAATTTCACCATCCTTATTGTAGAAATGGTATTCTGTCCTGGTAACCTCCCTGAAGTTTAAAAGCCTCAGGGGCAATACAATATTCCCTAGGTATAGTGTCTAACTAGAAATTGGGAATGAGCAAGGAGACAATACTAGTCTGGAGACCTGACATACAAGAAGAGCCCTTGTAGAACTCAGTTTTAGGAGTACAAATCCCTTTGATACTTCAATCAGATTGCCAAAGAGAAATAGGAAACACAAATAGGAGAGTCTTCAGCAGAGTCTACATTTGCTCACACCACAAGCATGAAGTTTAAACAGCACATGTGCAATTTGAAGTAATACAAATCACACTGCATGTAATTTGAAGTAACATGAACTTCCAAAGAAATAGAAAAGCTTTTTAATGCCGTTTTACCAGCAATAACATTCCTCCTTTAGCAACCTTGTGCCTAGCTAATTTATTTCTGACAAAGGAAAAATTTGAGTTTTGTCTTTTGGGAACAAGACAAATCAAACTGACACAAGGTTCCTCTTTTTTTTCCCCCCAGAGTATTTCAAAATTCAAGACAAAGTAATTGAAATAAAAGACTATCTTACAGAATGCAAACTATTGCTAGAAATTCTTCTAACTAGTCCCACTTTGTAATCTCAATAGTTAAGAAACTCCAGTTCTTTTAAAATTCTTGCATGTGTTTAGCATACTGAGATTCAATGGCTGGGTTTATTGCTTAGCAATGTTCCACAGGTTCCATAAGCACCTACAGTTTTGAAAAAAATAGGCTCATTTTCTGCATTTCACTCCTTACAGCTCCATCTGAGCTAGCTGATTACTGTAATAACTTGGCCCCATGTTATGGCAAATTTGCCCTCAGGCTAGTCCTATTAAATTACAATTTCAGGAGCTGTGTTACACCAGAGTCTACAACAAACATGGGGAAAAGGTCTAGTATTACACTGAGTTATGAACTAAACTTACTTAGAGCGTGCATGGGAGCTGCTCAATAGCACTTCAAGTATTTTAGGGATTTTTTTTTTTCTTAATCCACAAAAGAAAGCTAGAATGTAATAAAAGGAAAGTTAGAAAGGGTGTTCTTATTCCCCAAAGCCTTATCAGTTATTTCTACACCACAAGCTCGTATTTGCATTGTGGTTTGTATTCTGTGAAGTGTCTGCTAGATACACCACCCAAATCTGCAGGGAGGGCATACAGTCTCAACCCAGGCTGATAGAGAACAGAACTGCTGCTGTCAACATATTAAGTGCTCTTTGTGTGTATGTGTGTGGAATATTTAGAAATCTTAGTACAAGGTGCCAGCATTTGCATTTGGGGGCCTGTTAACCTGCGTGCTTGTCACTGTTCACATTGGATCCTCAGAGAATGGCTTGCTATTAAATGCCACTCCACCTCCACCACAGCCTATTTAATGGGGCCCTTGGAACAAGAGCTTTTAGTTGTAGAGGGAATCAGAAAGTCTTCTGATTGTTCAGCCCAGGAACTTTAAGCCTATATAAACAGCAAAATATGGTATGACAAGCTTATACTTTGCAGCCTTAAATGAGACTCACAACCAAGAGGGATTTGGGGACCTGGAAGAAATAAAAATATGGACCTGGAGATACAGTCCTTGGATCGATGTCTTGGAAGAAGCCTAAACTCATGGAGTTACCCACTTAACTGAAATGAACTCCCTGCTGTAATAGCTTTTGAATAGCTTCACCTGAACAATTTATGTGCTCCGTGTGCTGGTTTTGGCCAGCAGAGAGTTAACTTTCTTAACGATAGCTAGTGCAGTGCAATGCTTTGGATTTGTGTTGGACACACTTCCAGTTGGGGTTAAACCAGAAGACTGAGGCTTTTATGCAGTTGGTTGATCAGTGAAGTCAGTTTTGCAGTTTAGCAGTAAATATCTGTAATGGTCTGCACAATTTGATGGCCAAAGAATTCAGTCTTAATTTACTTTGTGACCAAAAAAAGACAAAAATACATGTATTTCAGTTGTTGTCAGCTGCTATTCCTGGTTTATATAAATCCAAGGGCAAGCATCTCTCCAGCAACAGCTGTAACATATAGGAGACCTATCCATGCCAGGCACTTCAGAGGGCCTGACAAAATGCATTTCAAAAAGATAACTGATAACCAGACCCAAAATACTCCAAACTGAATGAAAAGAATGACCAGCAGGTTGGAGGAAGCGATTTTGACTCTGCTCTTGTGAGACCCCAACTAGGGTACTGTGGCCAGTTCTGGACTACCCAGAACAAAACAGATATGGAGATGCTAGAGTCCAGATGAAGGCCTTGAAGATGATCAGAGGGCTGGAGCACCTCTCCTGGGATGACAGCCTGAGTTGGACTTGTTCAGGTTGGAGAAGAAAAGGCTCTGCAGAGAACTTACAGCAGCCTTCCAGTACCTGAAGAGGACCTACAGGAAAGCTGGATGGGGGCTGTTTACAAGAGCATGGAGTGATAGAACAGTGGGTTTAAACTGGAAGAGAGTATGCTTAGATTAGATGTGAGGTTGGGGAGACACTGGAACAATGGATCCCAGAGCAGCTGTGGCTGCCTCCTCACCAGCAGTGTTCACAGCCAGGTTGGATGGGACTTTGGGCAACCTGCACTAGTGTAGTATAAGCAGGCTAGGACTAGAAGATCTTTAAGGTCCCTTCCAACCCAAACCCTTCTGTGATTCTATGAACAGCAAATCCTGAATCAGGGATTCAGGCAGTGGCTGTGATACCTCCTATAACAGAGGAGATAATTCTTGGTAAACAGTGATTTTTCTCATTATGGACATTTCTGTTCAGGATTCACTCCACCTAAGTTTTAACACAACCAATTAACAGCAAGCCAAAAATACAGCTTCAATTAAGAAAGTTCTGTCCTGCTCTACTTGTTTGTAAGTACATGGTTATGTGGTGGCCTCAAACACAGTCTGAACATCACACACTGCTTGCTCACTACTGTAGAGAAACAGTGAAAGCTCCCAGAGGCTGGGATAAAGGCAATTTACCAACAAGCACCAAAGAACAAACCCCCAAGACAAAGTACTCACACCCAGTGAAAACACAGAGTACCTTACCAATACCATGATATCACCGAGCACTGCACCAACACGAGGACCAGCCCAGCACTCCAGCCACACTCAGACTTCCCTGGAGGGGAAAAAACACCCCTCCCCAACCAGCCCCTTTTATAGGGGAGTGATATCAGGTGGTGTGGAAACACCCTGGGCTAACTCAGCTCACCTGGGCTAATCCAGCTCACCTGGGCTGGATGCTTGGGGAGGGTGACTCTGGCCTGGCCAGAACCAGGACAGGGTAGCATCACCTAAACTCACAGTAACATTGAACAGCCAGAACTGCTCTACTGAGAGTTATGATCTCTTTTTCTGTGACTGCAAACTGTTACTAGCATTTTCTGAGTATTTCTTATGACTGTTTTAGCAATATTCATCCAGGAATCAATCACTCTTGCTCATATCCCACATCACTGCCCTTCTCTGAAACTGTATCCACTTTTCAAATGGGATTCATAAAAGTGTCTGTGCTACTGAAAAGTTTTTCACCGAATCTAAACAGAGTAATGGAGTTATTAAATTGAATCAGGAAAAACAAAAAGGAAGAAAATTCATAGCAATGTTGCAGGCTATTTTGGAGGAAGATCATACTTTAAAAATGACATCTTTTTCAGTATCCTAGAAAAAATGAGTCCATTGTCGTGCAGAGAAAATAAACACAAATAAGAGCTTTGGGAATATAAATTTCTCTCTTCTTTGCAAAATCAGAATAAGAGTTAAAATAAGAATGAGGGGGCAGCTACTATATGGCATTTTTTGATCACATATAAAACTCAATTTTTCATGGTCTGTTGCCACAGAAAGCAAATTATTAGAGGATTATTTGTCACTGGAGAATATTCCTTTAACAAACTTAGGAGAAATAAGGGGTAGCAAAATACAGTAGTTTAGCCCACTAGATTTGCTCCAAGAAAAAAAAATAGCAGTCTGATGTTGCCAATACCTTTAGATCCCCAGAAAAAAAATGAAATTTTATCAATGCTCCTTCACCCACAGGTCTGTCAGGTTGGAAACTGCACTTTCTACTGATTGCAAATATTAAGTAGAAAAATGCATGACAGGAGCCAAAACATTTTAATAATACATCATCTTAGAGATGTAGATGAATGAGTGAATTCTGACAAGTGAAAATACTAAAAAACACCTGGAAAGATAATGGAAAACCAGAGAGAGAAAATGGACCAGAGGTTGAAGTACTGTTATTCTGTTCTCTCTGCCACAGGCTCCTTGTCTGACCTTTTGCAAACAGGTTTGTCATCAGCTTTCCCAGGTGCCAGACCAGACCTTGAATGCCTCAGCTCTCCCTCCATAAAAGAAAGATAATCCTTCCCTAGAAAGCAATTGTGATGATGCATTGTGAGAGGTTTAGACACTGTGGTGATAAGCACCGTACAAAACCACGCTGTGTTGAGATAAAACTTGTACTGCCAGTCACCAAACTGCTGGGAGGTGTTTTTCAAAGTGACATTTTCACATTATTTATTGTAAAGAAGGGATTTTTTTTTACTTCTCTCTTCAATTAGCCTAGACAGCTGTAGTGCAGCAAGCACAGTAAGCACAGGCAGCTTTGAAATGGGGCACCTAAGAGTAAACGTGTGGACTCTGAGTGATGCCATGAGGAGCTCTTGCCAGAGCTGGAGGTGAAGATGGATGGACTGCAGAAAAGACTGGCTTTGAAGGGACTTGGCACACTATGACTTATGTCAGCTCTTATTTATGCAAAATGAACAAGATGATGGCCTGCTTAACAAACAAACACGTGGAACTCATGGCCAAAGGATGCTGTGAGTGCTAAAGTTACAGGGGGAGAGTGGTGGAGAGATAAATGAAAGAGAAACCCACTGAAAGCACAGAAAACACATCTGGGTGTCAGAGAGCTAAAATAGTCACAAGCCAGAAAAGGATAATGCAGGTCTTGGTTTTGCCTTGGCACTAATTTATGGTACCACTGGGAACGTGGCACTGACTTCAAATGACTTGGATGGACCACTTGGAGCCTTTGTTAAGGCATTTCAGAACAACCTGTCCTGGGCATACACATTTTCTTGTTGCCAAGACCTAAACCACACCTGGCTCTGAAGAGAGCCTTCAAGGTGATCTGCTGAGGCTGCATAAAGAGCAGCAACACCAGGGTCAGGAGCTTCTGCAGGTACCTTCCTCCCCATTGACTGCAAGCAGCCCACACTTTTATCAGTCATTCTCTCCCCAGAAATAAGGATTTTTTTCTTCTTCTTCTTCTTTTTTTCTTTTTCTATCAATGAGAAACTGAGTTTTTCAGTGAAAGAAAAACTCCAGTGAGGAGAATTTCCTTGTCACAGAGAAGAACACCACCCTGATAAATCAGAACAACCGCACACCTCACCCAAAACCTCTTGCACTGCGTAGTTCTCTAGGGCATCAGATTTACCACCAGCAAGGAGGATAACAAATATCTGACCTAAAGCCACGAATGGTACTCACTAAATGAGTGACTGATGGTTCCAGCAGAAACACAAGCTCTGGCAGGTCGTTGTGAGTGTGTTCACTGGTGTGGTAGTGCTGTTCAGCACCACTTTTGATCAGAAGCAGCAGCACCTTTGGACTGAAACATCATTCAGCTCCGAGATGAATATTTAAAATAAGGTATCTGCTACAGATAAACAACGCAGATTGCAGTTTAATTATGTGGTATTTCACAGTGGACTTCCCCCTTTCAATTTTGCTGGAGTGCAACGCTAATTCAAGCCCCGACCTGATGTCCTGCTCAGAAAAGCTATTGGTCTTAGGCTCTGTCTTTGGGAGAACCTGAGCACCACAGTGTGTGTGCAGGCACTGGTGTGTGCAGGGGCAGGAGAGGGACTGGGCAGGGCAGCATCTCCAGGGGAGAAAGGCCACTCGTGTCACCAGGAGAGCTCAGCAGCACGGCCAGTCCCAGCGCAAAGGCTGGACTTGCAGCTCAGCCTCTCACCTCTAGCCAGGGCTTCGGAGCAAGGTGTGCAAAGGGCTGGGAATTCCTTGGACCTTCTCCTGTGCTCTCTGTCCAGAGGAAAGACTGGAGATTATTTAAGTATTTAGACCTAAATGCCTGTGTGATCACAAAAAACTAAACAAGTAGTAACAAACCAGTGACCACTAATGTCAGAGCAGACTCACACTGAGTCGGGTTTGTTCTTTCCCCTCCCCTCTATCTCTGATGATGACATCACATCCTCTACCTCCTTCATCTCTGATGATGACAGCATTCAGGATTACCTCTTTGTGATCTCAGCTGGCAAGGACTGCTCAACCATTTGCAATGGTTTGTAAAGCTATTGAAAAAGAACCTAAATAATTTGTCCTTTGATTTGCAAACCTTGCCAAATACAGCACCTCTCATGTCTGTCTGAGTCTATGAAAAGGCTTGAGAAGTGTTAAATGTGGCCTGCAGAACTTGCTTCCACGTTACATTTATTCTGCATCTTCACAAGGCAAAACGAAGCACACATGTGCTACCAGCTGGGGTGCACTGGGTTAATTTTGGCAGAGCAAATAGATCCAGACAGACAACGCTGTAAACATGCACAAGCACTAACCAAGGTTCAGAGGAATGCAGGCAGACACCTTGGTATGAGCACCATAGCAACAACCTCCATTAAGTCATTTTAACCCTATCATAAAGATATAAAGAAGGAGAGGAAAACTGTTAAAGCGTTTGAAACGTGGAAGACAAAATGAAATTCAATTTAATAATGCTGTTTGTCTCTTTCTCTTCACCTGGAGAGAATGAAAAAATCCATTTATTTGTCAGAGTTTTTAACGGCTTTAAACTATTTAGCTGTCTCTTTGGGGAAAAAGGAGAGGAATTCGAAATGCTGCTCTTTGAAGCTGCTTTTGATTCCTGAAAGGCAAAATGATAGCGGGCAGAAAGTAACAGAGACACTCAGTTCTTCTCCAGATCTGGTAAATCTCAGACTGGGGGAGCACTACACAGAGAAGGGCATTCCCAGCCTGTCTGGGTGTGCTGTTGATAAAGATACTTGGGCCTTTTCTCTTTTACTTTTTCTTCTCTTTCTCCATTTTTGTTGCTTCTCCTTTTTTTCTTCTATTTTTCCTTCTCCTTTTGGTTTCCTCCTTCCCTTTCTGTGTCTTTCCCTCTTTCTTTCCCTTTCTCTCTCCTTTTCCTTTCCCTCTTTCATAGCAGAAATCAAAAGGAGATGGATGCTGCACCCAAGGAACGGTGCAGGGAAGGGACAACACATGAAAGATGGACAAGACAGGAGACCAGAGTCCTGGGGAGACGGCCAGGACACAGGTTGTGGCAGGCACAGCCTCAGATGACCTCTCCCTGTTTCAGTTTTCACTGAGAATCAGAGCAACAATGCAGGGATACACAGCAAGGATACCCAGACTGTCCCCAGAGATGGGCTTTTCAGTCCACCTGCCTTCTTTGTGCCAGGGACCACGTGAAGGTTCTGAGACAGGGAATCACCTGCTTTCTCAAGTTGGCTACTGGTTAAGCCCAAATCAAAGCCTGATTTCTTTTTCACATTCTCTTCCAGGTAACTTTTCAGCTCAGCAGTAGCTGTACACCTTCTGTTTTGTTTTGACAAGTTCAGAGCTTTATACTGCTTGCAAAAGCATTTATATAATAAGGACTTGTTCTTCAACCAGCTTGTATTTTAAGCCTCTATAGATGGTTTGTTCCCAGTAATCCCTTGTACCTCCTTTGGTAAGGTGACCAGCAGTCATCTGAAATGCCAAGGAAGTAACTAGAGCTGGTGCCTTCCCCTGCTGCCTGGTTAGTGAGCCCTGCCCATAGCACAGGATGAGGAATACAGCCCCCAACAGCAATCACAGGGGAGGAGAGACACCCATCCTTTAATCAAAACACTTGAAGTTTGAGAAAAATGCTACTTTTGTGATCTATGTGGGAAACAAATAAAAATTTTCCTCAAGAAAAAGCAACCAGAATAGCTATTTTCCAATCAACTACAATCAACAGTTATGATGATGGTAATCTGAATATCATTATTTCCTGCTATTAATAACACTGGCACTTCAGGCAAAACATGAAGTGACTAATGCAAGACAATGTTAAATGACAACTGAAGCTGGTGCTTACTCCTGACTTACTGCTTACTCTGCTACGCCAAGAAATCCATTGGTATTCCAGAATTAGCACCTGAAACAGAGCTTCAGGAGGGCTGTATCCAGACATCTTTTTAAAGCTTTAATACTCTCTGCATGCTGATGGCCACACGTCCTGATGAGCCTGTCTGTACCTGTGAATTGTAGATCTGACATCATTTAACCTCACGACAGCCTGAACAGGTTTCTACTCACTGAAAAGAACAAAACTCATATCTCATGCCTCTCCTTTTCTCTTTCACTGAAACAGTAGTGGTAGAATTGGCTCGATAGCCCTTAATCCCACAGTAACTTCTCTGCAGTCACCTGTGAGGAAAGGCTGAGTGAGCTGGGGCTGTTCAGTCTTGAGAACAGAAGACTAAGGGGGGACCTTATTAATGTTTATCAATACCTGAAGTATGGGATGCAGGGGGAAATGGGCAGCCCCTTTTCAGTGTCTGTGGGGACAGGACAAGGGGCAGTGGCTGCAAGTTGGAGCACAGGGAGTTCCACACCAACATGGGGAAGAACTTTTCCCCAGTGAGGGTGAGGGAGCCCTGGGACAGGCTGCCCAGGGGGTGTGGAGTCTCCATCTCTGGAGAGATTCCAGCCCTGTCTGGACACCAACCTGTGCACTATGAGCTGGGGAGCTGCTCTGGCAGGGGGGTTGGACCCCATGAGCTCTCGAGGTCCCTTCCAACCCCTGAGATTCTATGATTTTTTTAAGTGATCAGCATAGAAATTAAACCACTTTTGAATTGTATGGCATTTTAAAGGAAAAACTAAAACTATATCTGTAATAAAAACATTCCTTTTAATGACCAGTCTGCATTATCTGAAGCGAGTGTCAGCCCTTCATCCAGGTCGTTGCATGCTGCAGTACTACTTCTCTTACTATGTCTTTCTCCCTCAACTGCTGTCACAGGCCCTTGTGTTTGAGGCTCTTGTGAAAAAGTGTGTGCTGTTCCTCACTCCTCCCTGGGAAGGGATGGCATCAGTGACTCATAGCTGGGGTTTGTGGCATAAATGCACTAGCTGGAAAGACCACTGTCTATTCCCTTCAATCTATTTATCCTCTATATTTTCCCCTCTGTTAAACAGGAGCAGCAACGCTGCTTTACCATGTTTATTCGAGATGAATACTGGAGGAATGGAAGTAATGTGCAGTCTGTGTTACTGAAACACAAAGATTTGCTTTTTTAGAAGAAGAAAAATCTCTCTAAGCAAGTGAAAGGAAGAGATGCAAATTACACATTGATGTACGTGCCCGCAGTGTGCAGCATCAGGCCGGTAATTGCCATTCCACCTGCAAGTCTCCATAGCCTGCAAGGCTGCTCAGCGTTACCAGACAGTCCAAATGCAAAGGAGTAGTTAGAATTATTCAGTGTGAGTGCAGTGGGGATGAAATGAAATTACAATTCCCTAGTCAATGAGAGGGTATGCAAGGCTGAATAGAGCCGAAATGGGTTTCAGGTCTAAGAATCTGTCTCCAGTCACAATACGGAAATCACAGGCAGATGTATTTATCTCTTCTGTTTACATGTTTATGCTACAGCAAGAAGGGAAATTAAAAACCCAAACCACAACGGAGCACAAACATATGAATCATCAGCAGACCTTCAAGGGGTATCAATTAGGATACATCTGTTAACATCAATGGCTCTGTGCTCAAGATCTGGCTCCAAGTGTAATTCTCACAGATGTATAATGCACCACCGCTGTTTCATAAAGTACATGTGCATAATTAGCTTCCCTGGTATTTAATTCAAGCCTCAGGAAGAACTGAACCCCCCCCCCCCCACCAAACCAACCCATAACATTTCTTGTGATGGAAAGATACGCTCGACACTTGTAATTTCTGTAGTGCAGTTGCATGGCACATGAGGAAGCACTTGTGGCTCAGCCCACTGCAGCAGCAGTTCCTGGGCACAATGGCATCTTCAACAAGAAGAATTAGCAGATTTCTTATGTCAGCAATACGGTCGTGCACTCCCAGGCAAATATATCTCCAAGACAACCTCTTAGGCTCTGTAGATATTAACTGTCATGAAAAGGAGTCTAAAGATTTGTTGTTCTTCATTTTGATTAACACAATCTGCAGCAATAAAACCAAGGCTCTCGCCCACAGCACAGCAAGTTACAGCTGAGGATGGCAATGTCCTGAGCAGACTGGCCTCATAATATCTGTTGGTCTCCTGTAAAGGGTCCTTACCTAACTCCTGTGGGGCTCAGCCTAGCCCTTGGGGGCTGGGGCTCATGGGGAAGGAGCACAGCCTGTGGGTTCACCAGCTGGCAGCAAACGCTCAATGCTGTAAGTGAATCGCTTTCAGCAAAGGTGTATTCCTCAGTGGGATGGTGCCAGATTTTAACTGTTCACCCAGAATGTTTCATTCATACAGAACTCTTCCTATGCCAGTGACAAAGAGGTGGGCTAAAGTGCTGCTTAGCATCACTGGCTACGGAGCAAAGGAGTCACTCTGCTTCTCCTGCACCAAGGGCTCTCAACAAGTCAAGCACTAGGGGTGTTTCTTCATCCACTTGGTGACTGGCAGTTCTAGTGCCTAAAATTAAGGCATTTGAATGAGTTCTTTTCAGACTTTAGAGAATTATATTAAGGATTTTAGAGAATTCAGTGTAAAGGCTGCCTCTATGGCAGTAATGGTGTCATAACTCAGCCTGCTTCGAGGGAATACCTCTGCTTCCAAGCTTATGCTGCCAAAACCTTTCAAGCTGCACCTTTGTGTGACTTCTAGGGATGGTTTTTACACATTTAACTGCTTCCTGAGGTTAAAACATTAAAATATATTAAAAAATCCCCACATTCTCACTTTGTAGAGCCCTGTTAGCTCATCAGGAAGGCATCAGAAAAAAATACCCCACAAGCAACCACAAAACAAGCACAAAATCTTTAAAAAAAAAAAAGCACCTATATGTCTTTATTCCTCTAACTGGTGTGATCCTTGTCAGTCAGCTACCATGTCAGCCCAAGCCTACAAGCAACCACATACAGTATGCTGGTCTGAGAGCAGCACACAGCTGCAGAACCTGAGCTGAGCCACCACCATCTAATTTCTAGATGATAAATATCTTTCAGGATAAAAGACACCAAGCTATGGAACTCCAGTGAGACCTGAGTGCTTTGGGAACCATCAGTACACAGTTTCCAATAAAAATGTAGGTAACAGTGGAAAATAAAGGTTGAAGGATTATGAAATGCAGGTTCCCTTAGGGACTGCAGTGGAGAGTTCACTGAAGTGGATTTAGGATACGTAAGTACATACCCCATTATTAGCACTGAAACAAGCCTAGCCCAAAATGACTGGTTTAAAATGACTAACTCTTTTATCCAAGTATTTTGTAAGATGCTTTGCCTCTATTAAAAAAAGACTTGTTTTCATATACTCAAGGGAAAACTAAGAGTTTCAGCCATTTAAAGGAATTAAGCAAGAGAGGAAAAAGAAAAGTGGAAAAAAAACCCCAGACTAAATGTTTTTATTTCCAATTTTGTTTAATGTGTCCTAAGCAAGTTTGCTTTTGAAAAAAAAGCTGTTCCTTCATTAAAAATATTGACCAGCTCTAATTTGAAATTGTCCCCATGGCAACACAGCCAGAAGCTGGAAAGATCTTCTGGTTTTGTTTGAAGAAACACTTAAACGCTGAGAAGATCCTCTACTTTGCCCCAGTATACTAGTCAGCCTAATAAACTACAGTTCTTGAGGGTTGAGGGAGCTGGGGCTGTTTAGCTTGGAGAAGAGGAGGCTGAGGGGAGACCTTATCACCACCTACAACTGCCTGAAGGGAGGTTGTAGAGAGGTGGGTGATGGTCTCTTCAGCCAGGTGACAGGAGATGGGACAAGGGGCAATGGCACAAAGCTGTGCCAGGGCAGGGACAGATTGGATATTAGAAAAAAGTCTTTTACTGAAAGAGTTGTCAGGGCTGGAACAGGCTGCCCAGGGAGGGGGTTTAGTCACCTTCCCTGGATGTGTTCAAAAAAAGGGTAGATGAGGTACTTAGGGATATGGTTTAGCACAGGATGGGAATGGTTGGACTTGATAATCTTCAAAGGTCTCTTCCAACCTTGTGATTCTGTGATTCTTCCCTCTCCTGACCATGTCACCTGCCGTTCTGTATCTATTATAAAGGTGTTCTGAGACCGACAATGAAAAAGCACCTCTGCTTCACAGAACTCACACACACAAACTTCATGAGCAGGAGAATTAAGATTTCGATCTGTACATTATTTTGTCTCCTTAGAAGCATGGAGTCAAATTCCCCAGACTCTCCCTCTCTCTACTTTCCTTTAGTAACAAAGCAGCAGGAGAGATTTATTTAAACACAACCTCCCAGCCCGCTGTAGGTGTCAGCTGAACCATCCCAGGGTCGTGCTGTACCTGTGTCTCAGTTATGGGGGAAGCCAGGACATCAGGCTTCCATTAGGCACCGTGACATTTAGACAGTGAAAATAAAGCCAAACAAATTGCAGCCCACAGCCCGGGCGCAGCGTGTGCTGTGACAGCCAGAACACGCCAGCAGGATTTTGTGCCACAGTGAATTACTCTCTGGTCTGATAGGACACTGAATCACAGCGTACAAGGCTTGTATTAACCAAGTCCTGACATCTTTATCCATATAAACAGTATTGCTGTATTTAAGGGACTATTCATATGCATAAAAATTGGAGGGGCCAGGAAGATGCATGGTCATTTCTGGAGGGTTTTTTTTCCTCTGCTACATTTATAGAGCTTTTCTTACCACTGTTCCCTTATCTCATGTTCCTGGCAAATATTATTTCCAAATGCTAGAAATGCTCTCTTCAAACATTTCAATTAGGAAGAAAACCTCTCTCTCTCACACTCACAGATACACAAAGGCAGCAATACAATTATTCTTAGAATAAAGTTATTTTGTAATCTCATTTTATTCCTCCCAGCCTAGGCTTGGTATGAGAAATTATCTTCACTCTTGACAGCAACACACATCAGATGCTTTTAAGATCTCTGTTGGCACACACTGTGTTGGTATTACAGCTTCCTGTTCTGCATCACAAGCCTGCAGGAAACCTGCTGAACTTGTGGCTTTTCTGTGCCCGCTGTGGAGGAGCCAGGGGGCTCACCAACCCTCTCCCCCACCACAGTGCTGCTCAGGACCCAATGCTCACGACAGGCCATGTTACATATTCAGCAGCTAGCTGTGAACAGCCTTATTTCCAGTGCTGGTGTGATTTTTTCACTGGTTTTATTCACCAGTGAAAAGCAGCACACTGGGGTGTCGGTTCCCAGATCTTTATTCATTCACCACAGGGGTTTGCACAGGTTTCCTGGTTTAACTCACAGCAGAACAGCAAATCAGGATGAAAGGAGTTGATGAAGCAGCCTGGAGCCTTCCTTAGGTGTTTTGCTCCCAGTGTATGTGACTAATTGTCACACCCCCACGCAACAAGGCAGGGGCTGTGGAGGGTAAGGATGGAACAGATCCGTAAGGAATCAGTTCACCCCTGGCACCTGCTGAGGGTGTGTTGAGTAGATGTGGAAGAAAAGCCATCAGCAGATGCAGAGTAATGATCTGGCCTTGGAGAATGAAGATACAGACCCGATGCTCTAAGCAGCTTCCAGTGCTGGTGTAATTGGGATGACATGCAGAAACAGGAGGAAGTGTGAAACAAGCCTGTGTGCATTTATGTAACAGCTCTGCTAGACCTCATCAAGAAAAAGTGACACCCCACCTTCCCCCCAAATTCTCTTCCTCCACTGGGAACACAAGGAGCTTCTTGCAGCCATCACCAGCTGTGGCACAGAGCTCTTCACACCAGGATAACCCCACAATTTCAGCTTTACTGCTCCACTGTGGGGTGGATGGGAGTTCTCTGCACCAACACTGCAGCGTTGGGGCTGACAGGCTGTAACTGCAAATCCTCACCACCCTCACTGGCTGAGCTGGTCCTCCACAGCACCCAGGACCTCCTTTGTTCTGCGAGCTCTGCAACCAGGAACATACTCTACAAAAACACACTACAGCCCTTCAAAAAGACAGTGAGTGTGTTCTCCTGGTCAAAAGTCATCAGACAGGATTGTGCACCAAACATTTGTATAACTTGCATTTGCTAGATGTGGCTCTTCCCTCTGCTCAGCTGTGAAAGACCTGCATCGTGCTAGATGTTGTTCAAAGGCTCGTGTGTCTCTCTAAAGCCAGTGAAGTTGCACTGACACATTCTGTAGCACTCCTGGGGGTTTTTTGTTTGGTTTTTGGTTGGTTTTTTTTAAACTCAGGATATTAAGTATTTCACACAGTACTTGAAAGCAAAAAACCACCTCTCCTCTCCCTCTCTGCAGAACACTGTGACTCGGTTCACACTGTAATATCTTGCAACAAAATGGATTGTCACACACCTTTTAGGATGAGTGTGTGATGGCCTCTGTTTAGAACTTGCTTCTTTGCAGGTGTGACGTGGAGATGTGAGTTCAGGACTTGGATTACTTCTGATTTCCCTTTTACCTTATTATCATTGCCCACAACTATAGATTCTTTGACTGAAACATGGAAGAGAATAGATTTCTGTTTTACTAATGGCCTGGAAGATGGAATAAAGACTATCCTTATTAAATTTGTGAGCAATACCAAACTGGGAAAGGCAGCAAGCACACTGAAGGCAAAGACCAAATTGAAATGAGTTTTAAGCAGCCAAATGAATGTCTGAAGAGAACAGATCGTAGTGTCATTACAGATACGTGGAGATGCTGGTGCTGAATGGTGAGGAATGAAGAGGCATGGTCTGCAGTGTCACCCTGCTGTGAGAAGCTATAGGCAGGGGGGAAATACTGTATATGAGGTACGAGGTTGATCAAATCTATTCATTCTGGAAAGGCTCTTCTGAGCACCTCAGAGCTCCATTAGTTCTCGACAGCTGGTGGGACTGCACGTGGCAGGGCAGGAGGGAAAGGGGGGCTCAGGTGGAACTCTGCTTCAAGGGTGTGTGCAGGACAGCAGGGTGCTGTATCCTACGAAGACAGACTTGGCTCACTAGTTAATGACAGAGCTGCTTGGTGTTCATCAAACCATCATCTAACCATACAACCCCAGGGAAACAAAAAGGTAATAAATAATAATAACAGTGATGACAATGATGTAAGTATTCAGATGGGCTTGAACCAGTCAGGGAGCATCACAATCTCCCACATATTCTCCTGGGGTGGGGGGAAAAGAGAGGTTTAGGAAGGAAATGTGGGACACAGCAAGGACTTCAGCCCAATCTCCCAGCTTTCAGGACAGAAATACACCTTCTTCTCTGTTCCTTGGTAAAAAGCAGACATTAAAAATAAATCTTTTCATAAAGAAACAAGTACATTTCCCTGTGAGAAAAACATATCTTACACTTTAGAAAAAAACCCCAAACCACTATGAAAAGAGCTATTTTTATTAAACTGTCATCAAATTATTCTGTTCCTTCTCATTTGAGAACCTGGTAGCATGGGAACATTTAATCATTGTATAGGAATTGTAAGAAAGAAGATATTGAATATGGAAGGATTTTGAGAATTGTTGCTCGTTAGCAGCACAGATAAATAGTACAATAAAAATATGGGGGATTCCTATGATTATAGACAGTCTGAAGAGCTAAACCAGTAAGCTTTTGAACACAGCTTCTAATTCCTGGTATCTCCTCACTATCTCCAAGACATAAGGACAGGACAGCAGAGATCCCTTTGACAGAGATCACTCAGTAATGCGAGCCAGAATTACCTGATCTCTCCAGTACACAAAGAGCAATGACAAACATACCCCATGGTATGTGATATGCATAAAGGTCAATTCACAGATACAGTCATGATAGTAATTTTAGAGCAATAAATTACCAGTGATCAAGAGCAAATGAATAAAAATCTGTTGGCAGCCACGACTGTATTAAATTCCTAATGATGGCCAAGCCATAAGCAGAATAAAAATATATTGGAAAAATCTGACAATTAGACATTTATTCCCATTAATACAGACACTGCACATCTATCCCCTTAAAATATTCTCCAAGGCCTTTCAATTTATACTCTGGAAAGCCTGTTTTTACTCCTGAAACACAAACCCCCCTGCTTACAGATACTTTCTTTTAGTAGTCAGTTATCTTCCTTGAAACAGTCCTTGGAGATACACAGCCTCTTTGCTGCAGGTAGCTGCTCTGTCACAGTTGAAGAACACGCTCCAAGGAAGCTGACTTTTTTTCAAATATAATTCACTTTCCTGCATGTTTAACCCAATGTCTGTCTCCTGCTCCATGGAGCAAGGTCTGAACCTTTGGGAAATCGATTTGCTTTTATTCAATGTGGCTGTCAAGCTTCCTGATACAACTGAGGTGGGAAAAATAAGCAGTGGCTATATGTACCAACAAGCCCAGACTGTGCAGGTGGAGAGATGGGCATTAGTGGCTCTCATTGAAGGGACCATTTCTATCACTACTTGTCTGCAACACAAAGGATAAAATGATACAGCACGTTCACCCTAAGTGCTGAGTCTGATTTCCCCTATCTCACTCCCTCTTAAATGACAAGAAAGTGGATGGAAAGGGAGCATGTAAGACCCAAGCTCGTGGCCTTTGCTGGATGTTTGCAGAAGAGGACTTGAGCAGAGAAGCCAAGGCTGGATCTCACCTGCAGCACCCTGTGAGGATGCTGTTCATCACTTGCACGGTACTGCTCAGCTGGTACAACTGTTTGTATGAACTCTCAGACAGCTCCTCAGCCCGTGACAATACAGCTTTTAGAACTCAGGCAGGAAAATAAGCTTTATGCTGGCACACCTTTATCTGCACTGGTTACATCAGCACAGGAGCAAAACACCTTGGTGCTGGGCAGAGGGGGAACTGGGTCAGCTCAGCAGACGTGGTGTCTGGTGTTTTGAGCATCCTGCTGTCAGGCTCGGGGGAAGCAGGAGCTGTTGATGTAACGGCAGCGTAATTATTGGCACAGGCTTGTATTAAGATAACAGCATAAACAGTTAACATTCCCCAGAAGAAATAAAGGTGTTAAAATAGCAGCTGGGTAAATACAAGATAATGACAGAAAGCAGCATGATTTCCCCAGGTTCAAACAAAGCAGACGAGGATTCTGCAGAATTGACCTTATTAAAGAGACGTTGTCACTTTAAAAATGAACCCAAACCCAAACCCACTGCAGCTGGAAGTAAAGACAAAGTTACCTATTAAACTTAACAATTAATTTGACAAAAACATCAACCCTTTTACTTCCATTTTTATGTTTTTCTGTAGTGAAGTTCCAGGTCCACACAGACATGTTCACTTTTCTTCACAACTGATTGTCTTTTTGACACAATCTTGATAGTCTCTAGCAGAATATCCAGTCATTCATTCTTGGTATTAACTACTCTTCACTAAGCTTAGCACAGGTATTCTACTCTGTAATAATTAATATTACAGAGGGCAGGGAAATGAAATAGCAATTTGATGCAGGAAATCTCAGATCCCTTCATGGAAACACTTTCTGCTCAATCAGTGCAGAACAACATTTGGTGTACAGACAACATTTTGCCTTGAGATGTTTTTCACCATGTGGGATCCTTTTTCTTTTTAATTAAAGAAACCTCCAAGATGAAATCTTTCAAATAAAGGCTTGATTTTAAAGCTAAAAGAAACAATTGAGTAAGTAACATTTCTTAAGTCCTAATCCAGTATCTGTATCTCTGTTATATCAAGACAGAAATAAGGAGGGAAGAAGAAAATCTTTTAAAATCCTACCCTCTCTAAAGGGAACTGTGCAGATTTTGCACTTTTATCCTATGAAACTGTGATTTTTTGTCTGCTGCATCTTTCAATAGAGGCTGAAAGAGCTTCATTGCTTGAATTAATCAGAGTTCAGTAGATGCATTCATGAGGAAACTAGAGCATACAACTTGAACAACAGGATGGCAATATGACACAGCAGAAAGTAATTATGCACCCCACTGCAGAACAGCTGGAAAGGTCCAGAATCACATGGACACAGATTCTCTTGAGATCACTGAGGACCTTGACAATGAGCACCAGTAAGTGCTCATTTCATCTTAAATCTGAAAAGGACCAAAGTATCTTAAAATCTTTTTTTCCTGGTCCTTCTATGGCATTAGCATTTTGTCCCCTACCAATGCATACCTCTGCTTTGATGAATACTACGGGGTTCTTTGTGGTGGATCACACCATAAGCCAAGGAGCCTGTCAGCAGTCATGTGTAAAATGAGAAGTAATAAACTTTCAGGGAAACACAACTAATTGTGGGACTAATTAGAGGTTCTTTCACTCCCAGTACTTTCAATCTCAGTAAAATACATTATATAGCCAGGTAGAA
This sequence comes from Gallinula chloropus, assembly GCF_964237585.1. Classification (NCBI taxonomy): domain Eukaryota; kingdom Metazoa; phylum Chordata; class Aves; order Gruiformes; family Rallidae; genus Gallinula; species Gallinula chloropus. The sequence goes on along the minus strand of NC_140092.1, from coordinate 3,342,708 downwards.
AACAACTGGAAGAGTTTCTAAACAAGTGAGGCATTTCTTTGAAGTCCCAATTCTACAATGAGCATAGTATAAACACCCAGATGAGATACTTTTATCCTTTCATTTGGTTATATCTATTTAAAATAGGAGATTAAGACAGACTGTACGGTGTCCTTTCCTGATGTTATTTGAGTGAGTGAAGAACAATTCACACCATGCAGATAATGTTCAAATTCCTGAAGAATTCAGCCTTATATTATTTTTTTTTATGACTATAAAGCCAGATGGGTTCAAGCCATTCATGGCTTATCCAGCACACCTTCCTTGGGAGACCTGAACTGTGAGATACAGATGCTAATACCTATGGTACACACACAACTGGCCCCATGTTCTCTCTGCATGACTCAAATTTAAACGTAAAGTCTATTACTCTTGGTAGTACTTCTTTCATAAGGCACATTCCTTTGGCTATGTATTGCATGATATGGAGCTGATTCATAGCAGGGCATCGCTTTCCTTGCTGAAATAGTTACATTTGTCATGAGATGTGTTGAGAGTTACAGGTTAGCTTTCTATTATTAGACATACAGATTATCTGTTGAGGTTAATAAATTGATATTGCAATCAATCTTCAGATGTTAGACTTTATTATTGTAGCTGATTAAAGCTATTTGCCCCAGTGTTTAAATAACACTTGCTGTTGTTCCCCTTTTATGCTCTAACAGTCTTGAATCTGGGCAGGCCAAGAAATGTTGGAAGGAACTTGCATTCAAGGGAGGGTACTTAGCTCCTTGAAGCTCCCAGCACAGCCAGATTTTCCAACTGGCTTTTCTTGCACAGGGACAAATCCCTTTCTGAAACACCTGAGCCTCCTCCTGTACTGCTCTGACCACCACTCTGAGGTAGGACAGACCCTACACCTTTACCTTCCTGCACCCTGGAGATGATGCACCAGCCACACAAGAATGTAGTGACTTTCAGCTCCCACAACCCTGACAGCACTCAGGAGTGTGATGGCTTCACAAGGAGACTGAAAAACACAATCAAAAACTAATGAGGATTATCAGGCTAATTGCTGTACCCATTTTCTAAGGCTAATAGTGATATGAAACACAACCTGTTGTTTATTGTGGAATTAATATTTAAACTTGTCAAGAGAAATGGGGGAAAAAAGTTTTTTTCCACTTGGAATAGATGCCAACTAGAGACACAATATATATTGTAACATTTTTATTTTCAAAATGAAATTGGCAACCTATTAATACAAGGACAGAGAAACTAAAATAATGGAAAACTGCAAAATACATGATCACAGTACCCTCAGAGTACAGCACTCAAATACAATTCAGAAATGCTCAAAACAGGCTTGAATATAATGAAACATTAACGAGTCTATGCATTTCTTTTCTCCTTTCCTATTACTGCTTTTAGGGTTCATATTGTCTTTCTGCCAGCTGGAAAGGTTTGAAAATTCTCTCTTCAAGTGCAGAATGATATTCCCATCAATTCTGAGGAATCCAGAAATAAGAACTTCAAAAATACCCACCTAGAAATGTGAGACTTTGTAACACTGCAATCAAAAAAGCTTCTGAAGTTATTAATATGTCCATTTACATTTTTCCCTTTTCTAATGAGCGAGTGTGATCACATTGCTTCACCAAGAAAGAGACTGCAGCAGGTTGAGAATAATTAACACAATTTTGAACTGTAGCCACATTCATAGCTCTACTGAAGCAAGTTTAGAAGCAACAGTGAAAAGTGAAAGTTATTCTGGGATGCAAGACTAAGTATATACATAGTATGCAGAAGATTTGGACTACCAGCTATCAGAGTGCAGAAGTGACATTCAAAGCCTATTAAGAGCACAGTATTAAACAGTAAATTAGCTAGAATAACAGAAAATCAGAGAACAGCAGACTTGTGGGCCATCCACTTCACCTCTTCACATCACCTGCTGTAATGCAGTTTATTCCAACAATATATAAATACAAGAATAGTAAATCAGTACCTGCTTTATATAATAAATAACCTTTCTATATAATTTATGAAAATACAGCTACAGTAAAATCAGTGCAAAAATCATCAAAACATACTGAAGGAACACTGCGTCCTGCCTGCCAGAATGTGCCCCACAGAGCACCCAGATTTCACCTACTGCATCATACACTGTCAAGAACTACAAATGCACATTGCTATCTGCACCATTCCACAATTACAGCTATTTACACTGTCAGGTAAATGATACTAAAAGAATGCAAGTGTTATTTAAACCACACACTTCATTCTTCCTCGTTGTTTTCCTGACTGTTAAATACCTTCCTCTCCTCTAATTGATCCTTTGAATGGAAGTCGCCCTCCTGAGCCTGTGTCTGCACGAGCAGCCTTTTTGGAATTAAGAAAGTTCTTTTTCTTCCTCCTTGGTGAATTATGCAAAGAAAGTATTGGGTCACTTGGCTCACGGAACAAAAACACCTTCTCCCCTGTGTCAAACAGCTCTATGGCTTCAGCAGCTGCAGCGTTCAAAGAAAGAGGTGGGTCAGACTGCTCCACGGGAGGATGCGTAGGTGAACATCCAAGGTGAAGGAATGATGCTCTTTCCAAGAGGGCAAGTTGTTTCTTCTTTATCAAGCTATGTTAATGGTAAAAATGAAATGGAAAAATTAAAACTTGGGCAAAACCAGCAAAATTTCTGGTGGTGACTTTGGAAGCTAAGGAAAATCCTATTTCAGACAGAATTGTATTTTCCATTCCAATCCCCAAGAATTTTCATATCTCTTTATGAGATACAAAGTTGCATAAGGAAAGGTAAATTTTTAACAAATACCCACAGGTAAGATGGGTAATATATGTGAAAAATGTGTGAATTTTGAAAAAGACTTTTCAGGCATTTACTATGATTGCTCATTATATGTAGATCTACTGCAGGAAACACAAGTACCAAAAAGCAGAAGAGTCAGAAAATGTATATTTATGAACTTATTTTCTGATAACTTATAGATAAAAGAGGAAGCTTTGTCAATGAAATGAATTGTGTGTATGTACATATACATATATAAAAAAATCATCGTATCTGTTTCTTCCTGTTCTCTCCTTACCTGTCTTTTCTCTTGTTTAGAGAAGGGACCTTTTCCAAACTTCTGTTTATCAGATCTTGCCTTACTTGGTTCTCCAATGCTTGCCACAACTCTTGGTTCTTCCTTGAAGGAGCAGGAAAGAAAAGAATTTCCAGCAGCAAATTCCAAAATTCACCCAAATTCCCTTCCTGATTTTAACTACCAAACCCACAACAGTAATACCAGGAATAGAGTCAGTAAGACTGCTCAAGGATTTCTGCTGCCTGGACACAAATGATTTAAATCAGGTAAGGTCACACCTCAGGGCATGGTCCTGATGCCCCTTATCTGTTCCTGACAGCTAGGGGTGCCAATGCCACAGCATCTGCTTAGACCCCATTCCCATGGTCATGAGGGCCTTGGGAGATGGGGTCCAGGAGCACCTCAGAGTGTTAGCTCTACAGCTGTTCAGCTGGTCTTAACCGGGATAAACTGGAGGGATGAAGACTCTGGGAGACTACCTGTCCCTGTGAGTAAAAACAGCGGCCACTTGTGGCTTTAGTAACCAGCTACAAAGGGACAGCTTCTGTTATTTAAAAGGAGAACCTCCTTCATATCTGTAGGAGCTATGGACACCTAAAATCCAGTGTACTTATGGATACTATAAATGCAAAAAGCTAGAAGGAAAATTTGTTATAGTCAAAAGAAAGAAAGCAATCAGAGAAAAACTTATAAATCTATAAAATAACCATTTTGTTAATAAAGTTAGAAAATTCATTAACTCTATCAATTTGTTATAGGTAAAACGCGTCACAAAATAAGGCAGCAGTTTCAAAGTATTTCTACCCCACAACTTATGCACCTGTCATTTTCTTCTGTTTGCTTGTCCAGCAAATACACATCCATGTAAAGCAATAAACTTCTACCACAAAACATCACACTTACCTTTTCTTACAGCTGCCGGATTCATCTGCATTACTGTCACTTTCAGCAACACCATCTGAATATTTACTGATGGAATCAAGGACAGAAAGAACCTCACTTGGTGAGCTGGAGGGCAGCAACAAGTTCAGGATCCTGTGCAACATCCCCATTGGCACCCTTGTCAGTTTGGCCAAATAACCCGCCAGCCGAAGCTCCTGGAGGATTAATGAGTAGAAGACTGACAGATTTAGCATTGAGAAAGAAAGTGTTAGCAAATGTCAACTACTGTCTTTAAAGAATTATTCATTCTAGAAACAAAAAATTATGGAAATCACGTTAGTGGTGATAGTTCACAGAATCACAAGGTTGGAAGAGACCTTTGAAGATCATCAAGTCCAACCATTCCCATCCTAAGCTAAACCAGATCCCTAAGTACCTCATCTACCCTTTTTTTGAACACATCCAGGGAAGGTGACTCAACCCCCTCCCTGGGCAGCCTGTTCCAGGCCCTGACAACTCTTTCAGTAAAATTTTTTTCTAATATCCAATCTAAACCTGCCGTGGCACAGCTTCATGCCATTGCCCCTTGTCCCATCTCCTGTCACCTGGCTGAAGAGTGAGAATAAAATGACACAGCTCTGTGTCCTACTCTGCCCTTTTTGGCTAAATGGTTTCAGGACCTTTAACTCAGTAATTTACATGTGGATGACTGAGACACTGTAATTTCAGCATTGCTTTCCTCTGTAGTAGTTTCCTCTTTAAGATGTTTTTTCCACTCTGACCCTTAATGTTCTGCATAAGGTGTGATGTGGACTGAGAGGCAACGTGGTTCTAACACAGCACAACTCACCTGCGAGGTGCCACAACGCTGTCAACAGTACAGAAAGCAGCACAGGTGCCTGTGCCCACCACAAACAGCAAAGGGGCTGCTGATGTGTGAACACACAACAGCAGTGAGCAGCACTGCCAGATACCCACATCTCCTACCCAGGCCAGCTTGCAGAAGCGAGAAGAGGTGAATGTGCGGTGAACTCAGGAAAGTCACACTAGTCAGAGCAAAAGCCCTCCAACCCTTGGATGAGTCTGATTCTTCCAGTATATTACATGGTAAGGTACCATAAAGATTAGGAATTCACTTTTCTTTTTGGTACCATCTAAAAGAAGCAAATCTTACTTGTACCACCAATAAAAACTCATTTGTATTCTCTGAATTTGGTCAAAACCAAAACACTAATGTATGTACTGTAATTTAGAAACAGCAGAATTACTTGTAAGTATATGGACTGTGCAATCTGTATTTAAAGTACTAATGCAGGAAGCAATGAACTCAATCCAAGCTGTGTTTCAAGCTTACTGTGCTGCTCCCACATGCCAGCCTGCCTGCATCATCTGGTGTCTCTAAAATGCAACTACAGTGCACCTGGAGCAATAGTTACCAGGTTGCTTAAAAACAACTTCTCAGCCAGAGGCTTAAGATCCTGAACTCACTATCATTCAAGGAGATGTCTTACTGACCTCCAGAAGGGAGGCTGAAACACAAAACGTCAGAAATTAAAGCTTGTCCAGTTTTCTAGAGGCCTGCATCCACAGTTCTGAAACCTAGTCTAAAGCAAAAAATCCTCTTTAAAGAGCAGAATTATGTAGGATACAGAGGTACAGTAGGCATACTTTCCTAATACTTGCCAATATAATGTGTTCAAGAAATTGTAAGAAAATGGGGAGGGGAGAAGATTTAATATCAATTCCCACATCAGCTCACAGGATAAACACATCCAAAACTAGGAACATGTTACAATGTGAGCCTTAATAAATAAATTACTATTCTATTAAGTACATACTTTACAGTTGAATTAAGAGTAATCAGGTTTTGAATGACAGTTAGAGTTAGCATACCACTATACCCACTGAGACCAGAAGATCTGTTTTGTCTGTTTGCAGGGTCAATAGGCACAGGTTTTATGGAATTCCAATGAAGGATGTGCTAGAGTATCTGGGAGAAACACAAAACCTCCAGTGGTATAATCTAACACATATTTACACAAATTAATTATCTGAGGGAATCTTCTGAACAAAACATACAGCACAGTCCCACAAGTAGACACTGTCAGTGCATCTGGCTCTCAAGTGCAGTGGAGGTGACAATGATGCTCTTAAATCTCTGCCTTTAAGATATCAAAATCTGTAATTATCTAGGGTCACTGATGACCTGCTGGGGTGCCAAGAGGACTGAGTACTGTGAAAGTTCTGACACACTCTGCTTGCATGCATCTCTGATCTGCAAAACAATGATTTTAGCCTCTCCACTTGCAGAATACATGCCTTACTTTTCAGATGTTCTTTCACAATACAAGAAACACAACAACCATCACAGGCAGATAATTAAAACTGTCAGCAGCTTGAGCTGTTGAGCATTTCTGCCTGTGCTGTAAAGAAGCAGTATTGGCTTCCCCCCACAGCCCCAGCCAAGAGGTATGATCTTTAGCAACACAGGACAAGGACTGGCAGTATTTAACTATCAAACTTTCTAGGACAGGAGTGAGCTACAGTGATGTGCAAACCCAGCATATTCCCACTCAGTCCTGTACAATCTGATGAAGATGATTAACACTTCCAAACAAGTGAGAGCACTGTCTTTGAACTGAAATGCCAAAAGCCAAGGTCTCCTGGGAAAGGGCTCCCCTCAAAGCTACTCACAGCCAGCAGCAGCAGTCAGCCACTGCATTAGTCCCTCTTCCCTTCCACCAAGTCCTGTGCTGCTGCTCCAGCACTCAACATGCCACACTTCTTGGATTCAAGCCTTCATGAGAGTGGTAGGTGCTGAAACTCTGCCAGGCATACCCAAAATCAAGTGCAGCAGAAAAAGAAATCACATCCTCCTCTGCAAGGTAAGAATTCTTCTGCTGAGCAGCTGAACCTTATTCCTACCCTTCTATGCCCAGGAGCATGGCAAGCTAAGAATCACAGTAAGAAATGAATGTGCTATTCAAGCTCTCTCTTAACAGTTCCTACTTTGAGATAGCTAGTTTTGCTAGCCCATTAAATTGCGAAATAAACACTGTACAAGGTCCCAGCCATTCCTTCAATTAGTCCAAGACTGCAAGGCTATAATGGATTTAAAAGCACTGAAATTAAACTATGAAAACGGTGTGGGTAGTGCTAATCTGGAGGAGTTGGTCAGTGCTGTTTAAAGCCTCTATATCCTGGCCAGCATTTCTGGATAAAGCATATCCTGTCACATAAATATACAATGAACTAGGGGAAAAAAATGAAAAAAAAAAAAATGGCAAAGCATAAAAAGAATTGCCAAAACCATGGTCCACTAAGACTAATGACTTAAACCACAGTAGCACAGGGAAGGATCAGCAAAGGCCAAAAGCCCTTTCCAAAGCATTTTCAATTTTTGTATCTGTTCTGATGTTTATTTTCCACTAATGTTGAATGGAGCTTAGTTTATTTAAGGCTTTTATTTACCCTATTCAAAATGTATCTGAAGAACTGGATGCTTCAGCAAAATATTCACATAAGCTTAATTCCTTACCTGTATTAGGAAAAAAAAAAGCTGAAGAGGACAAAAGAGAATCTTTTCTCCTAGAATAGTGTCCTGAAATCTTGAGTTATTAGACAAGCTGCTACTACAAATAGGCAAATAAATAAAACCTCAAATTTAACATCACCTCTGAAGAGTTATAGCTGTTGCTGCCCATGTCACTGTGAAAATAGAGAGGGATTGCCACATCAGCATTATGCAGGCTATTTTAAAGGAGCAGAAATGAATACATAGAAAAATAATAAGCTCAAAACTCACTGCTGCATCAGTATTTACATCATGAGCACCCTACACAGGCCTGGAGCAGAAATTTTTAGCAGTGTCAGCAGAATGCTTTGTCTGTGAAGTCCCAAGGTTAGAGGAGCTCTCTGTGCAGCAGGGCATAGGGGCAGAAAACACAGTGAGAAGGAACTGAAGGCAGGAGCAGAATTCAGCAGCTCCTGACAGCCATATCAACTTCAAATACACCAAAATCTCAGGGCCAATGTGGTGGCCAGATGGTATTTAAAAAAAAACCAACAAAAACAGTTGCAACAGGAAAAGAATCTTCCACGTCTTCCACCTCTCCCCCCACAAAAAAACACCAACCACCATGAAGACAACAATTAACACCCAAACTAAGGGACACAAAGCTTGGACTTGAAACTAGAATGTTGGTGGTGATGGTCCTGACCTCCTCAGCAAACACCTTCAAGTGTTACACTCTGCAAGACACACCAGAATGAGCATGTTGTTATGCCCAGAGGCTAGATGCTCTTGGAAAGTCTTACAGGCAGGTGGAATTCCCACTCTGCCTGACTGAATTCAGCACAAAGTGAGATCCTCTGTTCCAAGACAGCAACTTAGCCATCAGACTGCCAGATATTCAGAGGCAATTGTTTTCAAGCAAGCCTCACAGAAGGACTCTGCTTTGCATGGAACCTGAGCGTTCCCAAGAGAGAGACTGAAGTGATTACCACAATCCTGTGAGCTTTAGGAGTTCTTCATGCAAACTCCTTTCCAAAGTCAGAGTTAGGATCTCAAAACACATGTTACCTTCTGGGTGAATCTCCTACCTCGGGTATAACATACAGGAGTTTCACTCCACTTCTTCATGAAAGCAGCTGAGTTAGAATAGACATCTAACTCAGGAGAGGATAAAGAGTTCAGAAAACAGAGGAGAAACAAGCTGAGACACAGGAAAAGCTGAGACCCCCTTAGTCCTCAAGTGGTCCCTCCTTGCCTCATTGGCCTCTGGAGCTCCCAATTTATGATACAGATGACCACAACCACTCCTGCCCCTAAGATATAACGTATCTGGGTGTGAAAAGCTGTCACACTGAGCACCCTTTCTGATGTGAGCTACATAACCCAACCAAGGCCTGCAGAAAAAGAAATAACTGGGGACAAGAGTGATTCATTTTCAATGCCTGTTGTGGCACTGACAGGCAGCCAACAGCTTGCAAGTTACCTGCAGAGGTGATGCTCTTTTTGAAAAAATATGAGTACTGATACCAGAAAGTTTAACTAGAGGTTTTTCTATCAGTTATGCAACACAACCAATGCAAATCCTTTCTAACACTGATTAAAGCCTAAACAAACCCCTTGCCTCATTACATGAAAATCAGACTGTAAATCTGCAAATCAGAAACACAGGCAATTTAGTTCTCTCCAGAGAATGAAATGCAACAGGACAACCTCCAGGAGAGATTTGTAAGTGAACAACAGGAAGTATAACTTGGCAAAATTCAAAAGGCTGAAAGTAGGTAAGAATTAACAGAAATTAATGATCATACATGCTGCAAACACCAGAACTCGTAGCGACTGTTACCAGAGCTGGGTCCAAATACATTTGCAGTGGTTCCCATAAAGGCAAGAAAAGCTGATTTCCAGATACAGCTGTAATTTAAACCTGGAAGCTTTGTTCAATTTCATGCTTACCTGACTATAAAGTGCCAAAAATGCATCCATTTCTATGTTTTCCAGGAGATGTTCAAGCACTGCACAATTCCATTGCTCATCTATCAAGCTGAAGTGAAATACAAAATTAACATTGAAGTCTTCCCAGGTGCAACGACTGCATTACAGGAAACATATCAAAGTCATTCATTCAGGAAGCCTATATTTCTGTCAGCCAAGTTGGGTGAGCAACACAACTTCTACAAGAAACCAGTTTCTCCTCCCTTCTCCCCTGAATCACCAAGCAAACATCAGAGCAGAATCTAAGGCTCTTGCTCATGCTTCAAAGCTAGAATTGCTCCAAAGCAACCTGTCCCCATCCTCCTTGTTAAATGCCATCACCATGCTTTATGGCAAGAGGTGGATTTTTTGTTGATGGAATATAATAGTAAACAGTTAACTTCCTTGCTACTGGGGTTTTTTTTTTTGATTGTTTCTGGACCACATTGTGAAGCCATCCTTATGTCATTCAGGAAAAGTACTAAACTTGTTTCTTCCATTATGCTTTCAGGTACATAATAAGACTAGTTAAGCAGTGACTCTCTACTGCTGCAAGAGGAGTTGTTAATATACATCGAGTAGAGCTCCATCCCTTTCAGAATTAAAACATACTTAAGGGTGCAATATATCAAACCCATATTTAATATATGAATTGTTCCATGGAAAAACCTCTTTGTAGTGGAAAGCACCCTCTCAAGATCTAATACAAACCCTGAAAAGTAGTAGGCTTTTAATACTGTGCAGTACACATGGAAATGTGATTTCCAACTCCCATAACCCTGCTGAATGCAATACAATACTTTGTAATGTCACAAATTATCACCTACTTTTGCTAGGCAACCTTCACAACAAGACAAGTATTTCTATAAAACTCCCAAGTGGGTGAGGGGTTTTTTTATTGTCACTGATAATATATCCGTATTTTAAAAACTGTCCAGAGAAAAATTGAGCCTCAGTCCGAAGAAGAGCTTATATATCCCATCAAAAATGATTGCATGATGGGAATTTTGGTCTACAGTGTGACAGTGGAGATTGAAAATCAATACTTCCACTTACCCCTGTAGATCAGGTTTCAATGAAGCATCTACTTTCCTTCTTAGGATATGAAGGAATAAGGTTAAATTTTTTTCCCTCCTTGCTACTAAGGACTATTGGGGTTTTTCCCCACTGGCCCCATCAAGCAATGGTTATTGTCATGCCACACATCACAATCTATGTGTAATTAAATTGTTATTATTTCATGTTTCTTATTTCAATATTCCCAAGACTCTTCAACTACTTTCATCACAAAGATGCACTGTTGAAACATAGATGTACAGTCCCTTCCCAGCACAGCAAAGCCTTTAGCCTGTTTCTCTGTGATATCTCATAGTCTATGAGGACTGCAGTGAGACCAAAGCACTTACCTTTGCTGGTGCAGATTTATAAACTGCCCACATTTATTCATGGCTTGCCTTAGCAGAACTGTCACCTGTCTGTCTGCATTCGTTTCCACAGCGTCACTTAAAAGTCCCAATCCATCTGGAGTCCACCTCTGCCTACTCATTAGATGCTGCTGCTGCTGCTGAGCTGACTCCTTATGCAACATCTCATACTCCAGCTTCCTGTCAAGTTCTTCAATCTCCTGAAGGTTGAAAACACATAGTGATAAAAAGTAATAATTTAAACTTGGAAGAAGAAATTTCATTTGGAGTGGAGAAGAAAAGATGGTATCAGAATTTCTGGTATTAGTTATTCATTTCTCATTCTACCCAGCCACTTGCAGTCATTAGACTTTCCAATTCAGTGCATGGCTTCAGTAACGTGACCTGCAGGCTGTGAACAGCAGAACAATGCTGAAAGATAGGAGGCAGTTTTCATTGTGTGAAAGGTTGATGCTCTCTGAAACCTCCCACTGCAGAGGACATCAAGAAAGTACACCATCAGCACAGCTGAGACCCAAACAAAAGAATGGCACTATTAGAATTAATCTATAAACTGCATAAAGCCACTGACACATCTGGAGAAACTCAGCAAGATGAGTTTTAGTTATACTGAATCAACAGCTATGAAGTTAAAAGGATAATCACATATGGTGTGATAAATATTCAGGTTAAAATACAACCTTCTAAAGATTATGGTTAAAATACAATGTTCTAAAACACCCCAAAGAGTAAAAAGTCTATTCCTCCACCTCATCAACTGTATACAAACTAGAAAGCTGAGCATGGCATCTCTAAGTATCTGCTCCCTGGTCAGTCATCTTTTGACACTGGAACTCAGATCAGTCCTCCTACCACCTAACCCAAACATTAACTGGCTATGCCTAAGGGAATAACGCAAATTCTCACACAGATGTGTTTGTTTCACTGACTGGCAAAACTATCACTGATGTCAGCACCAGGGAACCATGTGTGGTCCAATCTACTTAAGCAACAAGCGTTTAAATTTGTCAACTAGTGTGACAAAGGAGCAGAAATAAAGCTCAGCAAGAGAGAAAGGTCTGATCACCAGGGGACAGTCCTCACACACCAAGCCTAACAGACACTTTAAATAATGCCCAATTTCCTGCCCCACTCACCCCACCCACCCCAAAACAGGGTTAAACAGTTTTGCACGTTGGTTAAGCCTCCAGTGCTAGCTACTCTAGATCTCTCTTCTGTCTCTCCTTCAATCCTTTTCCTTCATCTGTTCAAGGACAGTGAAGCTAAAAGCAACCTCTTTGTAGAGCCCTCTTACAGTTTCTGTGTAAAAGGCAAGATTATATTATTTTTAGTACTCTGTCCACACACAGCTTTCACCCTTTCCTAAAGATTTAATACAAATTTAAACAAATCTGGAAGCATATAACTGATATTTTAAGAGAAACTCCGTAGAGATGACAGCACTAAAATGTACCCGGGAGGTTTCACAGCAGTAGCTGTCTAATGATGCCCTCTAGCAAAGAGGTTTTGCTCTTAAAACCCCATTTTGTTTGTTCTACTCCAGTGCTCTCCCAAGCCTCACTTGGATGGCTGCAAATAGAAGATGTAAAAAAAAAATAAAAATCCTTATGAATACAGAGCAGTGAAGTATTAAAAAAGGATTAGAAAACTGGCACATACCAAGTATGCAATAAATATGATGAAGGGAAGAGGCCTTTCCAAAGTTTCTACTATTTAAACTGTGCAAGCATGCTGGGAGATAGGAGAGAGAATATGTAATCTTTAAAAGCTCAGTGACTGAAGCATATTGTGTGGTTATGGACTTCACTGTAACATGAGCAATTCTGTAACGCAGTCACGACAACTCACTCCTCCCAGTCGTGACTCCCAATCACTTCCCAACTGTCTTCCTTGTGGTCAGTAAAACTCTAATGTTAATTAGCCAACAAAATACTACTTATTCTGACAGTAGATCTCTGGATGCTACTATAATAAAAATAAACTGCAATAATGTACAATCTTCCCTGGCTCTAACACTTCCCTTCCCTTTCCTTTTTTTATTTTGCATTTAAGTGCACATAATTACAGAAATTAAAGGCCAGACAACCAGGAGCTGCAAACCAGCTCAAAGTCAAATAAGCTACTGAGATAGTTACTGTGTCCTAACAGGAATTCTTCCTTTTCATGACTTCATAACTTACAGGATTATGTGCTTCTAAAATCTGAATACATTCCAATTTTGACAGGGTTTTTGATGCACTCAGTTGTTCAAAGAGCAAAGCTTGTACACTTATGATAGCAGTATACAGCTCCAACATTTTGGATTTTTTAACAGCCTTTTGAAAGGCTGAAGCAGCAATATACTCTCCAAGTTGGTTTTCCAGATCACGCAGCTGACACTCTTTCTCAAGTTGCAACTCGTTTTTAACCTAAAAGACACCAAAATACAAAACATAATGAGATTAACAGAACCATATGCTCATATTACAACACTCTAATCCTGCCTGTTGTTAATTAAAGCAGGAAAGAAATCATTGCTGTTAACTTATAATGTAATATGCTGTTTTAAAGGAGTGCCTTTAACTTTAAATTCCATAAAATTAGTGCAGTCAGGTCAGATATTTCAGACAGATCAGGCTTTGGTTTAGGGTAGTCATAACTTTAATATTAAATACTAGCCTTAAAGGTTCTATATAATGTTTAATATAATAAAAATAAATATTAAAATATAAACAAACCTATACTTAGATGTGATTGCTTAAGTGAGAAGACAAAAGACATTGTTCTGGTCAGGAAAAATCAAGTGTCAGTTAATACTGACCAGTGGAATTCAACCTCCTACTCCTTAAGCAAATAACCAAAAATCCTCTTATGTAAAAAAAAAATAAAAATGTTAAACTGCAAATCAAGAGTCTACTGGTAATGGATTTCAAACAAGATTAACGCTGGATTGAATGGATATCAAATAGGATTAAATCAAAATGATTTAACTCAATAACTCTATTGCTGCCACACATCTGATGGGACATCCACAGTAACTATCCAAGGGTGAAAGGCAAGCACTGCATGTGCAAGCACATGCTCAAACACAACGTGACTGATGAGCTCTCTATGCTTTACCACTGACATTCACAGGGAGTGGTATTGCCACTGTGACTACTGTTCTGCAGGACAACGTGGACAGTAGCCATATGCAATTATCTTCTTTAGAGGCTTCCATCTGAGCTTGTCACTCTTAAGCTCCCTTTATAGTCAGAGCAAAGGAAAAGGTACTCCTTGGCATGTTTTGTATCCTAAAAAATATGCTTCCACTGATTGTAAGTGTGGATGTCTAGGACAGACATTGATGGCTACACTGCACATCAAACTTCTGCATAGCTGAACATGAATCATAAAGACCAACAGTAGTTGCCCTGCAAACACAAATTACAACAATGTAAAGGTTAACTGTAGTCTTTAGACTACATGTAGCCTTTCCATGAGCACAAGACTGGATTTCACCCCTCAGACTATCCTTGCACAAATAGAGACAGCACTCAAGACGTTAAAACCTTATATTCTTTCTATTCCTGCTAATCAGAATTATACATCATTGACTCTATTCATGATAAACTTTAAAAGAGAATTTAAGGAGACAGCCACCAAGTTCTGACATCCCTAAGATGATAAACATGTAACATGATGCCCGTTAATTTTCTCTAGAAATTTTATTCATAAGAGACCTAATTGTGTATCATACAAATTGTATTATCCAGTACATGGAGTTAATTTAAAAATGTGACTTGGAACCAAATATGCTTCTGACATTCACACGGTCATGTGATACTCTCCAAAGTCTCCATTACATCATCTGGAATGTCCTTGAACACAAGAGATGGAAGGTTACCTTCAGGAAATATTTCCAAGTAATGTCAATTAAGCCAATTACAATACAAGAGTAAGAAATCATCCTACAGACACAAGGTAGAGGCAAGATTCACTTTCGTGAATATTTCTAACAAATCTTCATCTTAAAAGACTTAAGAGACATTGTCTCTCAACATTACTGTTAATCTGACAAGTCTATCTTGAATTATGTAGGTGTGTGACACCAAATAACCAACAACAAACAAACATACATATGGGCTATTTGAGTTCAGAGGAGAAATCACAATGGAAATATGGTAACCAAAATGCTAAAAACTAAGCTGTTATTTTTGAACAGAGGTCTCCAGTGAAAAGCAGAAGAGATGAGCTGCCTTCCAATACTTGTTCAAAAAAAGTAGATGGCATTTACCTTAAAATAGATCCAAAAATATGCATTGCCTGCTTCTATGTTTCACTTTCCAGTAGGGAAAAATTATTATCATAATACTACAGTATTGCTGTCATATTAAAATTATTTAAATAATTATGTTATTATAACAGATTTTGTCTCTATTTTCTACGTTATTTGCAGACAGGGAAGAAAGCCTATTGAGTTTTGTTTCCTTAGAAGAATTTTTGCTGAAAAGCAGGTAACTTTGGCATGTCCCATTCCAGCTCCCAGTCCAGGAGTTCACAGGTACCTGAAGGCGTACGCTGTGCTCCCGCAGCACTGATGGGAAATCAAAGGTACAAACTCCCAGAGAACACCCTACGAGTCGTGACTTTGATACAGATTGCACAAGACAGACAATCCCACCCTAACTCAAGGGTTTTTTGTTTGTTTGGTTTGGTTTATTTATCTTGTCAAAGCACATTTATTTTTAAAACCCAAAGTGTTATTTCAAGATATTCTTATGACATCAGACTAGGACCTAGAAGCAAGACTATTCCACAGCAAAATATCAAGGCAAATATTAAAAATAAACAACAAAAAGGTCCTTCTTCAAAAGCCTGTGCACAGGACTAATTTCTCAAATAAGACTCCAGTTTTTGTTTTGAAGGGGACATCAAATTAACTGCTATACTATTGAGCACTGTACTCAAGACAACATTCTTAAAAGCAATTAGCCATTTTCAGAGCCATATTCCCCAACTATCTGATTTTTTAAGATCTTAGGTGTGACATTTCCATTGACTTGCCCTCACTCCTCTTTTCAGCAGTGAAAATTGTTGCACTCTGGATGACTCAAAGAGAGGATGTGAGTCCTTAACCGTAAGCCAGGCAGGTTAGCAAGTACCAGAAGAAACAGCTTCTAAAAGAAGACAAGGAATTTATATCCGATTCAGCCAGCCACTTATTACTTTGCTAACAATGGCTGCTATGTAGCCAGGTGTTCAGGGAGATGCATCACTACAGCACACATCACTTTAAGGGGTAATTCATGTTAGGAAGGGACCAGGCTGGACAACTAGCTGCAGGTGTCACCTTTGAAAACTTTGGAAACATTGTGTTTTGAGTTTACTTAAAAGCAGGAAAATGAAGATGGATGAGCACCACCAATGTTTTTGTCACCAGGCACTAAATGATTTATATTATGATTTTTATTACAATAGCACCTATACAACAAATGGGGGAAGAAATTCAAGCAGACCTGACTAGAAGAAAATAGGTCCATTTTCAAAGTGGCTACTGCCTCAGAGTCTATGTGGTACTTCCTCTGCAGCACACTAGGGCAGCATCTTAACTAACAGTGTAGTAACTTCTACCTCGTTGAATGAGCCATGACAGCATACACACACTGAGGAACTTGTTTTTCTTTACTTCCAGCTTTTATTTACTTATGTAACATTTTGCCTGCCAGAATACACGTTTTTACAATTCCCTCAAAAAGGGGAAAATACATGCTTGAGGTATGGTTTGTTTTATATGACACTAAATTAGTAAGTAATATCTGGAGCCCACCTTTGTTGTTTAGGAACAGGATGTGCTATAAACCTTTAAAAATGCAGATAAGAAATTACACAGAAGTGTTTTGACAGGTGTGTGCCCACAGCTGAATTTAAAGCTTGCTAGTTTCTTCACAGGAGGCTCAGTTTCAGACACAGGGATTTTAAATGAATTATGCATATATGAAATCTGGGGATGGATGAATGAATAATGAATAGATGAATGAGTAAATGAGCGATCACCTTTAGTGTAAGTTTGAACCCATTAAGATTAATAATTAATAAGGATGGAAACGTAGTTTGACAACTCAAGTTCATTTATAAGGAGACATAAGAATGTGTATTTTAATTGCAGCTGAATTCAAAGGCAAGAGATGCCACAAATGACAGAAACACTTATACTTTGGTTAACCACTTCAAACAGAGGAGTTTATATGAAACGTTCAGTACATTCCCCAAACCACAAGATGTATGGTCCAAACTGCAAAACGACTTGCATGTTATTAAGTATGAAGGCATACATTGAGCATCCCCAAACACAGGGGATGGAGCACCTCTCTATGAAGACAGGCTGGGATAATTGGGGTTGTTCATTCTAGAGATGAGAAAGCTTGAGCCTTCCAGGAGCCTTCCAGCCCCTAAAGCTCTTATAAGAAAGATGGGGAGATATTTTTAGCAGGACCTGCTGTGATTGGACAAGGGGTAATGGTTTTAAACTAAAAGAGGGTAGATTCAGAATAGACATGAGAAAGACACTTCTTACGTTGAGGGTGGTGAAATACTGCAACAAGTTGCCCAGAGAGGTGGCACATGCCCCATCCCTGGAGACATTCAAGGTCAGGCTGGATGAGGCTCTGAGCAACCTGATCTAATTGAAGATGTCCCTGTCTATGGCAGAGGGGGGTTGGGCTAGATGATGGTTAAAGGTCCCTTCCAACCCAAACCAGTCTATGATTCTATGGGAACGGTGTTCAGGTGTATCATTCGGTATCTATACAAAATTATCCAACAATCAATTGTTCTAAACCAAATAAAATCTTGCACTTCTCAACTAGTAGTGCTGCCTAGCCACCTGAGTTTCTTCCTGCCTTGCCAGGTCCAAAAGCACAGCTCTGCAAACTAAAATACATTTGTGAAAAATCAGGGCTTGCAAGCAGACCTGACTTCAGGGTGGCATAGAAGGTGTTTTCAGTAGAAGCTGGATCTAATATTGATTACAAACTAAATTATAAACGAGTTATAAACTAACATCTAGCCATTCTTGAAGCCTTCTAACATACCACACAGAATACTGTGAAATACTGCTTGACATTGTGCTATTTGACATAGTATTATTGCAGTGTCAAACTACTGTGGTTATGAGGAACACTTACTGCTGATTCCACTACAGAAAACATTTCCAATGTTGTCACTTCACTGTGATTAGTCCATTGCTTGAAAGCAGACTTCTACATTTCATATTTAGCTCAGAGTGATAACTTAGCTCTAAATATTACAAATAAAAGGAATGATCTGAAAATGTATTTGATTAACTGCAATCACAAACACATTCCTCATGCAACTATTATTACTGGGGTTTTTAAGCCCAGCAAGGAAAATAGACTAAAGAATGTCAGTATTTTTACCAACGTGTTTCTTCTGAGATAGGTGACTGCTGTTTCAGAAAGGAACAGCTACTTTCTCACACACTCAGCTCAAAACAGCTACGAAACACAAAAGAATGAGATAAGAGTCTGCTTTTAAAGGTTTTCACAGCAAGGTCAGTGACAGTCTCAGGTGTTCCAAGACTAGGCTTCAAACTTCTTGCTGTGACCTCCCAGCTCACTTTTCTCTGTCATGCCTGTTTTACAGTACTACAACACACATCCCACTCCTGCTTTCTTTAACATTAGTTGGAAACCATTTCACAGCCCCTAGCAAGACAGAACCCACAACACCATGTGAAGTCTGTAGGCGAAATGCAGCAGAGTTTTGTTGCTCTGTTGTCCTTTTCCCTGCCTTGTATTCACTGTGTAGCTTCAGATGGATTATACGGAGCTGACAAGAGTGTTCAGATTAATGCAAAATTTAGAAGTGTAAGATTCTAAATGAGGAATGAGGTAACAGATTGCAACTGCCAAAGGAAAGAAACTCTACTTTCTGTGATCAACATAAGGTTTATTGCAATGTTTCTGTGTCCTAAAAATAATGTGAAAACTAACAGTTTTCCTTAGCAATCGTTTAACTTCCTTATTGAGAAAAACCCAAAGCATTTGGCTTCTTATATCTCATGTACAACTATACAATTAGAACAACAACAGGTGTGCCAGATGGTGGATATAAAAGTGAAACAACAAGGCCTAGAGAAGCTAAATTTCCAACCTTAAAACAAGATTCTAACAAATGTGTAAGGCAATATTTGTACCAAACAAGCATTCAGTACTTTTTGTAGCATAAGAGCTTAGTGCATTGTACTTTCAAGAATGGGGTGGGGGGAATCACCTATACTTTGGAGCTCAAGGCATTGGGCATTGAAGCCAAAAGTTTAAATGCCTCCATTAAAAGATGAGGACATTCTTGGGATCAGAGTTATTAAGTTATTAAACACTGCCAAAACTCAATAGCCTACCAGCTGCATTCTTGCTCAAGCACGTGCTCTCATTTCCAAAGACTGGGTGCTGAACCAGATAAACATCTGCTTTTACCATCTACAACCAATACTACCAATGTGTTGCCTTCACATACAAGAAATTACTTCTGAATAAACATGTTGACCCAGTATTTTTCATGCCTCAGGATGCAGGTATAAAAAAGACAGGAAAGAGATGTAAAAACAGAACTCTGTCTAAATTGGTACTAAAACTGATATTGCAAGTATTTCTGAAACTAGTTTTTACCTACCAATAGCACCTGCCTGTTCTGCATGGTTCTTCTATTCATGTACCTCCTATGTCTAATAGTTATCATTCTAACATTCTTCTGATATTATCCATATTTTACAAGTAGGAAAGAGAAAGAAAGGTTAAGTAACACAAAAAAGACCTCATGGAACATCTGCAGAGAAAGAAAAAGCCTCCAGAAGTCCCATACTGCTATTGGTCCTGCTCATACCCTAAGGATTAACTTGATACTGGGGCTGTGAGACTTCTGAAAGATACCTACCAGAATCAAAGCTCCCTTTCAATAAGCTCTGTACAAATGCCCTAGAAAATCTCTGGATCTGAGAACCAATTTTGGGGTTTTTAGTAGTGTTAGGGGAGGTCCAAGAACTAAGTATTGCTCAAATGAAGCATACAGTGAAACAACCTTTGTGTTTTGAAACCCTTACTAAGAAAGCCAGAGGATCCAGGGGAGCCTTGCAATCACGAATACACCAAGCCCCAGACCCACAACAAAGGTCAGACATGAAGTCAGTTCTGTACCTGAGTTGCAAAAATTAAAGCAATGCCAAAACTATTAAGCTTAAAAACACCCCATCCTGGCAAACAAAGGCAAGAGTAGAGAGATGCATCATGCCTCTAAATGTTTTTTATCTGCTGCTTATTCACATTGTCAGAAAACTGTCACTTTTTAATTACTAAAGACCTGGGTTTTGACCTCAGTACAGAAAAAGATTGCACTTACCTTATTAAAGTTTTCATCTTTCACTGAGTCTTCATAAATTAAAATTTTGTCCTGTAAAGATTTCTTCAGAGTATCTATCTTATTTCTATTCCTGGATCCTGTTTTTTTCATTTTAGAGTGCTGCTGTAAGAAGAGGAGCACAAAATGCTTTATTTGAAAGAGGTACGTGAGGATGCCAACGTTATTACTTGCTATTATTGGCAGGTCCACCAATTAATGAAACACTTGGCAAGTATGACTTTCCCTGAGAAAACATATCTGGAATGAAGGTGCTGACTATTGATTCAGAAGATTCCTTTCAGACATTCAAAGTTGGAAATTTGGTTTTCTTTCTTCCAAGCAGAATTATATATTCATCCTGTCCATGAAAGTCGCTGGCACATAAATTTGATTTTAAACAAGCTTTAGCAGTGATAATAAGAGAAGATTTTAACTGATATGTTGTCTCCTCAGCACAGCTAAAAATGAACAAAGAATATTAATTTAAGAACTACATTGTTTTCAAGACACAGTATATGAATCACAAATGAACCATGAGAGTATTAAGAGGCACCGTTCCATGTAATCAAATTATTCTTGACCTTTATATTTCTTTACAAGAATATCAAGTAAGTATGATGTACTCCTGGGGAAATGATAACATCTGTTCAACTATAAGGCTTTGCAAAGTCATTTCCCTTCTTTAGTACTTTAGAACTTATTAAGGTTCTGAACTAGGCTAATTCCTAGTACAATTAACCCAAGTTAGTTTACACGTTTAGAAAACGTAACTGAACAAAAACAAAGCAAGGGGAAGTCCTCTTTCTTATTCATGGTACTGGATACAATTCATACAGGACACTTTCTTCCTCCTATTTAAGAGGAGACAATTATTGAAAATAATTTATAGTTCCACAGGTTTTACATTTTACTGAAGGAATTAAACACCCCACACCCCTCTGCTACATGGACAAAACAGTGTGGAACATTTCCCTACAAAACCTCCCTAAATCTTTCCTTGATTCAGTGTGAAATTTGGGAATGCATAGAGGCTGCTGGAGAATCTCAGTTTGGGCTGTAAAGGACCAAACTTGGTCCTGACATTCAGAGCCAGGCTCAGCACTGATCCGATTTTTGGCATTTCAGCTGACTGTCCTCAGAGATGCCCTTTGGGCTACCCATCTACCTCTTTATATCTATATCACCTGCTTTAGAAAGCTGGAGGACATGCAAGCAGCAGCAATAGCAGGCATAACATCAGGAAAATACTTCCCCAACTGCTACCCAAACAATTATCTTTAAGGTTCACTGATCCAGACAGAGAGGGGAAACCCACATCACTGCCACACAGAGAAGCTATGGACCCCACACCTGCCACACCAAGGCCAACAACCTGTGGATACACCCATAAACCCCTTGCCCATCCCCAACTGATCCCACACCATTCCCACCTGTTTAGTGGTCACTGCTAAATTCTGATCCACTCTCAGCAGTTCTGTGTTTCTCTGCTCCACCTCCAACACCTGAAGCAAGGTTCTTGCTCTTATCTTGGGCCACGCCAAGGTGGTGTCCACCTGAGAGAAGCAGCAGTGCAGCTCTTGCCTCATTTTAAGCAACTCCTCTTCTGATAGTGAGAGGGGTAAACTTAGGAGCTGCCTATTAGAAACACAAAAGCCATTTTCTGTTCAGTGATCCAGGCAGTTCTACATAAAACATGAGAGACGTGCACACAAAGGCTTTACGTGACAATGAGCATCATTTTTTGCCTTATTCATATCAGCAGCTAATGATTCCACACAGAGGACTGAGCTGCTCAGCGTGTTCAAAACATCCTGGAGGATACTTTAACTTCTGCATACAGAACTTCCTAGACTGTAAAATTCCTTTTCAAGGGGAAATAGTTTTTGAATATTTAAAAAAATAAATACTTTTTATCACATTTCCTATGCACAGAATCCTTCCACCTCTGCAGACAACACAAATCCTGAACTTAGAGCTGAAATTGAGATAAAAGCTCCCTGTAAAATCTCCCTGTGCTGCTTCCAAGCACTTAGCAGTTACAAGAGGGGAAAAAAAAATTAAATAAAAAAGTCTCTCTTTAATATAAAGTCCTACATGTCACCCCTCCCACCACCAAGTCACAAGGGTTCCAGCTGTTCTTTGTAAAAAAAGCTTTTAACAGCCTCAACAGCACAGAATATATTTTAGCAGTAATTTGAATCACTTAAAGTTCCCATTTTGTACAAGGAAGGTTCTCAACATAGAAGTCTGGGGAACTGATCCTCAGGTCAAGCTGAAGCTGACTGAAAAATAAAGCATGCTAAAGCCTAAAGCTGTGACTAACTGAAGACTATGTTAATCATCTTATCTTGTGACTGACACATTTCCTCAGGAGTGTTTCATAAAAAAACCCCCACAATTAGGAAATGCTCTCTTTTGCCTCAAAAAATGTATTTGTATTTAATGCATGAACAGCATATTTTTAAAAAGGAGGTTTTCTTTTCAAAATATGTTAGATTGCATGTTCCATTAGGTCTCTTTTATTTTAGGTCTGTTTTTATATAGTAGAGGACAGGCCTATACCACCTCATCACTACAATATTTCTGAATTTAGAAATCCTTATTTCTCTTCATTGAGTCAGTGAAGTATAGCTAAATTCTAAGTTTTTTAATGCATAAAGTGTCTCTCTTAAAAAAAACATTAAGGCAGCACACTTAACCATTTCTCATATTGTCTTAGACTCCCAGAAGAAAATCCAAACTATATATCCATATATACAGATATATAGACAAGATATAAAAGAAAAATGCATCAGATGTTTTGTCATGTTTATGTTGGAAAAAGCACTTTTAATCATTCAGTTCATAAATATTTTAGACTAGCTCATGGTCTCTTTGATAAATATCAAAAATGAAAAGTTATCATTCAAAGTAATTCTTTGTGAAAACCAGCTAGGAGATGAGAACATAAACATGAGAGCTGGCATCTGCCATCGAAATATCACAACTGACAGACAGTGGTCTGAACATAGAGACAGTGACAGATATTAAGGGACTTTTGATGTGACAGTTATGCAAATGTTGCATTTTTGTACATATTTTCCAGTGTTTCACTGGAAAAATACAAACAACTTACTATTGCTGTAAAAGCATCTAACAAATACAACAGGTGACACTGCAGCCTGAAACACAATTACTGTGGAATCATATGCTTGAAAAAGGAAAGACCTGCTGGGTCATACAGCTTACATCCCTGGTCCTGCAGGTCTGCTCTTGGGTGAGACAAGCTAGAAAATACATCCAAAAGTCTTACAGAGAAGTATTTAAAGTGCTGAACAAAAAAAGAAAGCCCTTGAAATTAGAACCAGGACAAGACAAATGTTTGGGTTTTTTTCTTTAACAAAGCTACCATGGTGGGAATGATTTCTTTTATACATTCCTGTTCCTGGTTTTACACTGCACAGCAGGTGAATTTGTAAAGATGCTCTCTGGACAAAAGTGCCCATGGAAATCCATTTCGCTTTGAAGAGGAGGGAAACACCTTTACTAATGTGCATTGTGTCCCGTCCCCCCTTCCACACCACCCTCCCTGTTCAATCTCTCACACCTTGTACACAGAATCATAGAATGGCCTGAGTTGGAAGGGACCCCAAGGATCACAGAGCTCCAACCCCCCTGCCACAGGCAGGGACACCAACCTCCAGGCCTGGAGGCCCCATCCAACCTGGCCCTGAACACCCCCAGGGACAGGGCACCCACCCCCTCTCTGAGCAGCCTGTTCCAGCCCCTCACCACTCTCTCTGCAAAAAACTTCCCTCTAATACCTAATCTAAACCTTCCCTCCTTTAGTTTTAATCCATCCCCCTTGTCCTGCCATTGTCTACCCTTTTAAAAAACTGGTTCCCCTCCTGCTTCTCTGCTCCCGTCAGGGACTGGGAGGCTGCACTGAGGTCCCCCCACAGCCTTCTCTTCTCCAGGCTGAACCAGCCCAGCTCCCTCAGCCTCTCTCCATAGGGGAGCTGCTCCAGTCCTCTGATCATCTTTGTGGCTCCTCTGAACCCTCTCCAACAGTTCCACATCCTTCTTGTGTTGTGGGCCCCAGACCTGGACACAGGACTCCAGATGGGGCCTCTCATCTGCTCCAGGGACTGACAGCCTAATCTAGGCAGGTTCACCTGCTCCAGTTGCTTCCCCTAGAGCTGTGATTTTTGACAACAGACTATTTTTTCATGCTCCTATGTTTCTAACAATGTCTGTTACTAAATAGACATTGTACAGGAAATGCAGCACTGCAAATATTCAGGCAATACAACAACTAGGCAATTTTGGATTTGAAAGCTAAGAAGAAATGCTAACAAACAGTGCCAAGTGTGATGCATGGAGCCCGTGGGCTGGAGAGTTAGGCTACTGCATTGTGTGTTTATGGAACACATGGAAATACTGTGCCAGAGCTTAAAACAAACCTGATGAGTAAGGCCTGACTTGAGGCTGGAAGGAATATATTGAAATTGGACGTGGGGCTAATTAGGCTGGACATACTAAATGACATTTCCAAAGTGCCAGACCTCTCAGACCAGGCTGAGAATAATGATGAAAGATATGCAACTGAAACCTGATGTGGAGTGAGCAGAAGCATAAAAACACTGCTCCATGGTTTTGGTTTCAAAATTGTTTCAAAACCAGGATTTCCACTGCAGTGTTTGCCTGCCAGTGCCATGGCTGAGCACCTATGAAAAAAAAGTCAATTCTCAAGGACATGAGAGAGAACCAATCATTAGGAATTACACCCAAACAGGCATGAGAACTAGTAATCCACCTGTATCTGCAAGAATAACTAAGAAAAGGGAGCAGAAAGATACTTGCATGAATACTGATTGTTCCCAGCTCCTTATTTTTTTTTGTTCTGAAATGCCTGTTTCCAGCTCTTGGCTTAGCTTCTGCCTGGTCAGCTGAAGCAGCTCTTCAGCAGCCACGCTCATGTCACGCTCTTCCCTTTCAAGCTGTTC
Organism: Gallinula chloropus; assembly: GCF_964237585.1. Taxonomy (NCBI): domain Eukaryota; kingdom Metazoa; phylum Chordata; class Aves; order Gruiformes; family Rallidae; genus Gallinula; species Gallinula chloropus. The sequence continues at coordinate 3,317,483 of NC_140092.1, read as the reverse complement.
ATGTTTAACAACCATCTCTTTTTTATGCTCCTCCACAGCTTCTAGAAGGAAAAGCTTTGGCACACCGAGCTTGACCAGTTCTTGCACAAATACTCCACACTGAACACGTTTCAGCTCTTCAACAGCTTTCTCTGTTAGACCAAATAAAAGCTCTTTCAGCTCTTCACTGGCCTCATTGTCGAGCTTTTCAGTAAGTTCTTCAAATTCAATGGTGTGATCACTCAGAAGATTTTTCCAGTGGCTCAGGTAGTGAGAGATCTCCTTAGCAGTCTTGAAGGGGTCTCCAAGCGAAAGCTGCTCCTTCCAATGCTCTTTCTGTTGATTCATTTGCCAAAGGAAGGAAGAAGGGTAAAGACAAGGCACATCTCAAATTACAGCTCTAAGTACATACTGCACAGCAAGAAATTTTTGCATACTTTTGGTTTTCAGTGTTCTCAAAACTGCTTTTCAGCACCCAAAGACTTATTCAGCCCTCGACCTCATGGCTCTGTGTGTATGCATCAAGCCTGTGACCCCTCTGGACAGCTTAGACTAAGTAGAAGGGCTTCACAAGTTTCTCCAGTTACATTACTTTCTTGCAGGTTTTTCTAGAAGAACAGCTACTAACTGCTGTACAATTAATGCAGCACAGGGTGGTACACTGCTAAAACCCATGGACACTTCCTTTCATCCATGATCCTGGCAGTGTGACCCCTGCCACAAGAACTACACTTTATTTTTCAACTCATTCCATTTTTACTTCACGACAATCTTTACCTTCTGCAGCATGTCCCGCCTTCTCTTGGTAATGAGTTTCTGGCGAAGCTTTTGCTTTTCTTGTTTTAAATCATGATCGAATTTGTGTTTAACAGAATTAATTTCAGCCTCAGCTCGGTCCAGCAGCATTCCCAAATGACCTTCAGATAGATGACCTGCTCTGTAACAACAGGATTTGAAGCCTGTTATCCCAAATTCTTAAGAGAAAAAGAATATTTGAGGCAATCAGTACCATGATAAGGCTCAAAAAGTAGACACACAAAGATCTTTGTTTCTTCAGCAGGAATATCTGGAGGGATCAAACAAGTAAGATGTTTCAGAGATGAGTGTAGAATTGAGGCCATTTGTGAAGGTAGGATGAAGGTGTATGAGCAAAGAAGGGAAGGCACATGCAAAACCAATTACACGAGTTAGTGATGTAAGGGATATTCAAATGAGACATTTAAACCATGCCTATTATTAATAATATTTACATTTTTCATTTAATGCCCCTGGAATGCAATTCTAGATGTCTTTTATAACTCCTTCTCCTCATTAGAAGCAATTTTCTCTTTAAAGGATGCAATCTAATCGAGTAAAAACAATTAAAAATATTTTAAAGGTATAAAGGGATCATATCCATGAAGAGAGTTTTATTCAGATTTCCTGTTACATTTACAACCAGAAAAACTATAAAGATTTCAAACTTAAAATGACATAAAATAATCTAACAGGACAAATTCTCACTCTTAAGTACTCCGTGATTTCAAATACAAGTTTAAGACCACAGCCTGCCTGCAGTTGCTACAGCATTTCATTTCAAATAGTAAGATCCCAAGTGTGCCTGCAACAGTTAGAAGACCCTCCCCTCTCCACAAACTCCAACAGACTTTCAGAAGCTGTCTATTATATTTACACCAGAAATTCCCCATTCTTCCTCAGAAAAGAGAAGAAAATCTTAATTTAGACCAGGCTGTGAGTTAATAAGCATGGTGGACTTTCAAAAAGGTCAGCATGGAACTTACAGAAGTAGAAAGCACCAGTTCCTGACCTGAACTTGGATGTTGTCTAAAGACCTTCCAGTTTATTTTTCAAATCCCCATTTTTCTGAAGGCATGAACATTACAGGGCTTCCCAGTCCCATTTCCAACATCATACCTGGCTCAATTTATCAACTAGAGTAGCAGCTAAATGTTGGAAGCCCTCCTCTGGAAAGGACAGAGTCTCCTTCTGGTTCATTAGGATTTGTTGATACTCTTAACAGCTTAATTCCAAATAAAAGCTAAAAGAAATAGAACAGAAGATCAATCAGAGCCACTACATTGCAACTCTGGTGTTCGGATTCCACAATTTACTTCTCTCCATTTACTCCTCAAGCATCCAGAAGTATCTGAACACGTCATGAAACATCATCCCCCTACATAATTAATATGCTGGACAGAAGCTCAGATATGCTTTAGCACAGATATGTCAACCTGAGACAGTCTCCTTTTGCAGAGATTTTCCACTGCCTATCATTTATTTTATCTTCTGCAAAGAGTATTAAAATACCTTTTAAGTACCTCAGGAGCAATCCACCAAGCATCATTCTTGGATCTTTTGGACAAGTCATTTTTGCCTTGAAAGCAATCAATGTTAGATCTCAGTGTTATGTTTAAAAAAACTAAAAAAAAAAAACCCAAAAACCAAACAAAAAAAGAGCACCAAATGTCCTACCTATACTAGATAACTCCATTTGATCAAAACCCAAGGCAAAAGATCAGTCAATTGAAGGCAGATTTATTATGGTGAGGAAGCAAGGCAGGATAATAACCAAGATATTAATTTTAACATTTCACCCTGTCTTGTACTGAGGAAATAAACTCAGGCTTGCTGCATCCAGTTAGAATCCCTGTCCAGAGCAGTGAAAAGGGGCTGCAATAGGAGAAGACAGATGTGATGGAAACATCCAGCAAATGAAAGACACAGGGAAATCCATGCAACATAGAACAACTAGAAGATAGTATGTACCCACCTATTCTTAGGACAAAAGAAGGGGCAAAACATCCCCCCCACTCCCCCACTACAGAAGTCTATGAGAGTTTATGTAGCACCTTGTATTAATCAGTTTTACAGGCTCAATCCTGGCAAGAGACCTTACTTTCAGGTTCCACATAAATACAACAGAAAAACAGTTACAGTATTACCAATATTACAATTAAAAGATGTCCTCTTCCCAAAGTACCCTGGACTGAAACACAGAATAAAAGGAGAAGAGACAGATAACAAGACAGGATAGGCTGTATGATAAACTGCTTGGTCTGAGCATACCAGACAGCTAATTACTGAAGGAATGTGCAGGCACATGTTTAATGTCTTTGAACAAGGAGAATTTTAATGAAGGAGAATACTGCAGTAACAACAAGGATGTTTACAGGGAGATCCCCCCAAATGCAGCAAGCACCATGGAAGGAACAGAGATAAAGTGTGTGGCCAACAGCAGCATCACAGCTCAGAGGCAGCCCTTGGCTGCTCTTTACTAAATGAAAGCAAACAAAATTAGGAGAAAAAAGTGAAGTAAATGTACTGAAAGTAAAAAGTGGTACTTTGCTTTTATGAAGAAACATTTCAGGGAGGCTGGATCCCAGCGAAGGAAGACTATGAAAGCTAGAAAAGGCATGGGAGCATCATTAAAGCATCAGGGAGACAGCTATGAAGCAGAACACTTGTACCAGCCCAGATAGGCATGGAAGCTGAATCACAACACCATACAAAAACTACAGAGAGAGAACCCTGCAAGATAGCACCTGTTACTCTGCTTCAGGATTTCATCTGCTGAACTGGCAGCTTGCTGGTGTCTAGATCACAATTTAGGTAAATGATTGGGAGCAATAAATGCTCTACATAGCAAGGGTGCTACAAGCAGAAAAAGTTTCTACGAGATTACTAGAAAACTTTATACTGATGCATTACAACTGGAGGCATTCAAACAGCAACTTGCTGAAAGGTCCAGCAGGACACTGCTTGGAGAAATACTTTGCTTATAACATGGTCCATATAAATTAAGATTACTCAGAAGAATAAGTAAGAGATACAAAATGTTCTGCTTCTAACTTTTATGTCAAAGATAGTCGACTGCCTACTTTAAAAACAATTTTCACAAGAAAAGCTTGAGGTCTTACTACAATTTAAATTTTGACAGGAATTTATAAAGGAGCTTGAGTTAGGAATCATAGGATCATAGGGGTTGGAAGGGACCTCGAGAGCTCATGGGGTCCAACCCCCCTGCCAAAGCAGCTCCCCAGCTCATATTGCACAGGTCGGCGTCCAGACGGGGCTGGAATCTCTCCAGAGAAGGAGACTCCACAGCCCCTGGGCAGCCTGTCCCAGGGCTCCCTCACCCTCACTGGGGAAAAATTCTTCCCCATGTTGGTGTGGAACTTCCTGTGCTCCAACTTGCAGCCATTGCCCCTTGTCCTGTCCCCACAGACACTGAAAAGGGGCTGCCCATTTCCCCTGCATCCCATACTTCAGATATTTATAAACATTAATAAGGTCCCCCCCTTAGTCTTCTTTTCTGTGGACAGCTGGAACAGCCCCAGTTAAATACTGCCTGAAGTATTTCCCTCCTGCCCATTTATTCTTTAAGGACCAATACACAAAGCCTAGCTAGATATCCCTGAAATCTATCATTACAGATATTTAAAAACCTGCTTTCCTGCCTTTTAGCACTGCAGTCCATGGACTTGATTTCAAAAGAGCACTGAGCACCCACAGCCAGTCCTGACAAATGGGGCATTTTATTTAAATACTATCTTCAGAAAAATCCAGCCTGAAAACTGGCTGCTCTATTTAATTTAAAAGGTTTATAACCCTCCCTAGAATTGATTTGGGTTTAATTTTGCTTTTCATAACCTTTATTTCTGGCCACATACAATCTTTTTCATGTTAATTTGAGATTGCCTTGCTATCTGATAAATTTTAAGCATCCTATTAAGCTCCATTTTATAAACACCTCTTCCCTCATCATTTATCTGCTGGTTTATATATCCCCAATCTGTTTATCTGTGGTATTATCTAATCTACACCTTCACTCAGTTTCTATTCTCCACGTAAACATCTCTGCATTTTAAAATTCCACTTATAGCAGTAAATTTAAGGCATACTAAAGCCAAACACAATATATTGACAGACCTGTATTTATATTTAGACAAGCAGATTCAATGCTAGAGTGGAAAATAAGAGGATATTATAGATAGAAATTTGAAGTACCAACCACACTTAACTTGCTGCTTAAAATTTAATACTCCAATTTGTAAATATTCCCCAAATCACCTTCTAATCACAAACTGAAATTCAAGCTCACATAGCACATGTTATAACTTTCTCTGGGTTTACACAAAGATATTTCAGTTAGCCTGTAGAAAAAAGCCCAAACACCCAGCAAACAGCCTGAAGTACTACAGTCTGGAGTTTTATAATCTCAACATCTAAGAAATGATCAACAGAACAGTTGGGCCAATATTTGCCTTAAGCGAATTCCTGATGCTGCAGGTATGGAAAGTTACAGGAAAATAACTAGTTCAGCTCCACAAAGTCAGATGGGGCTGCTTCCCTCTCTACAAATGCCATCTCCAACTGTAGACATGTACCCTTTGTCCTAGTATCATGACCACTGTGTATCCTGTGTAGTTTAACAGTTTGCTAGATATTCTATTTGTTCATCTCAGTAACAACACTTGCTGGTTTTTGGAAGGTTTTCAGGGTTTTTTTGGGGAGGGTTGGTGTATTTTTTTGGGGGGCTGCATTTTTTAGGATGAGATACAGGAGGTCTGGGATTACTAACACTAGATGTTTTCTCTGTGTTTTACTTGATCTGTGACAGGCATTAAACAGTGAGTAGAACCTATTTTTCCAGCTTGAGATGTCCCAGCTGCTGACAGCAACAGATTTGAGCCACAGATGCAGCGGTCACACAGGTGAGAGTTTCTCATGAAGGCTTTTCACATAGTCATAAAACACAGGAAAATATCTCAGAACATTTTTTCTAACTGGATTGTAAAGGGAAGGATGAACTGATGGAAAGGAACTCTGTAGAAGATGTGTCTAAATTATATTTCCCATGCAGTGCCTTCATGCTAGAACCACCTCTCTCTGATCAAACCTTGACACTAAACCTCAGGTACAATTCAGTGAGGCAGCACACAGGACAATTAAAAATAAGAACAAGGAAAAGTTACAAGTATCAGGGAAATGATTTCATCATATCAGCAGATACAAACTTTGCTAGCTTTTAAAGTATTTCCTGCTTCCTAATATTAATTGCTTAAGTCAACATCATTAAAGAAATCACACAATGTAAAGATACATTTCTGCAGTGCTGTCTCTTGCTGTTGGTGCCAAAAGGCTGGCACTACATACCTGTCTTATACTTGTTCTATTACTCTATGCTCCACATGATGCCAGTGACTGACACCAATGCAGATGTCTAAAATACACAAATAAAGCTGCTTGCACAGAATCACCAGTGGCAGTGCAGGGTTGTTTTCCCACCCACTGACATTTTACTGCAGCAGCATTCTCCTCAGGACCTTCCTGTTTGCCAAACTAAGGTAACCTACTGCACTCTGGTAGCAGCAAGAGGTCTCTCTCAGCTGGTACATCACCATTTTTATCTCTCCACCTTGACTACAACTATCCTCATATGGAATACTTGATTTAGCCCTGGAGACAGTATGTTATCCCAAATACATTAAATGACTATATTGCAACAGTCCATTTCCAGGCCTGCTTTTAATTTCAACTGAACTTTATATATATTGCCTGGATCAGCTGCTACTCATGACCCTTCAGTTCCATTATGTATAAACTTAACTTTCTTTAGAAAAATATTCATGCATTCCAACTTGAGACTGGAAAGGTCAGCTCCCCAAACATACTCAATCACAAATGAATCAAAACTGTTCATTCCTGTTAAATCCAGGTATTCATGCATAAAGAGCACAGACAAAGGGTCTTAACTGCTACATGTTGCAATGGACTTTTCACATGATTGAGGACTAGTTACATGACTAATGGATGTATAAAGAGATGGAGACTCTCATGATTCTGGTTCCCACTGAAGTCAGACCAACAAGCAGGTACTATACGTGTTCCCAGCAATTCATCTCTGTGCTGTACAAAAAGAACACAGACAACAAAGCCTCACCTTCATGCCTGCTGGGACAGTAAGCAACAAAAGTCATTAGTTGCAAAATATTTTCTTAGAATTAACTTCAAATGTAACACTTTCATTTATCTGTTACCCAGTAGGTAAAGTTAAAAGATACCTGAAGATTTTTCTTTGTCACTGAGATAACAGTCAAACAGCTGCCAAAAAATTGAGATTATTACCTTGCCATCTTACTGATAAGACTTGGTATCTGGGTTGCTGCTGCATTTATAAGAGCAGAGGCTTGAGAAGCCCTTAATTGTATCTTACTTATAAGATACTTTCTATAAGCAAATCTTCTATTCAGATGGTATTTCTTGCTGGCTTGCAAAAAATCCATTAGCTCTTCAATATCTCCCTACAGGAAAGAAAGCAAACAAATACATTTAATTAGATGCAATGTTAATTTCAGCTAACACCTGTGGGTTTCAGACCAGATTTGTTCATTAACAGGGCAAAGTTCAAAAGCTCTTACAAGTGAAAACAACAAGCTTATACCAACTTAACTCTAATGAGCATGTCAAATTATTACTGTTATTTCAACAAGACAAAATGAATAATGTGCTGGGCTTTTAGTCTGGATTCCTGAATATCCTGTGTACTCTTCTGAATAGGCAGTGCACCTCCTGAGAGCCCTGAGTTAACAGGTCATTTGATCAGGTATGCACAACCAAAGGCACATGTAAACCTACCAGTGTTAGTAGAACTGTTCCTTTGTACTGTATGATTAAACAAATAAAGGGTAGTATTTTCAAAGGTGTCTGAACTGACTCCAAAGCCAAGGGTACGTCTTCCACATGTGTCTAATAAAGCATAAGAAAGCCAAGAACCCTGAGATGGCTTAGAAGCTCCAGCTTCCGACAGTGGGGAATGGGAAGGGTTTAGGTACCTACAAACGGGTCTGACAGTGATTGGAGTTAGGTGCACAATGGTTCATAGCTGACATTCTAGCATCAGTTAGCCAAGAACCATTCACCTGCTCTATCTTCTGCTGGCAGCTCGACCACCTGATATACAGTGGCCCACGTGTAGCTTCTCTATGCTGAGATCTGACAGTGTATCTAGTTTTAGACGTGGACCTTACATGTTTTAACTCCTATTTTCCAGATGCTGCTTTTTGACCTCCAGGCCCTCCACCTCTAGTACCACAATAATCATATTCTTCAAGAAGCAGTCAGAAAAACAAATATCAGAAATTTTTCATTCTACATCACTAATTTTGAACACAAATGGGAGTAAAAAACCCCAAGCAAACCCTTGAGGAAGCAACTAAAACAATTCTGTCAGGCTTAAAATGTAACTGAAACCACACCTGAAGTCCTGAACATACTATTCCTCAGCATCCCTGATTGCATAAGCTAGAAATACTCAACCTCTAGAAGTTTGGACATACTATAATTTCAGTAATCTACATATTTGGATTTGGGGGCTCAGTACCTCTTCTGAAGCACAGAAAAGCACTTGATGGCAAGAGACAGGTCTCCAAAGGCAGTTATCATTTATTAGTCAGCATCTGATCTGTTTTATAAAATGGCATCCATAAAATGAATTTAGATACCTAACTAAGCTCTTAGTTGCCCCCTTTATTTGGGCTGTATTTACTTTTGAACATGGCACCCTGGCATTTCTGTACCATGCTATCACATCTTGGCTTGTATCAGACAGAAACAGTGTGGCCAGCAGGACTAGGGAAGGGCTAGCCCTCCATACTCAGCACCTCTAATACTGTGTTCAATTTTGGGCCCCTCACTACAGGAATGGCACTGAGGTGCTGAAGTGTGTCCACAGAAGGGCAATAAAGTTGGTGAAGGTTCTAGGGCAAGGACTGAGGCAGAGCTGCACCAGCAAAGCCTTTGGGAGCTAAGCAGAGCCCCAAGATGTGCAGATATGTCACACTATTCACTGCAAAACTGGGAATTTATATTACCCAGTTTCTCACTGCATGGTGGAGAGAGGTGAGCTACTGTCTTCCCTGAGCAGTCAATACAAGCTTCAAGTACTTGGGTGCTTTGGAAATATTACCATAATAGCAAAAGTCAACACTAAGCACATAATGTTGTGGTAAATACATCTAACTCACGTTTGTAGAAAAAGGCTGTGTGGAGGGATGAATATCTAGATGTGTGACTACCTAGATGTACACAATGATGGCACTGTACTTCTTTAATTTATCATTTTGATACCTAATTTTCTTAGGAATAATATTTATCCTGAAACATTTCTCAAAAGTTACTGTGGATTTGTGTTCTGTCATCAGGTTAGGAATGGAGTTACCCTATTACCTGTACTGCAGAGTATTCTTCCACTAATGCTCTAGCTGCTTCCATCTTCAGTTCTCCCTTGAAAGTAGCATTTGCTATCTGTGTAAAAAAGATATGATGGAGCTCTTTCCTCTGCATGACAGCCAGCTGTCTATAAGCTTTTGCAAAATACTCCTCCTGCTTCACGGAAAGGAACCTCTTCAGGTGGTCCTGCTCCAGTCTGTGAAGTCTGTCAAGAAGACTTCTATATTCTACAGCAGGCTGCAGAGGAGAGAGAGAGAAATCAATCTTAAGTGATTTTCAATATTCAATGGATTTTGAAGTATTAGTGCTACTCACTTAGATGTATTTTACACACACTCTGATTACTGTCATTTCAGGTTTGAATGAAGGCTAATACTAAATCACTGTGCACTTCCCATGGTTTTTGTCTGTTTGGAATGACAGGGGCTGTACAGCTGTCAATCTCTAATCCAGATAACACTTACAAGGCATAATGAAGCCTTTTTAGAATTTAGAAGCATTATCTAAGATAAATTGTATAAAGGAGCATGAAATTAAGTACAAAGACTATACATGAAATGAATTTCTTAGGTTTCATAAATCCTGAAATCCTATTAAAATTGAATAGATTCATAGAAGCCAGAAAAATGAAAGAACAGTAAGTATGCATTTTAAACACAACAAATTCAACAAAGGTATTGTACAAATCTCTGGAAGTTCTTAATATTGGTGACCTACTTTATCTATTGGTTTCTACAAATTAATCCAAGATATTTGTTATAGAGTTACAACAATGGAGTAGAATTAAATGGCAATTAATTTCAAAGCTTCTTTGCAAAAAATACTTCCTCATAGTTTGCCAGGAAGACTTAGATATTCAGTTTTAATCTCAGATGGCATAAACTCATTATGGAATCAAAACACACATGTCCCACAAAGCAAAGAATACTGCTTATGCCAGCAGAGCTGCCTAACAGTAGTTGTGTTGGTGGTGGTCTAAATTTCATCCTATCCAGGATCATCTTGTCCAGGGAGAGCTGTCCTCTGCGTTGAGGTCCCCACACCTCACCCCATTCCTCTTTCCCAACAGACACACTGCAGACAGCAAGCAATTAATCAAAAAGGCATGGAACACACTCCTGCATTCTGACTGAGCAGGGAAAGAGGTCACTGCTCTGGCTGGTTTTCACTGCTGGCTCTTGACATCACTACACCTGCTGCCAGGAGCACAAGCGTGGGTCATCCCCAGCACTTCAACACATACTTTTGGATTAGGTTCCACAGCAAGTACAAAACCAGGCAAGAAAGTGAATATAATGAAATTAGTATGTGCCTTGTGTGCTGGCTTTGGCTGAGAGGAGGTTAATTTCCTTCATGATAGCTCCTATAGCCCTGTGTTTTGGGTTTGTTCAGCTGGCTCACCAGCCTTGTACCACCAGCTTTGTCCACACAACAGCCTGATAATCCAAAGCTTTTCCTGAGAGCCTCAAGATACTGTAGTATGGTTCACACTCAGCAAAAACAACTTTTGTCCAAACAGCAATCATGAATTGTCATAGAAGTCCTTAACAATTACAGGTACATGTTATGCAAATAAAAATGTGGGACTTTTTAAACAAAAACAAAACAGAAGTTAAAAGAGTTCAATAATGTCTACAAAGATATCATATACAAGCAAGGGATTTACTGGTCTAAGGGATTATACTCCTAACATAACTCATTTTGCCTCTATAACTGAACTGAAACAGACATCTGGAATCACATTCAAAACCCATGTAACCACTTGTGCTTCAGAATCGAAGCCCCACGGGTAAGCAACAAACTGCACTATTTATTGCCAGCAAGTCATCCTATTAATATGAGTTATAATGCTAGACAAGCATGAAACATTAACTTGGATGCTTTAGCATTTTAAGCATAGAGTTGAAATATTCAAAACTTAGCAGAATCCTCTCTAGTCACATGAAATGGGGGTAAGAGTGAAAATCAGCTGTATTGTAAACATCCAATACAGCTGAAAGAAGTCCTGGAAGACTGGAGCATCATATTTTACATGGGATGCTGGACTGCTGACCCAGGCTCCATTTCCAGCTAGTCACTACCTATGAAATTCTGGGAAATGATACTTACCCATTCAGACAGAGATCTCTCCATGAAGAGTGACACACAGCAGCAATAAGCTTTTACTTAAAGGGACACTCTAAACTTGTTAAGGAATGATATTCTGCCTTAAATGTTTATGTCATTACTATCCAGATGGTGTTTCCAACACGAGTCCACTCTTTGCTCTGTCTAGAATTGCAGCTTGTTCTGCTTGCTTTCACTCATTTTCAAGGAAATCAGCCCTTGGTTAAGCTTATATTCTCATTTTATTTTACATATGAATATAAATATTGAAGGCTTTTTGCTTGGATTGCAATGTCTGCCACACAGAGTTTGTTCTGCTCTGAATGTGCAAAATATTTTACACCATGTCTGACTGGAGTTCTTAGGAACCACTGCAGTAAAATACAGCAAATAAAAATACACCACTTTGCAAAGGCTTGAGTGATTATATAAAAAAAATGAGAGTAATGACACCTTTTGTTTTCAGGTGTCACATATTTTCTCAAGATAAACTCATTTTCTGGTGAAATAAAAAGGAAATAATAACTACCATAATTATAGCATCTGAAATTTTGATTACATTTAAATTGTACAGCTTTTATATTAGAAACAATGAATGGTTTGGGTTGGAATGGACCTCAAAGATCACCTAGTCCCAACCCCCTACCAATGACAGGGCCACCCTCCACTAGCCCAGGTTGCCCAAAGCCCCATCCAACCTGGGCTTGAACACTGCCAGGGAGGAGGCAGCCACAGCTGCTCTCCGGGCAGCCTGTGCCAGGGCCTCACCACCCTCACAGGGAAGGATTTCTTCCTAATATCTAATCTAAATCTAGCCCCTTAAAGCCATTACCCCTTGTCCTCCATGCCTATGTAAACAGCCCCTCTCCAGCTTTCCTGTAGCCCCTTTAGGTACTAAAAGGCTGCTATAATGTCTCCCCACAACTTTTCTCTCCTCCAGGCTGGACAAGCCTCTCTCTCTCAACCTGTCATCCTAGAAAAGTTGCTCCAGCCCTCTCATTACCTTCACAGCCTCCTCTGGACTCACTTCAACATATCCATCTCTCTTTTTCCTGTGCTGTGGACTGCAGAGCCCTTCACTGCTCTTAGAGGACAATTCCACCATTCTAGTGTGAAAGATAAAACTATCTCCACAGAAATCACATTTCATGCAAAACATCTTAATTTTATACCAGATTTACCTTTTCATTAATTTTCTTAATGAACTCTTCAGCCTCTTCCTTTGCATGCCTGGCTTTGCTGTGTTGAGCCTCCAGTTCCTTCCCAGTTTCCAGATCACATTCAGCTGTTATCGCCACCATCTTCCTTCCGTACTCCTCCTGGACACCTTTCTCCATTGCAAGGAACTGCTTCTTGAAAATGGAACTCATCCTCTTCTCCATGTGAGGAAAGAGACTGTGCCTGAGGACCATGTTCTTCATCATCACAGCAATCACTTCTTTACCAATCTGCATTCGATACGCCTCCAGATCAGCGTCTGCCCGCGTCAGGCTGGCAACCTCCAAGCTGCAGAAAGGCAATTGGGGCCGTTTGAAATCACAGATTGCAGGAAATTGCTATCAGAAATCAAGGGTATCTATTCATTCAACACTGGGTTACTGAACAGCAGTCAGAGAAAAGCACAAATATCACAGCATATGAGTTTACTAACCATCACAGTGACCCTGCATTTAAAAGCAGGGTGAGGCAGCTGTTACTACAGCACTTTTGATGAAGTATGATCAGCTCCCTCTGCAGATCAGTGTCCTTCTTGCTCCAGGACAGTAGGGCAGCCACAGAGGATGGGTGATGGCAGGATCAAGGGAATAGGATGCTGAAGCAACATAGCAAGCAGGCAAATGGGCTGCACTGGTGGGCATTTTCTTTTAAGTCTTTCTATTTACACAAGTCCCAGGACTTTTGCTGACACAGACAGCTAGTTAGTACTGTGCTATTTGCTTACAACAACTAACTTAGAATCATAGAATGGCCTGGGTTGGAAGGGACCCCAAGGATCACAGAGCTCCAACCCCCCTGCCACAGGTTGGGACACCAACCTCCAGCCTGGATCTACACAAGGTTGCCCAGGGCCCCATCCAACCTGGCCTTGAACACCCCCAGGCATCCACCACGTCTCTGGGCAGCCTGTTCCAGAACCTCACCACTCTCTGCAACAGGCTTCTTCCCAAAGTTTAACTTATTTCAGTTTTGTACAAATGCACTTAAATGAAAAGGATGCAGAAAACGCCATAACATTTCCCTAATGACTGTCAGGCAGTGGTAGGACTCTCTCCTCCTTAGATTTACCAATTCATTGTTAGCCTGTAAAACCCAAGCCACTGGACTTATTTTTCTGCTTTAATTCCTGCTTCAAGTCCAGTAGCTGATTTAACTGAAGCATATCTGTCTTTTGTGAGAAACACTCATTTTGGTTTTCAAGCATCCCTTAATAGAAGCACTTTAATTGTTCCATGTGATAATTCCTTTAAGACCTAAAAAAAATGGTCACCTTACCCTCAGTTTGAATTTGATTAGTTTCAACTTCCAACTCTCTTTGTTTGCTGGAATAACAAGTTCCTTACTCATTACTTTTCTGTTCCTCATGTGTGCACTGATAGATGGTGGTCACAGCACCTACTAACCCTTCTTTAAAGACTGAATTAAAGACTGAATTCCTCAGCTCTCTCACAGCTCCACCATGCTGATGCATAGTTTGTAACACAACATTTATCTCTTACCACAAATGTGGGATTTTTTCAGGGTACTTTGAAAAAAGATGAAGCCATTCCTCACCCTCCTCCTGTGTTTCCAGTCTTCTTCAGCAGTGATCCCAAGAGTGAAAGGCAAAACCAAGCACAATCACAGCATTTCCTATTGTTATCTTTCCCTTAGTCTTTTAAGGCATTTCTTCCTATTTATTGCAAGTCATCACAGACTAGACCTGATTTCATTTTGAACAAGGCTCCTTCTGGCCCACACGGAGAACTACAGCCAAATGCAAGAGAAGCAAGAGGTGTAGTTCACCTGATGCTCAAGTATCAGCAAGCAAGTGATGAGGCTGTTAAGATCTCCAGGGTATTTAATCTGCAACTCTCATCCTCCACTTCCCTGAGAGCACATCTGGGAAGAAGGCAGCGAAGCAGAAGCAGCATGTGAAACGTTCCAAGAATCCAAGGGATGGAGAAAGTGTAATTACAAGCCCCAGCTCTGCCAGGTCACACCCTGGAAGACAGCAGCCAGACCATTACATTATGCCTGTGAAAATCTGGAATCTACCTTTAATGCCATGTGCTCTGCTTCTGGTCTGCCTCCTCCACATATCAAACAGTGCTATGGCAATATCATCTTGGAGTCGCAGGTGCCAGCAGTCAGTGCAAGATAAAAATGCTGCACATGCAATAAACCAAACGCTTTCAGACACAAGCCTGTCAGAAGAACAATGCTTACAGTCATCCAGATTAATGTGCAATGTTTTGTGCTGCCTAGAGGAAAAAATATGTATCCTAACCCAATGCTCTGTGCCTCCCCAAAGCACGGTGGATTTAATAGGTTACTCTAGATGTTCTGCACTCTGCTTGTTAGAGCAGTTAATGTTTAAAAGGTCTCACATCTCTTCCTGGGCATATTCAGCATAATAGAAACATGAAAGCCAAGGAAGTACAGGTAGCAGATGGCAACCTATTGATGAAAAAGATCAATGCTTCTGTTGGACAAAGCATGCAGGGAAAGGATGAGGACAGCACGGAAAGCAGGTGGTACAAAAGCATGCAGGGAGGAAAGCTGAACAGTAACATAGAAAATGAAGCTGCAAACAGCAAGTGTAAAGATTTTTCACTCACTTGAAGAGGAAGAGGATTTAAAGATCTGTCAGAGAAGATTTGGGAGGGGAGAATCCCAGACGCTAAACAGAGAAGCAGAGTGCTTGAGCATCTGTTGTCTTCCACAGACCTAATGAAAGAATACAGGAAAGTAGCCCAGGTCAGGAAAGAAACAACTATAGTTAATGTAGAAAGAGCAAAACATAACACAAAAAAGGAAATCACTCGTTAACCACAAAATAATTGCATCTTTAAGTCCTCTTATTCAAATTAGAGACCCACAGAGGGAATTTTTGACCAGGAGAATTAATAGCTGTTGAGTTCAACAGTCCTAAAATGAACTAATGATTTTCTGACGTGGTTTTAAACAAACTCATGAGTTTGCAAATATAAGAAACTACTGTGACACAACTTTCTGAAGTCTAAAGGGGAGAGAAAACATCAAGCAAACACTTCAGTGACACTTTCTCACCAAAACAGAAAGCTCCACTTTCAGATAACTCATGACTCATTTGCAAATGATAGCCAATGAATAGCATATGGATTACAACAGCATCCAGAAGGAGACTGGGGCCCTCTGGTAGCAGTTTCTGCAAAAGCATCCCTCTGAGACACACAAAGCTGCTGAAGAGCATGTAATTTAAGGCCACTTGTGTATGGTTTATCTCCACTGTCCCAGATGCCCCACTGCACCAGTGACTCAGAGCATCATGGCACAGCAACTGCACCAACTGCTGCTGGAGAGAGGCACACTGCTGCAGATGGACACACAACTGCCCCAAGCCTGGTGGCACTCCCTTCTACCCCAAGCCAAGCAGCACACTCCCTGCACCCACAGGCATAGGGCCAATGGGACAGCTGTAGTGAGGAAGGGAAAAGGAGGACAAAAAAGAAGGATTATTGTCTGTGTTCTCTGTTGCCTTGTCACACTTCAGAGAAGATGGGAAAAGGGTTGGAGAGGGAGAATCATACAGCCAAGATGGGAAACTGTACGTGCTAGTGCTGGCTTTAGTAACAGCAAGCAAAGAAAACCAGGCAGCTCTGAACTGGGGGAGTTCATCCATCAGACCTGTGACACTCACAGAGCCAAGTGTAACCTCGGCAGAGCTCAAACATGAGCCTACAGAGAAGACAGGACTTCTCATCAAGAGATAAAACTGCTAAGGTATGTGGTGACTATTCTAAGGATGCTTGCACATGGATGAGTCACAGGTTAAGTTTAGCTTTCCAGAAAAAGTCAGGATGCTGACAAAACCAGACTTAGGATTCTCATGATATGCAGCCAAAAAACCCCCAAACCGCCCCCACCACGCTACCCCATAAAATTGAAGATGATAAACTGAGCTGAGACACCCCTGGCTCTTCAGAAAAAAAATAAATTCATGAAAACCTGACAAAAATCGAAGCACTAGATCTGGCAGCAGTTTCGCTATCAAGTTCCTCTAACTCCTCACAGCAATATGAAAAGAATAAAGGTATTTCAGTTCTTAATCTGTTTTAAAAATCTTGCATTTAAGAGATTAAGAACCTCTATTTTCATTGCAGGAAGTATGAAAACTGATAAAACAGTGATCTTCAGCAAACCAATTTAAAAAATACAGCTAACTACAATACAGCTGTTGCACCAGACCCCAGAAAATAGTATTTCACTGAAAAAATACTACAGAAAAAGACCATGAAATAGACTCCAGTCCTGCCCTCCAGTGAAGTCATCCTGTATTTTACCATTGATTTCAAAAGTGTCAGCTTCAGCCTGGATAGTAGCAAAAGCATAAATATTATGGCTATATGCATTATGTATTAATGCCTGAGGAGCTTCCAACTTTGCTGTGATCCACTCAGATTCTCAAGACAGGGTGAGTATTCAGATGACAAAAATGGTAGGAGTTATCAATCTTCTTTCAAAGTTATAGGGAATACAGCATTACTAATCAATACTTTCAAAAGGGGACTTTTCTGGATGAGATAAATTGCTCTATGTTGACAGCAGAAATGACCCATGTAATTCTGAACATGACTGTTTCATAGTTAGCCAACATCAAAGAAAAGTGCCATTTTTCAGATGAAAAAAGATATGTATTAATGTCTAATTGTTTTCTTCAGTTCATCTGTCTTATGGACTCCTATCACCTACTAAACATTTAAGTTTCTTTGATGGAAAAACACCCAGAGTTTACATACTTATCGACTTTATAAAAGTGTTCATCACACAGAACTACACATGCAGGGTTGAAGGTTCATCTTATTTGTATTCACTGCTGTTAAATGCATGTGATTATTATTTATTGTCATATTCCTGCATTGCACACGCTGCACTAAAACAGAGCAGTGAATATGCCAGACCTTCAAACATCCTAAAATTTTGATTATATCCTTAAAAGTTATGAAACACAGAGATTAGCTCCTTTTTTTTGGTACTAAAAATGCAACTATTTCTCACCATTTTCTATGTAAGAATACTCAAGTCTAGCTGCTATGACTATGTGATCTTTTATTCTTACTTTCCATTTGCATTCAGGGTTAAAAAACCCACCTTTGCTCCATAGAAAATTAAATTGAGATGCACAGCAAGAAATTTACATTTAGAAAGAAAAAGTGAACTTCTAATATGGTAGTAAATTGTTTTTGACTTTTCTGTGAAGGCTCTCTGGAGACAGCTTGATCCTGTTCTCTAGTACATTGGCCTCAATGCCCTCTACCAGCACAAAAAAAAGCAGCTTCAATGCATACATACTACTCAGTGATTTTCCAAAACAAATGGCAGTGTGTATTGTGTATCAGCAAGCAGTTTCAAGTTCAGCTAGAGCTTTGCCAAACTCAGGGAAGCATAGCTGTACAAAATGAAGATGTAAAAGAAAAGTTGCACTAGTGAAAGACATTTCAAGAAATTAAGTTCCCTTTAACATATCTGTATCTTCTGAGACTATAAACGTGGTCAGATTTCATCCCACTGGACACAATCTCAAGCTGCTCAGCTTTCTTGGTATTCTCTTCTAGATATATGAAAAAAACAGACCTGCAAAATTTTGGAACATGATCTTCTAAGTGTGCACATAAAATATTCAAATCCTATAGCTTCCTCTCATTAGCATTCATTGCCAATGGGCCAATATTCAGGAATACACACAGTAAGGAACCTATTGAGAATAAAAGCCAGGGTATTTTGCTGCATAATGTGCACCATGGATATGACTTAAGACAAAACTCACAAAATGAGTAACTAAGAAGCTTTCTTATGAAATATTAAAAGTATGCTTAGTTCTCTAGCCAATCATCCTGACACTGCAAACTGTCTATACTCCAAAGATGTCCCTGCCCATAAATATTGAACACACGCTCCTAATGTATTTGCTAAACAATTTGGCACCGTCACTTCTAAAAGACATTAACTATTAACACAGCTTTAAAAGAGGACAAGAAAAATTTCTGTGCAATTTTCTCATTTGTGTCTGGACAAAAGAACAAAGTACCAGAACGATTCCAACCTTGTTTACTATCACAATGAAATTTAGTAAGAATGTACCAGTTATGTTTGCCCTGTAAAGAAAATGACACATTGCTGCACAAATACATGCAGAGGGAGTTATCAAACTAGCATACAAACAAGATGATGTTGGTTGGCTGGAAATATCTGAAGTATCAAAAGCTCTCTGACAAGGCCCCCAATACTTCTGGCTTCTCAAATAACTTTAAAAACCATGATTATGGAGCTAAAATCCATGTTGGTAAATATACGACATGAAAAAAAATCACACACATACAAGCCCAGTTCTTCTCCTCAGTGTAATGATGCTCCTGTGAGACAATTCAAGCCTTATTCCTCATTTCCTCACAGGAAACCCAACTATTCTATTGGGTGACACTAAATGTAATAAACCACAGTTCAGCACTGTTGAAAAATTGATTGTGAGCACAGCCAGTAAAACCACAACACTCAATTCAAGCACAAAATCCATTCAAATTGACTGCAATTATCCATTAATAAATTACAAATGCACCATCTTGCTTTTTCCCCATTATCTTTTGCAAATCACTATCCTTAAAGCAGGTCATTCAGTAAAAAGGATCACTCCATTCCTGTTTCAGCCTAGATCACTGTCACAGAAGCTCCTAAGGCAATGGTACATAATTTTATCTTTCTTATTGTAACCAGATGAAAACCTGGATATGTGCACCAGTTTATAAAGCACAAGACTAAAATGAAACCTTTAATAAATATAGATCAGAAATTAAAGGCCTGCATCCCCTCAACTTGGAGAATAAGGAACCAAGACTAAGAGACAAGGAAGTATCCCAAGCTAAATAGCATATAATATCATTAATAATGATATAAACCAAAGAGTTTATTATAGCTACTGAAAAAAAGCATGAAGGATATTGCACGTATCTAATACAGGCATTAAAGGAATGCTGTAGCCTTTTTTGCCTAACAACCTGCAAGACTATTACATGTCTTGCTCACCTCCAGACCCTGATGGCTGAGCTAACCAGCCTAGGCTCCAGGCTTTAGGGTCAGTGGGTGCAGCACCCATACTACTGGTTTTTTGGAAGTTTAGTTCAGGATGAGAAGAACTATGATCTTCTTTTTCACTCCTTAGTAAAAAAAAAAAGGGAATTCAGGGCAACTTGGTGTAGGAGTTCACATTACAGAGATCCTCAACTCAGTCAGATAAACCGCACCAGCAGTAAGAGAGGAAGAGGTGTAGTAACACAACACATGTATCAATGAGTGACAGTAAAAACAGGGAAAGAATAGAAAAAAATATGGTAAAAGCACCTGTGTGTCACCTCCTAACAGGAAATGAATCAGAAGGTCCAGTTTAAAACTACAAGAAATGAGAAGAACAGGGATAATCTAAACAGAGGTTAGGAAGCACCCACTGCTAACAGGTGGAGGCTGATCTAAGCCCTTCTCAGTAACATCTATCACCCTCTCTATCACCTTTCATAGCAGGAACCACTGTAATTCTGGATGCCTTTGTGTTCCACTTACAACCTTCATTCTGGAAGACGGTAACTCAGAAGGTGAAGAAGGTTAGTGACTGTAATGGGCATCTATTTCATTCACTGCAACGTTCTACCTCCTTGGAGGCAGAGAAAATAGAAAGCACAAGGAAAGAAGCGGAAGCAAGAGAGACATTTGAGCTAACCATGCAAGAATATTAAAAAACTTCAGTCCCTGGATACATACCCAAAGAAATGCATCCTGCTTTATGGGTTTAGAAATAATCCAGTTATAAAAATAATCCTATCCAAAGGTTTGCAAGAACATTTACCTTTCTAAACCACGTCTATCTGAAAATAGTCCAGCTTTTATTTTTTCAAAGTAGCTAGATAGTCACTATCCCTGAAATAAATTAAAACCTGAGTTAAAAAAATGTTTGATCCTGTTCTACTTAACATTCACAAAATGATTTTCAGAGTAAGTCTCCTCAAAGCCTAGACCGTTATAAAAGCAAGGACCAATGTGCAATTTCCAGAGATAAGTATCCCAATTATCAAGGAAATGCAGGAAATAATAATGCTGTTAGTTACCCTTTAAGAAAGAAAATTACTTCCCTGGCCTCATAACTTTTCCTTTTCAGCTTCTACAGATTTTTATAGTTGGATAATACTGCCTGTAACCTGACCTGCCAGGAGCTATGGGTAAGACTGAACAAACAAAATCCTCTCCATCCTCACATCAGACCTTTTTATCAAATTCAGCTGAAGAACAGATGACCTTTAACAGCAGCATGTTTCTGTCAAACAGCCCTGACTGGCCTTTCAACACCAGGAGAGTTTCTCTGCTCTACTGAGTAGTCCCACCAATTGCGGCTACGCAGCATCTTTCTGGCAGCACTCTGAACTCTCACTCCTTACACTCTGATCCAGGTTTTTTTCAAAATATACTGCTACACAGCAATGCTGGGACCCAGCAGGAGGTCTCTTTTCTCGGACAAAAGCCACCCTTTTGAAAGCAGACTGCCTTCAGCCATAGCAATACAGTCTTCCAACACTTTCTTGTACACAGAAAAGTTTCCTTTCACTTAGTGATCCAGAGAGAGATGTCTGCTTGGACTGGAAAACTTGCATGCCTGAGGCTAGATGGAGTTGTGACTTCTATAGGTGAAGCAATATGATATATAACAGTTTGCAGTTCCCACAGACAGCTATTTAATACAGTGCAAAAACTTAAGGTGCTGCAGCCTCATGTGCAAACAGACACTGAAAAAACTTAAAGTGCAGATACTCTAGACAGATTCAGAGGTTCAGCTGATAGTAAATGATGTAGTAACAGTGAATTCTTACTCTTCTAAAGCCTGAAGCATCTTCCCAGGTTCTTCAAAGGACAAAATATCTATGACTTGATCATTCATAATTACATCTTCACTAAAGAGGTCAGCTGAATGAAACTGAGAATGCTCCAGTTTGTGATTTTGGCTGAGTTCATGCTGAATCTCCTAAAAAAAAAAAAAACCAGGAAAGAAATAGGACATTTCAAATTATTAAAAAATATATCACACTGAGCATCTGATTTCACTTCACTGCAGTTGAGAAGGTTCCTACTTATTATCAACCTGTACAGCTGGAAAGTGTATAAAGAATGTATCTAAAATCAAATACACTGAACTTTTAAAGTGTAACTGATTTGGAATATAAATGATAAAATGAACCAAGACAGAAGACTGACTTCAGTAGGCCTGTGAACATATTCTAGAAGGTGCACTATAAACTTCCTAGGCTAATTGTTTGAAAATTGCCACAGTATACAAATTATACTTGGCAAGATTATGTTATTATGAGGTGAACAACATGAAAAACTAATCCTAGGAATGATGGAAGTGACTCAGTTCACAGTTCAGGGACACTCCCTTGAGACTGAGGGCTAATAAAATTATTATATAAAAAAAATTCACTGCAAATATCTGATGCTAGAATCTAAGTGACCCCATTTTGTGCTTTAATTGTAACGGGGTTACAACACACATCCTTTTCATTTTTTAGCAATTATTTTTTTCAGGCCTAAAAGAAATACCAATTCTTGATGGAGTAATTTTGAACTGTACAGAATAAGCATTGAAGTGATTTGATGGCTCCTCTGGTATGTCCAGATGGGAGATGCACCACTGTTTGCTCAGAGGAGAGGTGCAAACCTCTGAGCATGCATCTCACAGAGGACTACTCCAATCACTGTAATGGTCTGATTGGGATCTCCAGCTCCCTCCCATTGAAGCTGCTCCACTTTACATAAATACATAAACAATTAATAGAAATAAGGCCTGGAACTTGGGCCAACCTGATGAATATTTATCAGAGACTGTATTTTCTCTCACCAGCTTGGTATGGTTTGAAATACTTTCTCCAAACTAGCAGAGCTTGGATGAAGAGCACTGAAAATGCTCTATCCCCAAACCCAACTTTTGTGCTTAATCCCTCAAGAGATTATGGCACATCCAAGGAATTAAGAGTAAATTCAAATCCTTATTCCAGATAATAAGAAACACAATTTGGACCCAAGTCTGCTGTGCTCGAGGTGAGTGGTCTTCTCCCTGTGCAACTGCTCGTAACTCACAGACTTCCCTCCTCTCTCATTTTGGGGGATAAAGAGGAAGAAGAGAGGAATAGAAAAGAAACCAATAGTCAAAGGATAATCTCCCTCCAGTTTGAAGCAGACATCTAGGTACTGACACCAGTTCTGATCAGATCATCATTCTTACACTCCCCTCCAAACTGGATTGTGCTAAAGATTAGAGTTTGTAGAGATTACATTACCTGCAAATCCAATCCACCACCTGGTGGCTTTATCTTCAAAAACTCTTTAAACAATCTATGAGTTAGCAAGCAATATCATCAGATATGATTAATGGAAACATTAAATAAAGTACCATTACAGACAGAACGACTCACCTGGTTTTTACTACAGAAACTGCATTTTAATACTTGAGTTCGGTGAACAATGCAAAAAACAGCACTTGTCAATACAAGGGAAACAAAGAAAGCAATGAAGAACCCTGAAGCATGTATGGCATGGCTGTAGGAAATCTGAAATGAAAAGACAAGAGTATTAAAACTACATTTTAAATACACATAAAGATGAGACTAAAAGATTACAACTGTAAGCATCACAGTAAATTATTTTAAATGGCTTCCACAACCACAGGGTTCCTCAGCATTACTTTATAATTGCTACTTTTTATCAATATTTTCAAGCAAGTGGTTATTTTCCATAGGTTTTCACACCTGCATGGTTTGTTATGTTCATCTAGTTGTAAATCCTGTGCAACTCCAGGCAAAAGAACTGCCACAGCCTGAATCTTAGTTGCTGTGACTTTTGGGTGTCCTGCACTCAATAGCCTGTTTCCAGTGTTACCAAGATCTCCTAAGTCTCATTGAAATTGATGGCATTTGATGTCACCCAGAGCCTCTGAAAAAGCAGTCTAAGGTTGGCTACTTTTAATTAATGGCCACTTCTCAATTCAATCTAACTCAGTAATCACCACAGGGAAATCATAACGCCACCATGAGTTCAAAATGAACATGTAACTGACAGTTGACAAAACCACCCAATTTGTGTACATGCACCCTTGCAGCTTCTGTCAGAAAAGCCTAGCAGGAGCACTGGAACCACAAACCAGCTAACAACTCTGTAGACCTTTCACTTTAGCTCTTAATTTAATCTTTACACTGAATTACATTAAAAATTAATTTTTATTTCATGCTCCACGTAGCAAAAGTTAATTCAGTGTTTGCTTAGCTTGAGATCTCTGGATGAAAAACAGCACAGCTATTAGTATAATGTTTCATCACAAACTAATCACTCTGCTGGAGCCAGAAAGTGTAAATAATTAACAAGCTGCTTGCAAGCTGGGCTTGGTCATCTCTTGGAGCAGACACCTGAGCGCATTCCATGGAGTCAGTCAGTGGTAGCTCTGCACAGGAAGCAATAACCAAGCCAGTCCACAATTTGAGAAGGATTTATTCCAATTTAACAGCAGAATTTTATATTTTTATTGCCTCGTTTTTCTCTGGTATGTTTTTATAGAATGAAAATCTGTCATATCTCTAACTGAATGGAACTGCTCCATGTCAGACTGTTGTTTGACAGCCTCAGGTCCTCAAAGCTGCCAGAGATGCTCAGGGCTTACCGATTGGAACATGATTTCACATGAATCACTCAATGGTCTGAGTATCAAAAAGATCACCAAGACATTAGTACAGACTACTACTTGGCACTTGCACAATTCCCAGAAGATCCAATGTTTCCTTCATGGTATTACATATGTAAAATCAACAACTGCTCTGACTGACAGAGGTATGTTTGTGGATTGGTTTTGGGTTTTTTTTAATGTGCTTAGTCTAAACCAATGAAACACTTGAAGCACTTTGAGTTTCATTAAAATGTTTTGGGACTGAGTAGTTATCTGAGAAAGCCAGGCATGTTCTGAATTCCTTCTAATACCTTTCAGTATCTTTAAGTTTTAAATGGAGTCAAGAAAAAATAGAAAAAGAGCAGCAACACATTAATTTCCTGGTTCCATGTGTCATTACCAGTACACTGTCTAAAGGTGTTTCCTTGATTTAGTTTCCCACTACTTGGGCCAGTTTCTTTCATCACACTCCCCTGTACTGTGGCTGGGCACTCAGGCTGCCCAGCACATCTACAGCAGCTCTCTCTACCACTACACTGCCCTACAGATCCTTGCCATGAGCTCTGTTAAAGCTGCATCCCTTTGCATCAAAGTATCTTCATCACAAAAGACAATTATGCAAACATTAAATAACTCCTTTTCCTAACCCAGCATTTACTCCCTTCACAGATCAAAAAGGTTTAGCCCATAGCCCCCTGAATAGTCACAGAGCCAACAAATGTCTGTGTGTGACGTGGAAAGGATGCAATCCCTCTTAAGTCACTGTGCTGTCCCCACCTTCTCTGGCTGCAGTAGGGCCAGGATGGAATCACACCAAGGCTCTACCCAGGATCTCACTGCTTTCAAGGAACAGGAGATGCTGTAGATAATACTCAGGGTGAAAAAAATGCTACCTTGGAACCACTTCATCATTTGGTCTGATTCTGCAACAGGGGGGTGGTTGGACTAGATGATCTTGGATGTCTTTTCCAACCTTACTGATTCTACTGTTCTATGAATTTACTCACATTTGTCTGATTTCTGAGCACTCTGAAATTTAGGGATCTCTAAGCTTCTGGGGAAAGCAGGAATCTGGTGAGGCTGAGTTCAGTGAAGTTGAGATGAAGCTGGTTAATTTTTGGAGGAGAAAAAGTGCTGGTCAGTGAATGATCCTGTGCTTTCTAAGTAAAAGGCAAGAGACATGGCAGGAGAGGCTGCATCTGAGCAGGCAGTTATGTCAGAGGTTAAGCTCCAGTGGAGAAAAAAGGACAAATGCACCTAATAACATATGAAAGCATGGCAGCAGATGATGCAGTGCAGGTGCCAGATTTCCTGCATGAGCCCCAGCAGCCTAACCTTCAAGCCACTCACACACCAGTGAGCCTCAAAACCTGTATCTTAAGCTAACTTCTGACACCATCCCAATAGCGAGAAGAGCCATTACAGGCACAAGTTTCTTTCAGAAACTCTTGCAGTCCCCCTGATTTGAAGGATGCTAAGGGAAGCAAACCTTGTAAAAATCAGATCAAATAACTATAATTAATTCCATACAATGTGCTTAGACAGTAAAGCTTCCTTTTGTCCTTTTCACTCTTTAGCTCATGCAGAGTTTCACTTTGCATCATGTTTAATTCTGGCTTTCATTGTAACAGAATGGGCACCTGATCTTCAGTTATGAGAAAGCCAAGTCTGGACCTGTATCTTTGACATTAACAGAAGCTAAGAGGGCAAAAGATCAAGCAAAAGGGAACAGAATCATAGTAAGATATATTAGTTTGGGTTGGAATACTGCAATTAGAGCCTCCTATGCCAAATCTCCAGACAGACTACTGATTTTAAAGGTGGAGAAAAACTCATGGGACAGGCCCACAGAAGAAATGAACAGTCAGGTCCCTCAGGACATCTTCAGACAAGCCTCGTCCACATGAACTTTAGATTTCAACTATTTTCAAACTATTTTCTTCTACTTGAACACAAGTAATCACAGTGTTTTTGCCAGCCAAGCCACAACTCCTTAAAAAAAAGACCTCTTGCAACACAAGAGCCTGTCACAGTAAGGAGGGGTTGGGGGAGAAAAACAGATGGATGCACTGGGAAATTCTCTAATAGAAAGTACCTAGAAAAATAATACTTCTTGCTGCAATCAGTGTAATTTTGAAGGCTTACTTGGTCTCTTAAAATACATGTTAATTCAGATGCCAGAAAGTCTTATTGGAAGGATGCCTAATCAAAAAAGTAAAGTCAAAGGTAAACTATGCCTGCCTAATTGCAGTTTTATTTCCCAGGCTCCCCACACCACTGTTTTTTGTGTTGTGTATCAGCATCACACAGAAACCCTTTCTTAATAGGTAACACCACCCTTTTGGAAAGGTGAAAGTTCTCACATAGTGGCTATGCCCAGGAACTGATGAACATCTCCTCACCACAGTTCTGTGTGCCTGGACAATTCTTCAAATGAACACACATGGCTAGGACTGTAATGGAAGTTTGCATAGTTTCCATACTCAATATTGATGCTTTAAGACCCCTTATCTTGACTCCTGTTTTCTTCCTCTCAACATCAAAGACATAAACATATGTTATTAATAGCCAATAGCCGAGTGATGAGACAGAAGTACATCCTTAGCTGACAGGATTTAGTTTAGAATGTCCATAAGTTTAAGCAGGAGAGTCAATGTTATACCAAATCATAGACTTTACCTTGGCCTTTTCTTCTTCAGTTATGGTGAATGATGCTGTCAGTGACACGAGATGGGTTTTATTCTGACAGAGACATAAAAATATTGAATGTGTTAGAAAAAATAGAAGAGCAGAAGCCAGTGGCCAACAGTTCTCCTCAGAAGTAAGCTGTACTTCTCATTAACCTTAAAGCTGATATCAATCTGACAGGAAAACGCAGTGTACCTAGGGGTAACACTAACAGACATGGAAGCAGGTGCTGTGTGGGATGCACTCTCCTTTAACCACACAGAGGCTTATTCTGGTGCTCACAATCACATTTTTCTGTGTCTATAAAACCTGGTGCCCTGGTTTCAGCTGAGATAGAGTTAATTTTCTCTGTAGCAGCTGGTACAGTGCTGTGTTTTAGATTTAGCAGGAGAACAACTGACAAGCCATTGACATCTTAGTTGATGGGTAGCTGTAGTGTCTACAAAGAAGTCAAGGACTTCTCAGCTTCCCATGCCCTGCCAGATGCACGAGAAGCTGGGAAAGCACAGCCAGGACAGCTGGCTCAGACTGGCCAGAGGGATATTCCCTATCACATAGTGTCATGGTCCATATATAGCTGGGGAGGCTACCCAGGTGGTTGGACTACTGTTCAGAAACAAACTGGGCATTGGGTTGTTGTTTTTTCACCTGCATGTCATGAGAAACTGCATTTGTGCATCACTTGTTTTATACATAGTAGTGGTATTCTCTTCCATTGTTAACCTACTAAACGATCTTTATCTCAACCCAAGAGTTGTTTGTTTGGGTGTTTGTTTTTTTTTCATTCTCCTCCCATTCCCTGGGGGAAGGAGGGTGAACAAGTGGATCTATTTTGGTTTTTTTTTCCTTTAAAACAAAGGAGATATAACAGTTGAAAATGAAAATACATCTGCAGGTTTGAATCACAATTATGAAAACAGTGGAAAAATATCAGGACATATTTAAGATTTGGAAAACTCAAAAATCACCAAGGATGAAGACTCCCCTAACTTCTCTGAAAAATCTCTTTCAGGGCCTCAGAGCTGTCACACTAAAGACGTGTCTTCTTTATGAACAAGAAATTTTTCCTTTGCTACAACTTGTTTTCTGGTTAAAAGAAATTATACTCTGGCAAAAACATGGCAAAACTTTCAATCTATTTCAGGCTACAGTGACACACATGTAAGTATGTGGAACACTTATTTTCAAGATACATAGATAAACTGGACAGAAATACAAGATCAAGAGAGAAAAGTTGTAAGACATCACACAAACACCCTTCACTTGTTTATGGAGGCCAAGGACTTATTAAGCTGTGACAAATAATGCACATTCTTGTAAAAATCATGTTAAAAGAGAGCCTAAGAACCTCATCTCATTACCTGCAGGCTTCATTGCTTTGGCAGCCAAGAACCACTTCGGAGACATTTTGAAAAAAAAACCATCAAAACACTGTGAAAAGCAAAATAGATTTGTAAAGAAAATACCTGTGATGAACTCCTGAAAGTCAGCTTTGCAGGCAGTGTCAAGACCCTGCCATTCCACATTTCATTTGCATCAAGAAGTGCCGAGTAGTTGATAGCAAAGTATTCTCCATCTGTTAAGACACAGGGAAAAAACCCAAAACACCTCAATTTTGTAGATTCAGCAGGTGAGGTGCACATACCAAGCCTCTAAGTAATTGTGTCTGCATTTTCTTAAAAACAACAGTAGCTACACTGACTTGAAAACAACCCAGTCCAGTTGCACAACTTTTTACACAAAACTAGGTGTGAATCTCTGAAGAGTTGAGCACCCAGCTGAGCTGAGCTGGAGTTAGGGATGTTTGCAAAATTTGAAAAGCAAGTTCAATAGGAATGGAACTTCTGAGGAGCTTTTAGGTTCCCCTTTAGACTGTGCTTCCTCACCAAGAGACATGCTCTCCTGGGAACCAAGCTGTAGTAAACTCACAAGACTGAATTCAGGGGACCTCAGCAGAGAAGGCTGCCAGAGCCTATCAGCATACTCCAGAGAGGAGGGATATGGATATATTTGCTCTGTCCCAAGACGATTTCTCAAAGATCCATGAAGAAGGCTTAAGACACCTTTTCCCTTCCAACACAGCAGATGACCCACATCCAGAGTAGACAATTCCTGGACACGTGAGTACAGCAACATCCTTTTTATCTGCTGCCTCTATGAGCTGAAGAAAATCTGACCCAGGACCCTGAAACTGCATTAAATAATGGCTCAAGCTACTGAAAAGCATCATGTGTTCACTGATCTTAAAACCCCATAAGATCTTTAAAAAAATTCTTTTTTTTTTGTTTATAAAATGGACAGCCTACTTTATAACCACTAACTGGTTAGTTCCCCTCCTGCTGAAATCAAAGAAAAATCTGAGATTTCAGTGAATTTTGATTCACAGGGCACTGGAGCACTGACAAATCCTTATGGCTAATATGCCACCTGATGGTACGTAGGCCAGTGTAGGCACAGCCCTTCTGCCCACCCCCAGTGGGAAGGTACAAGCTGACACCTGGACAGACATAGCAATGACCAAACATTAAAGTATGCAGAAATCCAATCTGCTGGATTCTGTGCCACTTCACTATTCTTTATGCTGACCTGTGCAACTTATATTGGCTGAGAAAGCTAGACTTGGTCCCAGATTGAGTAATTTCAGTAACTGTTCCAACTTGGTTTATTAGATCAGCTCTACAGATCTTTTTTTTTCTCTTCTGAAGCATCTTTCTTACAAACCTCTCGTGAGAGTCAGCAGTTCCTTGACATTTTCAAAAAAACCACAGGTCCATAATAGGTACCATCATAACCCTAGATACTTAACCATAAATGGATCTTACAAAACACTTTGAAAGCTCCAAGTGCCATGACTCTCAGAAGTAAACTGCTGATTTTCTATGTGTTTCTGCTTAGGAAGAGAGAGATAGAGCTATCAGGAAAGGTAAAATTTTAAGAAAGTGCAACAATCCAACTACTACAAAAGGAACAAACTAAATCTAAGACAGCAACAGATTTATTTCTGTATTACTTGCTTTGATTTTATAACTTGCTCAGTTTGAAGAGAATGGATACTGAGAAGAGATGCCTTATTTCTGATGAATCATCTTGCTTGCTTCCATGGCCTTCTGCAATTCTAGTGTACCTCAATATCTCAGCGAGCCAATTTGCCTGCTCAGCTCAAGACTTACCAGAGTGATCAAAATGGCTTTTGCCAGTATTAACTGAGAATTGGAGAATTTGCACCACCAAGAAAAAATAAAGGAATAACTGTTGTGATTTGAACAGATGCTCTTCCACACGTGCAAGCAGGGATACTTCCATGCAAATTTTCTTACCTTGCAAGAATCTTTTCCTGTAAATCTGTATACCACCTGTGGTCTTATTACCACTGTTTTTTTGAACATGCAGACCAGTGATATTGTCCAGGAGGATAAGATCTGTAATGTTTGTCGAAAACAGTGTGTTGGTGTTATTAATCAGAAGTGTAATATATGCAGTTTGAGGGTCACGTTTAACATCCACCTGAAAAGAGAAATGTTAATGGTGCAAAACACCTGTATGTGCATCTTAACAGCAAAACTCATGATCACTGATGGGTGCTGGCTTCCTTGATTTGTTCTTCCCATAGGAGGGCTGATGGAGCCACCAGTGGATTTCGGAGTTCATAGCTCTGCTTCCAGTTAGTGGTGAAATTCATGCACTAACCACCTAGTTACTCACATACACACTCACATAATTATTTATTCCATTAGGCTATTAACTCTTATTGAGTAATTATACTCTCTAAATGAAATTATTTTGAGCACAGAGTTGCTTACTGATCTCTCCCTTTCCAAATTGATTTCCCCTCTTATTAAACCAGAACTGTCTGAAACTTTATCAGGTCTATAATATGCTAGCCTGTAGTATAACCACGATGGTATCAGGCTTCTAATAAGGACACCAGATTAACACCTATTTAACTGACCAAAGTGTGATTCAGCCTAAGCCTTTCTAATTTTTTCCTTTTAAGGAAACACCTGCTCTGTATCTGGGCATTATCAAACATAGATAATAAAGCAGCTCCTACAAAAATTAGTTCTAAAAATATGAATTGTAGTAAACTTAAAAAAAAAATCACACCAAAGTTTACAGCAGCCCCAGGGTTTAACATATGTAGCTATCATTTCACTGTGCACTGTTGATCTCTGCACTTTATAGGAATTCAAAATAGAAACAGATTAGTTTTAGGTTATCTTGTAAATCAAGAAGCAGCAGCAGTTTATTGAAATTATTATTGCTTAGTTTGTATTTTTCTATTGAAAGTGACATTCATTAGAGTGTATTTCAATAAAAGTGTTTACATAACTAACTCTCCTTAGTATACTACATTAAATTTTCTGAACTCATTACAGCAAGTTCAACCACAACAACATTAAACAAAACCTATGGAGGAAAAAAACCAACTATTTATTGCACTAGATTCTGCAAATAGTTTGTATATCATTACTTATACCACACTATTTATCAGACTTAAAAATCACTGAACATTAACTCTGTAAGATATTTTGGGCAGATTTACTCACTCCCGGTTTCTGAACTGTTGTGACGCAGTCAACATGCCTTTCAATCCTTCCTGTACAGTCATAAAGGCTAAAAACTTGCTTTTAAAAGCACAAACCAAATGAAACAGCATCGTGGTTCAGCCCCAGGCAGCAGCTGAGCACCCAGCGCTGCTCCCTCACCATGCAAGACAGACAAAGCCCCGAGGCAAGGATAAGGACAGATACCGACACAGCACCCTGAAAGGGAACAACAGACCCTGGGGCAGAATTCACCCACACACGGTGATAACACAGAGCACTGCACGAAGACAAGGACCAACCTGATATCTTGCTGCACTCAAATGATCCCAGAAGCACATAGGGCCAGCCCTTTTTATAGGGGAGTGATGTCAGGTGGTGTGGAAACAGCCTGGGGTAACTCAGCTCACCTGGGCTGGCTGCTTGGGGAGGGTGACTCTGGCCTGGCTGGAACCAGGACAATCAGGAAAAAAAAGCCTCAAAGCCACCTAAAGAAAATCCAAATTCACAAAGCAGAGACCTTGACCCAGTAACTAAACTAAGAAAACAAAGCATAGGTATCCAAGGTTCAAACTGCATGAGTTGTTAATAATCTATTATATTACGTTGTAAGTGTGGAGGGGGTTTGTGCAAACACGTGTGCATCAGAAAAAGAGGGAGCTGAGGAAACAGGAAGAAATAGGAAAGCTTTTTCCTCCCTTCATTTTGATAGAATTGAATCTTAGAATGGTTTTGGTCAGAAGATACCTAGTCCCATACCCCTGCCCACCCTCCACTAGCCCTTACAGGGAAGAATATTTTTTCTTGTATCTAAATCTCCTCTCTTTTAGGTTAAATACATTCCCCTTTCTCCTATCACTCCATGCCCTTGTAAACAGCCCCTCCCCAGCTTTCCTGTAGCCCCTTCAGGTACTGGAAGGCTGCTCCAGGGTCTCCCCAGAGCCTTCTCTTCCCCAGGCTGAAGAAGCCCTACTCTCTCAGCCTGTCTTCCTATGAGAGGTGCTCCAGCCCTCTGATTCTCTTCCCACACCTTTCCCTTGCTCTTCTGCGGGACGAAGGCAAAAAAAGGAGGATTTAAGAGTCTCTACTTCTACATGGGGACAAATACATTCTTTTACATTTTGTTAGAGAGGATATAAACAGTAATTTAGATAAACTGCTACAATCAAACATGAAGAGCAAGTAGTATGTGTATATTCACAGGCAGGTTGGGGGAATATGACAGTATTAATCCTAGACAGGGGGTTTAATGCACTGTTTTCTTTCTTCAACCAATCTTGCACTTTCTCTCCATTTTGTTTCATTTAAAATTCTTCATTCAGTGACTGGACACAGAAACCACAGAGGTTTCAGAGGTTCCCCAACCACACTGCCTATCTCCTACCACACTCTGTTGCGCTTCCAATTAATCTTAAACACATTTAACATCTTGACTGGCAACCAGATTTAAGCTAATCCACAAAGGGGTGGAAAGAATGTGGATGCTTCTTCCTGATAGCACCAGAAGAAGCAAAAGATTAGAATCAAGCAGTAGGGAAGCTGCTGGGTTTGGCCTCTCCTAGCAAGAACTTCCTCCATATGCCACTGTCATTGGGATCAGCAGCCACTGGATGAATTATCTTCTTTAAGTTGCTCTTCTAATTTGCCTGAAGTTGTTTCTTCATGCTTTTGGAGCAAATGATTATGCTGCCAACTATCTGCAGGAACCAAACCCAATGGCAGCAACTGATGATGCATAAGCACCTATTCCATTTTCTCTCTGCTCCTGAAATACAGAGTGTGTGTCCTCACCCTCTGCAAACAATGTCACTTCAAGTACCTGTGAGACTGGAAGAAAGAACCACAGCAAGAGCAAGGACATGCTAGGAGAAAAGAAAGCAGGAAGGTATTGACATAGAAGTGAAAGGAATGGAAGATCTCTGGGAATAAACTAGAACAACTGGAAACAGCCAAGGATTGAAAAAAAGGAAGGATGCTTGTATCATAGATGATCTGCAAGATCATGCAAGAACGCTTAGGAGACTGAGAAAGGAGACAGGTAAACATGTTAAAGGCCAAAGGAATAAATGTCAAGATTTATTTCAACTCTACAAAATATTATTTTCATTATAAGTACTATCACAGAAATGTTCATGTTGTACTATGGGATGAAGCTCTTAAAGGAGCACATTTCTGGAAAGAAGGAAGGGACTGGGCTCTGGAAGAACAGCTGAAATTCAAACACCCCAGTTTCAATCAGGGTGTTTCTATGATAAGGTGTTGGAAAATCCTGCATCCAAGAAGTAAACATATGTCATCTCCACGCTCTGAAGAGCCACTCATGGTAGGAGGAGGAAAATGTGCAAAACTCACTTTTTTTTTTCTATTTAAAACAGCTAAAGACCACCATATGGCCAGTCTGTCTCTTTGCAGGAAAGCATCTGTTCAGACACATTAGGATTGAAGCAGATGACAAGGTATGGAAAGGAAAATAAAATGTGACCTGTATTTGAAGGAGGAAGACAATCACATACAATCACATTGTTTTCAGTAATTTACAACTAATAGCACTGCAAACTTATTTTCTGATAATCCTAACACCTCCAAAGGACTAACTTTCATCTTGTACAGCATGATTTCCCAATTTGTAATGAGCCTGTGTGAAGCTGTGCTATGCACTGAGGAAAAAAACAACATGTAACTCTCTTTCTCAGCAGCTCTGATACAAAAAATTGGGAATCTACAACCAAAAGAGCAGATTCTGTGTTACTGATTCTTATGCCTGAAATGCTCACTATTCAGCCTGATTAAATATGATATACAGCCATTTCAATAACATTACAGGTAATTAGTGCCATGAGGTACAATGCATATTCATTCTTCTCTATGCAAATAATCTGGTGCAGGTCTTAATGTCACCTCTTCTACACTGCTTATTGACTTCTCTACCCTCATACACAGCATTTTGATGGCTGAATTCAGATGTGTCTTGAAGTTTCTCTCTCCAAAGGACAGGTAAGAAGAAATGTCTCAAATTATAAAAATCCAAACTAGCTTCATCCAGTGTAAAAAAAAACAACAAATGAAGCCCAAGAAACACAATAAAAAAGAAAGGAAAAATAACAGTCTAGGTAAATCTATCAATCTATGCCACTTAAAGTAAAAATAAAAGGGAAGGTTTGAAATTTCCTTATAGTAGGGAGCTCTTTGCACCTTGTAAGACTTTTAAACGAGTTAAATGAAACCTTTTTTCATTAAATACTGTGCTGTAGCTGAGTCCCACTAAATACACAGACTATGACACTCTGGCTGTGTTAGAGGATACAGGAAGACAGTGGGCACTGTGGGGCTCAGTGCCCCATTCTTCAGGAGGAGTCCATAATCTGCACAGGGAGTCCATACGTGACATGGCTGAGCCACATCAAGTATCTCAGAAGGTTTACTGCATCCTCTGAAGAAGTTTTCCCTCCATCACTATACAGCCTGGTGGCTGATCTCTGCAGTCCACTGACCTTCACCCATTTACAGTTTCACAAATTCAGAATAAGATATTTACTTTGACCACAATCACAAATCCCTTGAAATATGAGAAGATTTGATTGACATTCAGTTATGAATCAATATTGCAAAACTGTCCCTCTTATAGAGGGTGTAACCATCTTAAGATTAAAATGGTTGTTCTCCCAAATACTCAGTATGGGCAAAATTCCCACTTTTAAAAGGACATTTGGGTACAAATCTCCTATCAAATTAACAAGAGAAATGTTAAGAAAACTTACCATAGCACACTTCTGAAGGGTTATTCCAAACCCAGAAGACGCTGACATATTGGACACATCTTCAGGCTGTGGAGGAAAAGTTTACATGGGTGTATGAAAATATAGTAATTCAAAAACTGCAGCACAAGCTACCTTATGTAAATAATGAACCAAGAAATAAAATTAGAGGTATTAATGGCCTCCAAATTTAAAAGCTTTGTTACCCCAATAGTTAATGTTTTTTTCTAGTCCAAATTTGTATGAACTACTTATTCCCACAAGCGATTACTAGTACCTTAATTGACATATTCATCTTTTGGTTATCACAAATCCCTAACAAAAAGCACTATGCACAAAGTCCATGACACTATACAGATGCGTTTCATTACTGTGTGTCTATCAGAATTCATGTAGCAATCATTTAGATGGTATCTGTTGCAATAAATATTCTTTGGAAGTCTCTCCACTAGTTAGTGTTGCTGAAGCCATCTCCTGAACACCTGAGAATTAGAAACGTACTATTTGGGTATGGATAGTAAACTTTCAGCAACACCCACTTTTGATATAATTGCTATGATCCTTGTGAATACTGAAAGTGGCAAACCATCTTTTACTGACCAGCTGGGGACTAAGAGGAGACTCTCGTTTGAACAAAGTCTTCTTTGTCCAGGAGGGTATCAAAGCAAACAGTGAATGGCTCCACTGATCATCTGAGGCTGAAGAAGTCAAGGGCAGGTCAGAGGCTTCACTTGCTTGAATAGCCAGAGGTAACAGCATCACTGAAATACAACACTGCATTAGAGCTAAAGCTGGGTCCTGTGTGAGAGCCACTCGGTGAGTATCAACCCCAGCAGATTCCAGCTCATGGTACCTGATGCTCTGTGTGCACACAGCAACACCACTCCCCAAAGCACTACAAACCTATACAGGCAACAGACAGATGGGAAGCTGAGATGGGACTTGCCCCACAAAACCCAGCACAAGTTAGAACAAAACTGTTTCCCACCTAGAGAACTCATATGTACCCCACAGAAAACTGCTGCTGCTCACAGGTAGAGCACCTAGCACGTGAATTACAATGTTTCAGCCTTAAATTGACTGTTAATATTTTCAACACAAAGAATTTTTCATCAATGCATAAATAATTGAAGGACTCTCTGTGAGCAGCCTTGGTGCTCAGGATCAGTCTGTCAATTAAACCATTAAACATTTCAATAAGGGCAAAAAGTACTTCCTAGTCAAGTAAGAGTGTCAGTTATATTTCAGTTGAATTGGGAGTACCATCAAATCAAACATTTCTCAACTTTGTAGTGAGCAACATTGGTGCTAGTTTATACTCATATTTTTCTGATGGATCAGGCCATGATACCACACAAAATTACAGCAGTTTTTAAATCTTAACACGTCGCTTTCATCTACTAAAATAAAACCACCTATGACATTAACAAAAGGAGTGTAGACTAAAAATTAATAATTTAATATATTAAATTGTCCAAAAGTAAAGCTGCTGAATGAAGAGAAAAAAGGTCATGAAATTTTCAGAATGATAGTTGGCTAGCTGTGTATAAAGGCACTTTAAAAGACACTTTAAAAGACACTTTCATTCTTTGCATAATAGTTCTCATTTATTACTTATTTTTAAATCCCATCTTTTCATCATTACCAATGTGTATTCATATGATCAAAACGTCTCATTGAAAAGCAAAGCTTTTTGGCAAATGATATTTTTCTGTACATTTTTTATTTAAGAAAACCCTATTATATGTAAATGAAACATGAAAAGATGAAGACACTAAAAATTTCATGAATATGAGAAGCACTGTTTTTTTTTTAAAAGACACTGGTTGTTCAGAGAACAATATAGAGATCTACTGTTAGCTGTCAACAGAAAAGACATGCACAGAGCATTCAGAACTGGACCCTTAAGAGGAAGTCCACCTTGAAGCACTGATGTGTACCATTCACTGGAAAGGTTTCTGTAAACACAACTAACCAGATGCAGTCCTGCTGCATACAGAACCCAGGCATACAAGCCAGGAAACACTAGTTGTTCATGGTTTATGACCAGTTTTAATTCACTTCCCTATATTTTACTTACATACCTTAAGCAACAGACTCGGACTAATTTAGGGACTGCAAAAACAACAAGGTCAATTGAGTGGGCACAGCAATATGCATCCTTACAGTACCAAGTGCCTGCAATTCTTTTGGGCTGGCATTTTTTCAGGGCAGTCAGGCATGCCATATTTATCTTTCAAGACTAAGCAACAGCCCACATCACTCAGGATGACACCCGCACTGACCTGTAAGTGCAATACAGATCTCCCAGCTACCAGTCAGTGCCCACGTGGCCAGGGCTCTCTGCAGCAGATCCAAGTATCATACTATATCCCACCTCAATGGCTGTAAACTTATGTTCTTACCACTGACTCAAACCTCTTCTCAGTTTTGTATAGATATATCCAAACATTGAAGAAGGTTCCTTGTATATTTGCAATATCTCTTAGATATTAATGCAATCACCACCCCATCTGTGCACCAGTTCTTTACATTTTCTTGCCAGACTACAGGAGATGCCCTTCCCTTTATAGTAAACATAAACCCTGACTGCAGACATGGAGCTTCTCCACCGAGCTCCATAACACTCAGAAGTCAAAATCTATAGGCTGGGTTAAGCTACTACTGCCTCCAAAGAGCTACCTGGTTCTCATTTCCATCTGTGCTCTGCATGAGAGCAGTCACCCAACAAGAAGGGGGTAATTGCTTCATAAAGTATCTTTTATTCTCATGCCTTATGTAGCACATTTCCATCAGCTCACTCAACTGCACCATTCGTGTGACAGCAAATCCTGATACTCTCCTCTGGAGAATATCAAGTCCACAGCAACCAATTTAATTAATTGATCGTGTTCTTTGACTCTGAATAAATCTCTGGATTACTAATTACGCAGATGAGTCTCTTTTCAAGTTGTGCTTTGTCATCACTTACAATCCTGAGATAA
Organism: Gallinula chloropus; assembly: GCF_964237585.1. Classification (NCBI taxonomy): domain Eukaryota; kingdom Metazoa; phylum Chordata; class Aves; order Gruiformes; family Rallidae; genus Gallinula; species Gallinula chloropus. The sequence goes on along the minus strand of NC_140092.1, from coordinate 3,279,268 downwards.
TGTGCCCAGTTCCCAGCAGAAGTCTCCAGGCATGTTATTTGGCTGCTCCATCATCAGTAATTGGAGGCTGGGGATTTTGCAGGTTCTTGACATTATGTTAAGCAGCCTCAACATTGATGATGATTACAAGGATACTTCTGCAAATTCACCTGCATCTTCCTGGCAGTCAGTGGAAGGCTTTGCTTACAGAGAATGAATCATATAGCAACAGGTGCCACTGACCTCCTCCAGATTTTTTCCCATCCTTCCTATTAATTTTTAACAATACAGGCTGTTTTATAACACCCTGGTTTCTCTTGCCAGTAGAACAGCCCTTTTCTATCTCATTATTTTTGTAGTATCAACTGTCAGTTAAGTAAAATAACTTTTTCCCAATCCACATATATTTAGCTGTCACTAGAACATTATATAGCTCAGTCCTACAAGACCTAGAAGAACATAACTGCTTTTCCACATAACTTGCTGCATACTCTTAACATCAAGACAACATAATTGTATTTATCAATTCACCTGCTTTCTCTTTTCAGATAATGTCATAGATGGATTCTAGATGGCTGATGATTGCTTGAAAAGCTGAGTATCTGAGAAAGGATGGTACAGGCATAAAGCATTCTGTGGCTTTTAAGTCTTTTAGATTTCCATTCTGAAACTGTTTTTTAACAAATAGATTCACCTGAGGTTAGAAAATATGAATACTTGACTCCATAGACCTTTTCACTAACAAGCACTGAGCTTTCTTTTGGATACACTGCTGCTCAGAAGTGTGAGCACATCATTGTCAGTGCCCCTTCAGAGGTGCATCCCAATTCTGACACACACTCCTTGTTCCTTCCACTCTCTTTTTTCTTCTCACAGCTTCAATCTTTGCCATTTTCCTGGCTGTTTTCAGGAAAGCCATTATTAGGGCTACGTAGTCTTCAATTCCATTAGTTTCTAAATGAAAACTATTCCCAATCCTTTTCAAAAGGGAAACTTTGCAAAGCAGGGGAACAGTTTCAGCTTGATATGCAATCTGACCCCCTCAGCTGGGCTTGCCAGGCTGCCACTGGGCACTCCCAAAACCCTTTCCTAGCAAGCAAACCAACAGCATGAGGCTTTGTCTGGGGCTTTCCTGCAAACATCCTCAAAGATGACAAGTTAAAAAGTTTATCAAAGGCAGGCAGCAATTATATTTTTTTTAGATGTGAGACAATATCACCATCTTTAAGACAAAATTTTGTTTTCCTTAATGATATAAACATTCCACAAATTTACAATGTAATACAAAGTTGTTAAATATTTTATCTTATTTAGAATTACCAGGTAATTAACTGTTTTCCCATGATTCTGTCCTCCATGAACCAAATATAAACAGGTATGTCAGAACCCTGTCTTAAACTGCATATTCCTAGCTGATTATCAGTGCTGGTAGGTTGACTTTGTATTGAATTAAAAAATGAAAACGTTAAAATAAATATTCATATAGCCAAAACAGGTGTAGGTTATTCTTGGCCATGTAAATTAAATAAGATGATACAAAATTAAAACAGTCTTGCAATAGGTTTTCAGCAAAGACTCCAGTGTGTCGTTATGGCTCCCATACCTTCACAACACATCAAAACCTGCCAAATCACAGGAGGAAGGTGAAGACTCTGACAATGTGAAATGTCAAGTTCAGAATTAAAAACTGCCTGATACTGTGATAATAAACCCACAACTAAGTCATTCTAATTCATAGGTCTCAAGTCTGATTTGCTTTCCCCCTGAATGAAAGCTTTGAATTATCTTGCTTTATTTCAGTAGGGAATATAAGAGTTAAATATACTTACTTATTGTATTTTTGTTGCTGTGGTTCTGAATTATTCCCTGTCCTGAAAGCCATCCAGGATACAAGATTCAATTTAAAGTCCTTTCAATTACACACAACAATGAACAGGCAAAGGTAGCAATTTACCGTATTTCATTTTTGAGTGTTGCCATTAGCTTTTCTTGTTACAAAGTCAAGGAAACTACAGGCATCAACAAGACAAAACAAATCCACTTTCCAGGCCTGTTCTGAGTAAGTCAGAACAGACTTGAGCGCAACTCAAACCTCCACCGTTTTACCCAATCACAGGGCTATGCTGGGATCGCTTTTTCTCATCTTACCCAGAAACAACTCGAAAAAGCTTCCAACTGCAACTGTGAGATCACTGTGCTGCCACAAACCATTTTGCTTCAGCATACTGCCATTTTCAATGACAAAGCTTTTGTGCAGTAGTTCCCGTCTCGCTGCTTTCCCTGAGAATGTCTTCAGTAAGGAATTAAGAGTCCTAACACCTTGATTAAGCAAACCACTAAAAACTTAAACCTTTAAATATGTTTAAAAATACTGTTTATTAAAATGGGAAAGTTCTGAGTTATAAAATAAAGCATACATATAATTCAGTGCTTGTAGCAGCTCCTCCTTTAACAGGTGTATTTGCCTACTAACAAAGTGGAAGAGACTCAACCACTGTCAGAAAGATACTGTGTTAAAATCCTTCAATCACCCCACTTTTTCTCTAGCACCAGAAGGTTCTCCTGAACTACTAAACCACATGTTTCCTCTCTCAATGGATGATACATTAATAATTTGCCAGATGCGAGCAGCAAAGATTATGCTGAATAAATACAGGGGAAAAAACACAGAAGCTCAGCAAATCTGAATTATTTGCTTGTGTATTTAAATTAATAAACTCATTTGTGAATTAGCCATGGCACAGGGAAAATAAATTAGAGGTATGTCACTAGATGACTGCTTCAGAGCGTGTAATTTCTTGGCAAATGCATGTCATGAAATCATCTCTTGGGGAACTGCAGCTTTTGCCATGGGGGGGTGTGTCTATTTCAGCCACTGCACCACCTGTGTTAATGCACTCTATGAGGATGTCATAACCTCTCAGTGTACTCATCTCTACTACACTTGGGTGAGGTAGCACACTATTCATTATACCTATATAATGAAAATAAAGACCAGAGACTCAGAGAATCTAACTGATTTGTTCCCATGTACACAAGGAGTCTGTGGCAGTCAACCTGCACAGGCAGCCCCTCCAAGCTGTGACATCTCTACATGCCCGATTTCAGTCAGATCAGACAGCTACCACTGGAGATGCTTGGTGTATCTGAGATCAGAGACAAGCATTCTGATACTCACCATCATAAAGAGTGTATCAACATCCCAGGAACGCTTCAGAACCTCTACTTCTACAAATCTTTAACAATTCGGTCCAGGACTGAGAATATTAGCCACTCTAATTGCAGAAGTCATAGGCATTTTCTGCAACACTGAGAATGCTGAGCATCAGAGAGTGCTCCCCTATGTCCTTATGATTAACAAGGAGAAAGGGCTCCTCTTGAAAATCACTGAAGCAGCATATGAACTAAGGTTATTTCACAGGGGCTCCATTCTAGATGAGCTGTTTAGTAAGACTAGAGCACCCTCGTTCCTAAATTCTGAGCAAACACTCCCCTGTGGCCCAGGATGATGAGTCCCACTGATGACAGCATGACACCAGGACATAGCTCCAGTCCCCTGCCCACCAGTGCACCCATGATATGAGAGTCCAGGGATCCCCACCAGAAGAAAAGAGAGAGAGAACTGTTACATACCTGTCATTCCCAAACATCCCGTCTCTTTTTGAAGCCATGGATTATCTTTAATAACCTAAAGTTAACACAGAGGTGAGCAATTACAAAAAAAGAACTGTTTTCATAAATGTCTAACATTTAACTCGCTGAATTTATGCTTCAACTTAGACAAGTCTGTTCCACAAAGCCTCAAGTTTCCCAAAATTAGCCACCAGAAGAGACATGACACAGCTCTAGAGGTTTCCCACAGCTTGTCAAGAGGCTCTGCTTTCTCCTATCATGGCTAACACACTCTCGGGGCTCAAACTGTACTTACACTTCATATTATCTAGCTGAGCCTGTGCAGAACAGTGCAGCAGAAGGGTTTGCTATTAGTTTGTTATTACAATCTTCCTTGCCATTTTCAAAGGCAGATTTGAAGACACATGAAAATCTGATCACCGGGAGTCAGCAGGAATGCATCCACATTGGATGATCAAGCCTACTGCCATTAGGCTCATTTTCCCTTCCAAGCATGACACGGGGCCTTTCAAAGGGACCACAGGCTAAAAATCTGCAGCTGAGGAGGCAATCTGTGACAGCCTCCTGCCTGTGCCCAGACCCCAGGGACTGCTACGGCAATCACAGCTCTAAAACCTCAGTAAAAGAAACCAGTGGTTTTAAGGCTTGTTAATGCCCAGTGTTTTGATCAAGATGTAGCAGTCACACAAGCAGGTTTTCATTCAATAAAAATGTTTCCTTGCAGGAGATTATACAGAGTTAGGAACGCTGGCTGATTAACAGCAATCTTCTAAGTCCGCTGAGTGACAGGACCCGCACTTGCTGTTTCTGTTTGCTCCCAAGCACTCCATGTGAGTAATGTTAAGTACTGACTTATGTCAACAGCACTGTTACAGTGCAGCAGGTTAGGGGCAATTTTGTTATTTGCCTGCTTGGGGAAGCCATTGCTTTTATTGTTAGAGCTGTAACTTCAGTGAAGGTTGTGTGAAAATAGATCTCACTTCTGACAGGGCACTTTCCCTCAAAATAACAGAAACGCAAGATATCACACAAATTTGGATGCACCACGAGCCCTGGGTGGACACTGCTCTGGAAAACAAATACATATGAGACTGGAAGCAACTCTTGTGGAGGAGAAAAAAAGGACAAGGAAATGAACACAAGCAGGAACATGCAAACCTTTGAGCAACCCCGGGATGCAGCTCTCAAGAGACCCCAGGCACTGAGCTCTTCACTCCAAAAGTGCCCCTGCACTCCAGAACTATCATACACAAACTGACTTATGTCAAAGTTCTGTCACTGGTTAAACAATGTATAAGACCTTGAATTTTGAGCAGCCAAGCATGCCAAGAATATAGAAAGACAGAAGAGGAAACTCCAGGGGCAAGCTTAAACAAAAGATTGCCTGGTGGATACATATATATATATATATATAGGTATTTGCATATATGCATATGGTGGATAGGCAGCAATAGAAATAACATGTTAAAATGGAACTAACCTATGCCAGATATAACTAACCTTTGCTAGATATATCTAGAGTAGTCTAGTGCCTTATCTACATTAAGGAAGTGTGTACCAATACTCTAAACGGGTGTAATGACACCAGTGAATATGACTGATGAAAATATAAACCACTAATGTGTTAGACTGTTGTGCCAAATGTTGAAATAAATCTCATTAATAAATATAAATCACAAATATTACTCTTATGCATTATACCAGCACATATATGAATGTTAAATGTCAACAGTTCCTTTGTAAATAAGCCTACAACAAAAGTAGACAGTGGTCTAAGCCTACATCTAGGCATGTGGAAAAACGTGGCTTACTAGCTACACAAGCTTTATTTCCTACCTCCTAGGAAATCAGTGTACAAATGGCTCCCTATTCCCCCAGACTCCAGACATTCATTCATCTGTGGTTTTCCAACAGCTCAAGCACAAAAATCTACAGTGTCCACATGTCCGTGTGCATCAGCTACAAATGACACTACAGCGCTCCTGGTTTTTTTCTTCTGCCTTATCTGACATTCAGTTCTTGGTTGTCTGCACTGGAAAATACAGCCTGGATATCTGGCACAATTCTTCCACCCTGCTGCAGAGTGTGTCCATAATGCCAGAGGGCATCACGAGGGGCTCTGCATCGGCTAACAGTGCAAGTCTATGGGCCCGCACCCACGTCACGCTTCGAAATGAAGTCATTTAATGCAGCAATATTGCCAGCAGGTGTTTTCCCAAGTTTTACATTCATTTATTTTTCTGGTGGAAAAAGCAGTTGAGGGGTTTTGCTGGTTTTGCCCCCCCACAACACTATTTCCCGCTGCTTAGTCTACATACTACGGTTCCTGACCACCTCCATCCGCCACCACAGCCTCGGGTATTCCCCCCACGGGCAGAAGAAAACTACACCGTTGCCTCCTGAGGCAGCTGGATAGATAACGAATGAAAAATACACGCTGCATCCTAAGCCACTAGTGGCATTCCCAACAGCGGGATGACTCCAGCGGGCAAGGGTGCTGTGACTTGATTAAAAAACAAACATCAAACGCCGCCAGTCAGGAACAAGACCAACCAAGCGAAGCAACCGTCAGCACGTCTATGTAGCAGCGGCCTCGCCACGCCGGCCCCCGGCAGCTTTCCGGGCCGTCGCCCCCAGCCCAAGCGCCTGGGAAGCGCCTGGAACTCTGCCGGACCACCGCGGCGCGGGCTGGCTGCGCCTTCAGACAGGGCCTCTGCTTCGCCGGCCATCAGCCACCCCGCCCCACGGAGGGGCTGACCCGGCACCCGCGCAGCGCCCCGCGGGCACACCGCCTTACCCCAGCCGCCGTCCGGCCGTAGGTCTCCCAGGGCGGGCCCAGCTCCCCGGCCCCCTCTGCGGGACTCGACGGAAGGCGGCTCCCGGCCCGGGCGCGCCAAGTGGCCGGTCCGACGGGCTGGGCGGGCGCGGACGGCCCGCCGAGAACCACCGCCAGCAGCAAGCCGGCCAGCAGCCCCCGCATAGCCGCAGGGGGCCCCTCCGCGGGAGCGCAGGGCTACCCCAAAGCCAGGCCGGGCCTCAGCCGCCTCATCCATCCGCCATCGGTCTCCTCCCACCGCGGCGAGGGCGGGGGGCGGAGGGGCCCCGAGCGGCAGGATCTCCCCTCCCCTCTTCTCGGGTCGGGCAGGGCCCGATGGCTGCGGCCGGGGGCTGCCTGCGGGCGGTGGGTCTGCAGTTCTGGGCTCGCTCGCTGCAGGCGTTGCCCGCTCTCCTGGCCCCCACTGTCCTGCTGGGGCTGCTGCTGGGCGCCGCCGCCGCCGCCCTGCTCTGCCGCTGCGTGCTCGGGCCGCGCCGGCGGAGAGAGGTACGCCGGGCCGGCGGGCGGGGGGTTGGCAGCCGACCGGCCTTCCCCAGCGCCTTCCGCTGAGGGGAGGCTCGGGCCTGCTTCGGGGTCAACAGCTTGGAGGAGTCAGGACAAGTTTGTGAGGGGCGGCGGCCCCAGAGGGCCCGGGAGGTGCCCCGGCTCGGCCCGACCCTGCCCTTCCCGCTGTACGGGACATCTGGGGCTGCCTGAAGCGGGCCGGGACCCCCGGGAGCGCGGGTGTAGTGCGCAGCGCTCTGCGGCCTGGGAGGGAGCTGGATGGTGGGTGGGAAGCGCCGTAGTTCCTGACACAGCTCTGCTGGGAAGGATTTCACTACTTTCTGAATTTACAAGTGTGCTGAAACAAACGGTCCGGTTCAAAAAGGAGGCCGGCTTGAGTATTCCCCTGTTCAGAGTATTGCCCTGCTGACCTCTGTCTCTAACACCGGTGACCCACCAGCTGCCTCTCGCAGCCTTGCTTCTTGCAGGAGACTCTTCTGCCTTTGGGGGATAGTGGCAGATGCACCCGGCTTGCAGAAGCTTTGAGAGATAGTTGAGAGTAAACACTTAAGTGCCATCCTAGAGAATTAAGATCAGTCCAATTTCCCAAGCGTTTTCCAAACTTTACCAGGTTGGCTTTACACACAGCAGAAGCAGGGTATTGGCACTAACCCACCGCGATAACCTCACAGCGAGGGCACGGCACACACAGACATACCTGGGAAATACCAGAGGCAGGACGCAACTGACAGTTTGATTGATGCAAAACTAACAGGGTTTTCTAAAGTGTGACTTTGTTAGTAACATACCTGCCTTGCTGTTCCAGAGATTGCAGTGGATGCCTCGTATCCGTTTACCACATTAAGTGTTTGTTTGGACTCCGGGTTTGCAGAGGTAGCACATGCCCACAGAAGCACTACTGAGCAGACAGATTTTGTGAGAGTTGTTACTGACCTCTGCTTCTTTCTCCCATCGCCTTTAGTCCCAGATTGTGCTGGATTGGCTGGATGTAGCAATGGCTGGCACTGGCACTGCTGGGAGAATCGTAGCCCCGCAGAGCCAGCCTGTGGTGGGGGGTCTGGTTTGGCTTGGTTATTAACCACACCTTTTTTCAGCTGTAACATCTCTGCTGCCTGTGCATGTCTGCTAGTGTTGATCGTCATTAAACATGACATAAGAGAAAAATCCCCTTGCTCCCAACTGCTTTTAAGTAGGAGGTTTGATGGAGGCACTTAAGATGCTGGATCAATGCATCCTGCGTGAGTCCAAGCCGCTCTGATTCAACTGCTCATTTTCCCTGTCTTAATAGGTGGTATCTTTATTGTACTGCCACTACCAACTCAAATATAGCCACATACAATTTTATCCTTTGTGTCATTCATGTCAATAGGGAATAGAAGCTGTCAGTTCTCTGTGGCCCAGATCTGCAGATGCTTAAATGCCATTAAAATCAATGCTGCTGCTATAAAAGAGTTGTTTATTTTGAAAGAAAAATAAACTGCCCACTGGCACACACAGAGCACACTGGAGGGTGGGCAGGTTGTATCCTGTGGGTCTGATTTCCCAAATGAGAACAGGGTTTCCTTAGGGTCTCTGTCCCCATGACTCCCATGTACCATCTGCCCCACTGGTGCTACAGAACAAGCCTCTTGCATGTGTGGCAGATACTGAACTACACATATCCGATGTATCCCTCTGTATCCAAAGTAAAAGTAGGGTTAGTTCACTGAAGTAAGCCATGTTCCTTCCCCAGCAGCTGAGTTATCCTTGCAGTGGGACCAGGCAGGTACCCAGAGTCCACATTGGCCACAGGCACTGTGATAAGCCACGGGCATTTATCACTCAGCCCCAGTTAATCACTATTTTTGTAGATCTCTACCTGAATTTGTGGGACTTGGGTGCACCCAGTTAAGTGCCGTGTGGGTTTGATGACCTCTGCATGGGACATGCTAGGAAAGTTGTAAGAAGAAACCTTCCCCATGGTAACTTCAGACAGTATATTATACTGGAAGGCATTTCTGTTGATAATATTCTGATAGAGTGATGGCATTGCCTGGAGGTTCTTGTGAGCCGTTTGGTTGGAGCTTGTCTCATGGTATTCTGGTAGATTAGCTCAAGGAAGTGTAATTACAGTTAGGCTTTAATTTGTTCAGTCTCTTAATGTTCTAAAAGGGGAGTTGAGTTGCATTCAAAGGTGGTATCGAGGAGGAGTTGCAAAAGTAACAAAGTACAAAAACAAATAGTGATGACAGTGTTAGAAGTGCTAGCAAGAAATTAATCTTAGAAGAAAGCAAATACTTTTAACATAATAGTGATGGAGGTATAAAGGAGTGAAAATGAATACTGGAGGAGTGTGAACAGTTGGGAAGGAAGTTTAGAAAAGCAAATTCTTATTTTGGAGTGGCTATGATGTGAGATACAGCAGTGAATCCAGTGTGGCTACTTCCATAAATTCCCAGTCACTCACCCTAAATTTTGGAAACTTCTGGTTTGGCACAGATCAGTTACAAGATTGCATTAGCAGATTTTTAGGAACCATCATCTTTATTTCACCATGTTTTGAAGGCTAACCCAAGGGAATGATCTGTATGGTTTTGCATCCAAGTTCCAGAGAGGTAGTAGAGGCAAGTCAAGGAGTGAAACACATTCAAAGGTTGGGCAGTTCTCTGTAATCTGAAGGAAAAGGGACTACTTTATACACCAAGCAGCCAAATAATTTAAGAAGAATCTTTCCATAAGACAGTTACATGCGTAGTGGCCGCAGCCATGTCATTAGAATAATCAAAAAGCAGTTTGTGGAAGGAAAACTTGAAAAATAATTTAAAATTAGTCAAGGTAGGGTGGCTGACATATTTTCCTTCTCTGAAAAATCCCTTGCAATGCTGTGTTTGGATGCATTGGCTAACATCAGTAGTATTTTAGGGCTACGTAGTGCACAGGGAAGAGCATGTGCAGCGGGAAGGTTTGTTCCCACACAGTCTGTCCCTGTACCAGCAGCTCTCTGTGTTTGTTAGGGCAGTGAAGGGCAATGATAGAGGCCACTTTCAGGGAAGGAAGGTGGTGAATGTTTTCTGATGGTTATTTCTTCCTGACAGGAACTTTCCCACATAGAAAGCTTCATTAAGGAAGTTTTTCTCATAGCAAGGGAGGAAAAATACTAGGTGTTCTCTTCAGAGACACTTACTCACAGTTTTAGTTTACATGCTTCAATTGAGAAGTTTGAACTCAGACTGTGAGCTCGACTCTGCAGTGAAACATTTAGAGAGCAGCTCAATTGATTTGACACACTTGTAGCCCCTTACAGCTTTTCAGATTAAAATTCTGCTTCTGGACTGATAAATTCATAAAGTTCATTAATTTTAATTATTCCTTTCTGAATATGTAGAAATCTCACTCATTTCCAGAATTTATTGTAACTAATACTGAAATATATTCATGTCTCCATCCTGCAGGTTGTCCAGGCTGCTGTCAAAGATGTGTCCAGTGAATCTCCATGATCTCAGTGTTAACATATTACCTGTTTTCTCTTGGAATTTCAGAAGGATGATTCCCAGAGACTTCTGGAAAGCTTCAACTCTGATGACAAAGAGCACACACTCATGAGAAGTAAAGCAGAACTCTACACGTCAAAAGAGGAGATGGTGCTGGAGGTAAAGCTCTGCAACATCTGTCAATGGATGTCCATTCTGCTACATGTAGCAGTGAGCACATTCAGGGTTTGGTCCAAACTAGCCTGGGTTAGTAATTGAACCCTTAAAAAGTGTTCAGAAAAAACATAAGAAGGAGAGTGGCTTCTTATGAATGTGACTGTTCCAGGCACTCATTGTCATTATCAATTCAGTTTCTCTTGGGGGACTCTTTTAGCATATTTTAATCAAGATCATGAGTTCTTTTTCGACAGGGGCTTCTCTGGTTTTGTCTCCATGTTGTTCTTAATTTCAAAAGGCTGGTGGGAAAAGTTAACACAGTTGACATAAGAAAAAGTGCTTACATACTGAAATCCATGCTGGTAGTTTATAGTGGATTCTTTCATGGAAAAGATTTATTAGAGAAACTTTGACAGTATCAAAGTTCCCTCCTCAGGTCCAGTATGGAACAAATAGAGCCTTTTATTTCTAGAGACTCCTTCGAGACTTCAGCTCTCAGGTCTAGGGAGAGAGAAAGTATAAATGAAGTAAAATGAGTATGTTTGCAAATAGCAACATCTTCAACGACTTTCTTACATAGGAAGTTCTCTCATCAGGTACCAGGTGAAGATACAGTGCAGAGTTCAAATGACTGCAAGTACTGAAACACCAGTGTGGTGAGCTGGTGGGATTCAAGGACAATTGGAGAAAGAATTTGGAAGGAAAAGTAAGAGAAGATACAAACTTGACCCACCATCAGTCAACATTTCAAATGATTTTTCCTCTTTCTTTTGGTGATAATCTCAAAATAACTTGAAAATCAGTCCTATTGTGTAGTTGTTAGATCGCTGCCTTTCACCCAGAACTCATACAACTGCTCTTGGTGAAGCTGAAGGTTTTGAGTTAAACTGCACGTTAAAAAAGATGTGCAGTCAACTATACATAAATTAAATACATGCAGAAAGTGTCATTTAAAACCAGGCAGTCTCCTGCTTAGCTTGTAATGAGAACTGGTTTCAAGACAGAGAGGATAGATGAAACTGTAAACATTTTACTCTTGGTTTAAATCCTGGCAGGTAATTAATCTTGGTTTCAGTTTTTGTGATCAGGAATGGTGACAAACCATGGCTGGTCATTTTGTTTGAGATGAAGCAAAGCATAACAAGTGAGCATGGATTAGATTCTTCTTTGGAGCGTAAATCCTGTGGGACAATTTACACAGTGATAAAACTTCATGCATATTACCAGTCCTTTTCAAGTGGAGTCGTGGTCTTTTGAAGGTGATTGTCCACAGCTGTACCCATTTCCTAAAACCCTAGCTCATTTATAACACATTAAGAAGTAACCTTGCTATCTGAAGGTTTCTCACACCTGTTTGTTTAACTACTGAAGTGGTTTTTAGCATTCATTTGTTCCAGTTACCAGAGGCTTTTGCTGTTGCTAGCATCAATTGACAGTTCATGAGGAAGCATAGATAGAAAATGCTTTTAGCTAAGTTAGAGCACTTCAGAAAAACAGATACTTTAATTCTGAGCCCTTCTGCATTGCAATAATGCCCTGATTACCATCTTAATAATACCTGTGTATTACTCATGCCCGCTGAGAAGCAGAATGTGTTAGTTCTAGCACTCTGCAGTATGGCTTTATGGCCTTAGACTGGAGCTGCAGAGCAATGGATCTGTCAGCTGCTGTCCCTGAGTATGTATTACAGCACTGGGGCCACTCACTATGAGCAAGTGTTTTACACACTGACCCCATGCTTTTGACTTCAGCAGCGAATCCAAAAAGGAGTTCTGGAGAGAAAGGAAATGGAGATGAAAAGGTGCAGTGATAACAGAGTCTAATGAATGACGTCATCTGCTCTTTTCTTTCTGTCTCTATTTTTAGACTGTATTAGTGTTTTGATATAGCTGAGAAAAATCTGTGTAAAGAAGAATGTGTTTTGACAGATGAGATTTTTTCATTTCAGCTGACGAACCCAAAGAGGTTAGAATAGGAAATCTCCTAAAGCTTGCATCTAAAAATTCTCTCTGTTTCTTATAGCCAACCTTTTATTAAACCATACATAATCTCACAAAACAAAGCTGATTATCCCTTTGTTTCAGTGCATAAAACAGTGGCTAGGAAGGAGAAGAAGCAGAACGTCAGGTTAATTGATACAGTAGATTGTATGAAAAGAATGCATTAACCATAACAAGTTCTTTGGAAGAACATTGGGTTTTTTCTCTAGATTATAGGTAAAGGTTGTACTATAAAAGTTCTTCCTGGAAAAAAATGACTAGTTTTATTTAATCTATTGTTTCTTTATTTGAAGTAAAATTTTATAACCATGATGATATCTGTGGAGCTTATATGCTTTAGTAGTTTCTATTATTGAGATAATTCCAGTCTCTAATGTGAAATCTTTAGTTGCTGCTTAAGGGGGTGTGGGGGAAGCAAAATGAAAATAACTTGTAATACCAGCTATTGCCTCTTTTCCCTTGCAGGAGTAAAACTGTTTTGGAGCAGTGGTAATGATGAAGTTCTCTTTTCTGGGTTTCATACTTTGAATAAGTCTTATGAGAAGACTTCTTATGTCAAAGCAGAAATGGTTAATAAAAGTTACTTATCAATAGGAATTTCGAAGTTGTGTAACCAAAAGGGACATGCAGTACACACAGTGAACAATGGTCAGGTCTATTACTGTTCCCAAATGGTTTTCTGTTCTTTTCCATACAGGAAAGTGAGTCTCCTCTGAACAGTAACGTCACAGCATTTGCATTAAAGGCAAAAGTGGTATATCCCATCAACCAGAAATTTAGGGTAAGGTTTTAGATTCTACCTGTAATAAAAAATGACAATCATTCTGTGTGATAATGAATTGCAGGGTCAAGTACTGCCAATCTGCTTCATAGGGATCTTTATAGTCCATTGACTCAGGGCTTATTCTGTTAAGGCATCAGTTGCTTTCAGTTTCCCCTGAAGCCTGCGATGCTTTGCATGGTGTCCAGTTAACTGTCACTATAGTCAAGACACTTTCATTTCCCATTAATATTAATGGAAATTGGGTCTGTCCAAGGAGACATTAAAAAAAGAAAAACAAACAACAAACCAGTCACAAGGATCTGCCCTGCAAAGAAAACACAACTCACCAAGCAGATAACCACAACAGAAGGTTTGTCTGGGGAATGCAGAAACCTGTCAGTATGATGAATCTTAATTTATGTGGAATCACTTTTGCTGTGTATGCTGTTTAATTTTTTGCTTGAAATCAAACACTGCAAATTGATGAGATGTTTATCTCCTTATTGTGTTGTATTAATTGACCTTGTAAATTGTCTTTACCTGTAGCCTTTGGCAGATGGCTCATCCAATCCATCTTTGCATGAGAATCCAAAGCAGGCGGTTCTGCCTAATCAGGTCATGGAGACATCTATGTCAGGCAGCTTGGGGTCCCTTAGCCAGGGAGGCAAGGAGGACTGCAGTTCCTCTACAACAATACATTCCACAGCAAGTGATGACAGATTTCAGGCTCGAGCTTTCCTCAAAGTGACCAGCTTCCCTGAAGTGCTAACATGTGAGAGGTAAGCAGTAAGCCTGCCCTCATGTTCTGTCATTTCCTAGCATGCCCCAGTGGTTTTCAGGACAATCAGTTAAAGTCTGGTGTAAACCAAAGGCTGATCTTGAATGTATACCACATAAAGACAGGACTATTTGCTTGTAACCTGAAAAAGTAGTTGGGAAGAATGAAGGAATGGATCATGTCGTGTATTGAAAGTCAGTTTATTCTTTAGGCTCTTCTGGGAATCAGAAGTTTGGCAAGAGCAGTCTCGTAAAAGGCGTATCAGTGTTAGGATAAGGAGAGCCCTTTGTTTTGGCTTTTATGCTCAGTTCACACATGCAGTGGTGTGCTCAGCTGGGGAAGGAGCACTGAACAATGTCAAGTGACACAACAGGTGCCTTGAGAACAGCAAGTGACAGTGGTCTCTTCGCTCCATTTTAATGGGAACTACTTGTATCACCTTGTGGGAAAATGCCCCTTTCTTAGAGACTCCAGGGATGAGCAGGTAGAGCTCATCAAAATGGATCATCAGCTCTGATTTTCTTTCAGCTAGACAACTGTGAGATACCCCAAGGTGAATACATACGTGTCTGTATTTCTCATTAGCAAGAATAAAGAAGATCATGCCTGTGTCATGGTGGGAGCTGGGATACCAGCCATGAAAAGTGCTTTCAAAATGCCCACTCTTAGTGTAGCTGTTTTAATTTAAAGCTTTGTTTTCTTTTTGTTGTAGCCACTCATGCCAATATTTAACTTGTGTTTTTTTCTCAAGAGAGCTGCAACTCCAGCTTTGTTAAGGCACTATTTTGTTTTGCTTACTTTTATGTAGAGGTATTTTATCTGAAAGAAAGCAATGTAGAAATAGAGTGGCATGACTGCTGGGTTAGGGGCAATACTTCTAGGAGAATTTAGTGATTAAATGAAACTAGCATATGGTGTTGCTCTTTTATTTCACTTCCACTTGGGTTGATATTAACACTTTTTAAATCTTTGTTTTAGTTTTGATGTTAAACTCTGCCTTTGCAGTCTTATTTTAAAAGATCTCATGCTTCTTGATACTGAACTCAGAAAAGAAAAACATGTGGTAGGTACTCATGTTTCATTTTTAGCTCTTTGTTTTAAACATCTTGGTTGACTATCAATTTAGGAAGTAAACTACTGACTAGCTGGGAAGTAGTGTAGCAGAGTTGCATCTCTGGAGTATTCTCTTTATTTTTTCTCTCTGTCCTGCCTATATATGAGCTTAACAGAGGAGCAGAATATAATGAAATATATTGGACTGTGAAATGCAGGAGGTCAGGATGGATAACACAAAGATTTGGTTTTAAACTTTACTCCAGCACTTGAAGGTCATTAAAAAAAAAATTAATAGATGAGTTTATGTTTTAAGGATAATGCTTGTGCATTGCAACTCCAAGGACTCCAAGCCCTTTGAATAAAATTGAAACTTCAGTTCAACTGAATCAGTACCATCCTCCTAAGTACAATAGTCCTGATTTTGTATGATGGAGGAGTTAAGGTACTGATTTAAACCACAGATACCTAACTACATCAAACCACAGCATGCAAAGCAGACAAGAAAAAAACCCCATCACCCAAAACCAGAACTCATAGAATTATAGAAGTATTTGGGTAAAATGGTGACTATTTATTTATATGGTGACTATGATCAAGTGCTGAATCATTATCATTACTGATTTTTAGCTCAGTATAAAGCTGGACATACAGCTTTCTCCTCCACTTCTCTCCCCACCTCTGTTTAAACAGATCAGTCGTTTCTGATATGATCTGTTAAATGCAGTGAGAATATTTCTGTTCTGGGATTTTCTGAACAAGCTTCTACACAATCCAAAAGAGGAAGCATGAAAGTAAACTTGGAAAACCACTTCTCTTCTGATGGGATTTATTCCTATTGAAATAGATGAGGAAGGGAATTTGAGATTAGTTTCCAGAAGGAGATTTAGCTTTGAACTAGAGAAGGTTGATCTTGATCTCAAGGTACATCATCCATTTGTAAATGAAGATAAGTTAACATGGTGATGCAATCACAGAAACACTGAGAGAATGGGTATTTAATGTACTTTGTGGCCCACCAGAAATTGCCACAAAAGGCAGATGACTGTCCTTTAGATGAAGCTTCACATAGCTGTGTATTTTCACTAGCAGGGAAAAAAGGCAGGGGTGGAAATCAGTTTAGAGAACACTTCCCTCCTTTTGCACTCTGCTTTCTCTGATTCCATGCAGTCTTAGTGTTAGGTCTAAGAAAAGGAAACATTCACTTAACTGACAGTGTTCTCCTGAGGTCTTTTTTTTCCCTTTTTACATTGTGTGGTATCTTAGTGGTGTGTGTTCAAACTTGCTGAACTCCTATCCAGAACACTGACAGGAGAGATCATTTTCTCTTCTACTCAGACCTAGTGGTAGCACTGCAGGTTTTGCTCTCTAACTGTCTGTATATGTAAATACAGTTTTGTTTATGTTTTTACATGCTTAAAGTGGGCAACTTCTGCATCATTTATTTTGAAGTGCATGAGGAACAGGCAGCTGGCTGTTAAATTTCACACACTTTTGTCTTCATGTTGGGAAATGCTGCAGCAGTTAGCAATGAAGTGAATTGTTTTTACACAGACACTCTAACAAGAGGAGAAGAGATTAAGCAAAAATTATCAGTGTTCAAAAACATCTTTTTGAAGTGCTAATATTACAGTCTTCAAAAAAATGCACACAGCTGGACAAAAGTGTGGGTTTTTTGTAAAAGGAGGTAGCTAGAACTTGGGAAGGTTGCTTTTGGGTTGTATATAGAAAAGTTTGATACTTCTTTTGGCCAACTACAGTTGAAATCATACTAATGAACATGTTAGCATCTTTCAGGCTAGGGGTTCATTAAACTTCAGAAAAATGGGCTTTCCATTTTTAAGTGGTCTTCAGTAAATGTGTCAGTCTGGTTACAAGGATATATGAGATTATATCCTTGTCAGAACGTAACACCATCTTCTAGTATCTTGCTGAAACCAAAGTCAATGATCTTTTCACAGTGAAAGTACTGCAGAGTAGATGATATTTTTCTGTTACTTTGCTTAGGATTCACTGTAGTCTCACTGATTGATTTAAATTAGTAAAAGTTATCACAAAGATGTCCTTACATTGTTGAACAGGCACTTACCTAGGGTGTTTTTTTTTCCCCTTCCTTTTAAATAGATGTTTATTCAGCTTCTCAAAATATATCTCACAGACTTATATCATAAAAAGAAGATTACTGATGATTTGTTCAAGAAGATCCTTTTAATTCAGGAAAAAGTAAGTGGTTTTGTTGGTTAATATTTAAGACCACAGGAAATAAGAGTTAATCCTCCCAGTTAATTTGAGCTGCCACAGCAGGCTATCTCACCAGCTCCTTTTAAATAACAATGTTATTTGTAATCTAATTCAGAAGAAATACAAAGAAACTCCCTTGTTAGTGGATTCTCTCCATTATTTTGTATGTGTTTTCTCTTTGTTGCTGTATGAGCTGGTCAGGACAGTGATGTGTTTAATCTGTTAAGAATAAAAATATTTTGTACTTGAACATACAAGCAAACATGGTGATCTGTATTCACTCAGATGAAAAAAAAGTCTAATTATCATGTCTTTGTCTGGTCCAGTGTATCATTACTGGTAATAAAATAGCAGGAAATTCAGTACCAGAAGGATACTCAAGGCCTTTTTTTTATCATGAGGAAATATTCTTCTTTTCCTCTTTATCCTTCTGTTTTCCATATACTTGCATCAAAATCCTTTTTTCACTTCTGAAGTAGATGACATACGTTGCAGTCAGTAGGCATTTCAGGTCACAATACTTTTTTCTAAGCTGATTAGAAGGAAAAAAAGCATTACAGAACTGAACAAAACAGCACTGCTACTGGTTCCATTTTCCAGACTAGAGTATTGGAAGAGTCTGGGTTGAGAGCCATCCCTGGAGATGACCTGGTCCAACCTTCTGTAGGAAGCAGGGAATAACATAAAGCTGACCAGTGCCCTGCCAAGCCAACGCTTGAATGTCTGCACTGAAGAAGACTCCTCTCTCTCTTGGCAGCTTAGTCCAGCATTTAATTCTTCCCACAGTGATGATTTTTTTTTCCCTTACATACAGATGGACTTTCATCTCTAGACAATAAAATCTGTTGGCTTACAAGCTGTAGTTGCTGAGTTTGATTTTGTTTGTGCAGTCTCACAATTGGTGAATGAATAGATTTGGTCTTAAACTTTATTGTATTTACTAAATGAAAAGTGAGATTTGGTCAGCAAATCCCCTTTTCTGACCAACTTCTGGATGACTTCAAATTCTAAGCACAAAGGTGATAAGATTAGGCATGTTTCCCAATAGAGCCTAACCCTCAGCCAGGCTTGATGGCATCGGTGTCTTCACGTGCCTAACTGAGCTGCTGCAAGACAAAGACTAAATCTTGTTTATTAGATGCAGTAATTGCTGGAGTAGGCCAGTTATTTAAGTGGCAGTATGGGATTCCTGTATCCTATGTTTTGGAAAGAAATATCTTGGAGACATAACAGCCTTTTGGGTTGGGATGTCACATAAATCACGTAGCCTGTAGTTCATCCCTTGTGAGCAATACAGATGTATTCATCTGGGTGTGCTACTGCTCTGCAGGAAATACTGTCTGATTGTCATATCTGGATACTCTGTGCTTCCAAACACAATGTGTACAGTCAGCTGCCATTTAAGATGCATGTGAATTAAAATAAAAACGCTTGTGGATAGATTCAAAAGATTATGAAAGCTCATGGAGCAGCATTAAAGAAAACTTGAGTTCAGTAGAGATTGACAACAGTTCTGACATACTAGTAGAAATGTATGTATTTGTAGTGAGAGTAGTTCAGAGCTGCCATATGATACCTTCAGTTTTCTTTGCCTGCTTCTGGAGGTGCATTATCCAGAGACAGAACTTTGTGAATGCTCTTGTTTCCCTTCCTTAACCATGAGCCACAACTGACATACAAATTCACCTTCAAATTTGGAAATTATGTCTGTTTTTCTGTTTAACAAAACACTTGCTTTTTTTGCAGGATTTTGAAGAATTACAGAAACAGCTTGACTCTAGACTTCAGAGTACTGAGATGTCAGGAGCCCATAATTCAGAATACCAGACTGTAGAAGACTTAGAAAGGAAAGAAAGAGAATATTCTGAGCACATAATAGATAATGTAACTTTCTAATTTTTCTCTCCTAAAATTGTATTTTAATGTTATTCTTTGATGAGGAATGCCTCTTTTTTTAAACAGTTGTGTTGACTACTCCACAGTTAGTACTTCAGGTGTGCATGAGCCCTGAAAACACTTTTACATTGCTCCAGCAAAGTATTTCCATCTCCCTTTAATAGCTAGTGTGTTTTTTATGCAACCACTGTTTTATCACACTGGGTTTAGAACTGAGAAATGTCTCTTGCTTGTCAGATGATAAGATTTATTTCAAACCTAGATATAGCTTGACTTTTAGGAATATTACCCTACTGCCTTGTTTTCTTCAGTCCTCTATAACTGAGTGTCCTGGTTCCAGCCAGGCCAGAGTTACCCTCCCCAAGCAGCCAACACAGGTGAGCTGAGTCAGCCCAGGTGAGCTGAGTTAGCCTGGGCTGTTTCTACACCACCTGACAACTCCCCCATAAAAGGGGCTGGTTGGGAGTGGTGCTCCTTGGTGCCTTTGGGGCAGTCTGAGTGCAGCCAGGTTGGTGCAGAAATCTGTGTTTTCACTGGGTTGATAAGGTACTCTGTTAGTAGTGGGTGTAAGAGAAATTTGCTGCGGGCTGTTATTGTTCCCCCTTCGTGGTGATTTTGTCAGTAACCTGTCCTTACCCCAACCCACAGGGGCTCTGTCTGTTTCCCCTTATGGAGTAAGGGAATAGTGTGCGGTGCTCAGCTACTGATTGGTGCTGAACCACAACACTGAGTAAGAGAGTAGTAAGAGTCTATAGAACACTTCTAAGCTGCAATAATTGCTAAGAAAATAATTACCTTCTAGCTTGCTTTGCACACTTACTTTAGCAAGACATTTTGCCTTATGAGCTCTGCATGTTATCATGCATTTACATGATTTTTATGTAAAAAGTATAGTTTGAGAGTAGGGACTTGATTCTCAAAGCGAAGTTAGGGGGATTTTTTCTCTGCAGTAGTGTCACTGTGTCTTGGAGGCTGGAAAGCTGGAGGTTAAGAATATGCTGCAGAATATTTTCCAGTAAGCCAAGTAATCTAAAAGACATTCTTCTTCCCAGTCCTGTTTTTGAAGTTTGAGCAAATTCACTGCTGATGAAAATGAGAGATTGACTATTCAGACTGATGGCTCTGTGAGCTGCCTGTGCTGATTGACTGTGGCACTTCAGCCCTGAACTAAAAAGCCCATCATCTCAGCCTTGGGTCTCTTTCATAGAGGAGTTAACATTTTTTTTAATGTCTGATGGCTAAGTGCTTCACTAGGCATTTTCTCAGCCTTCTTGTGATTCTCTGTGCCTTTTGCTTTACAGTGGAAGTCCTGGCAACCATGGTACACCCCTGTCAGGTTTCTTTTGTGATTTAACTTTGCTCTTTGAAAAATTGGTTGTTTATCGTTCTCCAGAGGTGGTCACATAAAAACTCCATGGCAGCCTCACTGAGAACCATGAGGCAGTTATTCACCAGCACCAGTCATCCTTCAGTGGGTCTGTCACTCTTATGCCAGCAGATGCTTTTCATCTTGCTGAAAATGATTTCTCTGCACACGGGTTCGTATAGATCAGGACCTTGAACTAATCCACTCTTCCCTCAGTTACATAAAGAGGGTTTTTTTTGCCACACTCACAGATGCCAGTCACAGGTTTTTTGCAGAACTCAGAAATGCCTAATACAAATCTTGGTGATGTATACATTTTCTTAGCTTTATGTGTACTAGTAATTCCACAAAAGACCATAGAATGTTCTAAGTTGTGCACAGTCCTAAATGTTCATGGGATTGGAGCTCAAAACTAGAGATTGCTGAAGTTTATTAAACCATAATATAATATATTGAAATAGACAAATAGACTGCTGATGCTGCATAAAGTACTTAATTTCAGCACAGCTAATAAAGTGCTTATGTAGCATGTGGCTATGAAAGGCTTTACTGGTGAAAAACTGACAATTTTCAGTTTTCTTTTTTTAGCAAAAATCTTGCTTGACTGGAATGGCTGTTCCTACAGCTAAATAAATTTCTCAGAAAAAAAGGGGCTGCTGTTTGTTGTTTTGGGTTGTTTTTTAGCATTCCCATTAATGCTAACATAGGAGGCTTTTATAGACACAGTGTGTGGAGAAGTAACAACAAATTCTTAGTGAGTTATACAGAATGACTACCTTTACAAAGGTCAGGGTTGACATACCGGTTATATGCCCCCAACATGTGTATTCTGGAGTGAATAAGCTCTTTAGCTTTGCAGAATGTTCCCTATAACTAATTCTGAAAACTATCTTTAGTCTCAGTGACTTGCATCTCTGTAGACTCATATGCCTCTTGCTGTAATGGAATACTGGATGATTAATGAGGGGACATATATTGTTTTTTTGATTGATATTCCACAGGTGGAAGCTTTCTGGAAGCAGACTGACAAAGCCCAGCAGGCTTTTTTGGACCAATCAAAATGTTCAAGTGCCAAAGCAACAAAAATAACGATGGATCTAACAGAGAAGATGATTGCAGTAGAAAGCTTATTAAGTGAATCTCAAGATTTGCAGGCAATGGTACAGTACAAAAAGAAATGAGAGTTGAGAGATACTCAGTCTGAACACAAAGCATGATGCAAGTATACAGAGTCTGCCAGTCCTGCCTCAGGAATGATGCAGGCTGCTTACTCTGGTTGTCTCTTTTTTTTTTTTTTTTTGCTTTTTTGCTAAGAGCTCAACTTCTGTTGCAGTTCATGATGACTCCCAGGAGGATGAACTCTCTGCACTCAAGTTCTAATTCTCAAAATACTGTTCAGGCAGTCATGTTAGGAAAAAGTGAGCCAGGAGCAAGAACTCTAGATCTAATGATGAAAGAGAATCATTATCTTGGACATTAAGATGTTTCTTTTTGAGAAATCCTAATTTAGATTTGAAGATGTTTGTGTGTCCAGTGACTAATTGGAATTGAAACCCTTTAACATCTCTTGGTGTTATGGTCTTAAGGGGGGAAAAATGTATTTATAAATGCATCAGCACTGTGTTTTGCATTGCCTTAAATCTAACAGATCCTTTATTTACTTTGCAGAGGGTATGCTGAAAGAATTGCATGGAATTTATAGATTAACAGTACAATCAGAATCTGGCACAGTGAATTTATTAGTAATTTGGGGAATAAATGGATAACTAGTCCTTTTTAGCTCAGTGGTGAACTGATACAGTACTTAATAGCTTGCTGGTTTTGCACTGGAGCAGCTAAGCTGGTCAGGTAGGAAAATAGCCTTTGCAGCTGATCATTTAAAAGACAAGCACAACCCAAGACCCATTCTTGGTTTCTAAATAGAACTTTCTAATGTTTGGTTTAGGACATTCAGGAGAGGTTATTCAACTGGGAGTTTATGGTGAAAATAGTCGATTCACTGAAGTCCTATACACCAGAAGAGTGCAAGTGTAGGTTGAACACAGTATCCAATGTTCTGGACCATTTAACTGTGAAGAAGAATCTCTCTGTGCGACAAAAGGAAGAACTTTTAACAGATCTGCACAAGGCTTTCTGGGAACAGCTGGCACACTTCACCAATGGTGAGTACTTAGACCAGAGCTCTTAACAAATATGGATGTGAGTTCTTGTTACTGTATTAAGTAGTAAACATTTTATGGCTTCAGCTTTATACCACTCCATTTTAAAAATGTATCAATGAATTGGCCAAGAATACTGTTACTGTGAAGGATGGATGCTTAGAATAGGAACTTTGGCTTCAAGCCTTCCAGGTCTTGTTTCAGGGATTACTATGAATTTACTTTACAGTTCACATAATCTCTATCTTCATTAATTTGAAGATTGAAGAGGAGTCACAGTTGTTGCATTTGTGAGATTTCTCCATTTATGGTCACATACTTAACATTGTCAGTGATACTGGCTAATGTTAGGGGCAGAATAGCTGTGGATGTGCAGAATGCAATCTTACGATCTCCTGCTAGCCAGAAGGTGCACAAAACATAGTTGTGCTGTCACTCCTATGAAAAGATAACTTTAAGGCTTATGATCTTCAAATAAAGCTCTCATTATTCTAAAATAATAATTAATACTAACATGCTTCATTTTAGTCTTTCTGTCTTACAGCCCTTCACATTGCATACCTGTGTGCCTGTAAAGTCCACAATTACAACAAAGTCTAAGCTTTGTCACTTCACATGTTACCTATTGCCCAGCATGTTGAGAAACCTCCCTGATAGGTGCTGTATCAAGGGCTCAGTGCTTCACATCAGCACTCATTATAGTACATGTTCAGCCAAAAGGAAAACATTGAGAAGTCTTTTACTCTCACATTTTCTGGAAATATTTCTGCTTCTGGGCATACTGAAAGAAAATTATCCTAGCAAAATGACATCAGGGTTAGAGTTCAGTGACCTAAATAGAATGAATGTAGTCATGTTGCAGTGTATTTTTGCTGCAATGTATTAATGTTGCAGTGCTGCTCATTCACATTCAGGCTTTGTGTTGAGAAATTGTGCCATATCTCATGATCAGCAATTCACTGAATCATAGAATGGTTGAGGTTGGAAGGGACCCCTGAAGGTCATCTGGTCCAGCCCTCCTGTTCCAGCAGGGTCAGCCACAGCCAGTTGCCTAGGATGATGTCTGCATGGCTTTTGAATATGTCTGAGGATGAAGACTCCATAAACTAACTCCCCGGGCAGCCTGTGTCAGTGTTTAGTCACCCTCAGAGTAAAAAAGTGTTTCCCTGCTGTTCAGGAACCTAAGCCCACCTCCTCTGTTCCTGTCACTGGGCACCACAAAAATAAGCCTGGCCCTCTCTTCTTTGCACCCTCCCTCCAGGTATTTACTAATACTGATAAGAGCCTTCTCTTCTCCAGGCTGAGCAGTTCCAGTTCTCTCAGCCTTTCATCACAGGAGAGATGTTCCAGTTCCTTCATCATTGTGGCCCTTTGTTGGGCTCCCTCCAGTCTGTCCATGTCTCTTGTATGGGGAGCCCAGAACTGAACCTGGCACTCCAGGTGTGGCCTCACCAGTGCTGAGTAGGGGGGAAGGCTGCCCTCCCTCATCCTGCTTTGCCTAATGCAGCCCAGGATGCCATTGCCCTTTGCTGCAGGGGCACAGTGCTGCCTCGTGTTCAGCCTGGCACCCACCAGAATCCCCAGATCCTTTCCTGCCAAGCTGCTTTTTAGCTGGGTGGCCCCCAGCAAGTACATGTACCTGGGGTTGTTCTTCTCCAGGTGGAGGACTTTGCACTTCTCCATGTTGAACTCCTTGAGATTTGCATCTGCCCATTTCTCCAGCTTGTCAAGGACCCTGTGGAGAGCACCATGGCCCTTTGTGGTACCAGCCACACCCATTGTTTTGTGATCTCTGCAAACTTTCTGAGGGTGCACTCTTTCCACATCATCCAGGTCATTAGTGAAGCTACTGAGCAGGTTTGGACCCAGTGTTCACTCCTGGGGTACACCACTCATTACCAGCTTCCAGACGGACTCAGTGCAAGCTTTCAGTCCATTTCACTGTCTGCTCTTTCAGTCTTTACATCACCCTCTTCTTTGTGAGGATCTGATGGGGAGGCTGTCAGAAACCTTGCTGAAGTCAAGGTAGACAATATCCACTGCTCTCCATCCATTTCATCATAGGTGATCCAAATTGCCATGCTGCAGACTTGCTCCAGTTAAAAACACCAATCATGTGAATAGTTTGCTGGTACTCTGTGATTCATTTATATTGTGATACAAATTATTTCATGGGTCTTTGCTCCTACCTAAAACTGGTAGGTCCATAGTCTTTGCATATGTACAGCCACTAACATTCCTTAAGCATAAACATACATCTACGGGTGATTTTCCCCCTATTTGGTAAGTTTCTCTTGTTCCAGAGCAAAACCAACTCTGGTAAGGCCTTGGTTCTATGCAGAGTAAGTGTTTACAGTTATATGTTGCTATATATTATAGCTAGCATGGCCTGTGCAGAAGGGCATTGTCAACCTCCTTGTGATGGATAGAAATGAAGTGTGCTTAGAAAAAGAAATCTGGAGTACAGCATTTTCACATGAGAGTGTATGTTGACCTTGCTTACAAGCTTCTAAATACCTGAGTTAAACTGTACCTATAGTTCACAAGCAGAACATAAAGCCAGCAAGACTGTGCTCCTAGGAAGCAAAGAGGGAAGTAGTGAAGAATCAAGCAGTGGTTAAAAATAACAGTGGCTTCATTTGTTCAGATGACACTTTTATTATACTCTTTCCTGTACTTTCAAGTGTTTTGTCAGTGCATCATCAGCATGTGGATAAGCACAGTAAATTAGCATAGAGAATAAGTAACATGCTCAGTGCTGTATTCTTTTATTTCTCCTCATAAGACTCTCTCAGTTAAAGCAGTTGGGCCGCTGTCCTGCCATCACATCCCAGATGGCTGTTTTTTTGCCTTCCTGTTTAGCTGCCTGTGTCAGGAGTGAAGTACTGGTCTGGGAAGCAGTGGGTGGAAGAAGAGAATAAAGTTGTTCTTAGGTAGGCAGGCAATGAGACATGAAGTAATGGCAGAACACTGCAAGCATGGATTCCATTTTGCAGCACAGATTACAGATAAGACTCAGGAATTTATAAAATGCTTGGATCTATAGAGTGGATGATAGGAGGGGAAGAACTGCTCCCAAACTTTTCATAGTACTAACACAAAATCAGAGGGGCCTTGACAACTTGTGCTGCAGGTTTCTGGACAAGTCACTTTGGAAATCTGGTATAGTTGCATACCAGTTCAAGTTAATCTGAACTAGACCTTTCCTCCCTGCCATGTTACTGCCCCTGTCCTTGCAGCAGCATTCACACATCTGTAATTAGGAAATGAGCCGCTTCTGGTCCTTCCCCAGGCAGGAGCAGGAGGTTTGGGGTGTTTCTGGGGGGAATCTGTTTTCTTGTACTAACTTGTTGGCCTTGTAGCAGCAACAGCAGTGAAAGGGAGGGTGCAGGATGGTAGTGATCCAAAAGCCTGGTAGATTTAAGTGCTATGTAAGGACCTAAAAGTTCACATCTAAAAAGACCATCAGGGTAAGAATCAAATTCGAAATCCTGTATGGTAATTACTTGCCTACTTCACTTACTAACAGATTTCTCTGAGCTTATGTTGTGTGACAGTAGCAGATGCTACTTTCTCCTTGTGGAGTTGTGGTATCTAACCATCAGTGGTTTATGTTCCAGAATGTATCCAGCAAAGTAAAGATCTGATCTTGAAACGACTGGAGTGCCGTGCAGAGAAGAGAGAAGAGCTCAAGCAGAGGCAGAAGGCTGAACAAGCAAATCTCCTCAGTAAAACTTTTCATGTTGAAGACGTTCATGATTTTCTGAAGGTAGGCACATAAAAGCTTATTTTCACTGTTGAATTATTTTCTGAGGCCACATAGATCACAGTTTTCTCCCAGTTGCATAAAACTGGGATTTTTTTGGTCACCCTGAGAATCATGTACAGTACAGCACAGGTAGGCTAGGTCAGACTTCCTATTGCCTAGGCTTGCATACTTTTCCTCCAATTTTGATCTTGCCACACTGGAACAAAATGCCAAAGGGGTTTAATGCTAGATTGCATGTATTGGAGAAAATGTCTTTTACTTAGATAGTGTGGTTTTGGTTCAATATAGGAAATCTCTGGAGGAAAGTATATGGCCTGAGTTATAGAATAAAACAGACTGTACTTATCTAATTGCTTTTCTATGAATGAGGTTACTGATGCTCAGAAGGCTATCAAATTGCACATAAGCAGAGGGAAAACTCATTATGATCACTGGCAGGATACCTTAGAGAAGGTTTGCATTAGGTAGTTTAATATGGTATACAATGGCCAGTGTAATGTTTTCTTGGCCATATTTTCTGTAGAGCTCTGCTGTTACTGCTCAGGGTGTATGTGTGAAATCAGAGTTCTTGGCTATAAATGCTGAGAGCAGCAGAACTCCTGTAACTGCTGAGAACTACAGACACAAGTTATTAAGAAATAAAAAAAAAAATCAATTCTCAACTTTGATGAAAATAAATAATTTAAGGTTAAAGTGGTTACATCCAGCAGCATTAAACTTTTGATGAAATCTAATAACTTAGATAAATTACTGGATGAGAAGACCCAGATTCCAGCTGTAGCAATCTGTCAAAATTTATTGATCTCAACAGTGCAATTTTGTACTGTGGGGCCAAGTTCTTTAATTATATTATATGGATTGAGTAATGCCATTACTGCTCTTGTATGCAACACCTGCCTGGCAGCACCTCACTTCAAAACAAAAGGTTCCAGGCACTTGAAAACAGGAGAACACTTTTTACTTTCTTGGCTTTTCATAACCTGAGAGAAATAATTCTGTCACACATTTTTGTAGCTGTGGAGAATTGTGAATGGATTTTCTTTATACACACCATTCAAAACTCTGCCACATCCCAGCTTCATTAAACAAAGCTTAGAAATTTTGTGTTAAGACCTCCTCTGCAAAGTCAGAGCCACACAGCTTTGAGAGAGAAGCTCAATTTGTGTACCTTAGAAAGCTAAAAGATAACACTTAACCTGTAGACTAATGATCTGCTTATGACAGACTGAGCAGGAATGGGCAACTTGCACTTCATGCTGCAGGACAGAACTCAAGTGAGTCTTAATCTTATAAAATGTCTTTGTGCAAATAATAAAACAAGTCAGAAATTTAAGCCTGTCTGCTGCCACAGTGGAGAGCACCTTTTGTCCCAGAATAGGGTCTTGGGTCCAGAGATTCCTTGAAGAATAAGAAACATATATATATATATATAACATGTATCTCCCATGATTTGACTTAAATAGTTATTTTGCACAAATGATCCCTTCCACATTAGGAGCTGTTTTAAACCTGTTTCATAGTTAGCCCAGCAATGAAGGGCTTGGTCCTGAATCTTAACCATGAGCCAACAGTTGTACCCATAAATGCACTTTTCTTCTGTGCCTTCCATCCTCCACCTCATCAGAGGGCTCACAGAACCATGGAAGTAGTTTCAGCAGTAACTGACCTTTCTGCTGAATTTTAAGTGTTTGCCAATTAAGAAGGTGGATTTTGCAATGAACTTTCCTTCACCTCAGTTTCTTCTGAAGACAATGGGAACGATTTAGTTGCTGCAGCTCTGATTATTTTATTTTTTACATGACAGAATAGTAAAGATTAGAGTCCCTGTATTATTCTGTCTCCTTCATTTATGTTTCCACTGGAAAAGGAGCATTTCCATTTTGGTTTTTTTTTACTGGCAGAGAATACAGGAATGATCAAGTGATGCATGGAAGCCAAAAAGTGCCAGTTACAGTAGTCTAGTCTTGCTCAGCCCTACTCCCAGTGGACATACAAGTTTCAGCAATTAACTTGTAAAACGTTTTGGTAACCTATGATTTCATGGTAAGTGTGAATTTTAAAGTCCAACTCTACAAGAATAGCCACAAATGAAGAGTGTATGAGCACTTTTGTGCTCTTTAGAAGAGACATATTGACATACCTAATGAAGAAAGCCATATTTACCACCAGAACATAAGAAGGCACGTGGCAGTTTAAATCAAAACATGGAATATTTATGTATAAAGACCAGTCAGTTATAGAATGAGATGTTCTTTGATTATGAAATTCAGTCTTCCATTACAGCACGAGGCCACAAACATACCACAGTCCTGGCTTGAAGGAAAAAAAAATTGCATCCCTCCTCAACCTGTGAGCAAGGACTATATTGGGACCAAGTCACAGATCAGCCTTTTCGGCACAGTGCCATCTGATGGTAGCTTGGGACATGGTACCCAGCCCCAGTGCCAAAGCCCTGCAGAGCTGTAACCAAGGCTCTGCTGGTTTGCACCTGATAGTATTGGCTGTGATAGTTATATTAATAAACAGAAAAGCAGATTGCAAAACAGGTAATTTCACGTGTTTTCTAGTATTAGGTATGTATTATTCAACCTCAAATTGCTGAAGTTAGGGAGTTTCATACTCAAGACTGGATGTGCTGAAATTAAGGTGGCAAGGCAAGTTTAATTTCCCTCTGAGTTGTGGTTCCAGATAAACACTACTGATGGTACATGGAAAGGGAAGGAGAGGCTCACAAGAAGCTATCAAAATGTTTTCATCTATTTAACACCTATTGTGTTTCTTTTAGGCTTACCATGAGCTGTTAGAGAAGCATCAGCAAGCACAGTGGGAACTGGAGGAGGAGGATGACTGGAAGAGCACAGAAGCTGTTTCAGATCTCTATAAGGTGCCACCCCTAGTGATATATGTTATTTACTGAAATAATTCATAAGATCCTCAAACCCCACTACACAGTGTCAGGCATTAGGGACGATTGGGGAATTGCAGGAGAGAGCCCAGCAGCTCCAGGAAGCTAGGCTGGCAAATGAGGAGATGGAGACAGGGCAGTCTTAGCTTGCCTTTTCCACTAGCTTCCCAACATGCTATGTTCCCTGACCTCATAATTGTCAGAAAATGCCTATGTGGTCTGCCAAAATGTGCTGCTTGCATGGCTGACAAGGCTGCAATAACATTGAGTGGATACATCTGGCATTACTACCAGGAGGTAAACTTCATTTATATAGTGTAATTATCTCCCCTGCACCATGGTAGCATGATACTATTCTTAGTTAACTTCACTGTATCTCTAAAAATAGTTTTCTCATCTCTTTTCCTCTCAGAGAAATTATTTTGACACTATTTAGTTTCCTGAAATAAGTTCAGATCTTTGGTGTAAGTAGTATTTTTACACTTCTTTATGCTACTGAGTTGAAAAATATGTATATGCTTTATGCTTTTGCATCATCTTTAATTATTTTCTGTCTGCACTGAAAAAAATAAGATAAAGTGATCTATCTGATGAAGCCCAAAACTGTAGCCAGCATGACCTTTAATGAGTCTGGAACTAAACACTTTCAGCTCAACAGGATCCTTGTCGTGATTAATTATCACCAGATCAGGGTGTTATGGAAAGCTGTAGTCCCTGTCACATTTGGATAAGATACCCACACAGCCTTAATTAGCACTAGACCCCATGCACTTTTTCAAATCCAACTGATAAAGAAAGCAAGCCACTGTGTTTAGAACAAATAGTTTTGCCATGGTTTTATGTAATTGTGCAAGCAACAGGGTGTTTGAGAGGAACAACTGCTGTGGAGAAAGAAGTTTACTTGGAGGGCTGTGCCAGTGAATGAGAGCAGATTAATTGTACAAAGTTATTTCATTTGAGAAAAGGCAGCATGTCTGCTGATATTACTGTGCATGGTCCATTCTCCAGAGTTACCAACCTCTACCCTCTTCTTCAATTTTCATGAAGTCTTTGGGAACTAAGCAATTTTTTTTAATCTTTCACAGTTTCACCTCATTTGTGAAATTGCAGTTCTTTCCTTTATTGTGTACTCTGCTTTAGTGACAGTAAAATCAGACTGAAAATCCTATTTCTTTCAGCACTGTTAGCTAAGTTTTCTTTTCTATTAAAGAGAAATTGGTTTGGGTGAATTACGTGTTTCTAGAATTGCCAAGTTGCCAGGAGAGCTGCACAAACTTGAACTCTGCCAATTCAGCCAGCTCTAAGCTATTATATTCCATATTACAGCTGCTCTCTAATTCCTGGACCTGAACAAACACTGCCAGACATGAAAAACTGCAAGTACTGTTATCTAACTGGCATCTGTTGAATGAAGGTCCACAAATCTTAATTTCCACTTTTTTCTTCTGTAATAAAACATTTCAGTGTGACATTTAGCATAAATGCAGATCCTAAGGACTGTTTTAGGAGAGAAGCTTCTGAATTTACCTTTTAAAGAGAGAAAATACAAGTGATCATAGCCCCACTGTAGGCAAGCAGAGCTGTTCTGACTTCTGCAACTGAAGGAAGTGCAGTAGTTACACAGGTTGTCCATTGCCTGGGGCAAAAGCTAAATTAGGTTTCTTACTGGGGAAAGGAGTTGCATCTCACAGCCACAGTGCCTTTGCTTTTGTCTGCTCCACCACACTCTTAGAGCAGAATTGCAGCCTGAACAAGCAGAAGCCTTTCCCTGGGCAGCTGGGTTTTGCCCCTTCACTTAGTTTCTCCAGGTGTCTGTTCCAGAGAAGCTACTGCTGCTGTTGGGGAAGGCAATATACCCGTAGGAAGGTGACAAGGATTTGAGATGCTCCACAGTGCAGTGGTGTGACTGCAGCTCAGGGAGACCTAAGCAAGCAAATGTTAGACTATCCAGCTGTGTACCAGCCACCCTCAGGTAGGTCTTGTAGCAGTGCTGACTATTGCTAAGTCCTAGTCAGGTTTGAACTGTCTAGTTTGTAGTACCAATGTAGTTTGGGCACATCTACAAACACTGCAGAGCTCCATGTTCTCATTCCAGAAGGTCTGTACCCCTAAAGGTTAACTCAGTCATTGGCAGTGCACTCATTTGGAAGGTTTGGACTCCACTGCTTCTGTTCTATCATAAGCAAGGAAAAGGTTAAATTAAAGATTTGATTAAACATTCTATTTATTGCTTAATCTCCATATTTCCATAGCTGCAAGCATGTGTTACTAAGTAAGTTAGAAGGAAAGAAAAGTTCACCAGTAGAGGATTCTGTTGTGTTGCTTTTTTATCACTCCAGTGGAAACAGAAGCCTAGCACTATTGCTGAAAAAACTTGAGTGCCAATGTCTGTAGTCACCCTGGCATGCTCCACAGATATTTAGATGAATATTCCTCAGCCTGTGGTACACAAGACATTTAAAGATAGTTTGCAATGCAGTTTTAAAAAGATGCATTCATACATTTGTAAATATAGTCAAAGTGGAAAGAACTAGAAGTAATTAAATATTTAAGAGTTGAGCCCTGGTTTTATTTTGTTGCAAATGAAATTTAGCCTTGCAAAACTGCACAAAGTAGTTATGCTTTCCTGCACAAAGTTAAATAGCTTTTGGATTAAGGGAAATAAAACGGAGATGTCTTACTAGGAGGTAATTACCTAAATCCAAGAGGAGGAAAAGTGGTACCTGAATCACAATTTCCTCATAACAAAGATTTAGCAATAATCTAATATTGTCCAATACTCACAGAATTTAGGGTTCTAGATGTGGTCCTGCTTGTGTTTCATCACCATCTTGACTTTGGTTGGAAATCTGCAGAACTGGAATGAGTTGCATTACATTTTTCAGATTAATGGCAGCAGAACCCAAGCCATGGTGGATTGGTTTGGTTTTTTTTTCCCCACATCCAGACCATCACATTTCTCAAGTTGGCTTTCATGGTCTTTGCAACAGCATGTCAGCAATATATCAGATAAGCACCAATATTCTAATAAAGAACAGTCATGTTGGCTCAGACAGATGACCATTTAGAGGAATATCCAATAAATCAATGTACTGTAAGTGCTCCAGTGTTGGAGAGATGCATAATATGCAGGTAGCCTGAGTTTGGTCCCATTCTCAGGCTTAACTTCAGTTAAGAGCAGTTATTAGCAGCTTCCAAAGAAACTGTCTTAGGGCCTACAGGTGCCTTCATCCTGTATCAATGTTCTAAACAATCAACCCCCATTTAAGGGCTGTATCAAAACTTGCAGTGGAGATGACAATCCAGAATAAATCCCTATGGAAGACAGACAGTACAAAGCTCTTAAGAGCTGCACTCTGACAAATTCACTTGCCCAGCCACTAACTCATGATCCATAGCTGCTACATTTGAAGGCCGTCTCACCTTTTTATTCTTCCCAAGGAAAAAGGACCTAGCAAGGGCTTTTGTGGGATAAAGGTTCTGTTCCTCCTTCAGTTTTGTGGTAGAATGACTTGGTTTATATCCACAGTTAACCCCAGTTTGTCCTAGTGTAAGCAAGCCTGACAGACTTAGTTGCATGAATAAGTAGAAAGATAACTTCTGTGCAAGAGGTGAAATTAAAATATAAGGAAAAGGTGACCAAACCTGTGAATACCCTGGGGACAGAAGAAGTCACTTACCTGTAACTGCCACTCACTTGTGGGAAAAGATCCTTGCCTTGTTCTCACAAGGTTCTTCTAAGCCCTTCTTAAATTTCTATGCATTTCTAGCTTCCCCCACCCTTTTAAATAGTTTGTGAGATCACTAAGATAGATTTATGTAACCCTATAGCACCACTGTAGTGCTACAGTACATCAAAGAGTTATCCAAATTGGTGAATAAATATGTAAAAATGCAGTGATCTGGAAGCTGACTCTGTTTGCATAGAATAATTGAGTAGGTTTGTTTTGTGTGCACATGAATAAATCAATTAAAATTATTTAACCAAGGTCAATGGAATCTGTTGATGCCTGAAGTAGATGAATGAGTTATGTTTGGAGGATAGTGTAGGACTTTTCAGCCATACTAGTGGATTAAAATAGTGCACTGTAGGTGAATAGTCTGTGTCAAGACAGAGGCTTCATAAGTAATTTTTGCAGTGCAAGTTGAGGAATGGGGACAAGTGATTTTGGTTACCACAGTACATCACAACTGAGAGAGGAGTTGTGTCAGTGGTAATTGAATACCTCAGTGTAATGTTTTCATATTATCCCATATGCAAGGTATATTGTGTTGCAGTGGCAGTTGTGTTTTGGGTTGGTTAGCTTTTCAGTTGCAAGGATCTTACTGTCATTTTCTTTTACATGGCAGGAACAGCACCCCCCAGGCTCCAATATGTCCAGTTCTCTTTCTCATGATGTCTTGGAAAGATTAACAGCTAGCTCCTTGAAAGTCTCTCACAATTTTAGCATGTTAAATGTTTATCAACCTTTAATCTTTTCTTTCTCCTTTTTTTCTTTTGAACTACCTGCTTGTTTGAGTAGGGAAGGGAGAAGTGAAAAGAGGTGGGTGGTTAACAGTTCATTATTAAGAAAACAAACACACGTTGCACAAAAGGAAATCAATTAACAGCTAAAAATTACAGTCCCTGGTAAGATAATTATTTTTCTCAGCCATAACATTAAACTCATAAAAACACACATTTACTGTCATCTGTAATTCCCCTTTACTGATAGAAGTTCACCAGGATGTTATTTCATTTGACTTGACAGAACATAGAAATGCACAGGAGTTTAGACTAAAAGTTATTAAGTAATGAGCATTATTAGCAGGCAAGGAATACACATTTTATGAATGGGTAAACATGAATGTAAGGTTAATGCAAAGTATTTTGATTTTTTTTCCTTTGTAAATAAAAAGAGAACATCTATCCCTGTCAAAATAAATAGTACAGATTTTTAGAGACTTTTTGTCTCATTAATTTCCCTATGGAATTTCATTGATGTGGTAGTTAGGGATGGTTGTCATGGAGTGGACTGCATTTTTAGGTATCCAGAGCTAACTGCTATTCAAGGTGAATCACCTGCAGTCTGTCTCAGGTAGAAATTCATATGCAGAGACCTCCAACTCAAATGCTTGCTTTTGAAAATGTTGCCCTGTGCCTTACTTCTGAATGGCTGAAAGAAATGTGATCTAATAGATTAAATTTGTGAACTCTTAGCATGTGAGCTCAGTCCAGTTCTAGGTTTGGGGACCGATGAAATTTGATCTAGTAAGTTCAGTCAAAGGTGATACAAGATGCCTGATAATGGATAGTCTTCCTTCCAAAGTTACTTTATTACATAAGAAAATGTACTTTACCACTATATGGATACACAATTTGTTAATAATTAGATCTAATAAAGTACAACCCTTATCTGCAAAGATACATTTCTGAAAAGGGAGAACAGAAAGAGAAGATTGAAAATGTCTTCTCCATAAATCAAGGACCTGTGTGGGGGTAAAACTGGAATTTCAATGAACCTCATTTTTAAATGCATGGAAATCAAAGCTTTTCCATTAGCTTCTGCTAGGCATAACTTCAATGTCGCTGTGTTTTATTGGTCTTAGGATGCTTAAAAGCAGTGTGCTGGTTTCATTTTTCTATTAGCATTCCAGAATTAATCATGTGGAAGAGAGAAAAAATCATAGACTCATAGAATCATTTAGGTTGGGAAGACCCTTAAGGTCACTGACTGTTAACCTAGTATTGCCAAGTCCAACCACTAACCCATGTCCCTAAGCCCCTCATCTTCTAAATATCTCCAGGGATGGTGACTCAACCACTTCCCTGGGCAGCCTGTTTCAATGATTGACAACCCTTTCAGTGAGGAGATTTTTCCAAATCTCCAGGCTATTCATTCCCCAGTGCAATTCTACCTAGGAAAATGAAAATTTTCCCAGGGAGCTGCTTTGGCAGGGGGGTTGGACCCGGTGATCTCTCGAGGTCTGTTCCAACCCCTACAATTCTGTGATTCTGTGAACTCCAAATTTTTGGAGTATTTATGGGATGTGTAATCTGAGTATTGAGTCTCTGCCTTAATAAGATCCAGTATGGGTTGGGAGGTGAATCTCTTACTTCCTAAAAATATGCCTAGCCACTGAGCTGCTAGAGATGCATGCAAGAGTGTTCTACAGCTTTAACCAGTAATTTTGATTATTTTCATGAAATACTGTTGTATCACAAGATAACAAAGAGTTATGTAGTTGCCTCTTGGAGGTAATGTGTACTGGGTAGAGGCTGGCATTTAGAATACAGTAAAACCAGCCTTTCTAAATATATTTTCCTGCCTTATAATTTCATTATTCGCTTTATTCTCACCTGCATGTAGAAACCCTATAATCATCTGGGTTTGAGGGTAAGCATGAATACTGCTTTTTGGTTTTGTGGTAAACTCTGATAAAGCTGTATATTTCCCCTGGTTTTTTTTGACAAAATTATATATTTATTGCCTTATTTAAAATTCAGAAGCACTGAATGTTTTAATCTAGACCCATTTTATTTCTGCATATACCCCATGGTATTTCTTTATGCTTGATGAATTTCTCCAGAGATTTTTTGAAAAGCTTTGAGATTGACTTCCAGGTACTACAGACAGGCTCATTCAGCACTGCAATCAACTATTCTATTAATGGAATCAATTTGAATGAATTTCATTAAGTAAAAAGTCCTAAAAATAAGAGGTGGCATATGAGGAGGCTTGTAAGAACTGTTTTGTAGAGGCTGTAGTCCAAAAATGAGATCCTGGAAGCAGTAGAATTTTTAAAATAATTTTCTTTTTTAATAGTTTTTCTTTTCTTTTTTTATTCCTGTGGAAATTAGGCTTTATAATAGGTAGTGTCATATCCTTGTTCACAGACTGATTTTATTACTGTTTCAGATCAAAACTTTTACTTTGAGTACAAATAGTTTTGGACTGTTTTGTTATCCTCAGTTGCTTTGGTAGAATTCAACAACATCTGCAATATTTCCTAAATGTATACTTACTATTTCTCCTAACAAATTTTACAAGGCCATTTCCACTGTGTTTTTTCAAGTGCTGCATTAGAGTGTAGCCATCATGTTGTACCTATGGCCTGTCCCCTGCATAGAGCATGCTGTCACATTAGGGTCTGGGTTGCAAGGACTGCCTGGGGTCTAATGTCTGTATGCTTATGTGTTCAGATTAAAGAAGCCAGTAGTTCTCTGCACAAGGAAGAGAAGCTAGTGTTTTTATAGCTTGTTTTTGATGGTGGTTTCTTTTTTGATCCTAGACCACAGGTGAGACCAGTAAGTGCAGGATTTGTGTCCTCCAGAGAGTAGAATTTCTAACAGAACTTAAAGGGAAAGTGTTCAGTGCTGTTAAAAAATCACCTTATAGCACCTGACCAGGTTTCCTGTTGTTTTACCTGCCAGTTTGCAACATATGTGAGATGTAAAGAACATAGTGATTAGTCCTGTTTCCCCTCCATGTATTCACCCAGCATCTTCATTTTTAAAGGGACTGTTGATGTAAAAAAACCCCTGCTCCTGGAATTCTAATCCCACTTTGTCCTTTCATATGCCAGTCAGCAGAAGGCCATGAATTATTTTGCAAACAAATAGTTAAGCACCTTTTGATGTAAAGATAGCTTGGCCAATAACATTAGTGAGATGATACAGGTAAGTAATTCTGTGGGGAACAGGACCTAGTCACGTTTTTCCTGGGTAACTTGTGTACCCACACTGTTAGTGCTAAAGGTAAGTATAATTTGAAGCTGCAGGGAGTGCAAGCAGAACTCTGTTCACTTGATCTTTAAGCAAAATGGTATGAAGACAAATAAAAACCCCACCTTCTTTATGTTCTGTGAAAAAGATTTCCTAGTAAATAATAATACAGAGCTGTCAGCATGCCAGGGAAATGCTATCAGTTTTGCAGCAAAATGTGTTACAAGGTGATTTAGCTGCCATAGGTTCAACTCCATTTGTCTAAGAACAGAGTTTTTTAACACCCTGCCTGAGAGCTTTTGAGATTACAGTAGAAATGCCATGGACTCCCCTAGTCTGGTTCTGATCTATTTCAGACCCAAGAGAAATGACCCTGAACACTCAGTAAAGGCAGGAGTATTAACTTGTCCTGATAGGTTAGTAAAGCCCAGAGGAGAGATGGTTTACAGAGATAGAGTGATCATTCTTAAATTTTGTATGGGATCCAGAGGCTAGAAACTTAGGATTTTTGACCTTGTATTAAATCCTGGGATTTGGAGACTTGAATTTAAAAATAAATAGAAGCAGAAGAGGGAATTCAAGAAACCATTTTGCATTAGTGTTGTCAAGCTAAGCAGGGCCCGCAACTACTCAGATGACAAAGATGATAAGATGGTAGAAATCCTGCCTATTGTAACAGGAACTAGTAACTCTAGTAATTAATGAGTAAGGGAGATCCATCCTTCAACATAGGATGCACCTGTGTAGTAAATGTTACCCTAATGATATTGTCATGTTCAGGTGGGGAGCAATCAGAGGAGTGCTGCAAGTAACGAAATATCTTGATTGTTGGGTTTTGACTGCTAATTTTCATGCCCATTACCCAGTTTCAGAAACCCATAGCCCAATTTACAAGAATTCAGAACACTCTGAGATTAAATAAAGGCAGTGGGCACTGGATTCTGGAAATCCTGCATGCTATAAGCAGGTAAAAGTGGAAGAAATCACGACAGCTTGTCTTGAATGTGTACTGAACACTTTTGATAGTGTTGTGACTCAGTTTTATCCGTAAGAAGAGGTTACTGCAGGGAACTCTTAGTATAAGCTATTTATTGTTTGTGAAACAGCTCATTAATACAGTGATTAGCATCCTAGAGAGATCCCAGGAGGAAAATAGTAATTTAGTATTCAGTGCACAGTTTGGATATTTTACAATAAATGAGAAGTACAAAATAAAGATGTTAAAGAAACATCCATTTAAAGGGTATTGATAAACCTGAACACAGAACAAAGAAAGGTCCTGGGGAAACAGTACCTGAACCCCAAAATTACCATGAGGGGGGCACAGAACTAGATTTCACATGCAACCAAAGTTCTGGTCATTCTTTATTTATGAGTTTTTGCCTTTGCAGTTTAACATTCTCTTTTGGTTTGGGGTTGGGGTTTTTTGGGGTCTGTCTTTCTTTTTTTACGATACCACATCTAGCAGCTGGAATGGATTCTTACACAACAGTACATATACAAGTGCATCTCCCAGAGAAAGACAAGTCCACTAGAACTGTCTATGAGCAGCAAACATGGTTTTGACATTTAAATATATATCTCTCTGCTTCTATTGAGAGGTTCTAGGTTTTGATCAATTAAGAGAGTGTAATTAAGCCTATATTTAAATGAAGGCAACTGACCAACCTTTCTGCAGCAGGAATGCTGAAAAGAATTTTAAAAAATATTAGTTGTATTTTAAGGAAAAGAAAGAAATAGAAGTTATTTCAAGAGGGTGAACATTAATTTACAATGAAAGTGAAGCTAAATAGGAAATGGACTGGTAAAATCATGTGGAACTTGTACAGAAATAGCTCTTCGTACTGCTGGAGCACTGCAGTGTCTGTAAGACCTTTCCAGTGTATCTTTGTTTTCTCTTTTCTGCTGGGGAGAGGTACCTGCCCTCATGCCTTGTCTTCAGGGATTGTC
This sequence comes from Gallinula chloropus, assembly GCF_964237585.1. NCBI lineage: Eukaryota > Metazoa > Chordata > Aves > Gruiformes > Rallidae > Gallinula > Gallinula chloropus. Next base: position 3,240,105 of record NC_140092.1, on the reverse strand, counting down.
TCAAATTCTAGCAGGTTTGCCATCACAGCTCCTATCATCACTGTGTATTTGACAGTGAAATTACATGTTTTGAACAGACTTTTTAGCTTTGATACCATCTGAGTAAATCACCCAAAGTCTTCTTGGGAGTGAAACAGCCTCAGCAAATGGAAACCACTCATGTGGGACTAGTTTTAATAAAACCACCAGAAGGTGTTTGTTTCCTAGGTCGAAACCTGTTCTGCATCAGAAGGAATATGAATCATTCTGCCTTTCCAGAAGGCATTGAAGACTGTCATACTTCAGAGCAGCAACTGTTAACGTGACAAGTGTCACTTTTGTCTGTCTAAATGCCATACTGTCTCTTTTAACCCTTCTTTCTTGCCTTCAGTTCATATCAGCACCTTTGAGAGGATGCCTGCAAGGTGCTGTGCTACACTGAATTGCTTCCACAGCACCTTTCCAAATAAATGTTTTCCTAACACATTGCCACAGCCAGTACAACAAGGTAGGCTTTGGATTGTAGTGTTACATGGGCAACAGTAAGCATCCAAGGTCTCAAGTGCTGATGTCGAATACCCTTGTGCACCTTGAACCAAAACATTTAATTTGTTCCATCTATAAAACATGGTCCTTTTAACTCAGGTGGCATTGGATTCTAGATCTTGGGGTCGGTCACTGGCCCAGTGTCTTCCCTGGGACATGATTCCCTCACTGACATGCAGTAAAACTGGGGGTTCATTTTCTGACCTGTCTCACACTGTACCTCTTTGTCCCTCTAGGAGCTGTACTCTAAAGCTTCCCATGCTTTAGTGGAGTTGGTGACAGAGCTGTTTCTTCGGACACTGCCTGCTGTGACTGGCCTCTCTGCAAGAGAATGTGAGCTTCTGAAAGAGGAATGGCAGGAGAATCTGGTCCCTCAGCTGGAGAAATGGGAGACCCACCGCCAGAGAAGCTGGAAGCTTTTCCAGGAACAGCTGTTGGAAGAAAAAAAAGTAAGAAAGACCCATAATAGGTTCTGGGACCCCAGGGTCTAAAAACAGGGATGTAGAAAAAGAAAAATACCAAGTTATTTATCTGTGGGGAGTATTTAGTCTATAACTATACAGCTCAGGTCCAGACACAGGATAAGACTCAGCATGGACAGTTTAACCTGCAGTATGGAGTGAATATATATGCTGTGCATGTAGACTTGCATAGAGGAGTCAGAGTAATTACTGAACATCTGTCCACAATGTTTGATGGCTTTGTCAGCACATAAACATTTTTTTTGGCAAGGCTGCTCTCTCATGCCCTCAACTCTTGAGCATCTGAGTTCAGAAAACCTTCATCTGGTCTGTTTGGAGAGGGTATAGTTTACAGGAAAGGAAGACTTACAGTGATAAATATTTCTTGCTCATTTTTATGTATTAATGCTGTAATAATATGAAACATATGATACAAACTTACTCTTTACTCTGAGATGATGAGGAAACATTCCTGCTCTGTTTGGGCCCAACATAGGAGGCTGAGGAGGAGAAAAGCAACAATGAACAAAAGCAACATGCAGCAGCAGGTATCTTCAACATTGGGCTGGAACTCAGATATGCTTCCAGTTTATTCATGCAGTGCTATGTCTCTATTAACACTGCTCTGAAGACTAATAAACCTTAGTCAAAGAAAGACCTGTATACAAAGGTGTTCCCTAAATGTCAAGTGCATGCTGCAACATATAGAATAAGTTCTTAACTAAAAGGTTGGCAGAGTTCTTTATCAGTGGTAAAATAATATTATTCCCTAGCCTCCTTCTCCAGAATGCCTGGACAACCCACTACATTCATATGGTACTGATTGAATCCCTAGTTACTACAGACTGCTGTAAGTGTTTAACTTTTCCACTCACTCATATTTAGGGTTCTTCCATAAAACCCTGTGATTCAGGAAACTGGGTTTCCTGCTAAATCTGGTAGAGTGCTTTGCTGACCAGGGGTTTTAGAACACCCTTGAGAATACAAAAGCAGAATTATTTGTTGGAAATTCGTAGCCATTTTCTTTTTTTCTTTACTATTTTCCCTAACATTTCCCTAATCATTTTATATTTACTTTAATGTAACTCACCTGTTATCTCAACTATTTTGAAAAAATATTCTGCTTGCACTAAAATACGCTTGAGATCAACCATTGATGCCAACAAGTCTGCTCACATGCTTTAAATTAAGGACGGGTATTTCCTAGGACTTCTGGCTTGCATTTAGTGTTTCAATATGGCATACCTATCCCTTCAGTAATTAATGAAACGTTGTCTGACCTCAACTTTTGTTTCTTTTGGTCCTTTTTATCAAGGATAAAATTCAGTACCTGACTTGGCAAGTTTAAATCTTTAGGTTGCTGTCCATTTCCACATTCACCTGCCCTTCTGTGTTAATGACCTGAGCAGCCTGAAGTAGCAGCACTACAGCAGTGTCTCATGGAGACCAAAGTACCATGGTGGTACCTGATTTCATTAAAAACCACAGTCAGAGAAGGATGAGGTTCTGGTGTGCAATTTAGGGTTAGTCTCAGAAGTCAGAGTGCATGTTAGGGCACCTCTGCTCTGGTCCTTCCACTGTCCCATTGAACCTCAGCGTTTTTTCAGGGCCAGAGAGGATGTTGTTCAAGAGCTAGAAGACACTCCACAGAGAAGGAGGTCACAGTTCTAACATTTTGTTCCAAAAATGCTGTTATGCATTCCTTTTACTATCATTGGGAGCAATATTGAGGGATAAACCATATCCTGTTTGCTGGATGATAGGTCTTTGGGCAGCACTGTACGATGGATTCATTGAATGTGAATCCGGATGTTCCAGTCATGGCCAAGCACAGGTTGTTTAAACTATCAAGTTGACTTTCCATCACTTTCAGTGTACCATAGCATCCATAATCCAAAGCAGATGGCTTCCTAGTAATTACTCAACTACAGAGGAATTCATTTAGCAATGACAGAGCTCTCACATTGGTCTCTGGGTCACCAGTACTGCAGTTGGGCCTTACTAAATATAAAAACTTCCTGAGCAGCAAACAGAGCCATCATATGGATGAGTGATTCTGTGGGATAAATTACTAGAAAAAAGCCAGGGTTTCTCAGAGTGGAGAAAATGTATGATTCCTCAAGATGGTATTTTTTACAGGACCTTTAATAGCTTTTTGACTTAATGTGTGTGGATTTTTGGAAGTTGTTTGAACTAAACTGGAAAATGCTATAGCTCCCAAGAGGACATGCAGGGAGATAGCTCTTCCACCCAAGCTAGGCTGGCAGATCTTATGGAAGTCTGAAAAACATCACACAACTCACGATATTACATTCAAATGCATTTCTTGGCCCTCTCCTATTTTAAACACAGTAGCATGCACATTTAAGCAATCAAGAAAGATGTAGAACTGTTGGAGAGGGTTCAGAGGAGCCACAAAGATGATGAGAGGGCTGGAGCAGCTCCCCTACAAGGAGAGGCTGGGGGAGCTGGGCTCGTTCAGCCTGGAGAAGAGAAGGCTGTGGGGGGACCTCATTGCAGCCTGCCAGTCCCTGAAGGGAGCAGAGGAACAGGAGGGGAATCAGCTTGTTAAAAGGGTAGACACTGGCAGGACAAGGGGGATGGATTAAAACTAAAGGAAGGAAGGTTTAGATTGGATATTAGGGGGAAGTTTTTTACAGAGAGTGGTGAGGGGCTGGAACAGGCTGCCCAGAGAGGGGGTGGGTGCCCCATCCCTGGGGGTGTTCAAGGCCAGTTGGATGGGGCCCTGGGCAACCTTGTGTAGCTCCAGGCCTGGAGGTTGGTGTCCCTGCCTGTGGCAGGGGGGGTTGGAGCTCTATGATCCTTGGGGTCCCTTCCAACCCAGGCCATTCTATGATAACACTTGCGTCCTGCAAAAAGGGGCACTTGATTTCCACCGTAAAAAAAGGAGAAGAGAGATCAGACACTTGTGACAGGTGATTGTGTCATTTAGGAGATCCAACAGATGCTGCAGAGCTGAATATGACAGAAGATCCATAAGTCAACATTCATATTGACAGGCCTTTTACTTTATCAGGCATTTTCCAGCAGGAGATGTGTCTTCCATTTACCTCTTGATAAATGTACTATACTAAGAATTATGTAGCACCTGCTTTTACTTGGGAAGTCCAGCACGTTTCTACCAGGATATTTATCTGTGTTTTTTCATGGTGGCTTAAAAAGAATTTTTTCCTATTTATTTGAACTGCTTTTTTTCTTTCCCAGCATTTGTACATACCTGGAATATGATGTCCTTTGGAGGAATAGAGTTTCATTTACAATTGGAAAGAAAAAAATCAGTTTCATATTTAACATTTGCCTTATACACTTGAGGATGTGAGTGAGGCAAATGAGAATAAATGAATAGTGAAGATAAATTTTGAGCATTTTCCCCCCTTAGCCTCTACCTCATGATTTCTGTAGATGAGCTTTCCTGCCTGGGGAGCAAACTGCTGCACCAGACTGAGGTACTTGCTTGGCATTCAGTGTGCATCACACCCCATCTACAGGCTGTTAGGGAGAAATTGCTTTCCTTCGATTTCCTGAGAATTTCTGCTAAGAATGTCAAAGTGAGAGCCTAGAAAAAAGAGTGATCTTGCTTGGGTGTAATTTGCTGTTGTGTCTGAGGTCTAACTCAAAATACTTTATGGGCTTTATCACCTACCAAAGACATACTTCTTGCTTTTATTGCCAGAGAGTAATACTTAACATTAGCAGTGCTCTGGGAGGTCTTGTAATGGACATTGCCAGGAAGCAAAACACTGGGAAGCTTAGAGAGAAAAATTGAAATGAGGAGATTTCTGTCCATTGCCACATCATTGCTTGACACCCAGAAAGCTGAACCACCATCTGCTTACCAGTTGTGACATGGTGTGCATCTTATCACTTTCTTTTAATTTTATGCTTCTTTTTTTGTAGTGATTGGAATGACTCTTCCAAGAAGCCAGAGTTTCTGCAGAGTTTTGCTCCCTCATTTACGATGCTGTTGTCACTTACTGGTGAGATGCAGGAACTGGAGAGGCCAAGCTCTCTTCCAGCTGCAGAGACTGTGTAGCAGCAGCATTTTCTCCACTCTGTACTGACCTGTCTCCAGGTGAAGCAAGGCCATTCCCAAGAACAGGATAGCTTTGAGAGGCACCTGGAGACTTAGCCCAGCATTGGAAGGTCAGTGCAGTACAAGGACTGACCTTTCCACTTGATTTGATGAAATAGTTGTCTCTGCTTTGCTATTTTTCCACAATATGGCAGCGACCTCAAATTAAGATACCTAGAGGGTCTTGATCACTGCATCTCTGCCCAATTGTGTGAGTTCTTCAAGTATTTTGGAGGTGGAAAATACTCAGCCCTCCCAGCTTATCCCAGTGAGTCGTTGAGGTGTTGGTTCCAATAAAACATGCAACATTCTGTTCTTACTTCCAGCTGACCCTTCCCTTCTTGATAATTTTCCTAATAGCATTTTTGAGACAAAACACTGGTTTAGTATTTGGTCCAAATCTCAATTTTCCTTATTTATCATCCCATCTTAAATGCACAGTTATCACCCTGCTTTCCCTGTTTTTTTTTTTCTCTTGCTGCTTTTATGGCTGATGTGCTTCTGCTGTTCAGTTTAGTGACTGTGCACCAGGGCTGTTTCCTGCTCTGTTTGCATCTTCCTCTTGGTCTCAGAGAGACCTTTGTGAAGAGCCCCTTTACAAATTTTGCATGCAGCGTACCTTAAATGCCCTTGCAATGGAAACAGTGACTCATTCTTACCTTTTAAAAGCAAGTCTGTCTTCACCACTACAGAACTAGGCCATTTCTTCACAAACAGAAGTAAGCAATTACAATTAGTTTATTGATGACAGTTTCCTAATGCAAACAGTGGATGAGCCTACTAGGAGAGGAGCACTGCTGTATCTTGTACTCACTAACAAGGAGGGTCTGGTTGAAGTGGTGAAGGTTGAGGGTAGACTTGGCTGCAGTGACCCTGAGATAGTGGAGTTCAGGATCTTAGGCAGTAGGAAGAGAATATCAATTAGGACTGCAACAGTAAACATGGTTTTACCAAGTCATGTTTGACTAATCTAATAGCCTTTTATGAGGATATAACCAGGTGGTAGTAGATGTGGTCTACCTTGACCTCAGTAAAGCATCTGACACCATCTCCAGCACCATCCTCATGGCTGAACTGAGGAAGTGTGGTCTGGAAGGTTGAGTAGGGAGGTGGATTTGAGAGCTGGTTGAAGGGAAGAAGCCAGCAAGTGTTGATCAACAGGACAGGGTTTGGCTGGAGGCCCAGACCTAGTAGAGTTCCTTAGGGGTCAGTACTGGGACCTGTACTCTTCAGTATATTCATTGGTGTCCTGGAGTAGAGTGTACAGTCAGCAAGTTTGCTGATGACACAAAACTGGGAGGGGTGGCTGACATTCTGTGATTACAGTCTCTGCCATTGTTGTCATTCTGAGTGCCTTTTTGTGTGAGAGATACTGATAGCAGCAGTGTTAAGATTTAGTTTCTTGGCTGCAATATCATATATTTCATCATTTCAATTGCAATTCAGAAAACTTACATCTTCAGTAAGTGATCTCTTGGTGATCTACATCAGATTTATGCCACAATTGTGCAGACAGACCCTTCAAGAGCAGCTTCTCAGTGAATAACCAAGTATCCAAAAATGGTGTGGAGCCACATCTGAGCCACAACTGGTCCCTCATTGAAAATGAAAATACTTCCAGAAACTAAAAGGTCTTTTTCAGCCCTTGTTTTAGCTGTTGAAAGAGATGTTAAAATACACAATGTGATGGATCTGCTGGGCATACACAGAGAGGTGTGAAGCACCAGGAAGCCGTATCTGCAGAACTGCTAAAGGGAAATACTGATACAGTTATTACTTCAAGCAAGTATTTGCCATCTGTCCTGATGATACCTGGAGACCTCCTAGACCTTAATTTGACACTTGCAGCGTGCAATCATAGAAAGCTCTGTGCTCAGCTGTGCTCTGGGATTTGAAGACTTGCCTAGACTCAGATTGGTTGAGCTCCTGGCTGCACAGATACATCTTGTGGCTCTTTCTGAGAGCAACCTTGTGGGCTTCCTGATGCTGTACAGACTTTCAGGCTGAGCTTCTCATGCTCAGCTGAAGTCTTTCCACCTGTCACGTGTTGTTGAGTGCCTGATCATCCTTCTCAGGCATCCTGCTCAGGAATTTGTATTTTGTTAAGGTTTTCATCATGGAGAGGGGTCAGTCACACGTGGTGTTGTGTATACTACAGAGTAGGTGCTATTCCAGAAAGGAATGCAGTTTCATTTTAACATCAAAGATGATGTGGTTTCTGATGTTCTGCATTTCCAAGGGGAGTTCATTCTGTGTTCACAGATAAAGCCACTCCCCTGCTGTTCTCAAGGAAGAGGCTGTAAAATCCAGTAGGAAGGCCCAGTTCCACTCCCACTTCCTAACACTAACAGTTGTGCTATTACACATCTGAGCCTTTGCTGGACATAGTGGTCTAATGAAACTTTGCTGTCCACAATAAGAGCAAATTTGGTCTATCATGTTCAGAATGGGGCCAGAACAGGAAGTGAAGCTGTCAATGCACGCAGAGTATTACATTTACTTCAGGGCTCTGCATACCTTTGGAGGCAACCTGCATTTATCCAGCTGCCAGGGAATCCTCAGATACACTCTTCCCCTCACAGTAACAGAGTTTGGGCCTCACAACCATTTTACCATTAGGGGAATGATTGAACTCAGTGGTCTTAAGGGTCTTTTCCTGCCTAAGTGATTCCATGATCTTTTGGTGTATTATTCATTAAATTCTGGCAGTATGCTAAAGAAAATCTTAAATCTGTATCTCCACGAGTTTAAAGCTTAATGGCAAATCCATCAAAACTTTAAAAGATTAAATTCTTTCATCAAAATATCACCCCAAAGGAGCTGTAAACTTGCAGTCCATAAGCCTAATCACACAGTCCCCATTTCTATTAGCACTGTGTACTGTACCCAGAGGTGTGATGGAAGATTGTATCTTTATTTTCTTCAGTGAAAATAAAACCCACATTCTCTGCTAGTGAAAAAAACCCAAACAAAAAGCCCGCTGCAACCTGCTGATAAGAGTTGCTGCAGTATTTTCTGCTGTATTGTTCTTTTTCTCTTGTTCCTCTGTTGCTAAAACCAGAAAACCTGCAGGAGACAGTTCGGGGCTGATTCAAACCAGAGCAAAGCCTCCCTTTCCTCTGAGTGAGCTTTGTTTAAGACTTTGATCACTGAGAAACCAATATTCCTAAAGAGAATAATTTTAATTAATGAGGATTTTTCTTGAAAGAGGGGGTTGATTGTTTTTAGCAAAATAGCATCAAATAAACCCGTTCTGTAATGTGAGTGGGATGACTGAAATCAGGGTATCTTATGATTGTCATTTTCTCCCCTACTTTTAGCTGTGGATAAAGGAATATGCTCTGTCTGCTGTGATGCAAAAGCACCTGTCTGAGAGACAAGAGAAGATAATTCAAGGTGTTGTAAGCAGACTAGGATGCCTCAGTGATGAGTAAGTTTGGGTTTATTGGTAAGCAGTGGGGTCAAACTGCTTTGCTGCATGCAGAGATAAAAGCATGGGTACATTACATGGTAGAAAGCAGTGTTGAGAGACTATGTGTGTCTCCAGACAGGGATGCAGTTACTCTAGTTTGGTCCAGCACCATTCAGCTCTGCCTTTGCCTTCTGTTGTTACAGGGCCACTGACCATAGAATCATAGAATGTTTTGGGTTGGAAGGGACCTCAAAGATCATCTAGTTCCAACCCCCCTGCCATGGGCAGGGACGCCCTTCCCTAGATCTGTTTGCCCAAAGCCTTAATTTATTCTAATGCACATGAGATCAGTAACAGTTTATTAACATATTTAAAAATTATCTATGAAACAAGAATAACCACAGGATGTGAAAAAGATTTAAACAGATGGTTAACAATGAGTTGCTGGTCACCAAATCCAATAGCCTGACAGATGACAGATTGTGTATGTCCTGCCAGTTTGGCAATGTTGCCTGCACCAGTGCTGAAATGGTTTGTAGCTCAGGATTTTGTATTTGTTTTGCTTTCTCTCTCTCTCTTTGTTTTTTTTTCTTTTTTTCACTTGGAAATTAACTGAAATTCTTGATATAAACAAAACACAAGTAAAACAGGTATACTAAAATAAATAGATCTCAACCATATCTCTAGTGCTAAATTATTTTACTGTAAACAGTACTCTGCCATTTAAGGCATCTAGAAATCTCACATTTCTTTTTAGAGAAAATATATTATGAGGAATGACCATCCATACCTTTGCATGGTAATGACTCCTCTCTTGCATTCTTTGTCTGTATTCACTAAGGAAGCTTGTAGGTTTGTCTCATCTTTGTACAGTTAACCTTTTCTTTGATGGAATTACTTCTCAAAAAACAGAGTTTTGAGTTACCTGCCTTGTTTTTTGTTAAGATATCAAATGACTCCATTCACCACAGTCTTCACATTACCAAAGATCATAGAATCATAGAATGGTCTGGGTTGGAAGGGACCCCAAGGATCATAGAGCTCCAACCCCCTGCCACAGGCAGGGACACCAACCTCCAGGCCTGGAGCTACACAAGGTTGCCCAGGGCCCCATCCAACCTTGATCAAAGCATTTGAAGACTTACCTATTTGGAATATTGGTGTTGCTGCCATTGCACTTTACTGTGGCTCTACTTTTCAGTTCAAATTTCTGTTTTCATGTTCTCTGACTTCAGTGTTGCCCAGGATTTGGTATCTGGGAGCTCATGACTCCTTACACATACACAAAAGCCAGCTACAGACACAAACTATGTCATCCCAAATGTGCACACAGATTTTGCTCACTCAGAATCTACTGCAAAACTTGCTCTCCTGTTTAAAATTCACCAGAAACTTGCTTCTGCCATGTCTGCCCTGGTAGCTAACACTAGCCTCTTCAGTGTCTGTTCAGAGCATGCCTCCCTGGTAATCTAACATAGGCTCTCCTGCATTTCCTTCAAATAACTTCCCTGTAGTTCTGATTACATTTGCTTTTCATCTTACTTCATCTCCTATTCAAAAAAAAATATTATTATGTATTTTTTTACATCTTTTCTTCCTATTTTTTCTTTTAATTTAACTTTAGTGTGACAGAACAGTACCATTCTTTACACCTGAGCAGCATTCCAAGGCATGTTTCATACAAGAGGACATGACACAGAGGGAATAGTAAGACTTGCCACCTTTGAGCAGTGACTTTGGCAAACACAATGAAGCAGCAGCTTAGCTGATTGGTTTTTAATGCTTCTTTTGACAGGTCTGCTGACTGTATACTGCAAAAGCACAGGCTTCTGCTGTGTTCAGTACTCACAAGGTTAACTCACCGACGAGTTGGGATGGCAGCCCTGGCCTGCATGAGGCTGTGCAGAAAGAAGAGCTTGCTTCAGGAACTGAGAGAGCAGCATACCCTGCAGAAGGGATCCTCCCCCTGCCAAGATGAGGACCAGTGGCAGCTGCAGAAAGCAGTGGTAAGTACAGTGGCTGGGTGTTTGTCTAGAGGTCTTGTGTGCCTTGATGTCTGGCATTAGAAGTAGCTGTAGAAGGTCTCAAAATGTAAAAATGTTAAAGTTCCAAATAGAAAGGAAAATATGCTGTGTCAAAAATGCATCCTCTTCACCTACTGGCTAGCTGTCTGTGATACTTGCTGCCACAGGAAGCTTATTTATCTATTAATTTCATAGGAGAATACTAAGTAAAGAAGACATGACAACATGTATAATGGATTTCTACACACATTACTGCTTCAGGGTATAGTAATTTCTTATTAATTCTGCTAGGGATTGTAATATGCACTTGAAAGGTTCTTACTTGAGCTTCAGAAAAAATTATTTCCTCCACCAGACCTAACGAGTTCTTCTACACTGTTACAATTCTTCATTCTTGTTTCTTTCTCCTCTGCCCATGAGGTGCTCAGCATCCATTTTTCTGACATCTTTCCAAATAATCTGGTTCCTGTCTGTCAGGGAGATGGGGAAAAACTTAAGGGACTTTCAGACTTCGTATTCCCACAAGTCCCTTTCAAATCTGTTTGTCACTGTGTTTCTTAGGGTTGGTCCATTAATTGTTGCTGATTATTTACTTATCTGCATTGGATGTTTACCTAGAGACATCAGATTTCTCACATCAACCTCAGAGGACCCTCTTAGCAGGTGGCAGTGATAGCCCCTGCCCAACCCAGTGCTTCTGCACATCAGGATTAAACTCATCCAACACTGTGCAGCAATTTGCTCCATGCTGTCACTGTGTAATTAGCTGAGACATAATATTGTGCATCCCTCTAATTCTGATTTGCATAATACAAACCCTAATTGTCCACTTGGAAGAGGAATAAGGAAATTCTCTCTGCTGCCTTTTTTATATTTCATACTTGTATTGAATTAGTTTCTGGTAACTGTGAAACCTCAACATCTCATTAACCTTCAGAAGAAATGAAATATAAAATGATAAAACACAAATGCATATGACTGCATTCCTCTTGTTATGTGCTTTTCACTACTCCCTCTTATTTAGCTCCCCCAGGGATGTTAATTGATACAATCACTGTGTTCCCTAACAAAAACAAAATGTCCCTGGGTGTTGTTGTGCCTTGGGCCTCTCTCCAGCACAGGCCAGCTAAAACTCATCTCACAAAGAAGTGCCTAAACCAACACATACAGGATCCTTGCTGCCAAAGATGTAGGGCCTAGATGTGGAATTGTGAAAGTCAGAGGAAAAGAAATATTGTGACCAACCTCCAAAACTGGAACTAATGTATAAGGAATTAAAAAAAATACATTTTACAGACCCCCCCAAGCAGAGTTTTAGAAGCCCAGTGGTGTTTGAACTGAACTTAATTTGAGCTTGTACCAATTCTAGTCTGGTAAACAGTGTGATGTCTATCTGTCGGTGTGGTATAAAATGTAAAACAACACTAAAGAATCCTGGCTTGGACATGGTAACATGACATTGGGTTTCTTAGAAAAAAAGGAAAAAAGAAATGGTTTAATGATGTTCCAACTGTTTAAGAAAAACCATCAGAAACCATCTGTCTGAGCTATAAATAACTGCATGTCAGAATAACCCAGCATGAATAGGGACATCATTATTTCCCAGAGATGCATGTGGGCAGAGCAAGTTCTTTTCCTATTTGCATTTCTTACTGCCAAGAGGAAATCCAATAGGTACTGTCAAATCCCCCAGAACAGTGTAATGTTGTTTAGCCTGAAATGAAAATTCTGATACAAGAGGGGCATCAGCAACACAAATAGAAGGTGCTCTAGAGGAGACTGATGCACGTAAGGAAGATAGAACAGGTCATGCTGGTAAATTTATACTGTTGTGTGCTGGAGAGTTTAGAGGGAAAGTGGATTTTAAAAGAAGCATAAAAATGGTGGCAAGGATGATCCAAAGACCTTGGGAGGCTAGAACTCTCCAGCCTAAAAACAAGGCATCTTGTGAAATAATCACAGGGTTTAAAACTTGCATACAAGATATGAATAAGGAACACTTTTTCATTTGTTTCGAATTTTTTTTCTAATAAACAAACTGTATGAGTATTCCAGGTGTGTAACTCTTTGCTTTTCTCATTCCTGTGCACTTTATCAAAGCATCTTCAATTATCCCATACTAGACTCAGGATAAATACAGCAGTGCAGTGCTCAAAGATGGAAATACTGGCAGTGACTGACAGGATGGGATGCATCTGTTATTGCATGTGTCCTGAGAGAGGCAATAGTTTTGTTGCAAAGGCAAACATGTTAAATGACTGTATATGAAATTCCACTGGAAATTAAATTGTTCTAAGTATTAAAGCAGTAGTGATCTGTATAGGTTTAGGACTTTCTTTTAGTGAAGCTGATTAAGTTTGTCAGCATATTTAAATGCTAGTGCTGTCTTTTTGTCTGGTTACCAGGAGTCCCACATACTAGAAGAGGAGGAGAAGCTCGAGGAAGAAACGCAGCAAACCCATTTAGAATTTCATCAGCAGCTAGTCACAGAAATTCAAGAAGCTCTTCAATTTCTCCAGCAGCACATGGAGCAGGTGATTGGAAGGACACTGTTGCAGCATGCCCGACGGGAAGCTGGAAAAAGGAGTTCAGATGATGGACAGGACTTCAAGGTATAAAAATGTTCAGTAATGGTTTTTCCAAACAAATTGAGTGCTATTTTTCTAAACTGTAAAGCAATTTAATTTCTGCATTACCCTGTCCTTAGAAGGGTCAGTAGGACACTGTTACAGCCTGTGTTAAAACTGAAGATACCATGCAAAGTATTTACACACTAACATTTATATAGAAATACAGTGTTTTTTAGTGACTTTCTAGTGACATCAGCCAAAACAGGTTTTATTAAGACAAATCCTGGAACATATAAAACCCTGAGAAAGTTCTTGATACATAGAATAACAAAAAGGAAGAAAAAATGGGGATGGTTATCCATCAATGAAGGTATTATGGTTAATTAATAGTAATTGTATATTATTAACAGCTTAATGTTACGTCATACATAAATAATTATATAAAAATAAAACTCGCTTCATAGGTTAATAAAATTGTTCCAATGCAAATACTTGGATTTTCTTTATAGTGGAAAGTTGTAGGAGAGCTACACATGTATTTGATTTACTTAGCTGGCAGTCAGGTTCTCAGATAAAATAGGTTACAGAGTTTGAACAGATAGGGGAGTGGCTCCTTCCTTCATGGAGGTGAGGCACATTAGACAGATTTTATTGTCATTTTTAATGTTAATATGTTCCATGGATGAATAGAAATACTGTTTTCCAGCAACTCAGACTGCCACATTTTGAGCACAAAACTTACAATTCTGTTTGCACATACAAAATAATATTGGGTCTCCAGTTTTAGAGAGATGAAAGCGCTTCAGTTTTTGACTTAGAAAATGATTTGTGACTTCTACTGTGTAATACAGGAGAGGCTGGTGGAAGCTGCTGTAGAAAGTGTTTATGGGACCAGTAATAATATCAACAGATTGGTGCAAAACTACTATCAGCAGTTAGGAAAAATCACAGAATGCTATGAAGGGAAAAAGCTTCAACAGTTGAAAACCTTACAAGGTATGTATGATATTGACGACTGTAAGATAATTCTGGGGGGGTTTAAGAGATAAATTACTCTTCTTGTCACTTTAAATACTGCATTTAAAGATAACAGAAATCTGTTTAAAGGAAGCAACAAAGCAAAACCCATGTCTAGGCCCCTTTCCATGTTTGAAGGAGGAGTGGTAGAACTGTTCTTATTAATAATTACTTGAATTTCAGTCACAGATGCAGGACTGTGTTACTTGAAGTTAGTTACACATAGAACAGTGACCCAGTGTTGGACATTGTAGAGTTAGAAATTTTAAATTATTCTTTAACCTCAAAAGAGAGGTTTTGAAAAGAAAGAGGAATATCAACTCAAAGCTGGGATCCAGAGATAAACTGATAGGAAGGGTTTGTGAGATGCAGAGGGAGCTAGATATGGTCACTGGTTGTAAGACAGAACCAATCTGTTCTGCACTGCCCTGTTGTGAACCTTGACGACTTTAATATTGGAAGCTGAAGTACTGGTGTTGGGTAAAGCCAGGGAGGGAGGAGATTTACAATTTGTATTTTAGACATTGGCAGCTAGCAAGACAGTCAGTTAGGTTCTCATAAAGTCCCTCTAAAGACTTCTTGGCCCTGATTCAGCTAACTACAGTCTAAAATCCCTTTGATTTGAGCTATTTTAAGCAGGAATTAAAACTGAAACCTGTTCCAGAATGCTCTGTGATCAGAGATGAGATGGACATTTTGACATCACATGAGGGGATGTCCAGTGGAAATTACAGAAATTGTAAGGTTGCCACAACTCAAAGCTTGTCATTTTGGGCAGAAGATTTTACAAAAACATTATTTCAGCAGAAAGAGGTGAAAGAAACAGACTTAGGAAGAAACAAGAGAATGAGCTGGCATTGAAAGAAAAACAGACCAAAGGCCTCCTCAATGTGTCATCCACAGTCCATCAAAGGTAGGAGCAGCAGCAGCACTGCCAACTCTTATTTAAATGTTTTGAGTATTTGCAGATCTACATAAATGTCTAGATGGATAAATGTCTTTGGTTTTGCATCTTACATTTGTCTTTGATGGAGAAGTATCTGTTGCCAAATTACATCTACCCTTTGATCTCAGAGAATTACTTTGTTATTAAATAAACTTTCTGATGCTCATTAATTACAGACTGAAGAGCTATACATAGACAGTTTGAAAAGAGAGAATGGAAAACAGTGCCAAAACATATGCCAAATTTTAAAAGAAATGTAACATAAATGTAAGATGGAAACCAATGCTGTCTAACTCATTACGTTCCATCTTCTCTGCTTTGAACTTCACAAGTGTTTGTTAGTTTGCTGTTAAGTAAACATATACCATAATGAAGAGAAAATGTTTGAAACATAAATAATGCTCAGAAGGGCAAGAAGTGAGGGCCTTGGACAATCAAGATTCTTTGCCCTAAATTTAGAATGGAATCCCTCAAATGTTAATTAAATAAAAATCATATTTAAATCATAACTGATTTTATGAAACTTGCAATCCAGGCAAAAAGCACTGACATTCCAAAGGAGTAAGTTGTCATAAAAAGCTCTGTGGCTTGGCATGCACATGATACATTTTTGTAATCATTTTCTTTACTCTCCATTTATTATCCAGAACAACACAGCATCTGCAGTTTTGACATTGTAAAGAGGTTAATTCTTATTTAGACATTCTGTTACTTCTAAATTGAAAGAAATCATTGCCTACTTTCTGGTTTTCAACCTTGTCTGAATTAGTGTAGGAATGGATTCATGTAAAAAAGTGCTTCATAAAAGATCTGTTAGTTGTTCATTATCAAGTTTATCATTTATTCTGACATATAAACTCACTTCTAACTGTTGACACAGTTTTTTCTATTCTGCTGTCTTAAAATACAATCAAATTGGCCTTGGTGCAAGCAGAAATATGGTATTCAAGAATGAAACTATTCAGTATCAAAGCTGATCTCAAAACCATTTGCAATCTAACCCATTTCCTGTTGTCATTACGATTTCTTTGACAGTCAAATCCCAATCCTGTGTAAATTAATGACAAAACTTCCATTAACTTGTCTAGCTGCTTTTAAACTCAACATAGATTACTTTATTTCCTTTTGCCCATGGTTATGAGTGTGAGTTCAGAGACAGATTTCCAAAGTTAACTCTGTGTGAGCATTGACCACAACAGCAGCAACTTCATTGTGTGGAGATGCCAGAAACAATTTGTTTTACCTCCTTCCCTGAGGAATTTGATGGGTGATTGACAGTGTTGGTTCAAGGTGGATCAGGCCAGAGAACAGCAAAAATACAGATTCAGCAAAGTTGCAGCCATTCAAATTCTACTTTATTGATGTTTAACCAGCAAAATAAAACAAGCAAAGAAGAAGGTTGTCAGTGTTCCCAATTGCCAAGCTTTGGATTACCATGGTTCTGGCTCAGTCTCAACCTGGTAATGAAGAGCCCTGAAGGAAATGCCTAATTTTTATTCCTTTGTCCTCACACCTGATCCTCTAATAGCTTGTCTTTTCTGCCAGCATACAGTAAAACTGACTTTACAAATGCGCAATGGTTTTGAGAGCAGAGTTCAATGGTAGAGCTGAATTCCAGGTCCCAAAGTTCAGGCAGGGACAACCCAAATTCCTGTTGCAATTACTACCTCTGAAAGGAGCTTGCATTCCATGGAGAACCAAAGCAGGTTATTAAAATAAGTAAATCTTACTAAAAGTCTGCAACAAAATAGTTTGTCCCAGGAGAAGTTGGATGGGCTGATACTCTTAATGGGTCTTTCTCTCTACAAAATCTTAAAAATTCTTTGCCAGGATTGTGTTCCTCCCTGGATCTGAACAACATTGGTACTTTTAAATTTCCCTTTGCCAGGATGGTACTGCAGCAAAAGAAGGTTTTGTCTCAGTTTGAACTGCAGCAGCAAATACGTCTGGAGTCTCTGAAACAAAAGCTGCTGGGATTGCATCAGCTGGAAACTGAGTTGGAGAATCAGTTAAAGGTAAATCTGGGTAAAATGACTCAAGGATCTGAAACAGTCCATGGCAAAACATTGGACAGGTTTTAAGGGTGTCTTTGCTGTCCCATTTTGAAACAGTGCTAAGATTCACCATTAAAGCTATGGCTCAGAACCCAGTAACACATACAGACAGTAAACAGCTAGAAACTATTTCCTGCAAAGAGAACTGGGGCGTTGGGGAAGGCATTATGTTCTCTGTCTTGCTCAATGACTCACTGTTTGGTTACTTGAACATCTATACCTGATCAGATGGTTATTATTCAGTCTCCCAGCAACCATCAATGTGCTTGTGTTCACGGCCACAGCAAGGGGGATCAGGCCAAATTCAGTGTAGACATGACCAGCCAGTTTTCATGTCAGATCTCCTGCTCCTCATTACATGCATGCTCTCAGCTGTTTGTCTTGACTTTTGTTAGCAAGAAGCTAGAGTTACTTCTCAGTGAATGTCTTTTTAGTAAGAAACATTACACTGATGCTAGCAATACTGTTTCCCACGTTTCTGCAATCATCTATGCCTTTGTCATGCCACATGTAGAATAACATAACCCAGATTCAAGCTGCGTTGTGTTAACTGACTTCTGGTTTATCCTTGTGCAGGAAGCAGAGCAGGACTTTGTGAGGGAGTTGGCTGCACTGGCCCGAGTTCCAATGGTGGTGAAGAAGAAACCTTCAAAAAGGAAAAAGCCAGCAGGTTGGTACAACCCTGGATTGTTTTAAAGAAACACACAATCCCACATATTCCATCAGCAGAGGGGTGGCAGCAGGGACAGGGAGGAGATTGTCCCTCTCTGCTCTGCCCTCGTGAGGCCCCATCTGGAGTCCTGTGTCCAGAGCTGGGGCCCCAATACAAGAAAGATGTGGAACTGTTGGAGAGGGTTCAGAGGAGCCACAGAGATGAGAGGGCTGGAGCAGCTCCCCTAAGAAGAGAGGCTGAGGGAGCTGGGCTGGTTCAGCCTGGAGAAGAGAAGGCTGTGGGGGGACCCTCATTGCAGCCTTCCAGTCCCTGAAGGGAACGCACAAACAGGAGGGGAATCAGCTTGTTAAAAGGGTAGACACTGGCAGGACAAGGGGGAATGGACTAAAGCTGAAGGAAGGAAGGTTTAGATTAGATATTAGGGGAAAGTTTTTTACAGAGAGAGTGGTAAGGTGCTGGAACAGGCTGCCCAGAGAGGGGGTGGGTGCCCCATCCCTGGGGGTGTTCAAGGCCAAGTTGGATGGGGCCCTGGGCAGCCTTGTGTAGCTCCAGGCCTGGAGGTTGGTGTCCCTGCCTGTGGCAGGGGGTTGGAGCTCTGTTACCCTTGGGGTCCCTTCCAACCCAGACCATTCTATGATTCTGTGATTCCCCAGTTGGTGGTTTCCCAAGTGTGCAGAGCTCTTTGTTCTGGTATGCACTGTGACCCCAGGGGCACCTGTGGAACCTTGGCTTACAGCCCTAAAAACAGTGACTTTTTAACATCAGGTTGTTCTGATTTAAGTCACATAAAATTATGAAGTGACTCTTCTTCTGTTTGCTGGTAGTAAAAAGCCATTTTCAGTTACTTGCCATAAAACTATATGATGGGGTTTTCAACTGTTGCACCTGGTGGAAACTTACTCCAGTCTTCAGCAAGTATGGAAGTTCAGTGTTTGGTCTGTGAGAATTAACCAATAGTAAAAACCCCCAATATTCTACACTAATGTAAAATGGAATGATTTCCTTGGAATAACAATATATATGCAGGAAATATTCAAGTGTATTTTTTTGCTTTAGGTTAATCAAAACCAAACAAGCTCTACTGTCTCTACTAACTGTGATTATTATTTTTTTTAAAATCCACATGCATTTGGCAACTCAGGGGAAAAAACAAACTCAACAATAAAGACCTTCCAGTCACCAGAATCAGATGACGAAGATAATTCTCTTGAGAGTATTGAAGAACCCCCTGGACTGACTTCTGGCTTACACAGGTACAGTAGAGGCAAAAAAAAAATGAGCATGTGGAAAACTACTCACAACAAGTAGTACAAAATCTACTTCATAAGCAAGCATTTCAATCAGGCCCAAAATATAACACCTACACTAGCTGACCTTCTTCCTTAATACTTCTCACATGTATTTGACTTCTTTTTTTCCCATATTCCTGTTTAAACATAGGAAAATCATGGATTTGCTTGTCTGTGCTGTTATGTATTTTATAAATTACTTTGATTTTAGGCAGAGAAATGTGAAATACTGTTTCCAAATTTGCTTTAATTAGTTGGGTTTTTTTTAAACCTCAGTTGCAGACAGCATAAATCAGCACAGACAACTGAATCCAATGGCACTAGGCTGACATGTAGCAACCAAAATATGGTCTGTGGTATTTAGGCTTTCAACTTCCACCTTTATTTCAGGAACAAAGGCAAGCGCCAGTCTTTGGCTGATGAGAGTAGCAGCTCTAACAATGATTTTCTTGATAGATGTTTCACTTGGCTTATGCAGGGGTGCTAACTAGAGGAGAAGAAATGGCTGCAAACCTGAAAGATGCCAGCTGATTACTACGGGCAGATCAAACCAGCCAGCTGGTCGCTGGGGCTTGATATATTGAGCAGAGAAAATCCTGTTGACAGGCAAAGCAAACAGTTGGTTCTCAGGAGCCACAGGCCTTTGGGGAAAAGTATTTATCCCCTGAGTGACCTCAGCCTGGGACTGACTTCAGGAGATGGCTCCTTTCCCTGATGCCATCAACCCTTTTCACACACTCCTTTCCCACAGCCAACAAGGGATACGTGTGTAGGGAGCAGGGACCCAACAAAGGAACATTTATCTTTATGTAACTGTTCTGTCAGCCTCAACAGGGGCAGCTGAAACTAGCCAGTGAAGAAGTTATAGTTATATAGCAAGTGCCTTTCTTTTCTTATCCAAACTAATTTAGCTTAAGAAAGAATTGTAGCATTTCAGAAGCTCAGTCTACAATGGAGTTTTGTTTTTCTTGTTTATTTCTTTCAGGGAGAGGTTACACAGTCCACGTGAAGGGGGGACTGAACCAAGGAAAAAATCAAAAGATGGGGAAAAAAAAAGAGGCAACAGGTAGTAAAACCATTCCTAGGAGCTGTCTGAACACAGAGTACCAAAGCATTCTTCTGGGGAATCTCTGCAGCTATAAATACTGAACTGCTTTGCTGGGGAACAGCGAAGAACATCAATAATAACTGAGAAATCTGCTTTAGCTACAGACCAAGAATCAATCTTGGCTTTCTTTAGCTGTTAGTAAAACATTCCCACTTGGGTTTGGTAAGAAGGAACAAGGGAGTCTTTAATATAAGCTCTTCCAGATCGCTTGGGGAATGTGAAGGGGAGATAGATAGTTTAAGATTAGGAATGTACCTCAGGAAAGCGCACACTTACAGGAGGACAGATCCACAGCAGGCTGGTTGCCCAGGTCACTATCTCAGTATGGTTTCATATGGTTTCATTACAACACTGATGCACCGTTTGCCTTTCAGCCTTTAAATGTGGTAGATGGGGCCTGAAGACTTTGTGACTCCTGCTTTGGACTGACAAAAATAGTTAGAAAGTAAAGAACACTTAAGCAGCCTTCAGGTGGCACTGGTAGGTAAAAGGATGACACTTGTTACATTACAGTGCTTCCAAGGCTGTGTGTTGTGCTCTTCCAGAGTTGTACAGAGGTTTTTATAAATGTATTTCTCTGCGCTTGCCTCAGAGCTTTTGAATCCCTGTTTTTAGGAGGAGGGAGAGAAAAGCGGTTTCAGTTTCTAGAGCTCTGCCGGCTGTAACTGGCTCTTTTGTTCCCAGCCGACTTTCTTATGCACATGACGTTTCTTGGGCAAAGCAACCAGCTCTCACTGCCTGCCCAGAGCACCTTCCATGAGGTGAGAAATTGGCTAACGGGAACCGGGACCCCCGGCCGCGCTGTGCCCCCCGCGGCTGGGCAGGGCCGGGATGGATGCGCCTCTCCCTTAGGAAACGTGCAGAGATTGGGATGCTCCCAAAAGCGGGGCAGCAGTGCCCTCTCCCGGGCAGCTAGCGGGGTTGTCATCCCCTCGCTGGTGGAAGCGACGGGCAGGGAGCAGCGGGAAGGCTGCGGACTCGGCCCGGGGCCGGCACCTCCCTGCCCGGTGCTGCAGCCCGACGGCCCTGCGGAGGGATTTCCACAGGCAGGAGTTTTTCCTCTTCTCCCACTAAGTCACAGCAGCTACCGGGCAAAACCCCCATTGCTCTTGGCCCTGGTACTGGCTTCTCAGCCCCTGTGAGGTGCTCCAGGGCTTTGCTGCCCTGTTTGAAGTCAGGTGTGGGTTTCCTGCCTGCCATGGCACTGCACAGCAGTCCTGGCCAGTGATGTAGATACTGAACAAGAAAAGGTTTTAACAGACCAAGGAACAAGAAAGAAGGAGAGGGCAAGCTAAAATGACAACAGCTGCTCCTTGGTTAAGCCCTGTTCAAATTTTATCTTGCTTTAACCATAGTAACAGTATCTGGCTCCTGATGCTGAAGATCTTTCTTACCACCTCATGTCACAGTCATTACAGCATGATGATTTCTTTTCTATCTCTGGCCCCTGGCTTCAGTTTAATTCCATCTGCCTGCCGATTTCAAAGTCATCACAGAACAGTACCAAGAGTGAGAGATGCTGTGATGCTGTGAACTACTTTATCACCAGCCAGGCAGGCACGAGTTTCATCCCAATGTTCCAGTTGCTCATCAAGAAGAAAAGATTCTCATCATGAAACGTGTGACTTGCTGGAGCAGGTAAGAAAGGATGCAGAATATACACCCTTGGAGAGTTTCAACCCTGAGCTGACCAAGGTCCTTCATAAGCCTAACTTGGAAGTTGACCTTGCTTTCAGTAGAAAGTTGGACTCCAGCTGCTACCTCTTTCAAGCTGTCTCTGTTGATTCTGTGATTCAGATATTCCTTACAGCTGATCTGATACTGAAATTGAGGGAGGATGTATGTCATCTCACCCACACACACCCTGTGTTTTAAGGGGTGGTAGAAATTGCTTGTGAGACATGGATTGACAAATTGACAGAATGGTAGGGGTTGGAAGGGACCTCCAGAGCTCATGGGGTCCAACCCCCTGCCAAAGCAGCTCCCCAGCTCATATTGCACAGGGCCGTGTCCAGACGGGGCTGGAATCTCTCCAGAGAAGGAGACTCCACACCCCCTGGGCAGCCTGTCCCAGGGCTCCCTCACCCTCACTGGGGAAAAGTTCTTCCCCATGTTGGTGTGGAACTCCCTGTGCACCTAGAGAGTTCCTGGGAGGTAAAATGCTGAGCAGTTTGGCCAGCTGAAAGCAGTCTCCAGCACAGTGGATGTCAGAGGGAAAATTCAGGTATCTGGGTGCCATTCACAGCTCAAAGCACTTGCTTTATAATGTAAATCCATAAAGCACTCTCCTTTTAATTTGTTCAGGAAAGACTCACAAGGAGCTTTGATCCTGCTTTACAGGTACATATCACTTGCTACTGAAATTTAAGGAAAAAATGCCATTCCTTTTTTCTTCTCTGTTTAACATCAGAAGTAACCACTATTGCAACAGTTCCTGATGGTGTTAAAACTCATTCACAGCTTTATGACTAAGGTGTAGCTCAAACAAATTCAAACAATTACAAGGCCCTGGAGATGAAGGAAACAGGAATACTAGCAGTATATGTTTGCTCTTTTCTCCTGGCCTCCCTTAAGCTTATGTTACTGGCTACTGGTACCCAGAGCACATGGTCATCTGACCTGGCCCAGCGTGCAGTTTTAGTTCCTAAGGATGAAGGTCACACTATTGCTGAGAGAAACATTTCATGGCTGGGGCAGCTACAGTTTTGGTACAGCCTTAGCATCATCATTAACAGGCTTTGCTACAAACACTAGAATTCAAACCTGTAATTGCATTGCAGTGTAGCAGAGAAAAACCTCACACAAGGCAAGCCAGTCCAAACTGTCACTTGGGAAACAATCCATGGATCCAGCCTTTTCTTTCACATCTCTTGTTTGACAAAGATCATCCTCAGGCTGGTCATAGGACTAATTGTAGGGGGAATATATTTTTTTGCCAGCTCTCTGATGATATACCCCAGTAACCACCCAAGTGAAGCACCCTTCCCCACACCTGCTGACTGTGCAGTGACATACCTGTTGCTTAAATCACATCCAGGTCGTATTGCACGTGCAGACTGGAGAGACCCAGGCACAGGACAGGATCCACAGGCTTCCTGCAGGCTGTCCCTCAGCAGCAGCATGTGAGCAGCAGTCAGGCCACAGGGGTTATGAACCTGATGGGGCACTAGGCTGTTTCTCCTAAGAGAAGTCAGAATGGAGTTACACTGACCTGACAAGCAGAGCCTTGTTGGCATAGAAGCACTGAACCATGAAGTGCCTCACAAACACCCCCACACACATTTATTCACAGCCACTGTGGAAAAATAAATGCATGTTAACAACAGTGGATCTTGACAAGCTTGTAGGCAAAGGGCTCTTTGGTTCAGGATGGTGCTTAGCAGGTAGGAAAAGTGGAATGAATTCTAGTTGTACAATGATTATTTCTGCCACCTCAAGCATGACAAGCCTTGTATTTGGGAGTACAAGATTTACTTGGAGGTGAGCAGCTGTTACTACTTGCACAAGGATATTGTAACCAGCCTTTCTGAAACTTTCATACTGTCAAATCTGCTGCAGTTTCACAAACCAGCTTTGCTTCTAGTGTCTGGGTTAGAGTACCAGACTTGTTCCTGGCTCTGTCAACACTCACGGGTTGGAATAGGACAGTGGAGATGGAGACTTGGCATGTCAGGATTGCCTTACCTGCTAGGCTGTGGGTTATTCCAGGACAAGTTGTCCTCAGGCTTCTCTGCTGTTATTTGTATAAAAAAACCCTGAACCACCAAGCAAGTTATTTTGTTTCATATAAAAATACCTGAGCTCTCAGGTGAGCAAGCAAGCCTAGGGATGAGGGCACTCTCCAGGCAATAGGAAACATGGATTTGAATCCTTAGCAGAAGGGGTTGTTCATGACAAGCTTTCTTTTTCTCCAATTTGTGAGCAATCAATCAGTTCAGTTCACTTAAGGCTGAATTGCAGTGTTTCTTCACTGCTTCAGACCAAGGCCAAAACAGAAGGAAAAGCTGCCTATTCGCAGCAGCTCTACTGCCAGGTTCTCAGAGCAAGCTGACTGAAATGGGGGTTTTCCAGGGTAGGGGTTCCTTTCCTGGGCAAGCTGTCAGCATACTGCTTCAGGGGATTTCACATAGGCTACTTTCTAAAACTTTGATGCCCCACATGCAGCTGGCATACACACCACGTGCCCTCTGCCAACACCATTAACCACTGTGTGGAAAGGAGGGATCAGTGCTAAGTGGTCAAGCATCCCAGCTCTATAAACCATTCCCCTGGCACCGTGCTGTTACCAGACTTTTCCTGGTGCAGCTTTGTAGTGTAGACAAGGTCAAAGTGGTAGAAGGCAGAGCTTAATTGCATAGCCCTCCACCATAGCCCACTCTTCCCACATCTGCAACAGGATCAGACAAGTAACAAGTGATGGAAAAAGGTTTCTTTGCAAAGTTTGTGAGAGAAAGCATTTCCTTCACTTAAAATAAAAGAGAATTCAAGTCCACTTTCATCACCTTACCTGCAGGATGTCTTCTTCATGCCATGCCTAAACACTGTCCCGGTTCAGTCTGCTGAGGAAACCAGTCACATCTAGCTTAGGTCAAACTGGAGGACTGCATATTGGTTCCATAGTACTCACGAAGGTGATGGCAATCAATTACCATTCCAATCAAATCAGATGCAATCTTCAGGACTGTGGCATGCTATAGTATGCATATGCAGACATATATATATATACAAACACACATTTAACATACTTTGTGATCTAAAGTGGCTTCTTCTTTCACCTGATGTCAACCTAAAAGACCTCTTGAGTTTCTCCTTTCTAAACTTTCAGTCATGGAGCAACAGCACTGGAAAGCAGAGGAATACGCGTGCCCATCAATTCATTTCCTTTATTTCACAAGCTTTGAATTCAGAAATTGAACCACGACTAGTAGTAGATCTTGGTAGGGTAGAGTAAGTAAAAATGCATGTGATTGATTACAAAGGAAAAACTTTGTACAAAAAACCTTTAAAAATCCGACGGCAACTTGGGGGGGTCTCTTTAAGTACCAAAAAGTCTCATGCAGAAGGAGAGCACTGCTGCCCAGGTGGAGAAATCCCTGCGGGGATGGCGATGGCGTTGGACTGTGTTGGTTATGGCTCTGTCTAAAATGGAAACAAGAAGGACACAGACTCGGAACATAGCGAGTGGGAACGGACGGGTGCTACGGAGACCAGTTGTCAATACGTGTCCCAGTGATTTTCTGTGTCTGAGAGAAGTGCTTCTTGGGCTTATAATAAATTAAAGGTGAAACAGAAGCTGCCTATCCTACTCTACTGCATACTTTCAAGCTGGCCATTTTCTTCCTTCATAAGTGTTTTTTGGTGGCGTTTCTCCAGTACGGACACCAACCTTGGCATTGTGTCTAGTCACTTGTTGGCAACGTGTTCTAAGGGGACTCACTCACAGAATGCAACTTGCATAAATAACTCAGTAACATGCATTAACTACTCTAATACAGCGAGAGGGTGCAAAGGAACCATCATTCAGTTACAAGACGAAGCTAAAACCTGTAGTCACTAAAGGGGCAAATGGAAGCACCATGCTTTAAGGTGACTATGGCATGAAAGCACACATTGTGAGGCAAGTAGTTCCAAGCAAACACACCACACTATTATCACCTCTTCCTATACAAATCAAAAAAAAAAAAGAAAGACATTTCTGTTTTTATTTCCATTAGTACCAAATAATAAAACTGTGGGTTTGATAACACAGATACTGAGGGACATTATTCCCATGAGCTTTCATCCTTGTCTTTCTGTCCATCAGCGTTTTTCAGCCAAGACTGGTAATATTAGAGCGACCACCAGGAGGTGCCACGATGCGGTGGCCAGTGCGGCGTGGGTTGTTGTCATCTATCTGAGCTCCTGCAGCAAGAGAGAATTAGAGAGCAGTGCTATGAAATAGAAAAGGAAAATCAGCAGTGCTGGGTTCCCTCTCATCACAAGCAGCTCGATTCTATTGAGCCAGACCCCAGCTGAAGCCCTAAACAGGCCTTGAAGGCAGATTTCTGGACCTAGCTCCAGTTGTCTTCAATGAGAAGCATAGGCTGTAATGTTTGGCATCAGATGGATGCTCACCCCTCACAGAGAGTTACTTTCCACTGACTTAAAGAGCCTGTGCAGGAATGACAGACTGGGTTTCCTTCATGAAATCAGATGCTGACAGAAAACATGACTGATTTAAGTAGAAAAAAACAACCAAAAGCAAACCAAAAGCAAGTAAGTGCAGAGTGGAGTTTTCAAACCTCTCTCACTATTTATAATACCTGTTCCCCCTGAACCCATGGGTCAACAGCACAGTAAATGTGATGTTAGTGATCATAAATCCACAAGGCAAGTAGCACTGAGCTTATGTATAGTCATACCCATTTCAAACTGCTTATGAAAATGTTGAAAGGTTCAGCTTAACATGAGAGCAAGCTTTCTGCCAGCCTAAATATTGTCTGGTCACACTTGGCTTCCTAAAGGCAATGTAAGACTACCACAGAAGCACAGGATCGTGTTAGATGCTATTGTAGTCTCTGGTTCTGCTGAATTTCTTAAGAACTGTAATGTGCATTTGCCTGATTGGGATCAAATTTGTACCACTAGATGCCTTGGTAGTTCCCAGACCTATCAGTGGACTGTGAAACCACAACTGCAGGTGCCTATGAAAATCCCACCGATTCGTCACTATTATTAGAGGTCAAATCTCTAAGCACTTTCTTTTCCTTTATATAGCTTTCTGTATCTGTCTGTGCTCACCATGGCCCCAGGTGTACAGGCAAAAATATACTTCAGCTCACTAGAAGGGTTTTTAAAATATTTTCTCTCCTTGGGTTTTCTTCCAGAAGTTTCATTTAGTTTCTAAAGAAAGGATCTGACAGGGAGGAAAACTCCTCCAGCAGCTCCCACGGGGAAGAAAACCCAGTGACTTTCATAAGCTCATAAGGAGGCACTTATTTACCAGCTCAGCTGTAGACTTTTGAAGGGCAAGGATTTGACACACTTGTAATTATCTTCAAGTGACAAGAATTATTTCCAACAGCCCCAAAGGATGATTTTCCAGGCTGTTTCTTATGTACCATGGAAAACGTTTTGGGCGCTAAGAGCAAAGAGGACAAGAAATACTCTAATCTGTATGTGAATAGCTTCTGCACATGGTTTGCTGACCATGTACACGGACAGCTGAGGTTTTCATGTCTATGAGTTTATGGTGGTGCAGCAAAGAAAGGAATCTGAGATGTCTGAGCCACGTGGGTTGCACCAGACCCAAGTCCTGTCAGCTGTACATATCACCAAATGGTCTCTGTCACATCAACCAGAGACCTCAGGTAGTGGGCAAAGAGTGCACACAGAAACAAAAAGGAATTAAACTGCAAACATTTTGAATATTTGGTAATTTGCAAAATATTCCATGGGAAAGAATGTATAAAAACATATACACACACTACATGAAATCTATCGTCAATAATCCACACTTAGGGCTTTAAAGTACTTCTGATGAGTCAGGCTGACTTACCTGATAAGCTAAAATTGGATTGATGGAGGTTCCTGATTGGTGGGGGCTGGTTTTTGGCAGGGGAGGATTTAGTTGAGGGTGCAGGAGTTGCATATTTTGGCGTAGCTGGGATTTCATACACAGGCCCATCATACATTCCTCTGGAGACTCCTTGCAGTCCTCCCACCTAGATCAGCAGAAGAATAAAAACCCAAATGCTGATTAGTCTGATAGTGCC
This sequence comes from Gallinula chloropus, assembly GCF_964237585.1. NCBI lineage: Eukaryota > Metazoa > Chordata > Aves > Gruiformes > Rallidae > Gallinula > Gallinula chloropus. The sequence goes on along the minus strand of NC_140092.1, from coordinate 3,212,179 downwards.
CCAAATGATACTCCCCCCTACATGCAGAGACCACTGAGCACAAAGCTATATTCTGCATTAGCTCTAATAAAACCCCCTACCTCTGTATTATCATCAGAGCTACAGTCTGCTTTGTAGAGAAAGGAAATTATAAAGTCTCCTCCCTGCCTGGTTTGGGTTGGTTTTTTTTTAAATACATATAAATTATAAGAAAGAGATCCTTATTAGGCATTGATCCTTCATGGTCAATGAGGAAATATGTCATTAGAAAGAACAGATCTGACCTAAGATCTGATCTTTAGGTAAGATCAGTCACTATCACCTCTGCTCTCTCCACTCAGAGGCTGCTCAGCAGGGTTGGTTCAGCTGCTGAATCCCACACTCGGGTTGTTGTAGGACTGATAGTACACTAGGTTTAGCAGTTCCACTGCTACCTCTGCTCCTCCTCTGCAAATATATCATTAACTTCATTAGAACTCATTGAAACATTCATCAACAGAGTGTCTGTATTTGAGCTCTGATTTCAGTTTGAGGTCTCTGGATTTTATCCTTGCACAGTCCCTATAAGGAACATGAGAAAAGACAATCCTAACAGCCTCACTGGCCTTAAAATCGCAGCAATCTATGAAACAATGTGTTTTAAAAGCAGCTCCAATTCTCAGGGGGACTCTGAAGCCATAGAATTGCAGAATCCAAACCTCACTAAAAGATCAGAAATCCGTGGTTTATAAGATTTATGTTTCAGAGCCATTTCCAGTGAAATTAAAATCCCATACAGGAAGGACACTACTCACAGGGGTTGGATGCAGCTCTTAGACAAAGCGATGCCTTTTCCTTGCTTTCAGTGATGGAGCCGTGAGGCTCAGCAAGGCCACTGGCTCGCAGGCTGAGCCAAAACTAATGCCCAGAGGGGAGCAGCTGCCCGTCACAGCCATGAACCCATCTCACAGCTACCCACAAAGGCTCTGGGGATGTATTTATGCTGCTATCCCAGGCCAGTTGCAGCTTTGCAGCCCTTGTTTCGACACGTTTGTTCCTGTATTCCTCTGCTGGGCGCTGATGTACTCCAGTGGTGGCTGATACAGCCATCACTGAGGGTTTCCTAAATACCTCCAATCAATAAAATTTGAGAGTGGAGAAAGAAACACGGACATGAATCTGCTCTCCCTTCCTCTTTGCAGGCAGCAGAGGGTGCTCTAAGAGCAAAAATGCCAGTCCTTTATTGGTCCCTTTGCAGACTTTTCCCCAAGTTTTCTAAAATCAAAGATCTTTCCCAAAATCCAAGATCACTCCCAAGTCTCAGGTTACTTAGCCCAGTTACTTTTGTGCATACTCCTTGTATAAGAAACCACTCTGATATTTGCTTTTACAGTGTTGTTTTCACTAATTAAATTACTTAATTAGCATAATTTCATATTAAACTGTTAAAGCAACATATAATATTATGTTGTTATATTAATTTTTATATATATATAGCCTATAATAAGCTAATTTATATAACACTCCCATGTACTAAATCCTTGAGAGGCAAATGTGAAGAGAAAACCTGTGTCATCTAAGTGGCCAGTGTGAGAAAACTCTGAGACCAATTGGTATTTTGCAAAGCTTTTGGAGATGCACTTGATTTTTATAGTGTCTTTTTTTTGTGAGAAGAGCAGACCAGCCACAGCCTGACAGAATTTGTATAACAAGCAATGAAAGATTAAAAACTATCCACCTGCTTGTTGACTCAATTTCAACTGCCACCCACACAGTGTATGAAGGTTGAAGGAAATAGGGTGTTCAGTCTATTTCATAGAGAATCACAGAATGGTCTGGGTTGGAAGGGACCCCAAGGACCATAGAGCTCCAACCCCCCTGCCACAGGCAGGGACACCAACCTTGTCTTGTTACCTGTCCTCACACAACGACTTTCCTGCTCAGTAGCAAGAGGCAATTTCCAAATAACCCAACCTAGTGCCAAACCAATTTGTTTTCAACAGAGGAGAACTGATACAATTCTAAACCAGGAATGGCCCAGTCTTAACCTTGGTGATTTCCCAAGCTTTTTATTCAACACAAGAGAAAAGTTTTCTGGGCTGTGAGTGCCAGAAAACGTGCCAACAACCGTTCAGAGATGCCAAACACCACGTAGCTCTGGCTTAAGAGCTTTTCTTCTCTGCAGTGTGGCTGCTCAGTATGCAAAGCTGAGTAACAACTTCAAATTCTGTTTCTCTTCTGGCTAAGCCTCCCCCCAAAGAAACCTTATCTTTTTTCCTGAATTTTAACTAAAAGTAAATTCTAGAACTACTATTCCATCTCCCTTCCAAAGCCTGCAACAGCTGGGCATGGGGCAATTATGCCCAACAAGCATCATTACCCACTGAAGCTTACGGTGTTGAGTTACATCAGTTCACCCTTGCAGAGGAACTGGTGGTGTGGTCACGTTCTGACAAGTCATATGTCAGACTCATCTGCTACAGACTCAGCACAATAATAATTAACCCCCCCCATGTGCCACTGTGGTTCCAAGAGTGCCTAGAAGGTTACACAAGAGCCAGCATTACCTTGTTCCTGATCTTGATGCGCTGGTAAAGATACTCAGGGAAAGGTTTGCGAGGGATGAAGCGGCCCATTCCCTTATTCACGTGCAGATTCCCATCTTCAAACACAATCTTCCCTTGGCTTATGACCACCAGTGGAGCACCATGGCACTCCATTCCTTCAAAGATGTTGTACTCAACGGCCTGGGGATCAACCAACACAATCACTGCAAGTTCAGTACGAGATCTCTCTCAGCTAGGAGCTTATAGACTCTCTATCTGTAGTCAGGTTTTTTAGACAGCTGCCACTAAGAGGTGAATGAAATTGTTTTGTCTGAAGGAAAAGCCTTGTGATACGAAATGATTTGAAAGAGTCTTTCTGATCAGACTTCCTGGATCAGATTTCTCTCTTCCATTGCTCACTTTCCAGCAGAGCTTTGGTTTTTGAGGGCTTTCCTCATGTATCCAGAGCCTCTAGAAGTGCCATAGCCTGAATAAGAAGGAAAACTGACTCAACTGCCAGAGATGGTCCCACCACACATGTGCTGTGACCATTTCAAAGTGGCCAGCACACATATTTCTGTTGGAAAAAGCCCAGAAAGGACCAGTCTAAATGGGAATGACTGTCAAAGGGCAGGTGCTTATCACTTTCCTGAAAACACAGAGATCTCAAGACAGATGTTGTAACAACTGAATTACCTAAACTTTTCTAAAGGTTTTAAAGGTTTCTAAAGCTTTATGCCTTTTGGTATAAGCCATATTACCGGATTTCCAATAAAACATTTGGAAGAATTCCCTGATATAAAAGATGAAAGCACCCAACAGTAAGTCAACAACTTTGAAATATACAACACATAAGAGAAAAACTGTCACAGTCAAAAATCAAAGCAACTGTGAGTCACTGGTACTCAGCACTCAGGACAGAGCAGTAAGTGGCAAAGCTTTGGAATTAAATAGAAAATCCCAGCTGTGAAGCTGCTCAGAGCTGCATTATCAAAACCTTTAATTGTCTGTCATAACTTATAGAATACTGATGATTTAGCTGTGCAATTTAGAATACCAGGTGCTTTTCAGGTAAGCAAAAAGAAAAAAAAGCTGGTTTTAAATTTATCATCAGAGTTTTACTAAGCTCAGCTGCAGACCAGATTCACACCTGTTTACAGATCTGCCACAAGCATGCAAAAAATAGCACAATGGTGTATGCAGAGAGAAAAGAAACCCTTCCTGGCCCCAGTGCTTCCAATGCAGGATTTCAATGTCTTCATCTTCTGAAACATTCACCCACTTTGGAAGAGGCACAGGCAGTTACCACACTCCTCTATATCCCATATATTTGGTGTTCACACCAATTAGATCAAACATTTGAAAAACAATTGTGATATTTCATAGAATCATAGACTGGGCTGGGTTGGAAGGGATCCCAAGGATCACAGAGCTCCAACCCCCCTGCCACAGGCAGGGACACCAGCCTCCAGGCCTGGAGCTACACAAGGTTGCCCAGGGCCCCAGCCAACCCAGCCTTGAACACTTTTCTTGCTGGTTTTCCTTTTCTCCTTACCGATTTATGGCTTTTGGCTGTTATAGTCTTCACCTTGTCAGGGTCCCAAATAACCACATCAGCATCTGATCCTACAGCAATCCGGCCTTTCCTTGGATAGAGATTAAAGATTTTGGCAGCATTGGTACTGGTGACAGCTACAAACTGGCTCTCATCCATCTTACCTGTGGCCTAAAAACAAGGAGACAAGAGCAGAACACACCTTTAAAACAGGGGTTTACTGTTCAAAGTGTCAAATGCTCAAGGAGCTACAGGAAGGCATGTGGTTCATATATATATATATATATATATGGTGATGTGGCAGGAAAAGGAGGTTTTATCTCATGGGACTTCATACATAGTACATTACTTGGGAGTTTCAAATCAGTGAATGTGTTACCTGTCTCATCCTGAAGAGCAGCAAAGAAAACCTTACTGCAGATGATGCCATCAGGATGCTCAGGTATCTAAGGTCCCTTTCTCCACACACTAGTGCCTAGCTGATTTTGTTGCTAGTGCTGATCATTTTCATTTAAACATTTTAATTTAAAACAGAGAAACTTATATGAGCATTAAGAGATTAAATAGAAGATCAAGATCCAAACACTTTCAGAAACATTTATTGCAAATTAAGTCCACCCTACTAGCAGTATTACCAAACCTAAGTGTTACAACCCTCATTATAAAGTCCTTGCCTGGAAAAATGTTGCCACCAACAGAACTTTTTATACAATCAAGGATGGCTTAATAGCAGCTCTGCACAGCAGCACTTTCATTTTTCGATGGAATATTTTGGGGTCTTCCCTGACATTAAGCAAGAGCAACACCTGAAAGAAGAACAAGAGTGCCAAACCTCTAAATATTAAATAAACACTTAATAAACACTTAAATATAAGCTACTCAGGGGTCTGGGACTTTATGCTACCACATGTAAATCCCATGTTGCAGCCTCTGCTGCAGCTCCTTCCTTTGGCAGGAGTAACAAAAGGGAAAGAGTGCTGGCTGGCTGCACTTCACTTTGCTCCTACATGGCAGATACCAGAAGCTGCTTCTGTGCTTGGCATCTCAACAGCAATCCCTGAAGAAAGTGGTTGTTAAACACAGCCTAGGAGAAGTGCTGACAAGAGCCTTGCAAATACTACCGCTTCCCAGTTTCAATATGCAGTTGAGCGCAATGCAGCTCACGGTAACCAGTCTGCCTGTGTGTGTACAGGCGTGCAGGGGGGTGTGTGTGTACAGACAGCCAACGAAAGGAGAATTTCATTACATATTAAGATCCATAGAACCATAAAAAAATTGCTAACCGACACCGGCACCCCACCGCAGAACACGCCAGTATGAATCACATGCAGTGTTCTCCTTCACAGCACTGCACAGGCTGGCCTCAGGCTCGGCTGCCATCCAGTTGTAAATGGAGGAGACACTTCCCAAGTTCAAACAATCCATTCATCACCTTTATATGGGGCCCACTTCAAAATCATTACACTGCTCTGGATCCTACATGCCTGAGAAGCATCCACTCTGACACAACTGGAAAATTCAGCGGAGGAGTCTGGGAAGCCTCAGATCTAATAAAACTCAGTGCTGCTGCACTGTCAGAGGGGAAGCACAGCCCTTCATTTGTAAAACCAGAGGAGGTTTATGAAATAAACGTCTCACCTTGCAGTGGCTCTCTCTCAGGGAATTTTCAGAAATGTATTAGAAAGTCACTTAAGTACCAGCCAGAAGTCTCCTGGCTTTCATTATTCAGCAAACACTCGATTTCTTTTCAGCCCATAAAAGAAAGTAATTACTTACTACAGCCTTGTCCCAGACAACAGTCATTCTCTCCTCAATTCCATTGACCCCTTCAGGAATCATAGTGAAGTTGTCCTTCCCGACGGCTTTCTGGGCAGTGCTATAGGGGCAATGTCCGCTTCCCGTCACCTGCAGGTCCCCACTGTGGAGTTAACACACAGAAGGGTTAGGCCCAGCGTCACCAAGGCTGCCTTGGCCTCAGGCTGGCTGAGAATGGACCTTCTGAGCCTACACACCAGAGGCACAGGCTATAAATCACCTCAGCAGCCTTTGCTTGTTGGCTACAGATCACTGAAGAGCGACAGTGGCATCGGACATCTCTGCTTTCCCCCGGGAACACCCTGAACTCCCAGATTACAGCCCCCCTCGGGTTTCAGGCTGCTTATCAACAGAGATCAGGCACAAGCCAACTAACCAGGCCAAAGGATTATTCCAGGATTAAGGAAGCGATCAGAAGCTTGTGTGAAATGTCTGCCACTCTCAAGATAAATTAATTCATAACCATGCTGAAAAATAATGGCAAATTTTACAACACAAAGCCACGGGCATCAACCCCTTTTCTCTGTATTTCTCCCCTGCATATATATTTTTCTCCCCTGCATATATATTTTTCTTGCAGTTCTCACACAAATATTGATTGTCTGACCTTCCACAACAGAACCATGAAAATACAAACAAGGTAAGTTTTTCATCAGGTAGCCTTCTCCTTAACCAAAGAAAGGCGTAGTTTAAGTCGAGCATATGCTCAGTTTTTGTCTAATTTAAAGGTCTTACACAGAAAAAGAAAAATCATGGAGTAAACCACATAAAAGTGCTATGAAACAATAATATTTTTATTTAAGAAGTTCTTTTTTTTTTCAGCCTGGAGAAATAATTTTTGCAGAGAGCGAACTGGATCGCAGCTGCTCTCAGGAATAAGGAGGAAGAATGTAACCAACATGCAGAATCTGGCAAAAATAGAAAGGCAAAAATGGAGATAGGTTCTTCAACATCTCCATGAAGCAGCTGATATTTTTAGCTCTTGGTTAAGCTTATGGGACTCAAGCATGTTCAAACACACTATGATTTCTCTCTCACATTCAAACACACTGTGATTTCTCTCTCACTAGAAGGGCGATGTCCCCAAAAATCTGACGTCCTTTTCTTCAACTGTTTACTTAAGTTCCACCTCTGAAACATATGAATGATTCTGGTCCATAAATTTAGATTCCAGCAAGCTAACCAACAGCCAAGTACAGAGGGAAAAAGGGTCACGCATCAGTAATTCTAATGCAATTTCCTGGGCCGCCAGCGCTAATGATTACTGACTGTCAGAGAAGAACATTTGGCCTCTTTTCTAGTTCTTCACAATGCTTCCATCCATCCATCCATCCATCCATCCATCCATCCATCCATCCATCCATCCAGTTTTTAGCAGAAGCCAAACCCATGTATTTACTAGTGAAAAGGCAGCTGTGCTTTGTCTGCTCCCGATTCTTACTGCCTGCCTGCTGATACTCCATAGGGCTAAACCAAATCCACAAGTTGAACATCCATTTTTTCTAATATAATGAAGTCAGAAGATTGCACTGCCATTCCTTCCTTTCTGTTGCTCTTCTGTCACCCAAGCTTCTTGTGGCTTACCCTCTCTTTTCTGCACTCTGATGAATGTGACTATGAAAAGATGAATGTTTCACTGCCTGAGGTTACATCATGCTTCTCACACCCTGCTATTAATTCCTACACCTGAAAGATAAAAAGGACTTGCTTCATCTGAACGCCATTTTCCCTTTCCTATGACATTTAATGACATTCACTGCACTCCCCAGCCTAATCAATAGAAGACTTCTGAAGCTGAAGCATGATGCTTGAGAGCTGTCCAACGCCTCCTGGTTAACCACACAGGCAATCCTCCTGTTCTGATACACTCTGGGAGATGAGCATCACAACTAAAACCACTGAGAGACAGAAAGGGATCACCACAGAGAACATCTCCAAAAGAGCCAGTGGTGGGAATAAATAGTGGTCATATGCACATTTTTAAATGCCACATTAAAACACTTTCTGTGGAAAGCAGCACAAGCAGTATGCTCTGTAGTTGCAGAAAAAGAATGCTGGAAGGAATTTTTTTAATTGAATGTAGAATATTGGTCTCCTAATGAGCTGTGCAACAGAACAGTGAAATACTGTCTTTGCCATCATCATTGTGTAAAACTCCCCACAAATGCATCACAGACTGATAAAACACACAGTTCTTTTTTTAGTTTCCCAGCATAGATTTAAAGAATTAAAACTGAAAGCAGGCTAAGCTGCTGTCATTTAAGATCTGGGACTTTAAGCCACTAGAAAAAAAAAACAAAAAGCCATTTTTGCATGCTTGGAGGACAGTGAAAACTTCTGTGTGTCCTCAGTTTGTCTTTCTGATGTTAGTGGTTAAAAAAAAAAAGCCACTGTTTGGATTCCAGTTCTAAAAATTCTCTTGCTATTTTAGCTAATCCGTTTTGACCCACATACTATTATTTTGGGACTCTCTCTTAGAAAATGTAAAGCTGTGTCTGATAGAATAAAGAGCCAAACATTTTAATACACATTCACATGTGGTGGCTAAGAGCCTTCCCCTCACACAATGAGCTTCGCTCTTTCAAGTGCTGATAGTGGTGGATCAGGCCAGAAAAGTAATTTTTCTTCCTCATCCTTATTTTAAGGAATGTAAAAGCTCAATCACAGAAGCTGGCACAGCAGAACAAACTCCTGTGTATCCTTACCAGAACCACGTGTAATGCAGAGTTCAACCACACACTCGTTACCAGTGCTGCCCATGCAGCATTGTTGAGTTAAACCCTGGGTTTGGTGGGCAGCACAGCACAACCCACAGTGTGCAAGGAGAGCTGTGTGTGTGCTGCAGCAGTGGCACTGACTGATGGCAGCTTCCCATCACACATATGTGCCCATCCACCCAGAGCCTGAATTACACGTGCAGGGGCCGTACGCTACCAGCCACGCTGGCACTGCCTGCCACACAGCCTACCAGCTGGTCAGGCTCAGGAGGAAATGTTTTCTGAAGACCAACAGGTCATTTTTTGGGTTCAGATTCCACTGCTCTGCCCAGAGCCACTGAAACCCTAGAAAAGGGAGGCAGCAGGTGAGGTGAGTGCCGCTGCACGGTGTTAAGTCAGGTTCTGATGGAGCCCAGTTCCTCGCTCCAGCACTAGCAATCTGGCCTGGTGGGACTCAAGCTGTGAATTTCTGTACCATTTCAAAGACCCACAGGTTGGCAACCAGCAGGAAATACTTTCAGGGATGGGTTTGCAGCCTGGGTTGCTGGCAAGGCATTGCTGATGTCTTCTTTTCTGTATGAGACAGACATCCCTCTGCCATCTGCAATAGTTTCATGTCCCTAGTGATAAACCTCTGCCTGGCAACCTGAAGCCAGTCAGCCCATACCCCAATCCTGTCCAGCCACCAGCCTGTCTCCACCTGAGTCCCTGACACTCTCCTTTGTGATCCACTCTGGCCTCTCTCTCCTGCCTGACATACCTTCTCTAAACATACCACTTATCTTAGCTGTCCTCCAGCTTGAGGACCCTGGAACCAGTAAAGACACAAGGCAAATTAAAAGTAAAAACAAGGCTGCAACAGCTAAGCACAAGTAAACTTCTGTGATTTTGGTCCATCCCAGATGAAGGCAAACTACCTAGTGAGAAGTTTTCAATACACAAGAGATAAAACCAGTGAACTCTGCTAGAAATACAATTTAGTTTAGGACAGCCTAATTCTCAGAAGTGCTCCCAGCTTACAGCCCTGCACCAGTTTGGACAAAAACGGCACCACAAAAGTCTTCTCAGTTCTTGTGACCTCTGCATTCAGGGGCAGCCCTGATTTCAGGAGCTGTGCTTGCCAGACATGACCAGGGCTTAAAACCTGAGTTTGTTCTCACAGAGTGGGGAGGTCTACACACCAGGTTGTTGTTTATGCTGGATGGTGAGGATGCCATCCAATCATATTTTAACAACATGGCAGAAGACAAAGAACTAAGGAGAAAGACAGTTTGAAGCCCAGGGCTAAAAGACTATCTAGCTGTACAACTAGGAATCACTCTAAAAGCAGAAAGAAAAAGAATTAATTCCTGATCAGCTAGCAGTTGCCTCTCTGTCATGCTAGCCAGGAGCTGGAAAGTCCATGCTCACCTGACTGACAGCCTAAACACAGGGATATAACCATCCCTGGTTTTCTATGGTCCTTCTCTGCTACTCCATGCATGGGACTGGTTTAAAGGAAAATGAGCTGATCCCTAAATGCTTCATTCCATGTGGCTTTTGCACGTTCCTGATCATCAGCCTATAATAAAATGAAGGTCTTACCATGCTAAGAGCGAATTTAAGTGATCTGGTGTGGTAGGATCGGGGCTCAGAGGCGGTGAGGTCACGAAAGCTGCAGCCTTGGCCCAGTTTTTGCTCCAGTAATGTGTCCCATCTGTCCCCAAGCTGGCAGTGATCGGCTCTCCAAAAACAAGGGGACCTTGGGGAAAACAAGGATATACAGGAACTGATTACAATCCCCTCTCTCTTCAGCCCCATTACACTGCTTGCTGCACGCAGCCATGTATAATTTACACATTGCTACATGGCCAGTGGAGCTCCCAGAAAATTAAGCAGCCCTGGCTTTGTCTGTGTGATAAAAAATTAATCAGGAAGCTCTCTGAGCTACACATGCTTTTGATCAGCATATTTACAAAGCTCCTTTTCTAATCCAGAAGGAGACAGTTCAGATCTGGTTTTCATTTGTACTGTTTTAATCACAGCCATGCTCTCTCTCTGTTGCTCCCATTCGGAGTGTGTTTAGGTGGAGGATGGGCTCCTGCAGACAGATGCATTTTCACTACTCCCAGGTTGGGCACTGCACCAGCAGATAGCAGCAGATGGTCCCCAGCACCATACTCCAAGTCTCCAAGACCACAAATATCAAGGCTCTTTGGCTGCTCCCCATTGCTCACGTGCTTTGTTAGCACCGACCAGAACAGACCCAGCTCATAAGCGCAGCTGGGAAAGCAGCTCCCTCCAGGTTCAAGCCCCTTTTGGATCCCTCCACAGCCCAGGTGCACTGCCCAAGTCCCCTCTCAGAGGGTAATACCCCAAAATACCCCCAGTAGGCACAGAGGAAGTGCTAGACCCTGGTGGGAAGAAAATACCTCCCTCTCACAAACAGAGATATAGCAGTCTAAGGGAAAGGTAAATGGGAAGACTGGATAAAGAAGTCACAACACAATTCTCAAGGGCACAGTTTGTGGGGACAATTTCTCAACTGAAAAATGTGGAATGATTGCCCTTCACCTTTCCCAGCCATAAATATTTAAGGTCTGTGGTGGTGCCATCATTTTTTGGCAATCTCTCCCTATGTCTTGTTATCTGGATCAAGATGTACAGGTTTTTCCACCGAGCTTCTATTCTACAAAAATAACACCGAGTTTGGGGGAGAAAAGGAAGTCTCTTACCTTTCTTTCTGGCCAGAGCAATGATATCAGCTGCACTCTTGCTCATCACCTTGGTGATGTACACTGGGCAGTTTATTCGACTGGCAATGGTGATGGCACGGAAAACTGCTTCTGCTTCCAGCTAGGAAAAAATAGGAGGAAAACCTTAACTGCAAAAGCAGCCTGAAGAAAAAAATTAACTGGAGGACTGACCTGTATTTCTCCCTGCTTAGCAGCAACTCTTCAAGGGTTGATTCTGCTTTTTTGCATAGACCTTGGCGCAGTGCTGGGAAGCAAGGAGCTAACCCAACCTCAGAGACTTTGTGTTAGGAGTAACCACAGCCAGGCTGTGCTCATTAATGGGATACAGCTGCCCAGGAACAAATACACCTCCCTGACTCTCAGCACCCCAGGAAAGGTCACATCCAAGTAGCCAATGGGGCTCCTCATTATCTCCATCCCACCTTTCTTCTTCTGACTTCCACCCCGCACTCGGAAGGAGAATGAAGCAAGGAAACATTGCCCCAGCTTGGAGACAAGCTCTGAGCTCTCCCTGGCAGCTTACCCTATGCAATCTTCACATAAGGATAAGAGGCCAGTGAATGTAGTGTATTTTCAAACAACTTCAGCACTATGGACTGAATTTAGCCCATAATCCATAAAAGCCTTTGAAGCATCGCCCAGTAAGTCCCCTCTGTCAGCAAGCAAGGCAATCTCCTCCCAGGGAGCCATCTGGGACACAGGCACGCAAAGTGGTTGTCTTCAGACCAAGGAGCAGTGTTTCCCAGGAACTCTGGAGGCTCCTCTCCCCATTTATCAGTTTTACACCTCTTTTCTGGATGGACTCACAGTATTGGCACTTTAAGATCAACTCCACTGTGACTCAAAACACTGACTCAATGGTACAGAAATGTCTCTCCAAGAGTTACACTAGAAAAGGTGAGCAATTTAGCCCTTTCAAACCCTCTTACAGCTTAATTCTTTATGGTTTTCTAAATTACTAAGATCAGATGATCACTTCAGGCTCTCCTAGGATTTTTCTCACAGCTTTTACTCTGGAAGCCACAAATCCACCCACAGAAAATCAGGGAAGGTGGCAGGACCTCTGTAACTCAGCAGCAGGGCTGAGGCAGTCAGATGGCACAGTCAGAAAGATGCAATATTCCTTTCTGGAAACTGCAAATACAGATTTTTTTTTTGTAGGCTCTTGTTCTCATTAAAAGGAAACAACTCCATTCTTTTAGAATCATGTAGGTAGAAGTTAAACAGCAAAATTAAAAAGCACACAAACAGTTCAATAGAAGAATGTGACCAATTAAGCAAATTCCTTTTGCCTTGGGGAGAGGTTATATAAAGATCTGCAAACCACAACAATCTCTTCAAGTTTTGCCTCAAATCCCCAGGGCATTGTCTCTTTAGTCTTCATGGAAAGCAGCCGCTTCCCACTACAGTCCTCTGTCATCCCATTAACAATCTGAACTGTGTAGGTGAAGGGACATCCACATGTCCCCACCTTTTCCTTCTCATGAAAGACACCCTTTCCAGATGCCTGGGATGATCCTTGCCAGAGCCTGGCTTTATTTTAAGTAAGCTGCATTTTATAGGAGCCAAAACATTTTAATGAATGCTGTTACTCCAAAGCATAACCCACAAGCTGAATTTTACCCTGGTAAGCTCAGGTTTTGTCATCATGAATCAAATCATAAGGGTCATACCAAAACTACATGCAAGCCTGTGCCCAGGGCAGCAGGAGCTGTGACACCCAGGTGTACAAGGACACACTCATCCTGGCCCAAGGGCACATACCCACAGCAAAAGGGTACTTCAGGCAAACAAACAGGCTGAAGGGAACCTGGGCTTTTCAAGGCTTTGCATAATACTGGACAAGCCTGTGGGAGAAGCAGACTGTTGCCCTTCCCCATGTACCCATCTATCAGCTGCACATCCAGAAGCCAAGCTCTGATACACACAGTCAAAAAAGTATTTCCAGGAACAATAAAATGAGTGAAGCCTCTTACCTCCTCAGGTCTGCTCAGGGCATGTCCCTCAGGTCCAGTGATTCCCATCTCCAGGATACGCTTTTGTTCCTGCAACACAGCAGATAAATGCTGACAGTTGCTCCAGGATGGGACCCTTGTGCCAGGCATCCTCTGGCAGACTAACAGCCATATTTTCTGACTGCTCCTTTTTTGTCTGTGGAAATGCTGCTGTGGGGGAAGGACGACTGAAAACACTGTCTCTAAACTGGTCCCATGCCACCCCGGTGTTTGCTCCAAGCAGCCAGCACAGATTGCAGTATGTGATTCGTTGCTGCGGTGTGACAGAGACTATTTGCTCCTTGAGATGCTGGGCTGCACCATTGGAAATCCCTGCCCTCACAAAAGTTTGATTTGACATTAAGACCCCAACACAGGGAACGGGCTTCAATCAATATACTAAACAGCAATTACAGGTATTTCCAGCCTGCAGTTCTTTTTTCACTCACCAGAGTTCCTCTCTAACTGCAATCCATGAAGCACTGTTACCTTCCTTAAGCTTTTAGCACTGCTGACACTTTATCAAACAAAGTCTTGCCTTTGGCACCCAGTTTTCTGTAACACTTTGGTTTTTCACTATAGCAAATCACTAAAATTATGTTTTCACGAATGCAGAACAGTGGCCTCCAGCTGTGAGGGAACCGTGTCATAGAATCATAGAATGACCTGGGTTGGAAGGGACCCCAAGGATCACAGAGCTCCAACCCCCCTGCCACAGGCAGGGACACCAACCTCCAGGCCTGGAGCTACACAAAGTTGCCCAGGGCCCCATCCAAAACTTTCCCCTAACATCTAATCTAAACCTTCCTTCCTTTAGTTTTAATCTATCCCCCTTGCCCTGCCATTGTCTACCCTTTTAACAAGTTGATTCCCCTCCTGTTTGTATGTTCCCTTCAGGGACGGGGAGGCTGCAATGAGGTCCCCCCACAGCCTTCTCTTCTCCAGGCTGAACCAGCCCAGCTCCCTCAGCCTCTCTTCATAGGGGAGCTGCTCCAGCCCTCTCATCATCTTTGTGGCTCCTCTGAACCCTCTCCAACAGTCCCACATCTTTCTTGTTTTACCAGCCCCAGTGTCCTCACCAAAAAGCCCATCTTGGGACCAACAGGGATCTGTCAGACAAAAAAACCCTGTGCTATCCAACTTGGCAGCAGTGAGAGTGATTTTTAAAACTAGATAAAAAGCTTCACCTGTCTTTTAATTGAAGGTCAAGAAGTGGGATTGGAATAAGTTTCCCTTTTTGTAGAAAACAGCAGTCGACCATTTCTGAGGTTGGGCCAGGTCTGCCAGGGGAGCAGAAGTGGGACCAGAGCTGTTGTATCCCCGACCCTGGCTCAGCTCACCCTGCCCACAGGTTTCTAACGAGCTGAGTTCAACAAATGTAATGACTCTGTGATACAGACAAACGTCCCCTGGAGACCAGGATGAAGTTACCCAACATACTTTAATGTGTTATCTGATAAATATTTGATCCCAGGTCCCCAAGGGTGAAAAGCTCACATGTTATCAACATACTCCAGCAAAACCTGAGTTAATCACCACATACAACTTTTGCCTTTGCTGCAATCAGTCAAGGCTGAAGAGGCATTAACAGGAATGTATTAATCTGGCTCTGTTATTATTGTGGTTAGAAAATCACAATGTTTCATATGTATCCTCAAAAATAGGTGTTCTAACTCTTTAATGCAACAGCTCTTAACAGTGCCAAAAGGCTTCAGATAATCAAAATACAACAAGACCTAAAGTTGTAACCATGTCATACAAAAAACAGCAAGGTGGCAAAGAACAGAACACAAAGCAGGATAGATTTGCATCTTGAAGTCATAAAACCAGATCATACGATAAAATTACCCACTGTAAGAGGATTTGATAGTGCTAATAAGATAGAATATTTGTTTGATAAGATCAAATTTGGATTTTCACACAGGATAGTCTTGCAGAACCCCCCTGCAGGCAGCTTTCTTTCCACTATCCAAATAATCCTTTTAAATAAAAGCATACTGATTTTATGAGACATGGCAATGGTGAAGAAATATTTTGATGTATAACGTAATTTACATTTCTCTACTACTTCCTCTTTTCCTAATAATGTACATTCATATTCCAGGGCTGTATATTAAAGCTGATCAAAGAAACATGTAAGTGAAACTGATTTCTATAAGAAATGCAATTCCACGAGTGCCCCTTGATTTTAATGGGGAACCTATCAAAACATCAGGGGTGCCATTTGATTTGTTTCACTTTGCCATTCCTACAGTAATAGTGCCTTACTATGTTTCTCATTATCAATTTTCATTCTGCTGGATATTTTATGTTGTATTAAACCCATGAATTACATGTTTTGTTAGTTTTAAATCATGCTGACCTTAATGGGATGTTTTTTCCCCCCTCTGGAATCCAAAGGATGGTTTTCATCTGGTGGCAGTGGAGGAGGGACACAACTGCACTGTACATGCCTGCGGAGTCCTCACTAGTAACTTCTGAACCCAATGCTTGTTTTGGCCAAACTTCAAGGGAAAACTCTCTCAAAGTGAGTAAATTCTTACCAGGCAGATAAAAAACAGAATCCCACAGAGAGAAAGACAACAAAATAAACCCATGAGGGCCAGAGCCCTTACACACTGTCCAGCCACTCAAACGTTCACTTGAGGTTCTCCCTTAAACACGAGACAAGGTGGCTTCCCTAGTCAACATCTCAAAGACAACTTGGTTTTAACTATTTAATTTCCCTGTCAGCTCTGCAGCCCAGTCCTTAGTGGATAAGCCATCGGATAAGGAGCTCATCAGATAATTCAGTCGGCTCACTCGGAGCCTCATGGACCTCAGAGGGGCTCTCTGCATGTACAAGGGATCAGGGGAGGGAAGACAACTCTGCAACAGCCCTGAAAGATTCATCTGCCACAGATGTTCAGTCACAACAACGCCCACTCAAACCCACCCCCTCTGTTCTGCAGGGGAATCCTGACCTATGGAAGACCAGCAGGAGGTTTCCTGTCGACTGCTGTCCTTGGAATACCCTTTCTGTTGTGCTGCAGCACAGGTCAGAGCTACAGCACACTCCAGTGTGAGGACAGCACCTACACACAGGACCTGACCAGCAAAGACTGCACTGGGGATCCAGGATGCCTTAAGGGAACATACTGAACCTGAGCCCAGTTTCCTGGTTCTGAGAGGCATCTTCAGAGAGCACAGCTTAGTGCACGTTTTTGAAGTGTTTAGAAGATCACAGTGGATTCTTATTCTCAAGCTTCAGAGATTTATAAGAATATTCTCAAAAATAAATAGGTCTGTGGGCTTTACCACCCACTCTGCTTATGCTGATAGCTGCAGCAAAAACAGCATAAAGCTTCCCAGCTCCACTTTTTGTCCCCAAAATCTCTGAGGAAGGCTTGATGTTGTTCTGCTTCGCTTGTCTGCCAGATTCAGAAAAGATCTTCCTGCTTCCTTCTGCCTGCCTCACCCAGTCCTCATCTGCTGCCAAGACAAAGAGCTATCTGGATCACTGATGCTCTGCCAAAGGATGCAAAAGGGCCTCCATCCTCCCATCCCACAAGATATACAAGAGGTGTGTAGGACATGAGACCCAATTACAGCACTTACCAGGTAGTTCCTTTTTTCCTACCCATACTCTGACTCCTCATCAAGTGAAGCAAAATTGATGGTTCACTCACCTGAGCTATCAAGTCTCCATTTTCAGCGTGGACCAGGATAACAGCCCCAAGACTTTTTAGAAAGGTAAAGGCTTCATAAAGCTGCAGGTAGTACAAAGAAAACACATTACTTAACACTCACACCTCTCTATTCCTCTAAGTTTTGCTTGTTCTATGCTGGTAACAATATAACAGCAAATTATCTCCTTTTTCTGCTCTCAGCTTTCTGCACAGATCCAGAGCTTCAGTGACTTACCTCCCCCTGCACCCCACCTTACACAGCAGCCAGCCCCAGGACAAGCCTCTGCCCTTCTGCACCAAGACTGGGTCAGCAGTCCCAAGTGGGGCTGTGTCTCCCTTGGACATAGTGCCTTCCCCAGCCCCATCTGCTGCCGGGCACATCCTCCCACACAGATCTAAGCTTAGTGAGTAGTCTCTTCTCTGTAATTTGAGCACATGTATAATGGAATTGTTCCCATGGGAATAACAATGGGCTACAGTCACTTTTAGTACGGCTAAAGCACCTTTTTTTCTGATGTGCAGGCATTTTGCACCACCCTCTTAGAGCAGTGTCAAGCTTTCACCAACATCTTTAATTCTGCAAATAAAACTTGAAATATTTTCTATTGAGCATCCTTTTTTTTTATTGCTTTCTAAGACTCCTGGCCCATCCATACAGAATGTTGATAGACCCATACAGAACAGTTGATCCTATTGTTTTCACTGAGAATTCTAAGCATAGATCTACTGAAATTCAGTTCCCATTCCAAAAGGTATTCAGCTGATGTGTTCCCAGTTTAAACCAGACTTCAGCAACATGGGAGCCCAGTTTCCAAACTCAGACCATGGTTTCTTCAGTACCCACTTTTGCACCAGGGCACTTCAGCGAGCACCAAATGGGTCAGAATACACATGTGCATTTCAACAAGGTAGCAGGCATTAGTCTGGCCATACATTAAACTTTTTGATGTTATTTCTCTTGGCAGTTCTGACAGGGAGCTGGATTTAACAGGCACTGCCTCTCAGAGAATATTTAAATATGATTTTGTCTAAAATTCCAATTAAAAGCACATGTATTGGAGGTGTAACAGCAGTTATTAACAGGCTGAGAGCTATAGCTCTGGGAATACGTAAGAAAGAAACATTTTTCTCAACTGAATAAGCAAACATTATTACAAACAGATGCCATTGTCCATTTACAATGACCTGATACTTCTGAATGGGAAAGCTGAAGAGTCTGGAATCTGTAATGAGCTCTGGACAAACATGTTCATTGTTATCTCCAGCCCTAATGAGAAAAAGCCACCTCCCCCAAAGAGCAGCTCCCTTTAGCTGTTTGCAGCAACTCTTGAGATCTCAAAAATGCCTCAAGCACTTCATCTTTTCTGCCCTCTCTGACCTAGAGTCCTTGAAAGGTAACAGCAAAAGAAAATGAGAGCAAAATCCTGAGCAGTCCTGAGTGGCTGCAATGTTGGGAGACACCAGAAAATCTCTGCAGGAAGGTAATGTCATACACTTGAAGGAACACAGTCACATACCCAACCCTGCTCAGCATGGACTCTGCAGAGAGAACACCACCTCCACTGCACGTTTCCCTCACTGCCACTCAGGTCAGTGGGAATGATTCTCTGGGATTCAACCTTAGCAACTCCTTCAGTGTTGAGAGGGACATCACAGGAGAGAGGACAGACCACAGCAATGAAAAGCATTCAGAGCAATACCTGGCTGTCGGACATTTGGTAGAGATCTTTGTAGGCCATGTAGACTTGAAAAGAGTTCACACCTGTTCCAAGACAAAATTCAAAGGTGTTGCCATGTACGTGGATTCTTAAATTGTACTTGAACAAAAACTTCAGGGATAAGAAGTCATAAAATATGTCAGGACTAGGCTTTTTACCAGTGATTGCCAGAAACTGAAGTATGGCTCGACAGCTACATTAGAGCTGCTGTGACTAGAAGCCTGAATCCCCACTTCTCTGGGGGGAATTCGTTGGGCTCTGTGGGTTGCCAGTGTTGAGCCCTGGAGCAACCCAGCCACCACCACAAATGAGACTGCTTGTAGCCAAATCACGAACAAGCAACAGTGGCTAAAGCAAGCATGTAAAGTTTGTGAAGTTTAAAAACCTTGTGACAAGATTCTGTGAATCATGGGTTTCTTTTTAGGGTTTTTTTTCAGCTAATAAGAAAAACATTTCAGCTTGACCTGAAACTGTCCTTTTTAATAGATAAACTTCTAGCCAAGTTTCCCCAGTGTGCTGAGAAGCTGAATGAACAGTGTATCTAAATTTGCACATAAACTTCCATTTTCTTGACCCTACTGCCCAAAGCACCCAGCTTAGCTGATGTCAGAGGCTGGGAAGGAGTGGAAGCAAATCCTGAAACCAGTTACAACGGCAGCTCCTCATACCTATCCTTCCACCTTCCAAGGATGGAAGGATTTATGTTGGTAATCATAAAAATCATTAAAGATGACAGCTCCTGACATTAGAAATCAGTAAGAAATGCTAGTGGTGAGTGTAAGTGGCCATGAACCAACTGTATTCAAACCCCTACAAGACTTTATATTTATTTCAAAGATTTGATTATGTACACAGCTTTGTATTCGAAGGGAATGAGAATTCCAAACATCTTCTGTTTATATCTTCTGTATATATGAATTTATATTCGTTTATAGATTTGCCTTATGCTCTAGTGTACTGACAATATCCCCAGTTTGGTACAGGGACTGATGTCAGGGTTTTCTAGCTTGAAAGTAAATTCTAAGCCATCTAAGCCATGTATGCTGTATTTCAAAATAGCTGTCATGACAACTGTGCTTCCTGGGGCAAGAGGGAAAAAGAGGGATCTGTTCATATTATTCATGTTGGTTACACCAAATGAATAAGGCTCTCTGATGAAGATATAACTCCTTCATGAGTCTAGAAGGCACAGATATATCCTCAGGCAGAAGCTGTGGCTGTTCACACTTGCACAGAGAATTTGTTTATTCACAATTACAAGATTACAGTACCCCAGGATACATGCAGGATAAAACCCTGAAATGATCCCTGGCATTATGTCTTCCTGCTAAGGCCAGGCAGCTCAGAGAGAAGTATGAAGCAGGAGCTGGCCCCTCCTTGCTGACTTTCACGTGGAGCAAAGCCAGCCTAGACCATGCAGCCCCATCAGCCTGGGAGCCTGTCCTTTCTTCCTATTTTCCTCTCTCTCAAGTTCCCAGAAAACATGCATGGCTTTTGCTGACTGTGATGCCTCACCCTCGTCCTCACTGCACAGTTTCAATGTACTCAGACTGTCCCTGCTCTAAAACCTTTAAGCTTGACTACACCTTCCAGGGGGTGGTGCACACAGCCTCCTGCCTGTAGCACCATCTTCCCTGACTGATCACATCTGCCCAACCTGCCTGGAAGGAAAGCTCTCTTTCTCTTCACAAACCCATCCAGTGTCTCAGGCACCAGCTGCACCTGGGAGCCACCTTTCTGCATGGGTGACAGTGCACGTGTGAAGCAATGAGAACTCTGCCAAGGCTAGTCCAAGCCAGGCTGACTAGCCTGTGATGGCACAGAACTGAATGCTCTCATACAGGTTTCTCTGTAAGGAAAGAGCTGAGCTACCTGTTGCTCTCCTTTAACCACTGGGATCTAGCCAAAGGCAACTAATTTAACCATAGTCCTGCAGGAGACAAGGCAACTTTCTCTGGGTTATAAGACATGCATTGACCCAAGTAATAAATATATGTATGTGTATACACACACACACACACACACACTCTTCCTTCTTCTTTTATTTCTTTGTAACTTCCACAGCCCCTTTTTAACCTTGGTAACATGAGTTTTGCTCCCACTTGTGTTAATGTTCTTCCCAAAGTCAATGAGAGTAGAAGAGATCCCAGCAGGGATCCCACCATGGGATCCTGAGCCTGTCCTTTACCTTCTCCCATCTAACTACACAACCATGCCCTTGACTACCACATCAGACACACACAAAGCAGAAGAACATCTCACAGGCTGCCTTTACAGCTAAGAGGAGGGATGGTTTGAACCATCCTGCCTTGCAAAGGGCTACCTTTACAAGATACCAAGATAAAATAACACCAACTTACACATACAGGTATCCAAGATTAGACTCTGCCTAATGCCTCAGTGTGGCATCTCCATCTACTCACTGGAAATACGTGACTTTTCAAAAGCCTATTGACCTTAAAGCTTAACATTTATTACCTACTACATTCTTATTCATGTCCTGCTTGCTCTGGCACCAGGGGTACTTAACAAGATCCTATCCAAATTTCAGACAGCAGAATAGGGATTTTTGAACAGTGACAAAGTAGTTGAAGGAACTAGTGCAGCCTCTGTCCACACATTTCAGGCTGTTGTTTCTTTGCACACACTGGAGAAGCCCTGTCCCAAGTTAATTGCTGAAATGTTATATGCATGGGTCTTTATAATCAACATTTGGCTCTACATCATCACCAGGCTCTTCCAAAGTCCATGTCTCCTTACATTAGCTTTGTATTGACTTAGAACTGATGAATTATGCAATTATACCTCAAAACAGGGCACTTCAACAGCAGCTCTATGAGCTCCCATTATTCACGCCGAGATTGTATGAGGCACATGCAGCACTGAAACATGATTAACTGAGCCCTGTTACTCAGCTAACACACCCACCAGACAAGCAGCTGAGAACAAATTCAATCCAGATTCCCAGCTGATGAAAACCAGTGTCAATCCATTGACATGCAGTCTATTTGCACCAGCTGGCTTGAATGTTTCCAATTATCAGCAAATATTATCCATTAATTGGAAAGCCCCTGCCATGCTGAAATATTTCCTATTGTGCTTGTGCTTTCATACCAGCCCTTACCTTGTGTCTCCTAACACATGAGAGTAAATCACATTGGCTGCCTGAGACGTACTGCAGCATCCATGTGAACAAAGGTTACCTTCCTAGTGCTATCATCACCAAAGAGGCCACCAAGGGCCCCATCACACATCCCAGTTCAGGAACTAAGGAACAGATTTCTACTTCCCCTGAAGAGTGAAAAGAGCTCAGATTTATATTGAAAACTCACATTTCTATAGTTGGAAAGAACTATTAAGCTAACTGTCTGCACCAGCCTTGTAATGTAAGCCCTCGGGCAAATTTGGGAGTGCTGAGCCATCTGTGATGCAGGAGCTCTGGCAGATAGTATCTAACCTTTGAAACAAGGCACAGTGTGCTCGTGTGAGAGTACAGTCAGCTAATGCACAGCAACGTATCCATGCTGACGCTGACAGCAGGGAAACAGCACAGATTTGGCACCATCAGTGTTGACAGATGTCATCACCTCGTAAAAACCACCTATATTATAAAGACCTGTGTAAGACCAGCTGCAATTTCTCTAAATGACGTGTAATCTTGATGATTGAAGGGGTTTGTGGCTCAAAATCTGGTTATACAGCACATGTACTGCTAGCATGCTGCAATATGGAATAAATTCCCCTACGTGACTGCACCTCTGTAGTGCATCAGTGAACAATTGCTCACTCAAAAATAGGATTTTGCTTTGTTTTTTCTATACATTTCTAGTACATTTCTATATAAAGAGAATTTTTCAAATCTAAATCACTAGCACTACACTTTACAAACATGCTGCGTACACGTGGTACTCAGAGGCCCCAAGACAAGGGTCATTCTGATTTCCTTACTGTAAGTAAATGCCATTTTAGCAAATATTTCCTGAATTAATATCCATGTATTTTCAAGGAAAGAATAGAGTGAAAAGTATTTGGGAAAAAAAAATATAAAAATGTTTCTGAACAAAAAATAATCAACCATGCTGTTAGGTAGAATTTTAAGGAATTAGACCAAAATTATTACTTTCTGAAGGCTAGATTCATGGTCTACACCAAGACACCATCCATATATACCATCCATATATACCATCCATATATACCATCCATATATACCATCCATATATACCTGCCACACTGAGTTGGCAGGTATGGAAATGGGTTTATCTTCACTATTCTGGAGCGCTAGCTGGAGTCCAGATAGGGTAAACTACAGCATCTCACATGATAATAGACCTGTTAATTGAACTGAATCAAGTCCATAAGTGTATTAAATAGATTCCTAAATAAGTGACCTAGTTTTTATAAGTCCCTAAACAAAGCATCTTATAGTCACTTCAGGGAAAGCCACTGGAGACCATTCACTTGAGAAAACCAGGACAATTTTTCAATATTTGATACCTAAGTTTAGCATCACTTTTTCTCTAATAACTTGAACCTATTTTATAAATATAGGTGTGTTTTACAAAAAAAATCTAGTCTCACAAGTAAAGTATCCCAAGCCACTGCTGAGAAATGAGCAATAGCCTGCAATGACCATTTCTCAGGCTCATGTGCCCTTCACACTGGGTTTCATTTGAGGCAGATAAAGGGGCAGATTCCAGCCTAGTATCAACCTAAACCACTACCTCTGAATGTCTCATTCTCTCCATTCATGAAACAGAGAATCTAAGGTGACTGGGATGATTACCCTAAATGTTGATGAGTTTAATCTTAATATAAAATCTAAGCATGCAATGTCTGAGCCTACTTTCACATGCACAGGCAAGCATAAAGTGATACATTCGTATTGGACAACATCAGCACCTTAATTTTCCATGCCTATATTGGGGTAAGCCTTCTCTCCCATCAGCCTTGCTGCTGACCAGCACTAATGAGCAAAGCTGCAGGTCAATTTTACCCAGCAGCAAGTGAATAGAAAAAGTTCAAGGTAGTACAGAACCTTGGGCAGCACAATCTGTGCCATTTCTGTTACTAAATGCTTCAAAAATTAAAACAGTTCTAAATTTCACCTCCACATTTTATTCCAATAAAACCAAAAATATACCCCGAATTTTCACTCACTAACCTTTGTCTTGCACCAGTATTTCCAGCTCTTCTCGAATCCCATCATACCAGCTGGTGATGTCCACGTGGAGGGAGTAATCACAACAGGATTTGGTGTCAGCTGCCTCATGCCACTTCTCAAAGGAGGTCAGTAAACTCGATCCAGGTTCTGGAAGGACGTGGTCAACTGAAAAAAGAGATTCAGTCTCTGTTACCTGGACGACATGCACACGGTGCAGATTTCCTCAGTGCCTTCCAGCACCTAAGCCAAAACAGCAGCCTCAGAGGCAATTTGTGAGCAGGCTGCAGCTTTGGGATGCTAGCCAGGCCCTGATGCCATGTGTATAACAGACTTTGTGGACTCTATCCTAAAGCCAGACCTGGAAACGTCCTTGGTGCAGCATCAATAGACACACAGTGGGAAAGAGCCAAACATCTCACAGCTTAAGAAACATTTGTTTTACCTTTTACTTGTAAGAGGCTGCAAGTTTTGGACTGACACGTGTTTTTTGTCTGATGTGTCCACTTCTGTGTATTTCACAACAAGCAGTATTATTAAACAGCACCTCACACTCACTGAATCAGCCCACTCTGCCCTACCAATACATCAGCGGAGATGCTGAATGCTCTCTCAGCAGCCAGAATTGGGTCTCTACAGAGATGATGTAGAGCACAAACACTCAGCCACACTATATGGCAGGTCGAGTGTGCCACAACTCCACATCTTCACTGTCTCAAGGCTTTCTGCACATGATGATACCACAATGTTTACTAGCATAAACTCAAGACATGGCTACTTAGGCAGATATACTTATTTTCACAGGGCGAAGTCAAAACTAAGTAAGGAAACAAAGCAAGATAGGCTTACCATCTTGCTTACCATTTTGCATCTGCAAACCTAACGTGGCACCCCAAGCCTCAACTCCAGACCATGACACTGAGAAATTTATTAACAAGTGTAATGAACAGCAGTGCATTTTGTCCTTATTGCCAGAGACCCTTTCAGCTGACACTTACTGCTGAGCATAAGGAACAGATAAGCCCACTTGGTAAAAAGAGCCACATTGCAATTCAGTGGGAGTAAAACCTCCCTCAGAAGCTCCCCTGCACAAGGCAGCAAAGACAATCTGTGTCACCTGAACAACTGCCTCACAAGGGACAAGCTACTGCTAGTAGGGAAGAGATTCATCTTGTTCTTGGTAGGCAGAAGAAAGGTCTTTAACAATTAGAAACACTTCTCCCTTCCACACAGAAAGATGTTTCTCCAGGACATGTCTGGTAAAGACTTCCTCAGTTCCTGGTGCCAATTCCAAGTTGTTGTTACTTCCAAAGCCCCCCTGAAATGTCTCTAGGGAGGAACAGCAGATTCTGACAGATTTTTTACAGCACTGATTACACTGTTTTTCAAAAATCCCAAGAGCAGGTTTATTAACCTCAGTGCTTGTTCTGTATTTCAGAGGAAGATCCAAGAGAAAATTCCCCCTGCTGCTGTTTCTTTCAGAGGGGGTTTCTTTTATTTTCAGGCCAACCCTGGCTGGCAGTGACAATGGGTCTCCGACACACTGCCCAGAAATGCGAAGACTCACTGCAGAAGATGTCAGAAAATCAGTAGGGAGCCTCCTGTAGCTACCCTGAAGAGTTAGTATTGCTGGTACTCACTGATCATGGTGGTGCCCCCTGCTAGTGCTGCTTTTGTTCCTTGATAGAAGTCATCGACAGCAGTCATTCCTTGGTAGGGCTTTTGTAGGTAAGTGTTGACGTCTATTCCCCCAGGAATAACCATCCTCCCATTAGCTTCTATGGTCTTGACACCTCCAGGAACAATCAGATTCTCTCCTATTTGCCTACACAGCAAGGAAAGCCAATGTTATTTTACTTAAATGAAGAAGCACAGGGGACAGAAGCTATGTGGGTAAGTGGCACCTAGGGGCCATACAGAAAGAACTGGGACCCCCCAAAGGGAAAATGAAGCTCGAATACCCACTCTGGCTGCTCTGCAAGGCACTGGGACAATGAAGCATTGGTGAGCCTGCCTCACTGGGCAGTGCATTTAGTTTGTTTTGCATTAAAAAAAGGTGGGTTTTTTTTAAAAAAAAATCCTATCTTTTCATACCAGAAAGGAGCTATGATTACTTTGTAACAAAGTGGTGCAAATTTATCTTTAAAAAGAAATCTAAGAACTATATATTTAAGAGACCCAAACACCTTTAATCTACCATGTCACAGATTCTTTATCTTCCTCTTAAAAATAAAACTTAGGGAAACATTCTGAATAACTGTGTGGGAAAATGTTAATGTTACAATCTTTTTCCTTTCACTTCTTCAAAACAGGATTAATTTTTGTTTCACTATTATAAAAAATTAATCTGTATCCCATGCTGATATCAAGGAAATTCCAGATACTTACAATCAAAATACTTTTAGTGTTCCTGGACACAACCATGAGTGAATTAACCTTTAACTTTTAAAGGCACATGACATTTTTATTGTGTGCTTTGCATGGTGCCAAACAGGAAAAGGTATGGTATGGGTCTGTGTGGAAGCCATATCTCTGTGTTGTTGCACCATAATATATTTGGGTTTAGAGATAACTATAACATAGCTTAAGTTCACTTAGTACTTCTTATATTAAAGACACACAGTCCTCGTCTTAATTTCCTTTTGTCTGGGATAAAACAAGATTTATCCACAGCTAAACAAACACCTCAGACATGTGAGCTGCTGAATCTGTTCCTCCCATATTAAAATGCAGCTCCCACCTACAGAGCAAAACACAGTGACTGATTAACAGCCAATTGCAACAAGCTCAAACCAAAAATGAATATAACTGTTAATTAAAACCAGTGAAAAAACCAGGGATAATTATTCACATTGGAACTTGGCCAAACCACCAGAGTTAATAAATAGCCCCAAGAGGTCAAGAATTTGCTTCATATGCTATGCAAAAATGTCACCTCCAGCAGCTTGGCTCCCCCAGTGCCCTGGATTTTGGCTGGAGGAAAACGCAGCCATTCTGTTAGCAAACTCCCCACCAGCATCCTGAGCCGGGGCCTCAGCCTCTCAGTGCTGAACAAATCCAAAAGGGCTTCCTTGTGAGAGCTGATAACATCATGGCTTGAAGCCATACAACTCCACGTCTGGTGTCTAATACTCATCAACACGTACAGCCCTGGGAGCATGTCATAGCCTGTTACAGCTGTGAGGAGCGCTGACGACACCACGGCAAGCAGGGAATTGGTATGTATGCAAAAGCAAACAGCAGCCCCACACACCCACCCAACTGCACAAACAACGTGCAAGAAGCTTCTCTGCTGTTGAGGCTGACTGGCAGAGGCATACCATAAGGCACTGCAACCCATAAGCATGCTGAAAGCTGGTATAAAGTTAGGCAGCCCCACAGGTAATAATGGCGTTGCACTAATTTTCATTAGTTGAATCTAGTCTCTGGGTGTTAATCAGGACAGCCCTTAACCACAGTGTTCATGGGGCTCAAAATACTGAGCTGGAAATAAAAGATTACCATGACCAATCTCCTTTAAACATGTCTAAGGTGAAGTTGCACTGCAAGGACTACCACACCATCTGAAGACAACAGTGTTAAAGCAAACTAACACAAAAACATATAAGCAATCCTTCTTTATTTTCTTCCACAATCAGTAACTATCAGTTCCCCATTCAAGAAAACACATATCCTAACGCAGTGGAAGATTGCAAAGGATTTTCAGACATTTTTTGATGACTCATTACTTGTTGTTTTCAGTGTACAGTTGAATTAACATCCTATTTGGCAATGGCAAAGTCATCTGTGCTTAAGTGACATGGGACCAACTAGTCTTAGTGGATGATGCTGCGATATTACCTGTCAGGACCCTGTCTTATCTCTTGTCCTGACATCAAGATTAAGGCTGGGAGAGGGTTAATTTTCACTGGCATTCAAGGTTATTTTTATTCTGACTGACTAGAACACAGAGTAAGAGATAATGTGACAGGATTCCTGAATTGCTCACTCATTAATGCTAAGTGTATGTTAGTAAGCGTGGGGTTCAGTTACTTGTGGGTGAAAAAATACAATAGCACAGGTAACTGTTCCAGGCACTGTACAAATGATTGAGCTGGGTTTCTGATCCACCAGCAACTAGGAACTTCAGACACACAAAATGCTGCTGCTGTCTACCATCTTCAGGCAAACGAGCTAGTAAATTCTGTCATACACGAGTTGATTAAAACACAATGGGAACAGCAGGTTTCAGCTCTTTGAAAGCTTAATCTGAGCAAGCTGAAAACCTCCTCCAGGACCCTGTGGAGTTATTTCTGTCCTCATCAAGCCCAGATCGCTTTCAGATATCTGAGGCACCCCTAACTTGGCCCGTTGCCTGCCAAGCTCTGAAGACCCAACCCTCACACACCCACCCTGCACATCTGTTCGTCCTCTCCAGCCTGGAGGGACCAACCCATCCCCTTGGCAGGGGCAAAGCAGAGGACATCAAGCACCAGACCAACCAGAGCATGACCTGCTGCTTGGCATGGAGACCAGGGATCATTTCCACATGTGGAAATGAGACAGGAGAGGTGTAAGCAAAATACATTATTTATGTAGCTGTGGCCATTTAAAGTACTAAATATGTAAATTACTATTTAGACACCAAAGAACTGCCTCTCAGCTGCCACCCGAGTGTGCAGGGATTCAGTTTCAGCTAGGAAAAATCCACATGTACCACTGCTCCCTTGTGCCTCTAGGGACCCACTTTGAGCATTCATAAGTAGGAAAAATCATCTACCATCCTCCAAACTATGGCTAATCTTCAAACACATTCCAGGTTGTATCTACGTTCTTCTCTGTGGGACAATCTTCAGGGACACATGCCTCAAAAGACCCCACTTCATTCCATTACTCAGCAAGAGAAACCTAACCTTCTATTTTCTGAGCAGTTTCCACTGCAGAATAAGAAAATTAGCCCAGATCTTTTATGTGCCAGCAAAACCAGAACACTGTTGCCTATTCTGGGCTGAGTGGTTGGTGGCAGCTCCGTTCTGTGGGAAGAATTCTGTATTAACAGCAGGATCTGCAGCTGGAGAGTTAGGGCATCAACTGACATGGATTCCTGAGGTTCAAGGTCCTGCTCCAAAGGATCTTTAGCAACATGCTAAACAACTATGTGAAATACGTAGACACAATGGGCAGTTCCAGATGGACAATCTAAAAGCAACCAATCCAAGAAAATACAGGGCTTCCCTAGGCTGCAGATTTCACTATGTGAACACAGGTAGGACCCCACACCAAGCTGCCCTTGCAAATCAGCTGCTTTATCAGAGCAGGACTTCTTGCAGAGTTTACAAAGAAAAACCTAAATCCAGGGAACCAGGTACAACTCATGGTGTTGAATTGTGGCAAAGCTGCAATAGTGTCTGGAGGTATGGATCCACGCATGGATATCAGGAGTCTGTGCACTTAGCAAGGGCTGATACCTGGCAGGGCAGCTGAAGGCTTGGTGTTGCTAACCTGCCTACCAAGCATCATTGCATTTTGGGAACTAAGGCCAAAAATCCACACCAGTTTTAGACTCACAGCATCTCATACCCTGAGCTGTTATATGAGTTCTGATGCTTACAATAAGTGATGCCAGGAAATCTGCATCTGAACAAAAAGCAGAGAACTCAACCAAAATGCTGACCAGAGAGAGCACAACTTGGTTGATTGCTGCTATTGGAAAAAATATATGTTTGTAATTTTGTGCCTTCTCCACTTAAAATGGTGTGCTGCTTTCATCACTTCTGCAATGCAAGTAACACTACAACTGGAAATGCAGAGTGCAGTATTTAAAGACACACATAGTCCATGGACACAAGCATTCAGACTTTCTTTCTGCTGTAATAACCTGGATCATGAATAATGCATGTAGCCAGACATATGCAAAGAATCAACCTCCTAATTTGATTATATATTCTTAACAAAAGGAGCTCTGAAAACAAGTAGGTAATTAATTATTTACCAGATAGACTTAATTATGTTTCTGTGCATTAAACTGTAGGTTCTAGAGACCAAACTTGTTAGGTCACTGGTGAAAATGTTTTGCTGTCAAGAAAAAGGCTTTGATCCTTGTGTACATCAGACTGCTGGTACACACCATGTAACTTTACAAAACTAGAGACCCCCCATCTCCACTAAACCAAGGTAGGACCTGTAGAGCTACGTGAATAGCCATCTCTGTCACTGCTTCCCAGGCTATCAGTAACATGTATTCCATGTTTTTTCACCTAAGCAATACTTTCTCTGTTCCTGTATTTTATATCCTGATGTATCAGTAGTTTTTTTCTGTCTAACTGTGTGAAAATTTAGGATTATAAACCTTTGCTAAACAAGAAAAAGGAGATAAAAGCAATGCATAACAGTGCTGGAAGGACAGAACATACTATGCTTCAGCATTAACCAACAGAGGAAATGAGGAGTAGGTCCCCATTAGCACTGTGTGACACAGGGCATGTTCCTGTGCCATTCCATCCCACAGAGCATATCCCATAGACATTCATCCTGATTAGATGTGGGGAAAAAAGCTGTAATGAGGCTTCTGCCATACATGGACTCAAAAATACCCATGGTCCTTGGCATTACTTCTCAACAAAGCCTACTTGCCTGGGCTATTTTGAAAGAAACTAGGATTGAACCTAGCAAATACCTTCAACTTCCAGTAAATCATTTTCCTACTTGTCTAAGCCAAAGATAAAACGTCAGAATTTCATATTTAAACACTCCTCTACTATGGCCCCACATCTAGAGGTATCCAAGATACTGGCTTTAAGATTTCAGGTCTGCACCACCAAGAAATCACAGTGGTCTACACTAACAGGCATGCAAAATAAGTGTGATAGTTTAAAAAACCAACTTTATAAGTCCATCTTCAAGGTATAAGTCTGCATAGAAGGAGTGGTCATCATTGATAATTCTTCCACCTTTAATGAGTAGTCGGTCACTCTAGGGGCAAGAAAAAAGGAAGAAATGTGAGTTTGTTGAAGCAAATAAACATAGTAATGTATTGATGATACCAAATAGCTCATATTATATAGAAAGCCATTAACATCAAAGCACTTACCCTATATAAAGGTCTATGCCATAGATACAGGTGGGCAGTGGAGAGGAAAATCACAGCTTTCACTGAGTGTTTATTTCTGAATTTAGAATATAAGACCTCAACAGCCTCTTTTTTCCTCAAAGCAGAACTCATTGCACATGGTAACACTTGAAATCCCGCTACGTCCCCCTTTTACCACCACCTTATTGTACAAAGGCCAGAAAGGGAAGAGAATGCCCCAGAATAAACTGCCCAACAGTGGGATGGCCAAGCTGGGTTCGTCTGGGACTCTCAGAACCCCTGGAGGAGTAATAGAACTTGAAATGGCAGGGACAAGGTCAGGAGTGGCTGCAGAGTGCTGTAACGCAGAAACTCCTGCCCGAGGAAGCAACATCAGCTCAGCAGGGTCAAATCAGCCACTCCACCTAGATGGCCAAGGGACATGGCCCACAGCTCACGCTTCCTGCACTGTGCTACAGAAAATCCCGTTTCTAGTGGGCATGGAGAATGTATTGTTGTCTAATTTGAGAAATAAACCTTCATACAAACCCTTGGTCAGCACGGGAATGTTCAGCCCCCACCACAGGCTAAGCACAGGCTTTGGAGACAGGCACAGCCCTGTTTTAGGGCACACACAGGGTCTGTGAAGTAGGTTACGGCATGCAGCCTGGCTGTGCATGGTCAGGGACCATTTATTCTTTACCAGGGGCCTGACGTCAGGCAGGCTGCTTGAAGACCTTCTTACCAAGTGCCATATGTCCAGAAAACCTAGGGACCAAAGCTCTCTCCTGCCTGGACAATGTTTCTGCTGGAGGATAGCTGCACTCTGTAGCATCTGGGGGAACGCAGGGGGGCTATAGGGAGGAGTGACCTGAACCTCATGAATTAATTATTCAGCACTGGCCCATATTGCCCTTTCCCAGTTGTAAATCCCTCCAGGTAGGATGCTTTCTCTGCCTAGCTCTCAGATCTATGCTCAGCCACTTAGGTGACCTGTGTGTGTGCTCACAGTACAAAACAACATTCTTATGACTGGGCTCAGGAGGTGGCAGGACCCTTTGTAGTGTGGCCGCCACCTTTATATTCAGCTAACAGATGTCTCAGACACTGGTGCCCTGCCTGCTGAGCCCTAAGGGCTCCGTACCACTTGGTAGTTTTCAGTGCTTTGCCTGGCACAACAAGCTGCCAGCCCAGCTCTCCCCAGGGCAAGGCAAGGAAAGCTGCCAGGACCCTCTCCTCCCTCCAGCCTGCCAAGGACAGACAGCAGAACACAGCAAAACAGAGAGGGGGCATTATATCGAACACATAAACCAAGCAATTCATTGGGTGCCAAGATTCAAGGGGGAAAATAACCCCTCTCTCATTAACATGTGTGGAAAGCACCCCTGTAAATCCATGCCATTGCTCAACATTCACTGCAGGGTGTGGGAGCCAAGAAGCTTCTCCTCCACCCATCGCTGCTGCAAGGATGCCACAGCAGGGATGCAAACCTGTCTGTTTGCTTCCAGGCCTTGTGCCTGGCTATGACACAGCATCAACAGGGAAACGATGCTTATCTCCTGTCTCCCTGCAGCTCCATTTTACAAGCACTGGGGCACCTCCCAGCTCAGCTTGCTGCTGAGCGTGATACAGACATTCCTATTATTCACAGCTCTTCACCTTCAAACCCTGCTCACTGCTTTCCTGGTGATTTTTTGCTAATCATGGTCTAGCTTCTCCCGCTTAATCTGGCAGCAAAGCCACAGAGCTTAGCCTGTGACATGACAGCAATTTTCATGGCAGCAGACAGAGATGCCACAAACTCAGCATCCTTTGCTGCAGGAGGAGGGGCTGTTCTCACGCACAAGGCGGTGGCTTTCGCTCCCTCATAACTATTGTTTGCATTACAGTAAGAGCCACACAAGACATCTGTAAGCTGGTGACTTGCACATTTTGCATAAATAGCCTGGTTTAGTGGGTATTTTAAACCAGCTTGGCTCTGCTCTTGTGAAGCGATGCTACCAGGCCGGCAGCAACAAGCAGCACCTGCATCAACCAGCCAGACGAGAAGCCTGAGCCCTGCTGCAGTCCCAAGATCTGCAGTGAGCTCTGCACAGTTACAAGGGAAGTTCAATTCATTTGGTCAGTAAATCGCTCAGCTCTGGGCTATTTATAAATACAATCCAAACATTAGATACATACAGTAGAGCAGGAACCATCTCAAAGACAGTTTAAATTAGCCTTTCTCCATTCACCTCGTCCATTCAGAGGCACTTAGAAATATTGCAACAAAATTCAAATATATTTTTCACAGACACAACTCTCAATCTGCTTCTGGAACTACTAAGAAACACAGTAACAGAATAAAGCTGCCATCTTCTAACAGAAGATTTGCTGAATAAGTATGCAACTGGTGCAGCATGTCAAGATAAAATGCAGCACAACTTAGAGCACAGCACACACTTCAGTACTGATAGCCATGGTACTGCACCTGCAGGCATCTTCTAGAGAAAACCACACCTATATCGTACAAGATGGAGCTTGGGGGGGGGGGGGGGGGGAAGGAAACAAAAGAAACCAAAAGGATCTACAGAGATTTTGAGTGGTGTTTCATCAAATAGCAGCATGTGTCCAGACTGAAATTCTGATGTATGTTATTAAATTTTTTCCTTTTCTTACATGAAATGTCTATCTCCATCCCTAAATCAGGTAAACAATGTATTTTTAATAATTCAAAATTTTCTTTGTAATATGACGTTCACTGTAGCTAAATAACATGGGTCTAAGTGCTGCTTCATTCCCAGATTCGTACTTTTATGATTGCTGCATTGCAGCCATTGTCACCTGAAACAGTCTTTGCAACACTCTCAGCCCCAGATTTTCCAGGCCTAGAGGAGGTGGAAACACTCAGCAGTGATTTCATCCTTTGCATAACTCTAAAGACTTACTAGAATATACTATTGTCCTTACATCTCCAGAGTAACAATGCCTGTATTCTCTAAAAACCAGATCAGTCAGTGGCCCTGAAGATGACTAAGGGTTTTATGTTGAACAGCCATTTGAAAACAGTTTAAATTCCAAATCCACCTGCATTTCCAGTTCTCTGCCTATAACTGTGTGTGGTTTAAAAGACATCAGATTAAAGGCAATAGACATAAGAAGGCATTAGGCTATGTTCTCACACTTGCAGCCATTCATCTTTACTTTTTCAGCCTTTGAGAATCCTCTGCTGCTAAGGCTTTAAAAAGGCCACTGAGGGAAAAAAAAAACCACAGAATCCCCAAATCAGAGGGAAGGTTCAAAAGCCACAGGCTAAAGTTTATGTTCTCCTTGATTATCCAAATCTCCACAAGACAATTTTAAAAGGAAGTTTCTCAAAGGTGAAAGTCTCACTGGGAGACAATGGAGGGAGACACTCAGAGCTTCTCTGTGCTTCTGTGCATCCCTCCTTGCAGAGTTATTTCCCATAATACAAATGAGATTTAAAAGACATTTCTTCCGTGGATATATTTGATTGTCTATTGTCAGGGCTGCTCAGATTCACACCCAGCTGAGATACAATATGGTTAAATTACCTTGCTTTTAGCAAAGTGCTTAGGAATAAGGAACATTTTTAAACTTAATGGCAAAAGAAGATACCTTCCCAAGAGGAATGCTTGCTTAAAATCCTTTCATAAGGATCAAAGAGCTGTAAATGGAATTTCATGAAGTACTGTCTGCTTATAGACGATCTGCTTTTAGTCAGCACTATCCTTCCTTTTGAATTTCACATCTAGGTTACCCTCCATAGGAAGTAATTTTTAGCCAGGGTGATCCCTGAGTCAACTCAAGGAATTCCTTGTAAAACACCCTATCCTTGAGGCATCACTTCCAATTGGCCACTAATGGGAGAATCCTGCTTTTAAGGTCCTTCTCTTAACAAATGCACTCCAGTATATGGCAATTCATTTAGGAAGGATTATGCTGATTGTAGTAATGCTGTATCTTGGTCTGTAGCCAATATATTCATTCATCTTTATTCATTTAAAAGATCTGATGTTCTTTTGTTTCCCCTTTGGAGACTTGACTTTCTATTCAGCTAGAAATTTTACTCCTTAATCACACAGCCTAAAAGGGCTGCTCCTTCTGCTACCAACTCCATGGGGATTTCTTCACTGTAAATGTCATCTTTGCTTTGCTTTTAGAAGGGAAGCACAACAAACATCTTATTGATGACAACATTCACTTGCATCAGCAGGGGGTTCACCTAAGTATGGGTTAGAGGGTTGAAACCTCCATTGTTTGTTGTTATAGCCATCTCTTGGATTACACACAGCTTACATCAATGACAGCTGATCTCAAAATCTCAGCAAGCTATTCGTAGGAAAGGTTAAACTTGGGAAAAAAACAACAACAATTTACAGCACAGCTGGATGTGGTCTGCCCCTGAACTGAAGATGAGTTTTATCTAAGTTCTACTCAGAAACCTGTGTCAGGTTACCTGGAGACATCAGTCTTGGTGCCAGTCATAGCCAAAATCCAGCTAAGACTGTAAGGAACCTGTTTTCTGACAGAGGAGGTGGATGCACAGGAAACAGAACAATAGAAAATACCCTTGAATACGTTACCAATGGTAATTTGTGATCAACTACATGTGCTGGATACAGGTGCATATTGCTTGCACTTAGACACTTTTTGCTGTCTTGTTGCCTCACACTTGCTGCTCCACCTCCCATGGTATCACCACCAGTCCACGAAGAGCCCCTTCATGGTCTCTTAGCTGTGAGCACTGCATACTCCTTTAGCCAGCCACATGCAAGGTGGGCAAGGACGATCAGCTTCACTTAGATTTTACATGGGGATTTTGATTAAATCAGTGGAGACATGTACTAGTTACAAGGAACATAAGCAAGAGCAGAGGACTTAAACCTCATCAGGATATGCATTGCAGATTGAAACATCATCTAATGACATATATATATACTATCAAGGACAAGCAAAAGTCACCCTGAAGTATCTCTGTCCCAGGGGACAAGGCACCATCTTCATGTGTTGCAAGATTATAAACCTGCAAATTATATTGCTGCTCGTCTCTGTCCCATCTCTCTTACACCTGTAAAAGCTGCAGGAAACTAACTCTCAGTGCCTGACTGCTTCACAAGCCAGTGGGCTCTCCTGCCTCTCGCAAAGGAAAATGAAGCTTCTCCCTTTCACCACACATATAAACTTGCTTAAGAAAGAAAAAGCAGCAAAGCAGAAACCAGACCCTGACGTCCTGTCAGGAAAGTGGTTCATTGCCAGTGGTCACTCTTGGCACTTGTAAGAAGGAGATTCAGACTTGCTGAACAACTACCTCACTGCATCAGTTGTCTTCCCAGACAGCCACTGTCCCCTCTCCAAACCTGCCCAGCTTCCAGAAAAATGCATCTTGGTCCCCCACAGCAGCACCAGCTATGATGCTGAAAATCCTGTTGGCCCGCTGAAGGCACCAACTGACAAACTTGCTGTGGCAGTTATAGGAATCACTGCCCCAAACCTTTCTTTTCTGTCCCCCTGCCAAAGGTTTCAATCTCCATAGGAATGTCCCCAGAAGGACCTACTCTCAATGTAATTTAAGACACTAGATGGAAGTGGCTTAAACACTGTAGCTACTTTCTCTCCTGCAGAACAAGGAAAGACATCACAGAATCATAGAAATGGTAGCTGTAAGTCCAACAACTTCTACTGAAGCAGCTAAAACACCTCCAGAGCCACCAAGTCCAGAGCAATATGCAATATGAATTCACAAATGTTCATTGACGAGTAAGTAAACTGAGAAGGGCCAAGTCTACTAAACAGCTACAGGTGGAAAATGTAACTTTGATTATTAAATATTCAAGAGTAAGAAGAGATCCAGAAGTCCCAAGCCTTGGTGTTTTAAATCAGGACAAAAAGCGCTGCTTAAATCAGCCCAAATCTGGCACCAAAAGCAGAATAATAATGTGAGACATTGTTCTCATGCCCAGCATTCAGGAGGCTTTTCAAACACTTTCCAAGTCACACACCAATCTGTGTGTAGCTTCACATAGTTAAACAAAGGTGGGGGAAAAAAAAGCATGGCCAAGGGAGATAAACAGAAGAGGACCTTGGTTCCCCATTCCAGGTACCTGCAGGACCTCAAACCCAGGTGTTTAAAAAGAACCAGCCAGTGACTGGCAGCTCTCACACTGTCTCAAAGGAGCACACCCCATGTTACCCCAGCACTTTGCTCAGGCCAAACAGAAGGTTGTCCATCTTGACCCTTGGCAGTTAGCTTGAGACCAAAGTCACACCGAGCTTAAGTCCAGGCGAATGCATTTTTCCTCTCTCAAAGCCTTCCGCCATTTTCGACTGAAGCCTACTTATTTCTCATCTCTTTTCACATCAATCAATTCAAAAGGCTACAACTAAAATTATTCTCTGTGCCCACTCCTCTGAATTCCTCCAGACTCTTTGCAATATTCTGCATCTGCTTCTTTTCCTCATCTTGGCTAGCCCTTCTCTTTACTTGCTAAGCTCAACAGTGAGATCCTTCCTCCATAACACCACACTTCCGAGCTCCTTGCCTCCTCATGCCTTACAATCTGCCAGCTCAGGTCCCAGCACCTCCTTCCCCCATTCATATGCCAAGCCTTGGACCTTTCCTGAGAATATTATTGCCTTTCCAGGCACCATTTGCCTCTCCCATGTCCCTCCTCGTGTTTGCTTTGGTGACTAGCTGTTCTCCCTTTGCTCAGTAGAGTTGTCTTCACACCTCCTCTTCACCGAGCTGACGCCGATTATGTTTTAATGGTTGCAGTTGCTACTGGAACAAACAAATCCTCTAACAGACTTTTTACATGCCATGAGCCTTGGGTTTTTTTTTGCTTTTTTTTTTAAATTGCACTATGCACACACTATAATCTTGAGTTTGTCTGGGCTGAGGCCTTGCTTGCGAAGCGCCGAGGCCTACCACACAACACACAAGCCAAAATAACGTGTAACAGATCTCTGGGTGTCATCATCCCCACTGATTCCCTGTTACATGCTGCACAAGAGGAGAATAGTAACGATGTTAAAAGCAATGGGGAGGGAAGGGGGGGTACCCTGTAAAAATCTGGTCTCCAGGAGAGCACGCCTGCACAACCGAAGCACTAAAGATTGCCACCTCATGCAGAAAAACCCCTCAGCAATGGATGTGGCGGCTGACTGTGCTACACAGCCTGAGAAATATGCTCCTGCAGATGCATTCTTGGCCACCCCTACACCATGCACACTCTGCTCCATCCCCAGCTAACCCTAGTGAACCTGAGAGAGACCTCCCAAGGACTTAGATGCAGTGCAGAGGACAGGACCGAAGTGCTTACTCTTTCT
Source organism: Gallinula chloropus (assembly GCF_964237585.1). Lineage (NCBI taxonomy): Eukaryota > Metazoa > Chordata > Aves > Gruiformes > Rallidae > Gallinula > Gallinula chloropus. The sequence goes on along the minus strand of NC_140092.1, from coordinate 3,173,938 downwards.
GGTTCAGTGCATCTCTATTTTACATCAGGGACTGGTCTGGCACTTCAAATACAGACAACCTTCCCACAGTAGTTACAGAGAAAGGGGTCCAGCTTCTCCAGAATGGCATCTAATTCTGGAGCTGTGCTGGTGCTCAGCTAACAGCAAGAAGCCGGGACTGGATGCAGTCTGGGATGCATAAATGGCACCAGGAGAGTCACAAACAGGATAAATTGCAAGAAGCATAAATTTTCAGGGGCTGAAATTAAAAAAGCAGGTGCAGGTTTGGAAAAAAAAACTGTAGGGAGATGCTAAAAGCACAAGGGGACCTGTCTGCAACATAGTGTCTCTGCCATCCTAGATATTTCCAGGAGAAATGGGAGAAAAGATGGCAAGAATAAAGCTGCTTTAGGGGGGATAGAGGTGAAGGGGGGTGATAGTGCGAAGGGGTCAAGAGGTGAAGCACGGTCAGCCAGAGCACTACGAGGTAGTTATGCCCATATTACGCCCTTGATAAGGGGTAGTAACCCAGAAAGGACACCAAGAGCAAAACCTGCACCCACACCAATCAGAGCTGACACCAACCTCTGCTCCTTCCTTCACAAAGTTCTTGATGCTGCCAACCTGACCCCAGAGGGAAGCTTTGGACTGATACTGACTGCAGAGGGTACCTGCAGCTGGATGCTGGTTTTGTGTCAGTTCCTGGCCCCACGCAAGGAGTGCAGGCTTAGTATGGGAAAATCCACAGCCAAGCACTAATGCATAGAGGACTGTCAAAAATTAGTTTCTCACTATTCCGATGAATCCAGTAGCTGGTGTAGCTCCAAAGAACAGGAATGTGGGGGGGATGGGGGGAGGGGAGTAGTTAAGCACAGTAACAAATGACATTTTTATATGATTTCATCATCGCTCTGGTTGTTGCATAACTTTACAGAGTTATCACATTTCCTCAAAGCCCAGAAGGCTTGAAGCTCTAATGTATTTCTTTAGTGGCAAGATGAAATAATCTCATTTACCACACTGGAATGGGGCTCCAGAAGGTACATACAAATCCAGCGGGCTCTTGTGGGATAGGCAGTGCATACAAGGTGTAACCATACAAGGTGTAACAGTGTCGGATTTGCTTTTGCTGGAGAAAAAGGGCCACAAGTGTAAAACATTAAAATAAAAAAAAGGCAGCCCAAGCCTGATGCCTGCCAACTTCACTAATGTTAATTTATGCCTTTGATTTGGTCACAAAACTCAATAGTAGCAGTAATGAATATTCATTTATAGAGGCTTCAACACATCCCCTTTCAAAGAGAGCAGGCTGAGGTTTGGGCTTTCTTTCTCCCAGTAATCCTCTCCCCAGCACAGTTAAGGAAATTTGTGAGAAGTGAAGAAATTAACAAGAACTGCTGACTCCAAGCAAAACACTCACCATTCTGCCAGTTTCTTCTTTCTCTTCATCAACTAGCTATGGGTGGGAACCTGTTACACTCCAGCTGCAAATGAAGGTCAAGCCACATACAAAGCACCTGACACTCGCCCAGAGGGCAGCCAGGGCCTCCCCCAGCCCAGAGGTATCTTCAGTAACCACAAGCCACAGGTTGTACTGAGGACCAGGTGAGAAGAGCCATCACAACACCCAGACTCAGCCTTGCTACCAGGCACTGCTGCCTGTTGACAGTGGCAAACTATAAATGCAGCACTCCGGTGTCACAGAACTCCGCTTGTACAGGGAGGCTATTGCCCTACTGACCAAGGGTTTCAGCCAAAGGATTTGTTTCTGAATAATGGAAAAACCTCAAGGTGCTTACAAGCCTTGTAGCACGGGCTCAAATAATGCCTTGAACCACCAGGTTTGCTCAGGAAGCTGCCACACCCACCAGTCAGCCCTCTTCAGCTACTGATACTTACCCTGCTTCCCAGAACCCTGACCATGCAGCTTTCCTGGGAACACATGAACCCAAGCCCCTCGGATTCCCTGCCCATCCCTACCCCAGGTGCCACCCCATCACCCACTGATCTGGCCCACCTCCTCACCCCCCAAGTGGAAAGCAGGCACCAGCCTGCAGACCGACCCTGGCTCTGGGAAAAGGTGTGACCAGATTTCACCTGGAACCTCCTTCCTCATCAGCTCTGCCTCTCCTTTATCCCCAGCCCTGTCGATCCGGTGTATCTAAGGGAAACGATACAGGGAACCAAAGGATCCCAGATCCTTTCTTTCTGGCATGGAAAGCACGCTCCATTGTAGCCCCGCTCGGGGATAAAAGCATCTAGCGGGAGACAGGCACAGATAGGAAGAGGATGGTTATGATTAACTCTTTGACTTCTGATCCCCACCATGTCTGATGTATTAATAGCACGCAAAGGTGTTGGTGCTAACATCATGGCGCTCTGATTCCCCACGCTACCACCCCCCCATCTTTCCTGGTTCCCCCCCCCCTTCCATCTCTCCGCACCCCCAGCCCACCCCGGCCCACCGCCCCCTGCCCCCGCCGGGGGCTGCGCAGCCCCTGCCCGCTGCCGGGGGGCGGCGGCGGCACGTTGTGCTGCGGCTCGTCCCCTCCCTCTTTTGTTCTGCCTCGCCCGGCCGCCGAGCCGAGCCTCCCCGGGCCCAGCTCCTCGGGAGGGGCGGCACCGCCACCCCCGGCCCCCGACCTCCGGCCCCGCCAGCGCCGGGACGAGCCTGCCGGCGGCCCTCCCCTCCGCCGCCCCGACCCACCGCGGCCAGCGGGAGGGGAGCGAAGGGAAAAAAACAAAACGGGATAAAAACCGCACAGTAAAAGGCAAATTTAAAATAAAAATCAAATCGCTCCCGACCCGGAGCTCCGGTAGGAGGAGGAGAGGGCACCGGCGCCCTCACCCACCCAGCCCCGGGGAGCCCCCAGCCGCGGCCCCGCAGCCTGGCGGGGTCTCCGCCGCCATCCGCGGGGCACTGCGCGGCCGCTGCGCTCCCGCCTCACGCCCTTCCCCGCCCCGCTAACAAAGGAGCGAGGGCAGCGGCTCGCTGCGTGCCGGGATCCGCTTACCGTTATGTGGGGGATGCTCTTCTTGCCTTGGTAAGACATGTCGGCTCTCGCTAGCGCCGGGCGCACGCAACACACACCCCGAGGAGCGAGCCGAGCCCGACGGAAAAATATCGGTGGTAATAAGAGGAATAATAATTCAGAGCCCGGTCGGGTGATGGGGCGGGGCGGGGGCGACCCGGCAGAGCTGTGCAATGGAGGCAGAGCTCCCTCGCCCAGAAGGGGAAAAGGGGAGCCAGGCAAACCCGGCACCTTTTTTCCCGGCTGCAATAAAACAGGGACGCGGCTCCCGGGGGGTCGGCGAGCGCTGCCTCTCCCGGCGGCAGCAGCGCCCTCCCGGCTGCAGGTCGGAGCAGGATTCGCTTAGCTCAACCCAGGAAGCGTTTCCTTCCCTCTTGTCCCCCACCCCTACCCCCTCGGCCCCCCTTCCCAGCCCATCAATCCAGCCGGAGCCTCCCTCCCTCCCGCACCGGCGCTGGAAAACGCCGCCCCCCCAGCTCCGCCGCCGCCCCGCTCGCACGCTGAGGTCACCGACGCGGTCCCACGCGTGGGCTCCCGCGGGGTGGGGACCGGGAGGGATGAGGGGGGGGAGGGTGGGGATGGGAGGAAGGTAACCCCCCCGCTGTGGGTCCTACATGGCAATGACACTGCTCTGCTCTGTCCCCATGGCACTGCCTGTTCTGTCCCCACACCACTGTCTGCTTTGTCCCCACATGCCACTGTCCTTATGACACTGCCCTGCTGTGCCCCCGTGGCACTGACCCCGAGGGCACTATCCAGCTTTACACGCCGCGGCATTGCCCCAGATGGCCCTGCCTGCTCTGTCCCACCAATGGCTCATGCCAACAGCACTACCTGCTCTGCCCTCCTTGCCACTGTCCCAGTGCCACTCTGCTCTGCCCTTTCCCCAGGGAGGCTGTGGGGGCTGGCACAGCCCACCACAGGCAGGCCCAGCCAGGTGTATGCTGTGACAGCAGGTGCTGGAGAGCTAAAGTGCCTAGTTCAAACCCTCTGTCTTTTCTGACTCACAGAGTGCCGCCCTCCACCCACGGGACTTGGTTAAGTGAAGAACTGCAGGAAGGGTAAAAGGCACTGCAAAGCTCTACCCAAGTTAATCCCTCCAACAACAGCCAGGGGTTCTTGGAACAGACATCCCTGCGATGCATACACAGATACAATGCGTTTCCCACGCAGGCCACAACCCTAACACATTCTCCCCCCACATCACCATTTCGAGGTTTCTAAAAGCTCTGGTTGCCACAGCTTAGGGGTCAGGCACATGGCTACAGCTCACAGCACATCTTTCTAGGACAGTTACCAAATCTTGCCTACTTTACCTTTCCCTTTCCTCCTCAGTCCCCTCCCAAATCCAGTCCAGAGCCAGACAACTTTGGGAGCACGCTGAGATCGAGAGAGGTAGTGTGCACTCCGATCGCTACCTTGAGTTCCAGACTGAACTACAAAGCAGGAAAGTTGGGAGGAGGCATCAGGGATGCCCCAGAAGATGGGGGACTTCAGGGTGCGCCATGCCCTCTCACTGCCCCAGGGTGCTGTTGGAAAGGACACAGGTTCAGGTGAACTGGGGAAGATTAGACTGCACTGCAGCTGGCAGCCTCTGAAGGCAACCCTGAGGTCGTCGCAGTGAAGCGGCACTGTCACAGGCGCAGTCCCACCAAGCCCTGCCTGCTCGCTCCAGCATCCCACCACAGTGGGCACCCACTCCACTGCACTGGAGGCCCTGTGGCACCTGCACCCAGTCCCCAGGTGCAAGAGGACCAGTGCTCCATTCATGCCTAAATTAAAGAGTGGGAGAAAAGAGTGGAAACTCTTAAGCTTGTGGAAAGAGCAGAGCGTGGGCAGGCCATGCAGCCTTCAGGCTGGGTGCTAAGGGAAAGGGGACATCCATGCAGGGACATGACTGCAAGGCTGCATTTCTTTCTAAGGGGAAACAAATGACAGCCCTATTCCCAGGAGAGACAGCCCCCCGGGGCTGCCTCCAGCCTGTGTGCCACAGACAGGGTTAAGATGGAGAAGCACAGCTGGCAGGGGCCAGCCAGCCACACCGGCCTCACTTTTTCCTTAAGTCTACAGCAGGAGCCCAGATTGCTGCCCCAGAGGTGGGGAACCCCGGGCAAAGGTTTCAGGAGATCCTCCCGCCTTACGCGCTCCCTGCCGGGGAGACAATGAAGGCGCATGTGGAGCAGGGGTGGGGGGTGCAGGGGCAGAGCCGGGGCCGGGCCAGAGCCGGGGTTTGTGCCTGGGACAGGCTCCGCGGAGTTTTCCCGGCGAGCCCAGAAGTGCGGCGGAGACTGCTTTGTTCCGGGGAGCGGCGGGGAGGCGCCGAGAGGGGCCCGGGCTGCCCTTCTGCCCAGCCGGCATGGGCAGCGTTCTGCCGGCAAGAAGGGAATCGGAGCAAATCGCCATCACTTACAAAGGAAAACGATTTCTGGGGGTCGCCCACCCCGCCCCCCCACTAAGCTCAGGCAAGTGAGATAGTTTAGGGGCCAGCCGGGCTCTTCCTACAGCATCACCGTGCCGGGGAGGAGGGGTCCGTGCTTCCCCGACCTTTCGTGCCCGAACTCCCCCGCGAAGGCGGCCCCCGTTCCCACCGCGCCGGTGAGCGGGCTCTGCGGCACGGCACGGCACGGCGCGGCTCGGCTCGGCTCGCCCGGAGAGTGGGGGCGGCGGCTCCCGCCCCCCCAGCCCGGGGCCCCGCTCCGGCCCCGCTCACCTGCCCATTGTCCTGGCCCTGCAGCAGCTCCTTCCCCACCGGGTATCTGATCTCCACGCCCGGGGTCTTGTCCTCCCGGTCTCCCGGGGAGCTGATGACGGAGCCGGAGACCTCGCTGATGTCGCTGGCGGTCTCGCTGTAGTTGTCCCCTCCGTCCAGCATGTCGTGGCGGCTGCCGCTCCGCGGGGTCCGGGACCCCTTTTTCCCCACGCTGTAGGCGTCGAAGTCGATGGTTTTGTTCTCGTAGGCCCCCTCCACGGAGGCGAACATCCCCCCGTATTTCTGCCGCGGTGTCTGGGCTGTCGTACCCGGCCTAGCTAGATACACAGGCAGGTCATCTTCTTTATTCCAGTTCCTCTTTCTCTCGGCCATTCTCTCTGTCCGGATCTCTCCCTCCCTCTCTCTCTCTCCTCTTTCTGCCTCCCACTTCTCTGCACCTTCTACTATCGGGATAGGCTGCTAGTGACCATAAAAATGAATGGATGGATGCAGCAGTGGCGGAGCTGGGTTGGCTGGTGGGATCTTTCCCTTCGGGAGATGCAAACGTTAACCTCCCTCCCCCCACCCACCCCCCAGGAAAAAAAATAAAAGAGAAAAAAATATCAGAGAGAAAGAGAGAGAAAGAAATTAATCCAAGCGGGATTGAAAAATAGCCGTGTTAGTAAAGAGCACGTGAAAATAAAGTACAAAGAGCGGAGAGGAGAGGGTGGCAGAGGCAGGTGATTGGAAAGCCCTTGACGAATAGGAAGAGCAGCAGCAATTCCCAGAGCAAGGACCGCAGTGCACACGCTCCCCCCGGTATAAAGAATGATCCGGGGGGCGGGAGCCCTCTAGATGCACGCACAGCCGGTGCAAATTGGGTCCTTCCCGGCGGGCGGGCGCCAGTCACCTGCTGAGACGTGGCTTCGGGGGAAAAGAATTTAAAAAAAAAAAGAGGAAACCCCCCCCAAAATCTCCCCAGCTCCCCCGAACGAGCCAGAGGGGAGTTTCTCCCACTTTGCACACTCACACTCCCCCCGCCTCCCTCCGCAGGAGGAGGCTGCGGCGCTGCCCGGGAGTGGGGGTGGGTGGGGGGCGCGGCCACGGCAGCCCGCGGTGCGGGGTTGGGGCGGGCCAGCTCCGCGCTGTACCCCGCCGCTCGGGGTCGGCCGGCGGCCGTACGGGGCCACCGGCGGGGAGAGGAAGAGGGATGGATGGACGGCGTGGGCGAGGAAGCACAACCAGCCCCAGGCCCTCCCCCCGGGGCAGGCGGGGGGGGGGCTGGCGCTGCTCTCTTCCTGCCGCAGCAGCTGGTGCCCGGGAGGGGTGGGAGGGAGGCGGCGGCCCCGCTCCGCCCCGCTGCTCCCCCACCCCACCCCTCCCCTCCCCGCCGCGGCGGCGCTGCGAGGGCGCCCGAACCCGCAGCGCTCCGCGCAGGCAGCCGGCCCTGACACGGAAGTGATCGCCCGAGCGCTGCCTGCGCCGCCAGCGGGGATGGGGCGCCGGGGGGCGGCGGCTGCGCGGGTCGCGCTGTCCAGCCCGCGGATCCAGGAGTGCCCGGCGCTCCGCCCCGCCGAGACCCCCGCGGAGCTGGGAGTGCCTGCGGTTCCCGGAGCCCCGCGGAAGCCGGGGAGGCCGGCGCGCCCCTGCGGAGCTGTCCCTTCAGCACCCCGGGCGGCATCCCCGGCCGCGCAGCCGTCGCCGGCTTTTTCCGGGCTCTTGGCTCGGCAAACGGGAGGCGGCCGCGGGACCCCGAGGCGGAGGGCTTCTTTACGCAGTGAGGGGTGGCAGTTCCCAAACCCAAGGAGGGTTTCTAAAAGCAGGGAAGGGTGGAGAATATCTTACCCTCAACTGTCAGCTCAGCCCACTTCAGAAAGTCCATCTTTACACCTCTACTTGTCTTATAATGCCTGCGGAGACCATCCCCGCTGAAGCCACGAGACACTGCACACTCCTCTCCCACACACGCAGCCCATCTGAGACAGTTCTGGCAACCCTGACTACACCAGCAGTTACATAAGGGACATTTTCTATCGCTCTGAAATAACGTGTTGGAACAAAGCGATCTGAGATTGATTAAATGACTAAGCGAATTTGAAGCGTTGGATCAATCACAAGACCTGTTTACTGCTCGTGTTCAACGTGGTCATGCCACTTGAAAACAAGCCCAGACTGAAAACAGGGCCAGCCACACAGCACTACTGTCTGTGGCCCACAGGCATGCCTGGTGCTCCCAGCACAAGAATAATCACAAGTTGTAAATCGATCCAGGAAAACTGGGTGGGGGGGTTAAAGACAGAGGTCCCTGGGATTTGATGAGAAGCAAGCCCAGATAATCATCTTCCTCATTAGCAACTACCCATGGATGAAAACTGTGTAGAAACAGTGATGTAACATACCCAGGCATCACCAAAACACATAAAACATCTTTCTTTTCCATATTTGTTACAATGCAGTGGCACCTCCTGCTTTAAATGCCTTGGAACACCGTGTTGTTTGCATGAGAGGAATTGGGGAATTAGTCAAAAGTTTGTTTATTAACACACTGATTTTAGTAGCTGCAGCATCACGACTGACATTTCTGAGTATGTATGGTCCAGGGTTCCACAGCTCACTTACTAAACCATGCTGCTACGTTAACACATTAATATCATAGGGAGGTTTCACTGGTGTGTGGAAAAATAAGTATAGCTTATAGAACATTGCTTTGTTACTTCCTTAAATTCTTCTCTTGCATGTAGACAAATATTGATTTCTTTTGTTCCTGATGGTAACATTGAGAATTATCGATCATGTTAGGGAAAAAAAAAAAAATAGTCAATTTGTTCCTCCATAGGACACTGAATCCTGCTGGTTAGTGACATATGCAGGCGGTACAGGGAGAGGGATATGCAACCCACATGTCTTCAGAAGCATTGGAAAAAATATTTATTCTAGGAGATATTTCTTTCCAATCAAGAGATTAATTTGAGCCTCCAGAAAAAAAAAATAAAATCTGATGGTCCACCAGTAGCTCCAATATATTCTACACAGTGCATGTGTCTGCTAAATGATTCAGAGCTGAAGAGCCTCTTTGGTTTAACAGCCATAAAGCCAAGAATGATGGATTCTGTTTACGCTTGAGACCTAGTTACATAACATTGTTCAGGTTTCTAGAACTGCTCAGTTTTATGAAATTAAAAAGAATAATGCAATTTTTTCAGTATTAAGCCAGCACATTCATCTTAATGCTACTACACACGAAGACTCAGAGACCATATCAAATCAATACTTTGGAAAACAGCATTAAACTTTCAAGTTAGAAATATACATAATTCAGTCTTTAGTTGTTTTAAAATGGATTTCATATTGTAGCCCTTAGTTTATTGCAAACTGTGTTCTAAGCCATCAGAGGCATACTGTTCTTCTGTTCACTAAGAGATAAAACATGGGTTTCAGCTGCTGCAGAAGCAGACCCAGTTGCAACCTGATAGCCTCTCATCCTGTGAGTTTGCCTAAAAACATGTCTGCAACTTTGAGAAACATATTGTATACATATATTGTATATTCTCTTGCAGACACTGCATTTTATCCTGTCTTGACAATACTTGATGAGAAGAGGAAAGAAGTTCATTGAAAGTGCATCCTTTTCCTCTAGGACATTTATTCCAAATCAACTAGATGAGACATAGCAGAAAACCTAAAGCCATGGTTGCTCCACACTATAAAAACCTTCAACAGAAGACCAACAAGAAAGAATCATGTACAGCTTGGCTCCAGCTGTAGTTAGAACTCTTCTTGCAGCCGTGCAAACATCATGAGCTGGAAATCCCCCATGCAGGGACTCACAGAACATGTGGTGCATGTTTTAACACACCATTTTTTGCTGTTGTGCATTTTACAACAGACTCACCCGACAAAGACAAATAAAAGGCACAAACAGCCCAAAAGGAGTGAGTGTGAGTGACTTGTGTCCCCACATCAGCTTCCCTTTCTCTGCTTTACCTGACTGGTGTTGCTCTGGCTGCAGCATCCCCCCACTCCCAGGGGATTTGGACTGTCTCCTGACATGTAGGAACCATGGATCCCACAACCTGGGGAAGATGCAGTTTCTTCCCTCTTCCTGAGCAGTGATCCAGCCCGTAGCATTCTGCTAATTCATATTAATTCTGCTAAATCATCACAGGCTGAGTGGCAGCCTCTCCACCAAGAAGAGCAAGAGCTCAGGTGTAACATATCCATTTGATTAGCAGGCCAGGTCGCTCCTTCCTCAAAGTGGAGACTTTCTGGGCTGCTATCCAGGGATACAATTGCACTTAGGACTGTATTTTAGAAGCTTCACCACCATTTTAAGAGTTAAAATAAGTAAAATTATAAAGTTTTTAATTTAAAATATGCATACATTTAATATACAAAATTATACAAATTATACATTTAACTAACATAGAAAAATACATCTTGATAACAAGATAAAATGTCAACATATCTTACAGAATTTAAGTGAGAGTTACAAATCTGTGATAATCATCAAGTGGACTTTGTGACTTCGTTACAGTTCTGTACCCTCCCCTAGTTACACGGAAAATTAATACATCTGTACAGTTGAGCTCTATGACAAATATCTTGGAGTGGAAATCTCTGCTGAAAAGTTACTCAGAAGGTTTTAATGGAACAGATCAGAACAAGAGCAGCCTCTTTCATGTCATCGAAGCTTTGCACTTAGCTGAGACCAGTTACAAGGTGGCCATGGGTCAGAGTTTAAACTTTTTGCACACATTTACAAACCCCTCTCCCTCTCCAATCTGGCTGGTGCACCTGGTTAATAAGTATCACACTGTAAAGCCCAGCCTTTTTGTGTATTCTTTGGCACCTTTTCAAACTGATCCCAAGTCCTGGCCCAAACAACTGCTCTTCATGACTTCTGGTTCCCATCCCGCTGGTGACCGTGCAGAGAAGTAGCTGCACAGCACTAGAACTCCAAAGGCAAGATCCCCACACGTTATTCATCCCAGATTTCTCATGAATACCTCAGGAGGTGGAGAAGTATCTTTGTTTCAGTCAAAAAAATATGTGCAGTAAGTATTTACGCCTTCATTTACAGGGTGTCTTTGTCCAAGTTCCAAACAAAAGATAGAAGCATAATTTATAAACAAGCTATAAAAATCTGTTCCATGCTGGGTCTTGTCTTACATACTGTGAGCCATGTAATTATATTCTTTTAACTATTTACATATTCTTTAAAACCTGCTTGCCATCACAGGGAGCAAGATAGAAGACCACCAACCACTCTGATTTTCAGCTCCTTTTTTTTTCTTTTTTCTTTTATTTCCTTTTTTTGTTGTTGTTACCCCCCTCTCTCTCAGTAGCTCTGTATCAACAAATTGCTCCTAATTCCTAAAACATAAAATTCACTCATGACATAAAAGCTTATTCAACTTTTCCTAAGATCTTCTCAGGACCATCAGGGAGTACATGAATTGCCTCACACACAGGAGTGGTTTTCACCTGATAACTACATTTTCCCTCGTTTTAAAAAAGGACAAACCCCCTGTGCAGTAACCTCTCATGTCGGAATTTACATTTGCATATTCATATTCCCATAGCAAAGAGTCTCTGTAACACAGGGAAACAATAGCAAACAGAGATTCATACCACAGATCCAAATAACTCCAAATCAAGGCAGGTCTCCACAACTAATAATCTCTGTTTTCCTCTCCTGTATGCATAGAAAATGTTAAAGCGAGCATGAGGCTTATGCATCTATCATATGTGAGCATTTCTTAAGCCAAGCAGAAGAAAGCATGAAATCTTGGTCCCAGGGAAGCCAGCCAGTGGAAATTTGCCAGTCACTTCAGTGATACAAACATTTCATCCAGTACTTTTAAACTTTCTCCTTTTTATTTTCTTTTCCTTGGTTTGTTTGTTTGTTTGTGGGGTTTTTTGGGTTTTTTTTTCAGATTTACCTGAAATTTGCAACTTTTCTAATTGTCATGTAATACTTTATGCATGGATCCCAATGATAGAACTTGTTAGCTGTATTTTTAATTCAAATTCTATATATGACACCGTATACTCTCTTTCCTCACATTTATACAGGGACAAAAATTCCTGTCCATAATCCCATGACTACTGATTTCTAATGTAAATACATTTGGAGCCAAAGGCACAAAATATTTTAAAGGAATTTTACTAAAGGAGGAAAGAGGTTTGAACAAGTTTCTGTAATCCTAAGGTCTGTTCCCCCTCTGCACCCTTAAGGCACTACAGGATTTCCAAACGATTAGTGGCAAAACCCAGCATGCACATGTCCCTCCTTCCCCCAGCCTCCACCCCACAAGCATGGTAAATTCAACTACTCATCTGCAAGTGAGAAGTACAGGTAGATTTATGAAACACTGATCAAGGTTTCCACTTTTTAGAAGGCCACAAACACCAGCCGTTCCTTAGCAGCAGGTTTATCCTGGGAACTCTGCTGTGTATGTAAAATATTTCCTGGCAATTGTATTATTCTGAATGCAACATGATTATCATGCCAGACTCAATCACTGTGCTTCCAGCATCTGCCATCCCTAGCGGTGCAAAGCACAGGATTCAGGATTTAAAGGTTGTGGAAGGAGCTGTGGAAATGCTGTAAGCTCTATTTTCAACATCCTGCGATGCTCTGTACGGTAGAGTACATGTAAATAAGTGACCTGTTAAAGAAATCATATTTACCAGGGAACACCCTGCATTTTGTCTGTGTAGGGTGACAGAAGGAGATTGTATTTACTTCTGTAGAACTTTGCAGCATCACAATTTTTTTCTGGAGGGAATTTGGTCAAAGCAATATTGTGCATATAAAGCATTCAGAACAAAGTGCCCAATTTTGCATTCTGAGGAAGTTTAACACAAAACAGTTATACACGTAAAGCATCCCCTGGCACATTTATCATAGGTAGCACACCTAAACAAGTTAACTTCTTAGTGAAAGCAAGCCGAACAGACTCTGTAACAACCAGACACTTTCTCTTCACCATAAGGCAACTAGAAAACAACAGCCAGGCTCTCTGTCTCAACCACCAATATCACATTAAAAATTTTACTGCTTTCATACAATGGTTTGAGGTAAAGTTGGGATTTTCCCAGTCCTCAGCCACATGAATTGCACTTGCTGGTCTATCAATTAATAAACAGGCTTTTCCAATATCATTGAGACAATTTTCGTATTAGGAGGTGGTAGAATCTAAAGATCAACATCGTTCAAACCACAAAGAATGAAGCATGTTCTACATTCCTTATGCTAATCATTTTAAAATGAAACCAAATGGCAGAAAGCCTAAGATGTTACAAAATGGACAGGTTCGTTACCAACATTTATAATTTATGGTTGGAGATTATGCATAAATACTAGGAAAGAGTCATGATGTTTTAGTTCACTTAATTCAAAAGAAGTAGGGTTTAATTGCCTGAGTGTTGTGGAAATGATGTATGTTTGCAGGTGGATAGTATGCAAATGGATAGAAATCTACACATATGTCATTGCTTTATTTTAAGAACTTGTAGTTAATCTTCAAGTGTTACCATGCCAACGTGTCATCTTGTTACTAATCATAATCTAGAAATGCACATTACATTAATCTGATTCGGGATTCCACAGTTTATTATCCTTCTGCCTCCTTTCAAGGGATATCTGGAATTACTGGGCAGCTAAGGATTGTAAAGACAGCGTATTATAGAAGTTAGGTCAGTGTTAAAAAAAAAAATAAGAAGACTAAATACAATTTATAAACCAGTTAGTGAGCAGTATTTAAGTCTGTTCCCATTCAGGTCAACGTGAGTACTGGCACTGCCTCCAACAGTGCTGTGTGTCTCTTAGTTCAAGAAGGAACGGATGTATCCCTATGATCCCTTAGGCACAAGTCTTGTGCCTGCATTCCCATCTCTCTCCCTTCACAAGTGGGTACTTGGATATGAATTGCATCGTGTGAACCAACAACCAGTGTGAAACCCCCACCTCTTTCAGGAAAAGCATGTGTGCATGGCAGTACCTTACCTGAAAGTTACATTCGGTGTGACCTGCTCATGTGGTTGCAACAATCCATCTAGGGCATTAGGACACAACACTTCAATGTTCCAAGTGCCTTTGGGTGCACATGAAGTACATTCCAGACTCCTACCTACCCTTGTAAAAATGCAGTTCTAACTGGTTTCCTGAACAATTTGCACCCTCAAGTACGACGTCCTCAGAAATACTAAACATCCTAACTCAGATCAAAGCCTCCTTCAGGGATGCTGAAAGCTGTATGGGACTGGAGATGCTACACACCCACATAAGCAGACCCATGAAGAGTGAGATCTGCGTTTAACTAGATAATTTCTTTACAGTGCAAATGCTGAGATCCCAAGAAAACAAAACAGAATGAAACCCCAAAGCACACACTGGGCTAGCCTGTATGGCCAGCTTCCACTGCTGGATGTGCCTAAAACGTGCCAGATGGTAACTCAGGGCAAGTTCTCAGTTTTTCCCATAATGAAGCAGCTGCGGTCACCACCAGGTCAAAGCACCTTCCATCAGCCCTTCAGAGCAATATTGCTTCTTATCTGTGACTGACATGTTCTTTCCTGGATAAGAGGAATAAGGGGGAAAAAAGAGAAAAACAATGATATCAGTATCTGGATTTTCACAATTTTAGGAATAATTTGTTATTTATTCAAGGCCAAAATAAAGCATTTGGGAAGAGGTGTGCCTTGGTGCTTCCACACTAACATAACATGATGGCAGCATTAAGAGAATATTTTGTACAAACTGACCTGTTCTCCCATGATTTAATGATTTTAATTCCAAAAACACACCCCATACTTTCCCCTTTGCTACTCCTTCTTGTAAACAAGTTCTTGTCATCTGTTTATGAATATGGGAATGAACACTCCCTGACACCTTCCCTCCACCACTTCATAACCCCCTTGGCAGGGATCTGCAGAAGTACTTTTGTGGATAAGGTTCATTCTAGGTATGATAGCCATCAGAAATGCAACCTTCCAAGCAAGTCCTATTTCTAGGCCTCTTCCCAGAGCAATATTCATTTGAATTCCTCCCTGGATATTAAGTTTCAAAGCTTGCAAAATACATTTTATGGCTTTGCAGTTTCCACTGAGGTTGTGATTATTAAATACCACCAATGATGCTCTGCCTGCCTACTTAATGCTGGATAAAGCTTGATGTCTACCAGTGAAACACGCATCTTAGTACATCAGGAGTATAAGAAATTATAATAACATACAGAATTTTAAATATGGTATATTGTAATTATTATTATAACAACTAACTGGTGATATTGTCATTACTAGGACGTGTCCCATTCACTGATATGTCCCCCAAAAGAGAAAAATTAAAAACTGGGAGAGAAAAGAGCCCTTATGGCTTGTACTTTAGGATGGAAAGGTTTTTTTCCAAGCATGAAAAACATAAATAAAGAAAAAAAAAAAAAACTCCTGCAGAGTGAGGTAGAGTAATGAAGTGGAGGCTATTATTTTTTGAGAAGCAGCTAGATGGGATATCGTAGGACACAAAACCAAGTCAGTAACTAAGCCAAGAGACTTCCAGTTGGGCAGAAGCACGTCTAGGAGCCCTAGCAACCAGAGGCATTTAGAGCCCTTGCATACTCCCTGGTTCATACATCTATCTGGGAGCAGAAGGTGGCAAATGATCAGACTTGTTTCTGATTCAAAACACCACCAGAAGCTTTCTGCAGCTTTCTTAAGACATTGTACATTATCTCTGCTTCTTTTGTAGGTGGATCCAAACAAAAGAGTTTTTGGAATTTCTTCTTTTTCTGTGGTCTACTAGAGCTCTGATCTGTATGGCAGACAGGCAAAGCTCACTGCAGTTCATTCTTGTGTCCAGGAAAAGAAAGAGAAGGCTTCTAGAATCTCCATGGATCATCTACTTTGATTAATGTCTTTATAATCTAAGTGCAATCAAACAAGACCCAACAGAATACACATACAGCTTTTGCTATACACAGCTTCCAAGGAATTTTCAAGACATCAGGTGCTTTCCCTTTTGTAATTAATATTACAGAGATAAATATGACTTGGCAACAGCAGAACTGATCTTGTATTCTGGCACGGCCTGAAACACATTCCTGTCTCTCTCCTGCCACTCATACAGTCTCTTTGTGCAGAGTAGCTGAGGATGGTCAGAAGGGTGAGTCCTTTAGGTGCTCTTAAAACTTAGCCTTATTTTAGAAGACAGAGAGGCTGCAATTTTACTCCTCCAGCTGCTTGCACACGAGCCACCCACTGTCGCTAGTTGACTGTTTACTGACTTGTTGAAAGGAAAACGTGTCCCTAAATTATCAGGTCTAGAAATTGGCATGGTCAGAATAATGGAAAACTGTTTCAAACTTCATTCATTCAATGACCATATATTCTTTGCACTATGGTGACCACATCTTCTGTTATCCACCAGTTTAAATTTAAACCAAGTTCTCCAGTTTTCCAAAGTCAGGAGCAAAGAATATCTGCCAAACATGCACTGCTAGACCAGGGAGCAACAAACACAAAAATCATTATTTGCATTACATTTCCTTCAATTTTTATGATGTTTCTTGACATGTTAGCCATCAATGATATTTCTTTTCTTGTGTTTTCTAGACTTTTCACATTCCTTTCATCCTCTTTGTCTGTCCTTCCTCCTTCCTATGTGACATTATTTGTCCCTCCTTGTCTCTGCTCCAAGTGTTTTTGAAACTGATGCCCCTGACATCAGTTTATCCTTTACCATTTATCCTTTATCATTTTCTTATTATTTTTCTTCACACCACTTATCTAACTAAGCAACATAAACCACTGTTGAACTGTTATGTAATTACACTTGTCAGGCAGGAAGTTGGTTTTGTGGAATGCCTGAGGAAAACAAAAAAGGTCTTTATGATGCCACTTTACCAAAGAAAAACATTGACCAAGCATTTCCAGTGCTCAAGCACAAAGGTCTACTGTCCAACCATGCCCCACAAATTTCTTCTTATAAAATTAATTTCTAATTGATCGATTCACATTGGAGCTCAAGAGGTGTGAAACCCATTAAACCATGAAGACATATTGATCCCAGTTATAACCAGAGGTGATCAGAGCTTGCCTGTATCTTAGAGGAAAGGAAAAGCTACTCTGATTGCATCCCAGGGGAAAAAAAAAACCCAACCAACTAACCAACTATAGCTGTTGAAAACCACAAACAGATTATATTATCTTCTGTTAGAAAATGAAGTCATGTTATGTTACATTTCTGTTCTTAATAAAGGTATTAGATACTACGTAGCATTACATTTATAGATCTGATTCAACATCATTGCTCTGGCTTTATGCCAGTGTCTTTCTTATGAAATTAATGGTGTGACTCTGGTAGAAGGAATTCATGCAGCGATGAATGAGATTTGTCTTAATCATACTCTATGCAAAATAAATTAGTTTCATTAACAGTTCAGTATGGTCAATATAAAACATAAAAGCAGTGCTGCCACTAAATGTCACACAACTCTTCAGAAAATGTCACACACCCCCTTATTTTCACACTGTTTGGAGAAGAACGATTTAGGACTCTTATTTAGGGAGGGGTAACCACAGTGAACACAACCTGCAAACAGGAATCTTACAAATGTGTATGGGCAGTTGAATTCACTATGTTGAGTCCCATTCTGGAAGTTAAGTTCTTCTGTTAATGGCCTATCAATATATATAGAAATAACATATTTGCTGTCCAAAAAAATGTCTCCTAGAATAATATCCTTGCAGTCCTTTGCAGCTTGGAGATGCAAACGCTTACAGAAGAATCCCAGTGTCTGACCTCCTGCTCATCAAATATGCCACAACTTTGCAGGCAGGCAGCAGTAACACGCATGCTTATGAGATCAATCACTACCCCACAATCTTGAGAATGCAGCCAAAGCAAGCCAGCTTGCCAAGAAGCTCTGGGTAAAACACGCTGATACGAAGCAGTCCAACAATTTCAAATGACAAACCAGGAAACCTCGAAGTCTGATCCCAGATTGTTGAGAACACACACACACACACAAAAAAAAAGGAAAAACCAGCTGGAAACTTTATTTATTTAATTTTTTTTAAATGATAGAGTTCACTCAGTGCTAGTCCTAATTAAAGAGTGGCCCTATTCCAATTTAAAATAGGAAACAATTAAAGCATCCTTGTATTCAAAGCATCTTCCCCAGGACCCCGTTTACTTTACTGATCCGATTTTCCTTCACAGGCACCACCCCATTTTTATACCCCAGAGCTTTTTCTAGCCTCGAAAATCCAGCAGCACGTATTAAATATAGGGTCTTTTTTGTGCTAAGGTTAACTGAGGACACGAACTTTCTGTTATTTACATCTCTCCCATTAATACAGCTATAATGGATTTAAAGGCTAACACAAATGAGTTAACCTCACACTACAGAGACAGTAACAACATGAGATGTCCAATTATGGTGGCAGAGCAGTACCTTCTTTGTAGCAGGGATAGTGTCTTTGACAAACATCTCAAAGCAACAATGTAATTGAAAAAGTTGAATGAAAAAATAAATTCCAGAAGGATTATCTTGTCAAGCCAAAAATAGAGTCTATCATGTCCATATTTTGCTGAGGTTAGTTAAAGAAGTGAGCATTATCAAACCATTACCAACAGTAACAGAAGGTAGCAGCAGCCACAAGAAATCTAATGTACTTCACTGTGTGCTGCACCATAATACATTCGGGTACAACTGGGACACACAGTGTTTCTTCCAGTGCTGAGTATGCAACAGTCAGGTTGACCTACAACAGTCCCATAGTGCCTCCCAAAAGAACATGCAACAAAAACATGTTCCACTTGGTTATTTTTAAACCTTTAGGGCTGGTGGGCCACTCTTTTATCTTACAGTTTCTCCAAGAGGCATCCTTAACATGGAAATCTTAATGATAAGGTTCTGCTGGTAATGTGTAGTACCACTTTCACAGACCAGCTGTAGAACATCACTAGAACAGATATATTTGCAATAGGTAACAGCCATGAACCTTGCCAAAGTGTGCAAACTCTCGCTGAGTTTGGTTCAACATCCTTGCAGCAAGGCGTTGCAAACTGGATCAACAGACTCAGAGCACTGCCCTGGTTTGTGGACAATGCTGAGAAGCCAAGGAGGTTAAATACAGCCATGAAATTCTGAAAGTCCTGCTGGGAGAGAAGATCAAAAATTGTGAGCAGGACAACATAAGGTCCTTGGATGTAGAGGTGGTTTGGGTCCTTAATTCTCTGGAGCATGCTACCAGATGATCCTCTCAGGCAATCCTATTCACATTTGTATGCATAAATCTGCCCAGAAGACCAAGGGCTGCCTTTATCTAACCTTTGGGCCAGAGGGGCTTTGTCCTGGGGACAGCAGTGATGCCTGCAGTGGACCTGACCATTGTCATTCAGGAATTTTAATGATCTGAAAGGCACTACGAATGTCCTACAGAAAACCATTCATTTGAATTATTTGACTTAGGGGGAGTCACAGGCTTGCTTCTTTTTTTTTTTTATTTTTTAAGTTAAGGTCATTAAGAATGGCTCATTCAATAGGAGACAGTATTTTATGACTCACAGGAGACTGGGGAAATCAGCAGCAACACTGCATATTTAAAGCACAATGTTTAGTCATCAGACAAGCTTTCAGAGTTATTGCCTCCTCCTTAGACACATTTTTTTAATTGCTGCAACAGAGCTGCAGCAGTAACAAAGAAATACCTCCCCCTCAAATGCACAGTCAGACAAGTAGCTGATCTGTAGGTTTGTTTTTTATGTATCCTGCTGCCCCTCCAATCATGCAGAGGAAAGTGATGTATGCGCATCCAGAACAGATTGAGTAGCACCTGAGGAAGAGGATTTCTAGATGCTCTGCACCCCGTAGCAGGAGCTTAGGAAGACAGGAGTATACACATAATTGAGCTTTTCTGTTTTGCTCGGTTTTCCTCACCTGTTCCTTACAAAGGCCTGTTATGAGCCAGAATAACTGCAGGAGTAGGATGGATTTTATTTGTAGAGTAGTAATCAAAGCAGTATCATTAGAAATCTGTGAACAAATCACAGTTCCTCTATGGATACTTCCTCACCCTGTTGCCAGATCAACCTCCAGTGGATCTGTATGTTTGCCCACACATCCTGGCCTGCCAGAGACAGAGGATGCACAGCCACACTCGTGGGAGTGCTAGGGGGTTGGTACCCTTGAACACCCTACTGCAGAGCCAGGCAGTCCACTCAACACCTCAAAAGCCTCCAGACCAACAGTGAATTTTGCTCAGGGGCAGCAGTCTAAAGACTGTGGAGTTTAATAACTGCAACACGTTGTCACTGCAACATATTTTAATGCGTCACCAAGAGTAAAAGTCTCCATGGCTTTATCCCAAATCTAATTACTTGAAGATTATCAATAAAATAAAAACATTTGCTATTCCCACCAATATTTACAGAAAGAGAAAGTTTCCCTGGTCCAGCTTTGCCCCTGTGGAGGAGGATTCAGCATACAGTGTATGACCTACATAGCAGGAAGTCAAACTTTGTTATAATCCTGTCCCCCTGAGCACTGAAAAATTTGGAAACCAGACAAAATGAACGCAGTGGCCCAGATTCTCTCTGTCACTTGGGCAGTTTTGCCTTGCATCATTAGTCCTAATTCACCCTGCAGGGACCACAGTCATGACAGTGAGCCACAAGGCCTCTTGTATTTTCATCCTCCTGCTCTATGTCTAGAAAAAACAAGAGCATGCCCAATTTCCAGGGACCCCCAGCTGCTGAAATGTCATTCTCTAGCTGTACATTATAAATATAAATTACAGTAACCTTTAGGCTTCTATCTTCAATTAGAAATACCTGTATGGAACTTCAAGTAGATGCTTGGGACACACACCTGCCCAGACAATTCTCCTGTCCACACGTTTTGAACCACTATCTTTACTCAGACATGGACCTCAAGGTCAGTCATAAAGCAAGCATGGGAAAAAGTGAAGGGTGCCTACATTTGCTTCTTCTTCCTTTCCAGTACCATCATATTAGCTGCTGTGTCAGTCAAGAGCCTTCCTAAAATAACCATGCCCTGCTATACCATTAGGAAAACTGGGATTTGTAGGCCATCTGACTACAGGCAGCCTAGTGCTGCTGTGGAAGCGCTGCAGCTGCTCTGCATCCCAACTACAGAGATACCAGGGTGGTGTCAATATCCTTCCTTCCTCTCTTCTGCCTCATTGAGTTTTGCAGCCATTATATCTAAAGTAAAGGGTTGCAGGACCTACAAGATCAGGTGCTGACATGTCAGGGTTTCTGCACAGGATTATTAAGTGTGGTCAGAAACATTTTTCATGGAACATTTGATTCTGATGAGGCTGCAGAAATCACGCCTGATTTCCTGCCAGGTCCCCTTCCCCATTCTTCAACAGTACTCCTGGCAGGTTGACAGAGAGTGGGAGTTTGAAAGAAGTTATTGCTCCAGGATTGTCTTAGTGATTGCAGAGCTCCTAAGCTGCTGGCTCCTCTACAGATCTCATTAGGCAGTATGCCAAGAAACTCAGAGTGGAGTATCCCTGCTCATAAACACCGAGGGCTGCCAGTTCTCTGTTAGCACACCAGGCAGAAAGACAAGAAACGAGAGTCTGGAAGTTGTGGAAATGTGCAGCTACTTGGCATCACAGGCAGCAAGAGGATGCAGACAAACCGCCTTGAACTGGGGACCCCAAAGCTTCTGATGCCTCCAGTTCCAGGTGTCATTAGCTTGGACCAGATAATCATTATCATTCCCTTCCGACTGAAAATACTCAATTCTATTAAGAATTGAAAAAAATACTCCATTTCAAATCAGAATAAAGTCATATTAAACTAATCTATCAAAAGCCTCTCCAAAATGGCACAATCTTTTTCCATGCTGTACCGCTTAAATAACAGGCTGTTGTAAAACACATCTCCTGGTTCTGTTCCCTAAACATACAGACTGTACCATTTTTTCATCAAATTGAACTTCTATTACATTCATTACCTCCTCACTCTTCCTCTCTATCCCAGGTATTCATGCCCTGACAATTTTATTTTCCAAAGCAAGCCCTTTATGGAATAACATCTTTTGTGGGGTTTCACCTTTAATCACACCTGTACAGCCACACAGCTCCAGAAAAAGTAAGCACAAAGCAACAAAACATAAAAAGAGTCTAATTTCATATCTTCATCTTGTCTAAGTTGAACAGGATTTATTTTTCTCAAACTCCTACTACCACAAAGCTCTATATGCAGGTCAGCAGGCTTATGTAACAGTGATGCATCTGGCTCTCTGTCCCAAATAAGTAAGACAGAATATGCTGTGACTGCTACATAACCTTGTGCACTGTTCATCAAAGGCTCATATCCACCTTTTTTTTCCCCTACTAAAGACCTGCTGAAATGTCAGCCTTCAATTTTCCAATGACCTACAATTGTTACATGTTCTCAGCCTGGTGCTTACTATCAGACACACTACCATTTTCATCAGGCTTTTTTTTTTTTCCCCAACTAGTGCCAGCCCATTCAAGTGTAGTTCTGTTTTTGGAAAGAAAAGATACAGCATTAAATAATTTAACTTATGTTTTAATATATCATATTAAATTTAATATACCCCCTTGCTCTGGCAAGGGGGATGGACTAGATGATCTCCAGAGGTCTTTTCCCACCCCTAACATTCTGTGAAGTTCAGTTGTTACCCTGTGACTACACCCCATCACATTTGTGCTACTGTTGCTTCTTGCTTCTTTCTCTGCCTTTTCCCTTGACCTTTTTAATTTTGTCACACATTGACCAGTCACCCCTGTGAAATGATCATGGCAAAGGTCAGGGACTTCATACATGTCCACAGGAAACAGCATGGAGACACTGTCCAGACATGGATGTGGTAAAAATCTTCTCTCCATTAAAACTAGGTCAAGGCATTGTGAAGGGAAGGGGATACAGGTCAACAGCAGGTGCCCAGCTCTTATGCTGAAATAAAGTGTGCATAGATACATGACATGCACTTTTACTTGAGAACAACAGATTTGACCTACTACAGTAGGCACCATAATGTGTTGTATTCAGCTACCAAATACACGTAGACATCTATGCAAATCCCAGCTGTAGACCAAGAAGGTAACTCCTTTGTAACTCCAGCCTCCAGCTGGCATGGAAATGAAATCACTGATTACCTATAAATGCTCTAATATGGTTAAATTCAAGGTGATGCATTAGGAAGAAGTGCATGCAGAATGGTAGACCATCCAGAATGGCACCAAAGATCAGAGACAGTTCAAAGCAGTGTGTCACCATGACCAACAAGCACAAGCCAGAAAGACAAAACAGGACTTGGCATGTGAACTAGCAGGCTGATTGACAGACAAGCCTTTGACATGTCTCAGGGGTACCGACACTGAGCAGCATATGTGAAGGAGGATTTCCCTAGCATGACTCCTAAATTTGAGTCTTTTCAGGATACATGGTCCATTCTGTAAATATGGCTCCAGCTCTCTCTTTCTTTTCTTTTATTCTGTTTTACCCCAAATTATAATACTGGCACTAGGTCAGGTCAATAATTTGATACTAAGTTCACTAAGCCCAATGGTTTTATTTGCAGAAGTATAGCTCTAAAACTGCCTAAATTTGCATCTGTAATAACAGCTCATGGCCTGCTAGGTTCATCCACAGGGCTGGCTCATCCACTGAACAATTTTATGCTCCGTTAATATATGCAGTGCTATACTGAAGCCAGTTAATCAACACTATCTATTCTGAAAGCAGGAAGAATTTTCTGTATGTCTATCACACTCCATCAACTTTCCCCACCCACTTTAGGCAATTAGTTTCAAAGACTTCCTGACTAAATTTACATAAAAATACATCCTTCCCTTCCATACCTTGTTAATGCATTAGACTATAATTTTATAAGGAGTTCTTGGAGATCACCAGTGGCAGACAGGCATCACAGAAGACACTACGCCTCAAGCTCACAGTCCCAGGAATTTATATGAGGGCAGAAATTTCTTCATCACCTTCATGTATTTACATGCCTGTGAAGCAAACATGCTCCACGATCAGAGATCCTGTGGGCCTGTCTGCAGAGAGAAGGTTATGGATGCAGATAACCTCTGCATTTTTTAGGCTTTGCTTTTGAATAGGTGGATAACAAAAGAACAGCTATCAGTGGACATAAAGCTGTCATTGAAGGATCAGCAAGACTCAACAGAAAACCCCTGGAAGAAGGCACCTCAATACTTTACAAGGGGAGAAGCAATTGGAATGATCTGTCTGGACAAGCTTTGAGGGGTTGGATTCTTATGGCCAAAGTGTTTGGTTGCTAGGGTTTTTCAGCCAGGATTTCAGCTGGCATAACTTCATGAGCTAGCTCCATTCTAGACTGATGGCTTAAGCAGGTGGTGATGTATTTGTGGCTTTCAGTTAACAACTTTGGTCTTGCAAACCCTCCTAACATGGATCTGTTCAAGAGTGTTGGAATGGGAACAGCATATTCAGGAGACTTAGAAGATTAAGCCTAAAGTACTAGGACACAACAGTTCTGTTGGCAATAAGCTTCTGCAAACAGTTGCATAAGCAGAGGAAAAGCAAGAGCAATAGTTCCAAGCGTCTGCTTTTAACATTATATTTACAGCTTTTCCCTGACTGTGCATATATTAAGCAGATTGCAAACTTGTAGTGAGTGGAGGGAACAATCTGGTTATTTATAAGGCACTTAACCTTTAGAAACGACCTTTGTTTTAACATTAAACTGGTTTGCTTCATGTTCAGAGGACCAGCATTTTCATCACTTGGAAAAATTAGAAAATAATCCATGACTATCTGTGAGAATAGCCAGAAATGTTTTCAGCCTTGCACTCTGAGAGAGCTTGGCTGACACAGACTGTATGAAGACAAAGTCAGTGCAATCCTGTGAGTGTGATGAGGCACAGACAATGGCAGAGTGAAGCAAATCCAGAGCACATGTCAGGATGGTGGAGAAAAAAGGCTTTTAAAAATGTTTCTCTGACATGACCACTCTTTGCTGCTGAGTATTCCCATTGGCTTTCTTCTAATCGAAACAAACATACCACACCTACCTTAATTGAGAAGTTACCTGACAGTATCAGCTAATAGCTGAACCCAGCCTATCATTTACCTAGTATGAAGCTGGGACCAAAAAACTAGAAACAATTGTAGGCATGACACAATTTTTCTGATCTTACTTCAGCAGTTTCTTGTTTCCAGGGCAACTCACAAAACTCATGTAAGAAAATCCCTGTCATAAGAGAAAAATCTTTAATTTTTAGATTTGCTTAACCCATCCATCAAGAAAAGGTAGCAAAATAAAAAGAAACTGAGAGCTGCAGTAACACTGCCACAGGATAAACACAACGTTGTCATTGACTACCTCTGAGAAAACAATTAACTGAATGGACAAGACACTGATTTTTACAGAGGTCCTGGGATGATTTACGTGGGTTACTTTGTATCTTAGCAAGCTATTTCATAAAATATTTCAAACCTATTTTGACTATACCCTCGTTACACCTACTTTAATTTGCTTGGCTGAATCAAAATTAACTTTCTGATAAAAGACAGTATCAGCCAGAACTTTCCTTCCAGTTACCTTCAAAGACACAAAAACAGTGAAGCAAACTGTTTTTCTCCAGGAAGAATGCATGATGGTCCCAAATTGCACACTAATAGCATGAATTATTCAAAATCACAGCAGGTAACAACAAACATTTTGTTAGGGATAATGATACAGCTTAAACATGAAAAACCATAGGAGTATAATTGACTCAAAGGCAGAGTTCAATTAAACAGCAATTCTGCTGTTGCCTGTGCACTTCATTGGTGCATGGTTCATGCCCTGAACCCCAGCCCTGCACAGTGAATAACTGTTCTAGCCCCAGGAGACACAAAGCTTCAGATACACCCTCTTGCTCCATGGCAAGCTGTTGTGGTTTGCCACACAGGCATTGCTCACTCCCCCTACTCAATGGACTCAATAGGACACAAGAGGAAGATTATTATTATTAAAAATATTATTATTAATAGCAATGAGAAAAGAGTGTACAAAACAAATGATGCAGAACACAGCAGCTCAGCATCCACTGGCTGATGCCCAGCTAGTTCTTGAGCCACAGCCCTTCCCAGCCAACTCCCCACAACTTATATATGGAGCATGATGCCATATTGTATGGAATACCCCTTTGGTCAGTGTGGCCAGCCACCCCTGCTGTGTCCCCTCCCAACTCCTTGTGTACCTCCTGCAGAAGGCCTGGAAGGTCTCACTGGCAGGGCCTGGGAGGCTGAAAAGCCCATGACTTAATTGTAACCACTGCTTAGCAACAATTAAACAATTAGTGTGTTATCAACGTCACAGCACTACACCAGCTACTAGGAAGAAAATTAACTCTATCCCAGCCAAAACCAGGACAGAAGACAAATGCAGAGGTCTGTGTGGAGACCAACTCCAACCAGCCCCACTTCAGCAAACAGGAGACAAGTCTCCAACTGCTTCCAGTTGGCTTGTTCACTTGGGGAATATTTGAAAGGAACACGAGGCAGGCCACACTCCTCTCCCTCCAGCACATTTGTTCAGTACAACCTTGCCCCAACGAGCCTGGATTCGCTATCCTACACACCATTATAATCAATAATTCCAGCCCTATTTTCTAAATGTCAAAATTGAGGCCTGGTGTTTAAGAAACAAGCCCTGTGTCATTCAGCAAAGCACAAGGGATACTTCATGGGACTAATTAGTAACTCTTCTACATTGCTGTCTGACTCAGCATAATGTAGGCTACGCTGTAATGATCTATCTGGAACAAAAGAAAAAAATTCAATTCAACACAGGAACATAGATTATTGGAAGTGAGAGTTAATGTTTTCATGGACTGAATTGTTCACACAGCAATTGTACAAAGAAGAGACTGTTCAGAAAAGAAGGGGAAAAATTGTACATTCCCAGGAAACTAGTGATGGTCAGTCATTCAGTGAAATAGAAGTCCCTCCTTCCTCTGTCTTTTAAGTAAAACATAATTTATATCACAATATAACATAATTTCGGAGGTCTAAGGAGAAGTCATGGCACATACCTCCTCACAAAAGTGTTGCACTGTTTAGGGGGAGAAAATTCAACTCAAAAAAAAGAAGAATAATGAAAATAAAAATACCTCCTGCAGTGCTTTTTAACAGTAACAGGTGACCTTCTTTTGACTGAAGGCCTCAGGTTGAAGATAATGCAATTGACATATTGCCAGCTATACCTCATTCATTTCCAATTTACATTTTGTATCTCCCCAGGTAATCATTATGTAGTTATACAGAAAGGCAACTCAAATCTTTACACCCGTAAGTCATTTTTTTCTAAGTGATATGAATGAAGGGATGATGGGAAGCTTGCAGGAGAAAATAGACGGTCACTGAAAACATGAACTGATTTTTAAATAATATAGTTCATTTCCCCTTATTTCCTTCAATGCTTCCTCACTCCTTTATAAACAGATTTTCATGCAATGCCTTCAGAAGATTCATCAACAATGCTGGGATGCAACTAGCTCAGCTGGCGCACTCATCCGATGCAGAGCATCTCCACCAACTGCAGCCTCTTCCACAGCTCATGTCTCTGCACAGTCAGCTATGAGGAAGAAGATGACTGTGCTTTCTTTCCATTCCAACCTCCAGCCAGCATCTAACCTTTAGTACCAGACACCAGAGACAAAGGTCAGTTCTCTAAGTAATTTTTAGACAAAAATGATGGAAGGAGATCTTCTCGACTAATTACAAAAACGTTCTGCATCCCATACCTTTGCTTGAACATGCAGAGCTGCTGAGGATTATGAGACTTATTAAATTCCACAGCCTCGAAACTGAGAAAGGGTACTGAGCTCCTCAAGAATGGCACCAGGCAACTTCCAGGTATAGTCACTTCAGGAACGTTTCTTACAGAGGTGTTAGGTTTTCTTTCTTTGCTTCAAAATATGTAAACTACTGTCTTCTGTGGAAATAAAATGAAATACACACATTCCTCTCAACTTCCTCCCTCATTGCCCAAAAGATTTAAGCACAGAGTCAGGCATTCAGTTACCCATCTGATTTTGGTGCCTGACTACCTTGGGTATCTGGGCCATGACTATCCTCTTATTACTGTAGACTCAAGCATGAAATGTGCTCAGCAGCACTTTGCCTGTAGCTATTTTTTCATGAGACTAATACACACAAGAGACTCCCCTATATTCAATATATGTATCTTACCTCTGACAAGAAGAAGAATAATGTGGATACTTTTCTGATCCTGCAAATCCTTGGTTATACAAGGAAGAAGCAATATGAACAGGAGCATTTCAGGGGCAGAACCTGTTTTATCAGCATAGACTACACACCAGTGGGAACTACTGGGAGAGCTTGTATATCAAAGAATATAATGTTAGTCAGTCTGCTCAAGTAATTACCATCTTAACATGCCAAGGTGGGTGTTAGCTGCAGGGGTTAACTGCCCTACCACTCTCCCACCTTTCTGACAGCACCGAAAAGTCTGAATTGAAACAAATACCAATGTGAGCAAATTACAAATACCCAACCATTCCCTGTGTCCCACCAACGAGGTGGAAGCACCTTTTCTTTCAAGCTTTCTCCTATCCAATCACATTACCAAATTAGAATAGTATATTCCAGTTTACTAAGGTACTTCTGCACAACTGCTGTCCCATTAGTTGTGCTGCAGCTGTGTGAAGCAACACAACAACCAGCTAAAGGAAAAGCCATCTCTAGCCCATGACCTGGAGGAGGGAGGGGATAGAAGCTGTGTCTGGCAGTTGCATGCTACAACTTCTAGCCTTTTTCTTTTCTCTCCAGAGGAGAACTTATCTCACAGCAAACTTTTCAGTTGGTTCTTGAGCACAAACAAACCCACCTTTGTGCTGGGAAGGAGGAGAGGAAAGCAACATGAATGGAATTGCTGATGCAGAATCTTTCTTTCCCTTTTTCCCCCAGCAGAAAGCTGCCAGGACAGCGCTCGCCTCTCGCAGGGAGCGGGGCTGACAGTCTCAACAAAGCAAGTTACAAAACTGATCTGCCTTTTCAGGGCCAAACAAAAACTAAAAGAGTTGAGACCCTTCTAAGCAATGGGAAGTTTCCTTTGTAAGACTGAAGGCTGAAGGAAGGCTCACGAGACACTACAACTTTAACTCTTTCTTCTATTTCATTGGTTTAGGCTTGAATGTTATTTCACAGGCTTAGCCAGCAACTTCAACTGGTAGCACAGTTGAGCTGTGGCTGCAGGACTATTTTTAGGCTTTGTTTCCAATGGAAACAGAGCATTCATCACTGCTGTGCTTCTCTGTACCTGCATTCCTGCATTACTTGTGGCCATGTATAATTAAAATCAACTTAAGTAAAAAAGCCTCAAACTTTCTACTAGTTTTTGAGAACTCACATACCCAGTAAAAGAAAGCAACTCCCATGATAAGGTTCTTCCCTACAGTAAAAGACTACACATTAGGATTTTTTCCCCACTACAGAGTTCACATGGGTCTTCTGCATACCCACCCAAATACTGCAAAGATTCAGCTGGCTCTCAAACACTTGGAGTAACTGTCAGCAACCTTCAACTCATGGGAAAATCTGATTCAAAAACCTCCTGCTGCTCCCACTTACAACTTCTCATTCCTTCATCATCAGTACAAATCCCCATGATAGACCAGCACAAGCATTTAATGATGCCTGTTACTGTATAATCTTGTCTATTCTCCTGTAAAATGGTGTTGTCTGGTCCACAGTAGCACAGAGCTCTGTGCTTCAACAGCTGTATTCAACAATGTGTACTTAGCGTCAGAGAAACCCCCTTTTCTTGGTTTTCAAAACATCCAAACTACATCTGCCTCCCCCAAGGGCAAATTCATACACATTATCCACACCAGACTGTCTTTTGATAATGTGAAAACAGAGTGTGATGAAGGAAGATCATATAGGCCATAATGCATGGGCTTTCCCTGGGTAAATAGCCCCTCTGTAATTGCTAACCTGTTCCACACCAGTGCCAGCCTTTCTCCTAATCCATGCTGGACCAAGTGCTCATTCAGTAGACCCAGGCAAGCACCCCTCAATTACTTTCTTTTCTAGATAGCCAGTTCCTTCACTGTCTTTACATTGGCAATGCCAGGTTACTATAGCAACCCCTGTGTGACCTGCATAATCAAGACAGGAGAGAAGAGCTGATAGCTGAGTTAATGTATTTATAGCCTTGAATAAGAATCTTTAAAGGGTAATGATTAGTGATCTATGAAACTTATATATACTCTACTCTTGATGTTACATTTATCCCATTTCATTTCCTTTTCAAAATAAACTTTAAAGGCTAGAGTAGATGATGCAATACATTAGGACAATGCTATTTGAAGGTGCTGTTTATTTTTTCTTTTTTCAGCTTATCTCACTATTCAACTACTTCATAAAGTCCAAAAAGTAATGTACATTTTACAGTATGGTTGGCCAATTTATTAGCATCTTGTTGAAGCTAGAGTTCTTAAACAGGTTTGTAATTAGGCATTACAGACATTTCCACAATATTTAGAATAAGCAAATTCAGAACTAGTAAACCAGCTTATGGAATATGAAGCACAGAGACAGTATTTTTCTTCAATGTGCTTTTTATTTTCCTGTACTCAACTTGTTCTTTTTAAGAAGCCACCTTTAAATCAAATAGAGACTTGCTTGCCTGCAGTCTAGTAAAACTTCCTAAAGCATCAAAATAATATCTAAAAGTTTGCTTGACTGCTCTTCAAGAGACAAAATAAGACATTGCTCCTGAATTCAGGGACAGATAAACATTGCTCACTCAACCAGGACCTGTAGGTGGAGGGAGATACTGGAGAAATGAAATATTTTGTTTTTCTTTTCTTTTGCTGGGCTGTCATTAAAACACATGTTCAGCTACTATAACAACACCAGGGAGCAGGCGTAGTTAAAGTCTGTGTTTCCTTCATTACTACTAGACAAACTGCTGGAGTGTGCACACGTGATCTTAATTGGAAAGGCATGGGTAGCTCTATCTGGCTTTTTAATGCTTCAGGTCCAAGACAAGCAAGAAATTCTCATTCTGAATCATCATCCAAGCAAAACAGACACAACAGAGTGTCTTCAAGTGAGACTCAAGTAGCATATAAGTCATATGGTGACCTTCCATGCAGCCATGAAAATCTGTCTCCATGAGACAGGGAATAAACATTCATTGTTCTCTCTCAGGCAAGTTCCTTTTTAATTTTTTTTTATATACTGCACTAATATAATTCTTCTCTGTGCCTACTCCTTCTCCCAAAGGCAGCAGGATTACTTTTCTATTTTCAGGAAGGAGGGAAATTGAGCTTCAAAATGCAGTGCCTCAAAGCCATACACTATAAAAAAGCCCTCCAATATCAGTGGAGGAACTGACAGGGATGAAGTAAATCCACTGTAAGAATCTTCTATCACTGCAGTCTTGACACAAAATGCAGCAGCTTTTTTTACCCTTGGAGTCTCATAAGGCAGACAGCAGTGCCAGGGGTTCTTGGACTGAAGAGCTCTGGCAACAGGCAGACAGTTGGGATTTTTTGGGTTTTGTTTGTTTGGTTTATTTGGTTGGGTTTTTGCTTTGATTTCTTACTGTGTGTTATTTAACTGTCAAAGAGCTTTTGTATCTTCTGCATGTAGCCTTTTTTCTCATTGTTTCTACTGCAATCTGTAGACAGTACAGGAGGGATAGGGCCTCACAAGTCCAGTCACAACTAAGAAAAGCAGATTTTTGCAGCCAACTTCTGGCAAAAACTCAAAGTTATCCAGTTAAGGCTAGGGGACAAACTATTTAAATCGTGTCCATCCACCTGATTTCCCAATATTGATAGAGTTCTACTTAATTCCTATCAACTTGCATAGTTGACACAAACCCAAAAGCCATCACACCATATGTCTAATTTGACACATAACATTTAGACTTAATTCCCTTTGATATTTTAAGGCTTTTGGCTAAGATTTTTAAAACTTCCCTCCCTTAGGCCTCCAGCTATATTTAAATGGCCTGGTTTTGGGTTCTTTTAAAGTGTCAAATGTGCCACAGCATCACAGAGGTCTGAATGATACTTAGCTTTTCTTGGTTGTCGTCTCATATATACATATATCAAAAAGTCTTAGACTGCACTTTTGCAACATTTAGATCCACCATCAAGGGAAAAAAAATCTTCCTGTGTTACCAGCATAACAGAAAAATGAGAAAGTATTTTTTGGGCCCATCACCTCTGCATTTCCTTGTGCCTTTGAAAAATGAACATTCCATATCTCTGGCTAATACAAGTTTACAAGCCTTACATTAGTTCTCGTCACCTCTTTGCACCCTCCTGTGTTCTAAGCCTTTTATTTTAATTGGCTGCAGAAAAGGTTTCATTAGAGAGGACAGTGTGCTGGCTGGCAGTTAAAATATATCAACATAATTTCTGCAACCTTCCTTTGAATCTTAGCTCATGCCTCATCTTCTGAAAAACAGGGTCATAAGGTGTTGAAAATCAACACAGAGACAAGGAAAAAATATCCACAGATGTATCAAACTGTTGCCTGAAACTTGTATGTATTATTTTTGTATAAAAAGTTTCAGTCACTGTTGTCGATAAAGCTAGCCTAAAATATCTATCTAAAAACATATCTAGTAAAAGCACTTAGTGGTGCAAAGACTGTTCTGGTTTTTTCCCATCCCACAAGGATTTGCTTCAACAAATGGCAACGGTGACACCATCTGCGTTTTAAGGGTGACTTTGTAGGTCACTCTTGCATCTAACCTGGAGCCTAAAGCACAAGAAAATTGGGTTCAGCTTCTTCCTCCTTCTCAGACTTTTTGGGAAAGTCACTCAACCTCTCTGTCTTCTTGTAAGAAGAAGGATGTAAGAACTACTCCAATGTCTAAACACCTGCTTAAACTCTCAGTTTCTCTATAACTTTACATGTCTTTTGCTATTGAAGTGAATGAAATTTCATTATACACTTAAACATCCACGTAGTCGGTTTTGCCCAAAGAGCACTGCAGTGTACAGAGTATTCCCATCTCTATGGTGATATTAAAAATATGTATTTGAAGCTCATGAACCACGGCAACATTTTCCTTCTTAAATCACAGGCAACCATGTCTGTTCTGCCTTTGTTAAAGAATCGATGTGGTACTTGGCTGCCTGTGTCCAAATTGAAGCCATTAATCTTTCCTGTTTGTCAGGTCCAGATTAAAGTGACCTGCAACCAGAGATAGAGCAGCATGCTCCTGATGCTGAAACAAAGCTCTCTCAAGAGGCTCTATTTATGTGTAAAGGATAAAAAGTGAATGTTTTATGAAGATCACTACAGGAAATAAATTGTATATTCATTCAAGCTTTGATCCTGCAGGACTGAACTGCATTTTACTATTGACTTTAACAGGAGCTATTTTATTGCAAGTAAAAGCATGCAAGTATTTAATACACTGCTAACAGCAAATAACCTGAAAAGTTAAAAAAGTCTGAAGTTACTACAGCTGTATGATTATGAGAACACAGACCAGATGTTTGCAAGTTTCTGAAGAGTACTTGGTTACAAAATTTGTTTGGTTTTGACTTTTTAGCATGTACCTGAGTTTAAAGGCATTTCCTATTTTGTGAAACATATTTAGGAGAAAGAAAATATATTTTATTGAGATGATTTTTTAGCATTTTGGTACAGAGCACTGAAAAGAAGTTTGCTGTCATAGAGCCTGACCTACTGAGATGGTTGAAGGTACCTTTAGCAATTTACAAAAAGTTCTAAAACTCAGTTAAAACGTTAAACTCCCATTAATATCTTTGGCTTTGTCTAACTTAGCAAGTAATGAAGTGCAATGGGAGCAGATAGAGCAGAAAGCTGGTGTTAAGGACCCAATATCCATACCGTATATGTTTTGGGTGCTTGATTTTGGAACAGATTCAGTTTGGTCTGATGGAATGAAAGCCATAAGTAGCTGGAGACCACTTTCTAGCTTAGATTTACTTACAAGAAGTGCATTCTTCTTACTTCACTGTATTATCTATACAGCAACAAAGAGATGAACAAGGGATTCACTTCAAAAGTGCAAACTAAACACTAAGCAATCAACACCCAAGAATTACTTCTTTCTCCTTCGGATGGATAAAATTCTTTCACCTTGACTAGCATACAGCATAAACAAGGAAGACATCCTTCTCTTGTATGTCTAGATCAAGGTTATTGCCTTTTCTTTTTTCAGCTTTGCCACCAAGACTAATGCTACCTGCAATTGGGTGAAATTAGCAGTTCCCCATTTGGATTTCAAAGGTAAAAACAAAAATCCAAAAGCAAACAAGATTCCATTTCAAGTGAGTAAATTTAGGTTGCATTTGTAATCTAACAGGCTGGCTAATTTCATTTTCATTGCAAAGCACAGCACATCCTGTGCCCTCCCTCTGGACACATACAGTGCAGGGACACAGCAGACATGTCCAGGAGTAATAAATTGGAGGATCTCCTCTCTGGAGACAGAACAACAGCTAGAAGGGAAAATTACAAAGCATGTTCAGCATGCGTTCAGTTTTGGGCCCCTCACTACAGAAAAGACATTGAGGTGCTGGAACATGTCCAGAGAAGGGCAAGGAGGCTGGTGAGGGGACTGGAGAATGAATGTTATGAGGAGAGACTGAGGGAACTGGGGTTGGTTGGTCTGGAGAAGAGGAGGTTGAGGGAAGATCTAATTGCTCTCTACAACTACCTGAAAGGAGGTGATGGAGAGGCAGGAGCTGACCATTTTTCACTAGTGATGGGTGATAGGACAAGAAGAAATGGTGTCAAGTCATGCCAGGGGATGTTTAGATTGGCTATTAGGTAAAACTTCACAGAGAGGGTTGTTAGGCTTTGGAACAGGCTGCCCAGGGAAGTAGTGGAGTCTCCATCCCTGAAAGTATTTAACAGATAGATACATGTGGTGCTGAGGAACATGGTTTAGTAGTGGGTGGCAGGTTAGGATGATGGTCGGACTTGATGATCTAAAGGGTCCCTTCTAACCAAGACATTTCTATGCTTCCAGGATTCTATGTTCACACCTGAACACTAGTCACTCTAATCTGGGTAACAAAATTGCCTTTAGATCTAAATACCTCTTCATACATATCATTTACAATGTCATATATATTTTTTTAAGAAAAAGGGACCTGTAACAGCTTCCTGCTGGAGTAACTTGGTAGATTTTCCAAGGTGCTACAGAGCATTTCAAAACCAGATCCAATAAAATACATTTAAATAAACAACTATCATTACTTACTGATGTCAGCCTGTGCATGCAGAGATGTGTAACAACAGAAATGTGTTATTCCTGTTTGCATTCTGGGTTCTATATATTGCAGAGTTGCTTGGGTCAGGAGCATTTCTCTGGCTTCACAGAGAAGCCCAAAGTCAAACTCAGGTGTCACATCTTACAGACTGAGCATTCTTTGGGGAGGAAATCTGACCTTCTCACTTTTCACTCTTCTTGCACTGCAGGAACCCGACTTCTAACGACATTTGGATTACCATGGAAGGATCCAACAAAAATCTCTTTAGCGGAGACATTCTCTACCTAGCCAGTATTATTCTCCAAACTTTGAACTCCCTGTATTTCTAACCCACAAGTCTTTACATACTAATTTTCTTAAATTCTCAAAGCAAACTTTGCCATAGCTGAGTGCTCTTTTATTGTGCCCTTACTAACAGTTTTTCCATGTTGCAGTGAATAAAACCATGTCCCAGCCAGGTGACCTAAGGTTGCTTTTTATCTCCCTGCTCTGATAATCTCCTTATCAATCTGTATAAAATCCAAATACCTCAGTGTTAACCAGGGCAGGAGGTTTGATTCTTAAAACTGAAACCGAACACCCTCAGCTCTCACTTTCCTTGCACTTAATCCTAGCTCCAACTCCATCTGCTGCCACTTGGAACTTGCCTTTAATGAGATACTGAAACTGTTCACCCAGATACATGATATCTACTCAGGGATCACAAACAGATGCTTCGGTTTTGTTTTGGGTTTTTTGTTGCTGTTGGTTTTTTGGGGTTTTTTGTTTGTTTAAAAGAAAGAAAGAAAGAAAAGGAAAAAAAAAAGTAGCATTCAAACACTTTGCATTTCTTCTGAAGTACTTTAATGTACTACTGACCGGTTCTTTGGTGTAAAAATGTCTCCTTATGAGTAGATGGTTATATTTAAATTAAAGACACTTTTGCAACAGACAATAGCATGGTTTTGCACAGAGATGCTCCGAGGAAAAACATGGTCATTCACTTCCACACAAAGAGTAAAACTGCTACTTCACAATGGCAACAGGCTGTTGTTTCTCAGAGCAAGGCTGAGATTCAAATCATGGGACTTCTCTCCTACACCTACACTGGGCACTTGTCTTCCCAAAAACCAAGCCAGAAAGACCAGCAGTTCGAACAATGATGTGAAATGTACAGAGAACATGAGTTATCTAAGACAGTCTGGAAAGAGAAGAGATACTGCAAAATAAGTTAGTTTTCTACAGCCTTTTTAGCAATACCACTCACTAGGCAAGGTTTTCTGGTACGTTACTAGGGAAAGATAGTAAATGAGCACTTATCCTTTGACTTGAAAGGAGTTTTTTACCCGATTCCAGGAGCAGATATTGCAATATTTTGTGTGCTAAATGATATCTATGTCTAATATGGGGTACAAAAATGAGATACAGAGGAGAAATAGCATAAGAAAATAGTATTTTATTCTAGAACCCTTATGTTACAGAGGAGTGTCAGATCACTTGCAAGTAATGTGGATCTTCTTAAATCCTTACTATTCAAAGTCTTTATTCTCTACTTGTCATCCATTAGAAATTTGTAAAATAGATTTTTGGCAAAGTAATTCATGGTTTCAGTGCTCTAAGTTTTGGCATCTGGACTCCTGCTGTAAAAAGCTCACAAAAGGTCATAAAATCATTTAAAAAATAAATTACTACTTCCTTGCTAAGAATTGTTACAGCTTCAGGCCCATGATCTCAATCTATTAGGGAACTGAAAGTGTTAAGTCACACTGAAAAAAAAAATTCTCCCTTTCTTGTGGAAAGGAATACAATAATATTCTGGACTTTAACAATTATCCTTGACTTGTTCTTGCCTCCCTTCACAGGGTCTGCTGACCAGAAAAGCCCAGGTGCAAGCATACAGTCACCATGAGCAATAATATTTTTCCAACTATTGTCTTAGTAGGATAAAACACAATTTAAACAGCCTCAAGAGCTGCTCCTGAATGCGCAAGTACATACAGAGATCTTTCTTAAACCACAAGTTGTAGAAGTTATTGTATTATAGAAATTGCTCTTACTAAACAGGCCTACTATTGTCTCTAATAAGGCAGGAACAAGCTCTTGATAAGAAGATGGAAACAGCATCACTTTGAGTGTTCCAAAGTAATTTCACAGAATATGTGCATAAATCCAAATGACAGGATGACTGGGAGTGGTGACATTCCACTCAACAGGACTGTGTTTAGAGAAATGGAAAGGGCAGCAAAGACATATTCAAAATTAATTATGCATAGGAAGATGTGGAAGAACTGGAAAGAGCACATCATTTCAAACTACAGATAACAGAGGCAGAATACTCTGTGTGCCTTTAATATTGCATCTGTACCAAAGTAGTGCTGTTGATGACAGAGCACATTTTCAATAGTCGGTTGGTAAGGGATTATTATTAAGAAAATAGGGGCTGGTGCTCATGAATCAGTCAGCACAGATGTGCTGGTTAGAATGAACCCCCCAGGTGGGCTGCAGCAAGTTCTACCTCCTGCCCAGCCAGTTGTTGGGAGCTATGAGAAATGGTTAACAATATTGTAAGGTCTCTGGAAGGAATGGAAAAGGGAAGGGGCATCATGGGACAGACAGAGGAAACGTTGAACTTAATGGGAAAGTACAGAAACTGATTTGTGATAGGGAAAGGTGGGGCAGAAGGTAGGAAAAAACTACTCAGACTTTCATCATGAATCCAATAGCACTTGTCCTCCATTAATACCAATGCATCCAGTCAAGCAAAGGATCAAAGGATGGACAATGAACTCTCATTTTTGTAGAAAAGTATCTCTTTCAAGCCTACACAAGGTTTCAATAGCTGCATCAATGTAAATTATTGTATCTATTGATGAATATAAGATTCCTACATCTCCCAGGTAATCAGTCTGGTGCCTTTCACAGGAACTGTATCTATTTAGTACAAATAAATCAACTTCCAATTAAAATTACATGAACTTTTAATGCATTTATTTGGGCAAAACTTCATTTCTCAATTCTCCTTTCCTGACATAAGAAGATCCACTACTTTTGGATTTAGACCAGATTTGATATCCAGGTTTGCATGACCTTGGACTTAACTTCTCTGTATCTCAGTAAAAGATAAAGCTGTTATATTTTAAAGGCACGATGAAAGGGGAACTGTAGGGATCTTGAATGTGATCACAGCAAGCATTACATCGTCCATGAAAGGCAAGTAAATAGTTGATACAAATTGGATGACTCAGCAATGGTGTATAACCCAAATCCTGTCTAAGTCCAAGTGTTGGACCAGAAGCAATGAAAAGCGAGACATCTAGCCTTCTGGTATGAATAGGAAATATAGTTAAACATGACATTTCAGCTATAAATATAACAATTACCTTAAGATGATTTTTAAATAGTTGATTTTAAAACTACCTTGATGATGTGTATTTCTACTTAGTAGTATGTTGACTTCTTTTTTTTCTTTTTTCTTTTTCTTTTTTTTTAAGGCAACAGAATAGATTATATGTCAGTGACCACTATGCAAAAAAAGTCAGATCTGCATTTCTCATCAGAAATGGCTGCATCGATTTTATTGAGTGTTTCATGATCGATGTGATGTATTTGAAAATTAACACTCCTAAAAATTAGCATAAAGGCTTTTCACTATCTAAATGAAACTATACAAAAAAGCAGCAAAAAAAATTAAATAAAACTTATTTAATATCTTTTAAGAGATTAAAAAAAATGCTCATTTGCATTGAACCTACCTTGTTTTCTGCAATGAAATGAATATTGCAGCATCCTAATTCATCATCTCTCTGAACCAACAATCAGGCTGTTTCTCCCCATTGTTTAATAATGTAGAATAAACCAACTGGCAAAGTCATCCCTGGAGAGAAAACAAAAAAAACCAAAACCCTACAGCAAGAATAATATTGCCATTAGCTTTTCAAATCACTGACACAGTGTAAATATAGTTGCTGGAGCTTTTCTCTTATTTAGTGAGGAAAGTCAATTTAACAGTGTCCCCAGTTCACCACAACATTTCATCTAAGTTCTTACTATTAAGTCAATTGTCAACCCCCTGGCCAATATCACATTCAAGCTACAATGCAATTTCAACACACACTTTTAATGCTTTAGTTCAACAGGAACCCAGCTTCCTAGTGTCAACATTTCCTTATCAACACTGTGAATTTCACCCTTATTTCTATAGTTTGGAGATTAGTAAAACTTGAACAGTTAGTCTTGTCAGTCACTGTCTTCTTCATTAGCTAGGCAGTCTAATAACATTTTCATTAAAATGCCAGATTTCATTAAAAAGTAGTTAAATTACTTAAATGAATGGGAATTTTTATTTATCAGAAAAAATAGTGCATGAAAAGTAGCTGGTATAATAGCATAGTATGGGGGGAAAAAAGATAATATCTGAAAAAATAGCTGATAAATCCTCAAGGCAGGAGTCTGTAAAAAAACCCACATCACAACACAACATTTCAACCAGAAAAGACTGGGTGTCTTACTTAATATTTAACAACATTATGAGTATTTGGGAATTTTGGGGTTAAAATATGTTTATCATTCTCTTCTCTCCCTCCTCACCTCCTTTAAAGTGAGTGTGAAAGAAACAACTTTAGCCAGCTCAGCCTGCTAGGCTTAAATCCTTAGTAACTTCCCTGGAGCTTGGGGACTTCATGAATAATGAGACCCCCCCTTGTCACACCAGAAGCATGATCAAGATGCTTTTGTATCACCTCCTGTTGTCAGAAGAGTTTAGGTGCAATCCTAGAGGAGATGGACAGCCAAACCAGCCTGGAAATAAGATTAAAACCTTTATTTCCAGCCACAAGAAAGTCTCAAAACTTCTCAACAGACAGAAGATCTGGTTTCACTGTACCAGGAAAATCTCGTGTTAGGGGGAGCTGGCAGGTGAGGTCTGGTGGGACTCCCCTTCTCACATGGGAGGTGCATCAGATGCAGGCTGTGAAAAAGATGGGTGCCTTCCTATCAGCTGCCTGTGGCATGACTCTCTTCACTGGTGCAGGTTGTTAAAGGTCAGAACAACAATAACAACAAAGAAAGTATTTTCTGGAAGTTAAGAAATTCGCTTGTATTTTGGATTGCATATCCCAAACATCAGAGTTATGACCTGGACTTGCTTTAAACTTTTAAACCCACTGTGTAAACAGTCAGAGTTTGCTGCCTCTCAGGCTGCTTGTGTCCAATCTGAACACAGCCAGCAAGCAGCAAGGACGATGAGTAAAAATTAGGCATTGAAATCCAAAATGCATAATTCACTGACAGAACATGGGATTGGCAAGGCACTGAAATTCCCCAAGAAACATGCTCTAACAGGACTTTACCTGAATCTGTATAAGCCTCCACTGAAACTGGTGTGTAATCCTTCACAGAGTTCTTTAGATCATGCAAGTATTTCAAAGCTAGAAGCCTCAGTTCACAGCTGTTTGATAAATGCAAAGCTTAAAAACAATTCCAGGTATGAAATGCTAAGGGGCAGTGGCTGCTGGAATCACAGCTGAACTGGTACAGTTGGAAGCCATCCACGCTCTCATGTAGTAAAGCAAAACTCACTCACTGCTGGAAGAGCCTAGCAAGCAAAACCAAACCAAACCAAATCAAGAGACAGTCTAGTAAGAAGAGGATGCAGGTAGTATGGCCCTAAAAGACCAGACACTAAGTATATCCTTTTCTTAATGCTCCTAATATTTCACTCTTTCTTAGGCTCCATTCAGTCACACACTACTCCCTTTCTGCAGGGCTATGTAATGTGGGTTTGCCAAAAGAAAAAGAAAATAATAATCCAACCTTGGTTTTAATCTCCAAGAAAATAGGGTTGCCTACTTAAACTACAAGCAGCAAAGCAAGGACTCTGACTGTTCCTTCCTGCTTTTATGCACAGGGCTATCAGGAATATCTTTCAGTACTTTTCAAAAGTTTTAGATGCTAGCACTTCCCAAAATATTATGATACAGAGAACAGAATCAGTTTTCAGATAAAATTATTCCAAGGACAAAGCATCAGTGCCTACATGCATATCGTTTTGGGTGACAGGAATTCATGCAGGGATGGCCTCTCTGAAGACTTCGCTGCCCACCCAGAGTATCGGAGTGGAGCAAGACTGATGGTACTCCTCCGATACTCGAGTCTTCTTGACAGCTAACCACAGGGCTCTGGTTGTCTCAGGCAAAAAAGCACTAATAGGGAAAACAGCTAAAAAAGCACAAGATTGAGTAGTCCCAGGGCAGCAGCAAAAACACAGCACTGACCAGTGTGACCTCGTTGTACTAAGAAAATAGTCTCTCCTTGATAGCCAAGATGACATTATGATTATGACCATGTTTTAAGTGTTTAGAATATTTTACTGTCCTAGAAAGAGATTCCTGAGGAAGAGCTTGCTTAATTTATGACAGAGTTTGCTTGACTCTGATGCTGTGATAGCAGGGATTGGGCCCATCATCATCCTGCTTTCCACTCCCTCAAAGTTTCTTTTGTTTTAGTAGATCACCCCACGTGTCTATCTACAGAGTACTTGGGATCTTTCCCCTCCCCGTGGATCTCTGGTGGGGGGACATTCAATCCCCATCCCAACCCACTCAAGATTTAGGACTGTTTAGAGGGCCTGAATAAAATGAAAGATGAACAACATGTTTGTTAGATGTAATAATGTATGCCCATATGGAAGGAGTAGCTAAACTGTCCTTTCCTGTGAAAGAAACTGAACAGATTGCCTAGAAATAGGCAGCTCCCGTTCCCTTTACTGAGGGAAGAAAATGCCATCCAGATGGAAATTATCAAATGGATCAAACAGCTACATTTTATTCCCAAATGATCTTTGTTCTACTTATCACTCATTATACCAGGAAAGCTCTTTTTCCTACATCCCAAGCACAGCCAAGAGAAGATTATTTATCATATGGTCATTCAAAATATTCTGTATTGAAGGTTTCCCTAATGAAATATTGATCTTGTCACACAAAAAGAGGGAGAACAAAAGTGTCCTTCCTGATAGAAACATTCATTTAAGATCTCTGGAATCTCTCAATTCCCATTAAGCCCAGCACGTGACTGAGGATTACTCTGTCCTTACTGCACAGTAATCAACTCTGCAGTTGCTTCCTGATGACCAGGGTGACAAAAAACCTTTCCAGGAGTCCTATCACTTGCCAGGTTTTACAAAGATGAATGTTAGCAAGCCCCAGAGAAGAATCTGGAGGTTCTTCAGCTACATTTATTTATACCATTCATAGGTAAATATTTCAATTGGAAATTTGCACTGATAAAAATAAACTATAAAATTCACAAGGAATCTTCATCTTTGGGTCTATATGGATATATATGGCATGTATAACCAAATTCTTTTTATATATTTTGTTATGATATTATTCTCTTTTAGCCTGAAAACCTACAACAGTGCAGGTACAGGACAAAGCAGCTGTGGCTAAGTGATAGGATTAGATCAAGAGCATCTAATCTAACTGGGTCATGTAACACTATCTTTTATTTCACATTAATCATTGAACACGAGTTCAACTTGTGTCATTGGTCTATCAGGTGGGCCTATAAATTAGGCAATAAATTAGAAGTTGATTTTTTTTAGTGGTCTGCTCATCAACAGGTAA
Organism: Gallinula chloropus; assembly: GCF_964237585.1. NCBI lineage: Eukaryota > Metazoa > Chordata > Aves > Gruiformes > Rallidae > Gallinula > Gallinula chloropus. The sequence goes on along the minus strand of NC_140092.1, from coordinate 3,131,351 downwards.
CGCTGAGTTCAGTTGCAACAATCCAAACTTACTGAGGATCCCACAGCTTCACCTGCACAAGGCAGCAGTGCACCTCCCAGGACCTGAGGTCTGTGTGAGCGATGTGGCAGCAGTGTACCTCCCAGGACCTGAGGTCTGTGTGAGTGATGTGGCATCAGTGCACCTCCCAGGACCTGAGGTCTGTGTGAGTGATGTGGCATCAGTGCACCTCCCAGGACCTGAGGTCTGTGTGTCTGATGTTTTGTTTCCTTTGAGTGTCGGTGGATGGGTGTCAACTTTGTGATGTCTGGGGATACAACAGCTTCACTGCCCAGAGAAAACACACCGGCTGTACTGACCATGGGAGCAGTAGAAACTCTCTGCCAAGGGACAGAAGGGAGTGACACCCCGATCCAAAGGGGTCCCAGTGTAAAGTGCACAGATGGAAATGCAGTTCCTTCCACTGACAATCACAGAGGAGACTGGCATGCAGATTCCGACAGTTTGTAGAGCACTGTGACTTGGTAATCAGTCCCAAACCAATTGTTCTGGAGCAGAAATGAGCTCCCAGTGTTAAGCTTCCAGACTATTCAGCTGAGCTTCACAAAACAATATATTGCTGTGACCTCTGTTCAACCGAGAGCTCTAAACAAGTAGTAATTCATAGCAGGACATACATCATCACATTTCAAATAATCTCACAGGCAAGGCAACCTCTTCTGAGGGAAAAGCTAGGCTAGGCAATAAAATATTAATGTTTCTACATTCAGAAAAGTCAGATTTATCCACAGCAGAAGTTATTACTCATAATAATACTGCTAAGGCAATTGTCTTATTCATATGGCATTTGTTTATAAAAGGCTGAACTTGCAATGTACCACAGTGCTGCAGAAGACAGTGTGTTTATTTCAAAATAGGAAAGGAGCATTTATTTTCCCACTAAAGTTTAGATTTTTTTTTCCCAAGGACTACTATTAAACTGAGGCAGAGCCTTCTACTAAAAATGGCTTAATAAACTGAAACGTGTGTCTTGCCAATCACATTATTCTCTCCCCAGCATCCAGTTTGCTAATGCATAGAGTGGTGCTCATTCCTAACAGTCATCTTCTGGACACTTGCAGGAATTTGAGCAATTGCTTTTAATTTAGGAGCAGCAGAAACTCCTTCCCTCCTTTACTCTCCGGAAAGCTCGCAAGGAAGCATACCAACAAGGATTTGTGTTAATATCACCTCACTTAGGGCACAGAAATTAAGAAGAAGAACACAAAAGAGGTCAGAAGCCCTCTAAAGGAAACACATGTGCTTATGTGATTTCCCAGGAGAATGGCAGCGACTGCAGGTACTAATCCACTGAAGAAAACTCTCCACAGCTCAGGCTAAATCCCTGCATTTGAATACACTGTTTTATAAGTTGCTGCCCTCTCTTCTGCATTGTCCTATTTTACACTAGTCAAGAGGAAGCACGCACAAGAGCAGTGCACAGATAAATAACAATGAATTCAGCTTATTTTTATGCAAAAGCTCCTGAATATTGGCACCAGACCCAGCATATGCTCAATGTCTGACTTGAAGAATGGTGTCTCTGAAATCCCAGGGCCTCAGGAGAATTTTTCAGGTCAACAAGGTTTCAGATCTACATATACGTTTTGTTTTCTATTTAATATATTTATAAACTGGTACCTAAACACATTACAGTCAATCCAGCAGAGTTGATGACTATAGTTTAAGATAAAACTATACATAGGTTGTGGAGTCTCCTTCTCTGGAGACATTCAAACCTGCCTGGATGTGTTCCTGTGTGATTTAGTCTGGGTGATCCTGCTCTGGTAGGGGGGGTTGGACTAGATGATCTTTCGAGGTCCCTTCCATCTCCTCACATTCTGTCATTCTGTGATACAGGAATGTGCTGTTCTGGGAAAGATGCAGACATCAGATAGAAAAAGCAGTGATTTTTTTCTGGCTCTCCTACATATCATCACAGGTACTTTCTGTTCTGGTCCTAGTTCAGACCACCTAACACACTGGGAACCTTGTCCACACCAGTTGCAGTTTGATTCTTAGGTTTCAAAAACCTGAAGAGGTTATTGCCTCCAATACCCTCTCCAACACTCACACAGGGCCAACTACCTGTCACACACAGTCATTTCAGCAGATCATCTTGCAGAGCTCCTTCCTGTGGTCATCTGCTCTTCAGTATTTCAGTCTGACAGAAATGGTTTCAGAGATTTATCACCTGAGCAGCAACGCTGACAGGTTTGAGGAGATGGCAATTTCTGCTCGTGGATAGGAGGCAATGGGGCCATGACAAGCTACAAGCGGTACCTTAGGGGATGAAAACCTCTGCAGAGGTCGTAACAAAATACATGACCAAGACCTTTACCTCCCAGATAGAGGTGGATGATCATCTTGGTGATCATATTCAGCAAAGAAAAGGCACATAAAATTTTAAGGGCAGCAGAGATGAGCAGACCCCAGCCACCCACTGCCACAGAGCAGCCACATGACAAACTGCAGTTTATACTGAAAAATAGCTCCTCTGAGAGGCAGGAACAGCCTTTCACCAGCCAAGCAAAGCTCCCCGGGACAGACACAGACTATTGGTACCCTCCTGCAAAGCAGCCTCATCACTAGATTTTAAAGCCCACTCACCAGAAGGGACTGTCTGCAGCCAGCTGGAAACAAAGATGTGGCTGTGGAGAGGCAGAGTCCCCAGCCCACAGATGGGAAAGCAGAGAGGCAGCACCCAGCAGATGGTCGGGGCACAGGGGGCAACAAGAAATGGCCACATCCTCCCTTTCTAGCTGTGGCTTTCACTAAGGGTGAGATAGAATTGCTTGTGACTTTCGGCCTCAATGTGCTCCAAGGCGGCTTTGCCAGAGCCATGTGCCAGAGCCACACTTCAGAGCTCCTTGCTCTTGTCCAAACAGAATTAGTACAAGTCCAACCCAAGTGAACTTCAAGGAACCCTCTACTGAAACTTTTCCTTTACTCTGCAACATGTTCTTACACTGTGACCAAACCTGCAGTGACAAGGCAGAACAGATAACATCCTAATTTCTGAGTAATTATTGATTAAATGTTTCCAGTAACTCACCAAAAGACCAAACTCTCTCCATCCTTAGATGTTTGACCTGATTTGCTAATGACTTGAATATAACACAGTTTCAGTGCTTACAGCTGCTCTGGATCACCAGATGGAAGCTGAGCTGCTGTAGCTCCCTGGTGAACCTGACCCATCATCTGTAATAAGATCCTCTAGCTCTTTTTCTATTCCCCCCCCCCTTCTTTCTAAAAACTGCTTATTTCACAAGTCATTATTTCCTCTCAAGAACTTGCCACACTACATTGAACTTCCCATAGGCAGACAGGTTATATTACATGAGATATGACAGTGGCTATAGTTCTTTAACAGAAGTGCAAGTCAGGCCAGCTTCCACCGTGGGAGCTTGGCATCCCCCCTTGCAGTGCCCAACTCCTACCCAGGGAAGGTTCAATAGTTTATGCATACAGAAGCAAGACAAAAGTGTACTGAGGATATTTTATATAAACACTGGTCTTTTTCTTCCCCTCTTTCAGCAGCAAAGAGACAATGGGGAGCTAAATGGCTACAAGGCAAGTGTCCCCCAGTGGCCTGGTCCCACTGTCATCTACACTTGGCAGACAGCTGGAGAGCAGACAAGTGAGTTTCCTTCCCATGGGAACTACAGTATTTGGAAAAGGGAAGACAGATTGATACATACCTGGATTTTAACCTGCAGCTGAGTTCAGGTACAACAAGAACTTCCACTGCATAGTCTTAGTTTCTTCTTAATTTAATATTTAAATTCAGCCTTTAAAATAATAATTTAAAAAGCTACTCCCTTCTCATGTCTCTGCTTCTCTTAGCAAATGCCAAGGCTGAGAGGGGAAAAAAAAATGAATCTGCAAAAAAGACTTTTGTCATCTTCCCTACTTTCCAGTGCCTTCCAGGCCTTCTCCAGAGCACTGATTCTTAAAGGATCCAAGCCAACTTCTTTCCAGTGATTCTGACCAAACCACGTCTGGTTTAGAAGTTCCTAAAATATAATTGGCAACTGACTAATTTTCTTAACTCACATAGTGAATTCTTGGTAGTTAAGCTTGTTCTCTTTCTTTTTACCTGAACATAAACCACAATATCACATTCCCCAGGTTACAGCCCTTCCTATCAGAGAAGAGCAAAAGGCATAAAGCAGGAATGCAGGAGAAAGACCTGTTTTCTTTGATTACATAAAAACTGCTTGTTCATTGTTGGAAGAAAGTGATGGATTTTTAAATTTTAACTTTAAATAACCCCAAACAACCTGTCATAGGAGAAAGACTCTTCTTTCCAGTGGTTTTGGTTTTTCAGATTCCAATCCCTTCCCCCAGTGGGGCTACAAACTACAATGCATTGGTAGCCTCAGATACATCCTGAGTTTCCTGACATTTATTGAAATGGCACTATGCACCATTGCAGGCCACTATTTCCATGTATTGCTTTTACAATTTTAAATAATACTTGTGTTACAACCAGAGAGAAAAGAGATGACTTTGCTGATAAAATGAGATATTTTGTCTTTAGTACTGTAGAGTTCAAGTCTAGAACACAAGAACTGGGCAAATATTGCCCAAATAGGTTAATAAACTCATCTGATGTGAACTATTGATCCCAGCAATTGGTTTTCTGTGTCTGTGCTGTTTCAAACAAGTTCTTTGTGAGTGGAAGAGCCTGAATGGAGAGGAGGCTCAGTGAGTGTCTGTCAGCAGTGTCTTCCAAGTGTCCTGATCATCCAGTCAAGCACAAATAATGCTATTTACCTCTGGTGTGTCTATGGATGACCAACAGCAGATCACAGGTGATTCAGCACAATTGTTCTGATGTGTTCTGTAAGCACACTGCTACTCATCACCCCCAAGTAAAAAAGAACAAAAAATAAAACACACAAAAATTTATAGAATAAAGGGCAATTGTAGTGACTCCCTATGAGTCACTCATCAAGCTCAGACTCCCAAAGGACCTCAGCTTGGCGGGACACCAACACACGAGCCATCTGGCCCGTCACTGTACATGTCAGAGCTGGTTTCTATACACGACTGTGTTTAAAGAATTTGAAGGGGCTTGTTTGATGGTGTAATGCATCACCTAATCTTCTTGTACATCAATTAGTGCATAATAATCTGAGCATCATTTCTCATTTGCCTGTTTGGTACCGGGAGAAAATTGAGTAGGTTGGAGGTCTAGGAAAGAAAACCTTTAGCTGACACATATTTTCTCATGCTTTTACATGCAACACTCCACACAGATTGCTGGTAAATTGGGAGCATTCCTCTGCTGGAGTGTCTAAAATCTCCCATTTTTCACTTGAGAGAAATGAAAAGCAGCTGGAACAGCTGCCCAAATGACAACTGTGGTATCAGCATATATTTAAACAACACTTTGCTGATGGAAGAATGGAGGTCTTTAAAAACAAAAAAAAAATCAAGGGGCTACAGGATTTTAAGTGAAATCTGAGACTTGTGAACCAAAGTGACAAAGTGCCAGCACAGAATCCATCTGCCTGAGGAACTGTTTGAGTCCAGTTTGCATTCCAGTGTTTCCATGCAGGTAACATGCTTGCAAGTGTCTGTTCACCCATCAACACCTGTGCGTGTCTGCAGTCCTTGTTCATGAAATTATTAATTCCAGCAGGAAGAAAAATGGGGACAAATAACCTAATTAGCTTAAAATGAAGCCTCACAATTTAAATTAAACCAAAATTCTCTTGGATAGAAAGGGACTGCATAGAAAGGCTTAATTTCGTAGTAAATTACTATGGCCCCAATCACAAAGTAGAGAGATACACTAGGATAACAAAGACTTACTATCTTATTATCACATGGTATTATCATTAATACCTCATTATTAGCACATTTCGTGCATTACAACCTGATGTGGAGCCTTAACTTCCAAGCCCTGTATTTTACTGGCAGCAAGGTAAAGTTCCAAAAAGCTCTCCCAGGTGTTAATTCTCAAGCCATTGTTTTATCAGCATAGAAGTTACAATGCCAAACATTCACAAGGGGGGTTTTAACATTAAAATCAAATTTTAATAATATTTGACAAGGCAGCCAGTGGCTGGGTGTCTGGTATATCTGTCTTCAGAAATACTGGGGAAGCATTAGAGAGAAGAGAGAGACACATGAGAGCAGAAGCCCAAATTCTGGAACCTAACTGGTGTTTCCTCTTCAACAGTGCTCCAAAACATTGCTTCCAGAGGCTGTTTTCCTTGGCATCTGGTGTGTGTTTTCTAAAGAGGTGTTGGATGAAGATCAGTTCCTGCTGTAAGCATCTGCACTGCTGCCTTACTGATGTTTCCCACAATAAAGTGGGAGTGTGTGCATTAGCCTGGAGAGGAGAAGGCTCCTGTGAGACATTATAGCAGCTTTCCAGTAGCTAAAGGGGCCCACAAGAAAGTTGGAGAGAGGCTGTTTATTGGGAAGTTTAGTGATAGGACAAGGGGCATTGGGTTTAAACTGAAAGAGAGGAGATTTAGATTAGATACAAGGAAAAAATTGTCCTTTTGTGGGTGGTGAGGCTCTGGCACACGTTGCTCAGAGCGACCCCTGCCCAGGCTGCCCCCTACCTTGTTGTAGGTCAGATCATTAAAAAACCTGATAAAGCAAAAATAAGAAAATAAAAATCCCAAGACACTAAAGAAACAGTAACAGCAAAACTATCCCTCCATTTCTGCAAAATGGGGTCTCTAGGAAGTCCATGACACATTTCCTTAAGTCTGAGAGGAAACATCACTCAAGCCAGACCTTTCAGGACTTACCCCCCCACACTGAAGAAACAGGTGATACACAAAAGTTAGTGATTTAATACATTGCTTCACAGTCTTTTTAAAAGAAAAGGCAACCATAAACAAGCAGCATAAAGACAATGGGAACTCAGTCCTGCTACTGCAAAATCCCCAGGTTTCAGTGACCTCAAGTGTTTCAAGAATTTTTGATCATAAAAAGTATTAATTTTAATATTAAATATAATTTAATATTAAAAATATTAAACTATTATATCATTTCATGTAAATTTAACAGTCACCTCAAACTAGTTGCTAGGCCATACTAACTAGTAAGACATCTTTGGTTTAAGAAATGATTAGCACTTTAGTAAGCATGGGCAAATGGTGTTGCTGAGATGCTTTACCTGGGTTTATTTCTGTGGGTTTTATTCTTTCCCGTGCAGCTGATTTCTCCCGACAGGATTTCGACCTTTATGACTCGCTGACAACATGTCTGACAAATAGCTTTTTGCTGTGGTAGCTGAGGTTGAGCCATCTGTTTTTCCTCTAGAGAGCCATGCCTTATTCATAATGGCTTTTTTTCTCTTTCATTCCCTGGGGAATAGCACCTGCATTGCTGATTTCCTATTTGACCCCAAAAATACATCATCACATTTCGACAACTGGTCCCTCCCCTTCGTGGCCCAGAAAGCACCACGCTCCAGAGGCACCGGAGCATCCTTCATCCTTGACAACGGAGGCCAAGGTGCTTCCTTGTGGATCGTGGGCAGGGTGCAGTCAGTCTTTGGATTTGAAGTGGAGGAGACAACTGAAGGTATCTGAGGAGAAAAGAAGGAAAGAAAACATAATCTTGGAAGTCCCTGGCTACTCTGCACGTACAGTAGGCCTGTGTCATGATCTCATTGGGATTTAAATAAAGCACACACTATATATTATTAAAAATAAAATTAAATCTGTGAGTTTGAAAAGATCAAGTCAATCAAAGACCTACTTGCGTTCTGCTCTCCTTAATGATTTTCTTTTACTACAATATTTTCCTTTATCCTTTTATATGTGAGCGTGATAAAGAAAATTACCAGGAAACTGGATTTGAATTGTCCCATGTATCCCCCTGGACTAAATAACTTAGTGGTTTCGTATGTTATTGGAATGCTGAGTCACTGTTTCATTGTATAATACATTTCTTAAATAAAAGGAGATTTCAGTATCATGCATGATTTTTCAGCTATTAATCCCAAAAGCAGAAACTCTATTTTTACCTGCTTTATTACATTTATTTTCATCCAAGATTATAAAGGAAATTTAGTAGAGCAATATTTGTAACTACTCTAGATAACTGGCTCCAGGAATTTCATACTTGAATTTAGTTTCAGTACAATGATGGGGAGGTTATGTTGTCTCAGAGAGGGTGAAATCTCCTGCGTGTTTAGTTTAGCAGAGACTGTCACAAATGCAATTGCAATTGATCAGCCCTGTTCTTAACAGGATTCCTGCAGTTAATGGAAATTACTATAAAGAGCTTCAGGGCATGGAAATAATTGGATCACACACACACACAAAAAAAAAATTAGGGAAGGATCAACATGATAACTTCTTTTATTTTTTTAAACAGCTAGCAATTTTGAAAGGCAGAGAGCACACCATGATGAAAACAAAGGTTTTGAATGGTTTTCACATGCCCCAAGCCATTCCTAAAGAATGGGGAAGCAAACCTAAATAAAAATATTAATGATACTCAAAGCATATTGGGTCACTGAATTACATAACTTATGATTCTTAAGTACCTCAACACACTGGAATTCAGCTCATTCTATCCTGTTTATGAAACTGCAAGCCAGGAAGCTCTTTATTTGTTATTTCATTTAATTGAGCAATGTAATGTAATTTAATTTAATTTTAGTTCAGTTTATTGCAATAAGCATATCCTGTTGCACAGCAGAGGATTTATTGAAATTCTTTTTTATCCAGCGAAAACACTCATGTCACTGTAATAAAAGCAAAAATTGTGTGCAGGGTGGTGAAGGAGAGCTCCATTGTGTCTACCTCTCACTTTTGAGGGGAAAAAATAAAAAGCCTTTTGGGGAGCCATAGGAGTGGCAACGCTCTTCTAATAAGGACTTGAAATTTTTGGAGGCACAAAGTTAATTTCTATGCCTTTGTGATATATTTTCCTTTAAAAAGACCTAAACTGAGGAACTATTGGAGCCCCTTGTAGTGGAGAAATAATAAATTTGGGAAAGTGACATGACTAAAGCCTTTTTTTATTTTGCATTTGGAAAAATTAAAAGCCACGTGTCTGAAGAGGACACATCTCAGGGACAAGGGCTGCCTCCAGCAATTGCATGTGGCACTGAGCATGGTGCCACAGATGAGATTCACATACCCACTGTCAGACACAGAATCTGTGGCCATTTCTGGCCTTTTGTCATGTCCAATTTTAATCATCTTCCTTTTAATGCTGATTTATTTATTTTTTTCCCATTGGAAAGACCTTGTCATCATCATTCTTTTCTTGCTGTTGTAGGATTAATTATGGACACTATTAACAGTGATTGTTTCTTTGCCTTTCCCAGTCAGGAGTACACAGGACAGCATTCAACAACCAACGTTGGACAATCTTGTTCCCTAAGCAGCTAACAAAAAGGACTGGGATTTACACCAACTGGTTTGCTTGTGTTGATAACTGTGGGAAGCAAGAGAAGATGCTTCAGAATAGGAAATATGAAAAAGAAAGGTCCACTTTTTTTCTGGATTCAGGTGTCTACTTGAAGTTTAAGGAACAGACTTTGACCCAGTCTGACTGGGTTGAACATGAGGCTGTGTCCATGCTGCTTTTGATACGTTACAGAACCACACAGAGGAGCAAGAGAGCTTGACTTGTCCTTCATGAGAGCTCATCCCAGCTGTGTAGTGATTTTGGAGACCTGCTCTGCCTCTTTTGGGGGGTGTGGATAAACAGGGGTATGCTAAATTCTTTCCCTCAAATGACTGAGCCACATGTCCTGGTTTTATGTCAATGGTCTTTCTCCAGATGACTGATGGCTCTAATGGATAATGCTGCTGTACTCATTCACTACAATTTCTCTTGGCTGGAAGGCTTCCACTGGATGATACATTTTATTTATTCTTTCCATAGTGGATCTCAAACCATTGTGGCTATTTACCTCCATTTTTTAGGGCTGAGAGGGAATTTGTGCAAGCAGTATAGGGATAAATGGTAGTGTGTTTGATTGCTTTTCATGGAGTCATCTTAAACCTTATGGATGGAAAGCTCTAGGCAAAGAATGTGTCCAGCGTAGTGAATTATTTGTACTACAGAATGGGGTGTAAATGTGCAGAACACTATAGCTTAATCCTCCTTTGTATCAGGGGATTTCTTGAGATAGTTCTTGGTAGAACAATGCTTTTTTCTTTTTTTCTTTCCCCCTGCCTCAACCCCTGTCCCATTTCTACTCCTTTCTTTGCAAGAAACCACTTACTGCTTTCCCATGAATCACATTTGAAGGAAACAGGCCTGAAATAACACTCTGTGATGCTCTCCATAAGATGATTTGTGCATGGCTGGTGAGCTCAGAATCTTTCCTGACACTGAGGGTAAGATGCATTTCATGTTTGATGTCTGTACTTCAGACAGTCACATCTGTGGTGCTTCTTTTCATACTCAGTGGAGAGAGAGATGCACATACAAGGAGGCTTCCTGCCCATTTTAAATATCTGCTTTAGATAAGGTGAGAAAAGTTGGAGACCTCCATCAGTTGTGAAGCGGGCTGGGAGAAGATATGCTGAGTCTCATGCTCACAGGGGAGAATGACTTTGATTTCAGGGTTTCAGTCTTCTGGGGACAATGTTGATCAAGATCAAGAGACAAAGTGTTTCACAGAAAAGCTTATTTTTCTGAAGTTAGAGAAAATGTGCCTTGAACCACTGGAATTCCATGGAGGGGAAAGAGACAAGGTGGTCATTGTTGCTCAGTAATTTTTTGAAAGAGTGATAAAAATCCATTGCTGAGAGATATGTTAGTCCTGACCTTCAGAAGGATTATTAAAAATACTGATGGGTATGAAATGCAGATTAAAACCAGCTAAAGGCAGCGTGGCCTTTCCAGTGAAATAACTGATAAAGCTGATCAGTAATTATGTAAATGGCTATTTGTGCAGAGGGAATCTCAAGATTCTGTGGTAGCTGAAGAGTTCCATTTTAAAGTAAAATTTTGTAAGATTTAGATGTTTCCTGACCACACAAATACAGATAATTTAGCAGTGATTTTTGCTTTAATGCATGGGCATGTGCATTCATCTAGAACAGTAAATGCAGGTGGAAAAATAAAAGCCTTTAAAACTATCCTTCCTTTATTTTCTGATAAATGTTATAATAGATGTTTATATGGATGGTAGGACTTGATGATCTTGAAGGTCTTTTCCAACCAAAACCATTCTATGGTTCTGTGATAATTTAGATTAAGATGAAATGTGCAATTAAAAAATCCAGGTTAATTAAAGCATTTTTTTTCTTATCTCTGACAACAGGGGCTCTTTTGGTTTTAATGTCAATCCTTTCTAGAACTTGACAGTAATATGCAAGGGTTTGGTGGAATATCACAATACTCCTATTTCTTCCTAGGTGGGGAAACCTAGGAAGTTTGTGAAAACCTGTGAGGAAAGCAATACCTAAGGAAAATATAACTGATATTGTAGAAACAAAAGAAAACAACAGAGAACCACAACCAACCAAACAAAAAAAAACCCACAAAAATTACTGTGTGGGCACTGAGAGAAAATGTAGGATTTTTGCCTGGCTGCCTCCCCAGTGCTATAGGAAATCTGATCTTTAGTATTGCACAGCACCTTATGCAACACTGAAGACAAGTGGTTTTGGGAGAATCATGCCAGGTTAAAAATACAGTGTAGACCTGTGCAAACTTCCTCAGTGTGGTAGCAGCTTCGTTCAGCAGCGTTTGCATGAACCCACCTTTCTGCTGAGTTTCACTACTCTGGCTGCAGTAGAAACTGGTAATCCCAAGAGGCAAAAAAGTGTGGGGGTTGAACAGGTGAAGGAAATAGAAGGAAAGGAAGGACACTGCGAGGAGGTGGGTTTTCTGGAAATGAAATGTGACAGTGTCACAGCTTTGATTTGGTTCTGTGGTTTTTCTGGTTGCTTTCCCAGCTCTCCAGTCTACGAGGAGGACAGTGATTTGCCTTTGAACGGGTCACTGAGCTCCAGAACTTGTTCAGCTCCTGCTGAGGGTCATTTATCACCAGGGATGCCTCTAGCCGTGCTTCCTGCAGTGAGGAAATTCTCATCAAATAATTTTAGATCCAATCTCTTCATGCCTCAAAACACTCCAGGGCTGCCCTTTGCAAGCCCTCCATCGCTTTCAGCTAGCCAGCATTTTCTGTGAGAGCTGGGGGGATACTGCTCTTATAACCTTGGTTAGAAACTAAGGGCTTCTGAAGCTGCCTTTGGCTTCTGTGTTTAGAGGGGAACATCCAAATGTGTAGCTTTGCCTCTCCAACTGATCCAAGCCTGCGATGCTAGGATAGGATTGGGTATTCACGCTCTCCTACCTAAACAAAAGGCTGTATCAGCATCACAGAGTCTAATTGGTGTGGAAAAAGTCTTTTAGGCAAATGCAGCAATCTAAATTATGTGCTTAAAGCTGGTCTGTATGAGTGGTCCTTCAATTCCTGGATGCCACTGTCTTGTTAGCTGGGCTGAAGTAAATGAGCCAGGTGGTGGCTGCGCTTGGAAAGTGTTTCAGCTGGCCAGACATGTTTGGTACTTTTAACAGGATGATGTCAGCAGAGTTGGTTCCCTCCTTCTCTCGTGGTAGGGAGCCAAGACCAGGTGAAATGGGATCAAAGTCAGTGTTCCTTGCTTGTGTTTACCACTCGTGTTCTCTCATGTGGTGTATCCTGGGGAAGGGTCTGTCCTTTGGCACACAAGTTCTAGAGGAAGGCAGGCACAGCTCACCCTCCTGACCTGGAACCTTAGATGTGAATTCCAGCGAGAATAAAGAGTTGAAATACAGAAGATGAATCCTCAAAGATGAAAAGTCAGTTCAGTTTAACATATGTCTACAGAATTCACTACAGGATTTTCAAAACCAAAGGAATGTATCACATTAATATGAAACAGCCTCTCCTCTTTGTCAATGTAACCATTACTTATTTAATTAGGAGTAGTGACACTTGGATATTTTCTCACTGAAATGTTTTCCATTGGAAAACTGATCCACAGAAACCTAAATTTTTCATGGGAACATACAGAGCTGCCTTGACAGGAAGGTTTCCTGTTACACATGGAATTACTAATTACAGTGCTTGTCACAGACCAGAATGGTCCAAAGCTCAGTGTCATGGTGTCCAGCAAGAGCCAGTCTATTCTCTGAATGATCCAACAAACTGGGCTTGAATCCCAGTGTGCCTGTGTCCAAATGGGACCACTGCTTACTATGGTGCTGGATACTCTGGGAAGAGGTTTGTGCTCCACTTAGCATGAATAGCTAAATAACTACTGAACTCACTGGCCATCAGAATATAGATTCAGCCTAATTCTCTCCTGTTGGAGCTGCTAAGTTTTGTGGTAATTGGACACTGAGGGAGTCAGTGTGAATGTGTACAGTGTTTTGATATTTATTGTATAGGGAAGCCTTACACTAATGCTCATTTATCACAGTAATGTCTGGAAAAATGTCTGAAGGCAGCAAAGTATGATTTCCCTCCTGACAGATGAGTTACTAACTACTGTCACATAAAGCATTCATTCTCACTGCGAGCTTGGGCAAGGCAGTGGTGGACTCAGATTTGCCATACTCAAAGGAGACATAGCCAGACACAGAGCCCTCTCCCATCCTGCAGCCACACCACCTTTTCATCTTACACTGACAGCATTGCTCACAAAAGGATGATGGCATATGTAGATATGGAGACACATAAACCCCAAAGCATATAAAATCCCAGCTACTCAAACACTGGTAGCAGAAGACATGCCAAAAAAACCATAAAGAAAAGATCTGTGAATCAGTAAACTCTCTTGTGTATTTTCCCAATTACTACAGGTAAATTGCATGTGGCTTACCTTGAAGAATCAATCTACCTTTTCCTTACCAAGCAGTTAACTTGCCACAGACAAAAAGTACAACAACAATGATCAAGTCTTGTGAGGAGCAGCTGAGGGAACTGGGGTTGTTTAGTCTGGAGAAGTGGAGGCTGAGGGGAGACCTTATCACTCTCTACAACTACCCAAAAGGAGGTTGTAACCAGGTAGGAGTCAGTCTTTTCTCCCAAGTAACAACTGACAGGATGAGAGGAAACAGCATCAGGTTGTGCCAGGGGAGGTTTGGATTGGATACCAGTAAAATATTGAGTCACCATCCCTGAAGGTGTTTAAAAGGCACGTAAATGTGGTGCTCAGTAATGGACCTGGCAGTGCTGGGTTAACAGTTGGACTCGATGATCTTATGGGTCTTTACCAACCTAAATTATTCTATGAGTCTATGACTTAGCTACAGCTTGCAACACCTAGTAACACTAGAAGAATAAACTTCTTCAGAGTGATACAGAATACCACTCTGTGTGTAAAAATTTGAGCCATTTTCCTCTTGTCAGCAAAATACAAGTAACTAATTCCCTTTTGAACATGAATATCCACTGAGTTGACTCAAACCTTAAAATTATTAATTGTAGACTTTTTTTTCAATTTCCTCAGAAACCTGAGGTGATTCATCTCAGGATGAAAATGAAAAATTCATATTTAAACTTAAATTGAATTATATGGACTACGTTAGTCACCGGGATACTTTGTGAAAATATCAGGGAAGTGGTTTTTGCATGGAGCACTGATGTACTTTGTGATAAGCTCCAGAAGATTTAAACCTCAACCAAAAGAGCAACAAAACAGCTGATTCTACTGGCTTGCCTGAAGCAATATTTATACTAAGTGCTATGATGTGTTCTATAACTATGCACTGAGTCCACAAAACCAATAAAAAATATATGATCACTGACTTCATACAGTGGTGGGAATGGGAGGATCCTACCAAGAAGCACAAACACCTACCTCCTGATCAGACACTGGTGTAAAAGCGACTGTGTACTCTGCCAGGGCCATGTCATTCACCAGGGTTTTCACCTCTTCATCAAATGCAGAGTTAACAACTCCTCGCCTGCGAAATTCATGGTGCATCTTGGTAATGAAGCTGTTCCTTTCCTGGCACTTTCGGGTGAGGCAAGCCAGCTTAGCCTACACAGCACGAACACACAGGCAATGATTTCACTCTGTGTGGAGACTGCAAGGTCACATTTTGCATCTGATGTATAATTTCACACATTTGGACCCGAAGCTATAGATGGTTTTCCTGTTTCTGGTGCATCCCCACCCTGCAACAGCAATACGTATGCACAGGTGAACTGGAAAGACAGGTTCCCTTTCCATGTGCAAGGTCACCCTTTTGACAGGCTCAAGAGTACCCACAGCAATAATTTCAGTGAGCCCTTGCCTAAAGCCAGTAGCAAACAGCTAAGCCAGGGGCAGCTGCAGAAGGCAGGCATGCATAGGTCCTGCATCAGAAAACACAGTACCTTCAGAGGAGCTAGCATCAATTTTTCTTCAGACTTCCTCTTCTGAAGTTCTTTGTCCTGAAAGGTTGAAAAACTTTCTGCATTAATTTGTTGAAGAGTAATTTTAAAATAACTCTAGCAGGTTTTTTGCTGTTTGCTTTAGATCTGACTTCCAGTTCAGACACTGCATATGTGGTTACCCTGTACCACAAACAATGACAAACATTATAAGGAGTTGTACACAGATGGGCCCTGGCACACAAACACTGCCCTCCTAGCATTAATGTTGGTTTTAGAGATTTCCAAATACTTTTGGATGTTTTTAGATGGAGCCCTGTATCAGTGAAGTTATCTCATCAAAACAGCATTACATCAAATACTTGCTATCCTTCACTGGACATTCATATTCCAATTTGATCTGTGAATCTTCCAAAATATTCTTTTTTGGGAAAAGTTTTCCCTCTTCTTAGCTATATTATGTTGTAGAATACAACAAGGAGGGATTTTCTGAATGTGTACTCCATGTCAGGCTCTGAAAAGTACTACTCTGCCAGGATCTATGCATGTCCTCCATTAGGATGTGAGCCAGATGACCTAGCCTGTACTTTACGATTTAAACATTCATTATTCGTGGGAAACATGCTTTCTGATTGAGCAGAAAAAATACAGTGTTCTGCCAGGTAAAATCCATTTCTATTATAAATCAATACAGTATCATTTGGCAATAAAGTACAGATTCCTTTGCATTCATTGTGCTTGAAAATCTCTATTTCTATAAAGCCTACAGTAAATATATCATGTGCACAACAATAAAATAATAGAAGACTCCCTCTATGAGAATTCAATTATGCTGAAAGGGGTCTCATGGTCCTGAGCTAATAATTTGTGAGCTTGGGAAGGTGCAAGGTAGATAGGGCAGGAGAGACATGGCTTTACATTGCAGTAGTGGTTGAGGGAAGAAAGAAAGCTGGCAATAGGTCCCTGCACTGGTGACATGCTATTCTTCATGAGGCATGGAGACAAAAATTTGCCCATTTATATGGATAGCACGTCTCAGCCTTTGCTCACCTACCATCTGACATGCACCATCCGTCACTACATACACCAGACACTATAGAAAAAATCCTTTTAGCACCACTACTCCATGAAGAAGCATCCGAATCAACGCCTGAGTGAAGCCACTACCCTTCTGTACAGGACTGGTTCAATGCAAATCCCAACACATGGCAAGGCTGGGGAACAAACAAAACAAACCAAAAAACCCAAAACCAACAACAAAAAACCAACCACACCCAGCTCCCAAACTGTAAAACAACTGGATTTACTGGAGTGGAAGTAGCATGAAACATCAGGGAGAAGAAAAATCTCTTGGTTTACCAAGGAGAAGCATGTTCTACACATCATACCATAGTATAAGGAATCCTATTGAGAAAATGCCTATGATGGGCAGCTCCAGTTTGGTCCACATCATAGCTACCAGCCCTTTTCAAAAATCAGACCCCAAAGAAATAGGAAATTCCAAATGAAAGTCGTCCTGGCAGGAATTTATTTCCACCTGAGCTCAGCACTTCTAGTCAGACTGACAGCAGTAGCTTCGCTGTCACACTGCAAGGCAGTAACTGAAAATGTTAATGTCTGTACCTGCTCTGGTTTGCCAGGAGAAACATCATGCACAAGTGCAAAAGCTAGTTAGGTCGGTGTACTTGTGTCTACACACACCAAACTGGACAGCACGTTAGTGAAACTCGATGTGTAACCCCAGTAAGCAGGACCAAACCCACAGAAATAACGCTGTCAAATTGCTGTCACCAGCTCACCGTGTTTCTGAAGCTGAAACAAGAGAGTTGGCAATGTTAAAAATCCTGATTGTTTAAACCAAGGAGGTGGCTTTGTAAAGAATTTCAGCACACTTTGCTTGCATTCTCCTATGAAGGATTGTAGCAAAGACTGGCAGCAACTTTTATTACAGGCTGTCATCTTTCCATAACACCAACCACCCAGGCAGCTTACACCATCTCCTGATATCTCTGAAGTCAGGGACACTTTCATATGCCCACAAACCATTTAATTATCCTCAGATTCATTCCCAGGAAAGTTCTCTATTTTTGGTTCTCTCCTTTGGGAAGAGAAGTAGAACCTGCCTAAGCTCACATTTGCCCACCTACATAAGCACACAGAAAACAGCTTTGCTATACCTTTTCATGTAGCTGAGCCTGAAGAAGTTCCACTTCAATCTGCAAGTCATGAAACTGATTTTGTAATGCAGCCTGGTCCCTGAGCTGGGCTTTCAAGGTCAGCACTTGCTGCTGTAATCTCTTACTGGCTATTTCACTCTCCTTTATTTCCTGGCCATCTTTCACAGTGTACACAGGCTAGAAAGCAAATACACAGATTTTCAAATTAGATGTATAAAATAATGAAAATATTCTCAATCACAGAGATTTAGCATGCAAAACTTCTTAATCAATATAAGTACCTACCTTATACATCCAAAAAATAATTCATTTGATCTAAAACATATGCCTTCAGACCTTCATAAACATATTAGTATTTATATCTTGTACTAATCTTAAAACTGTTTAGGAGCAAGGAGTTCTTGATTCCCTGTGAGAGCAGGTGTAGGACTGGGATTTCACAACATTACTTCAGGGCAAGTATTGTGTCTTAATTATTTCATATCAGGCAGAGTAAGCGACCACCCTATGGTCAATCAGTGAGTAAGAACAGAGCTTAGAAGTCCCCAGTCTCTTGTTCCAACTAGTATATAATAAACCCCTTGTTTTTCCACATATATTTATTTCAGAGACCAAAATCTCTTCCAGTTATAGTTTTGGTTTGGAAGAATAATCCAATCAGATTTTAAGTACAATTTTTTTTTAAACAAATACAATATTTGTTACATTAAAATGTAGCAATAGTGGTACAGAACGAGTGGAAAGAGAAGTTTCTGTAATTAACTCCTCCTCCCCCACTCTCCAATTTTTTTTCAATTTCATGCACTTAGATTGGAAGGATTAGTGAGAGATTTAGATTGCTGGTCAGCATCATAAAGTCAATTCCTGGAAGTGACTCTCAGATTAAACATATAGATTAAGAATGACAAAAGATCTGAGGGTGAAGAAAATCTCGTGAGGAATGTTTATGCTGTTGTGAGTGTTTATTAAAGCTTTCCAATAATGCCTTGTATAAGCAAGTCTAAAAGATTAAGCAATTCAGTGATTAAGCTAAAAATTCTAATCAGACCTCCTATAATACAGTGTGAGGTAAAGCCCTATAATGTTCTGAGAAAACATGGAGGAAGGTAGCTTGATTTTAATGGATTTTAAGACTGATACAACCAAGAGCAGCTAATATTCAGGCATGACACACAGCCAGGCAGTTTGTTTTTCCCTCGATTTCTGACAGTCTTTCCAACTTTGACACCCTTAGTGACTACAACTAGAAGGCACCATGTCATAGAGGACAGGAAACTGAAGTGATAGATCACATCACCTGCCACACAGATAAAACCAGAGGTAATGACATTTTTCATACTGCTCTTCCTAATGCAGCAAGTCCTCTATGCACAGCACGAGAGCAAGATGTGCATTGCTTTGTACCAAACTTTCTGGCTCCCTCTTGTGTTAAAAGAACAATAGCAACTGTTGGACGACACATCAAGATTGTTTAGACCAGGGTCTCAGCGATAAAAGCCCGAGGATGAGTCAACATATCATGATGATGTGAAAAATCTCTGCTTCATTTTCAATTCAGAGTCAAAACTCAGTTCTCTAAGCATCAGTGCAACGTGCCATGCAAGGTTCACAAACTAAGATGAAGTAACTGCACAGGACTTGCAGGTGGCCAACGCCACCCTCATCAAGGGAGTCATATTTATCTAACCTGTTCAAGCTAAATTTGCAAATATTCTGGGGTGTTATAAAGTTGCTTTTCTAGCTGGTAAAATCTGCATATTTCTTGGTGCCAGTTTTCCTGTCAAGGAGGACAGAAATAATTCAGGATTAGCTGAAAAGACTTTATGAAAGTTGCTCCCAGGAGATTATTCAATAATTTAAAATCTTTCCATGAACCACGACATTTTGGTGGAAAACATAAAAACATCATGAAGACGTAGACACACCTTGAAAATTCCAAAAAGCTTTCACTTAGAGCAAAGCTAGAATTTCTGTGCTATAAATACATTCCAGTGAGGCTTTCTGTCCCTCCTGTGACAGAAAGGTTTCCTGGATTTTGAGGACACACTCAAGCTGCACGCATCAGTTACAGACATAAATCCCACCTGCCCACTCACAGTAGAAGTTGCTCCATGAAACATTTGGCATTGCAGCTTCATTTTGCTTTTCCAAAGCTAGTACTCAGGGCTAGCAGGAAAAAAGATCAAATACTGGAAACACTGGAGACTTTTCCAACTGCTCCATGGAAAGGCAGAGGGGAGAGAAGACTGTGCTGTAGACAGATGGTCTACTTCGCATAGCTCGACAGTTTATAGCTCCAGTGGCTTGTGGTCTATACCTGCTTCAAACTTATTGCCAATAAAAATAATGTGTGTCTCTGTATCAAAACCACTTCCACCCAAGGAATATGCTTTTCCCCACTCCATTTACCTACCATTAATTTGCAGTGCTTCTTTCCAAGCATTTTGTGCCCGACTCTTTGTTTAAGATGCTCTAATTCCGAGAGAACCTGTGCCAAATGAGTTTTGATTTCTTCATACCTTGTTTCAGCAAAGCCAAGTTCTCTGTACCATTTCTGAGCCTAATGGGAAGAATAAAACGCAAAATCACTGAGTATAGTTAGTCTAGCAGTGGTATCGTTTCTTAATACCAGCTTACAACCATGGACTTGAGTCTGATCTCCACATCACAAGTTTTAAATTGTTATAAATTAATTAAAATAAAGGGAATTATACAACACAGTATAATCTTCTTATAACAAATGAGAAAGACTCTAAGTCCTACAGAAACATATTTAACTGGGGCTATGCAGAAAAATAGATTAATTTTTAAACTGATTTCTAAATGTGGAGGCACCTTGAGTATTCTGAATAAAGCTAAAAAAAGCAGTGGCAAATGCACTCACAATTTTACAATTTCCTTTGAAAGCCCTTAGAGGAAATGGAAAGCAAGATTTTTATCACCTTGGGGAAAAAAAGTCTTCTTGAGAACAGTCAAAACCGAATAATGCAAAGGAGGAAAAAAAACCCTCCATAAGTTCACCTTGCTATTTCTTCCAGGATGCATTTTCTACACTTACACACATCAATAGTACTTTGAAAAAAAACCCCAACAAAGCACAAAAACCAAATGACCAAGTGCTCTGTAGATCAGCTTATTGCCTGGCAGCAAGCTCCCTCCATCATGGGAGAAAGCATTACTTCTCTGTTCTGAAATCTAAGGCTTCACATTCTTTTAAGCAAACTGAGGAAGGTGGCATAATCACACAAGGGGATTAGAAGGACCAAAGTTAATCAGATTTTTAAAAATAAATAAAAATCAAATAATCTCTTCATGTTCATATCACAAGTCCTTACCTACATCCATCACTCATCCAAATCTACCCCTTCATTCCAGTTGCCTCACCCAAAGTCTTATAAAGTCATTTTATACACCCACCATGTGTAACCCTACTGATCTTTTACATATTCAGCACACTTGTTACTGCCAGTGGCAGGGAGTCTGAGCAATGCCTGTTATTTCATGGAACAGCCCATAAACACACACTGCTGTAAATGCATACATTCTGCTTAGATAAGTATGCAGTGCAGGCTGTCCAATAAAAATAGAAATGCAAAACCTAATGCATTCAGAGAGGCACAGCACTGAGAGCATCCTTGGTTCGTATCAAAATTGCCATTTACTTTACACAGGCACAGTCATCCAAACAAGTCTCCACGTAAGTGGGGTCAGGCTTTGTGTTTCAGTACATTGATGTTGAGAGAAGGGGCAGTGACCATGCCTTGCACCATCACTAGATGCAGAGAGACCTCTTGACAGTGCCAGATTTTACATCATTTTGCCTGTCAATCAAAAACTACTTTGAATTCCGGTTTGCCATAGTCCTCAGTGCTTCCTCTGCCTTCTACTCCTCCTCATTCCTAGTGAGGGGGATAGAAGCAGCCTGCCCAGAGATGGTCACAGCAGATAGTTTGTTCTGTGTGTTTTATTAAGTGCTGTCAAAGTGTGCTGCAGGAATGCAGCTTCACTCAAAGTTCTGGCCAGCAGTGGATGACTGTGCAATTCATCACATAACTGAAAGATCAAAGAGATCAGAGACAGAATCCTGGCAGAAAGAATAGACACATAAGTTAAAAGCAAGAAAATGAATTTGCTCCTCAGAGTTACATCAGAGCATGAAGTTACCTCTTTTTTTGATTGTTCTGTTTCCTTTTGCTGTATTTTTAGTTCTTCTTTTGCCTTTTTGACTTGCTCTTTCATCACAGTGTAGCTGTCAGACATGTCACCCTGGATACACAACAGAAAGATGTGACTCCTCTCACCCATACAGAATGGCATACAGGTTTTTACAGACCTATAGATGGTTTCCTTCTATCTGAATTATTAAAAAATATTTGCATGAAATCAAAATATTAGAGATAAATCTTTCCCTGTTGATTATTCTCAACTGAAGTAATAATATTGCTTTTACATGAATATAGTCATCTCCATAGAAATTCACTGTGGTGTAAGATTAATGACTACAGAGGAAAAACATGGACAAGAAATCCACTATAAATAAAGATCCTGTCTTTAAACATATGTTTCACAAAAATAGCCTGTGCATAGTTTTCAGTAAGATGGTTGTTTCACAACCATGAATATGTCACCATTAAAAGTTTGTAGAAATTCATCTGCTCTCCCAGAAGCCTTTACTCTTACAAGAAGATAAGTAATTAAAATAAAAACATCCTGAAAAAATGCACTCTTCTGAGTATAATTTTTAACTTTCTATCTTGCTGTGTTCCTTTAAAATTCTCTAATACAACATTCAGAAAAAACCTTCCCTGGTATTTTGCCTTCTATTTAAAAATTAACTTAAGATCTCAGGTCTCCAGCACTTGGGAGGTTACAACATTTTCTGTATCACAAAGCTAATTTACTTTTGTCCTACAAAAGACATTTATCTCTCCCCCTTTCTTTAGAAGATCCTGCTGGTTAACATTCCTCTTTGGTATTATTTACCTCTTTTCCAGGGAAATAGTTTGAGGGGTCTACTACCAGAACTCCTTCTTCCTCAGTCTGAGTTACACTACATGCTGTTTCAACTTTCTTTGTCTTAAGACCACACAGTTGACTTTCTTCTTCTAGTTTCACTATCTGCTGCTTTGTTCCCAAGCTTCTGTCTTTTCTCAGCTCTTCATAGGTGAAACCCAAGGAACACATGAATTCTTTCAATTTGCTATTTTCTAAAATAAAGTTTGCATTTGCTTCTTGAAATTCAGCAAGCTGTTCTGAAGTTTCTTTCTTGATTCTCTCTTTTTCTCTTTTCAGTACACGTTTTTCCTCCTGTAAATCAAAAATAATTTGATAACTGCTGGTTTTGCACTCTTGCAGCTCTGAAACCAAGCTCCTGTATTTGTCTTGTTCACATTTTACCTCTGCCAAACATCCCAATAAAGTTTCTTTTTCACCTTCTAAAAGAGATATTTTTTGTAAATTCCCCCCTCTCTCTTGTATTAATTCCTTGTATTTCGCTTCATACTTCTCTTTGTCTAGCAATAATTTAGCTATTTCTTTGAAGCATCTGCTTCTTTCTTCTTTCAGATCAGAAAGCAGTTGGAAATATCTCATTTTCCTTCCACCCAGGGATGAAATACTCCTGGGAAGTTTGTTTGATGCAGTTGTCAATGAGCCTTTTTCAGAACTCCTATTTTTCTCTTCAACACATGAGAAGTTTTTAGAGAAGGTTTCAACAAAAAATGTTCCTGGGCTCGTGGTGTTTTCTTCCAAGAAGTTTTTACAACATCCC
Source organism: Gallinula chloropus (assembly GCF_964237585.1). Classification (NCBI taxonomy): domain Eukaryota; kingdom Metazoa; phylum Chordata; class Aves; order Gruiformes; family Rallidae; genus Gallinula; species Gallinula chloropus. Next base: position 3,108,067 of record NC_140092.1, on the reverse strand, counting down.
CCAGCAACTTCTTTCTCATTAAGTAAGTTTTGGAATGAAACAATGCTAGCTTCATCTACTGCTAAAATGGACTGAAAATAGGCATCCATCTCCTCTTCCAGTGCACACATCATCTGAGCATACCTCTCATTCTCCTGTTGCAATATACAGACTTTCCTTGAATAATTTTCATTCTCCTGCATCAGTAGAAGTATCCTCTGAGAACACACAGCCACCACTTTTTCCAGCACATATATTTTCATATTTTGTTCATTACCAGCTTCCAGTGGTGACTGGTGACAGAAACAGTCATAAAACTTGCTCCCTGGCAGGAACTTTTTGCTTAAACACACAGCCCTCTCCTGCATAGGACACAATATGTTTAGCAGATACCTCTCTTCCTCTGACCAGAATAAATTCAGATAGGCTGCATATTGCATGTTTCCAGCAGCTATCTTTTGACATGAGGAATTATTCTCGTGTGGTTCATATAGTTTCAGGGTCTGGTCTTTCTTTCTTTTCAGGCCAATATTGCTGGAAGTGTTTGTTTGGTGAGTTTGCTCTCCTTTCTTCTCTATTTTGATCACATCTTCTCTGGTATAAACCCTATTCACATCAGAGATGCAGATTCCTGAGAGGTTTCCTTGTTCCTCCGTTAGTCCAGGGCGCCCTTCAAAATGCTTCTTTAAAGTTTTACAATCAAGAGAGAAATTTTGGCCATGCTGTGATCTACCTAGGCTGTCTTTGGCTTCCATTCCGTGCACCCCAGGCTCTATCAATTCAGTTTTATGTAAAACTTTAGAGCTTTCTTCAGGAGCAAAGCTCACCTGTCCTGTTTGGGCTTTCTCATTCTGCATTTCTTCACCTTTAGTTTTCTCTCTAATGATTTTTCGGTGATACTTGCCACCATCAACAGCTTTATCCAGACATTTATTTTCACTTATGCTTTTTGGGAGAATTTTCTTGTTTTCCCAATGTTTTTCAACGTTGTATTTTTCTAGAGTCGATGTGAAAATTTCAGTCACAGTGCAGGGCATCCTTCCACAAAGAAGTGCAGAAACTTTGTCAGAAAATCTTCCTTCTGCAACAAGGCAGAGGCTATCAGAACAACTATTGGTATTTGTCTCAGAAAAATCAAAACTCCTCACTTTCTTCACAGGTGATACACGGCTGTTTTCAGGTTCTAACAATGTAAATTGGAGCTTTTTCTTCATCAAAGCTTCAACCACAGAGACAGGGAACACTTTTGCTGGTGCATTTATAGCTTGCTCCTCCAAGAGGGAAATGTTTTCTTCACCTTTGGTTTCCTTACTTGTCTCATCACTAGTTAAATTCTCGGAGCAAGGGGGAAGCAGTCTTGCTGCACAATAACTGGGGGTACATCTGAACAAAGTGAAACTATCTTCTACAGTATGTGTTCCCTTTGTTCTGAGGGTGTCCTGGTAATAGCAAAAGAGAAATATTTAAACTGAAAAATATAAGTTGAGATATACTATTCTATGTTTATAACTATAATTTATTTTTCATTTTAGCCATAAAATACTTGATTACAGACAGATTAAAAAATTATTCCCATCTAAATAGTTTTAAAATTATTTAAAGATTTGCAAAAAGTAATTTTCTTGGTACACACCTGTAATCATCTTGAATAACATCTTTAGTAGCTATGATTCAAATCTGCTTTTATATTCAACTTTAAATGCATCAATTCTTCATTTCATCTCAAAACTCACAGACTCCCTGTGCATAAAGACAACAAGAATAGCGGCAACTTTTCTCACCTGCTCAATCTCAGCTGTACTGGCAACTTTTGAAAAGGCACTGGCATTGTGTTCCAAAACTGGTAGAAGTCCTTCTGGTAGCTCCTCCATCTGCTTTAGCCAATCACAGCAACATCCTGGTGTTTCTGTAATGGCAAAGCACTGGACAAGTGTAATGACACTCCCAGATAGTTACATGAAAGACAGACCCCAAAACATCTGACCAGATGTCTTGATCAGAAGCATGCCTCCCCGATGATGCAGAGAGAAGCATGACATTAAACCAGAAAATAAACTTCACAAGAAAACACAAATACTAAGCTCTAAAATATTTGGGCCTTCCCACAGGTTCTCAAGGCATTTGAAAATGGAAAATGCTTTTCATTTCAGTGGGTAGATGAAAAATTATGGGTAAAAATCACAGGTTAAAATTATCCAGTGGAGGTCTACATTTGCACACATTTAAATTTGCTATAAAATTTCCATTATTTTTTGTTGGAAGAATTTACCTGATACAGTTTGCCAAGATAAGAGCTTTCACATTGTTCAGTCTAAAAAGCAAATCTGAGAGCTGCACATTATTCCCAAACACTATACTTCAGCCAGGACATGGGAAGTATCCCCCAATTCCTCATCTCTGTAACTTCTAGTGTTTCTTGAGAAACCTCATACCTAAATGCTAATGTAATATTGGCAAGTAGTTAGTGCTTCACCTTCCCAACACCCATTTTCCACATTAGCAGTTTTTTAGAAGGTTTTATACCTTCTAAGTCACGTACACCCTGTGAATAAAGTCATCAGCACTTTTAGTGCACAGAAATGAAAGCAAAAATTCCAGTTTGTTTTCATACCAGACTCTCTAGCATGTAGCAGCACAACTGGAGTTGGAGTAGTCCTGCTTCTGAATGAATCCAAGACTGCTCCCCACTGCAGATTTTGGATGCCATCCTCAATTAGATCTCCACTCTTAATGGGAAAAGAAGGAAAAGAAAAACCTCCAGATTAAAAATATGCTGGTTTTGAGATAGGAAAAACAGGCACAGAAATTTAATTTTCTATTTTACGTTCAAAAGACCCATTATTTCATTATTATTGCTATTATTTAATACAATTTTCACATTCTAACATTTTCTCATTTTCTAGGAAATGCCATGGGTTTACACATAAAGTAGGAAGTAGGGAATGAGGTTAGTATTTTAATGCCCAGTTACAGAGACAACTGTTTGTAGGTTGGAAGAAGTCATAGAATAATAGTTCTGAATATAATTTTCTTTTCCATTGATAATGTAATTGAAATTTAATATCCTGTTCTTGACATTTATCTTGACTGATTGAATTTGGAACGTGTGACAGCTTCTGGTGCAAAGCAGACACCCTTTTTGCTTGACACGCAGCAAATCACATTTCACCTGCTCTATGCCTGTTTTAAGTGAACAGAAGACTCTGTTTTGATTTTCTGAACAAAACACATACTAAGAGTGGTAACCACATCAGCTACAGCACAGAAACCACAGTCACATTTGCCTTCCTGCGCTGCTCTGCTGCAAATGGTAGTAGAAAACAAACTTTGTCCATTTGGGCTGAGCTGCAGCTTTAAAATTACATGCAGATGGGAAAAGCAATGACTTCAAAGTCTTCAGTCTACAGTGAGTCAGAAGAAGCCACTTGACTTTCCACAGGATCACCAGTGAGAATGAATTTGATTTCAATCCAAGTCAGCTGCCACACGATAGTTCTCTATTACAAGATCTCTAGTGACTGGCATGGCTTCAATGGAAACACAATTCCATTTGTTTTCTCAGTAGCATTGAGGTTAATATTAACTCCTTGAAACACACTTCCTCGTTTTCTGGAAGTTTGCCTTTGCAATGGTTCTGCCAGAAGAAAGCTACACAAAGTGATGTAAAAGGTAGTTCCTGGCTTGGCTGCCAGGAACTCCACACTGTGAAATCAAGACCTCAGCTGTCATCAGAAAACTGTAGAAAGGTGCATGATTTGGTGTTTCATAATTTTCCTTCATCACTTTCAACAGCCCCCTAATGTTTGCATCTAGAAGCCCCCTGATAAAAAAGGATACAGTCACACATGGAACCAGCTGCTTTTCTGTGCATTTTTCATTCAGCCATAGGCTGCAATTTGAATATTGAGACAGGATCCTGATACCAAGTTTGGGAGCACAAATTTCTGACAAGATTTTTGTGCCTACACCCCTCTGTGAGATGCAATTGACCTCTACAGGACCAGAACAAAAGAACTAATTGGACCATTATTGCACGAACATGAAAAAATGACTAAGGCTGGTTTTCTAGAATAACTGATGTGCTTGGCATTTGAATGATGTGCTATTTACCAAGGAATGGTGTGTATTTCATAGGAAGCTGATAAGCCTGTGTTCACAAACTAGCTTTTCCTGGCTGTGAAACAGGCAACTCTTTCACTCTTGCACTGAAAAATTACATAGAAGCAGCTCTCCAGAAAAGTAACCACATAGAAATCTCTCTTATATTGCACACAATTTCTCATTTTTATAGCTGCTGCTGAAGTATGATGAGCTCAAACAGGATTTTTTCTTGTAACTATTTGGGCTTGAATACTAAAAAATCAAGGTAATGAGGTTAGGAAATTCTATTTTAATAGGTGCTAGTAAAACACAAGATGAGGGGGAAGAAGCCCTCTTCAGTTTTACAGCACGACACCAGATGTCTCCCTTCTCCTTTTATCATAGATATTGATTTTTTTCCCCCTGCTATCTCAAGCCATTTTCTATTAGAAAAATCCAAGTGAATTAATAGCAGAGAAAGAAAAGGCACAAGATTTGATGCTGCTGATGCTATACATGGGATTTAAGGAACACAACCTATTGCACAACAGACCAAAGGAAATCAGCTTAACTCAAATTATAGTCTGCTCATTTATACCAAACACTGGGCAATCGAGGCTCAGTAACATCCTATGACAACACAGCTGTAAATTAATACTTAAAAAAGAAATGGTTAGAAAACTTTGCATAGAGGAAAAAATAACCCTTTGTTAGGGTAGGGCACAGAATGGGAGTGATTGGGTCATCTTTCTTAAAGACATATTAGATTACTCTCAGGCAATTAATCAGTTGATAGATCTTGCTTTCACATATTCAAATAGCTCGACATTTAAGTATAAAACTAAGCAACAGCAGCCAGTCCTTCCAGCAAGCCAGGGCAGACACACACATGTTGAGGTACAGCTTCTGAGCTCTCTGTAGAGGTCACCCATGTGCTAGTAGTACAGAATCACCATGTCTGCAAAGGTGCATCCAACTACCAGTTTAAAAACTTTATTTCTTCCAGTTTTTACAGGCAAAAGATCTTCTCTAACTTCTCCTGGCTCTGGAAGGACTCAGAGTCTGATTGTCCTTCTATGCTAAAAGGTTTTTGTTCATGCCCATTACCTCTCTGTTAACTGCAGTTAAAATCAGGAGAGTTCTCAGGATTGCAGGTCACAAGCTGAATGGGGTAGTTGAGTGACTCTTGGCTGATTTCACTTTACTTAACAAATCTGCAGAATGAAAATACCCTCCACCTCAGTACATAAAGAATAAAACTTGGAGACCTCTTTGTGAAAAGAAATGTTCTTTGTCAGCAAAATTAATTGGCAGAAGCTGAATGCCATAGAACAGCATATGCAGAGCTTTCCCATGCAGTCCTGAAGTGCTTGAAGCAAACAAGTCCTATTCAGTGTATTCAGGGCATATCACAATACTTCAGAGCCGCAAACTATTGAGTATCTCAACACACAACCAGCCATGAATACCATATCCATCTTCCCTTGTTTACCATTATCCAGAAAATCTCACAGACAAGATTCACCATCAGCTCTGCTTTTTTCTTCAGCATTTGGGCATGAATAATGTGTCAGAACTCACCCAACCGTACGTGTACTCCTACACTGAATGGTGCTCATGAGACAGAGGGCTCAGAAGTTCTGGGCTCTACTTCTAGTAGCCACTGAGACTTTTTTACCTTGAGTATGTCACTCCAAATCTTAAGGAAATAGGATTTGTGAAGTGCCCTCCACGTGCACCTGTTAAAAGCATGGATGTAGTAAAGCTCCAGCTACTGATTGCAGTGAGTGTGAACTAGACACTGTGAAGTACTAATGCATCAACAGAAATAAAGGAAACAAGTACAGGAAGGAAAAAGCCTCATACCTGAATCTCAATTGCATGTCTAATCCAGGGTAATACAAAGATACAGGATAATTACAATCAGCCTTCTTTTTACTTACCAGTCCAACACTGTTGTCTCCATTCTCCAGTCTTGTAAGTTGTGAGTACTTCTTTGTCAGCTTCCCCCTACCTTGCTCTTTTAAAGCCCTATTTTCATCCAAAAGCTCTTCCACTTTTTCCTGTAGTTTGATTTCAGATAATTTCAGATTATAAACATCATGACAAGATTCTTCCAATTTTCTTCTGAGAAAGCCTTCCATGTCCTGGGAGCACTGGAGTTCAGTCTGCAAGTCCACCTGTTTTCTTCTGTTGTTCTCCTCTCTTTCCCTTAAGAAGTTCAGATTTTGCTGAAATGTCTCGAGGTGGCTTTTCATGTCATGTTCCACATTTTCAATGCAAGTTTTCAAGTCTACTACTTCCACATCAGTGCCTTGAGTCCCACTGAATGCTGATTTCAGCTTCTTTTGGAGATACTGCACCATTCCATCTCCTAACTCGGATGTCAAAAGAGCAATATGGGCACTAAGCTCTAGGACTTGCTTTTCCAGCCTAGATATCTCAGCCTGAAGGTAACATTCCTTTTCTCTCAGCACTGCTGTCTGTTGTCTCTGTCTTTGTTTGTAGTGCTCAAAATATACTGACTGGCTTTTTATTTCATCTTCTTTTGTCTTCAACTGCTTCTGAAGCCAATGTAACTTTTTCTTTTGCTTCTTTTCCAACTTTTCTTGGTTTTCAACCTACAATTTCAGGGAATTGTATCATTAGCACCTTAATTCTAAATCTCTTCTTCCCTTATCATTCTTCCTAACTTTTCAATGCTTCTGCCCTTTTTTTCCTGAATACTCAGGATTGACATAAGTAGAAAAATTTTAAAGCTGGTAAAATCCTGCATTGAGAGCAAAACTGACCTGTTTTGTCATTTTAGCCATTGCTGAAACAGCTCAGTAGGAAAAAACACAAACTCACCCTCTTCTACTACTACATAAAATTCATGAAGTTTTTAAGCACTTTCTTTTGCATGTTCTACAGTACTTATTAAATCAAAAGAAACCTTTGAAATAGCATTTACACAACTAGTTCTGAATATCCATATCCATAACCCCAAGGGTAGTGTAGCACTGAGATGCCACAGGCAGAGAAGCTGTGGTTTTATAATAGAAAACAGAACACTTGCTCTCCAGAAACAAAGATTCTGCCTTTTGCCCTTCACCATACCTGTCACCTGTCAGCTCCTTTTATGAACCCCTTGGAAAAGGAGAAAGGAACAGATGCTTTTTGAATCTGTTTCAGAAGAACTTAAGTATTTTTGTTCACATAAAAGTGTGTTTGAACACAGAGACATACAGAGGTGAAAGATGTCAATGAAAGTCAGAGAAGGCTTTCATGGTTCCCATGCTGCCCCTTGCCTTGGGCAGAGTAAGAACCAACAGCATCATGGTACCACTGTGGTAACATTGAAGCAGGATTGAAGGCACAGAGATGTTACTGTGTTTCTTCAAGCACTTCTTTAGCTCAGCCTTTTTGATCTCCACTATTTTTCTGTCTGAGGGGTTCAATAGCAAGGGCAGGAGGAACATGAGGTTGAAACAATAGGGAAAGAAAGTCAGTAGGTGTGGGATAATAGTTTGGTTGATGGGAATATGACTCGAATGTCTAAGCTTCCTGGGAATTAAAACCAGATATTTCACTTCAAATAAATAAATAAATAGATAGATAAATAAATAAATAAATTTTGTTTATGCTGCTGAGTTGTACTGCACATGTATGTGAAGAAGTGTTGTCACTCAGGTGAACTCAAGATTTTACCCTACAGAACTGACACACTGGAGAGGGTGGGTTGTGAGGACATGAAAGAGCAATTGGAAAGCTTGCTGCAGCGAAGGGCACTCTGCAGAGGAGGGCTCAATTCTGTGGGGCTCTGGAGAGTGCTGTCCCACAAGACAGTGCATCACAGAAAAGGAGGCAAGACCCAAACCGGACTGAGAGAGCTGGAAGCGGACACAAAGCTAAGAAGGATGTTTAAAGTGGATGCAACAGCAGGTGGGGCCCAGCTTGAAAATGTGACTGATTCAAGAGTCAGATGACAGGTGGAGCAGCTGCAATGTGTACAGAAAGCAGGCTGCGTTGGCTGTTCTGGGCTGCTGTATCACATATGGCAGGGAACAAAAAATACTTTATTATGGTGCTAGAAACATAAAGTCTGACTTGTGGAGGAGTGTGCTGAGTGAGGTCTGGGGAGAAAGAAAGAAGCAGAAGCAAATATCCCAAAGAATAAAGGAGGAACAATGGCATTGCTGTCAAAACCACTAGAGAAGCAGAAAGTGGGGCAGAAAAGACCTAAAAGTTATTCTGATTCCTCTAGTCGTCAAAAAAAAGAGAAAAGGCTAAGATGAGTTATTGCTTATAAAACAGGACTGATCACTGGAGATGAGACTGACTGAAAAATGATTACCAAAAAGAGAAGCTAAACTAACTCATTGAAACAAGATCCTCCTCACCAAGCCGGTCAGGTCCTCCCGAACGTCTCGCAGTCTCCCTTTAACACGCACATTTGCATTTTCAACCTGGTGTAACTTCACAGTTAGTTGATCAATTGTCACAAAAAGCATTTTGTGTGACAGCTCCAGCTCCTTCATCCTGTGACAGCGAGAATGAAGATCTTTGCTAAGTAAACACCACACAGTCTGGCTGCAGATGGAAAAGCAGTCATCAGCAATTCATCAATTTATTTTTCCATTTGTCTCCCAACAATCAAATAGTAACTAATTGTTGTTCACTAATAATGAACACATAATCCTTAACAAGCCTACTGGGGTTTGCGTGATACTGGAGACTCTCAAAACTGTTAAAAACAATGCCTATGTTGATTCTGTCTGCTGCCTTAATATGAAAACCACAAGCAAGAGCTGTCCACTTGCCCCTCCTCCAGTCACTTGTATCTTCTAGCTTTGCCTTACTGCCTCTACCTGCCAAAATTTCCTGCTACCTCCACCCCAGCATGACAATAAAAATTCTTTCAATAAGCTCACATAAAAATGTACTTCTGAAGTAACAGGATTAAGATAGAAAACACACAATTAAACAGTGCCTATCATGTAATAAAGTGACCCTGACAAGGTCCTCCCCATGGCAGGCATAACATAGTCTAGCACTGATATCACAGGATACTTGTCCAATCCATGGCCTTGCTAGTTACAGCTACTGACTCTTCTTCTCTGGTTTTTGCACTAGTTCTACCTTCCACTTCATTCCTTGTCTTGCCTGACTGTGCTTCAGCCACAAGAACTTCACAGACAGGATTTCTTTTCTTTCTACTGGCTACCCAACATCCCTGAAAATGGGCTTCCTACATCCAAGGCAAGTTTCAGCTGGTCATTTGCTCTCCTTGAACTGTTTTCCTTGTACTTACTTTGTGTTGGTTTTAAACTAAGTTCTTCCCATATTTTGCACAAAATCTTTGTTAAAATAGGCCTATTCCTACAAAAGCATTCATTTCAAAAACGATTCATTATTATTTTGACAAAAAGCCCTTTATTAAAAAATTTCTGGCCAAATCTCTTGGTGAATCAGAGCAATAAAGAAATTATGCCAATAATTATATTTTCTAACCTTTCAAATATTTGGCTTTGTTTATAACAGTGTAGTTACTGACTATCAAAACCTTGATCTTATTATTCTAGTCAACTACATGATTAATACCTAATAGCACCTTTAGCTACTGCAATGATTAACATTAACATACTAAACTGGTTGAAGCTTTCTGAAACAAGGAAATTTTTTGGCAACAAAAATTTCCAAATTAAGCCTTAACTTAAAAGGAAAGGGATATATTTCACAAGCATAATTCACACCTTATTAATATTTAAGAACGGATCATCTTGAGAAACCTGTCTGGTTATTTGCAACAAGATTTTAGATCATACTGTAAATGTGATTTAAATAATAAAACTCAAATACTGAATATTGCATTTTTATTCTCCCAGCAACTCAAAACACTTACACATGCATCTTATCAGGCACCCTAAAAACACATTAAGTATTTTCTTCTGCTAGTTTTGCATGCATCATTTGACAGCCAGTAAGTGGGGCAAAGGAAAGACTACATTTGTCACATCACATTAATTTTTATGAAAAAGCACATTTATTTACCTATTTCTTAGGACAGACTCAGACTCCACATAGTCCTCTAGAACACCTTTCAGTTTTTGCTTTGACTTTTCCAGCTTTTCTATTCTGACGTTCAATTTCTCTTCTCCGGCACTGTTTACCTGGTCATCAGGTATGCTTCTATCTTCTAATTCATGGAAAACCCAGGAAGTATCAGTTTTAACATTGAAATTCAGGATATCCAATCCTTCATTACTGGGAATTTTAATGCAGGAAGAAAATTCTTGTTCTTTCCTAGATGAAAGATCCATGATGAAAAAAACCCCAATTAGGTTCTCAATGTACTGCAGCCTAAGCATGCACCACAGAGTCTAAGCCTCTGATGATCAAATGAACAGTCCTTCTCACTTCTGAACTCATTGATTATTTATGAGAGTCTCATTTCATTAGCCCCAAAGTAATTCAACATGTAAGAAAGGAGTTGCTGTTCACAATATGAGATCTCCATAAGAGAGTAAATTAGACTCATGAAGGAATCAGGCATCAAAGTTTTGAAAAGAGGATGATTTTCTGCTAAATAGAGGAGTTCATAAAATTGAGTATGTTTGTCACCAAAAAAAAAAAAATCATACTTATTTTGGATAAAAGTATGATATTTTTATTGTTTCAAGACAGAAGATTAAAGAAAAAGGTTATTTCCTATTCAAAAGGCAATCTATTACTATTTCAGAGAAACATGCGTATATCCAACTGGTATTTTGGAATTCTGCATTCAGCATTTTACTTAAAAGTCTACTTCATCTCTGACAGGCTATGAAACCATACCTAAAAGGAGGTTTCAATCTAGGGCTTGGAAAGTTAAGCTAAGTTTAGTTCTTTGCCTCTCTTAGCAGCAGGTCAAAAGGTTCTTCAGCCTGCAGTTCTTCATTTACAGAAACTCTCTTCATTAGGTATAGTCCTACAACTGGTATCTGTGAAATGCTTTTGCTTTTGTTACATTTGTATTGATTTGTCATTCCATCTGCTATTGGAATTCCAAGCATTGAGTTTGGATGTCTTCTCCAGGAAGTAATGAAATTTTTAAAAAAATTTGTATTTTTAAACAAATGCTGAACCTACAGAGCAAAGAAGGTGGAAAAAAGTAACATTTATATTTGTCTTGAAGAGAAGAAAAGGAATAAACATATTGTCCCATGGTTTGATATGTGCTATTCACACTTGTGGTGAAATGCATAAAATGTTATTATTTTTACCCACTGTTTCACTTGTTGGCCTTGTGTCAGCCACAAAAGGCCACGTTCAGCCACTCCTCAGCCTCTTGAAAAGCCATGATACTTAAAAACTACAAGTGTGGAAAGACAAAGTATAAACCCACATGGATAACAAAGATGAAACCACTTTGTGGCCTTCTCTAGACAGCAAGCCCAGTCCCCTCTCAGAGCCCATGCATCCCTGGGACCTGTAAACATAATCCGGGCTCTCCCCTGGTCTGTATCATTTCCCAAATGGAACCACATCTTTGGTTTTGAGATCCCTGAAACACTAAGGTTTTTTCTGTATTTATTATTTTTAAAGTGAATAGACATCCTGCCCCTGGACAAATGGCAATAGTGGAAATTGTTACTCTGCTCATTAAAAATGCACAGTGGAAGCCAAATTAATGTCATTTTCAACTGTGCCCCAGCCTAATTTCCAACTTAGAAAGAGTAAAAAGAAAAATTATTTAGCAGTATATTTTGCCACAAGGAGTCAACAGATAAAAGCAGTTAGGGTGAACCAGGCAGGTGATTAACTGACACTTAAAATCCTCATACTGGTTTCTACTCACATATTTTTATTACATGTTCTTGTTTATAAGCACACTTTTATTCACTGATACAATGGCTGTTAATACAGTTTCTAAAGTTGGTCCCAAACCTCATGATCCATTAGGCTGGCTCTGTGCTTCTGATGCTTCATCCTGAAAACTGCTGAGTGCTTCAGCATCAAACTAGGAAAGTTGTTATGACTGATAATTAGAACTGAGAAACTTACTGTCACAAAAAGTAAAGACTGGGCACAGCATCTTGCATGGACAGAATCTAGTCAGCTTACACACTGCACCTGTTCCCAGCTCTAGAATAAATACCAGTGTGCAGTGGATAGTCAGACTGGAATGACATACCCACAGATCCTGAAAGCTTGGCACAGAATAGAACCATCCTGAACATCCTGGAAAATGCAACCCAAATCAGCCAGTTTCTTAAAGAACTGTCTCATGTGAATTACAATGTAAAAAAGCCACATTAAAAAGTAAAGAAACAAAACTGTTCATACCTTGTCTGCTTGGTGACCAGATGATCTCCTGTCTCCGCAGTGCGCTTACCGTTGGCAGCCACATGCTCTGACCATCCCATCTTTGTGCTTATAGTTTCATTTCCAAAGCAGTGATGAGCAAAACTATGTCTATGAGAAGAAAGACTGTTTCTTTGCTAAGTGAATCACACTTCCCAATTTCCATTTCTTCATGAGCACCTGGTTTGGTTATCTCAATCTCTGTTTATCTCCAGCTACAGTCCTTTTCTTCAGAGCAATGCCAAAGCTCTTTCTTTTGCAGGGAAGACCTGATTTTTCCACATTCTGTCATCCCACTGCTAAAAACATTAACTAAACCATGAAAAATCTCTATTTGAAAACACATTCCCTAAATGCCTGTTTCTTTTGAACAACACTTTGTGAGCAATACATTCTTTTGGAGAATGAGTTTCCAAACTTCTGCATGATCCTTGTTTCCAATTTAAATTGTGCTTTGTTCCAGGAAACAGGGTTATTCACACCCTCACATGAGCCACAGTTTGCAGCATCTGACTGAATGAATCTTGTAGAGTGCTTCAGCTCCTTCAGATCTTGCTTGGTGATTCCTTGTGAAGACTCCATCTCTGGTCTTCAGAGCCTTAAAATTATCTGAGAAAACTGGTCTCTTTTGAGGCTGATTCCTGCACATTCAACAGTGAGTTGCTAGAACAATTTTTTTCCCCCAGTTTTCTTTGTGCTGCCTTGATTGTTCTTTGCCTTATGTTATTGTTTTCAATCAGAATTTCTACTTCATCTGATATATTATCATAATTATCTTATTCCACTCTATGTTCACGTTGGAGTTCAGAGTGTCCATGGGAGCAGTCTTGTCTATATAGTTTTCTATATAGCCCTTTTAACACAAAGATGATTTTCAAGAAAATGTGAGGGAGGAGAAAGTTATCTACTAATATTGTGCTCTTAATCTTTTCAGCTTGCCTCAATCTTCCAAAAATAAACAACATTATCTATTTTTTCATGTTGTCTTTCCAGATCCAAATCTATTTGCTTTTCCCTCTTTGAAAGAAAAGCCTAAGGTTTTAGAGTTTTCTAAGCATTCTCCATCTTCAATAACTCTTTTTAACTTTGATTTTTTCAGTCTGTGCTTCACTCAAAATTTTTCTTGCTGTTCAGGTGGTTAATGTTCTTGACTGTGTTTATCTGCCTCTGCTGGTTGAGGTTGTGCCAGTTTTGCTTCCTGGTGTTGATGTCAACATTCTTTTATTTCACCTGGGAGGATACCGTGATTTGCAAGTACTTATTTCCATCTATTTCTCTGCTTGACACATTCATCTTCACACCTCTTCTTGAAGAGATAACTGAGCACAGCACATCATGCTCTCTCTTTTCCTGACCTCTCAGGCCACCGCAGGATCTTCTATTCTCCCAGTGCTCTCTTTCTAAATTATTGCCTTATTTTCAAGAAATGTTAAAAAAAATAACTTCTTCCATGCAGTTCTTATCCCCTTCCAAGTTTTCTTAGTTCAATCTACCATTTTGCCTTTCTCCAAAACTCATTTCTCCTCTCTCTGTCGATTTCCAACTTATGAATTTAATATTATTTTTACCACTGTGGAGTTGTAAATCTCTATTTGTTTCCAACTTTGAACAGTTTTTTTGTTGTTTTTTTTATTCCCCTGTCAGCTATTTACTGTAGAGAACTTATTGTCAAACACTTAGCTTTTTTTGGATAGATATTAAAAAGGAGGTTCTGCTTCCTGGGTGAAATGCAAATCACGTTTCTTGAAAGCATGCAGTATGGAGACAACGATGTCAGTACTGTAAGAAAACCATTTGGTAGATAATAGTTCACATAGCAGCCAGTAATTGCACTTGTATTTTTTCCAGTGTCTGATTGGTGTGAGAGTGTAAATTCTGCTTAGATTTTTTTCAGTGTTTATGATGTGCTGGTTCGAATCATCCCAGCTTGAAGCTATATCTTTTAAAAAAACCTCTAATTTAAATTCACATATTTTGCAGCTTCAAGTGTTATGCAAACTGGTTTATGAAAAAAAAAATGCACCAATTTAAAGCTGCTCAATAAATAGTTTCTATATTTTTGCACGTGGATTCAGCTGTTCACTCCATAGGTTCTTTTAATAGCCTGTATACAAAACAGAAACAAAACCCAAAAAGAAGAAAACAAAGGCTGCTGAGCTTTAAATATTAATTTAGAAATAAGTGTTGGCATCCAGCCCTAACCCCCAGGTACCAGTCTGATGCAAGTATGATGTAATATTCAGAATAACAAGAACCAAAATTACTATTATTACAGTAAACCAGCTGGTTTGCCTTGAAGTAACCAAACTAGGTTCAGGAGTCCCACTACAGTTAAGTCCCTTAAAGGAGTTTTTGCTGTGTTAGATTGCCAGATTCACCTGGGAAGAGGAATTAAAGGAAATTGCCCTCTACATTAGCACCTCAATGTGATGTGCACTCCTAGAGAAGTGAAAGTTGTGTAGCTATAATGCTACACAGACGTTATCCCTGTGTTATCCCCTCAAAATACTTGTTGCCAACCACAAATTTAACTAAAGTAGTTGCTGTTAACAGAAAGAATATTAGGTTGTATCAGCATAATGCATTTTCTGGAGACTGATTATACATGGTGTTCTCACTAAATTTATATGATTTTTGTTATATTGTCCCTAAACTTGGCCAGAATCCTTTTCACAGCCTTTAAAAACAAATATGTTCACCCAGTTGTTAGCATGTCCAACAAGGACTGGAGGTAAAAAATAGATGAAACTCCAAAGGCAACAGTTTGGTGACTTCATTTAACACTATATTAAGCAAATTAGCATCTGCCCTTTCTGACCTGTGCAGAAAAGATAATTCAACTCAAACCATCATGAGGTGAGTAGTGTACCACAAGACGTCCCCTTTCTTCAAAGACATCTCTGTAAGCTTGATTTTTGACAAAATAAAGGAAATTTCAAAAGGAATGCTCAAAATGCTGTAAAAATATTGCTCAACTTCAACTAGTTTTCATCACCCTCCTAGCAACCAAAATTAAGCTATGGCACTTACAACAAATCAGTAATAACCCTGGATTACATTCCACCCACTGCATCTCCCATCATTTTACTACAAAATATAAAACATATACAGCAATGCTAGTAATGAAAGACCATAGCCAGTTCTCAAGACCATCTACAGAAAGGTGATAGCTAACTTTACTGGAAGGTAAGTTTATTGGAAGCTGGTTAAACAAACCCTCAAAAGAGCCCATGATATTGCAGGTCTGATTTTTCAAAAAGTACTGTGATCTGGGCAGAAGATGACTGTTACAAGCTTAATTCTGGGCAAATATCATAGCTTTTTTGAATGATTATCGTCATCATACTTCATCATACAGTACTTGGTATCAATTTCCAAAGGGTTGATTAACTCCTACCATAAGGAGACTCCATAAGCATAACTCACAGCAGATTCTAAGGAAGAAAACACTTGGAAAAACTGCAATAGTAAAAGCACTGTGGGTTTTTTTGTTTAAAAAAAAAACCCAAACCAAAATGAACAGATGATAGAAAACCACAGAGGCAACAACAAAAAGACTGTGTAAATATTTAGCTTCCAGCCCTTGTTTTAAGAGTTAGGTTACTGAGTTACCATCCTTACTGAAGGGCTGTGTGCAACTTGCATTGCTGCGGGGAAGAGGGCTAGGACTGTTTTTCTGATTGTATTTCCTTCTTGTTCCTTGTGAAATGTGAGCACTGCTCCTATAGATTCTGCTATAGCTGAAGGAAATTGCCCTGTCTTTTGCATTGAGCTGGAAGGATCAGGACACTATGGTAAGGATGGTGGGAATGGTGGGAATGTCTCAAGGGAGGAACACGGAGGTGACTTATCCGTGCCCCTTCCATGTTTCATACACATGGCCAGTCACACTGCAACCCTTACATTACCCCATTAAAGGGAAGTTAGGCTATTTGTTCCTAAGGTATTTTTGTGATTTCAAGGATCTTGAGGAAATAAAATGAGCTCCTTTTTTGCATGGGTGGTGATGCTTACAGGGCTTTTTAGAAAGCAGAACTGAAAACCACGCGATGTTCACAACCTCTCCACCTAGCATGACAGAAGGCAGGATCCTACAACAATGCCTCAACTTTTAGACAAAACATACCCACTTTGCAGTATTGAAAAACACCCTCTGCAGTTAGGGCATCCAGTGTCTTAGAATGCAAAATATTTTCCTGTTGAAAACCCAATGTCCCTGTGCAGAAGTCTAGGAAGGTAACTGAAGGCATCCAGGTTGGATTTCACAGGTGATCAGTACACCCTCCCCCATGGTTTCAGGGTCTTCTGAAGACAGTGCTCAAAGCATGGCAAAATCTAGGAGTTAAAACTTGAGTACAAAAATGATAAAGAATACCAACCACACTTCTTGGCTCAGTTGCATCATCAAGGCCACAGAATGAATGCTAGTGAAAAGAACAAAAAAAGGAACAAAAACTATAACATAAGATCAAAAGAAAATGAGGAAAAAAGAAAAGAAAAAAGATGTAAGATATGTAATATGAAATCCAATGACATTACAGCAGTTAGTCTTACATCAGTATTAATTGAGTTTATCTGAAAGAGAAACACTAAGAATCTTATTCTGAAAAGGGGTAACAGAGTATAAAATTCAGTGTTTGAGGACATTTGTGGATTATATAGCTATGGAAATATTAGGCTTGGCTTTGAGACTTAACATAAGCTAGTACTTACAATTACACACTTGAAAGCTTTCCTGAACCAAGACTTACTAAGCCTAGGCCACAAACTGAATGCATTAGTTACGAGAAAACTATGGTGTGTTTAAACAGTGGCTATTCCTCATGTACCATGTAGAATAAAATTCAGATTTTACATTATTATTTTGTATAGCCTTTGAAAGAAAGACAGCTTGCCAAAGAATCTATAGGGTAAAACCACCATCATCCTTATTTCTGATCTGACAGAATTTCACATAAAACTTAAAAATGGAATCCATTCCTAAAGGAAAGTAAAAAGCCATAGTTGTGCTACAGAGACTGTAAGAGGTGCACTGCCCTTAGCTACAATCAGCAGTGAGGTTCAGCTATTAATACTGCCTTTCTTTCTGAAGCATAAGGCTCCGCTCCACAAGAAATCATTGTGCTCACTATCCATGGCATGTAGGTGTCAGTGCACCCACCGACATATTAAACCTTCAGAAGAACAAAGAAGTAGATAATTCATTGATTCTCTGACAACACAATCTTCCCTCAGGCAGTCAAATTCAGAATGGGATTTAATCCCAAGGTCAAAAAAAAAAAAAAATGCAATACAGATAGATGGAAGCCCTCCACCCATGCAGAGGGAAGCCCTCCACCCATGCAGAGGGAAGCCCTCCACCCCTCCAGAAGCTGCAGGATAACAGAAAATTCTTTTTTGAGGTCTCCTGCTAATGTAACATTAAGGCAAAGAGAGCGTTAATCATGTTAACTCATTACCAGCTTTCTGCTAAGCTTGTGATTAAGCTGTTGCTTTTCCAACACTTCTCCCCGTCCATTGCACTGATGAACCAGCACAGATAATGTGAGCTTCCATTTTCAAAATTAACAGTCTGTCTAATCCAATAGCTACTCTGTAAATTCTATTGGCAATGCATTAAAGGCTGACATTTTGGCAACAGCAACATCTGGAGATTTGGGCTTTTTAGAATAGGTGGATGAACACTAGTATTTGCAATAATTAACACATAGAGATAACACATATCCCTTCAGATTTCTCTATATAGAGGATTTAACTATAGCATCTTGGACATCACAGGTTGTTAGGCAGAAAAAGTTTCAGGTTAGAACTAGTCCAGGGCAGAAAAGGGCAGAAGCAGCAGAAGAGCAGCGTGCTGCTCCTCAAAGTCTCTCTCAGTTCCACAAACACCACTGACCTAACTCCCACTCAAGAGTACTCCAAAAGCCTTCCTTCTGCTCTCTTACCCCATTCTGATCCCCAAAGAAAAAAAAAATAGACTGAAAACTCCACTGACTACTCCATTCAGCCCAGCAGTGGGTGCATGTAGGATTAGGTACCCATATGTACCAGAGAAAACAAACCTGAGATGCTGTGACTCATCTTGGGATCTAGGCACTGGTTTAGTAGAAGTAATGTAACTAATGCACTCTGCTAGTGCCAATTCTGTCAGAGACAAATCTTGTTGTTTTTCTTGATCTAAACCACAGCAATTGCCCCCCTTTTATTCCAGTGTCTTTCCAGACCCTTTTCTGTACTTCATAGAAAACCCAGATAACAAATAATTTTGAACAGATTAGGGACAGAGCTTAATTTCATGCAGAAATGACTGAAATTTAAATAAAACCTTGAAATTTATCTTGTTTTAAAACAGATTTTGTGATATTAGCTTAAGTACTCTTAATGTCAGTGCAGCAGAGAAAAATAAATTAGTATGGAAAAAATTCATTGGCATTGCTGAGGCATTTATTTACCTTTTCCTCAATTTCTTTGAGTTGCCTCTTTTGAAGTTCTATTTTATCTTCTAGTTCACGAATTCGCTGGAATGGAAAAAGAAAGAGAGAAATTATTATAATGATTTAGAAAGTATATTCATTAAAAAAAAAAGAAACAGATTAAAAATTAAGATGACAAATGCCCATTATTAATGTAACACTTCCCTAATAGTTATATTAGGCATGTCAAAATTATTAGTTATATTAGTTATATTAGGCACGATAAGCAAAATCTCAGCTGTATCATGCTGCATTGCTCAGAGATTTCCCAGGTTAATATAAAAGCACAAACCAGTTTACCCTCATGTGACACAAGTGCTTTGCTTGCAGGAACAGACACCCCAAGCACAGATGTATTAATTTCACTTTTCTTCTATTACATTTGAATTGGGTTATGCTTCATCTCCCCCCTGATCAGGGGTGTCTATCTCTTGAGCGATCACCTTCATTCCCATATGTACCAGGAATATCACATCCACTGTAAAAAGCCATGGGATGAGAAGCAGGCAGATGTAATCACCCCTGAGATCTCTGGTCCATCCAGTTACACTACTGTTTCTCTGCCACTCATTTCAGTCATGCTGATACCTACTTACACCCACATCCCAGATCTGAGTGACAGACTTCATTTCTCTGGGGGTCCTGCTATGCTCTGTGATAAAATTTGACCATAGTGAGATACAGTGGAGAGAAGCAATATTCTCAGATATCATTTTCACCTTGAAGATCTACAGCATGAGATTTTTTTTTCAGTATCTGCTGAGAACTTGCCTCCAGAAAAGAGAAAAAAATAAAGCAAGCCCCCAAATATCTTGTGATTTCTTGCCTCTGGGTTTACAGCAAGTGTTCTTTCATAAAAGAACATGTTAATTAGGATAAGAAGGCATTTTTCAGATTTGGGAATTCTGTTAATTAAGTAAAAATTGAGATGTTACTATTCCCTTATGAATTTTTAATCTTTTCAAAAGATTACTGCTGTTCAGCTTTTCTCTCCAGCTATTCAGGATAGTTCTTAGAAAAAAAATGGTCAGAGGCAACAGTTTTACAATTCCCACCCATAACCCATCATAATTGTTGAACTTTGTGAGATGAAAGATAGGGAATAGGCTTAAGGTGAACAAATATACACCTTCTCAAAAATCAGTTTAAATACAAAGACAACTTATCAGTTGAAAGGGAATACACAGTGGGTTGATTTTTTTAGTGGTGAAAATGTAAAAGAAATCCTTAAAACAACTAGATTTATGTCAGTAGGTCTATTTATATATATAAGGTGGATATAGTCTGTAGGGCAGACACTTGCATGTATATGTGCATATATATATATATGTAGACCTGTTCCAAACTTGTCACTGTGTCAGAGACAGGTGACAAGTGTTCACACAGCGAGTAATCCCCTTACAAGTGTGAAAATCAGAATAACATAAGACTTCATCTGGAAATGAGTGAGATTTTGTAAATAAACTCTTTACAACAGAAATTAAGAGTTCAAAACCAGACAGGTCACAACCATGGGCTGGAATTTTCCATCAGGTATCAGAGCTCGGGGTTGGTGACGTCTGGTTGTTTACTTGCTTTGCCCTGTAGTATTGTAGGGAGGATTAACCAGGAGGATGGAGTGGGCGTAGCTATTCCCATCAATACCTTCTGATTGCACAGGATCAGCGCTGGAAGATAACCAGCCTAGTTGAGCTATCTATATATCCAGAAGAATCTGGACATATAGATATCTCTGGATATATAGGCAGCTCCGGGACGCACGGTTGTTGGGGGATGATCGGGTTCCCGCACGGCTCTGGGTGGCACAGCCTGAGCTGTGGGTTTGGTGAGAAACTGCATTGTCTATCAACAGTTTCAGAGATTTTTTTTGCTCTAAAGTCCTGTTAGCATTGTTATATTTGATCTTTCTGCTATTTTAGTAAACTATCCTTATCTCAACCCACGGGCTTTTCGTTTCTTGGTTTTGGGGTTGTTATTTGCCCCTTCCTTTTCCCTTCCCTTGCCTCATCCTCTTTTTCCTTTCCCTGCTCTTTTCCTTTAAAGAGCAGGCAGCTGTGTGGATCTCAGCTCTCAGCTGGGGTAAAACCATGACAGTCAGACAAAAAAATTGCAACAAGAATGCAGCCATGAAAGAGGAGAGCACAAGCCATAGGGACATGGATTCTTAACACTGTCCATGTTCAAAACCAACGTGCCAAATTAATTAATACTAATTTGTCACTGATTTAATTACAATAGCAGATAAAACCCATAAAACATCTGGCTGATGGATGGGTAGGGTTGCGAATACTCCCAGTTGCTACCTACACCCACACGAAGCTCTGCTGAGTTTTGGAAAGAGGGGTGCACAAGCATCCATTTCAGTCGGGCAGTCACCTGCTTGATCAATCATCCTTCCACCAGCAATGAAGTTTGCTGCCACTTCTGAGTAAGTGTTTGCAAGGAGCCAGGAAGCAGCCGGGGCTGCAAGGGCCCTACTGCTGTCCTGAGTTGACAGCAGATGGCTCTGCCGGCCAAGCCATGGCTGCAACTACCGCTCTATCAGGAGGGGGGGCTCAGCCGTCAAATCCGGGAAGCTACAGAACAGAGGTGCTAAAGATGTACAACATATGCCTTTCTTGTTATTTAAATGCAATTTGAACGGTCTTTTAAATTCCACTTCAATTTTTTTCTTATACAATAGATATACAACTGTCTATCAGCTCAAACAATCAGGTAAGTGGGAGAACATCCAGAAAGTTAAGGCAGCTAAAGCATATATTTTCTCTGGAAGTCTGTAGCACACAGTGCTATTTATCACATCACTCAACAGAGCTGTAAAAGGAAAGTTTCATCATATCCAGGTGTAGAAATCACACTGCCACTGACTGCAGGGATCACATACTGCCCCTGCTCTTCCATCCAGTGCTTGTGGAGCTCCCAAACTCAAAAGCACTGTCAAACTGCCCAAAAGTGGGAATTTTTTCTCATTTTTCCCAACAGAAGATTCTCTTAAACCCTCATAAACCCTCATTTCCTTTCACCTCACAACAGGAAGGTCAGCTCTCTGGGAAACAGGACACACTTCTTGAAGTGCAATTATCCACTTAGGCAATTACATCACTTTGGTAAACTTGGATGGCAAGTGCCTTTACTGTCTATCTTTCAGGGCTAGCAGGGAAATTAAGACAATCATCTCTTCCTTCCTGAGGTGAGAGAGGTCTGAGACGCCAAGATGGGACTACAGAACATTATTAGTCCCAGCAGTTCTGACCTTCCTCCAGGAGGTGAGGCTCCAAGTTTATGTGCAAGCATGATTGTATAAGCAGTGGGCTGCCCGAGCTGGCCTATGCAGGAGCAGTTCAGGTTTCTCTACACTGTTTTCCTGGCAGTTGAATACTATCCCACTCAGTAAAAGGCTAGATAACCCTATATACAAATTTGTTGTTATTGTCATGAAACCCCATACAAAGGTGCAAAAATAGGGATGACAGTGTTTTAAAACTGAGTTAAAGGCCACCAGTTCCTTGCAGACTATTCAAATCAGAGGCCAAGTCATGAAAGCAATGCACTGCCAGCAGATAACCAGCTACATAGTGATTTGAAAAGGGAAATTCTGCAGTTTTTAGTATGCTCTGACTCCTTTGGCTACACTGCAGCCTTAAGGAGATCAACATCTCTGGGACATCCAAGGAATCAAGGTGTAGGTGAAATACAAGTAGCACAATAGTAGATGTGTGACTGGAAATATTACTATATTTTCACTAACAGAGAAATTCTATTAACACAGGTTTAGAAAACTCAGCATGCATTATGGAGCAGGGAAGTACAAATCATGAAGCTACTAGTGCAAAACGTAATATGACACTTTCATTATTCAGCACCATTGAATGATTTAATCAAAATGAAAAAAAATGCTGTTAGAAAAGAAGTTGTTCATATTCCCCCACAGTACATGTGAAGTACACAGGTGTGCCCAACTTGAGCGACAACAGCAATCCATCTGCATTAAGTACCATTTCCACTAATACAGGTCCTGTTGCAAAGAAGTGCTGAAACAAATGGAAATCATTTCACTGAGCTCAGTGAGCCCTGGATTGCAGTCTCATAGCTATCATTTTTGCTGGAGGTAATAAATCAGTCCAGTAATCTAGTATCATTTTGAGAGTTTGGCATGAGAGGAATTTCAGCATTACCCAAGAAAGAATATTGATCTGAGTAGTAATGAAGTGTCCCATTAGTTTAAGATGCTAGGTCCAAATTTCCCCCATCAACCATCCAAAATGTGTGTATTTCCTCAGTTATTTTAGTTTTTCTTTCATGTTACCTCAAATTCTGATGAGAAGTGGACCATCCCTCTACAATTACATGGTACCTTACACACTCTGGGTATTTTTTATAAATCTGATCTCCCAGATACTTTTTTAGTAGCAAACACAGATTCTGAGAATTTCAGTGTGTTCTGTTTATTGCACAGTGATGTGTGCTAGAGTGGACTTCTTCATCCAAGCCTTGTGTCCCCTCCAGTTCATTCATGGCATTGACCAGTCATTCACCATCCTCAAACAATGTTTTAGGTGGCTTCAAACCCTCAAAGATTTGAAACCACCACAAAGATTTGATACCAGGAAAGGAACTTCTGCAACAAAATCCAGCTGCCAGACAATGATAAATTCACCCTTCCAAGGAGGTGTCAAGCTGTAGAACTGGTATTCTCATTTCACAGAATCACAGAATTGTAGGGGTTGAAGAGACCTCAAGAGATCCTCGTGTCCAACCCCCCTGCCATTTCCTAGATAACTGGGTAAGTAAAGAGCTCAGCCAAACAAACATACTGTTTAACATAAATAAGATCAAGAAGATAATTTATCTGACTGCAAAATATGCTCCTTGCCATGCTACTATAGTTGTGAAAACACCAGTATGTACTAGTCAGGGGGCTTAGAAATCACCTTAACAGTTCCTGTGACACACTCTTATTGGATTTACATTCATCAGCAAAGCCAAGAAAACAATTTGATAATTTTAGCACAAAGCAGACAAAGAAGGATTTGCTAAGCTGCTTAGAGCCTCAGCTCTGAAATGTTGGGAAGGTTCAGGTTGATGTACATTTACAGGATATGCACCATGGATGGAATGTATCAGGCATGAACTGTGTTTGGAACCACTGAAGTCAGCTTATGATGAAGAATGTACTTCATTCTGCAGCAAAATTTAACGTGGGAAATATTTTACCAGTCTGACAAAGGGAAGAATCACTGTTGTTCCATATTATCATTATTTTAAGCAGCTTCTCAACACTATTAAGACACAGGTATGTAAGATCTTTAACAATGTGAACAGTATAACTGTTACATGTATAAATTTAAACAAAGATGAATATAAACTAACTTGCCTGTAGCTATTCAAATCACTGAGCTAATGGAGAAAATTTCTTGACAAAAATAAACATATTTCCTTGTTTGGTTTTTTTAAAATCTAATGCATTTTAACAGCTGTTTAAAAACCTCTATTGTGTTTATAATACGATTTGCATAGGTGATTACCACATGCATTGGATCTGCTACTGTAAGGGGTCTGAACTCAGGAACCCAAAAAGTCCTTTTGCTCTCAGATTCTCAGAATTTGATTTTTTCAGAGTGATCATAAGGAAACAAGCAAACGCACTGTAATAGCATTAGCTTAAGTTATTTTTGTTGTCATCTTGTTTTACTTGAGGAATGAAAAATTAGTGCAAATTTCAGCCAGTTGAATATGATAATATTAGATAATTTTGGTTATATTATACCTCTCTGATTCTCACCAAGGTTTTTCTTAGCAGGTAAAAAATTAATTCCTTTCTGTGTTCTGCAGTCTCAACCATGATAATCCACTTAACACTTACTGAAGTAGCAGAATTTTTCCTGTTAATCTTTGTTATGCATTTGTTGTTTCTTTATTTGCCTGAGGAGAATGAGCCCTTTAGCAACTACACCGATGCACTTCTCTGCATGAAAGCTGATATGTATTCAATTACTTTTGTCATAGTAATAAATCAGTGAATTTTATAAATGCATTTAGCCTAAAATAATTATTTTTATAAGCTGATAATGAATTACTACATCTACATGAAGATATGACTTAATATTTACTAGTAAATTTAATTCATGTTTTTTAATACTGATTATTTTAATTTATTCTATAGTAAAACTATATCATGCACTGATATCTACCAGAAGAATGTCAACTGTCCTGTTGCCTTTCATTAGGGAAAAACAATAATTAAAGCCTCATTAGACTTACATCTGTGTAGAATTGCTATTTTAAGTCCATGTCAGCCCAGAAAACACATTTAACGTCTTAAAATTGAATCCCTGCAAGTCTAGACTCATCTGGGGGGGAGGGAAGGAAAAAGAAAGCATGGTGTATTGTTTAGTATTAAATTTGGAATATTTTACACTGTTTAAATAATATATTTCCATATAAGTAATTATTATATATGTATGAATTGTCTATCTGAAAGAACATTTAATCTTCACCTCTATAAAAAAACCCTTCACAATTCCTTTTTAAGAGTTGCCTTTCCTCAGGTCCCACTGGCCTCTCCTAAGAAACACGGGGCATTGAGGATTTTACACCAGAGGATTTCAGCATCCAACCATCAGATGAGAGTATTTTTGATGCTAATATTACTTTAAGACATATAGTTGCTCTTAACTTGAATACAACCTCAATTGCACCTCAATTAGGGCAAAGGGAGCAGACCTTTCAGATGTATTTTGTAGGTATTACACACCGGTCCTCCTATCATCATTTATTCAGGACAGTAGCATCACTAAGGCAGTTGGCATGGCTGTCATGGCTTGATTTGAAGTCATATACAGAAAACATACATAAGATAAACTTACAGAAATGACCAAAATTAACTCTCATATGCCATGCATGTCACCTGTGGGAAACTGCAGAAGTTTATTGTCATATTGTCCTTATAGGAGAAGTTATGCCTTGAAAGACACAACATTCACTCCTGCATGACAAATCAATACCACAGGTCGACTATGATTAACCCAGTCATGATGTGCTTGATGAATATAGATTACAGCTGTGATATCAGATGCCATTAAGAGCAGGTCATGAATGTAAAAAATGCACTATCAACAGTAATCTATTATGTGCTGAACAGCAAAATACACAACATTTCTCATTAGCAATTAAAAAAAAAATAAATCACTGGTTGCCCTGTGGAATCTTCTTCATGTACAGTTGAATGCTAACAGCTGGGGGTGAGATTTGCTAGCACCTTAACACTTCAGATTGAAAATAAAAACATCTTTTATTTTTCTCTCTGACATAACACAATGGACTAAAGTGGATAAAATTTAAGACAATACCTCCTCATGCCTATCAATGAGGTACACTGAGCATTGCTCTTCCCTCTCTCTCCCTCCCCTGAAAGCCTTTTCAGTCAAATATTAAACCTTGACAATTGTCCTTGGGTGAAAAATAGATGGTCTATCAACCATAACAGATGAGACAGTGAAGGGGAGCAGAACAACTGCTCGATTCATCCCAGCTTTACCTGAACATCACCAGTATATCCAGTGGCAAATCTCAGGTTCCTAGCTCACACTGGCAATAAATGTAGTAAGAAATTACATATTTTTTAAATAAGTTTTGAGAAGAAATAAAAAAAAACAAACCCCAACCACCCAATATTTATTCCAAATGGCTGAGCTAATAGGATCTTACAGACACAGTGACATCCAGCTCCATGGATATGTAAACAAACTTCTCTGCTAACGTGAAAAAGGTGTCCTACCCACGAGGCAGCAGGCAGAAACTTTGGAGGAATGGCAGCCACCATAGCTTGGACATTTAAGCAGCAAGAATTTGGCTTTTTAGGTCAGGAAAAAAAAAAAAAAAGGGAAAAAAAGAAGAAATAATTTAGTGAAAGAAATTTGGTGTTTCTTGATTTCAAGTTATATTTTTATTTTGACATTTCAGGATGAAAAAAGAAAGAGATCACTGCTGCTGAGCTTTCCTTGGCATCCATGAAAAAAGTGCCTGGGGCACCACATTTGCAGTGAATCCTTCTCTATGGCAGAGGCAGAGAGAGGTCAGTTTTGAGTTACACCTTGTCCTAAAGGACTGCCCTATGCCTTCCTCTAGCAAAACATGCAAAGAAAATAGCAATTTCTGCTTTTATTACAAATGGATAATTGAACCTGGTCATAGGAGTAAATGCTGTAGATTAAAGAAAACATAATTAGAAGTATTCCAACTATTTGCAGCTGGACTTTGGATGCCTTCAGCATTCCATAGATGTATTGTATTCAGGTCCAGAACTAAAGTGATGGTTTATTTTGCTCTGTACAACAGACCTCCACTCAAGAATATTCTAATCCAAGTTAGAATAAAACACCCCCTGCCTTAGCACAGAACCTACAGTGTGACCCAGAGAAAAACAGTTTCACATTTTTTGATGGCACAATGGACCAAGACATCTTGTCTATTTCTTTTTTCTTTCAATATTATACAAAGATAAGACTGCTCTGAGAAATTATTGGATTACATTAATAAAATCTGTTTCTCATATACTTTCTGATTGGCAGCAACCATTTTTGGAACTTAATGTTGTCAATCTGCTGTTCTTCAATAATTCTCTAGCTTCTCTGAGTTTAAAATAGCTTAAAATGAAAGCAGAATAAATTCTAATTTTATTATAAATTTTCTTAATGTTTGAAAACTGCCAATGGTGCAATTTGCATTAATCTATCCTAATTTAAAGCCTGGTTCTGTTCACTTTCCACAGTTTCTTATTCCAGAAGTAGCTACAGTCAAGCCAAGATGAATGTATTTCAAGTTAGATCCCATTTGGTTTATATAAAGCATAATTTGACATTTAAATATTTATTCATTTCAGCAGATAACACGATCACAATATATTTTTATATAACCATCTAACCATGATGATGTGTGGATTTCTTGTATTGTTTTTTTTTAGGTGGTTGGGTTTTCTGGCCTGGTTTTGTTCATTTCTCTGGGATTTTTTGGGTGTGAGGTGGGTTTTATTTGTTTGTTTGCTTAATTAAGGAGTCGATATCATTGTTTCAGAAGCACATTGTATTGCCCCATTTGAAATATTTTTTCTCAGAGATGGTTTTATAGACACACAACACATTTTTCCTATCACTCTAGACACAGATTGGAAGGTTACATATATATATATGTGTGTGTGTGTGTTTTTGCATGGACATATTAAAATTCTCCTTCCAGTAATGAACTTCACATTTTCCAAAATGCACAAAAGTCATGGTACTGCACTGAATAGAGCACAAATGTTACTTTTAAATGAAGTCCTGCTAAAAATAAACCAGACACTGATTTACAAAAGCTTACAATAACAGCGTAGCACAAGGAGACTTTGTTCATGGCAATATATGCAGCAGTAGCAGTTGAACTGCACATACCCTATGGCTAGAAGCAAATATCACAAGCTGCTCATGACAGATTTTTAATTAACATATTTTGCCTCCTCCATAGAGAGAGGCTGATGTAAATCAAAGCACCTTCTCTTACTTAAAGGGAGTACTGTCAATATGCTTCAGCGGAGGATCTGTCCGCCAGACCTGCATGTTGCACTCTGGGTTTAATAAAAGCTTTGTATGCCTTAGCAAGCAGATCTAATCATGCAGCCTGCCTAATTTGGCTTCACAGAGGCCTGGTTTCCTTAATACACAATGTGTATAAATGGTTCCATTTATATACTAATGAACAATAATAACGTGGAACTACATATGCCCACGACGAACAGACCTACCAATGCAAAACAGGGACTAATACCCTCAAGTATATTTATTTCACTGCAACAAAATTGATCCCCAGTAGCTAAGAACTCAAACTTTCTATCTGGACAAAGAAGCAAACGTGAAGCTGCACAGACTCACCTCTGGACAAGGTTTACCCATCTATGCATGCTCTCGCCCTTTTCAGGCAGTAACTTCCCTGGAAGAACATTTACCAGCTCTGCAGAAATGCCCCCATCTCACAAGCTAAGTCCTCAAAGTCCCCAGATGAAGCAGTTCACCCACAATGAAACCCTGCAGACCGAGGTGCAGTGTTCATCACATGCCTTTCCATTTCTGCATCCTGCAGTATGGTCAAGGATCCTGCACATGCAGGAGGAGAGAACTCCTCCTTTTCCATTGTCAGATCTTCTTGTACCCGCTCCCCCCGAACCCCCTCCACTCCCATATGTTTGACACAGAAACTCTGACTCAGAGAAGGTTGTAGCCAACCCGTCAGGATAAGCAGAGTTGTTCTTTTTATCTTGTTGCCTTGTATCAGGCAGAACAGGAGGTAATGGAAGCAAAGAAACACACCTTAATGGAAGTGATCAAATCACCAGAGTTCAGAGAACTTGGAGTCTTTAATACATGGTTTATGTTTCAGGGGAAGTTTGTGAGTGTCTGCAACAAGGATGTTTTGCATTAAGTCTTGCAGGTTGCATCATTCTCTGTCACCTCCACTTCAGCAGAGTTAAGAAGGGTGGTGCATACTGTAATAGCACTGTGGCCTGTACAAACACTATCAGAGCTAGACTACAGTTTTGACAGAATAAAGCATAATAGGTACTTGCTATTGTCACAGTGTCATCAAAAGGAAGGAGGGGATTCATGTAATGTAGCATCCAGGGATGTGCTAAAACCAGCTTCACCTACACCTTAGCAGTCTGCCAAGACAGGCATGCTCTCTCGTTTTTGTAGGATTTCAGCTGCTGTCATCTGCTAGTGCAGATTAGTGTAATCCTATGAGAATTAGCACTGTGGCACTACTGATCCATGCTAGGGGTTTTTGTTTGTTTGTTTGTTTTGAAGCTGTGGACATTTGCATACAACAAGGAGTTTATCCGTGTTGACCACTGGTCCTGGAAGGACCCACAAATAAAACCTCCAAGAAGAAAACATCTGAGAAGAAAAAACGGAGCAAAGGATTTCAAATGCAAGCTGTTAACCTCTCACATTCCCAGGCAAATTAACTACCAACTTTGCCTTTGGTTTCCTTGTCTACTACAAGGGATTAGAAGCAGATGTCTGAAACACTTCGCTCATTAAGCAGTAGAACTCAGTTTCATGTGTCCTGCAGGATGGTAACATCAGCACGTCTAATGAGATGGGCACAACACAAAACTCTAATGACACAGTATAAAACAGATCTGGAGACAGGTACATAAACATCCATGGCTAACAAGGCCATGCTTCTGCTAGCATTTTTGTTCAGAGCAGAAGTGAAAGTTCCTTCCACACTCATCATGTTTAACTCTATTTTGTGGAGCAATCTGAATACATGAACTAAACTCAACTGAAGATGTACTCCAGATATGCACCTAAAGTGCTCTGACTGACAGTGAGCAGTCCATTTGACCAAATGGAACACAGTCCAAATTAAACCCCTGCTATCTGGCTAGGAAATTGGACTGGCTGGCAAAAAACCAGACACATTCCCACTAATTGTTCAGTTACATGAATACTATTAGGCTAATAACTTCTGGCTCCATCCTTATTTCCCAAATTTCATATATTTACTCTGTCTTTCTGACACTTTTACCATGTCTACCTTCTCTGCACACCAGCACTGATTTGACACCCATTAAAAGAATTCATCTCCTGATCTCAGTGTTACATGTTCCAAACGAAGGGAACACAGTGAGAGGGAAGAGAAAGGAGACTTCTAGGAAGTCAGAGCTCATCTCTAACATTGGCATCATGAGTACTTCTTATCACCCTGGGATGACAGGAGAAGAACACAACAGTGCCAGCTCAGTACATTATATCAGTTGTGGTCTATATTCATCTACAAAGCAACCTGAATGGAGAGAGGCTTTACCTAAACTAAATGCAGTCCTTTCCTGAGTAACTAGCATCTGAGATAACAAAAACACCCTGAGCACATCTGCATAGCAGAGTTTGGCATTTACAATTCCAGATTTGCACAGACAGCAGCTAGAGCACCTGGAGGGCCATCCTCAAGATCTAAGGGATCTGGCTGCGTCTTTCAGAGGTTACTATAAAGAGGAACTAAAATCCTTAGAAACAATTTTCCTGCTGGAATAATTAACACTTTGAAACAGGCAGTTCTCTTCTTTTTCTGAATATTTGCATAGAAAACCTAGCAATCCTACCAAATGAATATTTAGAAAATAAATACCACACTTGCTAGGAACTTGCCTGAATTCAAGATGTCAGTATTTGTTCTTAAAGAAGTAGCTTAGACAAACAAGGCTTCTCTGAACTAGTTTAAAGGTGTAAAGACTCGTAAATGGCCTCTTGAAAGACTTCCTATGACTGTTTTTTTATATATACATACACATATTAATGTTAAAAGATTTCACAAAACACCCAAAATAAATAGAAGAGATGTTCTTATTTTCATATTGTTCACTCCTGCAACCTTCCATTCTGACTTTTTCTAATTTAGGCCCTAAACTTGCCATAGCTCCCCTTGGAGTGCTGTGTGTGGAGACTTGTGTGGTTGTACACACATGAAACAGATTGTGCAACAGGACCTTATAGTGAGACAGTGACCATTTTGTGTGTGTACCGTGCCCAGCACAACTGGGTCCAAACACTGCTCGTCTCCTTGGCACAGGAGCAATACAAAGATTAGACTCAGCGTATCCCAACAAGGTGAGGGTGAAGCGATGCTGCTGTATGGGCAGTGGCGGCAACCACAGAGGTAACACCAACAAAGGGGAGGAGAGAGAACCAGGATTACCTGCTGTGCCTGCTGCAGCAGCTCCATTCGCTCGTGCAAGATCTGGCTGTCAAACTCCCGGCTCTGCCTCAGGATCTGCCGCCGCACCTTCTCCACTGCAGCTCGCAAATCCTCCCTCTGGGCTTCGGTCAGCGACTCGCTTGCCCGCCTTCCTGGATCCTGCTGCAGGGCATTATACAGCGTGGCTTCCAGCTCCTGGATTTTCTAATGCAACCCAAATCACATACAGACAGGCTGCCGTTTGAATCCAGCAAGCAAACGACCCACCAGCAGCTAGAGGAGAAGGCTAGCAAGCGAAGCCTTAGGCAGGAGGGCAGGATGGACACAGACAGGTAGACAGAAAGCAGCAGTTGTGAGCAGTGAGGAGCATTCCACACAGAGTGCACGCAGCTTCCTGGCTCTGATTTACACCCGGGCAATGATTCCCATTCAAGTAAATGATTTATTTCTTCTATCTAAGAAAGATTCAGATTGTAGTTCTGCTCTCAACACATGAAACCTCCCCCCCGCCCCAACTCCTGATGCCGAACATTGCAAAATCAAAGCAAACTGATTCCCTTCCACTATAACTGAATTGTCAAGCCATGCTGTAAGATAAAAAGCCCACAGGGAGAAGTGTGAACAACAGACATCTTATTGTCTCCCTCTCTTTGGCCCTACTGTCATTGCTCACAGCCTACGTTGCTGGCTTAGATCCAAGTTGCCGGAAGCAAAGAGGAGCACTTGTGTACTTGCCTACACCAGTCCCTCATCAGCCTCTTGCTGTTTGTCAGATTCCTAACCAGATTCTCACACACTGACCAAAACTGCAGTTACTTTGCAAAGCAGAGAGCACAGGCAAACTTTACCTTCATACAGAGAACTGTATTCCCAAGCATAAAGGAAGGAAGGAATCAAGGCAGTGTGTCCCTACCCACTGGGGTTAGCACGATCCTATTAAAAACCAGTATCCAGACTTACAATATTTGGATCAAAAGTATCTGACAACATCCCTTCAATCCTCAAAACACCTTGGTGAGGTAGGTAATCCTATCCATATTAGTGATGCATAAACAGCTGCACAGAGAGGCTAAATGGCTTGCCCAAGGTCACAGTGCTAAAACCAGAGTTGGCTTGCTTTTGTCTCTGCTATCTGCTCTGAGTGCTAGACCTTGCTTCTTCCCTGAAAACATTTTCACCATGATATCTACAACATATAAATAATTCTTCAGGCCATTATATTTTGATTTCCTGAAGTCTCACTGTTAACAAAAGCTGGGTCTGCAGTTTTACTGTTTCCTAGATATTTCCTAATTGTTGGTAAGGCTAAAACAAGGCAAGGTTGCAGCTTCAATTTTGAAAACTAGGAAAGGTACGGTCGGATAGGACAGACCAGGAAAGGATTGCATAGGAAGAACAGGCATTCCCAACTTGAGGTACCAGGTTAGCAGCAGTAATATTTATAAATGCTTCTGAAAAAGCAAAATGGAGAAGATCTAAAGTAACTTCAGCTGTATTTTACCAGTGGTAATTTTGTGCACATATAGACCAGCTCTTCCCATTCCAGATGAACTAACAAGATGTTCACATGTTTTAGAATAAAAAAATGCAGTACAGAAACATTACACTTCTAAATACTGTAATCCATTTCCTATGTCTCCATTTAAGCAGTATTTGATTTCCTAGTCTGGCAGAGAAATAAATCCATTTTAAAAGAATTCCATTCATAATTAAAAGAAAAAAGAAAACCAACCCCACATTTTATCAATTTTTTTCAAACATGGAAATTTAATGACTGATCTTTTCCTACCATGTATGCCTGGTCCAGAGCTTGCTTCCTGTAGTCAAGTTCTTCCTCTAAATAACCCTTCTGTTTACTGAACAGGTCCTGAGTAATAATAAAAACAAGAGAGTGTTTGTTCTTTGTCCCAATTCATGAAGAACCATAGATACCATCATTTTCGAGTGAGCTTTCCACTTGAAAGCAAAGAAAATCTGTAGTCAATGATCACAATCATCCCAAGGATATCTGGAGTATGAAATGTGCAATATTAGCACTTAAAATATGTGTATCATATTAATGAGTTGCACCTATGAAGTATATACCTCTACAACAGTGGACAATTCTGCCTTGACCTGACAAAGTGCACACAAGGTCTCAAAGGTGAATGGAAACGTGTGGTCCAACAGTTACCACTTGCACAGGGCAGGTCAAGGGAGGAAAGAGAGAAACACAGGTGAGGGTGCTTTACTGCTCCTCTGAAAATATCCCACGTCCACCCTTAATGTGCTCATGGGGAACATCCTGCCTCAGTTTCCCATTCTTTAAGATGAATGTAATGCTGATTCATTATCTACCAATAAAAAGTCCAGCAAGGATTAATCAGTGTTTTCAAAGATGAGGAGCCCAGCACCCATTCCAAAACTCTTTGGTCAACATATGGAAAAGTAAGGTCAATATAGCACCAAGTTTCTTATGCAAGACAAAAATGCTTTTGAGAAAAAACTCTGTCCTTAAGTATGAAGACCTTGGGGCAAGAAAGGTCAAAGGTCATCTGGGGTAAGAGGCCTTTACAACTTGTCAGGCAGCTGAACACCAGAGAGCAAAGGCATTTCCTTGACAATTCTACAAACATGACCCCAAGACTGAAAAGACTGTGCTGTCGCCAGACAAATTAATACATAGAGAAAGCACAAAGACAATTTCACACTGTAATGTTATACCTTTATGTACTAATTTGTATATATTTTGCTATTTTTGTACTACACAGCTTTGACATTGTGTCCTCCCATCCCAAAGAATGCAAGCATTAAATGCCCTAGAAACCTTTTGCCTATTTTACCATGAAGCAATCTCTTTTAAGCAGAGCAAGGCAGCCAATCAGCCTTCCTTTCAGATGAGTTTTAGCTAAAGTAATTACATTATTATTATTTCTTACCTTTTCATTCTCCAAGTCTAACATCTTCTGTGTCAGTGCAGCTTCTGTCCCCTCTATCTGTTTTAACCACTACATGAACACAGCAGTGTGAAGAGGGGGAAAAGAAATAAATTAAAAAAAGAGAGTTGTGAAAAATTTGCACCAAACATTTTGTAAGTTTGTAGCCAACACTCCCAGGCACATACTTTTCCCTAATCTATTCATTATGAAGATATACATGAAAACACAGGCAGAACGGAGGACTGTAGAAGCATCCTGAAGGCTAACAAGTGGAGACTGTTTTCCTACACAGCATGTTTTGCACAGCTTGCTGCACCCTTCATGGGAAGAGGCTTACTTCTAAAACATTGGTAAATGGAGAGGGAACAACAAAACAGACAGGAGCTGATGTGGATGCTGCTATTAATCCCTTACCTTTCTAGTCATTCAAAAAAAAATGAAAATCAATCAATGAGATTAAAAAGAATGGCCATTGCAGTCAAAAAGTAAAATTACATATTGTAATATGAAATGCTGAACTGCTGTCACCAGGATTATATTTAAGTTCAGTGTTTAATCTATTGGAATCGGTGGGCACACTCAGTTGTGAAGTATTTGTTTAATTTCTGTATTGGTCTACAATAAAGATCAATAACTAGCTTACAGAGTACAGTTTACACTACTGCTTCTTTTCATAGTGTCAGCTCCCAACTGCAGCTTTACCACTCAATCATAGACTTCCTCAAATACTTTGCTTACTAATACTAAGTTGTTCCTATTTATTTTGATTTTTTTTTAGTAAGCAATACACATTGACATTTTAATTTAGGGTTTTGGTCATCGGGGTCAGACTCAAAAGAATTAATGACATATCATTTTTTTCCCCAAAGATCTGGATAGGAAACCTGCAAACATAGGTTCACAAATAAGAAAACTGTGAATTTCATTTCATCCTTTCGGACTTGTCACTATTTGAGGGACTGGTGGATAAAACCAGAAACCTGTTTTATCTACTTAGTAGGTTTGCTTTCTACAGAACTAAGTGAACAGGAACACCATACTCATGATTCATGACTCTATTCTTACTGTCTTTGTTTCCTTTATTTTAAAGGTGCAGACTGAAGATATGCCCAAGGAAAACCCCAGTGCTAATAAAGGATTCATCAAGACAGTGAGCATTGTGAACCTTTGAAATCAATAGAAAATGAAATCCTCAGCACCTCTCAAGGCTGCCCTCAATATTTGTAAATGAAGGATCATTTGCAAAAATTAGAGGTCTACATTTTTGGAAGGTATGAATGATATCCTGAGTTAAATGTTGATATTAATTGTTAAATTCTGATCTTCCCATGTCTGCAAGTCTTTCTAGAACCAAGGGGCACAGAAGAGACAACCATGCATTTAGGACTCGTAATCAGGTGTAGCACTGAAAAATAAGCCAGCAGAACCCAGGAACTTCCCTTCTTTGGTAGCTTCATTTCCAAAAGATCACTTAGTGGCTGAGTATGATCGATTTGATCCAAATAAAGACTGAGTGTGATTAATTAGCACATTAGCATAACCAGCACAACATCACTATCTGTAGTACCAAAAGGTCCCATTATGAGACAATTACATGTGATAGTTTCCTGTAATTAAGGAAATTCAGGAATGCACATGGGAAGATGTCTGAACTTTTTGAATCATCTGAAATGTTACATTACAGTGGAGAAGGCAGTGGGGTTGCTTTAAATTTCTTTCAATCTGAATTCAGCATGTGCACCCAACAGAACATATTAAAACACTCAACCAGTCTTAACAGATTTTGTCTGATTTTTGTTTTCTGTGCTGTAAAACATGATATTATGAAACACAGTATCATTTTTGTTTTGTTAAGGACAGCATAAGACTATTTTCTGTAATTCTGTGTCTTAGTAAAATTTGGACAGGGATAGTGCACCATGAAAATAGGAAAAGATTTCATGATTCAATCTTTCTTGATTCAATCTGCTCTCAGCTTGTACTTACTAGGTCATTGTGATGCACTTCAGTGAAATGACATAATATGAACCATTTTCATCTCATTATTTAAATGCATCTTTATAAAAGATAAACCTAAAATCTGCATCCTTCTGATGGAATGTTCAGATTCTGAAAGAACCAGATTATATGGTAAGGCCACACAAAAATACACACATACACACACAAAAAAGGCAAATTAGGAACTGGTAAAAATTTTGTCCAAAAAAAAAAAAAAAAAGAATAAAAAAGTGAAATGAAATTATAGACAAACTTTAGCATAAATAGTTTCCATTTTAAGTGTATGTTTCTATTCATTTAAAGAACCATTTCAGTTGATAAAGGTTCCGAACCCTTATTTTTCTCATAATTTGCTACTGGAAATGACTTATAAATAATGTAGTGTATGTTCTATTCTGTACTCCTCTGACAATTTCACTAATTCCAGTGGCACTTTCTTGCACAAACACTAATGTACTTGAAGAATAACAACCCAGTCCAGTCCCTAAAGCTTGGCCAGTTTTTCTCTCTTAGTTTTGCATACTGGGGTTCTTCCACTTTTCTTCTTGAATGCAATGGGCTACCATCAGCACCTCCCCTTTTTAACACTCTAACACATTGAAAACCATAGGGATTTGAATGCTTTTCCTCATTTTTATTTTGCTTATAGCAATTACTCACTTAAATCGATATTTATTAAATTACCTAATTTAGGTTATTTACATGAAGATATTTAGATAAGCAGATTGACAAAATTATACCAATTAAAGTAACTATTACAAAATGCTCAAACTTTAAAGTTCTGATTCTGAATTTCAAAAATGCATCTATGTGAGATTTAATAGAAACCTATGAAAATGTCTTCATTCTAAATGCCATCATTATTCGTGTACAGATTTAATTCTGTTTGCAACTGGAGAAGTAAAGATCTAGTTATGCAGAACTGAGGACCTGATCAATTACCTATCTTGTACAAACTACTTTGTTCACTCTCTATGCTGAGTAATTTATAGAGAAAAGAACCACAGACCACTCAGAGCTTTTTCACTCACACAGAGAAATAAGCCCAAAATGGACTATGGTGGTAACAACTTATGGAGGACTTTATAGCACCCTGTTCCCAGAAAGCTGAGGACACAGGCAATTTTGAGAATGAAGTCTCTTTTTTAAGGGTGTTTTCTAATTCTTTGTTCTAGGGGAATATCTTCAAACCATGTTTTTATCTTTAAATTTGGTTTATTTTGTAAGTTTGATTTTACCTCAAGACATCACAATCCCGACAGGCATGTAAGAATGAATACATGCTCCAACCCAGATGACTTTAACAGAAAAGCCATTGCAAAGTTGTGTGATCTCTTAGAAGACATGGTCAGTCTTTAGGCAGAGAAAAATCTTTAATAATTCTACCTTCTCACAGAGGGAAAGGACAGTCCCAGCTTGGATTATTGCAACCTGTTCTTCGTTCCTCAAATTCTAAAATAGAAAAATATTCATTTTAGAATGGATTTGAAATCCATCCTTTAATAAATTGATAAATCTTAACTGTACTTTAAAGAATAAATCAGCTATAACAATTAGCATTTTATAAACATGCCCAGAGGATATCTCATGATTGACAGTACCAACAGGCAAATCAAGGTATTTAGCCTCCCACTCTATTTCAGCACAACACTTTTACAACAATTCATTATTCCATGAAAATTCAGTGGCTTCTGTCAGGGATTTTGAAATTTCTTTTATTTTTATAGCCAGAAAAATGCCCATTCACTAGATATAGCCCCACAGCAAGTCAATCTCCTCACGTACTTCAGATCTAGATTCCCCATTAACAAAAACAACACTAAGATCAAGCATCAGAAAAACCTCCACAGAACTTTCAACATAAAAGTTAATCTAGAGCTTTAAATTAGCATTAGAAATACCTCAACTTGTTAAAGCTACCTTTAAAGTAGACCCTGTTTCATGGATGTTTGTGCCACAACCACATGACCAAGGTTTCACATAGTATTTGGCAATCCAGGAGAAGAAAGGAAAGCAGTTATCCTTGCCTTTAATCCCAGCAAGACCACTCCTGTCTGGGGCATCCTTCACAGCAGCAGGTGCTACTGTTACTACTCAAAGAAGAAATTCAGGAATAACTTGCTCTGGCTTTGAGTTCCTTATCTTCCTCCCTAGCCTGTTGTATATCTTTCCCTCTCACTATTGCCATTCATACAAGATCAAATCCTATCTTGAGAAAACACTTTGTAAAAAGCAGTACTTAAACATTTATGCAGATACAGGCATGTGAAAATCACTCTCTGCATTTTCTTGAGCGTTGTGGGAAAAAATACCTTAAAATAATAAAACTAGAGATATATTTGAAATTAAAAGTTAAAAATTACCCCATTATCTCCAAGAATATCTAGCTTCTTCATAAGTTCAGATATATTCACGTCCTGAAAAAGATGTTCAACACTTATTTTTTTATACTGTAGGTGAGAAACAATTTTCACAGGATACATTTTATGTACCTTTTATTCACTTCTGCATGCAGAAGACTTGAAACATAAAAATAAGTGAAACATTAGTTTTGCCTCACAATTACAAAGGTGTTACTGATACTTCCTGAGACATAACTGAATGTCACTCTTGATCAAAGCAAATAACCTGAATGTCTGTACATGAGGGAAGAGTGTTCCTGAATGATTTAGATTTGCCAGCCCATTGACATATGCAGACAAAAGAGCAACTAAACAGGTTTAAAGGACTGGGTTTTTTCTATTTTTTTTTTGGAGTGGAGAATCAGGCACATCAAGCTACAGAAGTTAAAACAACAGAGTGCATGAGCAAAATATTTGTGAAGAACGTTATTATTACTTTGTTAAAAAAAGTTGAGTTTCATATCAGCTTCACAGTGGCAGAAGAGAATATGCACATAATCAGCTCATAACTTTTGTGTGTAGAAAGCCACATTTCTCTGCCAATCAGCCCCCAGGCCCATAAAGCAGCAAACAACCCTTCCTAGTCCCTGAAATCAAGAAAAAAACTTCCTCTGATGCAAAAAAAGAGAGGAATAAATTCACACAATGTCTGTATTGTACACAGTGTCTGGGACTCTATTTTCTACTTTAAAAGTTGTTGGAAAAGGGCATGGAACTGTTTAACCTGCACTAATCACATTCTGTGGATCGGGGATCATACCCACCAGCAGCTTTTATGCAGCCACACTGCTTGA
The DNA here is from genome assembly GCF_964237585.1 of Gallinula chloropus. NCBI lineage: Eukaryota > Metazoa > Chordata > Aves > Gruiformes > Rallidae > Gallinula > Gallinula chloropus. The sequence goes on along the minus strand of NC_140092.1, from coordinate 3,068,366 downwards.
AGGCAGGAAGGTTTGAGGGCATTGGCAAAGGCCAGTTGGTGTCAGTCCAAACTGCCTAACACACATGCATAAAGCCTTGTTCAGTGCTGGCACCCTCAATTTCTACTTGTATGCAGCATTTCTCAGAAGAGGCCAACGTTTCCCAGGGCTGTGTCTTGGCGTCCTAGCTTCATTACTTACAGTACATAACGTGCTAGTTTGCATCTATGTGTTGTGTATTACCTGGGTACTCAGGGTGATCAATCTTTAACATTTTTTTAATGGTAACTGCACCAGAATATATTTGCTTGTGATTCTGTCCCTGACAGACTCCAGCAAGGAAGGCTTAATACGAAATGAAAGATTTCCTGAAGACCAGACACAGATGCCTGAGAGAGTCTACAAACTAGCCCATCCTGGCTGCAAAAAAGGATAACGTGTTGCACTCAAGTTGGTCTACACTGAGCAGCCCCCTCCCTCTCTTGTCTTCCTCCCCAAACACTTCAGCAGTGTCTCCAAACGTTACATCAGCTATTAAACAATGCACATTAAAAAGCTTAGAATGATGCAGAGCTTTTGTGTTTGGATTGGTGTTAAAACTATTAATTACGATCAGCATTGATGATTTTGAATGGAAACTTCTTTGCCAATCAGTTACACTAGTGAAGAATTTAATTCAGTAAGTTCTTGAACTTAGGAGTTGAACTTGATGATCCTTATGAGTTCCTTCAGAATATTCTATGATTATTGAGCCAGAAACACTCATTCTAACCAAACCTTCAGGTAAGAACCTGTTTTTAACTTTCTTTTCTTTTAGGCTACACTATTCTTTAACACTATGCAGTCTACAAATTCAATTTATTTCCATTACAGAGTGTATTATGCTTATTAAGGCACTGAATACAAACAAACCTTCTATAATGCAATTACAAATACAAGCATAAATTACTAGCAAGTGCCATAGAGCATAACACACAGAGATATTCCACTTCAGTTACTTGCAGAGAAGTTGCCTGTTGTGCCACACTGCTAAGAAAATGATGCTGAATGTAGTCTTAAGTGAACCAGCATATAAATCAGTGGTAGCCTATCTGGGGAGAGCAGAAGAGAAAAAAGTAATTCCTGCTTCCTCAGAGGAGAAGTAAACCAAGTGAGATCCTGGTGTTTATCTTGTACTTTATCTAAGATTATAGATAAGTGTCTCACCTGTTTGAATAAGTTTTTGGATCAGGCACCTCATGCTTCAAGGCCCTTGCCCAGGCAACTTTCTTAAGCATATCAATTAACAAAGACAAAAAATTTAAAAAAACAGTGCTTTACTAAACTGGGTGTAAAATAATGGGTAAATGTCATATTTCTGACCTTAGATGAAAGCATTTTATATCAAAATCAAAGTACTGTAGCAAGCCTGACCATGAATTACATCAACATCCACCACCTTCTCTGTAATAATTTTACAACACTATCCTAAACATAAATTCACTCGATTGCCTAGCCTTCATTGTCATCAATAAACCCCTGACCGACCAACAGATCCCTTTCCCACAGGTGAAAATATCTTCTCTTACTGTATTTGTTTTTTTCAGGTTGCCATCCTACAGCAAGATGGGAAACCATCTGTTTCGATATCGGGTTGCTCATTCTGAAAAAGTCCCTGGCCATCCAATGGTTACTAGTGCTCTACAGATACCTTTATTCCTTCCTGGTGACAGAACAGTTGAAGTGCACTTCCATTGTTTTCAGGGAAGGTGGTGATATGAAGATTAAACGCCGGCGACCTTCGTTCTCTCTCCTGAGGAAAGATTTTGTTTAAAAACAACAAGTGTGATTATATGCAAACGTTTATTACCCACCTTTATAAAACACTCATACATTGAACAGGCAGATTCCCGTTCAGATTCCAGATACACTTTGCTTCCTCCTTCTTCCACCATATTAGAAGGATTTTGGCTTTAGCTAAACACAGAGATGGCATTACCTTCCAGCTGACTGCATGCATGCAGCTTCTGCAAAGTTAACTGACAGTCTTCAGATGCAGAAGCCTTTGCATGCTGGTCAAAAATCCCCCAACTTTCTGGAACACTAAAAACTCTCCAGTTTATATTGGTTACAACTTTACTTAACTATCACTTTCCTACATGAAACGAAGGACAATTTAGGGAGAAGAAACTGCATAAAAAAATTTAAGCTCCACCATGAGATAGTACCATCACTGAATAGTACCATCACTGAAGATTTTCTCAATGAAATGAAAGCTGTGTGTCTGCTGCCTGTTTGCTCTATAGTTAACCTTTCTATTACAGCATGTAAATCCTCTGTCCTAGACACTGCACAACCCAGGATGTCGGAATACATTGAAAGGCAGCACTATTCCACACTTGATGTTCTTTGTGCCCAAACTAAAACCCAGAAGCTCCCATTTGTCTAAAACTATACTATTTCTAAAACACACCCAGCCCATCTACTTGACTTATATGCATTTCTTCAAAACACCAATCCATTATTTTATCAGAAGCAAAAATACAGTTAAAACAATAGATTACTTAAAATATAACATACTTGTGAAAATGACTGAAGGCTCTGGGCAACCAATGCACTGTGGCTTACTCTAAATTGCCTCTGGCCATGGGAACATGACTGAGGAAAATCAGATTTCCTCTCCATTTTACAAGAGAAGGCACCACCAACAAGAAATTCCATTTCTGACAGTATAATGAAAAAGAGCTACTGCAAAGATTGTGTTCCTATCACCATCTATACACTGTCCAATTTCCTAAATCACAAAGTGAGGTGCTTTAAGTATTATGGCAAGCAGGCTGCATCCGTTCACTTAAGCAAGCTACAAAGCATGCCAACTCTTCTTCATTAACTAACTTAGACCTAATTTGAAACTACAATGCAGAGGAGAAAATCTCTACAGATTTTCCCCCCTCATAGGCTCTATTTTAAATATTTCTGCATTACCAGTCTAATTTTGAAATGGTCTAAAATGACCTACCTGTTGTCAGAAGCTTTATTCTTGCTCAAATTCAGTTACTATTTTAGACTTTTTTTAAAAAAAAATTATTTGATGGTATTAAACACCTGAATTTGCATGATTACATGATAGACAAATGGTTGTGTTTTCTGATCAAGCCTAATTTTCATCCAAAATAATCTAATTCCTCTCAAAAAAAATACTATCAGGATTGCAAGAAGTGTTCATGTTTTTACTAAAGCATTCACACTGTCAGTCAGATTCATGTCTACGTGCTTGCCTGCTAAGGTTGAAAGTAATTCCTTGCAACCACACAAAGGTATTCCCATTGTTATTCTGTGAAACAAGTCCTTAAAGATTTGGCACATGACAAAACTTGGCACATCACTTAGCTATTTTATGTGTGATTCTTCCATGTGAAAAAGACAATCAGAAAAGATGTATTTTTGTCTTTTCCTCAGAAAATGTATTTGACTGTTTTACTTCTTAGACTACTTACAATTTGGGCAGCAGTTTCTAGTGTAATTGCCAATTCAAATGCTAAATTGTTCAGTATTTTACTTCACAGTTGCTTAATAAAATATAAATACATATATTAGACAATATTTTTAATTTCCTGAACATCTACTAAAGTTCTAATAACCTAAATTCATAAATTTTAAAATAACAGCAAATGACATTAGAAAATATACGGTCAATAAAGTAAAAGATTAAGAAAAAGATTAAGAAATGTCAAAGACAAAAAGAAGAATGTCCATGTAACAGGAAGACATGACATTTTCATCTTTACCAGAGAAGTTACACATGCCACGAGTTTTGGTGAAACGTGCTGGGTGATGAAAATTATGGAGTGAGAACGACAGGTTTCCTGGAGAGTTTGTTCTAAATGGCATTAAGAGTGTTGATGATCTTTGAATCTGAACAAACTGTTATCAGGCGGTACAACTGCATGAAAAATATGCATCACACACGAGTAGTTTAATGCTACCAAACTGGACATGGGCCCTATTTATGAAGAGATGAGAAGAATTGCTTTCTGATGTAATCATGGGCTACATGTTCAAACTGCTATTCACAAATCACTGTTATTTCACTTATGTAAAGTTGTACTTGTGTTTCACCAGTTTCACTCTGACATTGTCAGAGGTCTTGGTTTGTTTTTCTTTTTTCTGATTGATTGATTGATTGCCTTCCACTTTCTGATTGACTGATGCAAATTATTTCCAGTCCATGAACATTTTATGCCATCAAAAAATGGATTTCAGGTAAGAGAAATTCTTTCAAAGCTGATATCAAAATGTGTTCTTTTAAGGTCATTTTACTTTATATGAATGTTGTCAATCTTAAACCAACGCAATTAAAAGCACTTATACAATGATGTGATGAATGTGTCAGATCTTTAGTCAGATCAATGCATGCAAGATGTGAGACAGTGTGTTAATTTAAACAATGCCAACCAAGGCTACAGTATACATACCAAGTGATTTTACATGCAAGAAAGGAGCAGTTATGGAAATGAAACAAATAAAAAAGGCAAAATATTGCAAAACAAAATATTTTATTAGATGAAAAACAAACTATATGCAATATATATTAGCTATGTTACATCTTAATAAACATTAGTGAGCACTCTCTCCAAAACATATTAAGGCAGTGGTATAAATTTCTTTATCCCAAGATACAACGTTTAAAAAATAGATACCTAAGTGACTTCCCTTAAACATGCACCAGACATCAGTAATCTTTACAGGAATTTCAGCTTGGGTTCAAACATAATTTCTGCTCCATTTGAGAGTTTGCAACAGAGAGAATCTCTTACTTCAAGCTCTAGCACTCTGAATTCTAACAGCTCATTCTGGTCTTTTGCATCTTGCATCTCATTCTTCAGCTGATGCTCCTCTTGTTCCATTCTGTAAATCTATGGGATAAACAGAACATTGTAACACCCTGTAAGCAATGGAAAAAAGACATTACGGAGTGATGGGGTTTGGACAAAGCTGTTAATTATTTTGGTTTCTCATTAGACAATGGTCTGTGTTTTGGAGATGAAAAAGGAGCATCACATCTGAAAGTGTTTGTGATAATTGCCAGCAGAAAATAGTCAGTGATCTCTTAGAACAGTAATCTGGAAGTAGTATGAAGAGTGACATGACTATTATATCTAGAAGTTAAACAATAAAAGGTTTCTCTTAAAAATCAGTTGATGTATGAAGCTGGATTACATTTGGGTCACCACACTCATTTCTTTTGGATAACTAAACATCTACTCTTTACATTAAATGAAAGACAATAAAGGAGGGGGTTTAATGCCTACTTCTTCATTTTCCAGATTTATGATTTGGGCACTATCAATGACAAAATAGTAAATCAAAACTGTTCATTATATGCCAACTAATATCTTTGGTCTACTGTCTAGCTAAACTGGGTCCTTTTTTCATTTGTGTGAAATAAACAGAAGCATAATGCCTGACAGAATGCACTACAATGCTTATAATACCTAAGTGAATAAGTTAAGTCTAGTTGTAGCTACTTTTAGTCATGAATGTTTCTTCAGTTATCTTATTACTATAATACTGATTGAGCTACTAATTAGCTAAAATAATTCTTTCACTTCCTGAGCATCACTGAAGGGCAATGATGATGCTCATCTGAGTTATCATCTCAGACCATAAACAATAGAAGAGTTTTAAATCAATCATTATTGCTTAACATGTGGAAAGACTTTAAGAAATGCAAGGCTGAAGGGAGCAGGCAAATTTTTTTAGCAATTAGGACAACAATAACCTTTGTGCAACTGTTTGACATACGAGATTCCATGTTACACTTAATATTTTAGATTGTATTTTGTTGGACATCAGAAGCATCACCCAGCTTGGTTTTACTGCTGGCTATAAAACATGTAATTCCATAATAAAGAGCAGCTTCCATTCCCAAAGAGTCCAAAAACATATTGGTACTTAATTACAGAATTTTATCTGAATTTCTGTTTCTGGAGTGACATAACCAGTTTTCATGTTGATGTTCCAGTACTTTGTACATTCATTTCCTTTTACCAATCCTTTTATGATAAAGAGTGAAAACTGTGAAAATATTCCCATACCTTCTCTATCAACTCCTGATTTGTTCTGATTAACAGCTGCTTTTCTTCTACCCATTTTGAATCCTATAAGGAAGAAGAGGATTAAAATATTAAAATTATATATCTTTTGTTAAACTAGACTAATGAGTAATATGGAAGCAATAATCAGAAGATTTCAGACATCAGTATACACTCAAGTACAAAAATCATCACATGCAAAAAATAAAGCTCTCAAATATTCCAAAAATAAATATTTTAAACTATAGGAAAAAAATAAAAGTTCCTCTTTTTTCCTGAAGCTGTCTCTTTTTTGCCTAATATATTCTAGCTAGGCACATACATTAAAATCTTTACATATAGCAATTGTGGTTGTACACACTTCTGTGATATTTTATGTCATTAAAAAAAATAATTACTCAGCTTAACTCAAAACTACTTATTTCTATTGCAAAGATTTGGGATATTTCTTGGAAAATCATCCCATTTCGAGTAGTGTAGTGCAAATCCCAGTGGACAAAGGGGATAAACCATTTAACTATTCCAAATAACTGAAACTAAGCTTCAGTGGTAAGCAGTTAATTGCCTTCTGCTAAGAGTATGAGAACCAGGTTAATACAGAGTGTGATAAGGAATTCAAGGCTGTTGAGGAAGAGAAGTAATATAAGATATTCTATACTGTATTTCCATTTGATCTCCTGTTCCAAAGATGATCTATGTTTTTTAGGTTTTTCCATGGCCTCAAAAGACCTCATCAAATATCCCTTTAAAGACCCAAGTTACAAAATCTCACTGCCAGCCATAGCTGGACATTCACATTTAATGGATAACAGCCAAATTAGCTATTTTCTCCCTTTAACAGTTTAACAAAACAACATCCAACACTTAATATACCATACTAACTCTAGATCAAATTATTTTCTAGCTAAAAATGACAACTTATTAAAAATCTGAATGTCTTTAGTAAAGTATTAAGGCTGATACTTCCTTGGTCAGAAAGGTATTTGCACACTGATGCTGCAGGAGAAGTTCACAAATTAATGATAATTAATTAACTATTCTTGAAACATCAACCAAAAAAATAAAATACTATGGTATAATATTTACTCCAACTACATTTTTTTATAACTTTTAAAGTATGTTTTTCTACCTCCTGTCCACTACAGTTTCATAATCTACCATTCTTTCTACTTTCCCCACTCATACACAAGAACGCACAAGTGTATTTTAACCTTCATGCAGTAAACAAGCTTTGAAGGGCTATTATTTTTTAACCCAAGTCAAAAATAAAATCCATTGTACAGTTGAACATTTAACCAGCATTTCCCTGTGGTCAAGGAATGAACAAAGAGCTGCGCTCACAAGTTTAGGGTGGACATCCCAGTGTATGCCTATGGTAAGAGGCAGGTTCAACAGCTACATCAGACCTGCAGGTTCAACTCCTCCATCCCACACAAGTATTAAAAAAAAGGATTAATTTGCCCTGTTGATAACTAACTTCTGTGTCTTTCTTGATGGAGTTAGTTCAACTTCCTGAGAAAACTTGGCTTCAGTGGAATTGTATTTATATATACACTAGGCCACTGAGAGAACTGAGCGTTAAAAAACCCCACATAAATCCACCTAGCACATTACATACCTCAATATTTGGAGACTTACTTACTATTTCCCACTATAAAGGTTTCTTCTGTTAGTTTTATGCTTCTTATTCATGCAACTCAATGCACATTGCAGGAATGTTGTATTATTACTTTTGTTTTACATCTAGGAAATTCTGACAGATTGAATTGGTGGGAGATTAACAAGAGCCATTGACACTGACTTTGAAATTACACATAAATTGTCAGAAATCAAGCTTCAAATCATCATTTAACAATAAGATTCTAATCTCTTGCTCTGAATTTGAATTCAGGAAAACTGTGAAGGTCTTAGCTGCTTTTGTTTCCTAAAGCTGCAAAGTACAACTAAAAGTTCCTGGGATAATACACTAGGATCTTTTGATTCATTGTTTCCTTTTCAAACATTTCACAAACAGTATTAATCAAAGTCACTACCACCACCACATAAATGAACAAGAAATAATAATTAAAAAAATACATAAAAAAAATAAAAATCACATAGTGCACAAAGAACTCAGTTGATCATCACAACCATTTATTTTGTTTAATGTAAATCGGATGTAAATTGAGTGTAACAGGTCTGGTGAACTGAGCTGCTGTTAGAGCTCCCAGGGAAACACTCACCACTTCTGTGGAAAGCTAATGCTAGTGCAAACTAGCCCACTAGAGACAATATTATACAGCTGCTTGTCATGGTTACGGATCTCAAAGCAATAGCTAAATTCTAATTTCCAGGCATACCATGTTGACATACCATTCTGGACACAGAAGTCATTGCTTACATGTGTGTCATCTTCACTTATCATACTCAAATACACAGTACTATAACATTTTACACCGTAATAGTTGACTATTTTGTTAATGTTCTCAATTACACAGCAATTTGCCCACAACAACTTTATTATCAACACACTAAAATTTCAGCAGTAGATCCTCCAGAGGTCTTCAGTTCCATTTATTCTTCCAAAAGCTCAGTGCACCATCATTTTTAGACTGGTAACATATTTTCTATTTTTAGTAATGTTTTATTTACTAAGCAAATTGCAGTTTGTGTGGAAGGTAGCAGAAACAATCTTTAGCTTTTATTTGGGGATGGTCCCAAAACCTTTGTACTTATACAGAATCTTACAGAAACTTTTTTCTTACAAAGTACAAACCATTATAATATTAATAGCATTAACTTGGCATTAAGTTGCTTTTATTCAATGCTACAGTCTTTGAAACGTATATCTATAGATTTCTATATCTTACTTTATTACCATATGTTACCTGCAATCTTAAAACTGTTATTTCAAAAAATAAAGTGCAAAATAACATCTCCCCAATTTTCTCAGTGTATTCTAGCAGTTTTGCAGCTGGACATCTTTTTAAATGCCTTCTCATAACTCTTAATCAGCTTTCCTGAAGATCTCAGACATTATTAAATATGCATCAGTAGCTATACCTTCATCAAGTATTTACAAGATATACAGAAGCATAAGGCCTAATTTTACTCTATGTGATGGTAGGAGAATTTGAAAGCAGTTGGGTCCTCCAAGTATTCAAGCCCATGAGAGTAACACCACAACTCTGGTTCATTTCTCTACCTGAAGTGTGTGTGTGTGTAATTTCTTTTTTGATTTTTTTCTTTGCTACACACTAAAAATATTCTCCAGTACAAATATAGAGGATTTATTTTATTGGAATCTATATATAGCAAATATATACAAACTGGAAAACAGGAGAAAGGCCCTCACCAAATGACAATGGGACAGAATTTGAAATGCATGTACATACAGTTATTTCAATATTATGCTTTAATATGATGTGTTAGAAAATGAATATTTAATGGGATTTTCATAGCCTACACAATACTTTCAGTAATCTATTGCTGGAGTAGGAATTAAGCAGCATGACTTGTACGAACACACCAGCAAGCAATGAAGATGGCAAGGGCACCACTGCATGCAAAGGAGAAAATGATGTGGTAGAGGACATTAAGGGAACCTTTTACCTGTCCTTTCTCGATTAGAGCTTTTTCCAGGTCCTCAATTTTTGCCTGGCACCTGAGAAGATCAGCTTGCAGTTGTTCACGAGTCTGGGGAAAAAAAATATATCAAAAAGTGTGTGTATATGCATACACATCCAGGTAGACAGGGAGAATTAATTGCACACAGCATCAAATAAAGCTTTTTATGCTCTTCATTTAAAATTTGCTTTTGTGTTTATGTTACAAAACAATTAATGCCATCACCTTTACAGTATTTTCCCTTCCCAGCCTGAAAAGATGTTAAGGTCACATATTCAGTGACAAAGCTCTTCCTGGAGAGTGGGTGTGATGGGCAAGTTTGAAACTGAAAAAACACTAGGAAGCTATTCATAAATTTCAGGAATTCAAAGCAACTGGGGAAAAAGGGGCAAGAGAAAGAATTGCTATAAGAAATGAAAAAGGTTGATAGGTAAACAAAATACAGAACCAACATAATTTATATATGCCATAAGCAGCACACACCCATCAGTTTTCCTCAGTCTACATGATTATTACATTAGTACACTACAGCAGGTATTACTCGAAGTCTAGAGATGTTCTAAAAGGGGTGGGGTCATAGAAATACTAAACAAAAAGGATATAAACTAAAGGACATCTCTGGAGAACTTCAGTCACTGAGGCTCTTGAAGAAACTACTTTTCCTTCCCTGTTGCAGGTATGCTTTCATGCAAGCAGTTCAAGCATTCCTACAGGGATTTCTCTCTGCATCTTTGGGTCCCTATTGTTTACCTTAAGCCTCATCTAAATGTAATAGAAAACATTCATTCCACCAGAACACTGGGCCCTACAAAACTAACCATGCAGAAAGCTACCTTCTGACTCACTCAAAAGGTGGATTTGCATGGATCTGACAAGAGAGACCAAAACACCATGAAAAAGAAAGTGCAAAAATTCCAAACTGTACTAAAGGGACAGTTTGCAAATGCCTGTAAAATAAAATTTTCAAAAAAGCTATTACAAAAATATTCATACAAAGGTCTCCCTTCCCATGAAAGCAAAAAACCATGTAATAGTCTTTCATAACTTTCAAAACACGAGTGCCTCTGAAAACTTACTCTAATAGTAAATGCAATTATACCCCCCGACCCAATTCCAGCTTGAAAAGTGACCTCCAAAGTCCTTACTTCTTTCTTTGGCTAAGTGTCCTACTTAAAAACAGCGTCAAAGGCAGCTGGGCTTGTGTAAGATGCTAAGAACTCTAATAAATAAAGCCACAAAGCAACAGCTCTGCTATTATAAGAACTATATTTCACAGGGAAATAAGTTAAGGTTGGTTAAGAGCCACTTCAAAGAATCTTAAAAAAAAGAAACAAACCCCAAAACAAAACATGACATTTTTATTTAAGCCCTGAAGCTTCTAAATAGTGGCTCTGGGGATAATAGCCTAACGTTTTTAGCTGTAAATAACTCCAGATAATATCAAGCAGCCTACATTCTCCTGTAACTTTTATCTGGAAAGCTTTGTGCATTAACACAGGGAAATCCTGCTCCCACAAGCACACATTCTACACTTCAGAATATCCAATAAGTGGATTTTAAAGTCCTTGCCAGAGAAAGTGACTCCACCACCTCTTTAGGCAGCCTGTTCCAATACTTGACTACCCTTTCAGTAAATAATTCTCCCTGGTATCTAACTTAAATCTCCTGTGATGAAATTGGAAACCATTTCCTCTCATCCTATAGCTTATTACTTGACAGAAGAGACTGACCCTCACTTCTCTACACCCTCCTTGCAGGTGGTTGTAGAAAGTGGTAAGGTCTTCCCTCAGCCTCCTTTCCTTAAGAATAAAAAGCCCCAGTTCCCTCAGCTGCTCCTCATAAGACTTGTTCTCTAAACCCTTCCCCAGCTTCAGTGCCCTTCTCTGGACACGCTTCAGCATCGCAACGTCCTTCTTGTTGTGAGGGGCCCAAAACTGGACACTGTACATTTTTAGTGGAAAAATACTTTCTCAAATGCAGATTTCTGAAAACAGTTTTTTATTTCATATATCCAACAAAACATTTTAAGTAAAACTTCCTTTGTCAGATCTGAGTCAGGTTTTTAACACACTCATATGATAAAAGTACCCAAGTACTTATAACAACCCATTCGCCGATTCATTTGAAACCCATCATGTTGCTAACCAAATTGCAGGTTCAATTTGGATATAATTTTCAATAACAGTGTCTTACTACTGAAATCTTCAATATATTAGGCATGCTAGAATGAAGTATAATGATATCTTTGTTCTGATCACACCAGAGGAATCTAAATTGTAACCTTACTTACTCTCTGATCCTCAAAAACAGAGTGCTGCACTTTTAAATGACCTGTACAGGTATCTCCTGCTATTCCAAGTTTTTCCATCTTTTTCAATGATTTCAGAGTTAAAAGAAATTTCAGTTAAAAAAAATTACCCTTGCTTCTCTCTCTGCATCCAGGGTTCCACCGACTTGCTCCTGAAGCAATGCATATGCTCTCTGCAAAGCTTGGTACTCTCTCGTTAGCTGGCAGAACCTTAGTTCAGCTTCTTCTTTAGGAGTGCTCTTAATGAAGAGGTGGGGGGAAAAATGGTTTTGTATAAATATATATGATAAGGGGGTTGTTTATATAAAGACAGACTCACAAACACAAGCAACACAACGCATATTGAGTCTCAGAGTTTAATGGACTTTAATAAATAAAGGCAGAGATCAGTAACTGTGGCTACCTTACATCTCAAGGCACTGTAAGTTCCCATATAAGGCATTAATGTATAGAAACGGGAAGAAACTGGCTGGGGAAAGTCAAGAGTGAACAGTTCTATGCAGCACCGTCTTCTGAAGCCCTTCTTGCTCTGGAGCTGCTGAAGGGGTTCTGTTCTTACTTGTCATGCAGCCCATCACTGCCTCCTTATTCTTTTTCTCTACAATGCCAGGGCAAAGCATTTTACCCACATTAGCACACTCACACAGAACTTGTATTTTAAAAGCTGTAAGATTTCTTCTTTAAACTTTTTTTTTTCACATAAATGATTTGTAAAATCTTAATTTTCATTGAGTTTTGAGCAAACGACATCAACATTTTCAAGGTCATTTCTATAATGCAGAAGGCAAGAAAGGTCCTCCCCTTTAAATAGTTTTTGCTCCAGGAACTTAATCTCCAAGGAAAAGAGATTACAATATTATTAAATATTAAACTTAGAAAAATAGGAGGGTTCTTGTGACTGAGGAGCATTAGGCACAAGTTAGTGAACAGAAAAGAAAGATGAAAAAGAGCATCTAATTCATGCTTTGCCCTCAGCCCTGCAACTTTTTAAAGCATGCCAGCTGTGCTATACATCAGAGAGCTGAGACAAAACATGTCAGTGGATATTTACTACCTATGATCATTTAAACCTCAATGAATTGCAAAATCCTCTCCAAGTATTGTTAAGTACAGGAAGAAAATCCTGGTTGTATCAAAACAGTCAAATAAATTATAAGGCTGAAATGCAAACTATTGTCTAGTAACGACTTTGGGCAAAGCAATGCACCAATTCATTTTCTTTTCACTAGCAAGAGAGGGTTGGAGAAAAACAATTTTCTTTCTCTGCCAAATCTGTCAGGCAGAATATTTTCTTATTAATTCTACTGTGATGACTATGTATGTGTTACTGGACTTGAAACAAAACAAAGTAATTCTCTGCCAAATCTTTAATAGTTCCTGTGGCAGAACAGCTGGGGGAAAAGAAAAGTTTGCATTTAACACTCCATGTCCATTTTTATACAAATTAAGAGCAAATCAGCTATTACTTACATCTTCCAAATCTTCTTCTGGTGTTGCTGGTGTCCTGTCTGTTTTATCTGTGTTATATGACGTTACAGATGATGTTTCTGAATCAACAGATTCTTCATCAAATCCAAAAAATGTCTCCACAACATGCCTCTGAAAAGTTAGTTTTTCTTAGTTATTGGTGAAAAAGTTGGAAAACTCCAGTGACCCAGTAAACAGTAGCCAAGGTCTTCTCTGAACATTACTTTAGTATTTACTGATTGCAGCCTATAATCATCTAGAGTAATACTACAAGTAAATATACAGAGTTGAAAACAGGGCTAAAGAAATGGTGCTACCTTCAAGTTACAAAGAAGACAAATTTACAGTTTGGATTGGCAGGTCAACTGCTCAGGAAGAACTTTGACTCCAAACTGATGCACTTCCATAAAGATGAGGGTAGATTATATGGATGTGAAGAAGAAAGAGGAAAACAAAACCCAAGAGACTTTCAGGAAGGCCACATCCTCATTTTGTAGTGTGGATACCTTCTGCTCAAAGATGCTCAGAGTAAAACCAAACCAAAGTTGCAAGGAGATTCTTACATCAATACTTTTAGATGCCTCTCTGCTGCCCATACCAGCTTGTCTCTGGATGGGACTCAGAACAAGCAGCCTGTGCTGTGGAGGAACCTGGCCAAAGACAAGCAACTCAGAGGACTGAAGAGCAGCTGACCCTGCTCACGCCTCCTGCTTCAAGCGCGTTTTGGCCTCAAAAACAACACACACACTTCAGCAACACTCAAACACAACCTGCAATAAAGTACAGGCTCAAAGGCTGACAAAGTAAACAGTCATCTTGACTTAGAAACTGCTGCTAGAAGGGACTTCTAAAAGATGGAGAACAAACCTCCAATTTATTATCATACACATGGCAGAGAAAACACAGTACCATGAAGGTCAGCAGCAGTTTAGTTAAAACTAATGATAAAGCTTATACCCACAGATCTTTCTGCTATACATCAAACTACAGCCACTTTTGTAGGTAACTCAGCTTTAAGTACACATCTTCCTTTAACCCTGCATGCACACACCCACTCACACACAGTGTTTCAAGGACTGAGAAAAAACAATAGTTAAACCACCACAGGCTTGACTTTGAAAAAACATGTACAGGTTTGAGAAGATACTTAAAGCAATGCCATTATTCTGACAAAGGAGACAAGCTGGATGTAAACATTTTACAAGTAGCCAAAGTAGGAGAAATATTTGCATATATTAATAAATCACTTGATTGTGAGACTAGAGGGAATTAGGCAACAAAATTAGTATAGCCTATCATACTAAAAACCCCAACGCTTCAAGGAGAGTTAAAAAATCAAAACATATTAAATATTCTATAGATGGTCTATAATATATAAGGTTATGAGTAAACCAATTATTTATATTTAATGACTCCTTCCTCATTAGAGAAGCTGTACATTTATTTTTTGTAGCGTACACTTTCCATAGAAATAAAGATAAGGTGCTTAGCCATTGTATATTAATTGCAGATGTATGTATTGCTTCATGGCAGTTACAAAATAGGCAGTTTTATTGTTGCTCATCTACTGTCTGAAGCAACTAGCTACAAGTGGAAAGAAAAAAATAAAGGAAAAAAGTTCCTATGAAGCCTGTTGTTAAGCACTGGAATAAATACAACTCCAAGGGATATTCCATATCTTCCTCAAAAGCTGAATCACAATGATTTTTTAAAATTATATAAAGCATGTACAATACTCACTGGATTTTTGTAACTATACACTGTTTTCATTCAAGTTTCATACCAACTTTTCTTAAAAATGGGAACTTTCTCAATTAGCCACTTAAAGATTCTTTCATATTGATTTGTACTTTTGTTACTTCTAAATTATAACTTCATAATTAAGAAAATACTCATGCAAATTGCTGAAGAATTCTGATTTGAATTCTAATATTTACTGACTACTGCCATGCATTTAATAGCAAGTATGTTTCACGTGGATTTATATCAGTGTTTTCACAGAATTTTAAAGTGAAATTACAGATTAGGTCTTTATAACTCAAGTATTACTGCTTCTGCTGAAGTATGGTTCTTGGGAAAAATCAAAGTTTAGAATGTTACAAATCAATACTGACACATAGACCACATTATATGCAAATTTCAACATACCCTCATATTTCTAATGCTTTGAATTAGATCTACTTACATATAAATAATCTGATTTCTCTGTTTCTGAAGTAATTTCCCTTTAGGTCTAAATACCTCATTTTCAAGGACTTAACCTAACATGATGAAAATGATCTGAGATTAATTTCCTTGTAATGCAATCAGACAAGCTAATCAGTAACTTCTTACCTTCATGCTTATATGTCATTTCTTGGCAGCCAGAAAAATATAGGCACACCAAAGCACAGAGGCAGAGAAAAAAGGAAAAATATAAAACAAGAAATATGAACTCCATTACACCAGTGTGCAGGCTTTCCACTACCACCAATGCAGCTTATGTATTAGATTTTAAATTAAAGAAAAAAAAAAAGGAATCCAGAGTCCTGCAGTTTCCAAACAAACCAGGCAATTATGCCTTGTTTTCAAATGCATGACTCCATCAATTATGGAATCACTGTACACGTCAAAAATAAACAAAAACCCCAAAATACTGTTTTCCAGACTTTACTGATTGTTTCACTACCAAAATTGGGTGGAAAAAAACCACAGCAAAACACAAAAACCCCACCCCAAACCAAACAAAAACCAAACCCAAACCTTCATCTGGAAAAAAGCATGCTTTGAACAGCAAAAGAAGATTTACCTCTGCTACATCTTTTTCCTAACAAGTCCATTGGCACGATAATGTTAAAAACACAAAACAAACCCCAAAACCCCCACCTTTATCAGCTTAGATGCTTCACATCAGAGAAAATTACCCTACAGTACCTGACTATACACAGTCATTATATTAATCCTCTCAATACCTTGCAGCCACAGCAGTTATAAAGCCCCATCCTACCATGCTGCTCCTTTCCTTTCCTTGGGGAACCCTGGGTTGTTTCCAGCGTGGTTCTATGGACACCTATGCCCCTTGGCAATTGAAAGAGTACTCAAAGCTACACTAGCAACAGTAACCTAGTGCAGCTACAGAGCTCCAGAAAACAACAAACATCTAATTGTAAAAAAACCCAAACAAACCCAAAAAGAAAAAAAAAACCCAAAACCCAATCAAAAAGTAACAAAATCCCCACAAAAAAACCCAAACAAACAAAACCCTTGATATTTCCAAAGCCTTCTCAGCTGAACTGATGTTATTTAAACTCAACAGGGCTATAAAGGCTACTAGTCCAGCCTGACAGATCAGTCACATTCGTGAAAACTAATTCTCATCTGTTCTTTCCTTTTTCACTTTGTGAAAGGAAGTGGGATCCAGCTGGAAATAGATCCATCCCCAACAGCCAAGCTTGGTAGTTTGCTGACTTGATGCTAATTTTATATTTAACAAATGCTCAAAAAGTAAAGCCAAATGTTTACATCAGTAATTTCTTCTTTTGAGTGCTTGGTTAGGACAGACCAACCCATAATTTCTTCTAAGTATCATATATAGGTTACTATTTAGCAAAGAAGCTTATACAGTTAATTTAAAATCAGATAAGGGCTAATGAATTAGATGACAACTATAAAATTCACTGTATTACTTATACATGTGTATGTATATATTTAATTTTATGTCCTGTTTTTAAACTTGCTCTCAGGACACAAACTTCCAAATAGACTACACCAAGAAAAACTGCTTTGGGGTTACTGGAAATATATTTGGTGTCTATCAGCCTTCCATTACATAACAGAAAAATGCATGCAAAATTTACCAGCATTTCTGAATTTTTCTTTTCTCATATGTAAAAGACACATCATTATTCAAGTCCTAATTTCAAGAAATTACCAGTGAAACAGAATCCCAAAGGATAAATTATTCAGAGTACTGGTATTACAGAATGCAAAGAAATAAAAAAGCACCACCTGTAGGTCACCAGGAATATATTATGCAGAACACACAGACAACAAGCATCAGTTTAGGACAGAATGTATCTTAAATTACCATATAACAATAATCATCTCTCCACACTTCACTTTCATTTTTTTTTCCTCTTACCCCATTCTCCTCCCCTGACAGGTTCCAGGGTGCTAATTTTCAACTTCACAAAAACACATTATTTGCCAAAATTAATTACATTAAACATGCATTAAACACTGAAGGTATGCTCTGAAGGAAAACTTTTCTATTTCTACAACCTAAATTTTCCTCTTGTGCTTTGCCTTCAACAGAAAAATAGCTACTAGTGAAAAATAGCTACAACCTTAGTATTCCTATATCACACAGAGAAATATCACTTCAATAACATCCCTAGCATGAATTTAAGGTTTTCAATTGTGGTTAAACAGGAACTTAGTACAAACACTGCGTTTTCTTCAAAAAGGACTGAACATCTGCCCTTTGAAATGGTAATTGTTTCAAGCCATTATATCATTTAGACCTCAAGCCACTTAAGTATTTAGTCTACAATAGCTAAAAGTGTAATTACATTGTTTAAAACAAAACCCAAAACAACACTTGTGTGCAGTACAAAACTCACAGTTCCTGAATTATCCAAAGAAAAACTTAATAAGCACTGACTAGGAAAAAATATAAGAGAGTTATATGAAACTTTACAAACCTTTACTATTATTTTATGTCAGGCCATAGATGAAACAAGGACTGTTTACAACACCAAAATGCCTGGAAAATGAAGTTTGCTCACCTTGGGAGGCTTCAGGCTTTTTCGCCTCTGTTTTTTAGACCGCAATAACCGTTCCCTCTCCTAGAAGGAAAGAGAACATATTGGTATGTGTTTCTTCTATATATGCATTGAGATATGTCTAGCACAAAGAAACATCATTAAAAGTTTCTTAAAGCCTATGATAAACTTCACTCAAAGACAACGTCTTTGTCCTTTTGAGCACCGCCACATCAGTATAACATCCTGCTGTACTGCAGCTTTGTCCCTTCAGCAAACAAACCTTCAGCCATATACTTTTCACATTTGATGTGAGGTTGGCAAGGAAAGTCTTTGTTATATTCTGGGCACAGATCTATGACAGTTCTTTTACCAGGATGCTTACTATGGAAACAGACTTCATGCTCTCACGCCAGTGTCCAACCCTCCTGAGGAAGCAGGTTGGTAGCCAAAAATTAGTCCAGTCTTAGTACTTAGAAGTCATTATATCAGGCACACTGATATACAACCATGCATATGCAGATAAAGTGTTACACATGTCTTATCGTTGTGGAGGGAAGCCTCAAATCCAAAGGCACTCTAGCTTAGTCTGCGTCAGTGCCTTTTTTATGACTGTGATCTAGGAATCAGGTCACAATTAACTATATCTTAATATGGGGAGGTTTTTAACTGGAAAAAAGCCTCAGGGTGTATGGACATTCAATCTCAACAAAAATATTGCCTTGAATTTCAAAGAAGAGGAGGAAGCAGCTTAGAAAATGCAAAGGAGAGGATAAGTAAAAAAACCACCACCACCAAAAAACTCATCCAAAAAATACCCCAAGAAGCAGATCTGCCTTTTTCCTGATTCATTCCTTAGTTCTGCATCTTTTCTTGCAACACCTCTGTTTTAAAAAGAAGAATTATAGCAGTTCCAAGGGCTTCTCTGGAGATTATTGCTCACTACATAGTATTATTTTATTCAGAGTTCCTTGCTTTATATTCAGCTCAGAAATTGGACAAATAGCAAACTCCTAGTGGAAATCACAATAAAAATATTCATTTTATCAGAACATTGTTCCAAGAACAAAGTTTGAGAAAATACAAAATCATTCAGAAAAGCACAATAAATAACATAGCACCTTTAATACATGCGGTAATGAAAAGTAATGACTGCCAAGGTAGAAAGGAGGAGGTAATTAAGCTGCAGAATAATTATTAAGCTCAAGCTGAAAACACAAATTTGAATTTTTTGAAAGTGCTGAAGAATATTGCTTCCTCCTCAGGCACAGTCCCTGATTTAACCTGGGTGTCCTGCATCCCAAGTAGGTGTCCAAACAGTTGGAGAAACTGGCTAGTCTTCTCATTTTGTCTTTCTTTTCCTCTCCTCACATTTCAGTGGAGAATGAACAAACACTTCGAAAATCCCCAACTCCTTCCTGCTTCTAATCTTGTCTGTAAGAAGACTGCTTCATTTACTATCTCTGTAATACATGAAGCTACCAGAACAATAAAGCCAATTTAAAAACACTTCTGAAATTGTAGCATCTTTTACAATTATCTGAGTTTATCTTGACAGCTTTTTTTTTAAGAACTGACCAGAAAAATCACTATAGTGAGAGAACTCAAGTTTATATGGCATCAAAGACACCCTGTAAATGACAATACTAATCAATTCAGACAACCTTATTGCCTAAAACTATCTCATTCTAATTTCTGTATCACATTGGTCTCAGCTGGAGTTAAGCTGATGACTTTTCTATTAATCAGGTATGTGACATGTGGGTCATTCTTGATAATTATGATACAGCTGAATTCTGTAGAGGTGTGACTTGAGCCAGAAAAGACAGCTGAAAAGCTCAGTGGAAGTACAGAGTTCCACTGTATTCGTATCAAAGGCAAATCAATTTGTCTGTACTGACAACCAAAGCAGTGCCCTAGTTAATAATTTAACTTATTTCTGTCAGTGAAAAAATATCTGTAAACAGGAAACAAAGCAAAAATGAAACCGTATTTTAAAATATTTATTTATTTTACTTTCACACTAAACACAAGTAAATGCTAGTTGACCAAAGTAAGGATACAATATATTTCTTCAAATTACTGGCTGAGACAGTAAAAAGAGTCCTTTCATACTCACTTTACACTGAAATAGAAGTGAGGTTATATCTGCCGTACTCTTCCAATTTAATATTGTGTTGTAGTCCCTGCCTGTACCGTTATCTTGGGAAGGTAAAGCAGCATTGCTCTGTGAATCAGACCCTACATCATAGCACCTGAGTTAACATCTACTGCTTGTAACACTGTGACATTAGCAAATGCATGCAGACATCAATCTTTGGCACCGATTACAGAGACATATCCTGGGTCCAAATCACAGAGGAACTGCCGAGAATAGAGACAATGTTCCAGCCAGAGCAGTAACACATCATGTTGGTTTAGCTTTCTGGATCTTCTATTTTTATTTTCAATGTTGTACCTAATTGTTTAATTCTTTTTACTTAGACAGAATGATCTTAATATCATTTTTTAGCAGTCAGTAATGCCATTTGAGAGGCACTGGAATAGTCTGCGTGAGTTCCACATGCTGCTCCAGAAAGGCAGGGCTGCCTCAGAGATGACACGTCATTTCTGCCAGCACCAGAACAGTGTACCATACATTGCACTAAACAGCACTAGACAACTCCAACACAGCTCAAAAAAAATCCTGATCAAACAGTGCAAACATCTATGAGCATCATCTTAAGTGTTTTCCAAAGTCAGAGAGCAGCAGCTGTGCAAGTCGGATCTTAAACTGCACTGCTGCCTTCGTTTGGATGAATTGTGCATAGTTGGTGACATTTTGTTTAAAGACAGCTAGTGTGGCCAGCTCAGAGACACTTAGCTGGGTGACATGAATGCCATCCTACGCCATCCTGCATGTTCCTTGCTTTTAGAAGGGCTTCTAGATAAGGGCAGTAGTTGGGTTTGCCCCGGGGTCTACATCCAACACGTTTCAGTCATTAAGTTTTGAAACGTGTCCTTTCCTCCAAGTTCCTCAGTTGTTGACAAGGTGGAAGGACTGATGCACTTCTTTTCACAGGCAGCTCATAATAGGCAAATACTTTATAGTACAGAGATTCACACATATTCCAACAAATCTGTTCACTACCTGAGGAACAACACAAACCCTTCAACACCGAAGAACTATTTCTGAATTACTACAACAACTGGAGTTAAAATATCTCTCTCAAATCTTTAGCTTGCCTACAAATGTGTGTGCATGCACGTGTGTATACCAGTCATAAGCATTACCACTGTGAGATCATCAATAACATGCTGCTGTTCTTTGACTTGCAGTCTAAGGAATTCAATTTCTTGTTCCTCCCGTGTGCTACTGAGATCGTTCAAAGAGGTGTGCCTCTTCAGTGCTGGTTGTGCAGATAACTTCTCTTTCTAGAAAAATTAAAATAAAATTTTAAAAAAGTAAACATGAAGTGTCTTGCTGGAACAGAAGGACAATTCTCATGTGTGATGTAGTCATTAGGAATTCTTTCAACTGATCAGTGCATACTCCACTGCAATAAAAGTCCTCTTTTAAAAAAAAAAAAATCAACACTTTCTATACACTTCAGTATTAATATCTCACATGAGATATTTAAAAACAGAATAAAAGAACAGTCTGGTACAAAATCAGTAGAGAGAACTCAATGGTTTAACATAGTACAAAGCCTTTGGCACATGCACTCAAGTTCAGTTCCGACTTCTAATCACAAAAGCAGCAGTTATTCCAGCTGATTTTTAGTCACACACTTCCATAGCCTCCAAACACATTTTATGTGTCTGTGATCCCGTCCCTTAATCAGTGTGAACTGATACAACAGAAAGCACATGCCGCTCTGAATTTAGAGTATGAATATGCAGTTACATTGGCTGAATTTAAGCCTCTGAAAGTCTGCATTAAGAGTAAAAGCCTCACAAGCACTTCCACCTCAAAAGTAGCTGCCTGCAGTGTGTCCTTACATCATGATGTCAGAGCTGATTCCTTACCAATTCCGCATTCTCCCTGGAGAGATTTTTTATTTTCTCCTCCATTCGCTGGATACATTGCAACATATCATCATTTTTTTTGCTCATCCTCTTATTTTTTTCTACCAAAGGCTTCAGCTGACTCTCTGTCTCCCGAGAACGTTTCAGCTGCAAATGGCAAAGGAAGAAAGTTAGCTGGGCTTTTGTTTATACCTGTAGGAAAGAAGAAATGTGTGTTTTCACTTGCCTTCTTCCTTTGTTGAGGAAGTTTAGTTCTTTTGTTAAGTAGCACCTCATATAGACTACTGCTGAGCTAAGAACTACTACTGGAGTACAAAGAAATAGCATTTCTCTCTACAAAACCACCAGATCTGCTCACTGGGTTTTGCTGTTGGAAAACATGATGATCCACAAAAGTGATTTCTTGATAAACAAATCTCATGGCATATAAAAGCTTCTTGTGAGTAAGTGGGTCTCTAGGGTAGTCATTTTCACTGTCCCTTAGCAGCAGTAAACTCTTCCTACTCTACTGTAAAAACCCTATACCTGATCTGTAATTAGAGCAATGAGAAAGTCAGCCAGAGGGCACAGATTCAATCTCAGCATTCTGCTGACATTTTCAAGCTGCTCAATTTTGTTCCTGTGGTTTTACGATGTGAGACGATTATGTGAAGCAAATTACTGCCCCTTCTTGCCTTTGTGTGTATTCAATATTTCATTCTTTTTATTTCATTAATCTCTGAGCCGTTTTGTTTGTAAAATATCTGTTTTCCAATCAAAATTTTCTTCAATTTGCTGAGTTTTAACTGGAAATGAGAAAGAGAGAATCTTTCTCCTGAGGTAGTTTCTCTGAATGTTTGGGTTTCCTGTTTCATTCTAAGGAGAAATATATTTTTTCACAGTACTGAATCACATGAGCTTACTGATATTACAGGTCTTATGTAATATTGTCTCACAATATGACAAAGCCTTCTCCCTACCTTTTCAAAATACATTTCTTTACGCCTCTAAGCCAAGCAACAAGAGCAGCACTTGACTGATACATGCTCTCCATTTAGAGGGACACCAAAGGATACGTGTTGCAGGACTACAGCAGTCTTCAAGGATATTTTGAATGACTTATGTGCACTGAAAGGATTAGGAGGCTGAATTGTCTTGTCTTTATGTAATGCAACCTTCAAAAAGGCAAGATGTTCTTGAGAGTATAGAGCAAAGAAAAGCAACTGTAGCAGTAAAAAGGGGGAGACACACTACTCAAACTAACACTCAACACCTAGGCAAAGTAGGAAAAATAGCAAACTACTGCCTGGCTAAAGCTCATGTTCTTCTTACCCTAAAATAACCCTTAAATTGTTATCAATATTTTCATATGACAGGGCACTTTGGAGCTTACAGCTATTTAAAGATGAAAATTTTAAAGATAAAGACACAATTATGTGCTAAATTCATCCAATTTTAGTCTAGCATTATTCAATTGACTTCACTAACCTAGATTCTGCCAAAATGTTGGAGAAGAAAATTTCAGAAGTTAGCTCTTCCAATAATCATTGAGATATCATAACTAAGTTCCTTAATCATAAGGCAATGCCATCAGGTCTCAGCATGAATTGCTAAATCTGATAAAGCCAGGAAGATGATGTCTATGCTTTGCTCATCTATAGGACTTACATGGGCCAAGAGTGCCCTCCCCTTCTGCCCTCACCATACACAATGGCTTTATTTTGGAATCAGATACATAGGTTGCACGAGGGAAAATTTCCATCCAGTTAAAATGAGAAATTTCTTCTTCTGCCACTAGATACAAGGCATTATAAGAGGTCATGTGTAAAAACCCTTATTGTTAAAACTCGTCTCCCATTGCAGTCAATGGGACTTTTACCATTAACCTCAGTAAAAGCAATTAAGCAGCAATGCAGGCTTAGAATTCATTCTTAAAATTCTTGTCATAGCCTTTCTTTTGTAAGTTACTATCACCCTCCCAGGATAATTTCACCTACTTAAGAGATTTCCCTTGAGAAATGTCAGATTTTTCATCTCCAGCACCAGAAAGCTTTTTTTTTAAACTCTTAGCTAGCACAAGCATGTCACAAAAACAATGTCAACTTTCAAAAAGATTAATAAAGTAATTTAAGTGCATACATTACACATGTTTTATACAACATTATTATACAGTGCCACAGGCAAGCAACTAGGCAATTCGATTAGAATGACCTCAAAATAAATTTATAAAGTTTTATTTTTCAGCAACAAGAGAGATTCCATCCATGTCTTTTATGGCAACAAAGTTAATTTCTTTAGAAGTCTTTGTTATATTCAGATACAATTTACTGAGGCCAACCAAGACTAATTTGTAAATTATTTGTAACATTGACTTTCCAACATTAAATCTTTTACCATAAAGATGCCCTCCCAGTCACCATCTGTGTTATTACTAATTAATTTACCAGTTCATTTCTTTCATCTGCTAACAGAGTATTTCTGTCTTCCAGCTTCCTTATTACAGCATTCAGTTCAGCGATTTTTAACTGAAATCTCCGCACATCTCGTTCATCCAAATGCTGCTCCTTTACATCAAAACATATAGATATATAATATTACCTTTTCAAAATATTTTACTATCCATAAATGTCATGGTTTAAACTTAGGCAATCCACTTGCTAAAACAGACTTTTTATATCAACGAGTGGAAAACTTACTTTCATTAACTGAGACACTGAACAATAACATCCTGTGGAAATGCTACACATCAATCTATTAGGTGAAAAGTGTCTGCTTGTGAAAAGTATGTCAAGGTTTAACAATTATTCTTAAAAAGCTGCATAACTATTTCACCTATTACAGGTTACTTCTCATCAGGTATCTTACATTCAGCTAAAAGTGAAAAAAACTAGTCCATAGGGGAGAGATTAAAAAACACATAGCACAGTTTATGAAAAGTATAGTGCCTATTCCCCATTAATCAAAATAATTCCTAAGTTTATGTAATAAATAGATAAGAAAATAATGGGGTTCATGGATGAAGGTCGCAATGTAAATTCTGGAAGTTGAAAAATATGTGGATATAGAACATGCTTTGAAATTCAAGAGATCCAAGGAGTTTCTAAATCACCAGTGGAACAGCACAGTGTGGTGCAGGGCCATTTACCACTAATTAGTCCTCCTAGTATTTTAAAAGCAACCACAAAACCACTGTGAACACCCAGGCACAGTTCTCCTGCCTTGAACATTTGAAGAAAACACAATTTTCTT
This sequence comes from Gallinula chloropus, assembly GCF_964237585.1. Classification (NCBI taxonomy): domain Eukaryota; kingdom Metazoa; phylum Chordata; class Aves; order Gruiformes; family Rallidae; genus Gallinula; species Gallinula chloropus. Next base: position 3,042,954 of record NC_140092.1, on the reverse strand, counting down.
ACCGGGCTTCCCATCAGTTCAGTGATATCCCCCACTCCTGCAGGAAGCTCTCTCTTAGGGCTACTGTGGTATCGTTCTGCCTCCTTCACTTGGACAAGCTGTTCATCCAAAGCTTCTTTCTGAAGGAGCAGTTTCTGTGTATGGCCTGCCTGGACACCAAGGTCTTTCTCCAGAGCCAGAATCACTCTGTCTTTGCCTTTTATCTCATCCATCTGGAAAGAAATAAAGCAAGGAGGAAGTTCCTGTGACACTGTACTCATTGCATCCGTATCTACAAACTTGCAAAAACCCAAAGTGCTGTTTCTCTCAGAACTACACCAGTAGCCAAACTGTGGTTGATAAAAAGAAGATATAACTCCTCTGAATCTTCTTCCCCTCCCCTTAAAGTTTCAGCCTTCACTTTGATTGTGAGATTGCTTGGTGCAGTCTCAACTCAAAAGAGAAACAGAAAATAAGCACATTGAGACAGAGCACAGAGCTACTGAAATAATCCACTTTGTCTGAGGTACACACTTTCATAAACAGAGGAAAAATCCCCTTTTCACTCCACTTCAGAGAAGAAACACAGGGCTAATAGAAGATAAGGCAAACACACTCTTTAATACTTACCTGGACTTTCTTTTAAAGCTTGAGCCATACCCATTTGTCCCATGTTGACTCCCTCTTTATTAGTGAAAGACACATGTGGTGACTCTCTCCACAGACATTTAAAAATTAGTACTACACACACATACACTTAAACCTAAAAGCTTAAGCATACCTAGGTATTTTATGTGCCCTTGCTATAAGAATCAAATGAGGACTAGTCTTTGCATGGAAGGAAAAAAGTAAATGCACACAGAGCATTAGGATAACTGGTAGGAAGAAATAGTTCTTAAACACCATCTACAGTTACTGGACCGTGTTGTTCATACATCCTGATACCAAATAAAGCATACAGCTAGCAGTGATCTCTGGCAGCTCTCATAGGATTTGTCCCTCACAGCATCAGTGTTAAATTCACTTTGGTACTATTCCAAATGCTAGAGGAAGTGACAATCTGCAGCAGTTACTATAGAAACAGATTTCTTAACAAGAATACGAACCATTAGCAATGTATTTATTGGAACTGTGCTGGATCTCCTTCAGTTTAATAAATTATTTTCTTAGACTACATAAACACATGGAATTTCAGAAATAATATTATAGTCTTATTTGGGAAATTAAAATCCAAAATAATGACATTTTAAAATCATACATTTGTTCTTTATTATAGCCCTAAATCAAAAGAAGCCCCTTATGTCAAGTTACACTGAAAATAGAAAGAAAAAGAATTAAAAAAGGAAACACTAGAAATAACAGAGTTAAATCTGAGTGATATACTGGGTTAACACAATCAGATTATATGATCAGATACAATTGTCTTCAGGATTCCTGTTTTACAGTTAACTCTATCCTGACTGAAACCAGGACTACAAAGTCTACAAAGCATTAGTTTGCTACAAAACTATTAGTTTGTGTACCAAAACTGAGCAGCAGGAGATGGCCTGGCTGAACCAAGTCAAGCCACAATCGAAGCAAAAAAGGTCAGATTTAAAGTAAATAAACTGGCACACACTACTTTTAAGTTCCAGCTGGAACTGATAGACATAAGTTCTGACACAGACTTCTTTCCCAACTTGGGGAGATTGCTGGGTCTGAATTCCTCATCTAGTAAATAGGTCTAATGCTCCCCAGTATCTTAATTCAGATTTGTCTGTGCCAACAGTATGCCAAAAAGGACTTGCAGGAAAAGAATGCAGGTTTTATTAATGGAAGAATCTGCAACATGCAGGGTTTCAGAGGGAACATGCAGTGAACAGCAATGACAAAAATTAAGCAGCTGCCTCATTCACTGAATGCTCTCTGTCATGAACACTGATCTATCAAGGGACCCCTTGGGAGGAAAAAATGTCCTGTAACTAAATACTGTGGACAAAGTTTCACTTTCAACTACACAGGTGCTCACGCTGAACATGTATGTCATTGAGAGAAATCTGGCCATGAAACACACGTTTTACAAGGCAGTACCAATGTCATGTAGGCGGCATTGGTTTTACTTATCCGTTAAGTGGCACATGAGTGGAATGACAGAGGTGTTTAAGATGGAAGAAATAAATATGCCATGAAAGCACATGGCTTAGGGCTAGGGGTGAGGAGGAAGCAGGAAAGAAGGCAGAACTCCCCTCTGCTCTTCCTATGACTGTTCCTTCCACCATAAAACCTGCATGTTGTGAAAATTTCAGGAAAGAGAAACATCCCTTCTTTCAGTCAAACTGAAAAAAATATTTGTGACACTGATAATAATTAAATACAGCAATGGCTGCACATCCTTTTTTGGTTTGGGCTTACATCTTAAACTAGATAGACACTAGAGAATCTCTATACTCATGTAAGCATATACATATGTGCGTGCACACAAATACACAGTGCATTGCAATGGTGGTTGGCTTTGTAAGTACAAACTAGCAGAAAGAAGAATTTCTAAGCAACTGAATTATTACAAACTGATAAAGAGGAGTAGAACTTCAGCAGTAATCTTAGAATCATAGGGGTTGGAAGGGACCTTGAGAGATCATCGGGTCCAACCCCCCTGCCAAAGCAGCCTCCACCTTAGTTCTGTTTCTGATGTTGGGGACAACATGAAACTCTCCTTTCATCAAGGGGTCAGTTACACCTTTGATTTCACCAATATAACCACATCAACCCAGTCAACGCCTCAACTTTCTTGAATTTACCCCAATGCATGGCCCAAAGACTTATTGTCTTTCTAGGGACGTGCACACTACAAATCAAAATTGTTCATCTTCCCTGTTTGCTTTCTTACCAGAGAGTCCGAATCACTCCAGAGAGGGAGTGGGTTGGAAAGGAAAAGCAATACTGTACAGGGATGCAATATCCCAGTTCCATATGGGAGAGAAGGCAAGTCAAGGCGCAGGCAGGCAACGAGGAGGTACAAGCTAGGAAAAGGCAATACCTGGTTTAGGTTTAAACTGCACATACACTGACAGTTGGAGAGTGGTCAACCACTCCCAAGACTTGAGCTTAGCTTAGTCTTGTGTATTCTAATAGGTGTAAACACACCAAGTCTTCATGCCAGTTCTGTACCAGTGGAGAGCTAATCTCTCTTTGAAGTGTTGCCACATTGGTTTACACAAAGGAAAAAAAAAATTAAAATTGGCAGCATAAAGGAAAATAGCCTTACATAGTTAAAATATGTTATTACAGCCTTTACTTCAGTGGGAGAAGAGTATCTACCATTAAGTAAATTAAAAAAAAACAAGAAGGGATTAATCAGGGATTAAACCCTGCTTGCTATTCTGATCAAATGCATGTTGTCATAGCCTAGATTATCTAGGAAACCACATGGTTTATAAGAGAAGGAATGTTTTTTATGAGACCAAGCTGGAAAGGAACAAGCTTTCAGGTAGGGAAGCCCTTCAGGTGATAAAGATGCCACTGGTTTTAAAGCTTGTCAACTTTTCTACCTATGTAAATTTCTTTTTCCATAAATGTTTTGGCCTTTCCATATGTGTGTGCACAAACATATATATATTTATATATAAATATATATATATGCACACATAAACACACCTGTGTATATATACATATACACACACTCTCACATTTTGACATATCTCCCAACTGTCATTAATGACTACTCTAGTGAAGCTGAACATCACTGCCCTTTAGGATAGTAAGTGAAATAACAATTAGTGGTCCCCTCATGACCTCTCAAGTTTAAAGTTTTAACCCTTTATTCTATTACTACAATGTTTATTCACCAAGCAGCACCCAGAATTTGTTACTTTACCATGCATTGTGGGTGAAGTAACTACTCACCAGTTACATACATAAAGTAGTTGTCATCTTTAATTCTCTTCTCTCCCTGGTGCAATTTGGTTACATCTAAAGACTCTTTTTGCTTATCAGCTCTAAAAACCGATACACACAGGTAAGACTTTTACCTGAGTAATTTTAGAGCATTTTAGATTAGCCACATGTTTCTTTATGCAGTTAGGCATTGTAAAATTCAGGGCAAAAATGTCTGTGATAGGAAAGCAGCGGAGCAACATGAGGTTAGGACACATTTTCAATTATATGCTTTGAGAAGTAGAAGAAATACCCTCCAAAAAAGGACTTTAAAAAGAATAAGGTTATCCACAAGCAGCTGTGGAGGGAAACTATTGAGAAATCACCTTGGATAACATAAGTTACTCTATAGCTCTTGGTTAAAATTACAGCTTTCTAAAGCATCATTTCTTAATTAATGGGTTTTGTGCTGTCAATGTTTGGTGCTGAAAACAGCAATTACCTGCATTATATCAATGAAGAGCAAGCATTTATACCTGTTCTTAGAAAACTGTGTAATTATAACACAGGTTATCTATCTAACTGCCTCCTAACAACTAAGAGAATGAGCAGAAATAAGTGTTTTAATAATATTTATCACACATGAAAGAGAACCAAGCCAGCCATTGGAAAAAGCATCCCCCTGCCAATTACCCCACACTTCAATAGCTACAGCGAAAGAAAGTCAGAGACCTTTGGGGGAACTTTAGCCTCTCTCAAAGTTGAAAGAGAAATTCCCAGGGAATTAAAAGCCTGATCTATCAAGGCAGTGACATACTCAGTTTTCAAAGTGGAAAAAGCCAGCTGCTGCATTGCCAAGTGTAAGACCTCCCTCTTTACCCATCCTTATCAAAGTTATCTCCTAGCCAACTGCAGAACTGTATCCTACACTGCTGTTCTCCAGAAGAAAATTGATTTATCTTTATACTAAACGCTTGACACTGAAAGTAGAGATATCTTGACAGAAGGATTGCTGGTTACTAGAAAAACAAAAAGTAGATGCCACTGAGATAAGCAGCTCACGATAGAGCTAGACAAAATTAGTACCTTTTACATTTATAAAGGGATACTAAGGGCTAGTTATAATATCCCATGCTGAAAGCCCACCTGGAGGGAGGAGTAACAATATTCCTACATTGTGCATACTATTCTCTACACCAGACATGGCCACCTATTTAAATAAATGGCTGTTGCTTATTTAGGAAACTTATGGGAAGAGGCTGAAAAGATGCCAAAGACACAAGTAGATGGGACTTATTCCTAAATTCATGTGCAATTTTTTTAAACCAGCAGTCAAGATTTTCTTTCAATAGCTTTTCCCACTTTTTTTACGTGAATAAATCTCAAAGGTAACATATATTAAAATTATACAACAAACTCCACATGGGCCAAAAATCCAGAATTTACTGATCAGAGATTTCTCACATCTTTCTCAAAAGCCCGTTGTGTTACTGTAGGAGACTGCAATCTCTACTGCTGGATCTTTCCTGCTACCTATTACAAATGTTTGTTGACACAGCTATAATGAAGTAGTAGTCAAAAAGATGGAAAACATAGAAGAGCTAAGAAATCCAAATTTAATGAGGGGGGGTTTTGCCCAGATGCTACACCATATGCAACGTCTGTGGGGTTTTGTATCTCTTTACCAAAATACAGAGCAGTAGTAAAAGTCAGATTTGTGACCTAGCTGTCTTAACAGAGTCCTTAGAAAATACTAGGATAAACAACAAAATGCTAGGCCTGCACTATGAAAAGCTTTCATTAGATCTGCTTGATTCAGGAACAAAACCCCAAATGAGCCCCCAGTGGAATGCTGCCCTCTTAGCTCCAGAGCACACAACCATAAATCTTCAGAGGACAGAAAGCAGGGTATTATTTGCACCCCTAAAGTGCTGGAGGTGGTGGAAGCGCCTTCGCAGGAGATTAGTTCAGCCTTGGAATGCAGCTGAAACACGTGTCTCAAACAGATGGCAAAACCCAGAGAAGCAACCTGCAATTTGGTATCAGCAGCTGTGTGTGACACACGGGGTTCAGCGGCTGATGAGAAGCATTCTGCAGCAGGCTCTGGCCAACCATGCATGGCTGCACGCCCTTGGATGATGCAAACCTCAGCCTTCCACTCCCAAATTCAAGCTTTTTGATCAGGACTCAGAATTGGTGCAGTGGCATATATGCACAAGTGGAGGGAGAAAAGCTAGGCTCTGTCCTTCTCAAGGCAGTAGATCATGGGATTCCCACTGACAACAAGCCAGTTGTCCCTCTGCACCAGTCTTCAGAGACAAAAGGTCTCTGCCTCACACTCAGAATGGAACCTAAATGTATGAATTTCACTGCTTTAAAATGGCAAAACCTTAGTAATTGGAATGCAGGAGAAAATGAGTAATAAAAAAATAGTACCACCACTGCAAAGGATGCAATTTTGGGGTTTGGTGGAGTGTTAAACTTCTGCTCTTACCCATTTTTCAGGTTTAACTGAACAATAATTGCTGAATCTCTGGGAAGGCAAAAGCTATTTATTTTTTCATATGAATTTTATATTTTGAAGTTTGAGGATGAAACCAAATTTTGACAACTTTATCATCTGCACAGACAAAGAAATGAAATGCACCATCCCAAAATTTGTGGATGGTACTAAATTTGGGGGAGCTGTTACTACACTAGACAGGAACATCATTTGAAGAAACAGATATGATTGAGAAATGGGCAAACCCCCCCTCATAAAGTTTGCCTAAGACAGATAAAACAACCTCTCCCTGGAAGGGTTTAAATTCCTGCAACAGAAAAAAGGCTGGATGCCAACTGAAGTTGGCAGTTCTGCAGGAAAGAAAGGGGGGAAAAAAAGACAAAAGGAAGAAAAAAGAAAAGCTTTGGTGTCCTAGAGGGCAAGTTGGACATGGGTCAGTGGTGAGTGCTTGGAAGGACTGATGTTAACTTCTTGATCCTGGACCAAATCAGGAGTGCAGCCAGAAGGATAGAGAAGTGATTCAGCCTTTTATTAAGCCTAGTGTGAAACCACACCAGGAGCATGAGTGCCATAAACTGGAAGAAGGACAGTAAGCCCACTATGGGGGTGCAACATAATGCATTCAAGGAACGAGTGAGGGAGCCTGGTGTGCTTATCCAGCCAAAGAGAAGGCTTCTGGAGGCATTCGAACCTGTTCGGCTACCTGAAAGGGGGTTATAGGGCTGAACAAGGGAGACCACAAATGTTTTCATACTCATACAGTACTGCAGTTCACATATGGGATTGCAGTACTAAGGAATACGCTCAGGCCTGAAAGGGAGACAAACACACTAAGAGCTGCACGAGGTTTAGTAACTTGTGAAGGACTTGAATTGAAATTTGGTTTCATCATGAACAATCTATTCGTTAATTCTGAAAAGTTGTTGCTCCCAGTCTTTCAAAAGTCTTCACTTAAGTTATAAGACAGAGTCATGCACAGTTCTTATCTCTGCCAAAAGAGAATCTAAAGAAACATGCCTTGCAAAGTAAGGGTTGTCTTAAAAATACATGTCCAGGTAGACCCAGGATGAATGTAACCCCTAACCAATGTGATACACTTAATATTCCTGCCATCCCTCTCAGCTGTCCTGAAAACTGAATGAGGCTGGTCTGTTGCCACAGCTCCTGAACAATTTGTACATGCTAGTTCAGCAATTTCAGGCAAAAGAGAGAAACGTTACTTACCACTCAAAACTAACGTCAGACTTGATCTTAAATTCCAATGAGTCAGTTAAATGACAAGCTTAACTGAGGCCCAAGAAACACTGGCTGAAATACACTGCTATTTTGTGTACTTATTCATATTTAGATTAAAACATTAAATGCCCATTAAGCTACTTCATAAAAATTACTTAATAAACTCAACTTCTCTTTACCATTAATGAGGTCTGTACTAAATTTACCTTGTACCAGCCCAGACTTCAGAACCAGACACGCTGCTTACAAGGATGCCATTAAAATAGAATTCTGTTGACACAAACCTATTTAGGTCTGTACATGCTTGCCTATGCAGTCCTTAGCTGAATGTATGCCTGAGGATGTTCATACTAAAGATCCATGAATGAAAATATACAGTTATGTGGTTTTTTGTTTTGTTTTTTTTTTAAAAAAAACCAACAAACCAGAAAACAACCCACCCTGATCCATAAAACCAGGCTTTAACACTATTCCTTCATTCAGATTTTTTTTCAGATTGCCATTTCTGATTTTGTTTTTCCTTTTTTCTATTTATTGTTTTTTAAAGCTGTTTATATATCACTGCACTTGTATCAACATAGTTTTTGTATTACATTGACAGAATAATACAACTGTTCAGACTCAACTCCTCAGAAAACATTGGCTGAAAAATTTAAGTAATAGCTGTTCTTGTTTTCTTAAACTTATTTTCCAAGTTGTCTCTTTACTTTTAAGACATCTGTTTCATTTGTCTCTTCAGTTTTTACTAGCTAGTTTTACTTCCAGTTTCTTAGCTGCCAGCATATTGTGCCAATGCATATACACAGCAAGAATGTATTTTTCTTTTTTTTTGGGGTGGGAATCAATGTCAACAAGCATTCCTTAAATTAATGAAAACACAGGAACTGACAAATTCCAATGCAACTTCATGCTGTACAATAAAAAAATGAACATTATATTTTTTGCCAAATAGCTGGTTTCATTCCCCCTCTTAGGCACTAGGATCTTCCTTATTCCACCTTGTTTGTCTTGAGGGTTATTGGGTACTTTTCATGGCTCAATTCAAAACTGTGAAGGCAATCTCAACATTGATTAATCCTGTTTTCTAAAATACTGACATGTGTACAAAGTGAGCATGGCTGTTTATGCACACAGTGTAATTATATCCATATATTCACAGACAATGGATTTTGCTTTTTTCCCTTCTCACTATATTTTTTTTTTGACAGGAAGCCAAAACCCACAAGATTTTACTCAAATTAGTCATGGATGTTAAAATCAATGGCAAAAATATTTTTTTTTAGCTGCAATACCTCTATGAAATATCTCTGCAAATCTAACCCATGATCTAAAATGCAGAATACACCAGTCAAGTCTGACAAGACAATCAGACACTGAATTACTCTATATGAATCTAAATTACAGTATGGCCAGCCCATTTAGGCTGTTAATACCAAAGATGCTGATTTCTTAATACTGCCATAAAACACCACACACATACCAAAAACCCACATTAAATTGAAGCTTGGTTATTGAACTGTGCCAGTGTTAATAACACTGCCTGCCACATCTTTGGCATTACATCCCACAAGGGTAGGAACTAAAGCAACTGAGTACCCCAAATCTGCAGCTCATACTGCTAATCTGAAATAGAAGGCAGGCACCCTTCCACTAATTAAAAGCAGGGGGGACAGAGGGGAGGGAAATATCCTGATGATCTGATTCTGTAATCGTGCTCCCAGAGGAAAGGAGCAGTGTCTAGAAACTCTGTGGTATTTTTTACCTTGCCCCAGATACAATGAGGTCCCGATGAATTCCTAGAAGAAAAACTCTTTCATAAAAAGAGTCCCTATAATTCAATGAAAACAAGAAATCAAAATTCATTATCTGAAAAGTCAAGGCACTACAAGGCAACACCAGGCTGCTTCTGGGCTGGGAGCTGCATGCACGCTCTCCAAAGACCTTTTGAGATGTACAGAGTAGCAGAGGACCCACAAGGCTCAAATTATAACACTGAACGAATTCTTCGCAAGGCAGCAGGCTGAAAGCTTCCACTCTTGAAAGACAACAGATAAATGGTTCCTTTACATTAACACCCAGGGACACTGCATAGGTGTGTTTACTAGGGCAATTTGGGGCCCCTCACCTCACTGTTCCTTTGCTTTGAGGAGGTTACATTTAATTAGAAATTGTTCTGTAGAAAAACATGAGCTCCAACATACAATTTTCTCTCCTCCTTACCACTTTTTAAAATTACCTGTACTTAATAGGAAATTGATATTCTACATTGGCAATATGAAAAAAAACCATGAAAGTATGCTTACAGAAACCTCATGTTATCAATGTTTGCAGTGGCCTTTAATTAATCCAGGAAATGACACCCCTGGGATTAGAACAACCTCCAATTTCTTTAAAGCATAAATATTAACAGCATTAAAAGCTTTCATTGTCTTAGACAGAAAAATCCCCACTATTAAAGAGGTTTTACACATTTGTAGCTTGCCCTCATCATCTTTTTTCCTAAGGAATGCAAGAAATAAGAGGACATACCTATGTAAACACAAACCGACATTTCATTCCACTTAAAGTATGTGCTTCTTTATACATGAAAAATATACACGGTTATTACAATTTTAGATGTTAATCACATAGCTATTGTACTGATAGTTTAGGTAAATTAACAACCAGATGTATATATATACATACATATATATACACACATATATGGAAAATATCATGGTACCAAACAGAAGTATCATTTGATGATGAACTCTCTGAACAGCCCATCTTAAATTCTTTCCATTTTACAAAGCTGCATAACTTGAAATATTTGGGGCACCTGCTGTTGGGAAATATTGCCTGGTTTTTATTTTATACAAACAGAGTAGTCTGCCATCTGTGCTGAAGTCTTAGGGTTTATGAAGCGTGGAAAAAGCCTGCTGTCCTAGGCCATAAATTTTCTGCTACAATAGAAAAAAACCCACAGAAATAATAATTAAAAAAAACCAACCTCAAAACCACCATTGCCACCCACCCATCCCCAAAAAAAACCAAATCAAAAAAACCAACCAGGCACCAAAGCTTAAAATGAAATGACCTGGATAATGATGCAGAAGCAGCAAAGACATTGTCTTGCTTCAGCACAATTGATTCCTCCAATATAAATATAAAAGTTCTCTGAAAATTCACCTTTGCCATCTCACAAAGGTAGTGTTGCACTGCCAAGTGAGCAATGCCTGACTGTTTCGATCAACAGGAACTTGCAAGGAAATCTAACTAAGCAAGTAGGAAAGGGAAAGTCTAATTCCTTGCTCTGTTGATAAAATTCACCCTAGAACATCTTGGTAGACCCATACACTATTTGGTGGACAAACAGCTTTGGATTGGCTTGGCCTAAATATGGGGCCAGGATTCATCTCCGCTGTAAGAAGGAGAAAGTAGCAGGAATTGTAGCCTGTTGTAGCAACCAGCACGGATGAAAGATGTCACTGTGAAAAAGAGTGGTTTGATATTTGTGGGCACGTACAGGAATTTCCTAACACCTGCTATAAATTGGAAGAGTCACTTAATGAACTTACCAGCCTGCGGATCTCTCTCTCGCATTCCCGCTTTATCCTGTGAATCTCATCCTGATGGGACTGATAAGCCGTGCGCAGGTCAGCAGCCTTCATTTTATCTGCCTGCATGATGTTGTTCAAAGCTTCTTCCAGCTGCTTTTTGCCAGATTTCAGCTCCAAGATCTCCTGTTGCAACTTCAGCCGTTCGCCGTCGAACGCCTTGCGAGCCTCCTCCTTGGCTTCGCTCAGCAGCGCCGTCTTCACTTTGTCAGCTGCCCCGTCCCGCAGAACGTTGACTGTTGACTGCAAGCGCTGAATTTCTCCATCTTTGATTTTCACCATTCTTGCTACCTCCTGCTCGTGCTGCCGGATCAGCAGCTCCCTGACGCTCTGAAGTTCCTTCATTTTCTCCTCGTGGAGCTTGGCTTTCAGTTCAGAAACGTAGGCCGTGTGTTTGTGCTGCTCCTGCTCCCGTTCTTGCTTAACCTCTTGGATTTTCTCTCTCAATTTACCCACCTGGAACATCAACAGAAATATTAAAAAGCGCTGCCACACCAAAGGAGCTTTTCCTTAAACATTATCAAAACTCATCCTGAATATTTGGAAGCAAAGACTTCATACCTGGCACTTCTCTCTCTCCACTCAACAACTAGAGAACTAGGGCTAGAAAAAGGCTGTGCACGTGCATCAGTATGTCATGGAGATGTGTTATTTGCAAAAAGCTCTCACAGTTTTAGGGAATAAAATAAAACCTCATTCTCTCCTTAGCTCCTCCATCAACCACCCTCAGACTACTCTCATCCATAACTGTGCTCTACAGGCAGATGGACAACAAACGAGAGAAAAGCAGTTGTATTTATGTCAGGAAGGAAATGCTAGAAAACTTTCCAGTATTTGAAGGATGATGCTTCATGGATGTTCATAGTGACTTAGAATAATTACTAAACCACTCAGAGTAACTAAAGATTATCAGATATCCCTAGTCATTTTTACTGAGGAAGCTTCAGCTAAAGCCATGTAAACTGGAAGAATAAAAACCATTCTAAACCCCTGGATTTTTACACTGCACCTTAAATGCGAATCACTCCTCTTGTCCCAGTAAGAAAATGCATCCTACTTCTGAAGGTCTTTAACAAGTTTTTCCTTGTTATTCCATCCTCTCTGATAAGAAACAAAGTTAGACCTGTCTGTTAGCTCTTCCTAAAAAGCGATAAACTGTCCTTCCTGCAGTCCCCCGTCCCTCTCCCCAGCACCCCATGCAGATCTGTACACGTCTGGCTTTCAGAGCAACTGACTGAATGAAAATAGTAGTGTGGCATTTCCCCATATGCCTAAGTCTCAGTTTCAAAATTAACTTAAACTTTAAAGCAATTTGCCTATTTCTGGCACTTTTTTTAAATGAAGAAAGCTGTTCTGTTCATAGGTAGAACATGAAGCTTAAGCAAGAAATGAAGCCAATAGGATATACCCCAGGATATCAGGGCACCAATAAAACAGGTACTTTCTCACTTCCTAAATTCAAGCCTTTAATAATCAGTGCACACTGATCCAACACTGTTGCCAAAGCAGAGTTTAGCTTCATGGAATTACAATGCCAAATGTCATTGTTCCTTCCTTTTCTTATGTCTGAACAGTTCCTGGAATAAGGACTTTCTATAAAACAATGTGATTAAATTATCAAGAAATACTTGAATCTGGTGCCATTTTCTTGGACAAAGTACTTTGCACACTTGGGAAGGGAATATAAATTGCTCAGCTTTATGAACAAGAGTCAATATATGTTTGAGTGCTACGAAATCTTGTCTTTTTCCTTAATGACTTTAGAAACTCTACTGTTTAAGCTATGCTAAAGAAATTCACCTTTTAAATACCTGCATGCTTCAAGAGAATAAAAAGAAAGAAACAATGCATATGTTTACTGGTTTTCCATTTAAAAATATTTCTGCATCTACACTAGCTTTTCAAAGATTAATTGAACTGTACTTAGATAACTTGGGCTTAGAGTTATACCAAATCATAGAATAACTGAGCTTGGAAACAACCAGTAGAGGTCATCTAGTCCATCTAGACTAAAGCAGGGCCAACCAAAATGAGGTGCTCTAGACAACCTCCAGTCAGATTTTTAATAATCCAAGGACATGGCCTTCACAACCTCCCTGAACAACCTGTCACAGTGTCCAATCACCTCACAGTAAAAAAACCCCAAACAACAAAAAACCACCCAAGTTTTATTTCTTGTATCTCAGTTTATGCCCACTGCCTACTGTCCTCTCACTGGGCACCACCAAGTGTCTGGCTCCATCTTTATTCCTCCATTAAGTGTTTATACACATCAATAATTTCCTCCCAAGCCTTCTGTTCTCCAGCCTAAACAGTCCCAGCTGTCTCAGCCTTTCTTTGTACACCAGGTGCTCAAATCCATTCACCATTTTCAGAGCCCTTCACTGGGTTTGCACCAGTCTGTCCATAACTCTCTTGCACTGGGGATCCTAGCACTAGACCCAGCACTCCAGACAGATGTGGCATCACCAGCACTGAGCAGATGGGAAGCACCACCTCCCTCCACCTGCTGCCAACTCTCTTCTTAATGCAGCCCAGGATACCATCATCTTCCCTGGCTGCAGGAACACATTGCTGACTCATGTTCAAATACATTTTTTCATCACTGCAAACACATGCTGAGCAGATTCAAACACTCTGGTTTAACTCCACAGGGATTCTCCCCCATCACCAGAAAGGTTCTGCCATACTTTCTTTTTACATTCAAAAACAAGGTCACATACAGTCTGATACAAACTGATATTTTAAAGAGAAATAACATATTCAGCAGCCATTTTTTATGCTTCTCTTAAAAATCTGAATTCACCTTACTTTTTAAATTAATGCAATTGTTAACTAAGTAAAAGGACAGGGAAAAAAAAAAGAACTGGAAGGTTATTTGTCATACTGTGTGACTATATATGGCTTCACAGAATGAAATGACAGCAACATCTAGAGCAACGTATTGAAAAATTTCTTCCTTGCAACAGAGTAGAGCAATTCAAATGTCTGTCTTTGGAAAGCCTGTAGGAAAGACCCATTTTTTAATACAGACCTCATTTCCAGTGACAAGGCAAGGGACAAAAAAAAAAAAAAAATCAGGGAAAGGAACAGATTATCTCCTTCCTTCTTTATGGAATATCCCTGTACACACAAATCTGACAGCAACCAATTTAGGTTAAACTTGCTCTAACCACTATAATTTGAAAATTTACCACAAAATTTAATAGGAATACATTATTCTGGGACTGATGTTGAATATTCCTAAGTACCTTCTGCAAAGTGCTCTGGAACATCACTTCTCCAGGGTAACAGGCAATTTCATTGCTCCATATTCTGAATCAACTCAATTTACTTTAAATTAGACAGGGAAACACTGGTGTTACTCATGAGGGTTTATGTTGAAAGGGGTGGAAATGCTAGAGGCAAGAAAAATTATAGTATATGTGATGCCTTGGGAAAAAAAACCCTAAGTCATGGGTTGAGATAAAGACAGTTTAACAAAACAAGAAAGGAAGAAAATAATAGCAATACTAATAGCAAGAATTTGGGGGTTTTATATATAAATAAAAAACCAAAGTGATGCACATATGACACCGCTCATCATACATCAAAAGCCCCTGTATGTCCAACAGTGATACCCCCCTTCTGGATAATTCTCCCAGTTATATACAAAGCATGATGCCACATGGTAGGGAATATCCCTCTGGCCACTCTGGGCCAGGTGTCCTGGCTGTGCTCTCCCACCTCCTTTGTGTGGACACTACAACTACCTAGCCACAGCTAAAACATCACTGTACCAACACTATTCTTGTACTAAATCCGAAACACAGTTCATTTTCTCTCTAGAAGCCTGTACAGTGCCACCTCAGCTGAAAGCAGGAAGCCTTACCAAAGGGTCACAGAAGATGGGTATCTGCTCATATCTGACTATATGAAGTTATCTCTTTTCCCTGTGTGATATTCAAATCTCCTAGAAAATTCTGAAAACTCTAGTGATTGTTCTTTTCTTCTATATTTAAATACCATAGATATAAAATTTGATAAAATGCATTAATTTTAAAAGCCAGACTACAGTTGAGCAGAGCTTTTCTGCATCAGACCTTTCTTACGCCTCTCCAGGCGTCTTACCTGGGCTAGAAATTGCATTATCACATCTAATATATTCACTCACCTAATAATTTTGAATTCTGATTGACATAACACTGCCACAGTTGTTCTTAGGAACTTTGTTACTTGCTGTCTGATGTTTGACAGATGCCCCAAATTCTCTTGTTTGAGAGAATTTACGTTTATATAACTATGTAGAGAACAGCTGAATTCAAATGCCCTTCAACTGCTGTCACAACACAACCTACCCACAGACACATGCTTGCTTTTAACACCAGTCAGTAGTGAGAAGGGTACTATACATGGTTTTACCAATACTTCATCCATTTTCATGCTCCAGAATGGTTGCCATATTTCATTCTCATTTACAATACCCTAGTGCCTCCTCACTACTCAATACACTCCTTATAGTTCATTAAGTTAAACCAGCTCATTTTTTTTCCTGGTACATAGCACACAGGAATAACATTCATTTATATAAATATTTTCCATATGTCTGGAATTCCAAATCAATGACTGTATTTAGGGTTCTTCCATACATACTGGCCATAATTATTTTCCATACAGCTTTTTTAATCCCTAGTAAATAAAGCTTGTTTTGACAGTATGACATGCCTCTTTTTTTTTTTTTAATATTGAAAATAGTTCTGGGTTTTGTTTTTTGTTTTGGGTTTTTTTTTTTCAAACTTACAAGGAATCACTGTTACAGGCAGATTCAACATCTGGCATAGAAGCCAAAAAAGTTCAATAAAATCTGTGAAAGTGTGAGAATGTACAAAAATAAGAACTATAAAATTGAGAGGTAGTACAGTGGCAATTGAGTTGAAGCATCTCATTTATCCTAATCCCTAGTTGTCCTGAAATCCCAACTCTATACATGTAACAGTCACAAAGAGAATATGGATACTTAAAAGCTATAGCAGAACACAGTGAATACATAGCAGTGAAAGCAAACATTATGCTACCTTGTTGTCAGGAACAGACTGTTGCCTGAAGTGTTGTAAGATGGTCTTCTAATGTTTGCTAACCATCTCAGTAGGAATATGTAGTTTGTAACACATGTTCCAAAATATTCATAGATCTCAGTATAGGGACTGACTACCAAGACCAAGCTCATGCCCTGTGGCTTCTTGTGCTTACTGTACTAGGCTGTTTCACCTGGGGTGAATCCTTTCTCTATTCATCTTGCATTAAGTATCATTTTACTTGAGTAACATCCAAACTTTTTGTGTCTTCCAACCAAACGTTTCCACTGGCAGAGAGCAGGCAGTATGAGCACCCATGTCCAGTTCAGGCATTTCCTTCTGCAGGCTCTCCATAGCTGGCAGCAAAGCTACAATCCCAGGAGGACATGCTCCCTATGAACAGGCTGCCCAAACACATCAAATGAATGCTCCCAAAAGAAAAGGGAAATAAGGCAGGGCCACAACTTTTGCTCCCACCCTTTGGCAACATAAATCACTCCAGCTGCTTGCACACCAGAGGCCCAAAACACCCCCAGCAAGATGCACAGTGATGCATATCCAAAGAACTGCAAATATACCAATTGTGGATCAGGTATTGCAAATGTGTAATTGGCCCCACAAGAGTTTGTTACCCTTCCTGATACAGTTCACATCCCACAGACCACATCGCTGTCTCTCCATCATCTTCAATACATCCCCTCTTACCTCTGTGCCATCTCATTTATTTAGAACTCTTCAAGCAGTGTTTTTACTTTTCTGATAATCAGCTGTAATTTCTCTTGGTTTTGTTATTCACTTTTAAGCTACAGTCTAAAGAAGAAAAACCTCTACGGCTTTAATTCAATCATATTGTCAGTCAAGGCATATAAAACAGTTCACACCAATTTCAGTTCATCAGTGGTTCTTGTGATTTAACTTTGTCATATGTTTTTGTTCTAAGGCATTTTAACAGAGAATTAGTTTGAGATTCAAGCTCTGCTGGTTTCTACCATGCTTCTGAGAAGTCCCACAAAGTAGAGACAGACAGATACCTTGCTTTTTTCTTGCTGAAATTCTATCTGGATGTTGGTTAGTTTCGTTCGTAGCTCCTCATTAGCAGCTTGCAGGGCTTCGATCTCCATGTCTGACTTCTCTCCCTTGGCACGACTTTTCTTTGACATAATTATCTTTGAAGTTTAAAATAAGACTTTTGCTCCACGCTGAGCTACCAGCTAGTGGTGCCTTCTGCTTTTAGGATTTAAGAGTCACGTGGTGTTCAACAAAGTATTTCACACAAATCTCTGCCATCGTGGGACCAGCCTCACACGTCCTGGAAGAAACACAGTAGTGGGAAAAGAATTAGGCTGCAGCACTGAGCCGAATCAAACAGGCTTAACACCCAGATTTAAAGCACACTGAAATTACTTGTCATATATACCATATTGTGTAGTGCACTAGACTAGAAAGAAATAGATCAATAAACAATAAGTTATAAAATATTTAATCTTCTTATCTAAAACTTATCCAGTGTAATTTGATGTCAGTGGAACTAAAAAGAAACTAAAACACGTAACTTGTAGGAATATGGACACTTGTAATTCAAGAAACTGCAAAAGAAATAAGCCTGATTGGCTTAAAATCCACTGTTTCAGGGATTGGCAAGTGAGCGATCAAAATATTCAACACAGTTAATATACCAACACTAGACCTTTAATGGATTTCCTAAAATGTCTAAGGTGCCTGGAAAACTAAAAGTGTTCCAGTGATGACTTTTGATTTCTCTTCTATTTGCTTCACAGATTTAAAAGATGTATTTTATCGCTACTTCAGTATCTTCCCTGGTTTTAGCAAGAAATACCTAGAACTAATTCATGAGTTGCTATGTGATGCTTCTGGACATTAAAGATCAATAGAACATAACAGTATAAAAAAAAATAATTATTGCAAAATATGTGAAAGCATAGCATCAAAAAATTTTGGTTAAGAGAAAAAACAAAGGAACTTGATAGTTTCTAGTGAAAAATAAATCCATTTAAACAAATGTAAGTCTTTAAATGCGATTCCATACTGGGTACACAAAAATAAGTGGTGGGGTCTATCTTTAGAGACCAAGTCTTACAATAATAAACAGTAATCAAAAAGAATAGTGAGTATACCCACAAACTCAAGTAATAAATATGGATAAAATAACATGGTAACAAGAAAAAATTACTGTGTCATCCAAAATTCAGCATTCTAGTCTTGATTCAGACTTGAACGTTACCTTCCAGAGATCATGTTGAAGATGAATAAAATTCTTAATGACTCAATCTCAGCTGGAACACCACACAGAGCATCAGCTAATGGGAAAAAAACCCCAAAACACACCCTGAAAAATCAACCCACTGCTTCCTCATCTAGACACTTTGCCTTCACATAAACAGTATTTTTTCATTTTATTTCAACCTTTCTCGTATAACACTACACAGACTTCTGTGTGCTGCCCTTATTTTCCTTTTGCACATGAGATCTAAGTACATTCTTAGTACTACACAACTCTGAATATTCAAAAAGTTTGAAAAAAGAATGATTACCCTGGCACCTGACAGTAGTAAATTCAGTGGATACAGGTATAGCATCAACTTCAGGAATAACTGCCAGTTCACCTATGTTATGGTTTAAAACCTAGACATAATCCAGCAGTGACTGTGTAGGAGAAAGAGTGTTCATAGCTCCCAATGCCCAAGGCACATTGCTCACAAGGTTCATCTGACCTACATTTCCTGCTTCGATTCCCTGTTCAATGTAATAAAATGTGACTGAATGGATAAAAGTCAAAGCATCTCTACAGGATGGAAAATAATACTTTTCCCAGCCAAAAAAAAAAACCCCAACAAAACCAAAACAACAAATTATCAGAATAATTTTCTGAGTATATTGTAGGCTAGTAAACATTTTACATTCCCACTCATTAGCTACCTAGAGAGATTCTATAAGAGAAATATTAGAGAGATACTATTTCTATAACAGTAGAGCTTTGGGGGGTTATTTTAAGCCTTATCCCACTTAGGGGCATGTAGAATTTCTTTACAATGGAACACGTTTCTAAGTGTCACTTGTGATTTTTTGGGTGGATAAAAACAAAAACCATCTCTCCTAGTAACTCCATATTCATTTTTTGCAGATTCACAGCCTACAGCCCGGAGGCATTCTTGCTTTAATAACAGTATACCTATAGGTCCAAACTATATGAGAAGAAATCACCAGGAAGCTCAAAGAATATTTTGCAGAAAGAGCTCACAGCAACGTAATCCTGTTGAGCACAGTCAAACAGAGCTTCTTTTCTTTGTAGAGATTCCAGCATAGCATGAGTCAGGCTTTTACACCACCTCACTCAGAGGGTACCATAGCAGGTGATGCAAGTACTGTGCTCATCTGCAGGGTGAGTCACTTAGTTCTTCTGATGAGTATAGAAATTGCTTCCAGTATTGTATTTTCTCAATGGCACCTCAGGAAGTGTGATCTGCTGAGATTCTCTATCTCCACAGTCTTGCAGAAAATTCCCAATTCCTCAGGAATCAGTGCCCACGTTTTAATATCCCATCACAAATCACTGCCTGCCATGCCCTCACAGTGCAGTTAACAGAACTGGAGTCTGGCAAGTTTCACGAATTTCATTGATGTGTTCATTTTCACTTAATTGGTTTCCTGTGTCATGTAGTTGTCTCTTAAAACACATGCAATTAAAAACTGTTTCTGAGTCACTGCATGCAGCAAAAACCCCACAAAGCAACAAAAAAACCCACCCCACGAACACCACCCTGCCCAATATATCAAACTCCTTTAAACCTTATACACACCCTCAAACAAGTATCTATTACAGACAACCATAATACTGTAAAAATAGTTTTGATTGGTACTGCTGCAGACCATTGGATACCATCCAGCTCGTCAAAGGCCTTGCTTCAGTCCAAGGACATAAGCAGCCCATCCAAAACCAAAAACAAACAAACAAACAAGCAAGCTAGCTCAAGAAAATATTACAAGTTGATATGCAGTAAAAAGGAATATTTGAGCTGAAGAGGACAAGGCAGAGGGAAGGAAAGATATCACAAATGCATTTAGTCAAGATTAATTTGAATTTACTATGTATATTTACAGAAGGGACAGCATTTTCAATAATCCCTGCAAACCATTTAGAACAGGAAACACAGAATAATTACATGATGGAAAAGGATTTAAAGGAACAACAGGTCTCTGATTTTAGAGATTATTGTGGAGGGCAACTGAAGGACCAGTTAAAAAAATAACTTCAGGTGGGCTATTTCTTGTGACTACAGGCAACTCTCCCTGCCAAGCAACAACAGAAACACAGTCTTCCAGGTGCAAAAATGCTAACCCCATATCCTGAAATCGATCTTCTCCTCAAATTCTACATCTGCTCAGGTCAAAGCTATTGGAACAGCAGAGAATGATCAAAATAACATTTTATGATGGCATGGGAACAAAAAGCAGAGGCTGATTGTACCCCAGGTATGATGAAGGCATGTGCCTGTGCATGACTTATGCACATCCCTCAGCTTCCACTGAGGAGATGCACACCCTAAGGGGGTAGCATTTAAGAGCAAAAATAGGAGCAGGAAGAAAGGACAAGTTGTAACATTTCCAAGTAGGGCCAGAGCAATGGTAAATACAGTGGCAGATTCTAATATCTTTATGCACTGTCACTGACCCCCCACAGATTAATCATTCTGGAAATGTAGGCTTTTGGGTTATAAGAGCCTGCTTTCATTTAGGTAATTATCTGATTTTGGGGGGAAGGTTCCTTTGCAATTTTTTTAAACTGCTATTATTATTACTATTATTAATATTAATATTGTAAAGGGCTAGAATTGTTGAAACCTGAAGCTGGAATAAAAGACAAATTCAAGGGTGACAGCTGTGTGGAAAACATGTAAAGACAACTGTCAGGCTTGGGGGAAAAGGGTTCAGATTTCCAATTCAATGAACACAGAGAGGGAACCTCAGCGGAAGAAAAAGTGGGGGAGTCCAATGCTTTACCAAGTGCTGAATAGTTACTTTATTATTTTGTAAATCAATAGGACAGGCTTGAGAGGTCAAGTAGGTGTAAGGAGTAGAAAAGGACTATCTGGGCACAATCTAGTTCCCAGCTGAACAGTGAAGCAGAGGGGGCATTCATTTCATTCCACTTTCTCTGACCTCAAGAATTATTGTGTACAATTCACCACCTTTACTAAACCTGCAAACTACCATGTATCGTGCCAGCCAGGCCAGACATTCCCACCTTGCTGCTCCATTGCAGAAGAATTAGACAGCCACGTGCAGAGCAGCAGGAACATTTTAGCACAATCAAGACAGACTTAATGACAAAGCTTCTTCGCCTAACAAGGGGCAGCTAAACCTCAACAAATCTTATCAAAATCCAGACTCTCAAAATAAATAGATACACCTCAAAGCTGGCAGTGCTGTTGCTTAAATTCTTAATAGTCACAGAAACCCCCAAAAAGTATCTACCCTGCCCTCAGGAATTTAGAGCCTCAAAATTAGGTTTGATTGCTTTATCACGAACTTGCTCGACAATAATATTCCTTAAGTAAGACAACCCACATTCAAATCTAATTTCAAATTAACTGATTAATAATCATCATTATTTTATGGGCAACACACAGGCTAGGGCTTGATGGAGTTTGGTTCCATCTACAGTTCTGTCACAGATTCCTCATATGACTGAGTATATCACTTAATCTCTCAGTATTATACTTGCCTACCTTAGAAAAATTTTCCAAGGACAATATTAAAATACAAGAAACTGAGCAGGTGTTATGAGAAAAGAGGCTTATGTGAAACTGGCAAAAATTTATAATTTTTAGGTGACAGGAATCATCAAATTTGTGATTCCCTCACAAGGTCTGTTAAGTTTCTCATAACAGTGCCCTGACACTCAGCCAGCTCGCTTTAGAATTTCAGGTATTGATATTTGACTGAATGTTCACTGGAGCAAACTGTTTAAATCACTCTGGTGACTGATGCAACTGCGTAAACTGGGATAAAATATTTAAACCTTGATACTTCAGGCAGGAAATAGCTTCTTTGCTCTCTCAACTCTGTAAATTCCATAAGGGAGCAGTGCAGCAGCTTAAAACCACAGACAGTAAAAGGCACAGCTAGATACTAACAGCAAGAGCCTGGAGACAAACTTTCATTTCTTTCTTGACTTAAACAGGTCAGAGACAAGCATGACAAAGCAGAAGAAAAGCACGCAGGAGAAACTTTGGGAGATAAAGGCTTTCTTTGTGTAACAATCTTCCAATATCCAGAAACTGAAAGCACTTTACCGCCGTGAGAAGACTACCAATAAAATACCCTTCTCTAACTGCCAGCAAATCTGATTCAAACCATGCCAGGCTTGTTGGAAAGGTTGCTGGCAGAAGTATGGATGTGTTTTCTGAAGATGCTTCAGAATGAATGTAGTAGCCATGAAGACTGGCAGAAAATCTAGGTACATATATCAAAATAAAGATTTTAAGGACATAAATCCCCAAAGTTTAAAAAAAAAAAAAAAAAGAGAGAGTCATAATTCAACTTAAAGAGATAAACATGCAGTTAGATATAAATACAAAACTCTAGAATTACTCTGTGACAAGCCACCATAGACTATGGGACCAGCCCAGATTAGACTGTCCCAAGGTACTCTGAAGTTCAGAAATTAATCAACGCACACATATATATAAAGAAATAAAGCTTCATAAATTTGAATTTATGCCACCCTATGCACCTTATGCCACCCTACAGCATTTGCTCACAGAACTGTGGTAATGACCTACTGAGCAACTGCCTGCAATTGCTTTTTATAGTCCAATTATAATATAGAAACACATGAAGGTGAATTTTAAATCAAGTTCTTGCTTAAGGCTACTGGTAATATAGAGAGACTCATAACATGCATAACAAAAATGTATGTGTGTATGTGCACAACATGGGTTTCCTCCAGAAAGGGGAAGTTTCAGGTGTTGAGGTAATTTGTGTCTTTCAAAACTATTTTAGAAATCAAAATTTATACCATGCTATGCACAAAACATGCTTTACCCCCTTCCCCCCCACTCCCCATATTGCCATAAGACAACCATGAAAGCTACTGAATATTCATAACACACCATACAGCTATGGAAGTTACAAATTAATTGAAGAACTGAGAACAACAAAAAAGCTGGGAAGACAGCCATAACCATGAGAGTCTATTTACCAAGGGAAAGCATCAGGTATATCCTAAAGAGTCACCAAAACTGCCAACTTCATGGTCTCTCACTGCTATTTATTGACTGCATGTCACGTAAGCTGTAAGTTCCTCTCAGTTCATACCTTTTGCCATTCATACTCATTTATGGATAGACAAGGAGTTTCATAATAGCCTGAAGATCTGTTATGCTTAATAACAGACAGTGCAATACAGGAAAGACCTTCCCAAATTGTCAAAAAAGTTGAAGTTTTCTTTTGAACAGCTCTTGCAAACGTTCAAGACGTAGACAAGGACTTTTGGGTGACTAAGCACAACATTGCCTACCTTATCTCAACATGACCACAACCAGCCACAGACTTATCTGACAGTAAAACACACGTGGGAATTCTGCCAGCAGCTATAGCTATCAGCTAGCCAAGCATACTACCTTCTTACACTTACACGTACAAGAAACTATTCAGATGTGAACACGTTACTGTACTTCTCTTCTGTGCTGGAAGAGTAATGGATCTGTAATCACGTGGCAGAGAACAGAGAACATAAGCAGTATTTGTACAGAGGATTAGTCAGCATGGATTGTTCAAGGGGTGTTAAGAAACAAAAGAGTGGAATTGTGTGAGTAAGAGCAATTTATTTACATCAATTTATAGACAGTACAAGATAAATATTTTTGGCATATTTCATGATCAGCCAGCAAAGCAAAGAACCATTTAAAAAAAATATATATACCAAGCACATTGCAACAATCCTAGTTTTTCACAGTCTCTCCCTAAAGCAAAGTGCCTGCGCTCAGCTGCAGGATGTAACAGCACCATTCCTGTGTAAATCTTCGTGTTTTCACCACCATTCTGAGGAGAGAGTTTGGAGATACCAGGAACGGTCTAGCCAAATAAGACACTGATATGCAAAAAAATCAGATAAAAAAAAATAGGGAGGTTTTTTGCCCCCATAGTATTGAGCAAATGTGCATAAGCAATCTAGAGGATTAAATCCCCCTGCATAGATTTTCATAAGGTTTTCATATTCCCCAATTTTCCTACTCCCAAGTAATAAGAGGTCTCCTTATAGATAATTTGCACATGAATAAAATTACTTTCCAAAATACATTTAGGTATTAAAGACACTCTTACATTTTGAGGGTTTCATTTTCTTTAGGTAGACTCAGCTAAAATATTCAGTTTAAATCAATTTATTAATCTTTGTTCAACTTTCTGGATGTACAGGAACAGGACATAATAAAGGAGGAACTATCTCAAATAGCATTCCTTTGAGACTTCAAAATCAAAATACATTTCACCTAACCAGAAATCTATGTTATTTCAGCAGCTGGTTTTAGAGTTCAGCATCATCTATTTTCTATTATTAACTAGGCATGAAGATGATTGTTTTAGATACATCTATGACTGAAGCTCCTCATACATTTACCATAAAGAGTTAAATGTAGTCAGAAGTAAGTGTTGAACTGCCCTCCCAAATACAGAGGAGAATCTAGGGTGACGTTAGTTTATCTGTCACCCCCCAAACAAATTTAGTCACCATAAATATACTCTTTAGTAAAAGTTGAGTACACTAATGAATGCCAAAGTGGTTTAGACGTATTTTTCTCTCTTTAATGATTCTGAGTAGAAGTTCTCAGAGAATTTCACTGTAGTCATTATAAAGCAATATATAAAATCAAAGATACTAATGAACTATTAAGTGTACTTGAGCATCATAGGGGACAAGCAAACACTACCCAGACAGGCCCTAAGGCATGTTCTGTACTTACTTTTTTTTTTTTTGCTTTACTCTTTCATTCTTTGTGAAGTTTTCAGTAATGATCATGCACTCTACACCCACAGCACTCGCCGTACTTTGAATTTCTGAGTGGAAGGGTAAAGTATGCCCCTAAGAAAGCGTTCACTATGCACTATATCCAATATAACAGCAAAGTTCATAAGCAGCAAAGCAGCATCAATTTTCATATGTAAAATGCAAAATACCCACTAGAAAATGGTATTTCCTGGGTTACTCTCACAAATCTGTTATATTTGCAATGCCAATGGCATTTTGCTGCAGTAAGGACAGTTAGACAAAGCGGAGATTGCCCAGTTCTCCTATATCTAATCCTGCTAACTACATCATCACTGCCTGCAGGACTGCAAGATGAAAAAAACCCCAGGAATTAGGCACTATGCTAAACTATCACCCTTACCATACTTCTCCAATGGAGGGAAACTGGTACTTTTCTCCACACAGTAGGTGGTCCTTGAAGCAACCAAAATATTGTGGTGGGGTTTTATACATACCATATATAGCTGCCTTCTGAATACCCGTATTTGTGCATACTATAAACATTTAAAAATCAGCAGAAGGTTGGGCAAATCTATCAAAGCAGCTTAGCAACCAACTGAGACCACAGCAATTAAAGCCTTTCTTCTTTATTACCAGTGACAGGTCTAGCTGAAGCAAGACAGTGGTCAAGTTAGCAAACGTATGATAAACATAAGGCACTGAGCAACATTCTGTACTGCAGGTCTTAGATGCCAAGGCCAGGGGAAAATTACTTACAAAATTATAAAGAAAAATATTGAGTAAATGTTCATATCAAGAAATATATTAACACAGAAATTCTCTATATAGAGAGAAACATATTACAGCAAAGACAAACCCACAAAACTTAGTACAGATTTGGTTTATTTTACTGCCTGCAAAATCTGGCTGGGTTTAAAATCAATCTCAGTACAAAAAAAATTAAACTTAAAGCCTCATATTATATTGTCTCTAATAAATTGATAACATCATATCTATATTGTGGATTTATTCTCTTTCTACCCAAACCACATGCTAGCAATGCACAGTACCTTTCTCTTGTCCAAATGTTTGAGGCAGTTGTGTTAAATTTTAAGTTAAAAGAGGTGAAGACTGAGCAGCACCAGTAACCAGGTCACTAGGTATGTTTGTACTGGGACTTGCCACACCACAACTCCTAGTCCTGGTGGCACGTTCTCTTTTTCATCAGCAAGGAGGGATTTCTGAGCAATATTAGTGACATCATCTGTAAAACAAAACAGAAAAGATTTAATTCAAATCAGATTTGAAGGCAGCAATACAATGAAAATTATGAAATGTATCAGAATAAGACATTGTGCAAAATTACAAGTGTGGGATCTTCTGTCTGTTAAGAACACAGACACAGAGTCTAATTCATGGTCATCTTTGCTCGATGGTCCTCAATGAAAACAGGATGAAAGCTGCTAAAATACTTGGCCTTATCCAGAGTAACTCAGCATAGCCAACACTGAATTTGTATTCTGTTTCCACACAGGTTACTTGGTTTTGGGCTACAGACTTAAATTGTCAAGGTGGCAATTGATGATTTGTCACAGAGACTGGCCCTTGCCACGGATTTTCCTAAATACCAAAAAAATACCACTGTAAGGAAGTTGTCCTCCTTTCATCAGGACACATCAAGCTGAATTTCAGAAAACCTGAATTCTTTCCTTCTGTGTTTAACTCACTTGTATAGCAAGGTTAAATGATGATCATCTCTCAGAAAAAAAACCCCAACAATTAAGAGATGTAGAAAGCCTTGATATGGTTTCACGTCACATCTCTTGATAATATTTCAACAGATTTTGTTCACAAGGGGGAAACTACTGAAGTATTCAATTTTTTTGTTGACATGCAGTACATGTGGGTTTGAACTGATTTTCCACGCACACAAAAATCCATTTGCAGAAACAATATTATCTTGAAGGAGATGTCTTTAAGGAAAATGGCACTCAAAGTTTAATGATCAGAAGAAAGTCAACTTCCTTAATTTGTGTCATATGCCTCAGTTTTCCTTGAGTCTAAACACTTATTATAGCAACTATTTTTACACTGTGGATCATGGAAGAGGAAGTGAACTCTCCCCAGTAACAAATCTTCTCATAGTATACACTTTGTGTTCAAGTGTAAGTTGGTAATTGATAAAAGTCATTCTGAAAAGGCAATTTCAGCAATATAAGGAACAGATATTTCCATACTGAGGTCTCCAAAGCAGAGGGCTGGCAGACATGACACAGAATCAACCAAGTTTCCTGCCTTTTGGGCAAGAGAGCTAGAAGGCAGACAGGATACCTTGTCTGAACAGCACTGAAGCGTGATGGATGTATCTGTAGCCATGTACAGTTCAAGTCTTCATGAAAAGATGTAGTTCACATAAAATACATCAGGCTTGTATGCAAAGGTACCAGTCCCAAAAACGTAACTCCTAAAGGATTTCCTTTTCTGGGAAGTATTGCACTCATTTCTAGTGGTTTGTTTAAGGTTACCACGTCGAATCTGTCACTGATGACTTAAAAAGCAAATCCTCAGGGAATCATTTATGAGATTATTTGTTCAATAAAGACAGCCATCTAGGCAGTATTTAATGGAGAAAGGAAAAAAAATAATCTGCATACTCATTTCCTTAAGGCCAAATTCACTGCTGTGAGAGAATACTTTTGAAGAGGATGAAAGTACAGCTAGGGCCAGATCGTGGCAGGAGATCAAAGTGCTGAAACAGCTTAGTAAGCATCTTTAAGTAGCACAGAAGGTTGTAAAAGGAGGAATTCAATTTATTTATATAGTAACAATCCTCCTCAGGGAGAGAGGGAGGCCAAGAGCCTTTGGTTTTATGATGTCAGATATGTCTGACTTCACTCTATCTTCATCATTCTTTTTGAGTTGAACTGTTCATAAATATCCAATATTGTTATTCCACTGAAATCAACATTTTGTTGCTTTCTTCTGGCCTTCAGGAAGTAAACAGAATTCATTTGAATTAGGAGGCTTCCTTATATAAAAGGAACAGTGTTTACAAAAGTTTTGAGAAGGATAAAACATAGATCTAGAACCTGCAATTTCACGTAGCAGCAATAACAGAATATATAATAAGAATAGTAAAATAATGTGGTTAATATCAGCTTTTGAAAGTGGATGTTTCAGTGGCATAGCATACCAGTGAGATTTAAAAAACCAAATCTCAACAAACTGATTGGCAAAATGTCTTGCAGAAACTATGGTGACTTTGAAACTTCTTATTATGCCAGTCACTAGAAATTGTTTGTGCGCTATTCAGGATGAATCACCAGCAACCACTGGAAACCTACCACACAATAATCCTTCAGTAATCATTTTATACAGTAATACAAAAATAACTTAAAATAATTTGATACTTAATTTCTCATTTCCAGTAACTGCTAAGCTAAATCTATTTCTAATGGCAGGGGGGAAAGGAGAAAGAGGGGAAGCTGTTGCTGTGGAAATACATATTTTAATCTACAAAGAGACCATAAACCATACTTGTTCAAATTAATTCAGAACCTATCATGAATACAAAACCCCAAAGAAACAACACTATTATAAAAATAATGTGCCAGATGAGCTGATGTGTGACAAATTACTTGTTTTACTCAATATCATAAACTCATCAACATATTCATGTCTCTCAGTTATGGCAGTTAACTGGTAAGTAAAGTTGATTCAGTTATGTTCTTTGTTATATAATGGCTCTCTAGACAAAAGTTCAGTGTCATAAAGATTAAGGTTTTATTTCTGTTTACACAGCAATGACTTGCAATACTTGTCAGCACTTTCCAAACAGTAAAGGCCAAAACGCATCCAAGAAAGTTTGTTTGGGTTTATTAATTATAAACTTAAATCCATGGAATTTATGGTGAAAATTCTGTTTTTCACACACTGTTCCATCGTGTCAGGTAGCAAGAGAGTGAACACTGGTACCAACCTCTACCCTTTCCTTTAGATTCCCAGAAGAGGCAAAGCGCTCTGATTGTCAGAGATTTTAGCCAGATCTGTTCATATGGGGCATCTTCTTGACTACTAAACAAAACACATTACTGGCAGAAGGATTAAAAAAAATAAAGGTGGAGAGAGATCTTAAATTCCTTCTTGGGAAGCAGAACGGCTGAGGACAATTCTTCTGACAACTGGGGTCATGTCATGTACAATCCATCCATATAGGACAAGGTTGGGACCAAAAAATCTCAGAACAACTTTTTCAGTAAGAGGGAGGTACTAACCCTTCCTCCTGTCCTCACACCTCAAACAGCAATAGTCAGGGTTCATCTATAATCTTTAGAGCAGAAAAATGAGACAAACCACAACATCATCCTTAACATGTGATAACAACAAAACAGTTTTCCCTGAACATTTTGGAAGCCCTGCCTATATCCTTGCACAGCTGATATACAGTTTATGGTTTTAAAATGACTAAGCATTAAACATGGTAGCCAGTGACAAGAATAACCCAATACAAGCCAGTTCCTTTGGGAGTACATTGCTGAGCACGTCTGTGAGTTCTCGGCAGCAGTTGCTAGCATTTCTGCTTGGCGAATGCTGTATAATGGACATGTACATTACCATTGGCTTTTTGTCAGAAGTTATTCTAATTGGCAGTTAGGGGAGGGAGGGAAGGGATTCCTTCTTACCACCAGATGTTCAAGTATTAAAAAAAGCATACTTCTTTCAAAAACTCCATGTCATTTTACTACAGGATATTGTTTTGTAGTTTAAAGACTTTTATCCAAAATATTAATTTGATCTATATTTTTCCGGTAAGACATCTATTTGTGAGGCATACAAGCTACATGGAAGATGACTGCATCTTCCCATTCCTCCTTCCAGTTTTTGATTTCTAAGGATGTGCTATTTGCTTTGGTAAAAGATTCCCTGGGATTACCAGCAGAGCAATGAACTTATTTACACATAAATAAAAGTGGCACAGATGCAGCCCTTTGTGAATGGGACTTGACATGTCAACAGCCAGAACACGTCAGCAACAAACACTTGTACCCAAGACACATCAATTCACCCATCCAGTCTCCGCCTAAAACACCACATTACAACCAGGAAAATATGGTGCCTCTGCTGTGGCTGCACCAAAAACAGAGAGAAAAATAATGGTATTTTAAAGGACAACTAGAAATTGGAGAGCAACAAGGATGATGAAGGGTCTGGAGGGGAAGTCTTATGAGGAGAGGCTGAAGTCCTTTGGTTTGTTCAGCCTGGAGGAAAGGAGGCTAAAGGGAGACCTCACCACGGTGTATGGCTTCCTGACACGGGGGAGCAAAGGGCCAGGCACCTATCTTGTCTCTTTAGCAGCCAGCAATAGAAACCGAGGGAATGTCATGAAGCTGGGACAGGGGAGGTTTAGGTTGGATGTTAAGAGGGTGTTTTACTGAGAAGGTGGTTGGGCATTGGAACAGTTCCCCCGGGAAGTGGTCACAGCACTGAGCTTGACTGAGTTCAAGAAGCATCTGGACAATGCTTCAGTCACCTGCTCTGACCTGGCTGGGCCTGTGTGGAGCCAGGAGTTGGATTTGATGATTCTTACGGGCCCCTTCCAAATCAGGAGATTCTACGATTCTATGAAAAACTTCTTTGATGACCACCAGGAATACTGATGGAAACTTTCCAGATCTGTTTCAAACTGTTGGTTTGTTTTTTTTTAATGCAAAAATACATCTTTGAAGACAAAACACAGAATTTTTATTGGGAAACGATGACAGACAGAAAAATACTCACTTTCCTGCCTCCTCTATACTACAGCTTTCTGTTTTGACATCCTCATAAGGAGTGACTCCTTGGGATTTCTTTGAATTTCAGTCAGCAGTGGTGGACTACCAAAACAGGTCAAGAATTGAAGTACACTTTTGCCTTGTTCTATGTTGCCTTGCTGCAGATTACTATGCCACACTCCCCAGACAGAAGGCCTACAAACTGCTGCTGAGTCATACAACAGCGGTTTCACAGGAGTTGGTATCGTACCTCCTACCTTGTTGTTTTAATTGGGTGTCAATGCAAGTAAAAAAAAAAGAGGAAGATTTAAGTAGGAAGCAACAGGAATTCTCAAGCGAGTGTTTCAGAAGAATGTGAGTGTTTACCTGCTGGTACAGTTGATTTAACACCGGAAAACACACTTAGAAAATAATTGAATTGCAGTATTTACTAGATTTTATGTGACAAATATGTTGTGTAAACTGCAGGACAGCTGCTTTTGTGTGCAAAAGCAGGCAAATCTGTATTTTCAGTTATACATAAGCACTGTGTGACAAAGATGTATCAAAACTTTCTTGGTAATTGCGATGACTGGGATGAAGTAGTAATTCTGTGGGGGAGCGTTATCCATGTGTAATTATACTCTGAAAGACTACCAATAATTAAACTAGTAAAGTTATGAATGGCATTTTGGTTTCATTGAATATAGCCCACATTAATGCTTTCAAAAACCACATTCAGTAAGCATTCAGAGAGCATGGCCAGAGACTACACAGCCTCATGCACACTAAGAAACAGTCTTTTTACACATTAAAATAAACAAATAAATAAAACACTCAACAAGGAATATTTTCCCTGACACAGATTTTCTTGCTGGAGGCTGGGACCAGTGACACCTCTCAGCCTGTGTACACGTTTGTGGGTACTTTTTCTTCCTAAGTCTGTCAAAGGAACTAACCTGCTTCCTGGAGGGTCTCCCCTCTGGGACCCCTTCTCAAGCACCAAATAAGCTTCTAGATAGGTACCATAGAGCCACCAGCTTTTAGACCTCTCAGACCTAACAAAAATAGGACATCCTTTTCAATGTATAACATTGTGATTAATGTTTATGCTGCTGTAGGATTTATATAAATACAAGGCAGGAATATTAAAGTATTATACAACCATCCATACTACACCATCTACAGCAAAGGATAAAATCAACAGATTTAGTTCTTCAGTGGGAGCAGTCTCGAGTGCATTGAGAAACTTGCTGGAATATTCTTTTCTTTTCAGTCTTAAACACCAGTGAGTTTAGTCAAGAAATTTCAAGAACAAATTAATGTGCTTTGACACACTTTCTATACACTCTTTCCTGCCTGATAAATAGACCCAGGGGGACTTTCCAGCCATGCACTTCAAAAGCAGTTCTATGCAACTCATTCCTTGACTTGATGCCTCTTGTCCTGCGGGATTTGTGCAGCCCCAGGATGGAGATCAGCCCGCTCACAGTCTATGGGCTTACACCTTGAGTAGGGTCAGGATGAAGGGAGATGATGTGCCTCTCCATGGGCACTAGTTTGCTTCCTGATCAGTTTCCAGATGCTGGATAGAATTTTTTTGTGCCCTGGACTGACCCAGCAATTGAAGGTCTTTTATCTCACTCCTACACAGCTCAAAGACCTAATCTGGAGTAATGAAGGTTTACAAGCCGATTTTCCCACCCTACTCCCACCCACAGCGTTCAGTCCGGCATTACTGAAGTGACTGAGATTTCTGATGCAAGATCACCGCTCAGACTGGCCCTCAAAAAAGAATATAAGCTTACTCATGGACTATCTTCCTCACCATTTCAGATATTAGAGATCTTGGAGTTTTAAAGCCTGAACAAAGATTCCTCATACATCTGTCACTGAAAAGGCAATTACACTTATTTGTACGTCCAAAGTCCTTCACACCATGGGAAAACTTGGCTTTCAAAAAGAACTCCTGTTTTTCTACTGGTGCTCCCCAGGGCATAGTATTTTCTAAACTTAAGTCTAATGTAATATTTATTTGGCTATTCAGGCTACTTTCACATATAGCTTGTTTATTTGCTATGTTGCCTTAGCAGTTCGTGTAGCACATGAATATGTGACATTTGTTTAGCATTTATATGGGTCTAGGCAAATACATATGGGTGGCCCTGTACAGAAATAGCTGAATTCCTAACTGAACACCTGAAGTCTGTTTCTTTTATCTTAACTCTGAATATCCCTTATACAAGAGATAAGAATTTACTCATTTAGCTTCACTAACTTTGATACAGTTTCAATTAAACAGAAAGAAATTTTCACATCAGCATTTAGCATGATGTAAACTGCCACATGTGACTATTGCTGCCAATAATTGTATTCCCTTTAAATTCCTTTGCCTATTCATAAGAAATCTGCACTGTGTCATGACAGTGATACTTCATAGTATGGGTTTGGGGTTTTTTTCAGAGATTTTGGCAAACTATTCACAAAGCTTTCCCTGCAGCTCTATGGTGGTCCTTCCTTTTAGAAGCCAGATCCTTACCGGTACCAGAACTCTTAAAATATCTTGTGCAGTAAAACAAGTTTGAAATTACTCTGTTTAAAATCCCAACCAAAGTGAGAGCCAAGTGCCATGCCAAGGATCTTTGCCAGCTGAAATTTGCTATCACATGAACAACTGGGAATGTGTTTCTGCTTTTCAATTTTACAAAGATATTGCAGGATCACATAGATTTCCCTTATACTGTTCCACCAATTTGAGAACTCCTGGATTTAGAGGCTGCTCCTTCTTACAAACCCTTGTAACTCAGTATTATTTTTTTTTACAGCTAGTTTAAGAAAAAAAAAAAAGGAGCAGCAGTAGCTGTCTGAAGCAGGTCAGAAATTTGGAAAGCTAGAATATATTCCATCTGAACAGGATAAAATTATCTGTCAAGAGGAGGGATATAGGACGTCAAAGAGACAGTTCACCTTAATGCTATGATCTCTTTCTGGTGCTGTAAGACGTACATTCCTACGGACAGACATGCATGCATATAAAGTCATACCTCACCAAATTAAAAACAACATTAAGATGTGTGGAATCTGATTTTTTAAATTTCAGCACTAGCTTTTCCCATTATTATTTCTGCTTTTTTAAAAACACAGCCCTCTTAACTTTGATTCAGCAGGATCAGCTAGCATACACTCTAAAATCAAGGAGGCCAAAGATAAAAGCCCAACATCCCACCTATATCCTATCCAGTCTCTAGACACATATAACACATCTTCCTTTCTATTATTGTAGGGGCTAATAAAACATGAAATGAAACAAAACACGCCATTTACATTAAATCTGCAGTTTCACAGAAATTCCCATCCAGGAATAAGGACACAGGCCATTGCCAGCACTTCTCCTTTGCAGACAGCATATGCCAAGAGAAGAAGTTTACTCAAGGTCAAACAATGAGTCAGCAAAAAATTGTGAAATGGATGCAGAGCATCCCAGTGCTTGGACTGCTTCTCAGCAGTTAACCCTGCCTAGGGAGAAAACTTACACTTTCTAAACCTAACAGCATCTATTAGCTCTGTTAAGACACAAACTGAGCAATCTCATCCATGTTAGGTGTATGCTTGTAAATGCTTCAGCTCTAACAGGGAGGTTACAAATATTTCTATTCCTCAGTTACATAGCAGCTATGAAGCCCATGGATCCTGCATGCTCGTTAAGGACTTCATAATTATAATAAAAATGACAAATGTCTGCACATCTGCAAATTCTTCTCAATGTTCCCTTCCAGAACTTAACGGACACTTAACATTTACTAAACATCAGACTACAGGTAGCATATTATTCCACCTACTCACAAACTCAGAGACAGTAAGTGGAGTGATTCGCAGGAGGAGATGATAGAAGTTTCATTCTCCCAGAAACCTCAGCGAGTCCAATTTAACAGAGAGAAGCGTAACAGTTTGAAACAGGCAGCGTTTGACACAAAGACATCGCTATCCTTCACTGAAGGACTTCATGCTAGTTTTACATGAACAAAGAGCTGATTCCAATTAAAATCATAGTAATGGGGGATGGGAGGAAAAAAAAATCCAAATGCTCTTCGGGTACTTCCCTTTACAGAACAATTACCCAGCAACAGAGCAATGGAGTGACATCCCTCTCCAGCCATTTCGCCAACAGCACCATAAGGGAGTGCTGCAGAGATGCTGTAATGTCTGGGCATTCTGGCTGTTAAATTCTAGCTCCCTGTTAATTCCTGTTATCTCCAAAAAACTGAATTCCTCAGATGTCTCTACCATGAGGATTTCATGTCTGCCAGCTGCACACTTCACAACAGACCATATAGACATTTACAACTATTACTGAAAACGCATCCATCAAAAGGTATTTAGGTACCCAGAGGTGCTAAGAACTGGTGATACCTCTTAAAACAGGGAACCAATACATGCTGATAAGTGCAACTTCTCTCCTATAGGTTTGCCAGTCCCTAAGACTAAACAGTACAAGTCCTGTTTCATTTATTGCTATGTCCAGAAAGAGTAAAGGCTTTGACATCTCTGGTAGTTCTCCAACTAATGCCTAATGTCCTGGGCTCTCATCCCCAAACACCATGACCCCATCAAAGCATTATGCTGGTGTTCACAAAGGTCAGGAGGACCTTGGACTGGAACGTGCAATAACCTAGTAAGCCAGCCATGCTCCACAGTGGTGACAGGGCTTTGGGGACATACCCAGAGCAGGGTGGGTTTTCCTGTATGTTACTCTCCCTTTGGTGGTTCAGAGATCTGCTTGTACAAATATGCAAATATCCACCTTTCAGGAACATGAGTGTGGAGACCAGGTCCAGAAGAAAAAAACTGATTCTAATTTGAAATTATTCTTCTTCTAACATTAGCTTAGAAAATATCCAGTTAAATACCAAATACATTGTGCCAAATATTTTTTTATTCACAATGCAGTTTATCATAAATAAAATTATCTACAATATTAACTGTGACCTGCTCTGTTTTCCTGCAGTCAAAAATGTAATTTAATTTTCAATTTCTTTATAAGATCACCTTTAATACAAAGCATAGAATAATGAGCTCTAAAACATAAAACCTATGTATTGCTTTGTAATCTATAACTAGAATGATGAACAGAAGTGTTCTGAGAAATTCTTTCTCTGTGTTCAGATTTGTTGTTGCTGTTTATCTTTGGTTTTTCCCACATATGATAAATCACTTGGCTTTACACCACTATTTTTTTGTACTGTGTATTTATACAAACACCTGCCAATAAATAAAGTTTTGGATAAAATAGACTGTTGCTTGAGTCAGCAAAAATACCAGAAACAGAGAACTAACACATGCATGCTACTGCATCAAAGTATCCATATTTATTAGGGACAAAGGAACAATAAAGTCAAGGAAAGTGCAACCATCAGCAAAAGTGCACATGTTGCTGATAAAATATATTGAAGAAGCCATGTAAAAGGGATGCAGTCTTTAGATACAATTCAGCTGACTTATACTTCGTGCTTTTCCATATAGCAATAGTTTATATATATATATGTAAAACATACCAATATATATAAGCATATATAAAATACACATGTACACACACCCAAGGAAACAAGATTTTATGAAAATGGCAGGATCTAGTTATATTTTCTCTAAACCAGGAAAACATTTAGTAGTCCATAGAGAGGTTAAAATGGAAAGATGAATACTTTGAACTTCTGTTTCTGGCACAGATTTCCTTTGTTAGAAGGCAAGCCAATACAGGACTAATACCACCATTTATGTGGTAGTGAGGGCACCTAATTGCTAATAGTGCTAATTGCCACCTTTTGTGTGTATCACCTAATGGCTCAGGGCACTGGGTTTGCTGCTTTTTGTTCAGCAGGACCCAAAGGCTTTTAAAGTAAGCTGCCCAATAGTTTGCAATGTATCCAGTATAAATCGAAGTCTAGCAGACATTACAATTCCCCATTTCCACATGTACCACCTTGAGCAAACCTGCACTAAATTTCTTCTGTCATGATACAGCCAACGTCCCCCTCAAAGCTTTTTAAAATCATTGTGGTATCATTCACAATATTCTTTAACTACAGCAATTTATTTGCTGAAAGTGTAACAGCTGTTGTAAAACAAACAAAAAAAACCTTTATGCTGGAACACTGCTAAGTATGAAATGTGATTTTATTTCAAATTTGATGGGTTTCAAGCTAATTAATTTCAGACCACTGAATACGAACACACAAAGGAGAAATTGTTTTTGAAATTTTAAGAAAACCTTAATTAAGGTTTACTGGATACAATATGTGTGACTTAGCCACATAATTATCATCAATTTTTAAATACCAAGCCAAGCAGTAATATCTGGGGTGAAAATAAAAGTTACCCATAAGACAATTGATATTTATTAGTCCTATTTCAACCAGAAGGTAATAAACTTTATTCCATGAGATTCTCTGGCTGCTCTAGGATCAATTTTGCCTTCCCTTTTTGTTTTGATTTTTATGAAACATGACTTAGTACTGCTACAAGCAAGTCATCAGTATGTTTGCAGAGGGAGGAGAACATGATTTATGCACACAGAACTAGATTCTCCTATGCCTTTGCTACTTGTTTACTCTAAATTCCATGAAACTTGGTAATTGTATTTGAAAATTTTAAGTGCAGTCTGCTCTAATTCCAAAGTCCAGAGGCATGGAATAAAGAGAAGCCCCCTTTAAACCACCACTCTTTGGAAATGTGTTCCAACCTGAAGAATATCTCCAATCGATCTTCTTAAGGAACAACAGTATTAAAAAGATTGCAAGTATCATCCCAGTAAATAATTGTTGAAATTGAGAGAATTGATGACTGAACTCTCAGACCTGACGTTCTGATTCAAGTGCAGCACTACAGATTCTTAAGACAGACACAGACACTAAACGAATCAATACTACGAATCCATCGATCAGCAGGAATCTGGATAAATACTGGATACCTAATATTACATTACACAGCACTAAAATAGATTTATGTAATTTGCCAAAATGAGGCCAGGATTAAAACAACATGAATAAGTAATTTAGTTTTGACAAACAACACAAGAACTTTTATTCAACTCAGATCTTGTCTATACTACAAAGGCAGGATAACTCAAAAACCAGTTGTCCCCTGACCTGGCTCCTGCTAATTACCATTTCTGGTTTTACTGGATTGTAGTTTAGTTAAGAGATTTAATTAAAGTCTGATCTACAGCAGAAATAACTGTAATAAGCATAGCCATTTGCTGACTTTGTTGGAACATTAGCACCTCTCAATGACTGTCAACCACAGGACCTCACTCTCCTGGGTAAACATGCTTCTGAGCCTTAGTCATGTAGCCAAAGGAGCCACCCAGCTGAAGGAGCACTCCTCAATGCTCTTCCCCTAACCCAGAAATCACAACCCATTACTCAGAGCATCACACAGATTAGTAGCATTTCTTAGAGGACTGGGATAACTATAAACAAACAGACACAAAAAAGCCACCACTAAGTAAAGGCATATAAACTTGCTTGTTCTCATTCATGAGACCAGCTTTCACATTTCTTAGCTGATTACCAGTAGGGCATAAGACAACAAATTGGAATTCCCTTTAAAGAAAGTTGAAATAAAACCATATCCATTTGCCTGGACTTTAGTAAAGCCTTTGATGACATTTCCCACAGCATTCTTCTAGAGAAACTGGCTAATCATGGCTTGGAATGGCATAGATCTAGCTGGGTAAAAGTTGGCTGGATGGCTGAGTCCAAACAGTTGTGAACTGAGTTACGTCCTTTTGACAGCCAGTCACAAGTGGTGCTCCCCAGGGCTCAGTACAGGGAACAGTTCTGCTTAATGTCTTTATCAAAGACTTGGAAGAGAGGGGATGAGTGTAAGTTTGCAGGTGACACTAAGTGGAACAGGAGTGCTGATCTCCCTGAGGGTAGGAAGGCTCTACAGATGGATCTGAACAGGCTGTATTGATGGGCCAAGGCAAATTGTATGAGGTTCAACAGGGCTCTGTGCCAGGTCCTGCACTTGGGTCACAACAACCCCAGGTAATACTACAGACTTGGGGAAGAGTGCCTGGAAAGCTGCCTGGTGGAAAAGGACCTGGGGCTGTTGGTCAACAGCTGGATTAATATGAGCCAGCAGCATGCCCAGGTGGCCAAAAGAAGGGCACATCAGTTTTATAGAACTATGTTTTAAGTGAGAATTTAAATTTACCCCTTGAATTGATGGTCAAATGAGGAGGATCCACTACGTTTTCCTATCCTTCTATATGCTTTTGTAAATTTTATTAGCACATGAATGACAGAAATCCAGAACATTCAAGAACTACCTGTAGTTTGATGAGCTGCAAATCAAGATGCCAACAGCCTGGGCAGAAAGATTTGTTAATGCATTCTGAAAACAGCTCTATGTGACATATAAACCACATGCAAATAGATTTGCCCAGATATCCTGGCAGATTTTTAAGGAACCACTGAATAAGAGGAAACAGTTTGAGGTAGGGAAATATGTGGGTTTTTTCCTTTCACACTTTTAAATTCCAGTTTTTCTGGTAGTACAACTTGTTCTGATAGAAAAGAGCAACAGGTGCTAGGAGTATTGCAGGCATTTTTCTTTTCCAGAGTGACTCCAGCAAGACACAACCTTCCTAATGTGACAGGCAACCAACTCAACAGCTCACAGCTGATGTCAAGCAAGTTGGTGCTGACTATCTGTAGTGGGAAGATACTAAATGAAACCAACATGTTGACAACACTGACTCAAACAAACACTTTTTTATGCCATCACTCTTCAAAGGAATGTGAATAAAGATACAGTTATCCCATTGAATTTAACAATGTGTCAGTGTTGTTTGCCTCTTTTTTAGTAATTTTATTTGGATACCACTAGACCTGCCATGCCAAGACAGCTGCAGTGTGCAGATCAAGAAGAACACACCAGGGGGTAAATCCTGGATTCTGACATTCCCTTGTGTTTACCTCAACAAGTGAGTTCTCACTTTTACTCTTCTGATTTTTATCCCCATCCCACCAGGAGGGAAGTGAGCAAGCAGCTGAGTGGGGCTTTATTTCCAGTTAAACTGTGACAAGAACCCACTCTTTCCTTTAAGAACAGTTAACAGGGATCTGTTATCCCTGGATTTCTGTGACATATCCCCCAAAACAATTAACACAGATTGTATTTTCCCTTCCTGCTTTCCTTACTAATCTACTAGCACTGGAACCAGCAGTTACTACAACTGACCCCAAAGTAACATCCACAGACCAAATAAAAATCACTCTGGTTCACTGGCTGTTTTTTCATCATTATACTTACTCACATTCTTTTTCCATTTTAATTGGGTGATTTACTCAGAGGAGTGCAGGAGACATAAGAAAACAAGTAATATGACTTCTATAAACACACAGCCATCCACCACCTATTGAACAGTCTTTTCACACACTTCTGAAACACACCAGAAACATTTTAACAAAACCAGTGTTAGAAATTTTCTACACCCTTATTGCTGTAAAAACCCACTCTGTCATAGCTCTTGGGCCAGATAGGGCAGAAACAGCTTCCCCATCCTCCATCTGAGCAGAAATTATCAAATAAAAATGGAGTAGGAAAAAAAAAACACCCAAACTTGTTCCCTGTACCAGTGTATGTTTGAGGAATGCTGTTCTAAGCACTTTCAGGTTAGTGCATACAATACAGCTCATGGACATGTAATATTTGGGCATAACAACACATGGACACAGTGCAATGCAGAAGAGAAAAACCCAGCTGAAATATTGCTCTGAAATAATTCCATCTCAATATGTAGTTCAACATAAAAAGCATTTGCTTTATCATCTCAGATCTTAAGCAATGGTGAACCTATTTGCACAGTGCCAGCACTGATTTTTCTCTACATGCTCAAGGACAATATGGTCAATCTCCTTTTTAAGCCCCAGTTCATTACACAATAAATAACTGAACCATATTCTACTGACTCCTCTGCAATTATTCAAGCTCATCAGCAGCATAACTTCTGAGAAGAAAAAACAAAAACAAGGCACACACACAATATCTGTTTTAATTTAACTGGCATTGCTCTGAAAAAGGCAAGCATACAAGTGAATAAATACTGCATTTGTTCAATTACCTGCAAACTTCTACAGTCCTGTGACAGCAGCTCTGATACAGCAAAAGACAGAACATAAACTCCTCTTCACTACTAAAGACTTGAGAACACTCAAGGCTTCCCAAAAACAAATCCTTCAGCAACCACAATTGACCTGACATTAAACACATTTAAGAAGTTGATTAAGGATGTAATACTGTTGGTACTTTCAGATGTCATGCCTTTTACCATGACAAAGTACACAAACAATGTAAAGATACCATTTTAAGCTGTGGTTTTATACCTTAGCTGCTTTATACATGATGGACTGACCTAATAAGATTAATATACAGGAAGCATATAAAGTGCTAAACTGGTATCAGTACTATTTACTGATACCAGAAGAAAATACTGAATTCCAAGCAGTTGTTTGCACATTTTAAGGACACAGCTTGATTGTGATATATTACTCAGGTCACCATGTCAATTTCTTTACAACCTTTTATTATTTATTACTGTGTTTTATAGGAATGTGTTATGACCACACTCCACTTCCGCATGGATAATCTGATCTTTGCTAAGGAAGCCCATATTTTAAACTGTTAATCAAATAACTTGTTTCTCTCTCTATTAATATACAGACACACTTGGAAATCAGACACCCAGCTGAAAAAAATCCCAGTTAATTAATTCAGTCTTTAAAGCTATCTCCACATTTACAAGAAACATTATACAAGTAAAGCTCCTGATGTGTGAAACGAGACTGTCACATGCAAAAGAAATCTGAGTACTTATCACTGACATTAATGCTTCCTCACTGCTCAGAGATAAGATTTTGGTCAAGAAAGTGTCCACATTTGGATATTAAAGTAACTCGGATATGGAGTAGTCAGACCAATACTATGTTGCCAGCACTTTGATCTTCAGTAGCATCTCTAAAAGGCAGAGACCAAAAATAAGTAAGCAAGCAAGCTTATTTAACTGAGACAGTTAAAATCATTTTGCCCTAACAGAAAAGGTTAATGGAATAGATACATAAAAAATTACCCACAATTGGGCATCCACAAAACATTCCTGAATCTGCAAGACAGTCACAATTTGGTAGCAACTCGGGTACAAGCATCCAACAACCTACGAATGCCTCTATTCTCTTGCCAATGTGTTTCTAACTCGAGTAATGATAGCCTTTTAAACTGTAAATCTTAAGAAATCCAAAAATCAGGCTCCTATATCACCTGTTATATTTAATGAAGTTCCAGCCATACCACTTGAAATTTTAGGGCATGGTTAGAAACCTCAAAGTATGACCTATCAGACACATCTTACATTCACTTGTCAACAAATCACAGGCATATAAGGAATGGTGTTGTCAAAACAGCAAGTATGGCAGTCAAGTGGCATAGCTGGATTTTCATACTAAATATTTAGATTGTATAGCTTTTTTTTTTTTTAAAGGCAGGTTTTTAAAAAAATATGCAATGGGTTTTCACAAATAGCACACAGCACTGTTTTTCCATAGCTGTAATCCCACCTTCTGAGCTGTAATCCCACCTTCTGACCTGAAGCTGTGCATTAAATTAGTTTTCAAGTTACAATACACAAATTAATGTGAAAAGAGAAATATTTATTAAGACATCCTAAAACTCAGGAGTCACATATTAAAGCCTAAGGGCTGTGAAATTAAGGAAGTTCTCACATCAACTTCTACATTAATGTTAATAAATTTTAAAAAATGACATGACACTATAGGTTCTGCAACACTTCTCAAAAAATAACCCACCCAAACAAAGAAACCAAAAAATAAAAAGGTTTTTAAGAGCTTCAGAAAGCAAAGTACATAGAGTCTAAGTGATTCCCTTCTTTCCACCAGCCTTGACCAAATGAAACATTGCATCTTCACTACAAAGACAAAAGCTAAAAAGATACATAACAGGTATAAAAAACCCCAAACCAATACAAAGGTAATCTTAAATATTTTTTTTTAGTTATGACCAGCTGGTAGATCTTTGCTGTCTGTATATTACCTGTCAGAAGTCTTATTGCACCACTCATTTACTTGCACAAAGAAAGGATAGAAAGAAATTCTATAGAAAAACATTCACTGAGAGTCATCACGCAAGTAAGACCCCCCTAGAATTTCTCTGAGTAACAGATGAGTCAGATAAATTCAAGTTAGGATAATAAAATAAAATATCTAGGCAAAAATCTGTGTAATACCCAAGTAGCACCTGGGTCAAACTGTTGACCCAAACACAAGTATTTAATGAACACGTGAAGAATTCTTCTTAAGTATGAACTTTGGTAAATTCTACTGTAGATGGGAGAATGAGACTTCTTTCTTTTGCATGTATTTTTCTAAATTACTCAGATTCACCATCTGTATTGTTTATATGATATGCAATACTAGACAACATCACAGCCTGTTTAAGAACTTAAGCATAACCATTCTGGCTCAAACCAAGATCATCTAGTCTAGCATAGTGCCTCTGACACTAACTGGATACTTATCCAACAGCAGATGTCTTGGGGTAAACAGAAGAACAAAGCAAACGAGGGAAGGAGAAAGGCAAAAGTATGGAAAAAAAAAAAACAACCTGCCCAAGATTACAGAAGTTGTCTGCAAAAACAAACTAGGATGCTGCCTTTAAATCTCATCATCAACAGCCATTACCTATCTTGTTATGAAAGCCTTACTTTTGCTTGAGGTAAGGCAAGAATTTCTTAGTTGCCTCAACTTTCCCCTCCTAATACCCTATTTCTACAGTAAATGCAATGAAAGAGCATAAAGGTACTTTGAATCTTTTTCAGAAGTTGGTGTGTTGAGTTCCTTTGATTGAAAGCTATCAACTAGTATACTAGTTAGTATTTCTAACTACTTTTTCAAATTCTGAATAAAGCAAACATATATATACACGATATCTATATTCTGCTTTGTCACCAAATCAAAATCATAAGGCATACATTGAGATGAAGTAATAAAACTCCCCCTCAAAAG
Source organism: Gallinula chloropus (assembly GCF_964237585.1). NCBI lineage: Eukaryota > Metazoa > Chordata > Aves > Gruiformes > Rallidae > Gallinula > Gallinula chloropus. The sequence continues at coordinate 2,998,916 of NC_140092.1, read as the reverse complement.
TACATGAGTAGCTCACAAACTATTTTCATAGGCAAAAAATACTAAACTCAGAGCCTGTCTTACACTCAGTCCATTTGATTCTCTAATTTATATCATTATAAAGACATTAATTTCTTTCCAGAGCAGGGTTATACTCCACTGTTTACAAAAAAAATTACCTGGAATTTCATCTCCCCACCTGCTGGCTTATCACTAAATCATACTACTCCTTTGTAAAACAGCCTAGCTACATGTTCAATGGCATCACTGACCCTTGCTAACATTTTTGCTTGCAGTGTTGCTTTTAAAAGCAAACAAACAAACAAACAACCTTCCCAATTTACTGTTAGTTGTGTAAAACTTGTGTTTCCATTAAATAGACCTGGAAGCAAAACAGAATCTCTCCTAAATTGCCACTTGAGTTTCAGATACAAGCCCTGGATCTCAGTGTACCTCCCATGACATAAAGGACTCCTGAACGTGCAGAAGAGAACCCAGGGCTAGTGAAATACTTCAGAACAAGGACAATACCATGGGAGAGAAGGAAGGCAAGGAAGCAATGGTATCTACCTATTAGAAAGGTGAGGGAGAAGGTCCTCCTGGGCAATCCTGTGAGAGTATATTCACAACCAGTATTTCCAGCTACTAGTGGTCTCTAGGAAAGTTAATACACCAGCATACATTCACCACAGCCTATTTCAATTACTGGGTTCATGTAGATCTGCCAGAGTATATTAAGATTTTATCCTCACATCCAGAAATTTCAGAAGCCTGGCTGATCTCTGCATTTTAGTTGCAAATAAATTCAGCTGGCTGCAGAAAGAGAGTTAGGATACTGCAATATTCCCCACGAGGCTGGAAGTAGGACATAAAATAGTTGCAAGATTGCTAAGCAGCAAGGCAAGGCAACAACATACTCCACTGTCGGAGGAGTTTTAGGCAGATAAATCTTTCCCTAAACAAGGGGAATAAAATCACTGCCTTATTTGCAAGAGTTCAGATGACCATGTAGACTGCTGTGCAGGTGTTTTTTTTCTGTAGGATGTCCAATTTAGACCACTAGAATTGCCTGACTCAAGAATAAGTCTGGTCCCAAGTACTCTAGAAATACAGTTGATACTTTTATCTCTGCCCTTCACACAGAGCAAAGATAAATCACACAGACACAAAGTCTGTATTATCTGTGGATTACAACAGTCTCTATAGAAATCTTGAAGTTTTAACATTTAAGAAAACATTACCACTTAAAGAGTAACTTTAAGGATACATTGTAACTACAAAAAAAAAGTGTGTATATCTACATGCACATTAAGAAACAAAGAAATAAATAACCCCTCAACATAGAAAGCCTTATATAAGATGGAAAACTTCTATAGAAATAGAGGAAAGCAACACATCTGTATTTCAAACAGGCAAAAAAGCACCAGGATAGCTACTCCACACCTTGAGAAGTTATTTATTGCCAAGGATTTTACCAACTGAGCAACTAGCTTCTCTTCAATGCAAGGCATACTTGGTTTCTTGGATTCCCACAGTAGTTCCACTAGGACTCTCTCAAACAAAGAAAGGGGCTTGGGGAGGGATACCTTTTGCTGGTCTTCAGCAGCAGACAGACAGCTGTAGTGAAGATAAAGATTCTCCTAACTGGGTGGACCCCATAGCCCAAACAAGGAAACCACCACAATCAATCTATCAGGCTAACTACTTAAAAATTTGCTCAATGAGTGACACCACACCTGATGATAATTTTGGTTAACAAGATCATTTCCAGCCTGGTTTTCTATTGGCAGGCTGCCTCCTGACACAATGGGTTCAGCTTTAATTAGCATTCACTGTTTATTTAACAGTATCACCATAAAGATCAACCCACACTTTTAAGAGTTTCTCCTGTAGCATCACAACTCTTCAGAAGTTCCCCTTCACATCATAAAGCTAATTTTCAGTAAAGTTTTTTGTATTATTGATCCTGATGGTGTATAACACATGTATCTGCTATCTTACCAATTTTTAGTTTAAGGCAAGATATGGAAGAGGATTCCATTAAATATATTAGAATACTTTTTCTAATTATCACCTTCTTTTCATTAATTGTGTTGACTTATTCCACCTTTATCTGTACCCATCTATACAGAGTTTTTGAGTTATGGCCCATATTAATGAGAAATTATTTTCTGATTGTTTTCTGCATGTAAATCAGCTCTGGTGGCAGGGATAGATAAATAACAAAATCCTGCCACCCTAAATAAGTTACTGGGTTCTTAGTCACTTCTAGCAACTTTGCTTGACTCATTATAACATCTTCTTATTTGTTACTTCCCAACCATACAAAGATATTATTTCTCATTATACCAGGTCTTTCTGGGGAAACTACAGAAAATATATGTAAATAATAATGAATGCAAAGACTTTTATAAATCTTACTTAAAATCTATGAAGATCTGGAGACTGTTCTCAGGTCTGAGAAAATCCTTATCCTGGTACTGAGTACTTACATTAGCTAACTGGAGGGTAAAAAAGTCAAAAGCATCTAAGGAAAAAAGTAAGTTTCCAAAGGTGTGTGTATCAGTGGGCTTTCTTAACAACAGCAACAAACTCACACTATCATTAAGTTTAATTTTGCATTATTGATTACAATTCATGGCAGTATTAATTATTTTCAGTCATGTTCCAGCTTTGCTCTTGCCAATTTTTTTTTTTTTAAATTTGATTGTGTAATCAAACAGTTCATGTACAACAGGATAACTGGGAAGGTTTTTTAAGCTTCCTTTAACTGTAAATTAATCTGGTGACATCCTGAGAAGCATCCTGAGTTATCATCAGACATGCTCTGTCCAAGCAAATTAAGGCAAGGAGAAGAATAAGGAGTTCTGTACTCTGGTATTTTTATTGTGTCAAAATAAAAGGTGGGCTTCAGTGGCCTTGGCATTACCAACACCATGCTCATCCACAGCCTTTCCCACCCATCTCACAAGTCAAGTCTAAGTCCATGGGTGTAAAATTCTATTGATGCCTTAGCACTAAAAAGATAACACACACTTCCACAGCAACTCATTCTTGAACAGCAGCATTCAACTTGAGATGCAGAGTGAACTACTGCTGTACCCTAGAACCTTCCTCCCTCGAAATGCCTTCATCAGTATTCCAGTAGGATATAATTCATACTAATGCTTTTGAAGTGCAGGAAGAGTAAAATCGTAAGTGCTACTGGGAAAGATCTTGACTGTAAAAACACTTAAGTTGTATGAGGTTATAAAAGCAGAATCACAATAGAGCATTTCTGTAAAGTGATTTTTTTCTTATCAGATGTATGCTTTAAAAAGAAAAAGAAATTCTTTGTGACTCAAAAAAGTCTCAAAGGGAGGTGAAAACCAGTCCTTTGGCACAGACAAACATACCGGTAATTATAAAAAAGAACTGAATTCCTACAGTAAACTATACCTGAAAACCAGACACTTAGTCACAGTGCTTTTTATTTTAATTTAAAATTTTCTGACATGCACATGGAATCCAGGTAGGAGGAAGAGACTACTGAAGATGCTATTTTCTACTCAGGTGCTGCCTTTGGACAGTATATACATCATTATTTGAATAATTGTGTTAATTTCCTGTCTCTATCAAGAATATTAAAAGCTTTGCTATTGACTTCTACATTGGCATTTTGGATTAAAACTAAAGGAAGGAAGGTTTAGATTAAATATTAGGGGGAAGTTTTTTACAGAGAGTGGTGAGGGGCTGGAACAGGCTGCCCAGAGAGGGGGTGGGTGCCCCGTCCCTGGGGGTGTTCAAGGCCAGGTTGAATGGGGCCCTGGGCAACCTTGTGTAGCTCCAGGCCTGGAGGTTGGTGTCCCTGCCTGTGGCAGGGGGTTGGAGCTCTGTGATCCTTGGGGTCCCTTCCAACCCAGGCCAGTCTATGATTCTATGATTCTAATCTAATCCAACCCTAGCAAAAGTAAAAAGGTCCTGGAATGAATCTCTATCTGGGACAAGCTTTGCTGTTACACAATGCAAGAGAGACAGAGCAGTTACTACAGGATCCAAGGGCATTATGCAAAGGCATCTACAACAGAGTCAAGGCTAAGAAATAAATGGAATGTCTGATTGAAGTTTTATCATAAGCAGCAATTTATTTCTTCAAAAACTGAAGAGGTCTGGAAAGATCTAACAGATGTAAAGACACTGGAGGGTTAATCTGGAAACTGGAAAATCCTAGGAGTAGTCCAGTCAGATGGACAAAATGTTAATTTCCTTCTTTCATTTTGGTGATTGCTAGTTCCTGTTGGGTACAGAGAGGAGTGTGTGTCAGGGACTAACATTGTGCTCCACAGAATCACAGAACAGTCTGGGCTGGAAGGGACCTTTATAGGTCATTCAGTCCAACACTCCTGCAGTGAGCTGGCACATTTTCAGCCCAGATCAGGCTTCTCAGAGCCCCAGCCAACCTGAGGCTGAATATTTCCAGGAATGGGACACATGCTACCTCCCTGTGCAACCTGTTCCAGTGTTTCACCACCCTCATCATAACAAATTTCTTCCTTATATCTAGTCTAAATCTACCCTCTTTTAGTGTAAAACCATTAACCCTAGTATGAGCTGGCTTAACAAATCTAAATGTGTATTTATTTCTTATAATAAAAAAAAATGAAGACAAGATTTTATTGGCCTTCTAAAACCAACTTCTGAAATCACTATGAATTTTTTGTGCTATGAAAGAGAAGTGCTACATGACTACCTAAACTGCTTAGTTACCACAAAATGTACTAATATCTGTTGGTACATTTGCACAGACTGTCCTTCAAATTCAATTAAACTACAGAACAAAACACACTCATTTTTCTGCTTCTTCCTTATAAACTATAGTATTCATCAATCTTCTAACAATTAAAAAAAAACCCAGAAAGGCTATGGGATTCTTCAGTAATTTTTAAAATAAATTTTTAAAATGTATCTGTTCACAAGACCTGAGAGCTTCTATCCTTGTGCAGTGTCATCACAGCCAAAGATACTCTCTCCTACATGAATTTAGATGTAGAATTTACTCCTATGGGATAAAGAATTATATATGCATGACCCACAAACAAGAACTTATCCTTTGGAAATGCTTCAAATCCAAATATCAATGTTCCAAACAGATGAAGAAGTAGTAAGAAAAAAAACTTGATTTATCCTTTCTTGTCTAAATGAAGTCCTGCAACATGACAATGTGCTTTTCAATTAAAAAATAATAACAACGTTATTTTCATTCCTTCAGCAACAGAGTTTATGCAGCTGTGCCAAATAGTTCTAAAATTCTGTCATTGATTATCCTGCAGAAAGGCTGCTTTGCTCTGCTACACTGACAGAAACAGAACAGTTTGTGTCTTCCTGACAGCACAAAATATCAGGAGAGCCTTGCATAACTAGATGTGCTCGTTTACAAGGGATGTCCTGACTTTGTAGGGCATTCCCAGCTGCGTGCATGAGCTGCCAATTCCAGCTGTGCCTTCCAATGAATCCCAGAGACACTCAAGTTGCCTGCACCACACCAGGAGAGAGCTACATCACACCATCGCTTCTACCTACCACTTGGCTATCTGGCTGCTGGAGACATATTCAGGAGGGGGAAGGAGACAAATTGTTCTAACACAGTCACTAGATAATGCAATTTAATTTTATATTACATCAGAGTGACATAGGAAAACCACATAATGATACAACACTATCATGACATAGTATAAAAGACAAATATTTTTGAAGTTGAAATTAAGATATACACTTAAAAAATATGATTGAATGTTATTTCAGTATACAAACACTCTCAGAAGAGGTGACCCATATTATATATACCAAATCGAAAATGAAAATTCAAACATCTCATCTGCCCTCCCCATCACTCCACTGACTTTATAATATTTGCAGAAAAGAAAGCCAATGAGTGCATGATTAAGGCAGGATAAAAGTGAAATACAAGGCTTCAAAGCAGAAGAATATTAGAATACCAGAAACTGCTACATTTATAGGCATAGAGAAGCTATTTTAGTGTCATTTTTTTGGAGAGCTGTAAAGAATTACACTTACTGGGGGGTTCAAATTAGTTACTTGAATTACTTAGCTCTGCAGGTAAAAAGGCAAGATGCGCCCAACTAGAGGAAAAATAAAAAGCCTTCCAAAGCAATCCAAAACCAGATCATTTTCTGTACACAGAGAAAATATGTTATAGTGGTGCACACAGGTATTACCTGCATTAACTTAAAATTAGGTACAAAAATCCCCACATGAATTGTTTCACTGTTCAGGGCTAACAAGAAAACTTGACAATACATGACGGTGTCAAGTCTTCTCCTAGTGACACTGCTTTATCCAGCTGCTGAACCCCTGGTGTACACAACTTCAGAGACCACAGTCCTTCACCAAGACACTTTACTGCTGCCTCCAGCAGACTACACAGATAACGCAGTTGTGGTGTGTTCATGGCCATTGGAGTGACCTGTCCAACATCTGCACTGAATTAAGTCACATCCTTAGGATGTAAGGATGCCACAGCTCTTTACAAGTCTGTTTTGATGGTTTTGTTTTAGCCTCATGACATTTTAATCTTAAACAAGCCCATACAAAGTCTTTTGCTGCAGTTGAGAACCATCACCAACTGCTGTCATGCAGCAGACTTTTTAAACATGGTTAATACAAAACACTTCATAGGGAAGAATGAATTCATGAATGAATGAGGAGCATTTGATAAAGAAGCTGCTGTTGAACTTTTCACTGTTGTTTGATACCATTCATGTTTTCTTACAATTGTGGCTTTGCTGTTCCAGTTGCCCAGTGCATTAAAATCAGTCAGAAGTAAAAACATCTTGGGTCATCAATACTCCCAGCATTGAAGTTGCTGTCATTTAAGCTACTTTCAGAGGTAAATAGTGTTTCCAACTCTGTCAAGAAGCTGTTGTTGAGAAAGAAAAAAGAATAGGCATAGCTTCTAAGTTTCAAGGTTATTCTGAATATTTGAGATGGCATCACTGCTGGGAGATGTACCATGTGTTAATGGTGATTCTGTTACATGATTTTTAGTTGATGATTTTTGGCCAAATCCCCAGAAGTATCTGGCAATTGTAGCATCACAAAATGCACAATTCGGATGCCAATTACTTAAGAGAAATAGAATATCCAGCCTTCTTTTCCCTCTCTATGGTCTCCTCAGCAGAAAACAGGCAATATGCTGTATTTCTGACACTATGATTTCTTAAGATGGGCATCTCCACCTAACACAGCTCTGAACCCCTCCTTTGTAGTTCAATACCCTGTCCCCTTTTCTTAAAAAAAAACAAGTAGGTGTCAATTTTATTTTTAGGATGCAATTGGAAAAGTGTATTGTAACAGCCCTTTGCACAATTACAAGGATTGCAGTGCTTGCCCAGCAAATCAGTGATTCATTATTCTCTACTGAGTGCCCCAAACATTAGTCTAGAGATCTAGGTCCTTCCCTAAGGACCACTAAATCTTTAATTATTTTCTACAAAGTGACCTAGTTTCAATAGGGAGCTGGCATCCTATAATATTTTGTATCAGGATTACTTCTGATTTGAACAAAACACTTTACATCACAGAAATCCTGTCTCTGAACAAAAATTTCAGTGTTTTTATTTTTTGAAGCACACAGTTTACTGGTGTATCTAATCATGATGCACCCACTGACATGGTCCCCTTTTGGGGAGCGACATTACATTAAACACTGGTGACTATTTTAGCAAAGAAAAAATCTGCATTAACTTGGAAAAAAATCCTAAAGCTGAACTACAGCCTCGCTGGAAAGTTGCTTTTAGAAAACTCAGATACTTACTGAGTGGAAGCTGCTATACAGACCTTTTGAGAATGGCACCTTTAGATTTGGACCGTTGACCATTCAATGCCTTTGTGAATGCAGCCTTCCCCTATAGCCTCACTAGACCAGCACCTACTCATGGTCATCTAAGCCTGACCTGATGCTGTTGCAGGCACTCAATCACTCCAACACCACTGCTGATCACAGATTTAGAGGCAGATGCTGCCTGAGCTGTGCAGAATTCAGCACAGAAGCAGTGAAAACAATTAAACCCCAGCATGGGTTGTCGTGAAGCATCTGTGATTAAGGCAGTTGCTGTTGCTCTGGGGGAAAATGGTTATAGAATGTCTCAAATAGGAAAGGACCTGTAAGGATCATCAAATCCAACTCCCAGCTCCTTGCAGGACAACATTTCATATCATGAGGTGAACCTGAGAACCTGAGGATGTCATGAGGAACACCAGAAACAAGAAGAGGAACAGGACACAAAAGATGAGTTTTGAGGCATGTGCCTGAATAAAATACCATTTTGGGAGAAGTTTTCTAGGCAGTTAGATCAGAGGCAACCCCTAGAAGAATGCACAGTGAGAGTGCTCATTCTCTTCCTGCATCATGCTGCAATTAAGGCCGTTGTTTCAGGAACACCTTAAGCCAACGGGAACCTTATAAAGAAATAATTCTGTCACTGCCTTGAGCTAGCACATCTGTGGGAAGCCAAATGGGAGAACCAATACAACCTACACGTGAGGCATTTTCTTTCTCAGCATCTTTAACCTTTATCACTTTCTCTAGGCCAATCCACCTCATCATTTGACAAATGCTGGACCCAGCAGAAAGAAGAGGTTGGCAGAGAAAAAAGCAGCTGGGCATGGCAGGGGAGCTGGAAAACCTCTTTCAATTGCAGTTTTGGCTTCCAAAACTTCTGTGAAATTATGGCCTAAACTGTCTCACAAGCCCATTTCCAGCTTTTTCATCCGTTTCTGCCAACTAAACTTATAATGAGATAGCAAAGACAGACAGACACCCTGATTTTTAAAATTAAAACATGTAGTGGAATAGATGTGATCTGGTTAACAATATGAAATTAGACACAGCTGTAAAATATTATGAGAAATACAACAAATTGTACTCTGCAACTTGTTGCAAACAGACTGATAATTATTTTGATTTTAGAAAAAGTTCCTTCCTAAAATGCAGTGGCATCTTTTATTCATCATTTTTGTTTGAAGGAAGAAATAAAGAGCATTTAACATCCTCCCTGTTCCAAAACACCACTAACATTCATGTCTCCTCCCTTTATATTTGTAGTAAATGGGTGCATTTGGCAAATAATGGATTATTAAACCATCTAAAGTGGTACAGACAGTGCCAAAGATTTCCCACTGTTATCAGACGTTAAGCCCTTTATTAGATAATCTGCAGATATTTCTAGAAAGAGGAGAGATCAAAGGAAGAGGAACAATCTAATCTGTTTGAGCACTGGAGAATATTCTGCACATAGTGTGTTGGAATTTCCAGTATCTGTAAGACATGCAGAGAATAATATAAAAGAAAACTGAAGGGGTATTTGAAAAGCTACGAAATGACTTGATATTACATAATAATGACAGATATGGCCATATTCTAGGGCTAGGTAAGATAGGCCAGGGACAAGTTGTCTCTCACAAACAGACCTTTAAAAAAAATGATTTTATTTAACATGCTTCTGAAAAGATAAACTCAAAAAACTTCTAATCAGGACATTACTATGAGATTGTTTCCTTGTCCAGAACAGTGAGCAAAGGGGAAGCTCTCATTTGAGAGCCCAAGGCAGCAAATGGAAGCCGTTGGAAAAAATTTTGGGAAGCAAACAGGTATTATAAAACCAAGGCAATAGCTGTTCCTAAAAAGTGGATATTTATCTTGGCATTCCTGCTGAGAAATTTTATATATATTCAATATTTTCTTTTCATTTGTATCCTGAAAGTATAACTATTCAAAGGTAAAGGACCGTTACCAGTGTCTCTACACTTTAGCTTATCCAACCTTAAGTGGTTTCCAAAATTTTATTCTTAAGCAACCAACGATTACAGAGAGCACTAGATGTCAGATGGAAGCTCCATCACATAGCAAAAACACCTTAGTCTCCACAATTAAGCTGATACTCCACAATGAAAAGGTAGCTTAGTAAACAAAAAGCAAAACTAAATTATACAACAGCACCTGGGCTCCAGATATAAAGACGCCTGCTACCTCAGGGCAAGGCAACCTTATACAGTGAAAACTGTAACTCCTCCTTTAAAGTCCCAGGTTGCAAACACTGAAGTTCAGCTGTTCAGAAGTTACAGCACTATGCTGTCATTCCCATCATCTGTTCTGGTTAATTCAAAGAAAATGCAATCATCTGCTTAGGTCAGTCCAGATCAGATGAGTATAGCCAAGTGACTGTGTCATACACAGACAATATATTGCCATGCTCGTTAGAGTGGATCTAATTCACTGTCATCCTTATGTGTATACAAAGAAAACTCTCTCATCTCATTGGATATGACTGCTTCCTTATGAAAAAGACAAAAATCAATCTTTCCTTTGTGCTCCCTTTGTGCTTTTCCTACCTGTAGGAATCCCCCCATGGTTTGTTTTATTTCTTTATTTTTTTAAAATTTTTATTATTATCATGGTATGGCTGGTTCTCTTCCCACACTATAATCACATTTTAATTAATCTCATTTATTCTCAAAGTTCTATGACTCCACTGAAATCAACTTTCAATATGGGCATGAACTATACCCAGGATTTTGAGATGTCCTTTCCTAAGCGCTACACTAAGAATGAGGACTTGTGCATTGCTAGGAACCACTGTATCAGTTCCAACAGGATCAGCCCTGTCTAGCAGCATGTCCTGCCTCCAACAGTGGCCACAGGTGCCATCAGTTCAGAAGAGAGCATGAGTATAGCATCTTCCTACCTTCTGGCTCAGAGGATTTCATGAACCTATATGGAAATTCAAGAAGTAGAAGTAATACAGAAAAGAAAGGATGTTGTCATTATTTAATTAAGGCATCTTTAAAAAGTAACAGTAGCAGAGAGAAGAAGGAGTTCAGAATGATAATGGAGAAAAACAGTACTGATGCAGACCCACTTTGGTACTTCAGAAGATACAGAACAATCACAGTACACTACAAATGTTAAGCCTATTACACATTTCAGTCATCCACATTTTAAGATAAAGCAGAGTTCTGTGTACATGCTATAACACTGCTGTTCTTTCCTTCTCCTTTGGCCTGATACAGTCACTGGGATCTGGAAATTTTCACAAAAAGAGTATCCTGGTTGGCTTCAGATGAGGGGAAAACAAATCAATATTCAGGCTGTTATGCAATCATGCCCACTGACCCAGGACATTTACAAACATTACAGAAACCAACTTTGGACAATAAAATGGAACACCACCCTGAGATCTATTGAGCAGCCTTCTTAGTAAAAACTTAAGATAAGAGGTATACAAGTGCTATTTAAATTCAGCTGGTCCTAAGAGAGGGATAAATAACTAAATATAAAACCAGAATTGATCTGACACTAGTAAGTCCTGCCAACATGTGCTTCCTCCAGTTCAACAGAATTCTAATTGTGGAGTTACCACCAAGAGAAATGAACCTCCACAAAGCCTTAGAGAAGAGCCATATCACAGCAGGGACCGTTCCACAATAGAGATACAAAACCCAACGCAGGACACGAACCACCTGGACTTCACCTGAACGTTTTCACTTTTCCTGCCTTGAAACTTCTAAGGTAGATGTTACTGCCCATGATCAGTAAATCTGATGCATTTAGGAGCCACCCTAGGGCATGCAGTAGCAACTCCATGCAGTACATCTGCACGTTCTTCTGCCTGGGGAATTCTGCATGGAAATACAGCTGCCCTGTTGCTGCAGGTCTTACAATCGACCCTTTTACAGCTCCACCCCCCTCTACATTTTTCTTATTTCAGAATGCAAAGGTTGTGAATTTGCATTTGTATTACCAAGCCACACATCACATCACCAGCACATCTTGTACTGTAAATAATTTAAAGCACAAATTGGATAAAGTGATTTCTGATAGAAGTTAGTTTCATAGTAACACCTGAAAAATACCTTGTTAGCAAGAGAGAAGCTGAATCCCTTACAGATTATAAAGACCAATTTGGGTTCAGTCACAGACTCCTACGATAAAAAATTGTATGAAAGTAATTTTCTTATTACAGTACTTATTTCTAGAACATCTATCAAACTATCAAACATATACTCAAATACACTAGGGAGAGTATCAGTTAGTGTGTAAGTTGAAAAGCAATCCATTTCAAAGTGAATCTGGACAAAGCAGTTTATTAATAGCAATAATCAATTGGAATTTCAGAAATATTCAGAGAACAAGCTGAAAATGGGACTGCTCATCACACAAACGGGCTATCTTTATCTAGGGAGAAAACCCAAAGCTCTTAGAATACTTCAAGAGTTTTGTCCAGGTGAAAAAACTGTCATCTGTAACATCACCTAAGCTGATACAGATAAAAAGCTCAGGGATAGACAGACTCAAACTAGCAAAGCCACATCTTGTTAAAGCATATGTCGCCTGTCTACAATACTTCTAAACACATGCTAGAACATACTGGATGCATTATCACATTTATTGCCTTGACAACAAAGCTAGAATTAATAGTACAGGGTAGTCCTTGTTCCAAAGACCTAAAATTTAAGAGGAAGCAAAGTATTAGCTGAGTTTTCAGATGCTGAGAAGATGGTTTACTGAGAAGCAAAGAAAAAGCCAAGAATTTTTAAAATTTATTAGTTAACTAGGGGAAATAATAAAAATTGTAAAAGTAAAGAAAAATAAGGAAATCTCTTTTAAATGAAAGATTTTTATGAAAAAAAATTCAGAAAGAAAACCTTTCCATTTTTTCAGGTTTCTATTTTGCTTAGAGATGTTTAAAAAGCACGTTTACAGTCAATGGAAATAGAGTAGGCTGCAATAACCAAGCCTATTTGTCTCCTACAAGTTTTAAAAGGAACATTTTCACCATTTCTGATCTTGGATATTTAGGAAAGCTCTACTGAAAATAACTTCTATCAATTTAATACTTGAGACCAAGTGCACCTCATCATTGGTACCTAGCAAGAAAACTGTGTTTTCTTATTATTGTTCCAAGATAACTCAGCTTCCTTCCACTAGAAAAGCACTGAAGTAGCCTGAAAACATTTATCCATCAAAAATTTGTTTCACATGAAGTGGGGAAGAGAGTGAAAAACTGCAACACTCACCAGCTTACAAGAAATGTTTATGCTAACAAGAAACAGTCTTGCTTTTGGTTTTTAATTGCATTACTTACATTTGGGGAACCGAGCTCTTGCTTTTTATATTTCTAATGCACAACACAAGAACAACCTCATTTCTTTCTTTAGATTTCTACAAAACCAGTGAGGTGTTACAAATAGATACCCCAGTGAGAATTCAATTAGTACCACATACACCAACTATGACTTCCATGGTTCCTAGTCTTTAAAATTCAGACTTGTGGACAGCAAATAATGTCCTTCAAATTAGTAAAGTGAATAGTGTTAAATTAATTATTTTGGGGTCCTCACAAACTTGCTAATGTAAACCTTCCATTTAGAATGCAAGAACATATAAACCCCAGCAATTTTACTGCACACAGTGAATTAATAGGAGGACTGCTGGAGCACATCCAAAGAAGGGCAAAGAAGCTGGTGAAGGGTATGGGGGACAAGTCTTATCAGGAGCAGCTGAGGAAACTGTGGTTGTTCAGTCTGGAGATGAGGAGGATGATGTGAGACCTTATCACTCTCTACAGCGACCTGAAAGGAGATTGTAGCCAGGTGGGTGTCAGTCTCTTCTCCCAAATAACAAATGATAGAAAAAGAGGAAATTGCCACAAGTTGTGCCAGGGGAGGTTTAGATTGAATATTAGGAAAAATTTCTTCACCAAAAGGGTTGTCAATCACTAGAGCAGGCTTCCCAGGAAAATGGTTGAGTCACCATCCCTGGAGGTATTTAAAAGACATGTAGATGTGGTACTTTGGTACAGGGGTTAGCAGTGGACTTGCAGGGCTGGGTTAATGGTTGGACAACTCCATGATTCTGTGACTGAGATTCCCAGCTACTCACAGGTTATTTAAATAAAAGAAGTGTACCACTGTAATGTGAGCTTATAACCAGACTGCACTTTGTGGATGTATCTTGACATATCAAACTTGTACAAGCTTATCTGAGAAAAAAAGGCCAACCCCAGCCATTATGAATTGTGCTCTTGATGTCTTCAGCTAAGGCTTTCAGGAAGGCCAAACCTGACATCATCTCTAGATGTGCATATGCACCTCAGCACTGTCAAAAGTGGTGCTGCTTACCCAACAGCAGGTTGATACAGCTGCCATCAGCATGAACTTCACAGTGCCAACACCAGGCTATTTAACACCAGAAAGTTTAATCAACATACTGGCAAGAATCTTTTCAATCTCTCTGACTGCTGGGTATAACCAATGATATATACAGGTCCATAAACACACACAGACACAATCATGCATATTGCCAGCTACATAAAAAATTATGCCATTTTTGACTCTGGGTCAGAGTGAAGTCCTACAGACCAATTGATAAATAAAGCTGTTTAAAACCTGCATGAACTCACATGTCAGAAAAAGGGCATTTGGGAGTTTTGTTTTGGTTAGGTTTTTTCGAAACCAGAAGCTGATGAATAATGTGCTCATAAATAATGATACAAGTAATTAAGTATTTATGGAGTAATAATATAAAATAAAATAAAATTTAGTACCTTACTAAGGAACACTCCTTCTAGAAGGCTTCTAGAAGTTCTTAATTTTAATGGATATTTAGCAGTTCTCATAAAGGGGCCAAGGAAATCTATAAATTCCTTAATCTTGACTACATTTCCTTTACTCTCTTTGTGATTGTGACACATTGCAAAATTTTACTGAAACATCCTTCAAGATTATAGCATAAACCAGAAAAAGTAAGAAATTATTTTTATAACTTGATTAAAGGAAAAATAGATTAATGGATGATATGATGCATATATTTCAGGTTTATTTCAATCTGAGCAGTTAATTAATTATTTTTTTTAATGGAACCACACCCTGAATAACACAGTAAAAAGCTCACAATGAAATCCAATTAATTCCAAGACTGAGCTGTGCATTTTATTTATGTTTTCACTGCTGCTTTGTTTTTAAGCATAGCACCAAAAAGGTGAACAAATCAGACTACTGCTGTCAACCAATACAGGGTGACTTTATGGTAGCCACAGATAGGATTTAACTACAGAACTATATTTAACCTGAGAAGATAGGGTCCTATTTATGTAATCCTGCTTTAGAAGCTTCTAATGAGTTACTGCAGCCTAACCCAGATATGCCTGCCAGCAACATCCCTGGCTCTCTCATGTCAACACAATAACAAGAGTACGATTTCATCATAAAAGTTCCTGCACAGCACAAAGCACACCCTTGTTCAACATGTTGATCATCAATATCAGCAGTAATCTAAAAATAAAATTCAGCCCAATTTAACTCATACCACAGAAGCTTTATTTTTGTGTGTATTCTATTTGCTATATAGCCACAGAGGCAGTGTTACTCAAAAGAGATTTCTGAGGCGGGGGAATAAGTAGCCAATAGAATTAGCTAAGCAAAGAAATTGGTAAGTTCTGTGACATGAGAGCACTCACAGAGAGAGCAGATGCCTACATTTACAAATTAATGAATGCATGCAGAAATTACTGGAAGATGCTTCACATGTGGAGTTATCACTGTGGCCTCTTCTGGCTGTAAAAATCTAGCAACAAGAATGCTCATCCATCTTTGAGATGTCTTCATCTTTTAGAGGGTATCCACTGAGAGTCGGGCTTCCCAAGAAGTCCTACATTCAGCCACCTGTCTCTCAGCCACATATGGCACTTGGGGATCAGCGGGGGCCAGGGTGAGGACCGGTCACTCGGTAACATCTGCCGACTGATCAAAAGTGGCATTAATGAAATTCTGAAAGGAGTTTAGTGCACTCCTCCAGGCTGAAAGACAGCTGTAGTGACAAAAGGTGTTCATAAAAAGCAGCACATCAAGATTATAAGTGGTAAAATACAGCAGGGAAAAGGATGAACCTTTTCAGAACATGCTTTTTGACTGAAGTCACCTCCTATAATCACCTCGCCAAATACAATCACAGTACAAATCAAGCACAGCATGAAATGTAAAGCAGCCATGGCAGAAACAAGGACAGGAATAATAAAGGGTCCAACTACAAACAGAAGAAAAAAATGAAGAATTCATCATAATGATTGGGCATTGCATCACGCATTTCAGTATCTGTTGTTTCTAGATTTGGCTATATTTAAGGAGTTATTAGCATAAAGATCATCTCAGTAAATTATCATAATACCAAAAATTACATATGTATTAAAATAGTTTGAATTTTGGTGCTTTCACTTATACAGTATTTACAGGAAAAGTATTAGAATGCAGTTCAAAGAGGTGATGTTTCAGATGATCACATTTTCTCTTGGGCACTAGGATGCCTTTCTCTGTTGCTGTATCAGGTCCATAGATTTCAAGATTCAGAGAACAGCGACTGTACCAGGAATGAAGACATGGCATTCCCAAAGCCAAACGAGGCAATAGACCAGAAGCACTGTATCTTGGCTTCAAGTGCTAATTATTTCCCTGCAAAGCTAAGGCTAGAGTCCAGTGGAAAGTTCTTCCACTAATTTAGCTTTTCACAAAGGAAACAATGAGGTCCCTCAAAGAAGAAGAGTTTATATTTATTTTACTTAAATAATTTATAAAACCCCCACAATGACAGGAAAAACAAATAATGGCATCTTTTCAGCAAAAGACGACAAGAATACAAAGCTTATAAGACAAAGGTAAGAGAACTGCAGATTTGGTGACTGGCAATCCAAGCCCTTAGCTTGTGTAACTACTGCATACAAATAGATCACAGATTTTATTCTGTGATTGGAACTAGCTCCTCCACCATCATCCTGGATTTATCAATCAAGGCACTGTTTCTGCATCATGAGAATGCAACATAAACACTTCATATAATGAAAAATGCCTGGTATCCAGGGGCTTTCTGTGAAGACTTTTGTTGCTAATATTTTCTTGCCTTAAGCTACCATCTGAAACATGGAAAGCCACCCTTCATGGAAAAGCAACACAAAGAGGTAACAGAAGATCATTTTCTTCCACCTCCCTCCATAATCAGCAATTAGCCTGTTTGAATCCTTGAAATTTAAAACAGAGAAATGACAATCCAGAAAAAGTTCATTGAACAAAAACACTGTAAACTCGCTGTAGATTTGAAGTCATCCAACACAACATGATCATGGAATCATGGAATTAGGTTGGAAGGGATCTTCAAGATCATCTAGTCCAAACCCCTCCCATGGACAGGGACATTACCCCTGTCCTATCCCTACATGCCCTGATAAACAGTCCCTCTCCAGACTTCTCATGGACCCCTTTCAGGTCCTGGAAGGCTGCAATAAGGTCTCCTTACTGATCAGATGGGCTGAACAACCTCAGGTCTCTCAGCCTGTCTTCACAGGAGAGGTGCTCCAGCTCTCTCATCATCTTCATGGCCCTCCTCCGGACTTGCTCCAGTAGCTCTATGTCTTTCTTGTGCTGGGGATCCCAGAACTGGACGCAGTACTCCAGGTGGGGTCTCACAAAAGCAGAGCAGATGGGAAGAATCACCTCCCTTGACCTGTTGGTCCCACTTCTTTCAAGTGGGACACAATTGGCTTTTTTGGCTGTAAGAGCACATTGCCAGTTCATGTTGTTCTTCTCATCCCCCAACACCCCCAAGCCATCCTCAGGACTGCTCTTAATCCATTCATTGCCCAGCCTGTGGTTGTGCTTGGCATTGCCCTGACCCACACGCAGAACCTTGCACTTGGCCTTTGCTGAACTTCATGATGTTTGCACAGGCCCACCTATCAAGCTTGTCAAGGTCCCTCTGGATGGCATCCCTTCCCTCCAGCACGTCAACTGCACCACACAGCTTGGTGCCATCAGTGAAGCTGCTGAGGATGCACCCTGTCCCACTGTCCATGCTGCCAACAAAGCTGTTAAGCAGCACCGGTCCTAATACTGAGCCCTGAGGGGTCACTCGTCACCGGTCTCCATTGGGACATGAAACCACTGAGTGCAACTGTCCAGCCAATTCCTTATCTCCTGAGTGGCCCATCCATCAGCTCCATGTTTCTCCAATTTAGAGACAAGGATTTGGGGGGAGGCAGTGTCTAATCTCAAGTAGAAAGCTGATGTACAATTCAGATAAATCCTATGTTTAGCAGCATTAAAAGATATTAAAAATAACAATAAATGTTTCTTCATCATTATATGGGTAGATTTGAAACTGATACTAACATTTAAAATTAAAATTGCATAATGTGAAGACAGATTATGAATAGTAATTCAAGGGTATTACACATACAGATGATCTGTGCAGACGGAAATGTATATTCCATCCTACAGAGACAGATAATCTCAATGGAAGAAAAGAAGTAATTATGTAAAAAGGAAATACAGAGTGAACCAGATATCAGAAAATGCTGAAATTCAAGTTACACAGAAGGCTTAGGTGCTTCATGAATAAAGAAGGAAGAACACTTCAAGAACTGAGAAATCATGCTATGAAAGAAGAGGAGGAGTATCAACTAAGTATAAAATAATATGCAGATTACTGTATGGAGACATGAAGCCTCTGAATATAAATTCTACTAATGAAAACCAGAATGAGTTTATCCATGTTAGAAAATGCAAAGCTGAGTTCCACTTACATATAGCTCAGCATTAAGAATATGGCACTTATTCCTGCTTGCTCAGTATCTCAAGTAAAAGGATGACAGAAGAATTTTCCTTTCTTGCCATGTGGATAGGAAGAAGGGTAACCAAAAAACCCCCAGTTTCCAGAAGTCTACTTTCTGCATTATTAGGAACAGGATGATAGTTTTTTCTCCTTGACATACTTCCACAGTGAGCATTCCAAACACAGAAGCAGAAGATCAAACCCCCCTGACGTTAAAAGATGAAATACATCTCTCTACAAAGACTATTATTCCCCACACATATACTCAGGAGTGGAAGCAGAGCCACATCCTCATCCAACTTGCAGATTGTCTCTTTGTTAGTTGCACTGATGCCAGCATCAAGTCTGAAATGTATTGTGCTGCTTCACTGCAGGCATACCCAAGGTAAAATCATGGACAAGTCTGGCTGCACCCTGCAGGTTAAGGTCCCCAGGTGACCCAATGTTATTAGAAATGCTATCTTTTTCTTTTTTACCCTTGCAATAAAAGTATTAATTGTTTACATTTTTTAAACACAAATGCAGCAGCATTTGCTCATCTACAAAACCAGAGAAAGAAGTGCAGAATGCCATTCAACGGCTTCAGTAATGAAGCTTTGATATTTAATTGATTTGCTTGAAACTGTAAATTGCTAAAAACAAAACATTATTTTAACCTGACAGCCCCATTGAGACCAGTATTTCTCACTACACTGGAGGCTTTATCTAAATTCCTTATTAACACAAATACTACTAACAGCATGCAGAAATCTCAGACCTAGAGCTGGCTTTGAACCTCACCCTGCCTTGCTTATAGGTTAATGCTTCATTTTCACATCTGCATAGGTACTACCTGCATAGTTATTACCCAGTGTGAAGCCCAGATGACAGAACCAGGACCTGACAGTCTTCAGTGCCACTCTACAGCTCTATAAACCAGTATTTACTGCAACTCACATCCCCTGTTCTTCTTGGGCTCAGATAGTTATTAGTTAATGTGGATTTAAGCAGCATTTAAGTCTTCAGCCACAGGGTTGGCACCATTTCTCCAACATCCTGCTCATCTAAGTTAAACAACCCTAGATACTGCAATGCAGAACGATATTAGCTAATGAGAGAATCACAGTATATATTACTCCAATGTGATCTATAAGCTTTGATACAGCACAGAAGCTGATGCTGGAATTTCCTTTAAAAATCTCTGAAGAGATAAAAAGTCCAAAATGTATGAGATTAAGTCTCTGTCAAGATAAGAGAGCGTTTGGTCTTGTACAACTGGGTCTAATTTAAAGGAGACAGAAGTGGCACGAGGTGAGACCTTGCTGGCACGGAGAGAAAAGCAAGAGCAAACCAGGGGATCTGCAATCAGAGAAGTGTGAGTGGGTGTGCAGGGCCATATTCCAAAGGGAACCAGTTTTGCT
Source organism: Gallinula chloropus (assembly GCF_964237585.1). Lineage (NCBI taxonomy): Eukaryota > Metazoa > Chordata > Aves > Gruiformes > Rallidae > Gallinula > Gallinula chloropus. The sequence goes on along the minus strand of NC_140092.1, from coordinate 2,978,882 downwards.
GTCATTGAGCCATAACATCTCAGCTGAGCATACTGAAAATATTTACCTGAAAAAAATAACACCCCCCCCCATCCCCCAAAAAAAAATACCCAAGGGAAAAAAATCAGGAAGTTTACAATAGAGGGAAAATTATTAAAAGGAAAAAAAAATGTCTCACGACAGTAGACTCCAGCATATATAGGTGTCTAAGTTGATACCAGGTTAAAGACCATATGGAAAAGAGGCCTGCAGTTTGCTTGAATGGATTCAGAACACAATCAGGTAGAGTTCTACCTCGCCAACCTTTATTTGAAGATGAAATGTTTATCATCTCTGCAATAGAGGGCTGTAGAAAGACAAAAAGTGAGATTTTATTTTTGCCCTTGGGGTGGCATATGCACTTTCTGTGTAGCAGGTTACAGTGAGGACAGCAGTGGTCAGGATCACACACCAGTGGTCTGTGCATCCCGTGTCTTCAGCCAGCAAAATGCACTTGTCATGCTGCACTGCCACCAGACACCTTACAGCCAAGCACAGTTGCACAAGTCACAAGAACAGAAAGTTCTCCAGACATGAAGAAAAACAGTCTGATACGTTATTTGGAGAAAGTTAAATCCTATTTGCCAAAACCAGATGAGCAGGACCTCAGCACCCAACACACAACATCTGTGGACTTCCACAGATACCATTGAAGAAAACTATGTGGTCAGCTGAGACCCCCAAAATTACCAGCATTATTCTTCCCTGCTTATGTGCTCCATGCAGCGTGAAAGCTGGAGACATACACATCACTGACAGAGTCATTGAGAAAGACCAGTCTCAAAACCTGCTGGCACAGTAGGCAGGGGCACCCGCTGTAGCTGCAGCCTTGCACCAAACACGGGCTTTCCAGTACTGAGCAGAGACTCACAGACCCTCCGTGAACCCATCAACCAGCACGCAGAGGGCAGCGCTGACAGCCTTCTCCATTCCATCAGCCACAGGGCTGGCAAGAACGAGGAGAACACTGCATGCATGCAAAATACCAAGCTGCAGATTCAAGGAGGATACCTATCTATTCAAACCCCCAAAACTGTAGCAGCTCCTCCCATGCAGAGCAGCAAGGAAGTGTAACCACTCCCATTAACCTCTCTGCCTAAAAGAGGCACTTGCATGCAGCCTAAGTCCAGGGCACACACAATACAGTCCATGGGTGTATGGATGATGGGTCCATGGTACACAGACTGTAGCTGAGATCAGAATCAAACCAGTCAATTCCCAGATGTCCATATTTTTCCATTTAAAACCCTTGCAAGACAGCACCCATGGCAACGTTTACATCACCTGTGGGGTGGGGTGTACCTCAGGCAATACAGGACAGGAAAAAGAAAAAAAATATCTGTGTAATTCAAGAACTCTCAAAAATAACAATTCCCACTGTCCAGTTTTATTTCAAAACCTATCCAAGCATTAATGATTCCTTCCACATATGAAAATAAGTATGTTATAGCAGAAACCAGAATTACATGGCTTAAACTATGCAGAACATCCATCCTCCATCACAAAAAAGCACACAGCAAAATAAGAACATGTAGCATTCTGTCATCAACAAAGCTGCCTACATAGACACCCACTCTTTCTTATTTTCTCTGTGGCATATTCTTTTAACTCACTCATTACCTTCTGCATCTCTCTCACAATTATTGGCTTACCTACTTGCCATACAGCTTCTTCAGACTTGTTTTCACAAGGGAACTGGCCATGGAAATAGTTATTCTCTTACAGTCAGTTCAGAATACAGCATCCATTTTAATTTTTCCCTCTCCCAATATAATCATATACCAATAAAAATCTTTTCCTTGAGAAACAGAGGGGTTATTCCAGGGTATATGCGATCTGAAATAACTAGAGCAGGGTAGTGATTCCGCACATCTAAGCTTCACGCTGTGATAGATTCACACGTTTGGTCCCACCTCCCAGTAAGAAGCTTGCAATTACTGCATTCCAGTGCAGGACCATGGATTTTTTCCAGGTCCCTTATCCACATGCCAGTTACAGCTGACTGTGGCAGATGAACCAGTAGTGCATTTTTTTGCATCAGATACACAAGAGCTAAATATACTACATATGAAAGAACAAACCTGCCGTATATTTGGCTGCTTCTGCAGATGAGAATTATTTTTCTTGACAATCATGATATTTAAGGCTCTGCTTTACCGACATCTGACAGGATTTTAGATTTACAGATCTAAGTCTCTAAGAAATGAACAGCGTTTATAATCTATAGTGATATAGAACACCTCCCTCTCAAATTTTTAGATATTCTTCTGCTTTTTGTGAGGAAACAGCAAATAATTAGAATCCTGTGTTGGTTTTGTGCTCTTTGAAGGATTAAACTCTCTCACTTCCTGGACAATATATCCATTAAGTACACTAAGTACTCTGATTAGAGCTTAAACACTGTTTAAATCAGGCATATCTCCAATACACTCCCTTAGAAAGCATAATCTGGCTTTATTATGAAATTATGTTATAGTGCTAGTACGCAGGGATCTGCTATTTCATACTAGTTTGTCAGATACATGGTCTCCATAGACATTTATCTGCATGTTAATTTTCTGAGTGCACATTTGTGAACACAAAAAAACTCTCTGCATTCACTGGTTTGACTCCTGGAAAGCACAGCTTTGTCACTCAATAGCTAGATTCCTAATAGCTAGATAAATAGATGGGCTAAAGCTAGCTCAAGTATATCTAACCATGGCTGTGGTCATGGTTCCCCACTGTGGTGCAGAAATAGCCATCTACATTTCACACTAGAAGTCAGCTGGGAAAGGCTAAGGTGAAAAGATGTGAAAAATAAAAAGTAGAAGAAAAAATGGAGTATTCTGGGTTTTCTTACACAGGGGAAGAGTAGCAAAAATTAAAATCCACAAAAAACCAATGTATACACAGAATATCCATCAATAATGTAACGGCAGGATTGATGCAATTAGCTGGGTGGAGGAAAGCTTTGGTTTTTACTGCAAAAGGTGGTAATAACCTCGACTTCCTGGCTGGTAGAATGTAGAAGCTAAAAAATCCTGAGAAATTGTAGCATTTTATGGCAATCCATTAAAAGCCAAGAAACTAAAATCCCTAAAACAACCAAACCAGAAAACATAAGTAATGGGATATAATGAGATGTCAGGAATTTTTTTAAAAAAAGGCAAAAAAGTATTAACTTTTCAAGGTAATTCATTGTAAAGAATACAAGTATAATGCCATTCAACAGTGAAACTGGTATAAAAATCCAAAAAGGCTCATCTGACCTTCAGAGTCAAGTGTATACATGTTAAGTTCTGGAGCAGGAGCTTTATCTTCAAGGCTTCAACCCTTCTTACAAATACAGTTTGAAACTGGCCAACAAACGCAAAAATTAGTCATAGGGGACTAAGAGCAGAAGCATTTCAGCTTCATTTCCGTAGGAAGCCAGTGTGCAGCAAATGTAATTAAAGTTTTTAGGAAGAATTTTCCATTTTACTGACAGACTCAGAATTACCAGAACAGACACTAAGTGCTGGGGCACAGCATCACATCCTCCCTCCCCATCCTACATGGTAGTGGCCAAAGCCTCGTGCAAAAGCTAATAGGATGATTATCCTCTGGAAGGATTATGCTGCCCAGAGAAGCTGAAGTCTGCCTTCGTGAGAATTAAGTCCATTATCCTTGTTGGTCAGCTGAATTATTTTCTTTTGCCATAGTGTAGATAGGTTTTCACTCTTTCCTAAAAGGAGTAAGTCTCAAAGAATACCTATGTAAGAAGCTGGGATAAAATGTACTTGCAGATCATCCTTTTCCATTTCAGAAAAAGAGAGTCCAGGAAAGGAAATGAAAGGAAAAATGGCTGAATTCTTCTTTAAGAAATAAAGGTCTGCTACACTAAATTAGCAAGAGTATAATTAGAATATAATATATACCAAATAAGTTTAGCAATGAGACATGATTTGTTCTATGAGAAATGCCAAGATATGACTCAGAGGAGATCAAGACAAGGTGAAAACACTGTGAAAGCAGTGCTTTACACCTTGATGGTGAAAAACCTGTGTTCTTGGGGTTTCATCTCTCATTTCTAACCAACTTAGAGACACAAGACATCACAATGCAGTCTCGCCATCCTGATAGGAACCACGGTGTGTTTACACACAGACAGTACAGCAAGAACTACACACAGGAGTTACTCCAACATCACACAGAAGAACATGCAGTTTAGAGATTCAAACAAAGCACGAATCCCTGTCCCACAAAGCAAAACCTCCACCCAAGAAATGTGTCCTCATTAGACTCAGGATACAAGTGTATCACATTGCCACAAGTATTTATAAATGTTCAGAGAATTAGTGGCTCACAAGAAAAAAAGGCTTGTACCTTTGCTTGGCAGTTCAAATGCAAGCCAGTGAGAAGAGTGAAAAATATTTGACACTTTCTCATCAAAAATAGAAGCATTATGGTGCAGCAAATAAACAGTTATCAGACGCTGGATACTGCTCTAAACAGAAAACAGAAACAGAAGATTAAATCTCAGCCTCAAAATCACTGGCATTTTGGAAAGTCTTATTAAAATAGGTCTACTTTAGATAGATGGGATCTGATCATTCTGATCATTTAAAGAAGATAGATAAGGTAATTTTGGAAGAACACAAAGAAGATTGCTCTACAATGGCTCATTCTTATTCTCACCATTGAAATAACAATAACAACAAAATAATTCTATTTCAATTACACCAAGATGCCACTTGGCTCACTTCATTTTAAAATAAACAGGTAACGTTAGGACTAAACTTGAATGCTTACAGGAAAAAAAGATAAATCACTTCCTCACCTGTGCAGAGATGTCAAAGCAACCAGAGACAGTGCCCACAGTGGAGGAGGACAACAATGTTTGTCTTGGCTACAAGGACACCATTTATTGAGGTTACACCTAGGAAGCCACACGTCCCATCCGTACCACATGCTTAACATCAGTGCTAAATGGAAAGCGAAACTGCAAAACACAGCCGGGTGGCACTACCGACACTTCCCTTCCGAATGGAGAGGCAACAGCTTCCACCACAGCAGCTACAAAAGTTCCGTACTAACCTCTTGTCAAAATCAACTGAAACAGTGGACAGCTGCCAGTTAGCTGCCAGTTATCCAAGACAATGGAAGTTAAGTCCAAGTGCCACTGAGAAATAGGAAAACTATACTTTATAACAGCTCCTACTTCCCTTACTTTCAAGGTAGGGTGCCAGAGAAGAGGCAAAATACAAATAAGATGGACTGAATACTGAATACAGAGCAGAAAACCTCAAATAGCTATGAGACACCTCTTGGTCTTCCTATAGTTGTGGTTACATCCAGCATTTAGTAGAGGATAAATAAGGAGCACCTGAACAAATACACATTGAGCTGATAATATAAATAGGTTCCCTCTTCATTTTACACTGATTACAGAGTGCCAGCTCACAGACTAAATATGTAGCTTTAAAAAAAAATGTCTGCAGGAAACAAAACAAGTAATCTTTACATCAAAGAGCTCTTGTCATCATCAAAACAAACCAAAGATGCTCTTCAACCATCTTCCACTAAAAGCACAGCAGGAGCAAAGCAAACCAATGTGGCCTGTCCTTTTTGAGGTGGACATAACCAGCGTAAAAAAGTCTATTCTCTGTTTCCAAACATCTCACCACATGAGTGATTTTTGCTTAACTTTCAGACTTTCACCTCTAGAAACTGCTTTTAGTTAATCAAATTATTCACCTTGGTACTAGGACAGCACTAGAGCAACTACATGTGTGTGCATGCTTGTGTGTGTTTATATAATGAGTATTAGGCATATCTCTTTCAAAAGCAGATGATAGAAAGATAAATCAGAAATTGCCACTCTGTATCTCCCTCTTTATTGACATATAATTTCCCATTGTGAACTCTTAATAAAATATATAGTGACCACAAGATATTGTGCCTAAAAAAAGCCCCAAAAATAAAATAACAGGAAAAACAACACTCATCATTACATCAAGTACCTTTTCTACTCCTAATGTAAATTAACAGCTGCAGGTGGGAGCTTCCCAGATACATTTGATTCTTCATCTGCATTTATGCAGGTGTTTGAAAGCCTATGTGGTAAAGAATGTGTCAAATTCAAAGGCAGCTGTGAAATTAAACATCAGATCTGTGTGTCTGGCATTGTGTTGAGAAGAAAAGGGGAAGATGTCACTTATCATAGCCCATAGCAGAAGTTTCTCTTAAACTGTCATTCTTATTATGTGAACAATAAGGAAGTAACCAACTTGAGGTTTTAATGATGTCAAAGAAAGGCCTCCAAAGGCATTCCACATGCAAAAAAAACCCCACAACCAGTTCTGTGATTAATAATAATGTGCAAGGGATAGAAGTATCACTGAAAAAGACTGAGTTAAAATGAGTTTAAACTACTAATATGGTACCATTTTGCCCCATTGAGAATGAATCCATACCACTTTTATTGACCTACTATAGTTATTTTCCCTATTACAGAAGTTAGGGCTGATAAAGTTTTATATCTTGAAAAAATCTTCAGTAAAATTTAAACATAAGTAAGGTACAACCTTTGCAGTGGAAGCCTTCCCAAGATTGAAAAAAGCACTTTTTTACATCACGAACTCAAGATGTTTTACTATAATGTGTGAATAACTATGAAACAATGACTATAAAATGGATTTTCCTGAATAAGTGCCATATATCATCAAATGCTCTAAATATAGGACTTTTTTAAAATGTGAAGGAAAAAGAGATGGAATGTGTTTGTGCATATCAGTACATAAAGCTGGAATTAAGGCTGCGTATTGTCCCTTCAAAATGAAGCAGTTAATGAAAGTTGAGAGGACAAAAAAGTCAGGATTACAAACAAGACATTAGGAAGGATTTAATGTTTTGTTTCCTTGGTGGCAGAGCAATCTTAGTTCAAAATTAATACGTGAAAAGATAAACTGAGAGACAGTAATCAGGGGTACATGTCCACTTATCCTCTTAGAGGAAAGGCAGCGTGCAACCAACATTGCTCCTAGTCAAAGAGGCAATCCAACATCACATTCATCATTATTTTCTGTTCCCTGACATGTATTTACACCAGCTCCAGCTGGCCTTACACTGTGCAGAAATGTGGCTCAGGCCCATTTATTTGCTGAATATACCTGCTACTTCTACATCTCCTATTTTCTATCATAATCTAATCCAAATTTCAACAGGAAGAAAAAACAAACCAAAACACAACACTTCTACACATGAAAGTAATGACCAACTTTAAAATAATATTTACAAAGCAGAAAGTAACAGCTGAACTGGGATAAACAGTAACAGAAATGGTGCTGGGGACAGAGAGATACCATGAAAAACAAAAAGTGGGCTTGAATGAAATGGAGCTCTGAAAGAAAAATCATGATGAGGAACCCTTATCCTTTATTCTACCACTGTGTACTGAGATTAACATTTTAACACAGCCTTATTTTTACCTCAGGTTCAACACTTGGTCTCTTTTGAGTATATTTCCAAGTCTTGCATTCTCTTAACAACAATCTAAGTCACTAAAAGGTATACACATTCAAATGAAGAGTCAGCACTGCTCAGACCACTGGAAAAGGAGAAGGCTTTTACTTGCCTGCAGGAATACTTAAACATGTAGAGCAAATCTCTGTAACTAATGACCTCTTCTCTTACAGCAGTAGAATCTCAGTTGATAGCAGACCTAAGCCCCTGTGCCTCAGTGAAGGAGTCCTCCTTAAACTTGTAGAGCACTTCTCCAAACAATGGTCTCTGCACTCATAAGGTGCAGAATCACCTCATCTAGAAGACCACAGAATCACAGAACATTAGGAGTTGGAAGGGACCTTGAAAGATCATCTAGTCCAACCCCACCCCTGGCCAGAGCAGAATCAAGATGCAGGATCCTTGGCCCTTCTGTTTAAAACTCCAGTGTAACTATTCACTTCATATTAACATCCCCACTACCTGCACCTATCCAAACTATAAAAACAAATCTCCAACCAAAAAGGACCCCACACTACCTCAGGTGCAAAAACCAAAGTCATCCCAATTGAAAGTGAATGTTCTAAGCTCTACAGAACATCACAGCTCCTGTATTACAATAATTTTAGCATTATGAATAGCAAGGCAAGCATACTTTCAATGCAGAACAAAAGCAAATTATCTCAAGAGATAATTAAGCTGAAGTTAGAAGCCATCATTAAAACCTTCCTGCCTAAATGCACCATGAATTTGTGTGTTTTACAATCAGAAAACATTTCTTTTCACCAGGCTTTGGGCAAACAACACAAAGCACAGGCACCTCGAGCCATGTAAAACCTGAAACAGACACTGGCATTTCATGGAGGTGAAACAGAGCAGAGCCTAAACAGCCTTACAGAATCCCACTGCTGCATAAATACATACACACATCATGCTTACTGTCAGTGAGACCAATGATGTAAGAAAAGACATTACTGTGTATACATGATGGGTCCTAAGCATAGAGCAAAAGGAATCTTGAAATAAAGTGGGCCATGCTTTCTTCCCCCTTGCAAATTTTGCTGGGATTTCCTTCTAATAAACCTATGATTTAAAAAGAAAATAAATAATAGAGAGACATACCATCTCTTTAAATTACCATCATTCCTTGGGCTTGTTTGATTAGACAGCATGATGGTACCTCAGCAAAGTATGACTGATAATCTGTAAGTACCCAACAAAATTCTTGCTCGTTTGTTAAACCCACGTCCCCTCCATGAACAGAGACCCTGCAAATCTGCAGGGACTTACAGGCCTAACAGGGCTGAGGTAAAGAACTTTTCTCAAAATCTCACCCATCCATTAGGACAAACGAGTCTTAATGGGCAACCAATGAAACAAAAATGACACTGTATGCAGACACTCCTTTCATCAAACCCTCCGGAGTAATCTGTGCTGTAGTGTTGCCATAGAAAACGGAAAGGAACCCTCCAATTAGGGAAGAGGTCACTCTTTAGCAGAGATATTATGTAAATACCAGCCAGCCAGCACCCTGCAAAAGAATTAATAAAAATAAAGGCCTCATCCTGCAAGCCCTCCAAGGGCAGGCCTCGGCTTCCCTCCCAGAAAACCCACGCCAGCTGGGTTCGGCTTGCCAGAACAGGTCTGAACCCCCCCCCCTGCAACCTGCCCCGCCGACGGTTCATCCCCAGGTAAAGCCCGGAGGAGGCGAGGGCGGGGAAGCGCCGGCCGGGGGATGCGGGATGCGCCGCGCCGCTATCACACCCTCCCGCAGGCACCGGCGGATGCAGGACTGGCCGCGGGGGGGAGGCCGGGACGGAGGGATGGGTGAGCACGGGCAGCTCCTCGGGGCTCGGAGGGCTCGTACCCACCGCAGCCGCGGGGTCGTGGGCTTTCCCTTCCCCACCGCGGCCGCGCCCCGGCTCGCTGATGTATGCGGGGGAGTTGCGGGGGAGCCGGGGAGCCCGGCCGAACTGCTCTCTCGGCGGGCAGGAGCCGCCCCTCCCCGCCTGGGGACAGGAAGCACCCAGCCCCGCCAAGGACCGGCTGCCCTTCCCGGGGCTTCCTCGCCCGTCGGGTCACCAGCACGGAGAGGCGAGCGAAGACGGGCACGGCCTCGCCCCACCCCGGGCTGCACTTTTTCTCCTCGAGCACCTCGCACGACCAAAGTCTCCGAGCGCGGCTGCATCCTCCATCTCTCCGTCCCTCCGTCCCTCCATCCATCCATCCATCCACGCACCTACCCATCCTCCCTCCCCCACCCCCGTCCTCCGCGCCGCCACGGCATCACCCACTCGTGCCTACCGCCGCCGCTACTCACCCACGTCGCGGCCGGCAACGGCGGCAGGGCTCCGCCAAGCCCTCGCCCCGCTTCTCCCCCGGAGGGACCCGCTGGCGCGATGCGGGCGAAGCAGCGAAGCTGGCGGCGACGCACCGCCCGGCAGCCGCACCTCGCTGCCGGCGCCGGGCTCCCTCCCCAGCTGTCACCGGCGGCCCGCCCTCGGGAGGCGGCGGCCCCGAGCCGCTCCCCGCAGCCCCGCCCCAAGCGGGCGGGGGTCCCGCTGCCTCCGCCGCGGCGGAGGACGCCGGGCGCTGGGGAAAGGATGGAGGGGAGGGGGCGGCGGTGCCCCCGCGGGTCGCAGTGCGCGGGGGTCGAGGCGCTCTCAGCCGCGGCGGCTTCCCGGGGCCCCGCTCCGGGAAACTTCCCCCAGAGCTGAGTCAAGCGGTGTGCGCGGAAGTCACAGCGGCTGGCGTGGGGTGGGTGTAAATATCCCCCTTACCCGGCTTGCCACCGCGATAGGTGGAGCCCGTGCACGCCAAGAACGGGGTGCGGAGAAGGCTTTATCCTTTTAGGATATCCCATGCAAAGAATTAGGCAGAGAGTTGTCAGATTAACTCTGCTAGCACTCCCTACCCCTGCCAGACGGCGCTAAACCCTAATACCCTTTAAAACCTCATTATTTTCTTAGAGGGGAGCAGAATAGCTGCCTGAGGCTGCCGAGCCCAGGCTTTGCTTGCAGGTTTCAAACCAGACTGCACTGCGGCCGTTGGCTTTGAATGTGCCTTTACTAAATGCTGTTTGCGGCGTATTTGGCTTGATCTGGATTCAGTGATTGGCCCAGTGAATGCAACAGAAATGCCCTTCTGTTAGCTAAATACTAAGACCTCAGGGAATGGGAATGGTCGGGATAATTAGCTCAGTGTTGTGTCGATGGCTAATGCAGTGTTTGTGTAAGCAGGCCCGGTGTCAAGGAGAAACAAGCAGCATTACCGTTCTCTTTGGGGTTCTTTGTGTTCTTGCTGCAGGGGTGCTAGGTGTATACTCAGTTTAATAAGCCAAGATGGGTATAGGAAAATCGCTGGATAGATTAGAAAGAAGAACTCCAAATACAAGAAACATGTCAGTCTTGAAACATGCTCTAAGAAATAGGTTGATGGGGTTCATCAGAAAGATGGCTCCAGGCTGCAACACTGAGACAGCAATTTGAGAAGGGGATGCTTCAGTCCAGCAGGTAAAACTGTAACATGATTGATGGCCCAACTGAATGCTCAAACCCAGATCTGAAATGGAACACACAGTTTCACAGTAAAGACAACCCAGCAGAACAGATTGAAAGGGAACAGGCATTTCCAGGCAGTGTGAAGCAACATTAAACCAGTCTCTTTAAACAGACTTTAAACCAGTCTCTTTCCAAAGGGGTGTGTTTCAAACAGGAGCTAAAGGAATTGTTGTAGCAAGAATAACCTTGAAAGTTTCTCCACTGTAGAGAAAATACTGGGTTTGGTTTTAAAATCAGTAAGAACTGAACGGCGTTAATTACTTCATATAGTTTATTTGTTCCACTCTCCATGACAGTTTCAGGTGTAAATGTTTGATACATACACTCTTAAAAAATGTTGACACATTTGCATGTGGTGATGTTCCCAGCCTGGATGAATGAAACCATAATAAGCACCTTGTCATGCTATAGCCACTACCTGACTGTTCTTTATAGGAATGGGAATTTTGGGACTTCGTTCTGGCCCTGGTCAGGCCGAGAGGAAATCTGAGCTCTTAAATAATATGTGCCTTATGTTAGTGTTCAGTCTTGTGCAAGGATGCAGTGTGGTGCTCTGAAGAAAGGTGGGATGTTCTGTCTCAGATTTGCTTATGATGGACTGGTGATAAGTTATATGCAAATTATCTTCTTATTAAATAATTTCTGCTGGAAAGTATTTGAACATAAATGAGAAGATGAAATTTACAACTCAGCCAGCACTTCGTTTCTCTGTATTTTTCATTAATAAAAATGTTTGAGCTTTAAAAAATGTACATAAATTTCATTTAATTTAAGGTTAGGTGATCATCTTCTTGTCTGCCCACAAGCAAAAAGATTAGCCTCCTGTCTGACATGGCTGCTGTTCCCTTCAGCTGGAGAGCAGCCTTCACTTCATGAACCCCAGAGCACCCTTCTGAGAGTGTGTGGTTTGACACCCACTAACGTCTAGAAGCTGAGGGACCCATCCCACTGTAAGCACTGCACAGATGTTCAGTAAAGATGTTCCCATCCCAAAAGAATGAAAGCTATTAGTGGACATAGAATATCCAAGAGTGAAATATCACTGGAATATCCAGTGAAAGCAGATTTAAAACCTGACTTGTATATTTCTTTGTTGCTTTGTTTACACTAGTGTTAGACCTTACAGGAAGAAAATAACAGGGTCCTGCAAGACTTGCCCAAGTTCATACTAGAATTCTGTGGGTCAGGCAGAAATTAATCCTGGTATCTTGTGATCACTGTGATGTCTGTCCCTGATAATGCTGAAAACGCACACGGGGTGGCAGTTGTAAAATGCAGAAGACATCTGCAAGGGAAAAGGAATGTTTGGCCCAGCCAGTGGCTGATCCTTTAACACTGTTTGTTTGGCCAATGTGTTACCAGATTTCCAACTCTGCCTTTAGTGATTAGCAAAGCAGACTGAAATACTGAACCTGAAGAGTCCTATGTGAGACATCAACGAGAAAATACTGGTCTCTCTTCTGAATCCCACAAGATCAATGCCAGTAGAACTGAGGCTTGTAAGTAAAACTTCACAAATGCATTTAAAACCATTTTGTAATTTCCCAACTATGCAGTTTAGAATTAGAGGCATTTTGACTTTATTGTACTCATAGTAAAATAACTATATTAAGTAGAAAGCAACATAAAATTTCAAGGACAGGCCATAAAGTGAAAAGTTAATCCATTTTTAATATTGATATAGTCATTGTAAAAGCTTTCATCCTGCAGACTAGCAGAAGGATAACAGAATCCTTGCTCTAAATTTGTCCTAAATTTTTTTTTCATAATAAAAATCCCTTGTAAACAGTGGTGGTACTCCTGCTCAGTGAAAACTCAAAGTGTGAGATAATTTTAAATTTCATCTCTGCATAATTGTAATGCTTCAAGCTCTTACATTCTTTTATTAAACAAAAAAAAGCCCAGCCAAAAACCCAGAGCACTTTTGAAACTGATTTACACACACAGGACTGGGCTGTCTGTGTCTGTAAACGTGAAAGGATTGGATTTATTATCTTTTGCTATTGTTGTTATTATTGTTAATAGTATTATTATATTATGGTATGCTGGGTTCCATCAGAAGAGAGGTGGCCAGCAGGGACAGGGAGGGGATTGTCCCTCTCTACTCTGCCATCCTGAGGCCCCATCTGGAGTCCTGTGTCCAGAGCTGGGGCCCCAATACAAGAAGGATGTGGAACTGTTGGAGAGGGTTCAGGGGAGCCACAAAGATGATCAGAGGGCTGGAGCAGCTCCCCCACAAAGAGAGGCTGAGGGAGCTGGGCTGGGTCAGCCTGGAGAAGAGAAGGCTGTGGGGGGACCTCACTGCAGCCTTCCAGTCCCTGAAGGGAACATACAAACAGGAGGGAATCAGCTTTTTAAAAGGGTAGACAATGGCAGGACAAGGGGGAATGGACTAAAGCTAAAGGAGGGAAGGTTTAGATTGGATATTAGGTGGAAGTTTTTTACAGAGAGAGTGGTGAGGGGCTGGAACAGGCTGCCCAGAGAGGGGGTGGATGCCCCGTCCCTGGAGGTGTTCAAGGCCAGGTTGGATGGGGCCCTGGGCAACCTTGTGTAGCTCCAGGCTGGAGGTTGGTGTCCCTGGCTGTGGCAGGGGGTTGGAGCTCTCTGATCCTTGGGGTCCCTTCCAACCCATGCCATTCTATGATTCTATAATTCTATGATTTAGAAATCAGAAATACACATCTAAGGACTGATTTATTTATTTTTTACACAGTGTCCTTTTTTTTACCATCGAAATGCAGCCATCTGCAGGCAACTGTACAATACAACATCACTACAACAGTTATTTATAACATATGGCCATATTTACAACTTCTCACTGCTCGGCACTGATTGTTATTAATGTTAGCACCATGCAGAACAGGAAAGAAAATTGAACTACTCTTGTGGGGGGACTTCAAGCAGAAATTAATTATTCATTTTAAAGGAGTTGTGTGTGATTTTCATGGGAATGGTTTTTTTAGAAAAGTTGGAGTTAAGACATCCATTTCAGGAAGCCTGTGAGATATAGAGCCATTGAAATGGAATGAGCTTTTTTCCTTTAATTTATTGCAGCATTGTGAAACTTACAGTGGATTTTCATTTAAAACAGTAATGGGTTTTTATTAATGTGGGGGGGGTTTATACTATTTATTCAGATTCAAGATTGCTTGGAAGACCTGCCCTGATATTCTGAAGCAGTTGAGAAGTGTTTTGCTGCGTGAGCTGGCCAGTGAAGTGTCTGGGCAGCTCCACATCATGGTTCAATCTCTGTCAAGGCTATCTTGGCCCCAGAGCAGAGGTGCTACTTACATACCCCTGGAGAATCTGTCTTGCTGTGCAGTCATGTATAAAATTGATAGTGGCGTTAACAGGCACAAAACACCCATCACCTACTGTGATGTTGAGTTTCAAAACAGAATTTGTATCTGCTGAACCAAAAGGGAAAGTGGTGCCGGTGCCTGCAGCTCATAAGGTGGCACTGTAACTTCTGGGGGACACCATGCAGTGTGGCCAAGGGAAGAAACAGCCCACAGCTGCCAACAGCCTCATGCACATTCCACAGATTCTTTCTATAACACATATTTTGCCAGAATCAAATCTTCTTTCACAAATGGTAGTAGCGCTGATACACTAGGTTGTGACACAGAGATGCTCTTCCCTCTCTCTCTCACCCTGTGGATGGGTTCCACCATAGGTGGATGTTGGTAGGATATCCAGAAATGGCACGTGTTACAAATGCACTGGGGAACATGTACCATGCCTGGTTATCAATAGCAGCCAGAGGAATCAGACTGTAATTAAGAGTCAAAATATGTTCTCTTCCAAATGGAGCTTTAACAATCATAAGTAACGTTGCTGCATTGCAGCTGAGGAGACTGCACAATGTTCCTTTCTTTTGTGTGCAGGCAGGTGGCTGTGTGGCTGTGTGGCTGTGTGGCTGTGTACACACTTCTAATGTCTTCCTGCACCTGGTTTTTGACAAGTCACTCTTTCCTTAATAGAGGGGAAAGGCTCTTCTGTGAATATACACCCTAAAATTAGGATTTATTATTGCCTTTATGTACACCTGACTTGGTTAAAAGCTGCCTTGCTGTGCAGTCACATATCAAATTAAAAATGACAATATAAATAGATGAAGTTAATGACTATGCTGTGGAATATGGGGATAAGGCATTTGACTTATGGAAAAGCCAAGGGGAAAACTGAAGATTTACACTATATTAACCCATGTTTGGTCCAAGATGCTGTTACAGAAGTAAGCACAAGGGCTTTGGATGGCAATTGATTTCTAGTGCTACCTGCATAGCTCTCTAATGCATATGTTGAGATGATTAGCTGTAATAAGGTGAGGCTAGGGATTAAAAGGGTAAAAATAACAGCCATTACACTTAGAAATAATTCTCTGAGGATGTGTGCCTGTGGTTCACTCACACTTCTTTCATACATAATGCACTGAGCTGTTCAAAGCTTTGTTGGAAAAGGCTGCTAAACGTGGCCATTAAAACCATGAAACTTTGTTTGACCTTTTTTTCTTGTCATGATTCGTATTCTTTCTCTTTAAGGATGAGGTGTTTCATGGCCACCTCAACTTTCTAAACACAATATATTATTCTAATATTGGATATTGTGTATATTGATAATACTATATGTTTGGTATGTTGTAGGATTCCTGTAAGAGAAACTATAATTGCAAAGGAAAAAAAAATAAAAGAAAACTTGCTTTATTAATCATCCAGTTAACATCAGAATTTTGTCATATTGAAGGTCTGAGTAGTTCTACAGTAGTTTACATGGTTACAAAGTAGATGTGCTTTTCTTACATCTGTGTATTCACAACTGCAGGCAGTCAGGACACAATAGAAGGTTACGTGTCATTGCAAAGGATAGCAGCTAGTTGGAAATGTTCATTAAGAAATACCACAGCTTCTGTTGGGCACACTAATATAAACCTTCAATCAGTATACATAATGGAGTATTATTTCACCAGTGTTGCACAGATAACTGCAAGGTCTTTGTGTTGGGGCATATTGAGGGATTCCCTTGGATGTGTCTTTCTTACAGAATGAGAAAAAGGTTGCTTCTTTGTGAAGAAAGAGAGGGTGATAGGGAAATTAATAGATGCCAGATAAAATTCTTCCCTTGTCCCTAATAAAAGAAGATGCACTAGCATGATATTTGTCAGCGAGGGTACCAAAACTGTTCCTGTATTACCATATTCTCTTAAATGCTTAAAGAAAAAATAGCTGAAGTTTTTCCCAGCTGTCTGTAGATTTCTGGTGGTGCAGACTTTGGATGCTTTTGTACTTAATGAAAGTACACTCAATCTCTGTTAAGTGACAAGTTAATGTGCAAGAGAGGAAAATAAAAATATTTCTCAAGCTTGAAAATCAGAGATAGTTAATCTTATGGTAACAACACCATTTTTTTTTATTAATTGTCGATATAGTTCTGCTGTCATACCACTTTAAAGGCAAATTCAATAAAACAGGCTACAGTAAGCAGCAAGTTTAGACAAGGTTAAGGACATTAGCTCTGTCTTTACAATGTCTGTCCTTAGGAAAAGGTTCAAAATCAATTAATGTCTTAGAGTACATTGCCCAGAGTTCAGTAACAACTTGAGTAATTTAGACAGTGTAAACATAGACTCCTGTCCAATTAACATGGGTTGCTTTTATAATTTCTTATGGCCTCAGACAAGTTACAGTGAGCTTTATGAGTCTTTCTCTCCCCTCTCTTTTCTTTAGATGGCTTCAGAAAAAATGCCTTCCAGACCTCAGGTATTTGTCAGTCATCCCAGTAGTTCTCTGTCCTGGGAACTTCAACATATTGTGCTAGCAGCACAGGCAGCACTGAGAAAAATAAGACAGATCAAAAGGTTTGCATCTGATATGACAAAACAAGAATGGATATAGTGTATGCATCTGAGTAATACAGAATTAGACTAGATGAGATTAGGTGAAGTGAAAGGGACCTACAACAATCATCTTGTCCCACTGCAATATGTGCTGGCATAGGTTGCCACCATCATTTTATAGTGGAAGGGGTAATTCCATTGCAAATAAAGAATAAGAAAGAACACGGATGCCTGTCAAACAAAATCTAATTAAACTGTGTCATTGCAGGCCCAGCTAAAGAACAGTAGTAGTAAAATTCTGTGTTAAGGACATGTAACAGTTTGAGAAAGGTTCAGTCAACTTTTGCATAGCCTTGGTGATGTTGCAGTGGGGCAAAACAGATAAGATGCCAACAGGAGAGTGGAAAGTGTATGTAAATTAGTCTAGGAGAAGGTAGAAGGAACATGTAACTGAGGAAAGGATGGTCAGCACTAGAGCTGATAGAACCACTGAGTCCCCTGAGCTAGCACTGTCAGCTTGCTTGGCCTCCATCCGGAGGCTGGATCTAGCCACAGTACTTCATAACATGGGGGTTTCCCTCTGTGGCTCTTCATTTCCTGATGTTTTATTGTTTACTTCAAATAGAGAGGCCTGCAGAGACGATGAGTTTATGCTGCAGGTATTGGATGCAGATTCATTAATTCTCCACAGAGCTGTTCCCAGCTCCCAAAGCCCAGCTAAGGAGGTTTCAGGTAAAAAACCCCAGAGCCTGCTTGTCATTACCCTAGAGCTCAGTGTACAAAATTGGATTAATCTGGCAAAGCCAGGTAAATCTGGCAAAGCACTCAGAGGGTGCTCAGTATTTCTGCATCATTTCCTTATATATATTTTTTTTAATTTATTTATGGAGTTTGTGCAACAGCATTTGGAACTTAGCCTGCCTATCACCAACAGAAAGCCCTCCTGCTCAAATGGAATGAGTTAGATGTATATAAAACACTATGTGGCACCAGATGTGTGGTGCACAGGATTTCCCTGTTTCCAGGAAAAAAAAAAAAAAAGGTTTCTGGCCTAAAGGGAAAATGAAATTAAACCTCCAAAGGAATTTCCAGTTCCCTGTGTACCTATCAAAGACTATGACAGTACTGAATTATTTAGGTAACTCGCCCTCGTAGACTGTGTTCTTTTATGAATCATTTCAAGTGGCTTGGGTCCCAAGCATAAAAAATCTTAGCATATTCTAAAGATTTTGAGAATGGCCATGGGGAAAGATTAGGTGTGTTAAAAATTGATAGCCTAGAAAATTTTGTGAAACTCAGATTGCATTTTAATGCAAGACTTTTTTAATCTTTACATGTAACTTAAAAAGCAAAACTGAAAAAATTCCCACACCCTTCCCTGACCCCTCTCAGTCCACAAAAGAAGTTCAGGGTGAGATCAAGATAGCTAAAGGGAGTCTAAATTAAGAATTAAATTGGTCCTTTTTATTTTAATCATTTGCCCCAAGAGTTTTTCTTCTTCCCATTCTGCTATTGAAAGTTTCATCTTAAAACCAGATGTTACCCTGAACATATGTGAGCAGCAGATCTTTTATTATATGAGGGCTAATTAATGCAATAATTCACATATGTGTGTCAACAAAAGTACAAAAAAACCCCACAAATGTATTGCTGGCTTTTAAACTGCTGACTGAATATTGTCAACCATTGTGTTAGCTAAGCAATGTTTTGAGCAAGGAAAGCATTGTGCTGATCAGATATCCAAATTTGGCTCAGTTACGTCCAGCAGCAAATAATTTTTAGGTTAATTTAGGGAGATTAACAGGGATAGCATACAATAAGGAAATTTTCTAAATACTATGCCTTTTAAAAGTGATATGCATTACAAAATTCAAATGGATGGAACTCATAATTCTGAAGATCATCAAACCTTTATATAAGAAGAGCAGTTAACCAAGTGAACACCCTTTGTGGTAAGCTCAGAAGCATTTTACATTTGAGGAGTAAAGGAATGTTGATACAAATCTCAGAGCTGGATGAAATTTTCATACATTATCTGAACTATCTTGTTGTCCAAGGCATATCTGAATATTCCTTATAGAAGTTTGTATGGCTTCTTAAAAAAGCCAGCCCTGTGATTGTGGTCTGTGTCAGTGTTCTTGGAAAGCTTTAACTAATGTCTAATCTAAATCTCCTTTGCTGCAAGTTATTACTGCCTGTTCTACCAACCTCAATCACTAAAAGCATTCTCTCTGCAGAAGATTTTGCATATACCAAAATCTTCTTTTCTAAAGTTGAATGACTAGTTTTCCCACCTTTTCCCTAAATTCTGTCTGGTCTTTTGGTCACTCACTGCTCTCCTCTAGACTTTGTCCGTGTGATTCGCCTTTTTTCAAAGCACGGCCCTGGGTTTTGAAGTGTGGCAGCTGTGGCTTTACAACCCTGAGTAGTGAAAGGATTACATCCTGTATGCCTTACATGCCACCATGGCACTTGCCTTTATCTGAAACAGAATGACATTCTTGATTTATCTTTTTTTCCTTTCTTAAATCTAATGTAATCCCCAGTGTACTGATACCTAGCCAGTTATTCCTCATCCTGGGTTGGCTTCTTGATCCATCCTGTTATTGACCTATCTTAGATGATAGATTAGCTATATAGAATGTGGTTTTTCCTATTAAATTACATCTTGGTTTGGGTTTTTTTTTTTTTTTTGCAATCTATTGGAGTCATTGCAATGGTAAAATAAGTAAAGGACTGTAGCAGATTGTCTTTGAGGAGTAATTCTGTTTAATCTTTCCTGGGGGAATTTCAGCAGAGATGTGGGTACTGCACTAGGACAGGGAGACAACTAGTAGAGGATTGGTTCTGAATCTCTTCCAATCCTGTGTTTTTGTAATCATACAGTGATTTTTTTCAAGTTTTCTTTGCAGTTAACAGTCAGCAGGAATCTGACTGAAGACAATCCTCCCTAATGAGCTGCATGAAATACTGTCTTTTCTTTGTTTTAAGCTACGTTGATAAATTCTAATTCCACTGACGAAGCTAGGTAATCTAGGTACTCTCCTTCATTGGAAAGTATATCTGAATCCTCCATTTGATAGAGGATATAATGATACCTTCTGATTAATATATTGGGGAAAACAAGGGAAATGCAAACAAGGAACTGCAGATTCTGTCATATGCTGGAAATGTGCTTGCATTTCTTTTCTTTTTATGGAAGTCAGAATTACATGACTAATCTTTTCATCAGGAGCAATGTTTCCAGGAAGCATATCTCAGAAGTGTATCTCTTGCTATACCTGTGACTGATGCAAGTGCATTACAACTGCCTTTTAGCAGTGGAGAGGAATAGATGGCAAGTGTTAAAAACCAGATAGCTGATATTACCTTGATGGGTTTTTGTAAGCATTTGCTTAAATATACATAGGCCTAAGATAAAGGATATTAGGAATGCAAAGATAAGAGGTCTAATATTAGGAGAGACTGCAATTATACTATCCTTTGCAACCTACTCCTGTCCTTTTAGGTATATTTACCATGGCTTTTGTCTTACTTGCATCCCAATTTCTTTGTCTCTGGAGTTTTTATCTCATGATGCTCTTTGTGAAGGAATCAGTGTTCTGTATAGCTGTTTGGTTTGGGTTTGTTGGGTTTTTTTTTGATGGGAGGGAGGCATAAAAAATCTTAAGTCAGTACTGTTGCATTTAATGTTGAATTCTGTATTCTTACTATGAACAGTTTAAATGGGCACAGATATAATTACAATTAAATGCTTATCTAAAACCATAAGATTAATTTTTGATGGGGTCTTTTTTGCTAGTGTTTAATATCTTACAAATTTTGTAATGCTTTGTAAAACCTGGGGTATTTTTGTGTCCATGATCTTGGATGGTCTTTCCACCAAGTATAACACACAGTCGTAGCTTTCTCTAAATCTTTGCCTTGTTTAACAATTTGTAAGGTACTTCAGAAAGGCAGTTATATAGCTTTTGCAGATAGAGAAGCAGAGCTATAGAAACTGGCAAATGTGAGGCCTGAGGCCAGGCAGCAGTTCAGTCCTGATGCCAGTCTTTCCCAAGAAACTGGGTGCCTTTTCACGTGTGAGATGCAGTTAATGTGGCTTACTGAGCGCATTGCTCTGTCCTGCTTAAGGGGAAGATGGATTTACTGGCTGCTCTTCTTTACACTTAAGGGGAAGATGGATTTACTGGCTGCTCCTCTTTATTGTGGTAGATTCATTTTTCACTGGCAGTGTTTTCTGTGTCTCAGCTATAAATCTGCACCGTACATTCCATACATTCAGGTAACTGTCACAGTTTCCTGCATCCTTGAGGAAGCATTTCACTCCAGATCTGTATAAAAAAAAATGTGCAGATGTGGCATTTCAGCACATGGTATAGTGATGTTGACAGTTGGACTTCATGATCTTAGAGGTCTTTTCCAACTTTAATGATTCTTTGTCTTCTGATTACCCACCTTCTGTTCTTAACTGACTCCAAGCCTAGCTAGAGTGTGTCTGTGTTCAGTTAGAGGTGTTACTCACAGCTCTTGTCAGATAAGAAGACAACCCTTGTCCTCCTGTTATGAAGAAAGAGACATTACTACATAACAAAGCTGTTCAGACTGAAATTCTCAGTCTGAATTCACCAGTCCCAAGCAGGGGGGCTGGCTCCTGCTTTTTGAGCACCACTCCTGAAAGAGTAATCCACCCCCCCGCCAGAGCAAGATCACCTAGACTGAATCACAGGTGAATGCATCCAGGCAGGTTTTAATGTCTCCAGAGAAGGAGACACCACAACCTCTCTGAGCAGTCTGTTCCAGTGCTCCATCACCCTCACAGAGAGGTTCCTCCTTATATTCACATTACAGTGCATGGACACAGATATTTTCTCCTCCAGAAACAAGGGATAGGAATATAGCAGTTGTACAGCACCTACAAAACACATCTAGATTAAAAGCCAGCATTTAATTTGTAGCTGAAGGTGTGAATTTGATCAGTCAAAATTTGAGCTAAAATTGTGAGACATTTGTGAGGTTTAGGCTCCCCCTAGTAAATTAGCATTTCACACTGTCTGCTCTCTGCTGTTTCATCAAAACACAAATTTAAACCATTTCAACTTCTCACGAATGAAACAGATGTTAAGTACCTAACAATGGGTATAGCCCAGCACACACCAGTCTGTTCACACTTAGAAACAACTTTTTGAGAGTTCAGGAAAATAATTTTCTATCACCTTCACATTATTATAAATCACTTTTGTTTTCCTTCTAATTAGTGCCCAACATACATTTCTACCATCTAAGAGATAGCAAATGCTTTAGAATATGAAGAGTGTTATTGCCACCTGGTGGGAGCCTTGTGTGTGTAATTTACTAGCAATTTACAGACACAGTTGCAACGTTGAAAGGGCTCAAACTGATCAACACTGTCCTGTGAGAATACAGGCTATATTTGGCATCATGAGAATAATTAGATGATTGAATTTGCTATGACAAAACCGCATTATTAAAGAGCTGCAAGCTGTCCTTACATTCTCTTTAGTGTCAGGTAAAGTTACTGTTAGGGTTAGTAAATCCCACTGCTTTTGATATTAATCAAAAGGATTAGTGTACTGATGTGTATAAATAAAATCTGAACAAGGTTAGTGAAATAAATAGTAGAAAAAAATGATATGTAAAAGGTTTTGGGAAGATAAGAGCCTAAAGGGCAAAGAACATAGATTTAAATCTGCATTTCAAATTGACTGAATCCTTTCTCTTGATTATTTTATGTGACAATGAAAAATGTGAACTTTTCAGATAATCGTAGAATCATAGAATCATAGAATGGGCTGGGTTGGAAGGGACCCCAAGGGTCACAGAGCTCCAACCCCCTGCCACAGGCAGGGACACCAACCTCCAGGCCTGGAGCTACACAAGGCTGACCAGGGCCCCATCCAACCTGGCCTTGAACACCCCCAGGGATGGGGCACCCACCCCCTCTCTGGGCAGCCTGTTTCAGCCCCTCACCACTCTCTCTGTAAAAACTTCCCCCTAATACCTAATCTAACCCTTCCTTCCTTTAGCTTTAATCCATTCCCCCTTGTCCTGCCAGTGTCTACCCTTTTAACAAGCTGATTCCCTTCCTGTTCCTCTGCTCCCTTCAGGTACTGGGAGGCTGCAATGAGGTCCCCCCACAGCCTTCTCTTCTCCAGGCTGACCCAGCCCAGCTCCCTCAGAGCTGAAAATCTCTATTTAATAATTCCTTAACACTTTTCACATTTCTGTCATTGTGCCTATATCCAAAGCTTTGAAATAAGTGGCCAGTTTTTTAAGCAGGAAGCTGTGAGATTGACAGCGATATTGACATCAACATGATTTCAAAGTTTAGTGACTAACAGCACTCTAAGAAGGCTTCCTGACTAGAACACTGAAAGCCACAATATGACAGAATTCGATCTGACATGTATAGGACTGATACAATATATTTCCTGTCAAGCTTTTCATTTTCAATGTGACAGTTTTGCACATTTTTTCAAAATCTTAATTATTCTTCACAGTCTCTATTACAGGATCCTTTACATTAGACGTGCCTGAAAGTGAGATGCAGCAACTCAGTTTTTCAGGCAGCAATTTATACATGATGTTTTGTGGATGGAGAGCAACACGTCTGTGTTGGCTGCTGTGTAGCAGATGGAACCCTGAAGAGGACAGAAAGTAGTTTATAGAAAATTTTTGTAGTATCATTTACAAATTATGAATACTTTGTATTTCAAGCCATGTAAACTTGCCTGTCTGACAAAGGAACAGTCAATGCTAATTGTCCAAAGTGACCCAGGGATTATTTTCTCCTTTAATGTGGGAAGACCCTTATATCTTTAACTCTTTATAGTCAGGCATTAAATTAGCCAATTCCAAAGCTAAATTCCCTGTCAATTTTCAGGTTTAACACTGCCAGTCATCAGGAATATTCCTTGCTAACTTCCTTTCTATAATGTTCCGCTCCACTTTCTTTTCTCCTGCAATTTGGGAGAAACTTACCAGGAAAATCTTTGCTCTATTATTTTCCCCACCCCCAAATTGTTCTGCAAAAAAAAAAATAGAGAGGGGAAATTGTTACTCCAATATACTTAGGTGAAGAAAAGTATGTAATATATGGAGGCTAATTCATAACTATATTGGGCTTGGGGGTTGAAGAATCTGTACATTTTCAGCAGTCCTTGCTGAAGGTCCTGCACCACTGCCTTCTGATTTGTCTCTCCAATACAAAGTCCAGTACAAGGCTGTACTTCAGATTAAAATCAACCTCTTGCACTTGGGTATGTTGGAAATTACCTGAATTATGCTTTTTTTTTTTTTAATAATCTCAACAAAATGACAGAGAAACCATGAAAGATCTTTTAATTTTTTATTTAGGATGCCTGAGGGAATGTTTTTTAGTTTATGGTTTCCTGTGCATGTTTTGTCATCCTTGTTTAATCCATAAAGCAGTCTGTCATGCAGTCAAACAGATGGTACACATATGTGTCCCCTTAAACAGGTAACAACAACACCCTGTTCCCACAGGCTCTGCCTCGGGTTGCGCTGGGTTTGTTCCTTCACACTAGAGGTCACTGTGAGCAAAAGATTATGCTCGGCTGGCAAAGAAAAGAGCACTAATGGGTCCCTTTACAGGATGGAATCCGTGGCATGCTTTCCAGTTTGAAAAGCAGGTGCAAACTCATCTGCGTTAAACGTGTTGTTTGAGGGGGGGTGCTTCTTAATGCAGCCTCATCTACTTCCAAAATATTTACAAACCACTGCGGGAGAAGTTACTCCTGTGAAGAAATCCTCAGTGTTTAGGTATGGCCAGTTTAATTTTAGAAGGATGTAGCCTCTGGCAACACCAAACTGATCCAAGGTAGGAATTGTGGTCACTTTTTGCTGGGGTGGGTTTTTTGGGGGTTTTCTTGGTTTGGTTTTCTTTGGGGGGGGGGGGGGAATGTGTTTGTTATGGGTTTTGGTGTTTGTTTGGTTTGGGGATTTTCTGGGTGGGGCTTGTGTGTATAAACATTGGAGGCAATATCCCTACCTTGGATTAGGGAAGCTAGGAAAACTGCCCTGTTTTCCCTAGGCTCTAGGAGAACAGGCCAGGTTGATTGGAGCCCCGGGCAGCCTTGTGTAGCTCCAGGCTGGAGGTTGGTGTCCCTGCCTGTGGCAGGGGGGTTGGAGCTGTGTGAGCCTTGGGGTCCCTTCCAACCCAGCCCATTCTATGATTCTATGATTCAAAAAAAAACCCCAGAACAAGTACAACTTTGCTTCAGGTGCAGCTTCAGGCATTAGACAGCCAAGCCCCATTTAGGTAAAGAGGAGCATGCTACTCTTTCCCTTCCTTGAAAGCACTTGAGTAGCATGCTGCTCTTTACCTGCTCCAGGGAATGCATCCAGCCCAGAACTTACCTCCCAATAGCTGCTACGTCAGACCTACTAAGCCTTAACTACCACCTATGTGAATATGGTTGTATCTGTGCCCATTTTTTACATTTCTTCCCCTTTCACAGGGTATGTCCATGATTAGAGAAGACAGCCAAGAAGTGCAAAACTGAACTGCTGCCACATAAATCACCTATAGGGTAGATACTCATGGAAAAGATGGTCTTTTCCTCCCAGCTGAGAGTGCTAATGGCAGAGTGATGGTGTGGCTTTTTTATATAAAACAATGACAATGGATACTACTTGTGTGCTGCCATCCCAAGTGTATTTGACATAAGGACAGTGGAATAGAGAGAGGTTAAAAGAGCAGTGGACAGGGAAAGATGCTCACATTACCCTACATACTTTGGTGCGTGGAAACAGGTACTTATACAAAGGCTACTCCAACCTTGTGGTGACAGAGGTGTATTTAATATGCAAATCTGGGAAGAACAGTCTTCACGGCCATCTTCCCAAAACTCCTCAATTCATATTCTACCTGCTTTTTGTGCCCACTTTCCTGTGTTTTTCTCTCCCATACCTCCCACCCTTGCTTTTCATCAATTCTTTCTTCCATATGTCCACCCCAAATGGCACTAACATCTTAGTTGCTGCCAAGGACGTCGTTGAAACTCCAGATACTATGTCTATCATCTCAGTACGCTTTCTTACAGAAAATACCTGCTGCTTGAGATTTACACACTGCCTTCAAAAATATTTTTAAAAAATTAAAATATCTGTTTTCAGCTTGGTCCTTGGTGTAACAAACAATAGTAGCCAGCTGCTCATGAGGTATGCTGGAGCTTTTATTGCACTAATTTTATGCTGATGTAATGCTTCCATCAATTAAATTATACTGTCAAAATGGGTGTAACAGAGTAAACAACAAAACCTACTATTTTGAAATAACAGCTGTTCTCTTAATTGGCAAGGTGGGGCAAAAAAAAAGAGGTGATCTTTGAGGCAGCATTTAGTACAGGTTATTTATCATCACTCAGATATTTTCATTTCTATAATGTACTTCCTTTCCTAACTACTGAAGATGCACATGGCATTTCTCTATGAATTCTTCAGCTCTTCTTACTCTTACGACAAGAACACTGATGAAAATAGTTTTGCTAGGTTTAACATATTCCAGAAACATCCAGAGTAATTACATCAAATCTGAGTTGATTTTTATTCAGAGGTGTTGTGACAAACGCACAGAGTTGAAGGCTATTCATTGGAATGAGTCATTCTCCATACAGGTCTGTTTTCCTGGATGATCACTGCCTTATCTCTTCTTTTTAGA
Organism: Gallinula chloropus; assembly: GCF_964237585.1. Taxonomy (NCBI): domain Eukaryota; kingdom Metazoa; phylum Chordata; class Aves; order Gruiformes; family Rallidae; genus Gallinula; species Gallinula chloropus. The sequence continues at coordinate 2,952,301 of NC_140092.1, read as the reverse complement.
AATACTTTGATTAAATTTTTCATCTGGACTGCTAAGAAACTACTGGTATGCCAGCAGCACTGCAAGTGTGATTTCGTTTCAGTAATATGATTGGTAAATCAGTTTGATCGAGAGCAAAATGCTGTGTTTAAATGTTGTTTAGCATGATTTGCTCTTTTGCTGTTAAAATTAAATTTTCTGAGAGACAGACTTTTCTTAAACCTTTCAGCATCACAGGCATGCCTGGGTGCTGAAACACAAATTTCACACCATCATGTGAAAATGTCAGTTTGGATCCCATGCAGTTTAACAGAGGCGACATATGTGTTGCTTAGATCATTAGATGTCCCTGTTAGAGTTTGTGTCTAGAACTCATTGATGATTACATGAAAAAGTCATCAATTTCAGTCTGTATCTCAGTACTGCTCCTAAGATGTTCAAGCTACATTTTATCACATCATGCTAAGATAACAGCATCCTGGGCTGCGTTAGGCAAAGCAGGATGAGGGAGGGCAGCCTTCCCCCCTACTCAGCACTGGTGAGGCCACACCTGGAGTGCTGGGTCCAGTTCTGGCCTCCCCATACAAGAGACATGGACAGACTGGAGGGAGCCCAACAAAGGGCCATAGAGATGCTGAAGGAACTGGAACATCTCTCCTGTGAGGAAAGGCAGGCTGAGCAGTCCCAGCTCTCTCAGGAGAAGGGAGGGCTCTGGGGGATCTCTCAATGTATGTGAATACCTGAAGGGAAGGTACAAAGAAGAGAGAGCCAGGCTCTTTCTGTGGTGCCCAGTGACATGACCAGAGGCAGTGGGCACAGACAGGAGTTTCCCTTTGAACATCAGTAAATACATTTTACTCAGAATGACCAAACACTGTCATGGGCTGCCCAGATAGTGGAGGCCCCATCCCTGGAGACATTCAAGGTCAGGCTTGATGAAGCTCTGAGCAACCTGACCTAGTTAAGGGTATCCCTGCTTACTGCACGGGGGTTGGACTAGATGACCTTTAAAGGGCCCCTCTAACCTAATGCACTCTCTGATTCTCCAGCAATGGCATCAATGCATATCTTCAATAGATTATCAGCCATAAGCAACCACAGAACTTACCTGACATAAATCTCACTGTTGGGCAGGTTAGTAGACAGCATGGCAGATTTGACCTTGAACTAAGCTGCGTGTGACTGTGCCTTGTGTTGGAAAAGGGTCGGCACAAGCAGCAGGGGAGGCTTTATTTCATACTTCTTTTAGTTACTTTCCCAGCTACCACCCTCATTTCCACCTGTTCCCCAAGCCATTTACATCCGATAAGCACACCCACTAAATATCAAATCAATTGTATAGACTATCTTGAAGCAAATGTGAATAGAAGGGGGAGCAGATTGCAGCAGTAGAAGTTTGTCATATCTGAGCTAAATCATACTGTCAGTCTAAAGAAACAAGTAAACAGATCACACAAGGCAGGCATTCTATGTTCCTGATAAAACCATATTACACTCAGACTGCAAATGATCTCAAAAATAACTGCTTTGGGTTTTTTTTTCCAAATTTTATTTTCATGTGAAATAAACAGAAGCTTAACTTCATGTTTGTTCAAACTTATTTTGGGTAGAAGGAAGAATTTTGTTATGACTTCCTAGGCAAAGAAATAGTAAGACTTGTGGGGACATTTTTTTTTGGGGGGGGAGGGGGTATTAAAATAAAACAAGATGCAATGACACCAGCAAGTAGGATCTGGCATTTTATAAATGAAACACATCCTAAAGGAAAAAAAAAAAAAAAAGAAGCTCCCCAGGATCCGCTGCAAGTTTGGAACTTGTAAAAATCAACTGACTAGAAGTGACTAAGTTACTCACATGAATGGCTCAAGTTTAAATTTAATCTGGTTTTAGTTTGTGAGGTTTGGGGGGGGTTGTTGGGGTTTTTTTTTTAAATTAGAAGCTATTCACAGTACCATGTTGGGACCGTGACTTAACAGCTTGAACTTATTCAGTGCAGTACTGAGATACAGACTGAAATTGACGACTTTTTCACATATTCATCAATGAGTTCCAGACACAAACTCTAACAGGGACATCCAATGATCTAAAACAACTCCTGTGCTGCCTGCGTTAAACTGCATGGGATCCAAACTGACATTTTAGGTATTTTAAAGCAGCTCAGAAAGGAATGTGCTATTTCTAAAGAGCAACGTTTACTCCCAATGCAGCTCCAACACCTGCAGGTAACTTCACAGCTCACCAGCAGCCCGGGAGCCCTCCCCGCCCGTGGCACAGGCTCAGGCGTGTGTAGCAGCCCCCGAGAGGGGATGTAGGATTAACCCGTTACTCCCTTAGCACCCTTTCCCCCTTTCTCTTCACTGCTTTGGCTCTCTACAGAGACACAGAAGGGGAAGGGCCCGGCTCGGGGAGAAGCGCTTTACCGCAGCTGGGGCAGCCTCGGGGCGATGCCGGGGGAAGCTGCCAGGCACCTGCCCGCCCGGGTCGGCCACTGCGCTCACCCCACGGCCCGCACGGCAGGAGCCGCCTCACAGCGGCCACCCCACAGACGCTCTGTCGGCGACGGGCACCTCCCCGTCACCCCGCACTTCCATTTTGGAGCTGCCAAGCCCGCTCCAGCCGCCTGCACCAAGACACACGCCCTCGCCTCCCCCGCCGGACAGCCGCCCTCCGCCGCAGCGCGGGAAGAGGCCGCATCCAACGCGCCGCCTCCTCCGCCCCGGCAGCGCCCGCTTCCTCTACTCCGCCCCTGCCGCGACCAGCCGGTCCGCCGTGTCCCGCCTTTGTCTCCTCCTCCTCCTCCCGAAGGCCCCGCCCGGCAGCGGCGGAGTCCTCCCTGGGGAGCGGCGGACGGTGAGTGGCAGCGGCGCTGCCCCCTCAGCGCAGCGCGGAGGAGACGGGGCTGTGGCTGCTGGGCGGGCTGGGGCCGCCCCGAAGTGCTGCGGACTCCCGGCGGAGTCCCACTTGTCGCCTCGCCGCTGCTGGAGCCGTAGAGAAACTTGGCGCCGGGAGTCCGGGCTGGTGACTTCGCCCTGCCAGGCTCGGTGAGCGTCTGGGCGGGGATCCCGGGCAGGGCGGCCCGAGCTGCCGGCCTCCCTCCCGTTCCCCTGGCCTTCCGGGGTGTCATCCGCCGCCGGGGCAGCCCCCGGCCTGGCGGGGGACGGGGCCGAACAAACTCCGTCTCTCCGTCCGGGAGCGGCTGGGCGGCGGTAGTTGCAGAGTCACCGCTGGCAGCGCGGCTCGGCCGGGCGTCCCGGGGCGGGGAGGGCCCGCGGGTGGCCCCCGGCTCCTCCTAAATTGCCGGCTGGCTTCCGAACAAGCCCGAGCTCCCGGACAGCCGTACCCAGCCTCCCGTTCCCGGGCTTTTAGGAGAAACCCTAAAACCAGATCCAAGCGCTCGCTTCTATTCACTTCTAAGCCTGCTGCGGGGAAACTTGGTGGTGTCCTTCGTAGGGCACAGGCGGAGTGACCAGGGACGGGAGTGGTTTTGCTGTGGGGAGGGGGTGTGTGTGGTGTGTGTGGGGGTGTGTTTGTAGCTGACTGACACCGAGGTAAGTATCTTCATCACACGTGTCCTGAGAGATGCCTTAGTTGCCCCGTTCCCATTTCTGGGAGGGGTCCTCCCCAGAAGAGCATCCTCTGCCGGGGCTCTGGAGCCTCGGCGTGCCTTCTCTCCTTCACTCCCTCTCGAAGCGCCAAGGTCAAGCTTAAAGCCAGATGCAAAGTAACTTTTGTGATTGTATAATGGTTAAAAATACTCATGGTGGTTTACTGGGAAGGCATTTTAATCTCTGTGTTTCCCTAGGACTGTTTGAAGGTTGAGCTGAGCTGTGTTGGTTTATTTATAACTCGCTGTAGACATGTAATACAGAAATCCATTTACTTATATCAGTGTATTATTTAGAGAAGCTTGATTTTTGCAAGTTGTTTAAATTGCAAAGGGTATGTTTAATGATGGTAATGCAGCTGGTACTCCTAGCATCCTGGTGTGACTTTAGTGTTCTCTGGAAGTAGCTGTTGTCTGAGTTACGCATTGTCTCTTTGATTTTTGGCTATACTACTTTCGTCTTTACAAGGACAGGTTTAGGTCATTACTCTAAACCATACAGAATTTAAAAAGTATAGTTTGTAGCCAGACACCTTCTACAGTGTTCATTGTGAACTGCTTAGCTGCAGGGAAGCTGCTCTTAAGCAGCAAGTTACTCTCTGTTAGTAGGATACACATAACTTCCTACTCCCTGTCTTGTAAAAGCTAAACTTTCAGTACACACTTAACTGAAAATGTATTGATTTAAGGAACTTTTTGCTATAGAGCAGAGATCATCTAGGGGTAGTTTAAAGGTCTTCTCATGTAAGGAATTGTAATTCCTTTCTCTTCCTGCTTTAGTGCTCTGGGATTTGTTGGTTTTGCTTTGGTTTTTGTATAAATTGCCTTTTTAGTAGTAAATAAAGTCAGCTTATTTTGGATTGTGTATATTTCAATTGGAAACACCTATGAAGAGCATGTTTGGTGGTGTCTCTTTCCTCATTTCCAGTGGCAGAGTTTCTGCCTTCCTCTGTTGCCTGATGGTTAGGTGGTGGCTGTGAATCAGGCCCTGAACATGAAGTGATTTTTTCTATTGCTGTAGACCTCTCAATACTATTCTGTGAAAAGTTAAGGGGCCAGTCTTTCTTTCTTCCACATGTAAGCAGAACATTAGATTCACTTCAGTTATTTATCTGCAGTATTTACAGGATTGATTTGTTAATTTTTGTTGTTTATCTACACTTGAATGTCAGTTCTTATTTAAAAGGCAGTCACTGCTCCAGCACAGTGCTTTAGGCGCTCAGTCTTACTCAGCAATAGCTGCTCCTGCTTGGAATTACTGAAACCTTGAAGCTCCTGTCAGCATTCTTGACCTTTTCTAGGCTTTTTGTTCAACTAATTACACCCCCATCATCATGAATTTTGACTCTGGTTTTACGTTGTAACCCTACTATTAATCATTATTCTCTTCTTTTGCAGCTAAAATGAATTCAGGTCCTGATCCCCCCTCCAGTCCCTCGCACACCCAGCTGCATCTTGGAAGGTCCCAGCTAAATGCTGCAGCTGTGGACCATAGTGAGAACAATCAGAAACCTGCACCATCTTCAGGAGATGCTGCAACTCTTTCTTCTTCAGTTCCTGGCTACTCCCACAGCAGGGAGAAAGCTGAAAGAAATGGTAAGCATGAAAGCAATTCTTATGCAAAATTAACATGTGTTAAACATTGTGAGATTTTGTATTTTAAACCCTTGTTTAAGGAGACACTAAAGTAGAAAAATAAATGTCTCTGATTTCTTTTAACTGGTTGTTGTAGAATGGAATTTTCTTCTGCCCCTTACTTTGTGCATATGTTCAGGTTTTCCCATCCAATTTTCTTAATGTGTAGAGCAACAGGAAAGAAGTTTATTTGAAAAATTGGCAGGAAGTATTAAATATAATTTACCATAATACTAAGGTTTCAATTTAATTTCTTTAGTTGGCTAGATCACATGCTAAGTGTAGCTTAATATGAATTCTAATGTGGATAAATAGATACCACTGTAATGTAGACTGAGGGAATAATAAGTTGATATATGAAACCAGAGTGACAGAAATAAAGTTAAGATTAGCAGGCAGATAAGAAACTGGATTAAGAATCGTGACATGCTTTGAAAGGTAGAATGATGATACTTTTTTTTCTCTCCCCTGAGCTTGAACCCATTGAATTACAAAGGCTGTGAAAACTGATGGGATGAGGGAAATCTCATGTGAAAGGTAGAAAGAAAAATATTTGGCTCCTGTATTGAGTTAGTGAGTTCCACTTTGAAATTGTAATCCAACACTTGTGCAAAAAGGTCTTGTGTTCACAGTCTAGCAAAATTACTGCTCTTTAACTTCCTTAAAAAGTGGACTTTTGATTCTGCAGCTGCTTATGTTCATGCCCTTACCTTCACAACTATGAGTCACTCTGCTGAAGGTAACGTTGCTGTCCAGAAGTTTAGGATTATTAAATGTGTGAGTATCCACATGGCATGTATCAGAAGCAGCTGAGCTCTGCACATAGCTCAGGCCAAATATTGTGACTGTGTTAGCACATCTGTTGTTTCCCTCTAATTCAGAATTGACTGTTGGAACCTTCTGGGTCCTTTGTTGCTAAAAAACACATTCTAGACAGAGGAAAATGTGTTGGATACCTGAATTTCTAGGATGCCTTAGTGTATTGTTACCACTTTGTCCTCTTACCCACTCATAAGAGAATTCAGAAGTGGTGGAGAATTGACACCTCTAACACTAATTACATGATTATTAATTTGGGCTTAGTATAACAGGTGTGTTTTCTTCCTTCCTTCATTCTCCAGTTTCTTAGTATGCTTCAACAGCAAAAGAATAGCAAGAAGATTAGTAATATGGAGTTATCTGGGGCTTTGTTATAACATGATTTGAAAGAGGAAAACATAGGTTTCTGTTCCTGGTGCCTACTTTCATGAAAGACTCTGAAAATTAATATAAGATATCCACTTAGTGGTGTTTTACATAGAGATTCTGTCAGATATTCTTCTCTATCTTATTATTGAGACTTTCGTACTCTACATAAATACCAGATTTTAAAAATTATATCAGATTTTGTCTTGGTTCTCTTTACAGGCCTGTGTGTTTACTAGTGATCCCTTTGCAGTTTTGTATTGTAGATGTTTCTGTTTGCCCCCCCCTATAAAAGAGGACCTTTGAGTATTGATGTATTTCTCCATTTCAACTGTAACTCATTCCTGAATACTTTAAATTTCTTCCCTTGAAATTCTTCTCAGTGCCTGCTGCCACTGTCGTGGCCCCTTCCACCCCCATCTTTATTTAGGCAAGTATTTAATGCTGCAGAATGAGCTGCTGTTACCATTGTGTCATGCTACAGTCTGTAACGACCAAGATTTTGGTGGATTTAGGTAGCAGAAGTGTTCAATAAAATCATGTTTCTCCATCCAGTGTTTTCTTCTATGGTTAATTTAAATTTATATCATTTGTCATAATGCTAGCAGTTTCTAGAACTGAACACTCACTGTAAAAGAAAGGCAGCAGAGAATTTTTTCTTCCATCCACAGCAGCATCAGTCATCAGAACTGAAAAACAGGGGGTTTAGTGGGATTTCAGAAAGAGGTACAAATGGAGAGAAGTAAAACTTCAGTCATGGAAACAAATATGGAAAAAGGGAGATATTCCAGAGCTGTCTGGATGCCAACCTGTACAATACGTCCTAGGGAACCTGCTTTGGCAGGGGGGTTGGACTCTGATCTCTGGAGGTCCCTTCCAACCCCTGTGTTTCTGGGATTCTGTGACTCAAACTGAAAATGGACACCTCAGCAATTTTAAAACTATTTGAGCTGACAGAGAAGGTATTCCTTGGAATTGCTAAAGCCTGTAGCAATAACTAACGTTCAGGTTGAGTGAGGGTTCTGGTCTCTTAGCCATGGTGGGTTGAGATCTGGTTGTATGAAAGGACACGTGCACTAAAACATGTTCTGGGAAGGGCTGTTCTGAGGTCTTTCTTGGAAGATTGAAGTCAGTTTCTTTCTATCATAACTATCTGTTATGGTGACTGTAACTGTGAAGGATGTAAAAGAGGACAGAAAAGGCCAGCACATAGCTGTACAGAAAGCTACCTCCTAAGTATCATTAAACATGCAGAACATTCCTCTTTAATGCTGACTTAAATATCCTGCATAAACTTGTACAAACATAAAGTTGTAACAGAAGTAATTTAATTTTTAATATCATCTCTGATTCCTGTTGGAGAAGGGGAGATCTATAACACCCATCTCAAATATTGTCTTGAAAGGCAGTTATACTTGAATCCTATCTACCACATGCCCATTAGCCCTTGTTGCAAAGATAACGGCATCCTGGGCTGCGTTGGGCAAAGCAGGATGAGGGAGGGCAGCCTTCCTCCCTACTCAGCACTGGTGAGGCCACACCTGGAGTCCTGGGTTCAGTTCTGGGCTCCCCATACAAAAGACATGGACAGACTGGAGGGAGCCCAACAAAAGGCCATAGAGATGATGAAGGAAACCATTTGGTGATTCTTGAAATATTCTTGCCAACATACTGTATTTCTGATCTGGGCTTTTTTTTCCCTACTCTCTACTTATATGCGCTGCGTTTAAGGCTATAGCATCAGTGTGAATGTTAAGTAATTTACTTCCTGGAAACACCCATCTCCCAACTCCTGTAGCAATATCCCTATCTTGCAGCATAATCCAGAGAACTAATGAATTCCCTGGCTCTGACTCAGTAAACCACTTAAGCAAATGCACATCCTCAGCTGCACAGGTACTTCCCTGGGATTGAACTGCTCTACTATAGCTTTTTCTTAGCAGTTTTTCATTCTATCTTCTGCTAATGTATCGTTAGGTAGTGTTTTTGTTATTCCTTGTATAATTGATTTCACAGTGGGAGATGATAGTGCTTTGAGAATTTATTGTGCAAATTGAATCTGAATTTAATGAAAAAAACAGTATTCAGTTGTTGAGCTTGAGATAATTGGTAGATAATGCTTTTGTTGTGTTTTTTTTAAAAAAAAAGGAAGTGTCGTGGTTTAGCCATGATCAGCAAACAAACCCCATGTGGCCTCTTGCTCATCCCTGCCTGGCAGGATGGGGGAGGGAATCAGAAAAGGGAGAAAACGTGTGGGTTGAGATAAAGACAGTTTAATAAGTAAAGCAAAAGCTGCACACACAAGCAAAGGAAACCAAGGAATTCATTCCCTACTTCCCATGGCAGGCAGGTGTTCAGCCATCCCCAGGAAAGCAGGGTACCATTACACCTATCTGTTGCTTGGGAAGACAAATGCCATCACTCCAGATGTTCCTTCCTCTTCCCTCAGCCCCGTTCACACTGAGCATCACGCCACGTGGTATGGAATATCCCTCTGCTCATTGGAGTCAGCTGTCCCAGCTCTGTCCCCTCCCAAACCCCAGCCACTTCTTGGTGGGGTGAGATGAGGAGCAGAAAAGGCCTTGGCTCTGTGGAAGCCCCGATCAGTAGTAACAAAACCATCTCTCTGTCATCATCACTGTTTCCAGCACAGAAGCAAAACACAGCCCTGTACTAGCTGCTACCCAATCCCAGACAAACCCAGCACAGGCAGTTATTCCTATTTCTACCCAAAGCTGTTGCATTCTCTAGAAACCTTCTGCCTATATAAGTAGTTTTTTTGTTTTGTGTAGATGTTAAAGGAAAAAACAGTTGTTGTTCTTTCATGGATGTCTTGGACAGGAAGTTTATTAGTGAGCAAAGCACTTATGCTACTAATTAGGGCTTCTGAAATTTTAAACCCACTGAGTCACCAGTCTTCGTGTAAGCAAGTTACTGGGGGGTTGCTAGCTGCTTAAACAAAAAAGTTTTGCTGTTGTTTTAGTAGTCTGTCAGAGAGAAATGGAGATGGCAACAAAGACCAGTGGCTGCCTGGTGATGTTTGTTGAAACAGACCTTCTCAAATCTCTAAAGACACTTCTATGCTTCACAGGCTCACAGCTGTTATATACCCATTTTTTGCATCTGAATTTCATTCACTCTAAACATGCTCCTTCCTCCAGCCCCAAAACAGTGCAAAGACAGTTTAATAAGTAAAGCAAAAGCTGCACACACAAGCAAAAGCAAGCCAAGGAATTCATTCCCCACTTCCCGTGGCAGGCAGGTGTTCAGCCATCCTCAGGCAAAGAGGGCAAAATATGCAAAAAGAAATCTCTCAGATGAGAACTCTGCAGGTCCCAACATCGAGTTTTCCAAATAGGCTTAAAAACATCACTCTGGGCAGTGGAACCATTTCCTCTAGGTGTACAGAGAGCAGAGTGAGGCCAAGAAAGCACCTTCAGTGTGTTGGCTTAGTTACCACGTGAGCTTCTGGATACTGCTGCTATTAATGTAATTTGTATGGAAGAGGTGTGTGATTAAGGGCCTGGAGCATCTCCCCTATGAGGAGAGGCTGAATAAGCTGGGACTGTTCAGTCTTGAGAAGAGAAGACTAAGGGGGGATCTAATGAATGTTTATAAATATCTGAAATACGGGATGCAGGGGGAAATGGGCAGCCCCTTTTCAGTGTCTGTGGGGACAGGACAAGGGACAGTGGCTGCAAGTTGGAGCACAGGGAGTTCCACACCAACATGGGGAAGAACTTTTCCCCAGTGAGGGTGAGGGAGCCCTGGGACAGGCTGCCCAGGGAGTGTGGAGTCTCCTTCTCTGGAGAGATTCCAGCCCTGTCTGCACACTGACCTGTGCAATATGAGCTGGGGAGCTGCTTTGGCAGGGGGGTTGGACCCCATGAGCTCTCAAGGTCCCTTCCAACCCCTGTGATTCTGTGAATCCATGCTCCAGGTAAGTGATTTGTACTACTGAGCCAGAAAGTAGCTTTCTGTGGCCCAGAGGGTGTTTCACTTTTGATTCAGATGAAAAGAAAGCAGAATGGAGAGAAACTTCTCACAATACCATAGTGATGGGATACTTGAATCCAGCTATCCCAGGCAAGTAACTGCTTCATCAGCCATAACTGTAACTTGAACTGGACTGACTCTCACCCCCAGTGAATATTTATTGTGTTGCAGGTTATCTGGAGGTGTTGCCATTTCTTGTAATGCTTAAGTGCCTTCTAGCATGTAAACTATCTTTCTTAAAAATTGTCAGTCTGCCATGCAGGACATCATAGAATCCTCGGATCGCAGAATCACAGGGGTTGGAAGGGACCTCGAGAGATCATCGGGTCCAACCCCCCTGCCAAAGGAGGCTCCCTAGTAAAGGAATATGGGAGGCATTGAGAAGGTGATCATGGGGGGAGGGGTTATGAGTGGATGAAACAGATTTTATTGGGTTTTTACATCATTCATATACATTTACTAGGCAGTGAGGTTGAATTCCTGCCTGACATCTCCTTTCCAAAGGTGAGAGCTTGGGAAGTCTTGAGAGCATTGCAAAGCGAAGTTAAGCCACTTGAAGAAACATCTCTCTGGTTGTAGAACTAACTTTCGTTTTGTCCACATTTGTGCTGTTAAGGAAGTATGAACAAACCTCTTGCTCTAGAATTGAGAACGTATGGGGAAAGGATTTGTACTGAGAGCTGTGCAGACAGAAATCAATTTCCTATGTTGTGTTTGTAAATGTGCAGGGTTCTGCTTGTGCTTAGGAAGGTTATGAGGGTTTTTGTAGCTCTTGGGAAAGAGTTATTTTATAAATTTCATGGCTTAGAATTTATAAATAGTACAAAAAATTCTCCTAAACAGTTTACAATGCCTTGTAACAATGTACAACGGCGCGTCTCCAACGCATTGCTAAATGATAGCTAAGGAATAGGGAACCTCTCTAATTTACAAATATTTTCTGAATGTTAGCCTCTTCCACTTATGGTTACAAAGAACTTTTGCTTCAAAGCTCCATTTTAGCACTTCTGTGTCTTCATTTTCTGGCAGTTTGCTTGTACAGACTAACTCTTGAGGCAAAGTGAAATGTTTGTGCAAAGCTTGCAGAAGTCTCTGAAAAAATCTTTGATTGTTAGAAGGGGAGGATTATGCCTTGAAGTATTAATTACTTAACAATTTATCTGTCAGTTTATTAATGCCCCTTCAAACTTTACCTGTAATTACTCAGGCTTTGGAAAGCTCATTTGCCAAGTATTGCTGTGGGGGAGAAAGGATTCTATCCAAACAAAAGTTAATGACTGTGTTTTCAGTTAAAATTTGGGACATAGTCATAGTTGGTGCAGAACAGCAGGAATTGGCTTTTTCAGGTCTGCTGCTACTCTTGTCAATAACATGCTGGTGTTTTTACAATATGTGGGAGTAGGATTGAACACCCGTTTATTTACGTAAAGATTTTCCATCTTTGCCTCTTTCACCAATTTGAAATACATAAATGTTTTCTTCAGCTGATTAAAAACAAACCAGGATGTTGCTGGTGAGTTTTTGCTGTCACACAATGAAACAGATTAAGAAAAGTGCCCTAGCTCAATCTTCCTCCATTATTTTTTCAGATGGATTGATTTCCTATTCTGTGGTAGTTTATGATAACAAAAGGCTTGTTCTAGCTCAGTGCCAGGGTGTTAGAAGGATAGAAACGAGCAGCCGGAGGGTACAAGGGGAAGAGCTACATTCACATTGGTAAATCACGTCATGAAATAGGAGTGGCTCTGTAAGTCATTTGGTGTTAAAGACTCCCAAGTTCCTCTTGCACACGTTTAAAAATGTAATTTAGTGTTTGGGATAGAGCCTTTCAATTTCATTTCCTCCAAAAGGAATGCAGCCTGCGTGCTCCACCGTGCAAACAAAATGCATTGAGTGGGAACAGTTGGAAATCTAAAAGCACGTTCCTCATCTGAACCAGTTTCCTAATACAACACACCTGCATTCAGCAGCAGCAAGAACTGTTAACTTCTGGAGATCCTTTGTCGTGACTTTGGGAGGAAAACCTTTGGAAGTACCTAAGACCTGTCTGTTCATGTTCAAATGAAACTGCAACAAATCCCTGTTACTCTACAGTAATCAAGGAGAGGTGAGAGGGCCCCTTGCAGGAGTAGATACACTTACAGCAAAAGTTAGAAGGTGAGGCTGGAAAGACTAAACTAGGAAATAAACCAAATCCTTTGCAAAGTCAGTTAATTATGAGATGTCAGTTATTATTATTAAGGCACCGTGGACGTGCAAAATGATTAGGGTGGGTCTTTCTTTAAGGGCCACTGTTTTGATGGTAAGCTAATGAACTGCTACAGTGTCTGTGTGGTGAAGAGCAGAACTGCTGAAATTCCATTGAGCATTGTGCAGGTGGTTAAGATTTATGTGGGGGTTTGTGAGGTTTATGATCTCAACTCTTTTTTTCTCACTTCTTTTCTGCAGGTTGCATTTGAATTTCTCCATTTTAGGGGGGGAGGGAGGGTTAATAATGATGATTATCAACCAAGAAATTACAAAAAGCTTGTTTATTTTTAAGTCTCCAGATTTGGAACGTTAGATTTGTCCCATTTCATCCATAAAGGCTTTAATCTGAGATGTCTGGGTAGAAATACAGCAGGGCTGTCTCGTTACTGGTGTATAAAATTATTTTAATGACTTTAAATGATCATTGTACAATAATAGCTATGCTAGAAAGAAATACCTTTTAAGAATAGTTTTCCCTCCACTTTAAAATTTATAGTCTCTGTAATATCATCACTCTTAGTTTTCCACCTACATGCCTTGCTTTTTTTTTTTTATTGCTCTCCTGACAATTTGCCTTCATTTTGTGGGGGTGCAGAAGTTGTTCCCTTTTCAATTTAATGCTATTTGATGACTTGCAATTGTGGTGTGATGAAGACTGTTATCATATATACAAACGCATTGCTGCTCAGAGAGAAAGCAGAGCTGAGTTCTAGACTTCAATATTCCCTGTAAATAAATGTTGTTCCCTCCTCTCCCATCCTTTTTATCACCTTCAAAAGCAGAATGCCCGATGTATGTTATGAGAAGTATTTGTAATGGTTCTTGGGGCAATTAGGACCAGCTGAAGTTCTAACCATGGAGGTTGGAAAGCATAGAAGGGAAACATGCAATGTACTGTTCATTGTACCAAGCCCTTGCGTTGCAGTTAAGGTACCAATCCAGGAGGCTTCTGAATGGATGAAAGTATTTAAAGCTCATGGATGAGCAAATAAGCCTCTAAAGTTTAAAACAAAAATTATCAATACAGTGACGTTTGTTGTACAACATACTTCTCCCTCTCCAGACATTTCCTCTGTTAGTGCCATTGTAATCTGTGTGTAGAAACCCTGTTTATAACAGGATGCTGAATGCCTGCTTTTAAGTGGATCGTCAGTCTTTCCAGAAACTTTACTCCTACATAGGTGCTGTACACAATGCCACCCATCTTTTGGAGTTTGTGGTAAGTGAGTAGGAGGATTTCTCTAGAGACTCAGACTGGCTCTGCTGAACACTGAAAGCTCAACAGTACAATCCAGTGACACACAAAACCTGTTAGAACCTGAATTTTTGTTACAAAATGTACAGATGAACCTTTTCAAAAGCACATTGATAACAGACAACCTCCCTGTGCTTGAACAGTTTAAGTCTCTTTTTCCTTGAAAGAAATCAGACACCTTTCACTTCAGAGATAGACTTACATAGCATCTTCTAGCAAATGAAAGGATGGTTTGGGGTTTTTTTGTCATTAATATGTGTATGCCTTTGCTCCTAAGTGCATCTGAGATTCTAGAAAGCTTGTTTCATACTGGGGAAAAATACGGAATGATAAGCTGAGCACCGTTCCCTGAAAATGTTGAATTTGTTGGAATTTGATAAATTTATCAGATTGTTATTTACAAAAGTAACTTTTCCTGCAAAAAGTCTTGTGTCACACTATTGGAATTACCACCATACACTTCTGAAAGGGACTGGAGATATATATACAGGACATAGCACTGACAGAAATACCTTCTAGGGAGACTTTTCACAAAATTTGTTCTATCTCTTTTGCTTGATCACAGAACCATGGAATGGGTTGGGTTGGAAGGGACCTTGAAGATCATCAAGTTCCAACCCCCCTGCCATAGGCAGGGACGCCTCTCACTAGACCAGGCTGCTCAAGGCTCCATCCAACCTGGCCTTGAACACCTCCAGGGAGGGAGCATCCACCACCTCCCTGGGCAGCCTGTTCCAGCACCTCACCACCCTCATAGTGAAGAATTTTTTTCCCTAATATCCAATCTAAAATCTACCCCCTTCCAATTTAAAAGCATTCCCCCTCATCCTATCACTACATGCCCTTCTAAAAGGTACCTCCACATCTTTCCTCTAGCCCCTTCAGGTGCTGGAAGGCTGCTGTAAGATCTCTCTGGAGCCTTCTCTTCTCCAGGCTGAACAACCCCAACTCTCTCTGTCTTCATAATGGGGAGACATGCCCTCAAGCTTTAAATTTGCTTACCGTTTCCTTGACTATTTATTTTTTGAACAAATGCATCTGCATTATTTATTTTGTATGTACATGCAATCTTGATGCTTCTTTCCAACCCTAATATTATAAAATTAAGATTTCAACACTATTTTTTTATACTAGCAAATGAGCTATCACTGAGAATCTGCAAGAAAACCATTTTCTATAGCTGGTATGTTTAATTTGTGAACTTCTTAAAGCAGATTCATTCCATCTTCTAACACAAATTAACTGCTTCACTTTACTGACAGGCTATGATTTCTGATGCTTTAGTCACATTTTATTGCATTTTAATTTTTTAGTAGCCCAAGAAGACCAGATGATTACAATACAGTCCTGTCATAGTTTTAAACTGTGTAGTAAGACCTCTACTGACTTCATAAGAAGTTACAACAGCTTGTCATTCTGACTCTAACCCTGGCAAAGGTCAATACTGGAAGAATAGAGAGCAAGACTAACCTGGGGATTTAGCTGCTGGAAAGACCTGTGGATGACAGCTTTTTCCATACTGCTCATGATCAAATGTATAAATCACTCTTGTCAGTTAATAACATGGAGCTTAGGGAAATGCTTGATGTCCTGTGACTTCTTGTAAGTACAAAACCAAACATTAAGTAGAGAGCTTACTGGATAAAGGTAATGAAAGTATGAAATATGGGGTGGTTATTCTTCTGAATGCCATCCAGTTTTTTCTTTGCTTCTGCCTGAACTTAACATTGGAGTGTTACAGTTTATGAACTCTGTGTGAAGGATCACAGAAGTCACTCTCAGTGCTCAGTATTAGTACTGGGAAACCCAAATGGTCACAGACTTCTTAAGGTTGAATAATATAGTCCTTACCATGTGTCTGAACTGATAATCTTTCCCCTGGGAGAATGAGTGTTGTATATTTCTATTCATTGTTTTGTATTTCTTGATTTCTTATCCCTGTAACAGGCTACATTGTATTTTGTTGAGTCAAACAAAACATGAATGAAATTGCACTTAAACCCACGTATTTAAATACCCCTAGAATTTGCAAGATCGTTTAGGACATCAATTAGTTATTGTTGTTTGCCTCATTTTGCTGGGCCACCTTGATAGCTGTTCTCACCTGCAGCAACTGGCTGCAGCATCTTCTCATGAAATGGTGAAAATGTTTATTTATTTAGCTAGGTGTGTATTCAGCGAGCTAGAAAGTGTGCTACTGCTGGCTGGGACTAAATGTAGGAGATACATTGTGCACATTAACTCTTCCTGAGTATTTTCAGTCACTTCAGGAACACTTGCTGTCCTAAAAGAGTGGGAATCCAGAAATCCTGTTTTGCATCTTGTCGTCTCAAACCCTTTATTCTCCCCAGCATATGGGGTTTTTTTTCCCTCCCCCTGCACATCCCTGTCACTTTTCTTTCTGAGCCCAAATGAATGCTTGTGGTCGTGATCATATAACGTGTGTATGCCACACAGGTTTCCTTCATACACTTTGTGTGGGTGTTGCTTAATGCATTAATCCTCTGCTCGGTGGAGTTTCCACGCAGCTTTAATGTTCACTTGTAAAACCTGTAATTTACTTTAAACATATGTATTTCAGATTAATTCTTTGTCTTCGCTTTTGCTTCCTGTCTGAGAAATTGCTTTCAGTTTTCCACTTAGCCTCTTCTCATTAGGTTTCACTGTTCAAAGCACTTGCAAGTGCCCAGCTTGTGTTTGAGTAAAAAATTGTGAATTATGCAAGATAACACAACTGGCACCTAATAACTCCATTTACTAAGATTTTAAAGCTGAAAAGGCATAAGAGATTGTGATCCTTTAAAATTTTAAAGCTGAAAAGGCATAAGAGATTGTGATCCTTTAAAATACCAACTTTTGGCTTTGGTATTCTTTGATCATGGTCTTTCTGGTTTGGTTTGGTGGGATTTTTTTTAAATCTGGAGAATACAGATGCTGTAGCTGCAACCTAAGAAGAGCTGCATGTGCCTGGCGTGGGGTGATTGATAGCAGGCAAAGTGCTAAAACTCCCTTGTTCTGGGTAAATCCACTCTGCTAAGAGCTTGAATGTGTTTGCGTTGGTAGGAAAGTAAATCAACAGAGACTTTCATTTTTCAGTATGCACTCTATTGACTCTTTCTGCATGAAATAACTTTAATGGATTCTTTTATTTATTTTTTTTTTTAAGGAAGGCAGTGATTCCTAGTGGTTAGAAGAGCACTTAGAAAATTGAGGTTGCTTTATGTGGCAGTTGGGTGTGCATGATCCGCTCTGCATGTATGCATAAAGCTGAAAATGTTTCCTTACGTGTAAGGATTGTTATTTATGTACCTTTAAATAGTTTAGAGTTCATGAATGGATGTGTCTGTGTCTTCTTAAATGAGATTTTTTTTGAAACAGTGTTTGTCTAAACTGTGTACAAAACATTTTGCTAAGTATGTCATCAGACACTCTGCGATGACTCAACCTAACTACAAGGACGCACAAATGATGCGTTTCAGTTGTATATGTGGAGGATATGACAAAATTTAGGAGTCTATTGCATCCATCCTTAATTTTTACTACAACACTGGGAAGGAAATTTTATGACAGCCACAGCATACCCTGTCCAAGAAATGTTAGGCATGGAAAAGATTTGTTTTCAGTGGACTTGCACAAGTCATACAAAGCCTTGTATGAATGTTAAAGAGTTTGTTAGCTTTTAATTCTTCATGTAGTCCAAAGAGGCAGCTTATACTTGTTAACTAATCAATGATGGCATCTTCCTTTTGTGACTTGTAAATTTTATCTTGCAGTCTCACTTGGTCTAAACCCTTCTATGGATTAACTGCCTTTCTGTCAATTCAATTGCTAAAATTCAGATGTAAGGAACAGTAACTGCATCCTAAGAGAGGATTGAATAGTATTCTCTTAAAAACGGAAATGTTTCCTTTTGCAACATTCCATATTTCTGGTCAAAAACTAACAAAAACATTAGAAATGCCAAATGCTGAAATGAATGATAAATTTCCATTTAAGCCTTTAGCTACAAAGCTGGAATCTCACCTTACACAAGGTAAATGTATGTAATGTATGAAGTTTCACAAAGTAAATACTTGTCTTCAGCTTTCATCACCCTGTCTACAGTCTACCTATAGAAACAGGCTTCTGTATTCTGAGTATTTTTTCTGGAGTAGTAAAGCATGCTTCTTACTAGTACACAGAAATCGCTATTGTTTTAATAGCCTCTTTGAAGTCTGTCTGATAACAATGTGCAGCTTTAGCTTACTCTTGTAAATGCTGTGTATGACTGAAATGCACTCAAGCCTTTATCAGTTTCATTGGATTGTCTTTTAATAAGTGCTTTAATAAGATAGAATCATAGAAGTACGTTGAATGAAAAGTCTGGATTTCAAAAGCGGATATTTCTGTAGCCCTTCAGAGGTTTAAATGCTTTGTGTAGTATGAGGACATAAACACAGCAAACTCAGAAATAGATCTGCTTCATCCTTCTGAGATCACAAATCTTTTTTGTTTCACTTTTTTTTTTTAAAGCAGAACTGAGACATTCTAAGGCTATAATAACATTTCATATCTTAAACTTCAGACTTTATCACAGAATAATAAAAATAAACCGGTAAAATTCTGTTTAATAATTTCATTGTTCCAATACCCACTGAATAGTTGGTGTTGAGCAAAGTAGCATTGACTGCTAGAAGGTTGTCTCTGGGAAGGTAGAATTAGCCTAATTGAGAACTGACCCACAGAGCAGCATGATGATGAACTAAGTTTTAAGTAGGGTCTTGGCCGCAGGGTAGGAACTACAGCCAAAGTACTAACCACTTTTCCACATTCCTGTCCTGCCTTACTTTGTTCCTTACATGAATGATGTATTGTACTTGTAATGATACATATTAGGGGGAAGATTTTTTACAGAGAGAGTGGTGAGGGGTTGGAACAGGCTGCCCAGAGAGGTGGTGGATGCCCTGTCCCTGGGGGTGTTCAAGGCCAGGTTGGATGGGGCCCTGGGCAACCTCCAGGCTGGAGTTTGGTGGGGTGGTTGGAGCTCTATGATCTTTGGGGTCCCTTCCAATCCATGCCATTCTATGATTCTATGATTATATGAATGCTACATGCCACCTAAAGTTTGTGTGCGTTCGTTTGAATGACTGCAGTGAATAACTGATAGACTTCACTGGCTTATATAAATGCATCTGGCACACAACAGCTAGTGAGGTCTATTTTAATTGTCATGAAAGATACATGAAGTATTGCTAGATGAATGTTCCACTCTCCTGGAAATTTTTTTATATTCAAGTCAGAGTAAAATTTGACATTAAATAGACATGAGTTTTTAGCAAAGCTGGAAAATAAAAGCTTCTACTGACAGCATTTCCATTGCAGTACTTTTATGTGGGAGGAATACGTTTTCTGACTTAACAACATGCTTAAGAACAAGAATGATAAGTTATAGATCACCACTTTTTATGGTGAGTGAGTTTACTCTTGTATAGTATTTGTTTCAGCGTTGAGCTGAATTAAAAGAAAGTGTGTGTTGTCCATCCTTGTTCCAAACCAGACACTGACTATGTTTTGGTCCTTTTACCTTGAGAGACTGACCTAAATACCTCAAGAGAAAGTAAATTGATAGGCAGCCACAAAACTCTAGCCACACATGTTTTATCCTCTTGCTTATCCTTTAAGCAAAGAAAAAATATTCCTATTTATAGGAACACTATGATACTGAGCTATTTTAAATTTCATCTCCAAAACAACACTACAACCTGCTTTTGTGCCCTTGCCCTAACAACTACAGAACCGACCCCAGGCGTAATTGTAAGTTACTATCTTTTATTTATATTTAAAGGTCACATGTGAGGGTATTTAGAAGCAATGACCAGGCAGGAGGGACTGGGCAGTAGGTTCAAAGTAACTAAGCAGGAAAGATGATTACGAAGATGATGAAGGGCCTGGAGCATCTTCCCTATGAGGAAAGGCTGAGTGAGCTGTGACTGTTCAGCCTGGAGAAAAGAAGACTAAGGGGGGACCTTATTAATGTTTATAAATATCTGAAGTATGGGATGCAGGGGGAAATGGGCAGCCCCTTTTCAGTGTCTGTGGGGACAGGACAAGGGGCAATGGCTGCAAGTTGGAGCACAGGGAGTTACAGGGGGACGAACTTTTCCCCAGTGAGGGTGAGGGAGCCCTGGGACCGGCTGCCCAGGGGGTGTGGAGTCTCCTTCTCTGGAGAGATTCCAGCCCCGACTGGACGCCACCCTGTGCAATATGAGCTGGGGAGCTGCTCTGGCAGGGGGGTTGGACCCCATGATCTCAAGGTCCCTTCCAACCCCTGTGATTCTGTGAAAGGTTTCTTTTCCGTGGCAGTTAGTTCTGTTAGAACAAATAATTCAACGGTTTCCTGCAGTACCAGCACATTTATTTTATTTTCTCAGTTAAGGTGATAGTTTGAACATAAGGCTGCACATTCTTAATTTTGTTTTTTTTCTTCTTTTTTTCTTCTAGCTTCACGAAGAACATTATTTACATGTTCATCTGCAATGCAATTGCAATAAGTTAACTATATCCTAATGTGGAAGCTGCAAAATAGGAATGCTTTACAGTTTTCTGTCGTAATGCTTTTATCTAATAGAGATTATCTGAGCAAGAATTGGAAGGGGCAGAGCCATGGCATGTTCCTCTGTGTGGCAAGGGGGGCAGGAGAAAGGAATCCAGTTTGTATAAACCGCCAGTGTTGCTTTATCCAGAGTATCTCTAACAATTGGGATGGTCTCTTCTCAGCATGTAGAAAACCCTGAACAGAAAAAAAAAAGAAAAAAGTCCATAGCCAAGACTGTTGCTGCAGAAATCTTGATGCAAAATAAGTTAATGATTGTGAAAGCACAAGAAGAAACTACAGAAGAGAAGTGCTGCCTTGTCCGACACTTTTCCTTTGAGTGGGGTAGATGGATGTATATTATGTTTCTTTCAAACAATACGTGCTTGCCTGTAACTTCTTGTTTATTGTAAGCAGAGAGCCCCTGAGTGATGTCTGTTGGTGTGAGTGGTGCCATCTGGAAAACAGGCTTCTGACTGTTTAGAGTTCAATCCTGTGGGTTATATATCAGAGCAAGGAGATTAAGTGGTTAATTTTACTGGGATGCTGTTTGCCTATTTTACAATAATATTTTTACAGCTTTCTGAAAAGACCGAGTACTGAATGAAAATTATTTCTCATTACTTGCCTTGTTTAGCCAGACAACATGTTATAATCTGGCATTAATATTTCTCCAGGGGGAGCTTGGCAGACAGAGCTGTGGCACAGAGAAGGAGAAAACTTCCTTCATGATTTGCTCTTCCGAAAGTACACCCATTTTAATGAGAGCGTTGGCTTGTAGACTGTTCTTGTTTGGAAATAGTCAGGGTACCAGCGATGTTGAAGAATGTAACTAGCCTTGTTCTTTGGAAGATTATTTGGAATCGGGTTTATTTCCTCCTTCCTCCCACCTCTTGAAAAAGAGCCGGTAGAGAACGGCCCCTCAGCTAGCGGGGCTGCGGACCTGCTGCTCGCGTTGCGGCTGCCCAAATTAGGCAGAGGTTGAAATCTGTGACTTTGAGCAGGTGCCAGAAAGCTTCTCTCAGTCCATTTCCTACACTTGGAAACTCTGCTTTGTAACTGTACTTTCTCATGCTACCTGTGCCCTCCTTAATAGCTACCACAGGTGTGTTTTTTGCCGTGAGGGGTAGTGTGCTATGTACGGGTCAAGCTTTGGCACTGGTAAGTTTCCATCTTCCTGCCTAGTG
Organism: Gallinula chloropus; assembly: GCF_964237585.1. Classification (NCBI taxonomy): domain Eukaryota; kingdom Metazoa; phylum Chordata; class Aves; order Gruiformes; family Rallidae; genus Gallinula; species Gallinula chloropus. The sequence continues at coordinate 2,930,639 of NC_140092.1, read as the reverse complement.
AAAATTGTAGGTTGGCTGGTAAAGCTGTTATTCTGAATCAATGGTCTGTTGTCCTTACCCAATGTTAAAGTGTAGGAGCTGTACTGCTTTTTCCCTTCACAGTTCTTAGAAACTAATTTATGAGAAGTCATCTCATAAAAAGTATCAGTTCTGGCCTTTGTCAGCTTTGCCATTAGACTTGCTCTTCGTTCGTCAAGTAGCACGTGGCACGATGCTCACAAGCACTGTGAACAGTGGTTTCTTTCATTATGATTGGCTAGTGGAGAGACATGATACTTCTGAAGAAAAAAAAAATCTTTGAGTCTGTATGTGTACAGTAGGTAGAGAAAGAAACTGTAGTGCAAGTGTGGAGCTGGACACAAAATAGGTTTGTAACAGGGTAAATATTGTTTGGGTACAGTCCAGGGGCTGAGGACTTGAGCTTTCAGATATGTTGGCCATGTTTTAAGAGCTGGTTAATTTTTCAAAATTCTTGAAAAGTCTTCAAAGCTGCTGGTTGAAAGACTCAGGTGCTGTCAGGAGTAAGAACAGCCATGGTACAACAGCTGATCCACACTGTATGTTTTACGTACGCTCGTGTTTATCATAATGAGTATTGTTCTGTTGAGAAATGAATCTTTTGGAAGTAAATGAGAAACTGTAACCTGTGTGTGTTGTCCTGTGGCAGGTACCAAATAACCAATAATGGTAAAAATGCTGAGGTGCAGCCTAAGTACTGTAATGCATTCGTTTCCACTGTTCTTGCAAAACACTTGTACTGGATTTTTTCAATACAATCTTAATTCTTCCAGCACATAAAGCAGTGCTTTATAAAAGACTTTAAAATGTTGCTAGTAAACACTTCTTTTTTTATCAAATTAATTTATAGAGGGCATGAAGGAGGAACCTGAAAGGCTGTTTGAGGAACTGCTTGAGAGGGCCAAAGCTGGAGAACCGAAAGCACAAACGGAGGTAATTTTATGTGCTCTTTGTCCAGTCTTGTTTGCTCTCAGTTCCAAAAATAGCACTGCCTGCTGTAGAACTATTATCTCTTCTCTAGTTGAACTGTATCTGTTTTGATCTTAAACTATGCAAAGAAAGGTGATGCCAGATGGTTGCTCTGTCATGAGAAAGGCTGCTTGCTTGGGAATGTTACTGTTTTCCTCTCCAACCCTTGAGTAAACCTTTAGGATGGGTTTGAAAAGTGGGAGACTGAAAGCATGGAGAAGGTTGAGAACTGCTTTTCCTTTTTCCTTTTTTCTTTTTTCCTTTTTTCTTTTTTCCTTTTTCTTTTTTTCTTTCCTTTTTTTCCTTTTCTTTTTAAAAAAGCATGTGCCAAAGAGTTACTTGTTGAGGTGTGCAGATTCGGATTTGAGACAATTCAATTTGCACATTTTAGAAAAGAAGCCCCTCCTTGTTTATAGAAACCAGCTATTTTTATTGTGTAATTGCAGATATAATTGAATTAATAAAGGCAGTTCTGTCTCTCTACGTGTTAGCACTTTAGGTGTCCCTTAGGTTTTAGAAAAATTATGCCAGTTTTCCACTACATTCCATTGTCTGGTGTATTGGTCCAGTATAAATATCTTTAAATTGTTTAGAAATGTTTTTACTTGTGTTTAATTTGGTTAGTGTTTTACTTGAGCATTCTTTTCCAGCTTCAGCTTTGATGGCAAATGGGAATAGTTACGGGCTCCAACATCCTCATTTGTGGCTTTTCTTTTCCCCAAGGAGCACTATTGCTCTTTTTGAAAATAAATGTAAAAAGTGGGGATGGGAAAGAAATCCTTTTAAAGCTGGTAAAAAAAAAAAATATGACAATGCCAGGCTCTCTCCCAAATCCAGCTGAATTTGTTTGAGGGGCAGACTGTCCTTGGAGTTGTAACGTGAGACAGTAATAAATTCCTCACCTTTGAAACAGCCAGTGGCTTTGCAGAGGATGAAGCCTTAGCCTTGAGAGGATCCCTGCAGTAAAATCAACATTATGGCTCTATTTGTCCACACAAAAGAAAGCAAACCCCATAAATATTCTTTCAGGATACAGCTTCCAGTTGAGTAAGAAATATCTTAGGTAATCTAACTCTATGATATGTGCATGTTTCTATGTAAGTTTATATTTTTACTCCTTCTCAATTCATTCCACCTTCACCCCCTTTAGCTCTTAACAGTGTACACTTTCTATTCCCACACAATAATAGGATCCTTCTTGTAAAGAGATCCAGCATACAATTTTGCCTCAGTATGCACTCAGGATGAATTGACTGCCTGAAAAGGAACCCCAAATACAGTTGGTTTTCTGTGCCATCAAATTCCTTGTGACTTGTGGGGAGGGTGTTAACTTTTAGTTTTTAACCCCCCCCCAAAAATATATTTATTCTCTGTTGCTGAATAGATTTAGAATCAGTTAGAAAAATCTGTTTTTCTTTCTTAGCTTTGTAGTACGAATGAGAAGCTGAGATGGCACTGTTGTGCTGTTTGCTAATAATTATGAAGTCAAACATAAGAAATCACTCAGTTCACTGGCTTGTAGTTATTACTATAAGTTTATTCAAAAATAACCCTGCAATGACTATGGAAATAAATGCACTTTGAGCGGCTGTCAACCTGCATTACTGTAGCTTCATGTAGTTTCTTTATTGAGAAATAAGTGTAAGGCAATTATGTAAATGAGACACCCACAGCTGGAATTCTGTAATGGAGAAAAGGCAGGTCTGTGTCTTGAACGGGAGGATCTCTGCAAGGGGACTGCTTGAGATAACTGCCCTGGTTGGCAAAGCCCATAGGTGAGAGCAGCCTTTGGAGAAGGACAGCACAAAGGTCTCTGTTAAGTCATGACCAGCTATGATTTCATTTCACAGTTTTAGCTCAGGGGTGAAGAAAATCCCTGATTAAATAACACATCTGAGGTTAACGTCTTTTCCCCATCAGTTCTCCTTCCTTTTGACTGCTGTGGGACAGGTCTTTGTATCCATCTTCTGGTGGTCCTGTGCAGGAGATTTGCTCTGACAATGAAAGGTGGCTGTCCCACCACGTGTGTTCAGAGTGAGCTGGTAGACCTTCCAGTGGTGTCTCGTGGAAAGCCTTGATGTTTGTCATGGCACGTGGAGGTGGGATTTATTACTACCAAGAATTTTAACATAAACAAAGAATCTTGTAATTTTCATAATCAAAATAAAGGGAAAATATTTTCTGGTTGCTCAGATTTTAGGGGTGGGTTCTGTGAATGTTTTTTGGAAGGGGTAGATAACTATACCTTAATGTTGAACTTCCAAAAACAAAATAAAACAAACAAATCCTCAAAAAAACTCACTAACAACCTTCTCCCCGCCCCCCCACCCAAAAAAAACAAACCCAAACAACAAAATGAAGCAAACAAACACTTATGTCATAAAACAGGTGTTATCCTCTTGTTTTGTCATGCAGTAGCCAGGTGGAATATGGCTAATTCTGTAATCTGCTATGTTATGTTGCATTATGAGTTTTTATGTCCAAGAGATCCTTATAAACTTAAGAGCTGCATCATTAAGTGCTACTACTCTTGAAGCTTTTCTCAAAATCCTCAATGGCTATAAATATAAACATACTCAAGAAACAGCTGTTCTTGTCAGAGGATGTTATCTACCATGTAACTTGTTCAAGCAATTCTTCTCTGAAATAAATAGCTGAAGGTACATCTGCAGCTGGCTGATAAATTACCAGGCAATTGCACTACTGAGGCTGAAATATTAAAATAAAATTGCCCTGTATCTCATATACTTGTTCTGCCATTGTATCTGTGCACTGCTCATTGAACTCTGGCATAACTTTGTAATCATTGTTTAGTTCTGGCTTTTATATTCTTTAGTCCCCTTTTTTTCTTCTTTCTGTTCACTCTATGTGCTGTGGGCTTAATCAGTCTGAAGCTGTTGGACCACCCACTTAGATGTATGAATCCACTTGCAAAGCTGGAGACCTCGCCTTTAATGGGAGAAGATGATACATGGTTTTTAATGAGATCAGAGTGTTTAGTCTGCATTGGAATAATATGAATTTTAAATCCTTCAAAGGCGTTTCCTTAGTCCCCTTTATAGCAAAAGCAAAGTTTTGGAGAAACTGTCAAACAGGGGTTTTGCAGCAGATAGTACAGTGGATTTATGGAGCATTAATTACCCCTAGAATGGAACCATATTAACAGTAAGGAAAGAAGGATTGTAGTGAGCCAGGCAAAAGCATTTCCCAGATTCTCCATATGTGCAGATTATCCAGTAGTTTTTGGCCACTTTCTGCCATTTAATGTTTTGTTGTATTGTGATAAGCAGAAGTGTTTCATGCTGTTGCATAAATACATTTGCCAGTTTCTTGCTATGTGTTTCAATTTTAGAGAAGGAAGAAAAAAGGTGGTGTTTTTTCTTATCTGTAAGACAGTAATATAGATAATTGCTCCATAATTTCTGTAATCCTAAATAATAGGATTTTCACAGACTACCTCACTTTAATTGATTGATGCTTAGGCAGTATTAGTTTTATTCTATTCATTAACTAATCACGAGTGTGCTTTGACTTTCAGTGGCTAAAGTGGTTTCAGTGCTGAAACCTCCTTCCATGTCAAGGCCCTTTGTCAATAGCTTGCACTGAATTTTTTAGTTTAAAGTAAAGCTAACAATGTTGCCTGACCATTGTTATAGGAGGAAATCAAGCCAAGAGAAGACCACTTTCAATACTACTTTTAATGCCAGGAGGTTTAGTGAATCCTGATAGATGCTGAAAAAATGATGGCAGCTAATTCACTGACCTGGCCAAACGTGTTGCAATTCTTTCTTGCTTCCAGATCTGGAAACTGATCCTGCTCTGCAGAAGATTGACTTACAGCTATGTTCTTTAGTTCAAGGAGCAAATGTTTTGACCTTTTCTTCAGAGACAATTTATTCTAGCTGAGTTCCAGGGAAGGGGTGGAGAGGGAGGGAGAGATTGGAGTACATTGCAGTTATTGAAAGAGTTCTCTTCCCTACTTATTCTAGGTGGGGAAACACTTCTTAAGATTAGCTGAAGAAGAGGATGAAGAACTTAACAATTGTAGTGCAGTTGATTGGTTCATCCTTGCTGCTAAGCAAGGCCGAAGAGAAGCTGTCAAACTGCTGCGGAGGTGCCTGGCAGACAGGAGAGGTAAAAGTTCTCAGGGACCTTTTGCTTGCACTTCCTAATTTACCTGAAATAATACTGTGTTCATTTTAACACTGAAAAAGGGGGTTAAAATCTCATGGGGATATCTGTGGCAAAAATTATGTGAGTAGTTGGTGACATGTTCAAACAGGCAATTTAAAAAGCAACACTGATACTACTCATAAAAGCATTTCTATTAATTATTTGCTTGAATTCCTCCATGGAATTCATTCTCATTCTTCCCCTCCCTACCTTCCATTGAAATTTCTTTTCTTTTACTGTGAAGGTCATATATAACCACACACCACCTACATATCTGCTGTTGTTTCATTCTTTTGCTCCTCTCCAACCTCTCTCCTAATTGGTCTTTTTCACTGTCTTCTCCCACTGTTAAGATTCACATCTTCCTTCATGCCACTTCCCACGCTTGGAATGGTCTCCTCTCGTCTGCCAACTCTCTGAACTCTGATGTAAAAGAGAAAAAAAACCCAAACCAAAACCCCAAAGCAAACACTTTCATTATATCATTAAATGCTTGCTGCCTTCTCCATGTCACCTGTACATAACTGCACCAGCTCTTGCCTGAACTGCTGTACTTCAAAAGCTGAAGCAAGACATAAGGATAATGCATGTCTTGTACAGCTTAAACTTAAGCAATGTGATTAGAGTTTGATAAGCAGTAGGCACAGAAAGGCATTTGAGTAATTTACTTAGATGGTCAAGACGTGAATGAAACTTGAGAAGTTTCAGACTAAACTGAGAAAAATAGATTGTGGGGAAATCTGTCATTTCTGCATGGGTGTGGGATAATAGTATCTAATGTATTTTTCTTTTCTTGAGGCATCACTTCTGAGAATGAGCAAGAAGTGAAGAAATTATCATCTGAGACTGACTTGGAGAGGGCTGTGAGGAAAGCTGCCTTAGTCATGTATTGGAAATTAAACCCGAAGAAGAAGAAGCAATTAGCAGTTTCTGAACTACTGGAAAACGTTGGGCAAGTTGACAGTGAAGGTTTGTTTGTGAACTGATTTATGGTACTGATAAAATGCAGACTTACAGGCAGAATATAGCTAGGAACCTAAATGGCTTTATAAACACTCAGGCATAGGATAAAAGTAGATGTATGTCTACTTAAGAAAAAGTAACTATTAATGACTAACTCTCTTTCAATAACTGTGCTCTCTGGACCAATAAAGTTAGTTCATAAAAGCCTGCCAGCTCTTGCTGTAGCTTGTGATTCAGTTAAGCACTCATACAAGTAAGCAAGTATTAAAAAATATCTTCCCTCAACACTCACTGCCCTTGGAAAATAAAACTTTTATGACTTTGCTGTGTTTGATTTTATTTTTTTTAGGGTTTTTTTTTTTTTCCTGAGCATCCATCCTGATGCCTTAGTAAGGTATTTCAATTACAAAGTCAGTCTTCTAGACATCTGGCTTACTCTGCCATTAAGTCAGTGTAAGTTAGCTGTACCAATGCTGTTCCCTTTTCTAGAGTGGCAGTTGGAGTACAGAAAGCTACTTGTTACCAGTTTATATGTGTGTCTTTTCCTGACTTTGAGGAAATACTGTTCTCCACATATTGCAACTTCAAGAACTTTCCAGTTATTGTTTGATCCTTTTAATGGACTGCTTTGACTTCCATAAACTTTCTCATTGAACCAGATGGTGAGAAGCAACCTGGCCCAGTCCCAAAGTCAGTGCAGAAGCAGAGAAGAATGCTGGAGCGATTAGTGAGCAGTGAATGTGAGTGGATGCTGCTTTTTTCAGTCTTTGATGGTGGTTTTGGGTTCTATTTTGTTTTGTTAAGTAATTTTGTGCTGAATGTGTAGCAAGTTTGAATTGCTATAAACTGATGGTGTTGGTTTACTGTATGTCCCAGGTAAACAAGGGATCTGCATGTGAACTCACACACATCACTGTTGCAGTCAACTCATCAGTGATGAGCTTACTAAGAGGACTTTCTGTGTCATTTGTTATTTTTATATTCTTGCCCTTTCAGCACTTACAAGCCTATTCAGCAAAACAAATTCTGCACTTTCAATAAGTTTATTTTTAGTCCTAAGCCGTAGTAAGCTTTCTGATTACAATAAGATAATTAATTATGCAACCATTTAATGCAGACAGTTCCCTGTTCTGTTTGCTTTGCTTCTGTTTGCCATTCACTTATAATTCATGTTTGTCTTTTTATATTTGTTCAAGAACTGATATAGGAAAGATGCACCAAGATACTCTTTTCATAACTTAGCTCATATAACTATGAGGAGAATTAAATCACTCCACAAACACAGGGTCAGATTTGTACACCCAAATCTGTGATTTTTGTAAAGTGGGGGTGTTGGACTTGAAATAAAGGTCTCCATAGCCCTGCCTACCAAAGAAATGTTGCTGGGCCTTCAGGAGTAAAGGCAAACTATTAAATTAAAAAAAAATCATTATAAACAATGCAGCATGTTCTGGATTCTTTGGTAATTCAAGAGTGTCAGAAAAGGAACTTGCAGTTTTATTTTTTATTTATATATATATATATTTAAAGGCTTAAATGGCAGATAAAATTACAGGAGAGTAAATGAACCTACATGTAAGCGTAGGCAGAAATTGATGTGCATATTTTTCCTGTTCTACGATGGATGGGGGAGGCAGGGGAATTTGTCATAACTAAATTGAAGAAAAAAAAATCTATGAATAATAAAGTGGAATCTACAACATACGCTTCTTGTATCAATTTAAAAGACACTTGGGTGACAAAATACTAATAACATTTAAAACCGAAAAGTTTTCATCAAACACTTGAAGTAGGAGTTAAGCTGTTACCTCTTCTCTAGAGAGCTTTTATCTTTTCATGGATGAACAAGACAGCTGTTACTCTCCAGCATTTACTTCTCTGATCCATCTTGCCAGCAGCAGATTCTTCCTTCAAAACTTACATTGACAGTGCTTGGAAGATAACTTTTAAACTGGATAGGTGTTTGGAGATATGTGATCTGGAGCATCCTTAATGGAGGCATAAACAGAAGATTAGTGCTGACATTGTCAGTGGACAGTTGTTGCATGCCTGGGAGGAGTATACATGTCATTACATATGATAGGTCATCTATACATAGTAAGTTAATAACAGCTTTCCTCTCAGGATACACCCCAGTGCTGTAAAAGTGCCATTAATGATTTTTTTGTCAAGTTCTAACCATGTCCTCTTGCTGATTCCACACCAAAAAGACTTATTTTACCACTTACGTTTTGTCCCAACAGGAGAGTAACTTTAGATGACACACTTGGTATTAGTCTTGATCTGAACTGCACCAAAGACAGATAAGGAGTCTCAATTTCTTTGTGCAAGTAATATCACCTACAGTCTGTGAATGACAAGAGCAGTTAGCAAAAAACCCCCAAATCCTTTCTTGCCTCTTGGGAAGCAAATGCAACATCCATGTTGTGAGATTAAATACAGATTATAAAATGCTGGGGGCTTTTAAAACTCTTTTAACACCCATCTTTCTCTGGCAGGTATCTTGACACAAAGACTTTATTTTGTCCTGGATCTACAGTGGTTTCAATATTAAATACTGATACATTTATATACAACTTCTTTAATCGTAGCATTTTTGTAAAATTAAAAAAAATATAGGGCCAAACCCACTAATAATCTGATATTAAATTTAGCAAAGCAATACAGTTTTCTGCCTTTTCAAAATCTTAAACTAGTATTAAGCAGGCCAGCTTTTATATCTCTGTATCAGCTAAACTTACTGTGTAGGAGGTGTGTTACAGATTTTTGTCATTCAAAAGTCTTTCATATCTACAGCAATGTCATTTGCTTTAGTATATAGAAAAAAGTTGCTGTTAATTATCCTCCTTTACAAACGACATCAGGCTTGTCTACCATAGAAACTAGCTAATCCATGCTAATGTGAGGAACTCGCTGTGAAGTGAGTTTGAAGGAGTGTATAAATCACTTTTGTCTTGCAGCATCTGTAGTTTTTGGCAGTAGAAGCCTTCCTTCTACTCACAGGAGTCGATAAGGATTTTTCTAGGGCAGAGTGAGGAATTTGGTGTACAACTGCTTCATAGAGTTTGGGGGGGGGGGCTTTTGTATAGCCATATAGCATATTAAATTAATACACTATAGATAATCTATATTTAGTATTGTAGATAGGAATAACTGGGTGTTTTCCATAAGTGTATGTCTGTAACTTCTGAAGTCAGAAGAATGACCATTACGTGCCAAACCAGTAGTCAGTTTTTCAGTTACTAATACACCTTGCTTACTATTCCTTTGCAGGTTTTTTTCTTTTCAATGTAGCTGTTAGTTAAAAACTTTGCTCAAGAAGTGATTTAAAGCTGTGTGACCTAATGCAATAGCCTTCTTTTTTCCTTGGAATACTTGCACATCAGCTGCATTCGCTCTCTCTGTTCTCCTGCTTACTGGTGTATTAAATTTACCTACTGGTCTGACCAGATTCAGAGTAGTCAGATATTGCTGGCACAAGCAACTTGTTGTTTTCAGTGCAGATCTCGGAACAAGTTGCATGGTAAGCTGGTATTACTGGTAGTTAAGTTTTTGAAGCCCAGAGTGGATCTTCTTTAATACCAGGAAAGAAAAATATATGTTCCAGCTCCTAATCAGTACAGTGTTATAGTAATATTATTTACTCCAAGTCTTCATTTTATCTTTCAGCTAAAAAATTTATTGCTTTGGATGACTTTGTTGAAATTACCAAGAAGTATGCCAAGGGAATCATCCCATCTAACCTGATTATGCAGGAAGAGGAAGATGATGAATTGGCAGGGAAGAGTCCTGAAGAGTTACCCCTACGACTGAAGGTAAAAAGACAATACTGAACAGGTTGTGTGGAAGGGCTCTTAACTTGCATATTCTGGCCAAGACAGAGGTGGCTTGTACTTGATTCTCAAAGCTGATGTTTAGTCTGTATAGGTCAGTACAAGAATTGTGACTAGAATTTGGTTTTGGACTTGACTTCATATATATATATGTGTGTGTGTGTGTGTATATGTATGTTCACAGTTTCATATATATGAATCATATATTTGAGAGAAAGGGATAATGTTTTTCCCTGGAAGAGGGCAGTCTGCCATCATTGCATCTCAGTGAGGATTTAAATGTGCCTATCATAACAGCTGTATTTTTTATTACAGATGTTATCATATGCTTCATATATTTCTTATTGAAACAGAAGCGAGCATGTGGGGAAAATTATCCATAGCCTTGAGGTGTGAAAAGGTTCTTTTATGAAGGAACTCAAAAATAGTGGAACTTGCTATTAGTGGTTTTCTATAATGATAGTTCTCTAGGTAATGGAAGAAGGGAAAATTAGGGTGCATGCATGCAATACTGGTATAAATTTCAAGCAAGACGGTGTGTTTTCTAGCTGTTGATTTGAGTGCTGCTGTTGCAATTCTTGTCATTTTGTTGTCTGTTATCATATGGTTGTGGGGCACGATGGGTGTCTCTTTCCAGTCTCTTGAATAACCAATATTCTGAAAGAGATGACTTACAGAGAAGAACAGGGATACCTTCACTAGGAAATAAGCTTATGCCCAAGCCATTGTGTGTGGTGCCACAGTTCATCACAATATATAGATCTTTGCTGAAGCATTCTTTGCTTTTCCCTTGAACTAATTAATGTAAAAGAGTAAGTTCTGAGAAAACAAAAGGATTGTTTGCAGCATCTAAAGTGTAGCTACAGTATTTGAATATGTGTTTGAAAAATCCTATACCTTTTTATTGATCCTATGTAAAGTGTGTGGTTGGTCATAGGGAGAGCATCTAATCCAGCAGCAGTTCCTCTGTGGTCTGGTGCTGGAAAATGCCACGTAAGATGATAGGTAGAATTTTAAGATCCTGTACAGTGACTGTTGTGGAGTTAAAAGAATCCCTAAACATGTAGTAATTATAGTTAAAATAGCTTACAAACCAGATTTTGACAGCTGCATCCCTCAATACTTAGGAAGAATTGTTTAAAAGATAAACCACAGCTGTAAAGACTTCCTGTAAGTGCATATGAATCATATGCACTGCTTTCTGTAGTGCATATGCATAGCAGGATCTATAGCATTATCCTTGCAGAACAGTGGCGGAGTTAAGTGCTTTAAAGCTACCGTCCTCACAGCTCAAGTAATGATTTAAGATAAACTACATGGCTGCAGTCCTGTACTATCTTCAGGATGAAATTACAGCAGAATATTTGACTAGGAAGCCATTTAATTATGTGTGTCAAAGGTAATGAAATACGTCTTTTCTGAAATCAAAATCGCCTCTGAGCTTCATCTGACTGCATTAATCAAAATAGAGCTAATAATCTCAGGCAAAGTAATCTCATTTTATTGGCAACATTTGTCTGAAATATAAATCTTTTCGTGTCAGCTGAGGTTAGACGACCGACTGCTACTGTTTCAGCTAAGAATAATTGTGATGTAAAGCTATGAAACTGCTCATAAATAAAATGCCTCTCTCTCTCTCTTTCCAGGTTATAAAATATCCACTTCATGCCATTATGGAAATTAAAGAATACCTTATAGATATTGCATCCAAGGCAGGAATGCATTGGCTGTCTACCATTGTTCCAACACACCATATCAACGCTCTCATCTTTTTCTTCATCATAAGTAATCTGACAATTGATTTTTTTGCCTTCGTTATTCCATTAGTCATATTCTATTTGTCCTTCATTTCTATGGTGATTTGCACACTGAAGGTGTTTCAGGACAGTAAGGCTTGGGAAAACTTCCGCGCTTTGACTGACTTGCTGCTTCGTTTTGAACCAAACCTAGACGTTGAGCAAGCCGAGGTAAACTTTGGATGGAATCACTTAGAGCCATACATTTATTTTTTACTCTCGGTGTTCTTTGTCATATTTTCCTTCCCTATAGCAAGCAAAGACTGTATACCATGCTCAGAGTTAGCTACCGTCTCAGTTTTCTTCACAGTGACAAGTTACATGAGTTTAAGCACGTGTGCAGAACCATACACACGAAGAGCATTAATGACTGAGATAGCAGCAGGTTGCTTATCCCTGCTGCAGGTATTACCTGGGAATTTTGGCTACCTGAAATTCTTAGGTAAAACCTTCTTTACTGTTCCTGTAGGCCATTTCTTTGTGATAAATGTCAGCATCCCGTGCCTTCTGTTTTTGTACTTGTTCTATCTTTTCTTTAGAATGGCACAACTACGGAATTTTAAGGGCACCTACTGCTACCTGGTCCCATACCTGGTGTGCTTCATGTGGTGCGAGCTCTCCGTGGTCATCCTGCGGGAGTCCTCGGGCATCGGGCTCGTTCGTGCATCCATTGGTTATTTCCTGTTTCTCTTTGCGCTCCCGGTCCTAGGGGTAGGCATTGCACTGATGTGTCTTATCCATTTCATCAAGTGGTTTGTGTCTCTGGAGCTGGTGAAAATTGTCGTGACTCTGGTTCTGTGTGCCATTCCCTTGCTCTTCCGATGGTGGACGAAAGTGAACTTCTCTGTAGTTGAAATGGTTAAATCCCTCACTCGAAGCTCCATTGTGAAACTCATCCTGGTGTGGATTACGGCTGTGGTGTTGTTCTGTTGGTTCTATGTGTATCGATCAGAGGGGATGAAAGTTTACAACTCCACCTTGACATGGAATCAGTATGCGTTCCTCTGCGGACCCAGGTCGTGGAAGGAGACTAACATGGCACGTACTCAGATCCTGTGTAGTCACCTGGAAGGACACCGAGTGACGTGGACTGGGCGGTTCAAATACGTGCGCGTGACAGAGATCGACAATAGTGCAGAATCTGCAATAAATATGCTCCCGCTTTTTATTGGCGATTGGATGAGATGCTTGTATGGTGAAACCTACCCTCTTTGTGACCCCAAAAACGTTACACAGGAGGAGGAGGAATTGTGTCGTCTCAAGTATTTGACAAAGCATAACTGCCACATGAAAATGTTTGATCGGTACAAATTTGAAATAACTGTGGGCATGCCTTTCAGTAGCAAAAACGGAACCAAGCCGATAGAGGAGGATGATATAACCAAAGATATTGTGCTGAAGGCAAGCAATGAGTTTAAAAAAGTGTTGTTGAACTTGAGGCAAGGAAGTATAATTGAATTCAGCACAATTCTGGAGGGTCGTCTTGGCAGTAAATGGCCTGTCTTTGAACTGAAAGCAATCACTTGCTTGAATTGCATGTCTAAACTCTTACCTGCAGGCAGGCATGTGAAAATAGAGCATGACTGGAGGAGCACAGTGCATAAAGCAATTAAATTCGCTTTTGATTTTTTCTTCTTCCCATTCCTGTCAGCTGCATAATGAGCTCTCATGTTGGTTCAGTGGTATCTTCAGTGTACGCTGCATTTACATCACCAAAGGTTTGGCTTCTTACAAGGTAAAGAACAGAACTCCAAACAATCACTTTGCTGTGGCAGTGCTCAAAACGTATGCTGATGTAGAGCATTGGTTGAGTTTTGTAAGTGTACACACTGTATCCTGACTTTAAATGCCATATGGCTGAAGTAATATATACTAATTTAATATTATAAATGAATGCAGGGGATTGCTGCTGACTAATTGCATGGAGACTATTTTGTCCAAAATGGATATGTATTTGCTCGTGGTACAACACTAGATGAGTTCACTTGCTCAGTGTTAAAAGCACTTTACTCTTTACATATTCACAACGTGCCCATTTGTATTTTCACAGGTATGATTTAGAATAGGTGGCTGACAACAGCTTCTGTTGCATTATATTGCTTGTATTTATTTGGTGTTTTCTAGAAAAAAAAGTGATCTTCTAGTCATTACCCAGTGGTGATACCTGCGTACAGAACTCTGTTCCGCTATTTGTCCAGAAGATAATGACCTTGATGTGTTTTGAAAGGGCACACTATTTCACACCCCAGCAAGGTTGTAAAAAGTCCTCAAGCTTCCATTTTGCATTAAGTAATCTTTACAAAATACACTATTTCTTCTGATTGGTGATGATGGCTCTAGGTATGACACTAAGGTATAATCCATGCTGGTGTGTGAAGGACAAACACTACAGAGCAAGGCTGGTATTGAGATGGTACCAGTACCAGAGAAGCCAAAGCAACTGAAAAGAGTCCTTCGAAGTCTACAGTGGAAACTGAAACTGAATGTTTAATGATTTGTATTGTGCAAATAAACACAAAATACAAACTTGAATTAAATGGGTGAAGCATCTCTTTGTAGTGCTTTGACATTGCGAGCAGTTATTTGTGTGGCATTGATAAAGGATTTCACTGAACAATACTATTTAGATGTTTCGAACATTCTGGTCTGAGATACTTTAAGCTGTACTTCACATTATTTAAGCTATCAGTAAAATCTGACCATGCCAGGTGAAGTTTTTGTGGCTGTAAGCCAAGCCTGACATGGCAGAGCAGGAGCTTTGCCCATCCAGTGCCACACAGTTGTGTTTGAACCCATCAGAAAATCTGTGAAGCACAGTCATGCCTTCCAGGTGTTTCTAGTTTTGAAAAATATCCCTCCCTGCTTCCACCTGGGGAAAAGATGTGGTATAATATGACAGGTAAATGCCACTTTTTGATGTAGTTTCATTTACTTGTTGGCTAGAAACAGGCTACACTTAGCCCTTTCTCCTCTCTTTGTTAGAACACTGGTAGGTTTTAAAATATCTTCACATTCTTCCTGGCTCTGAAACTTAAGAGATGCAATGCTTTTCTTTTTCTCACTTTTATTTTTTTCATTAAATACACATAATTTTGAAACTTCTATTCATATGTTTGTCAGGAGAAAAAAAAAGGCAACAGTCTTGGTATTCAGAACTCATGTTAAAAGTTCTTCTGTTTTTAGGTTTTACTCATTGTAAGGATGTCAATTTACTGACTTCCCGTGGTGTATTTTGAAGAAGGTATTACATCTCCTGAAAAGAACACAACTTAGTCAGATGTGGGAAGTCTTGCAAGAAGAGGGAGCATATATTGTTGCCTCCTTTGGCAAAAGTTCCTTTTTAAGACAAAAGGGTTCCAATTTCTAGCATAATATTGTTATGGAGTTTAACTCCAACAACTCTTGAGACTTCTAGTTCAGCCTTTTCTGAGGAAATTATTAGGAGGATATTGGCATGTGGCTCTTACTCCATTTGCGAACGTAGAATTACCAGCTAAAACTCTCTAGTTCCTCAGACTTGGGCAGGGAGCGCCCTCAATGATAATGGTGCTGATATTGATCAGATTGCAAGTTCTCCAATTCCCCCTTATGCACTTATGTGAAAACCCCCTGCATTAGCTCGATCCTAGGAAAAATAATTTATATGCCCTGCAGTGACAGGTTGATAGGGACAGGTGGATTTGTCAGATGCTTCATTCCAACAGAGGTGGGAAGTTTTGAGGTCTAACACATATGAGGTTATTTATGAAGTTTTCAGCTCTTCTGTGTATCCAAAAGGGAAATAGGAGGTAAATTTTTAAATAATGCCCTTTAATACTAGTTCTCTTGATATATTTTTATGGAAAAAGAGGATACATTAAGGGTAACATGATGGATAGGTACTCCCATTTTCTTGTCGGTCTGGTGTTCAGTGTTCTGAAACCTTCAGCAAATAAATCTTTTCTTTCTAAATCGTATCTCAGCTGACAAGCACAACATCACTAACACTTAATAAGCAATTGCAATTCCAGGCAAGGTGTTTTTGCAGTGGGTGTTTTTACGTACTTCACATCTTGCAAGCACCCAGCACAAAACAGTTTTGCTCCAGCTCTGTATTCCTAACGAGTCCATCTTCTAGATTGGAAAGAAGAGACAGAATGTGGCAGCTGCTGTTAATTATCCAATTAATCCTACATTTTTTATTTTCTTAGCTTTGAAGACATGATGAATTATAAACGGTTCCAAAGATAGGTGCCCTTTCTCTAGGCTGATAATCTTTTGAATTAGTATTAATTAACTGAAGAGGAGGAGGGGGATATTATATGGCTATTGACACATTTAAATTAGGTTCAGATACTCTCCTGTAAGCTCAGCTTTAGCATTTGGAATATACAGAATGTAGAGTAAATATCCCTTATTTGAATTTCATCCTCAAAGTAACAGGAAAAAGTACTGCTTGTTCTCCAGCCTGGTACTCTCTCTTGTGTAAGCACAGAGAAACAACAAAACATATAGAAATTCTGAGTAATTTAAGAGCCCACTCTAATGACTAACAGCCTCTTGCAGCAGGCAGGAACACAGAGAGTTTACATTTTGCGTTCTGCCCGGTTCTTCTAGAGAGGGAACTGGGTAGATCCGTGGGAATGGCATGTGGGTTTATGTCCTAGAACTAACCACTCCTCTCTGAAGTGGCCTGAACCAGCTGGGCCTGACTCTAAATCTGCTAGCAATTCCTGTAATAGAAGGATGTTACCAGTGGGTAGTGTGGTGCTTCCTGACAGTCCTGTGCAGCCAGGGAACTTGAGCCATTGGCATGGTCTCTGTCAGCCTTTTGGTGTCTCCCTTTCCACTGAAAGAGGCAAAAAAAGAGTTTCAAGATGGTGAATAATTTCCTTTTACTTTTGAACTCCTTCCTGGCCTTTCAGGGTAATGGGTCAGCAACAAAAGGAGGAGATCAAAAGAGGCTGTGTTCTCATCTCAGCTTCACAGCTGGCAATTGTTTGAATGGCAGATAGATGGGAAGGAAAAGCAGCTACTCAGCCATTAAGTTAGAAATACATTAATCCGTGCAGTAAAAGTTAGGTGGAACTCACCAACGTGTAAACAAACAACCAAATCACATTACTGCTTATATGCATTAATTAAGATTGTTCATTTGTTTCCATATTATTACTCAAAAGATTTAATTAGCTTTTATCCTGGAAAAAAATAATCATTAGCATCCTGCGACTTCCTCTTAAAAATTACAGCCTGATGTGGAAAAGATGATTCTCATCTTTCCATTAAGGAGGGAGGTTCAGCACTGAGAAAACTCATCACCTCTGGCAAACTTGAACTTTTGAAGCAGAACAAGGAAGATGGAAACACTGCTTGCAAAACACTGCTTTACAAAACATTTTACGTGAGCGTAGAAGGAAATACATATGGAATATTTATCTTCCCACTGATAGATACAGGAACCAGCTTCTATGACTGCAGCTTCACAATACTCACTTCAGCATTTGTATGGGATCATATCCAGGTGAGTTTTAATTATCTCCAGAGAAGGAGACTCCACAGTCCCTCTGGGAAGCCTGTTCCTGCGTTCTGCCACCCTCAAAGTGAAGAAGTTTTTTCTCATGTTCAGACAGAACTACCTGTGTTCCAGTTCATGCCCGCTGCCTCTTATCCTGTCACTGGGCACCACTGGAAAGAGTCCTTCCTTGTCCTCTTGACACCAACCATCTAGTTATAAGTGTTGATCAGATCCCCTCTCAGTCTTCTCCAGGCTAAACAGACCCAGCGTTCTCAGCCCTCCCTCATACAAGAGATGCTCCAGTCCCCTCATCATCTTTGCAGCCCTCCACTGGACCCTCTCCAGTAGTTCCATCTTTCTTGAACTGGAGAGCCCAGCTCTGGATACAGAACTCCAGATAAGACCTCAACAGAGTAGAGAGGGAAGAAAATCCCCCTTAGTCATCTGGCCACTCTCTTTTTAATGCACCCCAGGGTATACCAATCAACCAATCAACTTGTTAGCCCATTGGCAGCCTGGCCTAGGTTAATTAGTGAAGTCCTGGAGACTGGTGGTATTTTCTGCTTCACTCTAGCTGCAGCAGAAACAATGTCTCCTGTGGTGGATCTGGCTGGATCATCTGCCCCAACACATTTACAGTCTGCTGTATCCTTCTCCCTTCTGTAGATCCTTATTACTAAAAGAAAAGAGAGAGCTCTACCCAAAGGTTTGTTGCTGCTCCAGTGTTCTGGGGGAAGGGTGACAAAGAGAAGCTGCATTCAATCAGGTTTGAACTTTCCCACCTGCCACCAGTAATACAAATTGGGCCAGGTTAAAAGCAGGGATGCCTACTCCAGTGTTGTGCTGATGTTTGTTACCCTGGGCTCAGTGCTGATTGATAGGACTGCTCTGCTGGGAGATGTGTTGGTATGAAGGCCAAGTATCATCACCAAAGACCAACTTGTATAGCCACAGTAAGGTGACAGCAAAATGTTTTAATGGTACTGGGTTTTTTGGGGAGGAGGGTTGGTCCCTAACTCCCAGAGAAGGAGCTGGGCTGTATTGCCCCTCCAGGAGAGTTGAACCTGTTGCTCTCATGCACAGAAGGGGGCCATTAGCATGGGCCGTTCCTGCTCCCAGGCTGTGCAGAGTTCTTGCTTCCCAGAAAAATGTTTCTAGTGCAACTTTTTTTCTACTCACATCATGTTTTGGGTTGTTTTTTCTTTTTTCTTTTTTGAGTGTGCTGGTATCTTCCTGTTTTTCTCCAGATGCTGTGTATCAGGTTGTGGGCTTTGGTTTTTTGCTTCTTATGAGGCTATTTGGAGAGAGCAGTCTCAGATGGCCTGAGTTCCCCCAGCACAGCTTGTCTGTACAGGTGGGGTCCTAAGTTAGGCTGTTCTGCAGTACCTGAAATTAGATGGCAAGAATGTTCTCTCAGTGCTTACCTTTATTGCTTGGGTGGTATGGATGTTGTACATGTGTGAAATAGAAGCCTCACGCCTCCAAAGCCCCTTAGTCCATGTGCAGCACAAGTCTGGGAGCTAGAAAGAGTGTGGCTATAAAACAAACACTGGCAATAGGAGAAATGTAATACAAACACAGAGAGACTGGTGCAGTGGGTTGTTCTTGGGAAGCTCCAAGTGGCATGCCACACCTAAAGTTGTGTGATTTACTTTTTGGAAAGCTTTGAGGCACATCCTCTGCTCACAAGGTCAGCCTGCAAGGTCCACTTGACTTGGACAGGAAGGGAATTTAAATTATTATATTCTGTGAAGAATAACTTGGAGTAGATTTGCACATAACTAGTTGGGAGGGTTAAATGCTGGTCAGAATATCCTCATCCTAAAGTCAAGTATCCTGCATCTTCATATAAGAGGAGCTTTAACCTTTGAGGTGAATTACATCATCAATTTCAGGGATTTTTGTTCCAGCATTAGTCTGTGCATCCCTTGCTGTTCATGGATAAATATAAAGCAGCCTCTGCCTCTAGACTGGTGCTCTCTCAGGTGGTGTGAGGCTCACAGCACCAAAGCAAAAGCTTTTGTGTAAGGACTGGAAGTTTGCCCCAAGTAGAGATAGATCACACTGTAAGCTATTCCTGCACAGGCTCTGGGGCTGCACCCTCTCTTCTGCCACAAAATGCTCCCCTTGCAGCTGCCATAGCTCCATTCGAGGCACAGGGCAGCCGTGCCACAGCTTGGGCCAGTGGAGCTCCTGCAGCCCTGACACTGCATCTGATTTTACTCCCGCTCTTATTTTCCTCTTAACCCTGTTCTTGAATCTGAGAATTAAATTTTAAGGGAATTTTAAATTTAAATTATAATGGAATGTGCTCCTTATGGGCTAAAAACTGAAGGGATGTCAGGTTTAGTTTTACAGCCAAGTGTGAAGCTTCGTTTCGGTTGGCATTTCATTTGTTGTGAGGCTGGATTAGTCAGTGTCAGTGACATCTGCATGGGCTTTATGGAGACGTCAGTGAATGATGTACAAAGGTAATTAACAATTCGCGTTCCTAGCCTTAATTATTGGCGCAGATTTGGTTCTCATCTGCAGTTTGATGTAGGGTGCCAAAACGTCGCAGTACAAGTCATCATCAACTCTTAATGAGCTCTACTTCTTCAATGTGTTCCTTAAAAAGCCAGGCCATGGAGTCCTGGGCAGTCTAGCCAGCCTTGGCCTCACTTGGGGAACGGCCTCGCAATTAGAAAGGCTCATTAACCTCCAGCGAAAGCGCGTTTGTGTCGGGAGCTTGTGTTGCTTTCTTTCTTTTGTGTTAAGCAAACAAACCCGCCCGGTGTGGCGGTGGGGTGGGTACGCGGGCCGGGCTGGTGCAACGCCCGTGTGTGTGGTTTGTCGTTGGTGCCGTCAGATGGCACTCCAGGCCCGGGCTGCAGCTCGCTCCCTCCGCCGCTGTCTCCAGAGGGCACCGCCGAGAAACAAAAGAGTCGTTCTGGGTTTAATCCGTTGCGGGGAGGAAATACAATTAGGAAAAGGGGGGGGGGGGAATAAAGAAAATCTGTATGAAAAATCACCGTTTGTAGGCCCAACGCGCCGTCAGCCACCATCCGCGTTACCCACACGCCAAGCAAAGGCGTCCTTGCGGGGTCTGCCTGCAAGGCCATGAAAATGGAGGGGGTGGGGGGAATAAATCCCTGGTTTTCCTTGCTATAAAATCCTGAATAACGATAAACTTGCAGCATAGCCAACAGCGCGTGGTGAACCTGTGAACTGTGCAGTCTGTCTGCTTTGCAGCTTGGCGGCTTTTTGGAGATGGTTCCTGTCCCTAAAATCTCTTAGGATAAATCTGAGAGTGTCAGTCGGCATTTGTTGCTTCTGGGGTAGTGTGCAAGTGGTGACAATGTGCAGTCCTATCTCCATTCTCAGGACCCTTTCGGGTGGAAACTTTTCCACCCTTTTCAGTGAAAACTCCGTTTTCTCCTCTGTCTTCATGTGTTAGGTGAAAAAAATGAAAAATAACAATCAGGCTTAATCTGAGGTTCAAACATTGTATTAACTTTCTGTTACCTGAAAAAAAAAGGAACAAATCTGTGGCAGAGTTTAACCAAACCTTAGCTGGGAGAGATAGCTTTTAAAGGGAAAATGCCACCTCCAACTCTTGCTTGACATCTCCCTGCACTGTAAACGAATGCACAGATTTGGAGAGAAGAGAAAGGTGGTGTCAAGATCACACACCAGGTAAAGGCCACTAGGGGAAAGCCCAAAAGACTCCATTTGAATCTTTTACAAATCAACTATGGAGCTGACAGGCGGTTGATGCAGAGGTTTTGTTCTTTTTTTGACAATGGGAGGATTTCTCTGCAATACTAGCAAGCTTGGCATCAGAAAGGGTCTTGCAAATGTTGCTGATAACCACAGGAGTGTGCGACAGCAGGGGCTGTGTCAGGCTAAATTAGAAAGGGCTTGAACTGAGCCCACAGACCTTGCAATATCCCAAAATCAGTGTGAGTTATCTCAGTGTGGACTGTCTTTATCTGGAATAAGTTCTTCACTTTAAAGAGTGAGACATTTCAACAAAGCATCTTTTCTGTACTTCCCTCTCCTGCTCCTCCCTCCCTATTCAGCGCTGGTGACAGCAGAGATGTTTCCACGACAACAAGCCATGCTGTTGCCTCAGGTGACAAACTATAACTTCAATAAATAATCACTGAAAATAGCTTCAAACAATTAATTAGGTAATGGAAATGTTATTTTAATAGGGCTTTGGAAGTCTACAGACTGAATTCTGATCAAGAATCCATCTACAACTGAAGCTGAAGGTAGCAGCTAAAGCTCAGGGTGGGTATTGCTGCCTGAACACTCTAACAGCCCTCTTTTTAAACAAGTAATCAAGTTCAAAACATATTCAATCAACAGGATGCAATGCAAGCAAGTTTATTTTCTTTTTGTGCTGATTTGTATGCAAAGCACATACTGGCAGGATGTATATTCCAGGAATCTACCAACTTCATCACCAAATGCAGTCCTTGGCCAGCACGCTGTCTGTGCATCTACCCCTGTACCAGCATGACAGACAGATGATGAGCCCAGCAAATGGGTTTGCAATAAATGGATTTTTCAGTCTTCTCTTTAAAGAAGTTGCTTTCCTAGAGTTATAGACGGCTGATTCATAAATCTCGCTTAATGCTGCTTCTAGTAACAGTTCAATTGATCTTTAATCGTTGTTTAAAAAGTGAATCTCCATGGGAGTGTTTCAATCCTGTATCCTGAAGTTTTTTCTAGCCCAGGGCAGCTCTTCCGTCTCCCAGCTTAGAGGTACCATAGTCTTTAAGCACAGACAAGTATGTGCCAGTTGCCTTACATCACAGTTCCCATATGAATATTCTTTGGGAGTACTCATGTTTTTGCTTAAATTTTGCTTTAGATATTATACTGGGTTCTTCCAAAACAGTGCAACTGAGGCAAGAGAAAGAAAGACAACAGCTGCCACCGTCCCCCTCCCATCTCCTGCATTTACTCACAACCCTGTGCCTATTTCACTCTGAGTTTTCAGCATGGGACCTTTATTCCTCCTTGGAAACCCTTGAAGACCTTGTTTTGGCTCCTAAAATAAACAAAACCCGAGGGTCTCCAGCTGAAAAGATGCCTTTTTGCCTCTTCGCTTCCTGCACAACAACAAATGGTGTAGGTATGGACCGTAACAGCACCAACTCCTCTGTGCTGGGGAGGGAAGGGTCACACAAAGGGGTGGTGTTGGCAGGCAGATGTGTCCCTCCCGGTGCATCACAGGATGGGCTTTGTGTCTCACACATGACAGTTGCCTCTTTGTGGGGGATTTTTTTTTTTAATTGAAGGTTTAAACGGTTAAACTGCTTTCTTAATGCACTGGTGGTTGCTAAGATACAATCTCTCCATTCTGTAAGTCTTCCACTTGAAATATAGAGTATTGGCAGACGGGGCTTTCCCCTCTGACAGCTTGGGAGAGTGTGGGGCGCTTACTGCTGCCGTGAGGAAGTGCTCCTGCAGCCTGCAGAGGTGGCTGTGGTTGTCGCAGGGGTGGGATTCAATGGGATTTCACAGGCTTCTGGCTGCTGGATGCATCCCAAGGCTACAGGGAGGGTGTGGAGGGTCATAGGATCAAGTAGAAGGAAAGGCAGTGCGGGGAGAACAGGCACAGGGGCGACAAGAAGATTGGGGTGGGCTGTGCAGAGGGATGAAGGGAAATCTTTCTGTCACCCACTTTATATATAGCTCCAGGCTGCAGTTGTCCTTCCTGAGGAAGAACCACCCCCTCTGCTCTTCTGCAATGAAGGGCTGGGTTTGGGACCGGTGCGCAGGACAGGCTTTCCTTGGAGAGCTTTCTGGCAGCTCCACAAAGGGATTAGGAGATACCAGGTTTAAAAGTAACTCTAGATTCCTGGATGTTCATTAGCAATATTACAATAGCAGCTCAAAATAGCCAAAGTTTTTAAAAAGAAGTGTAGCTGAGCTCTACTTCTTCATGAAATGTGTGGAGGATGGTGGTATAAAATAGTGCAGCTTGTTTCTTTTTTTATGCTAAAGTAAAGTAAGTCTTTAGCTGCTAAGGTAGCAGAGAATATTTTTACCATGTTGACAGAGTGCAATTGATGAAGCAACATCTATCTGGGTCTGCAGATCAATAGCTGTGAGAAACAGAGAGTGCAGCTGTTCATCTCAGAGAGGTGCTGGCAGATGTCAGAGGATGATAATTGAACCAGCAACCGCCTCCTCCCCACCTCTTCCATGAGATAGTCAAGATGTGCATAAAGGTACTGTGAGGTTTGTGTCCTGTACTGCAAAGAGATCACAATGCCACCATCTCCCCTCTCTGAGAGAAACCTCTGCTTCCTTCTCCATCTTCCCAATAAAGTGAGAAGGATCCTGGTCCAGGATGCCCAGCAGGGCTGTTGGGAGTGTTCAGGTTTCACAAAGGAGACAGGAAAGTGAGAGCCTGCCAGGACTGGGCCATTGGCACAAGCTGTTGACAGTGGGGCCTCGCTCCAGTATCCTGCTTGGGCAGCATTTGTTTTAGAGGGAAGAATACTAACCTCTTTGCTTCCATTTACAGTCAATTTTTCCCCAGAGCTGTTCCTGCAACTGGAGAAATGACAGTGACGCCACAGAAGATGGTGACGGGGGTTTCTGGAGTTCTGAGCTAAGTATTCTCCTCCCTGGAGCACAGTCTGTTTATTAACAGTCAAAGAGTTTGGTCCTGCTTGGGAATCTGTTGAGTTGTTGTGAATCAGGCTGTTGCATGAGACATGCACATGCTACAGGCATGACAAGGAATGGTTGTCCAGGGGACTATCCCCGCCCCCACCCCCCCATCCTGTGACAGAGTCACTATTGAAGGGCTTATTCTTTCTAGTGGCCAGGTTATAAAAATATTACATAGTGTCACCATGATCATTAAAACAATTGTTTAATGGAATTGTTGGCTTCAGGATCTTGTCCTACTCATGGGCTGTCTCCACTTGGCAAATGGCAAGGCAGGTGGTTAGCTGTACCTCGCCTGGCTGATCTGTATCCATGGCAGCTCTTGGAGCTCAGGGAATGGAGGAGTTTGCTCAGTCAGGGGCTTCACATGAAATGCTTTGTGACATGAGCCAGCTTTAGGAACCCTAACTGCCTGAAGAGCTGTGCTCAATAGAAGTCTGATCCTTGTCCAACTTCGGAGAGAAGTAAAAAAATAAACCAAAATCACTTCTAGGGAAAGCTTTCTCATGGCACACACTGAATGCAGAACTTTCTAGTGAGCATGGCAAACTGTCCTGTACAGAACACCCAGGCCCGTTCATGGCTTCACAAAAACAAAGAACACACCCTGTTCCAAGCATCTGATAAAATTAGTACCAAGTTCTTGAATCTCACCCACTCCAGTAATCCTGTTGCCCTCTGCGGTTCTATCATCACATGAGCAAGGTAAGTGAATTCATGCTCTAATTTTAGACTTAATGCAATTTGCTGAGAAGACCACAAATGGAAAAGAATTACTACTGGGAGTGGGAGCAAATTGGTGATAATAATGTTACTGACAAAACGGCCATAGAAGGCAAACAGTCCTCATACTTGCCCTCTCATCAGGGATTAATAGCCACAGCCTTGGAAGGCTCCAAAGGACTTAACTCGCCTGAAAGCGAGCCTTGCTGGCTGAAAACAAACAGAAGTGGGTGGCCCATGCCAACACCCACCCCCATCCTGGACCACAAAGGGTTAAATCGCCATATGCAGCTCCTAAGCCTGCGTGTGAAAACTGCAAAAGCAGGAGCCCGTCTGGCTCCCACTCCTGCTGGGTATTTAGGGATGAACAGGGAAACAAGAAAGGTAAATAATGTATTGCTTGATGTGTTGATCTTCAGCTGCGATTTCTCTCTTCAGTGCTTAGTCATATTTGTCCATCTAAATGAGTGGGATTGACTGTGTCTTCCCAAAAAAAGCCGGGGGGGGGGGGGGGGGGGGGGGGGGGGGGTGTGGGCAAAATTAGCATGTAAGCTCTGGGAGAGCTGTGCAAAGCCCCACGCTGCCTAATCTGGCAGCTGAGGCAAATTTACTCTGGTCTGCATCCAGAAAAAGGACTTAGCCTTGCGGTGTGTAACTTGGTGTGGTGATAGCCAGGCAGTTTCTCACAGCCCGGGGCTCAGTGTATGTAGAACATGCGGCCAGGGTCAGCTGCCTTAGGCTGAGATTCAAAGGAAAAGCCCCAGATCAAGGGCAAGCATCACGCTGACCAGGGAGGGTCAGCCATGAGTTTTGACTGGGAAGTGAACGCTTTTCTAGCTTTAAGTGAGATGTGCCAAGGCAGCAGGTTATTTTTACTTCAGTTTTCTTTTTTTAATTTTTTTTTTCCCTGGGGTAGAGGCAGAAAGAGCATGATGCAGGGAAAGAGGGATGCTGCTGTGCTGGCAGCCCTCTGGTTTGTCACCTGGGCCAATGCCTGTCTCATTGGGGCTGGACACATTCCAGCCATGCCCTCATGGTCGCTGCCCTGGAAGGTCTCCAACCTGGCCAGTGGTGACACTTATGCTGTTCTTCACCCTGTGACTGTGTGTGTCCCTTCACATTGCACATGTCTCTTGTTCCATCTGTAGGAGACTGAGGCTGGCATCTCCTGGAGTCTCTCCAGGGCTAGGAGCAGAGGACCAAAGCGTGCACAGGAGGTGTATCTGCAGCTCTGCTGTAACCATCTGCACCACGTTGACCCCCCCATCAGTCCCACTCAGGACACCATGTTCACTCCTCTACCTGCCACAACATTTGAGGCTCCCATGGTCTCTTGTCCTGTATGCATCCCACTCCCTGTGACTCTTCCTCCTTTGCCAAAGGAACTAAACAACTCTTTTGTGTCTAGCTTAAAAATAAGCTGTGCCTTGAAGTCATCTATTTATGCCTTTTTTTTGGTTGTGGTTTTATTGAAAAAGCTGGTATTAACATATTTATATTTTTATTCAACAACAGTTAGCTAATTTGTGCAACACAAAGAATGCAGCCATGAACAACAGCTTTCAAAACAATCAGATTTACCAACTTTACCATCACTTACTCTACACCACTGAAAGCTCAAACTAAAAAGAGAAAGAAAGTCGGAAACATTCACAATGACGATGTTAACTTTCCATACATTCAAGAAACCAGGAAACCAATCTGTAGCAGTGATGTCAAAGACAGGAATGGAATACTGGTCTTTGAAAGGTTTCTATTTATTTCCTCTTCACGGTATTTTGGTTGGGTATTTCATTAGTTTTATAAAGCTCCAAAGATATATTTTTTTATTTAATTTTAACACGTTCTCTCTTTTTCTCTTTTTTGGTACCCAAAGCTGTAGCAGAGTAAGGTACTTCAAATTATAAACAAAAAAAATTGCTGTATTAAGATCTGCTTTATAATAAAGTTATCTACAGAATCTTACTTGAGAATGTTAAAAGCTAAATATATGTTTTACAGTACTCCTAGCTGTAAATGCCAATATGAGCTGATAGCATTTCTTTTTTCTTTTTATCTTTTTTCTTTTTGTTTTTTTTTGAGCTGCAAAGGTTAATGGAGGAGGCCAAACGTCAAAGAAATTGTATGACACCCTTGAAGCAGTAGTTTGGCATTAACAAGTTTTCTATACAATTTACCACATTCTTAAACCTTTTTACAAGGAAAGAAAAAAATGGAAAAAAAAGTGCTATTTTTTAAATTTCATTAAATATGTACATATACTGTCCCTGCCTGCTACAGCATACAGTATTTTATGAACAAGCATTCCTCATTCCCTTTAAAATTAACCTACATGTTTCATACCGTATGTGTGTTTTTGTGGCTGGAGACCGATGCACATGCGTTTGTGCTTCTACACACAGAATATACAGCACTGATCTAGAGAACTCCAAGCATACAGATTCCATGTGTTCAGATGTCATATAAAAGCTGTCCAATTTTATTTTTTTTAGCACTCTGTAAGCAGATTTTTTTCACCCACCCTTTCCCCCAAACCACAATATAAAAGCATGCAGATCCCTTCCTCAGCACATCCTCCACTTCTCAAGGAATCAGTGCATAATGGCTTAAAGACTTCTCTTTTTCTGAGGAGTTTGAACATGGCCATCTGAGCTGTGCTCTTTTATTCATGATTTGAGGAGAAATCCTTGGGGAATATTAATTTTTTTTCTGCCAGAGCTGTGAGGGGTGCAGCAGAACTTTCTTTTCCTGCATTGAGAGGGCTCCCTGCCCACTGCACCATTCCTGTGTAATTCCTGCCTCCACCACACCGATCAGGTCTACTTTCCTTTTCCATTTACATCGGTATGCATTTTGAAACAGAGAGAGCTCTAACAGTATTTATGTGGAAGAAGCTGCTTTTGGTTTGGTTTTTTTTGTTGAGTTTTTGATTTTTCATGTTTCTCCAGGAACAATTTTGTCTCCCAGCAGCAGACTCATTTAAAAGCGTTAGAATTCACTGAGCAGAGCTGCATCTCACAGTACCGTTCTTTTTACAGCTACAGACCCCCAGCATTGCCTGTATTCCCCAAAGGCCAGGACTAAAATAACCATGCTACAGTCAACAGACAAGGGACTTTCTGAAGCATCTAAGCCATGACGTAACTTTGCTCCCTCTGAAGTCGATAGTTGCCTTCAAGGACAGCACTTCTAGCCAAGATTTCCAGATCTCCAACCCCCAAACGGTAGGATGGGTTTGTGTGTTCCCTGCCAGGCTGTATCTGACCAGCCAGTCCCTCTGAAGGGGCAATACCAAGATTTCTAATAGTCCTCCACGTGAAGAAGATACTAGTTATTGTTTTAAACAGAGCAGAGAGAGCTATGGAGAATAAACTTCTTAAAGTAAGCTGGCTGAGTAACTATACCAGTCTGTCGCTTATTCACTCAGGAAGTTGAAGCACAAAGTAAGGTGAATAAATAAGCAAGAGGGTGTTGTAAAGAAGGGAATGGGACAGGTGAGACGGGGCAGCTTTCCACCAGCAGGCACTCTGCTTCCAGCTACAGCTGTCACAAGGCCCCTCCAACACGCCACGTGCTCTAAAGGGGCCATGGCTATTCATTCACACAAACAGGCTTGCCTTAGTTGAAAGACAGGAAGAAGTTACTGAAAAAAAATGTAAAAAATAATCAAGAGGTTGAGGCAAAAAGCTCTAACAATGTGGTAAATGCCGTGGGCTGCAAAAGCAGGCGCTGCGCCACAACGGCACGGTCCCGTGAACCACCGAGACCCTGGCAAGGACTGACGGGAGCTGAGGAGTCTCAGCCCTCCTCAGGAACGCTCCCCAAGTGAATAAATACCCCTGTTTGTTTGGTTAAAGGAACCGACACGGACCACAGGGCTGGATTTGCAGTCGTGCCTTTTACTCAGACAGTTGCAGTGATGGAAAATAGTTGGCTTGCCACCGATAATGATACAGGCTGAGGGATGAAAAGGATGCAACCTACAAATCCCACCACAGAAGCCACAATTTTTGTGAAGATCACATCCTTCTACAGCTCTCAAGAGGCTGGTTTGTAAATATAGAGGGATATTGATAAATCTAGTGCATTTCTGAGTTCACTTTATCCTGAAATATGTACAGATTGTTTGTCGCTGCTATAGCAATGATGTTCTCAGTCGGGTGCCACGCTGTGTGCAAGATCTTCTTAGTAAAGTCCAAACTGTCAACACTGATGTCATCTTTCCTCCGTTTGCCTCCGACGCAGACTCTGCGGGGCTTAAGAATAGCCCGTGGTTTACTGCTCTCTCGGGACGCCTCCAAGGTAACATCCCGCTTGGTATTGCGGTCAAACATTCGAAAAAAGTTGTTATATGCACCTGTCATTATCACACTGCATTGAGAGAGAGGGGGAGAGAGAAAACAAAGACAGAATTAAACTTGTGGGATGCCTACAAATAGCTCTGGATCAGGACAGTTGAGCTTTAACCTTAGGATTAGACATCATCTCTTTTCATCTAGGAAAGAATATAAACCAGGGTTTTTCCCAGTATTCCCCAGAGTGAATAATTTTGTCCTAACAGTGTCCTTCTTTTCCTTCTCAGAATATTAAATTAAATTTTAAAAAAATCAGACTATTCAAATCAAATTAAAAGTTACCCCCAAATTGGCACCCTTCTGAAGCATGCACAATCTCGGGACCCTGACATCATCAGACTGACCTCACAAGACAATAAAATTAATACATTTTAATACGTAATTTTTAATTACCTTCCAGCTTTTTATAGGCTCTTAAGGCTCACATATTTCAGGCTTTTTTTCTTTCCGCAGAGCTTCACTTTTTCTGACAGGTGAGATTCACCATGATTCCAGAAAAAGTGCTAAAAAAATTAATTCCAAGTATTTCAAACCTTGTGATACAACAGCAACATTTAGTATGCAAGTCTATATTTTAATAAGCATTTTAAAGGAAGATGCTTTGAAAGGTTCTGAAAAATCACTTTGAGTTTGCACAAGTACATTTCTCTCCAAGATAAACCCATAGACCTTGCAAGTCTAGACACCACCTACAACACTTCTTAGAAGTAAACACGTTGATAAACAGGATTCTGTCACTTGAAGGAAGTCTGAATGAAGCTTCAAGTCAGGATATATTTCTGTGTCTGGGAGAAAGGGACAGAAAACATGCCTTGATCTGTATAAAAATTACCCCATTAATCAGCTTTCAGTTCGAAATAATGGATTGCCAGTTGCTTCATTCCCCCAGTCCCTAGGGGAGGATATTTTGTCACTAACTTTAATGAATTCAGGATTTCATCCATGGCCCCCAGGTTATTGGATTAGCATAATCATGGGTTTCAGAGCCTTGTTGGAAAGCTCACCCCCTGTGAACTTTTTCCCTCTCTGAAGCCAGGGCTATATTCTACTCGGGGATGCGTGTCGAGCAGCACACGGGCTAGGAGACCACGCCACATGCAACCACGGGACAATCCAAAGGCATAAACTCTCCACCACACAGACTGTTGCACCCAGTAAGCTCCTGGATTCAGGAGCTGCCTTACACCATGTGCAGAGCCTGCAGCCCATGCTGCTTTGATCACATCTGGGGCCATGAGGAGCTGCTGTAACACACCTGGATAATGTACAGGAAAACACACGAATGGGAGCGGCGCAGCTCATGGCCTTCACACTACAGCTACTGACTGACAGCAGCTCCCTTCACCTTGGAGCCCCTCTAGGGTAACTAGAGCAAGTGAGCTGGATTAGTACACTGTGAATCCCTAGCAGGACCATCAGCCCCATCCCACTTCCATGCCTGCCGATGGCACACTGGAGTTTGATGACAGCTGATTCCACACTGAGCTTTTTGCAGCTCCTGAAGTGCTGAAGGGAAGTGCTGCAAATCAGAGAGGTGTAGCACGGAGACACAGCGTGCACTGCCTCCAGCAACAGCCCGCCTACAGCCTTCGCCCTGTCAGGAGGCTGTTTTCCTGAGGTCTGCAGGCAGCACGCTGCTGGCTGCATGGCTGCTCAGTCTGGGCACAGCTACAGAGGCACTTGTCCATCTGTAGCTGTGGCCAGCCCTGGCAGGGAGCTGCCTCGCTGCTCGGGGGATGGCAGGAGCAGTAACTGCCCGCAGTGAGGTTTCCTTTACATTCCACACCTGCAGAGACCTGACACAATCTGCTGAGGAAGGCTCAGGTTAACCACCTCACAAGCTAAAATAAATAAATAAATACAGATTTCTAAAAACTCAGCCTGACAAGCTTGATAAAATGTATCCCAGAAGCTGCAGAAAGCCCATTGATCAAGATTAGTGCCCATTTCAGAAACTGAATCAACAGCAGTAAATCTAACGTTTCACTCCTTCCAAATCACCATGTCTTGTCATTACAGCTCCTGCTGTAATGGTTATTCACAACATGAAAAAGTCGAGGTTATTTCATCTCTCAGCGCTAACATACACAATTTGTCATGCAAACAGCCCAGCCAGGTACTGTGGGGTTTCACACACATACACACAGAGGCAAAATATAGAAACAT